>NC_143053.1:256592500-257792500 GCF_052426305.1 Pelodiscus sinensis
ATAAAGTATTTCACTTAGGGAGAAACACAGAATGGGAAGTAACTATCTAGGAAGCGATCTAAGGGTCATAGCGGACGACAAGGTAAATATGAGTCAACAATGTGACACCGTTGCAAAAAAAGCAAACATGGTTCTGGCATGCATTAACAGGAGTGTTGTGAGCAAGACACGAGAAGTCATTCTTCCGCTCTACTCTGTGCGGATTAGGCCTCTATTGGAGTACCGTGTCCAGTTCTGGGCACCATATTTCAAGAAAGATGTTGAGACATTGGAGAAGCTCCAGAGAAGAACAACAAAAATGATGAAAGGTCTAGAAAACATGAGCTCTGAAGGAAGACTGAAAGAATTGCGCTTGTTTAGTTTCGAAAAGGGAAAACGGAAAGGGGACATGATAGTGGTTTTCAAGTAGCTAAAAGGGTGTTACAAAGAGGAAGGAGAAAAATTGTTCTCCTTGGCCTCTGAGGATAGGACAAGGAGCAATGGGCTTAAACTGCAGCAAGAAAGGCTTAGGTTGGACATCAGGAAAAACTTTCTAATTGTCAGGGTGGTCAAACACTGGAATAAATTGCCTATGGAGGTTGTGGAATCTCCATCTCTGGAGCAAAATGCAGGACAATGTAGCACTTTAAAGACTAACAAGATGGTTTATTAGATGATGAGCTTTCGTGGGCCAGACCCACTTCCTCAGATCAAATAGTGGAAGAAAGTAGTCACAACCATATATACCAAAGGAAACAATTAAAAAAAATGAACAAATATGAAAAGGACAAATCACATTGCAGAACAGAAGGGGGATGCGGGGGGGTGGGAAGGGGGAGGAAGGAAGGTAAGTGTCTGTGAATTGCTGATATTAAAGGTAGGGAGAGTGGGATGTTTGTGAGTTAATGGTATTACAGGTGATAATTGGGGAAACTGTCTCGGTAATGGGTGAGAAAGTTCAAAGTCTTGTTAAGTCCTTGTTGGCAAGTGTCGAATTTTAAGAGCAGGTTGGACAGACACCTGTCAGGGATTATCTAGATGGTGCTTGACTCTGCCATGAGGGCAGGGGACTGGACTTGATGACCTCTCGAGGTCCTTTCTAGATCTAGGATTCTATTATTCCATCTAGCATGCATAGCAGTGAGCATCCGAAGCAAACAATGCCAGTGAAATCTGCTGCAAAACTATGACCAGCAACTGTCAATTTTCTTAGTCCACCTTACCCCCTGAAATCGTTCAGCACCCTCTTTGAAAACAGATGAAACTGAATATTATTAACCTTTGAAGAGATGCTACTGGATAATTTGGGCAGCTTGCTAATTGCCAGTTCACTTTGTTGATAATTATGTAACGGGTACGATTTCTAGGAATAAGATTTTATGGATAAGCCCTGTTTGTTTTGGCTCCGTTTCTATGGGGACAAATAGAAGTAGGGCGATTAATTTCCAGTCTGTTGCCATGGATATTAATAATAATGAGGTGATTATTACTGCTCTCTAAATGGGAAAGCCATTCCGAAAGGAAACCGGGAGGGGATTGGACCAGTATCTCGGCTGGCACCAATTAGCATGGCCCTATTGAATTCATCCAGAGGCAATGACTTCAACGGAGCGGTGCAGACTGACGCCAACTGGGAATGTGGCCCAGCCGGCTTCAGTACTGCTATCCTGGTTTACACCATCTGCAGATCTGGACCAATGGCTGATTGGCATCCTTAAGGATTGGACCGCTTGGTTTTGATAGAGCGACGCTGCGTGAAAGGAGGGGTGTCCATGACGCTGTCTGTCACAGAGAACATTTGAGAATATGCTGGAAGACGGGAGAAGTTTCTAGAAACCCTGTGCCGTTCCCGGATGGCCCCGCCCCACAGGGCTCTGCCCCATTCCTGGGCAGCCCCCCTTGCAGGGCTCAGCCCCACAGCAGCCAAAGGGCTTCAGCCCAGTGGTGGAGGCCACCCAAGAATGGGGCTGAGCCCCATGGGGGGCATCTGGAAAGGGGGCTGAACCCTGAGGTGGCAAAAGGGCTTGAGCCCTGCCTGAAAATGGGGCTAAGCCCCATGGCAGGGGCAACCCAGGAACAGAGCTTCAGCTCCACCACAGCCAAAGGGCTTCAGCCCAGTAGTGGAGGCCACCCAGGAATGGGGCTGAGCCCCATGGCAGGGGCGACTTGGGAACAGAGCTGCAGTTCCACAGCAACAAAAGGGCTTCAGCCCATGGTGAATGCTGCCTCAGAAAGGGGCTAAGTCCTGTGGTGGGGGCTGCCTGGGAATGGAACTGCAGCCAATGGTGAGAGCACTGGAGAAAGGGGTTTCGACCAGGGTGGGGGAGGACACTGATGGTCGGGCTTTCAGCCCCATTGCTGGACCTGTCCTCCATGAATTCAAACAGGTGTTGAAGAGAAACAGGAGTGAGCCACCCAGGCAAGCAGTGAGGCAGAGGGATGCTCAGAAACAAGGACAAGCCGGAGCCAACAGGACTGCAGAGGCAACAGAAACAACGTGGGAGAGGGATATTCATTGCCTAGTATAGAATCTGAACACAATGCTTGCAGCCGAAGTTGCAACTCCAAACCAGGCCACCCTGAGTGTCCGTCTCCTGTCACAATGGGACGGGTAATGCTAGTTAGAATAAAAGAGCAACACGTTTTCTTCCCAGGTGGCTCCCCAGGGAGGCCTGTGTCCTCAAATGGCTGGATCCATCCTGGCAACTAGTCAATTTGCATTCCTTCTGGAGAGGTTCCCAAGGCGTATGGGCAAGTCCGCACTACGGCGGAAGGTCAATGTACGTTAAGCCGAGCTTGGTGCCATCCTCATTGCAGGAGGTCAATGGGAGGAATGCTGATGGAGGCACACTCAGCATTTGATTTAGCATGTCCCCACTAGACCCGCTAAATCAAACACCAGAAGATCGATCTTCCTGGTAATGTATTTATGCTCTTTGTAACACTTACTTAATAAGCCCTATCCCCATGGGGCAGATGAAAGGGACAAATGAAACCTTTCAAGGATTCCTCTTTCCTGGCTAGAGATCTGGTTCTGCAGGCCTCCTTCTGTCGAGTCCTGGGGTAGGTGCAGAAGGCTCACGAATGGCCCCGGCACGACAGAGACAGGATGAGAAAGTGACTGCTAGCATTCTTTGCTCAAAGCCACCATCTGTGCTTCCAAGCGGTTTGGCTTGCGGGTTTCCTTGCAAAGCAGGGGAAATTATTTTGCAGCTTAGTTTCTGCCTTCTGCCCGCAGACCAAGGAGACCTCCTCTTCTCCCCTTTGGTTGGGGAGGATAACAACCCTCGGGGCAGGAAGAAACACCAGACCCTTGGAACGTCCGATGCTGGTCTGCCTGCTCAGCGCCTCTCACAGCTCACAGGACATCACGTCAGATGCTTGCACTGGTTGTCAAAGGCTGCTTTGAAGCCAGGATACAAAACAGAGAATTAGGGAATCCCAGAGCTGGAAGAGACCTCAGGAGTCTGCAGTTTGGTTCAACCCCCCGATACACACGTTGTTCCAGACGATGGCATAGCCCTGTGGAAATAGCAACACTCCATCCTGAGGACTCCCCATCTCCCTAAGGCTATGTCTAGACTGCAGGCCTCTTTCAAAAGATCGCGTCTAGACTGCAGGCGGATCTTTCGAAAGAGAAATCCGCTTTTTCGAAAGAGAGCACCCAGCGAGTCTGGATGCTCTCTTTCGAAGACGGCCTCTTTACATTGAAGAACGCCTTCTTTCGAAAGAGGGACTTTTCGAAATAATTTTGAAAGAACGCGGCTTGAGTCTGGACGCAGGGGAAGTTTTTTCGGGAAAAGGCTACTTTTCCCGAAAAAACCCCTGAGTCTGGACACGGCCTGAGAGAGGTAGGGTCCCTAGCCGGGACTTTCCATCTCCAGCCGCAAGAGGCAACCTCGGCTAGTGAATGGGCAACTGGAGTGGCCCTCCTCCATCTCCGTGGGCCGCAAGATTGCTGTAGCCAAGACAGTCTCCCGAAAGAGGGCAGTTTTGCTCACTGCCCGTGGGTACGTAGAATGTGCAGGAGGTGCGGATGGAACCATAGCAGTGCTGTGATTGGATGCAGAGAGCACCTGGATCTCCCGGTCAGAGCTGTGTATAGTCAGCCTGCACCTCCCCTCTCGCGCCCTCGCTCTACGTGCGTGTCACTTTAGTAATATCAGTAGGAAAAGATACTACATGGATGGAAAACCAGCAGCATCTAGCCACCCTGCGCATGGGCAACAGGAAACAACATGTCTCCTGGGCCACCTCTACAACTTTAATGGGCTGCTGGTTGCCCATTCCCGCTTGACAGAGATCTGCACCATAAGACAACTCCACACCAACATTCCCTGTAAGCATTTGGGAGCATTTGGGGCAGCCACCCAGGAAAGACTCAGTTCCAACCCAGCAGATAAGCAGAGTGCCCACGTCTTCCCACTGCTGGCAGTGTGTGTTTCGATGGGTGGTGCACATCGGCACATGGCTTGGTGCACAGAACAAAATTTATTCCACACACAGGTGGAACACAATTAGATGGAACACTGTTCCTCACATGTAGCCCCAAGCCTGCCCCTTTGAAAGGAGCACGAGGGTTTCAAAGCGGAATGGCGTGTGTACGTCTAGATTTCTCACCACACTTTTGCTGAGACCTTGCAACAAGCAGCCTCTGGTTTCCATTCTTGTCAGTGCAGTCACCTCTGGGAGAAAGATCTGGAGGATTGCATCCAATTCTGGGGCCCCCAGTACAGAAAGGATGTGGACACTTTGGAGAAGCTCCAGCGGAGGGCAACAAAAACGATGAGGGGGCTGGAGCACATGACTTACAAGGAGAGGCTGAGGGATTTGGGCTTGTTTAGTCTGCAGAGGAGAAGTGGGGGGGGGTGGAGGAAGAGAGGGGCAGATTTGATAGCAGCCTTCAGCTACCTGCAGGGGGGTTTCAAAGAGGATGGGGAGAGGCTGTTCTCAGTGGTGGCAGATGGCAGAAGGAGGAGCAATGGTCTCAAGTTGCAGCGGGGGAGGTCTAGGTTGGATATTAGGAAAATCTACTTCCCTAGGAGGGTGGGGAAGCACTGGGATGGGTTCCCTAGGGAGGGGGTGGAATCTCCATCTCTAGAGGTTTTCAAGTCCCGGCTTAATAAAGCCCTGGCTGGGATGATTGAGTTGGGGTTGGTCCTGCTTTGGGCAGGGGGCTGGACTCGACTCCTGAGGTCTCTCCCAGCCCTGGGATTCTGTGAAAGACCCATTGCACATCTAGGCGCAAGTGCAAGGCCAGGTCCATGGGTCTTACTGCTCAGTTCCTCAGCCGTCCCTGCCCCGAGCACTTACCGGCTAGCTAGGCTAGACAGACAAAAGCAGCATTATTAGCAGCGCCAAGAATTGGAACCGAGATCTCCCGGCTCTTTACACAAGATCACCCTTCCTCTTACACTGCGTTCGATGGCTGGGAGCCGGGGTCTTTCTCCCAGACGGGCCGTGTGTACAAGGCGTTCAAAGCAGCAGGTGCTCCTGGATGTGTTGAGCCCAACAGAGGGGGTAGATGTTTTTCCGTCTTCCGCAGGCACTCTGCTTTGCATGCAGGGCCGGCTCGAGCCATTCCAGCGCCCCGGGCAGCGGGCGCATGATGTATGCGCGGCTCCGCCCCCGGGCGCACACATGGCACCGCCCCTGGTGCACTGCACCCCTTACAGCTGCCATCAGGCACCTCCCATAGGTTGCCTAGCCCCCCCTTAATCCGGCTCTGTTTGCATGCCGGGCCAGGGACTCAGGACCCAGCCTTGCAAGAAGGGGAGATCTCGCATCCCATGGTTTCCGTCCCATTAACCGCACGGGGGCATGCTCAGGATCAGGCCCTCGGAGCCGGAGGTGGGGTGGGGGAAGGGAAGATGGGAAGGGAGGAGCACTTGTAACAAAGAAGGACCACCCTGCGGGGAAGCCCTCCCGGGTACAAGGAACGGCATGCCGGCCTTCGGCAGGGCTGCATGTTTATTGACCTAACACAGGTTTTATAAACACACACTCCCAGACACACACCCATCTCCCCTATTCATAACCCTCGCCTTGCTGTGAGCACATGGAAATTACCTCTGGGAAAGGCAGACGCGAGTGGCTTGTTTCATCTGTGGGAAAGGAAAAAAAAAAAACCCCAAACAACACATCTGGATGTTTTATTTCGAAACGATGTCGCCAGCTCCTCGCGCGCAGCCCTGGTGGGGTGGGGGGTGGGGGCACAAACTTGTGGTTAGAGGGGAGCTCCCACCCATTTCCTTTCCTTGCCCTTCCCAGGCATGTCAGCGCTGGGAGCCAAGACAAATGCAGAGTAGCCCCAGACAGACAGCACCACTTACTGACTGCAGGAAACCTAGCTAAGGGAGGCGGGGGAGGGAGGACCAGGGCGGGAGGGACCCACAAGGACTCTGTGCTGCCCTCTGCTGCCAAAGCAAAGCCATGGGTGTGTGCAGTTCAGGGGCCTGGCTTGCAGGGGGGAGGACCTTGGATTGCACCCCACCCCCGGACTTTTCAGAGGCCTCTCTGCTCCAGTGTGTGCCCTCCCCCAACTCTGCAGAACGTGTATTCCAACATGAGACACACACACACCCCCCTGTGTTTTTTCTGGACTAACGCCCCTGCCTTATGCCCCCTCTGACGCCTTGAGAGAGCATCAGACCGCCTCGGCCTCCTTCCGAACGGCTCAGGAGCGGGGGAACCGAGGCTCCCGGCTCACCAGGTGGAAACACGGAGACGGATCGGGCTTTCCTACCGGCCTCTGGCTGCGTTCGTGGATGTGAGCTTCAAGGAGCGGGGGGAAGTGCTATTCTCCTCAAGGAGAGCGAATGGGACCCGAGGAAAACATCCCTCTGAAGTACGCCCCCAGCCCCAATGGCGGCATTACTGGAGCACCTCACAACCACTCATGAATTCCTCCTCCTAATGGCTCCATGGGCCCTAGCAGAAACTGAGGCAGGAATAGCTAAGGATCTGTCATTCCCAGGCTCTCCAGACTGCCTGCTCTTTACTAGTATTTTAATGCAAGTTTGCAATGCGTTCCTTTGCCCCTTTCCGCACAGACAGGAGCACGGGGACATTTTTAAAAGTGGGGGTGTTGATCCCCCTTAACTCTGCCCACCCCATGCCCAGCGAAGGCCAGGATTAGTACACAGAACCGGCAGCCAGGCCCCTGGCCATGGGGCTGACATCAGAGGTCCCAGAATATGGGAGACAAACTAGGACCCCCCCAAACACACAGAGCCCTCAGTACATACCCCCTTAATCATGGGCGGTGGGCGAAGGCCCAGCTGGGGAAGGCAAGCCCCAGCCCCGCCCCTTCTGTCTGAAGCCCCGCCCTCAGAGACAAGCCCCACCCACCCCAGCTGGATCCTTCCTGGCCACCTAGTGGCCTCAGCCAGGCCCTCCCCAGCAGGAGGCAATTTTGGGAAGGCCGCCTCTGCCCTTAGTGACTTGCCTAACATCACATAGGAAGTCTATGCAGAAGCAAGGAGATGAACCCATCTCTCTTTGGGGGGGGGCAGTGTCTGCCCTAACCACTGGCCAACCCTACCTCTATGCACGAGAGGCACTGAAGAGTGTTGAGAAATCCCACAAGCCGCTAGGAAAATCACCAGTTGTCTCCGAACTCGAGAGAAACTCACAAGAGTTACTAAAGCCGTGGGCTGGGCCTCCGAGAATGGAGGCAAATGAGTGAACATGCACATTTGATGAATATGCATTGCCTCATTTGCATCAGGCGAATATGCAACGCCAGTAAATCCTTCCTCTTCCCCCGAGATGTGACATTGGCCAGTTCCTCCCTCTCTGTGCTTTCCTGGTTTGTAACTCCCTCCGGGTCTCTATCCCATTCCTCAAGTTTCCCTGACTCCCCTGGACAGAAGCCCCCACCAGTCCCCTAAGCTTTGGGGGTGAAGGGGCAGAGGATCTCTCCCCCCCCCTTCCTACATGCTGGGAATACAGAGCCAGCACGGCGCTGGTGTGGAGGGTTTGCCACGTCCTTCCTGCTCCCACCCACAGTCGCCCTTACTGGCCAGCACCTTGCAGAGCACCCTATGTTCCGCCAGGCTATCATGGCCAGGCTGATGGAAAAGCAGGCGGCTGCCCGAGTCTCTCTCTCTGCACTGATGTATGATCATTAATACAATCATGACATTTGTATTGCAGTAGGGCCAAGAGACCAGCCCCCGCATTGTCCTAGGGTGGGGATGGGCAATCATTTTTGTTGGAGGCCCACTCCAAGATTTTAGCAAGTGGTGAAGGGCCGCTCTTTTCTCAGAGGGGTGTGGAGTCTGAGATGAAGGGTGGGTGCAGACGGGAGCTTGGGGTAGGGTTGGGGTGCTGGAGAGGGTGTAGGGCCTGAGAGGGAGTTTGGGTGAAGGAGGGGGTTGTGACCTGGGGCAGGGGCTTGGGTCCAGAGTCAGCGAGGAGGTATGGGAACAGGAGAGGATTCTGGCCTGGGTGAGGTGTGTAGGGTCTAGGAGGGAGTTGTGACCTGGGGAAGGAGAGGAGGTGCAGAGATGACCTAGGGTAGGAGAGGTGGTGGCTCGGGGTACACACTCCAGCCAAATTATGTTGGGTCGCGAGTGTCAACAATTTTCTTCCACTGGGTGATGAGAAAAAAAGTTTGAAGCCCCCTGCCCTCGAGCTATATGATATCACTTGGCTGGCTTAGCCATCATCCGTGAGACGATACCATGTGTATGCAGCAGGAAAGCCCTTAGAACAGGCGTGGGGAGCTATGGAAATGCTTGCTCTTGGAAGAAGCAGCAACCGTTGGAGATATTATAGTCTTAGTTGCCTTGAGGCAAAACAAGAGTTAGGAGCACGAAGCAACATTCCAACAACAGACCTTTATGTCTATTATGGGAAGGGGTAGGTCTGGCATTTCTTCCCTGCAGTGTAGATGGCCAAACCTCATGCCTTCATGCAGAGATGATCCATAAGGGATCCTGAGCCATAACTCCCTCTCTGCTTCATGCTCAAGGAGTAATTTTGGAGGGAGTAGCAATGGGATGTCTCCACCCCACCCTCTCTTTTGCAAACTCACAGTTGGGGGCATCATTCAACACCCCCCTCCACACACACCAAGTTTGCAGACACACACATGGCTTTCAGGTCCCTATGTGGGAAAATGTCAGGATGCGGCGCAATGCATGTGAGGTGGGTCTTTGCACAGCGATCGGTTCTTGCCTGGGTCAAGGGAAGCAGAGGCAAACGGCTGAGGTAAGGACTGGTCTTCCGGGCTTTCGCTACTTCAGGCAGCCAGTCCATTTGGGAACCATGTGTTCAGGCTTGTTTATTTTGATCTCCGAAGCAGGCAAGAGCGTGGAAGGGAGCGAAGGAAAATTTCAGGAGCTGGGTGAGATAAATATTTAAAGAAAGAGTGGGCTAAAGTCAACACTGAAGTAAACTCCACGGATTTCAGCAGAGTTACAACCCGCAGCGCCTCGGCCCAGGCCAATTTTGTTGGGATCCTGTGTTCTGGAGGGAAGGAGGGAGCGAAATGGGGCTTATAGCAATCCTCCCCGAATGCAGGGTCAAAAGACACACCCCCTGCCTCAATTTACACACACTCACATAAACCAGTAGAGCAACTCGCTGGCCAGAAATCAAGTATTTCAAACTCCTTCCTCCTAGATGCATGAATTATTCAAGCATAGGCCAATAGTAATCAAGCCAGCTCACGCAACCTGGTCTCTTCTATGGCCTTTACTACAGATGGCTTCTACTGCTCTGGCTTCTACAGAGCCGATATTCTCTGACAAGCCTTTTCCCTTACTGGTGTGGCAAGATTCTTCCTTTCCCGATCCAAAGTGTTCTGCAGCCAGCCTGGCCAACGAAGCGGCTTGCTCACCTTTTATCATCCCCAAGAGGCCCGTCCGGGGACCAATCCGATTCAATATATTCATAAATGATCTGGAGAAAGGGGTAAACGGTGAGGTGGCACCATTTGCAGATGATACCAACATGGCTCAAGGTAGTTACGTTCAAAGCAGTCTGTGAAGAACTTGAAAAGGTGCTCACCAAACTGGGTGATTGGGCAACGACATTTCAGATGATCTGAACATCGTCCCAACAAGGCATGCAAAATGATGGGAACTACATTAGCTATTACCTCCCAAGAGAGAGATCTTGGAGTCATTAGGGATAGCACTCTATCAAAATCCACTCATTGTGCAGTGGCAGAGAGAAAGCAAACAAGGTTGGAAATCATTAAGAAAGGGATAGAGAATAAGACAAGAGAATATGTTAGTGTCTCCATATCAATCCATGGTACGCTCACATCTCGAACAGCATGTGCAGATGTGGTTGCCCCATCTCAAAAAAGATATTTTGGCACTGGAAAAAGTTCAGAAAAAGGCATCACAATGATTAGGCTGTGGAATATGAGACGAGATTAATAAGACTGGGACTTTCCTGCCTGGAAAGGAGATGGGTGAGGGGGGATATGACAGAGACCTATAAAATCATGACCAGTGTGGAGGAGTAAACAAGGAAGTTATTTACTTGTTCTCAATAACAGACTAGGGGGTCATCAAATGAAATTAATGTGGAGCAGAAACAAAAGAAAGTACTTCACATAATGCACCGTCAACCTGTGGAACTCCTCGCCAGGGGGTGTTGTGAAGGCCAAGACTATAATAGGGTTCAAAAAGGAGCTAGATGGGTTCATGGAGGATACATCCATCCATGGCTATTAGCCAGGATGGGCAGGAGTGGTGTCCCTAGCTTCTTTTTGTCAGAAAATGGGAGTGGGTGATAAGGGAAGGATCGCTTGATAACTTGTTCTATTCATTTCCTCTGGGGCACCTGGCATTGGCCAGTAGAAAGACAGGACACTAGGCTAGACGGACCTTTGACCTGATCCGCTTTGGCCATTCTTACGTTCTTAAGTTTTTATGTTCTCCTGAGGGAAAGGTTGGAGCTACACCCAACTCTCTTAAAGAGGCCACGTCCTCCTTGTTGAAGAGCTATCTCTATTTGAAGCCGTGCTGACTGCCATGAGTCAGCCCCTGAAGTCCATCATGCCAGGGCTGTCCGCAGGACCAGCCCCACTCCTGGAGTAAAATGGCGGATAGCACATTATCCGTCCAGCCCTTCAGCATGTCCCAGACACAACTGCAGCATCTTCCCAGGCCAGGCAATCTCCACCGTCTTAGTATTGTATTAAAATCTTTTTCGTTCCCCGTAGCGAGCCGGGGAGGCTGCTCACTGACCTGAAGGGGAAGAATCCCTCTCCGAGCCTGCGTGGGCCCAGCCGTGGCCTGCCCCTTTAACTCCCCAGAAGCCTAGCGGCGGGGCAGGAAGGATAAAAGCCCCGCCCGGGAGCTCAGTAGGCTCTCATTCACTGGAGGAAGCAGAATCCTTCCCTGAGTTCCCAAGCCAGGAGGGCCAGGAGGACCTTGGAGAGGCTGAGGACTGGCCCGGACTGCCAGGCCCTGGCTCCAAAGAGAAGACCTTCTCCACCCTGCCCAGGGGTTCAGACTACCAGCACCCTGAGAACCCACCATCAGCGTGGAGCCAGGGAGATGCTGAGGGGGGGTTTAGGCAGTGGCCCAGGGGAAGCCAACGACTGTCAGGCTGATCTCAGGACATTCTGTGTGTCGGCGTGTTGTGGGCCGGGTCCCCGCTGGCCTCAGTGGCCACCAAGGCTGCCCCTGCTCAGGCCTTGGACTAGGACGCAGTGGAATAGGGAGGGCCCGTGTCCCCCCTGACTTCCCATATGCCGGGTGGCAGTCTCCCCTTCTCCGCTGGTGCCAGGGGAACTGTGTTTGTTTGCTGCCCCGCCCCGAGCCATCGCCTGGGACTTAATAACTGGAACTGTGTTTGCTGCCCCGCTCTGAACCAGAGCCTGGGCTGTACTATTGAGGGACTACTTTGCTCTGCTACCCACCCAGAACCAGGACTGTGGGCTGCCTACCCTGATCTCAGGGTCCCCAATTTGGCCGGAGCCACTAGACCACTACTTACAGGCCTGAGCACAGGTCAGGGACCCAGGACTCAAGCAGCCAGCTTAGACAAGCCTGAGCACAGGTCGGGGACCAAGGACTCAAGTGGCTGGCTTGCATTCCCCTGCAACGAAACTCGGTTTATTTTATTTTTTAAAAAACCCTCCTCTCTTTTAGAGATGCACAGAGAAGAAGCATAAACACAGCCCTTTTCAGAAACCAGAAGCGGACCGTAAAAAGACCTGAATGGCTCACACACCAATGAAGAGGGCTCGACAATTACGGCAATCTACTCGCCCGTGGCGAGTAGATTTTAGCCCGGCATGGCGCCGCAGCGTGATCAACGCATGCGCAGCGTGCCAAACCGCGCGGCTGGCGAGCACGGCTCGCCGCCACTTGTCAAGCCCTGCCAATGAACATCTGCTCCCTTGTTTGGAAAGTCCAGGAAATGGGGCTGGCAGAGCGAAGGTTAGGAAAATAACCAGGAAGGATGCAGGATGCTGCCTCATGCTACTTCCCTCTATAAAACAACCCCAAAGAGCTGGAAAGCCCGGGCCGATGCCACCGGTTAGAAAAGACAAGAGCAGCAAAGCTTTGGCATAGCCCTCTCTGAAAAAAATATGGAAACTAGACATAGGAGTGAATACTGGCAAAGTTATGTTTTCAGAAGCCAGTATTTGGCACCTGTCAGTGCGTGTGTGTGCACATGTGTAACCACTACTGGGGAGATTTGAACCCCGGACCTCTGGAGCTGAGTATAGAAGCCTCTACCCTCTGAGCTAAAAGCCAACCAGCTCCCAACCTGTCCTGTAGAGGGCTCTTGATCACAACTGTTGCTGTGGTCTAGGTACCATTTGCATTGCTCAGTAACCACACTAGGCGTTACTAGTAATATAAATAGAGGTTGAACCTCTCTCATTCGGCACCCTTGGGACCAGACCAGTTCTGAACGAGAGAGTTTTCCAGACCACGGGAGGTCAATATTGTTTAGCAGCATTACCAGCACTTCCACTGCTTATTGGGCTTCTAAAGGACATTTCAGGATAAATTAGAGCTAAATCACAGCACAGATCACTGAGAGCCAGGACCGATGGCTGGAAACAAACTTTATGGGACTGTGGGAAACTTGGCCACACCATTGAAAAATGGACACCTGGCTAGCTAAAATCATTCTGGACGACAGATGTTTCTGGATAAGAGAGTCCTGGACGAGGGAGGTTCCCCCTGTGTATCTATGATAACGAGAAACGGGTTTGATATTTCACTTGTTTTTAAAAAAGCAGCCGAGGACAATTTGTGTCCACTCCTCGTGCCTCACAGTAGGGAGGAAGATGCGCATTGCGTGGGATGAATTATTTGTAACATCAGTGCCGTATTCATTATTGTGACTGCAGTAGCACCTACAAGCACCAGGCATGGACAAGGACTCTGTTGTGCTAGGAGCTGTACAAACCTAGAACACAGCTATGGCCCCCTGTCTCAAGATGCTTCGTGTCTAAGCAGAATAATCCCTATCCTGGGGGAATGATAGAATTGCCGGGCTCTTGTGCAAGGTGGTGGGGGCTCTGTGCTCCCAGAAGGAGGCGGGGCTTCCGGCAGAAGGGCGGGACTCCATAGCTGCTGCAGCTCCAGTGGACACAGCCAGAGGAGGGGTGCATGTCCCCAGGCTGGGGCAGATCCAGGTTCACCTGCCCCGGCGTTCCCCAGCCAGAGTGAGGAATGCAGCAAACTGTGCACTTTCCCCTCGCTCCCTGACTAAGCCAGCAATGTTCCCATACAAAGTGGGGAGGGGGGTGGAGCTTCAGACCCTCCGCCGCCCTCCCGGAAGGTGCTTGGATGGGAGACTCGGGGTTGGAGCAAACCCGGACAAGGGGTTGCACCCCCAGCCAGCCCCTTTCACATGCCGGGTGGTTCTGTCTCTTTTCTGCCTGGTGTTCTGACTCAGTCCCGTTCCAGGCACGGCCCGTTGCCCTGGCACAACCAAGCCCTGACCTTGCTTTAAGGATGTTCAGAAGAAGCTACCTACCGAATAGGGTGGTCCTCACTCCTACAGTTTAGGAGGAGCTCTTGAACAAACAGGGACAGACACGCAGACAGACACCCACACAAACAAATGCTCTGATATCTATATAGATCTGACCTGCAGGGATCAGGGCTGCATGGTACCTTGTACAAGTAAAAGCCAGGCATCCCACCTCTTCCTCAAGCAGGTGACACTTTAGGATCCACACAGCGAACACCAGGGAATAAACAAGCAAACGGGGTTGAGGAGAGGCAGGGGAAGGGAACAGTGGGACCAGAAGCGTTGTTATAGTGCTCTCAGTGTTCATGAAAGGAGTCCCACAGCCAATTTTCCCATCCCACCCAGTGTCCCCTCTAAGGTGCGCACGTGTGTGGCCGCCGCCCGCCTCCTTCCCTGACAGTGCTCATCGTCCCGCTGGATTTCGAAGGTGAGAGACGTGGCTGCTCCCACGGCTGGGACCCTGGGGCGGGCGGGACCGGGGCTGCTACTCGGATGTCCGGGCCCGTGTTGGGAGCTATTCTGGCTGCTGCTGAGTTTTGAGGCTGTGGGCAGGCGGGCAGGTGGCTGCAGCTGGGGTTTGCGGCCATGTGGCCAGTGGGGTGCTGCCGCCGGGGGTTAAGACAGCGGAAGGGTTGCTGCCCGGGGTTTGAGTGGCTCAAACAGCGGGGGTGGGGGTGTTAGAAAAGACTCACTGCCTTTCTTTTTACTAAAGGCAGGGTTCACCGCCTACTGAGCCATCCTCATCATTGGCTAGCCCATAATATGGGGGTGAAACCCCTCTGTAGTCCTGGTCTCCCTATCCAGGGACAGATTCTATAGCCGTGTGGGGAGGGATGGGGGGAACCCAGGCTCACCCACTACTCTGGGTTCTGGCCCAGGGACCCTAAGGCAGCAGCAACAGATGGAGTTTGTTCTACTTCCTGTCTGGCAACTGCTTTTCTGGGTCACTTCCCCACACGATCCCTCCCAGTATCTTTCCTCTGGTACCTGCTCCTCCAAAACTCTCTTGGGCAGCTCACCCAAGCTCCTCTCACTCTCAGCTTTTTGGCTCCTTCCTCCTCACAGGCCACCTAACTAATAGAAGTTGAGTCCTTTTAAAGCACTCTCAACCGGTTCTTGATTGGCCACAGGGGGTATAATAACTAGAATAATAAAACTGGAAGGGACCTCGAGAGGTCATCAAGTCCAGTCCTCTGCCCTCACAGCAGGACCAATCATGGTCTAACCTGACAGGTGTCTGTCATCCCTGACAAGTGTCTGTCTCACCTGCTCCTGAATATCTCCAGTGAAGGAGATTCCACAACCCCCCTAGGCAACTTATTCTACTGTTTAACCACCCTGACGGTTAGGAAATTTTTCCTAATGTCCAACCTAAACCTCCCGTGCTGCAGTTTAAGCCCACTGCTTCTTGTCCTGTCCTCAGAGGCCAAGAAGAACATTTTCCTGCCCTCCTCCCTGTGACACCCTTTTTGATACCTGAAAACCACTATCATGTCCCCTCTCAGGCTACATCTAGACTGCAGGGTTTTTTTCAGAAAAAGATACGCAAATTGCAAACTGCAGTTTGCATATCTTTTTCCGCCTTTTTTTCCCCCGGAAAAACCTCCTCTTTCGGAACATTCCTTATTCCTCTCACCGAGAGAATGCCAAAAGAATACACCTGCTTTTTCAGAAACTGTTCCGAAAAATCGGGTGCGTTTCCTGGATGCCGCAGAGCTTTTTCGGGATATCCCGGAAAAACTCTATAGTCTAAACATAGCCTCAGTCTTCTCTTTTCCAAACTAAACAAGCCCAATTCCTTCAGCCTTGCCTCATGGCTCATAGCTCATAGCTCTCTAGACCTTTCATCATTTTTGTTGCTCTTCTCTGGACCCTCTCCAATTTCTCCACATCTTTCTGGAAATGCAGTGCCCAGAACTGGACACAATACCACAACTGAGGCCTAATCAGTGCAGAGTACAGCAGAAGAATGACTTTTCATGTCTTGCTCACAACACACCTGTTAATGCATCCCAGAACCATGTTGGCTTTTTTTGCAAGAATGTCACACTGTTGACTCATATTTAGCTTGTGATCCACTATGAGCCCTAGATCCCTTTCTGCAGTGCTCCTTCCTACAGAGTCGCTTCCCATTCTGTATGTGTGAAACGGCTTGCTCCTTCCTAAGTGGAGCACTTTGCATTTGTCCTTATTAAACTTTCTCCTGTTTACCTCAGACCATTTCTCAAGTTTGTCCAGATCATTTTGAATTATGAACCTCTCCTCCAAAGCAGTCGCAACCCCTCCCAGCTTGGTGTCATCTGCAAACTTAATAATCATCCTTTCTATGCCAATATCTAAGTTGCTGATGAAGATACTGAACAGAACCGGTCCCAAAACAAACCTCCTGCAGAACCCCACTTGTTATGTCCTTCCAGCATGACAGTGAACCATTAATAACTACACTCTGAGTACTAGCACCGTTAATAATTATCCTGACTCCCTTTGCTCTAGAAGGTTCCTAATTAACTCCAGGTGTTCTAACTGGCCTGATTGTCCAGACTGCTTCTGGAAAGTTCCTGCTGGTTCTAAGCCAACCCCTGCCAGTTAACCCAGGAACAGAGACCTACTTAGGAGCGATGGGGTCCTATGCAGTACTTTTAAACTGGTACCCCTGTGCCCAATGGCAATTGGGCGGGGGAGGGGAGGGTGTTATTTTTTAGAGATGTTTTGGCTTTGGAAAGGGTTCAGAAAAGGGCAACTAAAATGATCAGGGATTTGGAACAGGTCCCATATGAGGAGAGGCTAAAGCGACTGGGACTTTTCAGTTTAGAAAAGAGGAGACTGGGGGGGTATGATAGAGGTCTATAAAATCATGAGTGGTGTGGAGAGGGCTGATAAATAAAAGTTATTTATTAGTTCCCTAAACAGAAGAACTAGAGGACACCAAATGAAATTAATGGGTAGCAGGTTTAAAACTAATAAAAGAACGTTCTTCTTCACACAGCGTGTAGTCAACCTGTGGAACTCCTTGCCAGAGGAGCTGTGAAGGCTAGGACTATAACAGAGTTTAAAGAGAAGCTAGATAATTTCATGGAGGTTAGGTCCATAAAAGGCTATTAGCCAGGGGATAAAATGGTGTCCTTGGCCTCTGTTTGTCAGAGGCTGGAGATAGATGGCAGGAGACAAATCGCTTGATCGTTGTGTTCGGTCCACCCTCTCTGGGGCACCTGGTGCTGGCCACTGTCGGTAGACAGGATACTGGGCTAGAAGGACCTTTGGTCTGACCCAGTACGGCCGTTCTTATGTTCTTATGTTGTATGTTCTTATGTGATTTTATAATCCTCAGCAACACAATAGCAAAATATTTGAAAGCAAATGTTATACTAAGGTGCGGTCGACTAACATGGTAAATTCAGAAGTGGACAGGACAGACCTGAGCTTGGTAAATGCTGGTGAGATGGCTTCCTTACTGCTCGAATGGCTCTTTCACAGGTTCAACGTTCTGCTCAGAGGCCTGGCAGGTTTGTCACTTTCAAGTTAACTAGGTCCCCTCCGGATGCAGAGCCACACATAAGGCAGGTGCGTGGACATTAAAACCCAGCTGGTGCCCCATATTTTCGGGTGCCCTACACACCTGCATATTCTTCCCCTGGCCCCAAAAAGGTTCTTCAACCCTAGGTCACATATTTGGCCACTTTATTCATCATTCCTCAGGCATTGAAATTACCATTCTCCCCCACCCTGCTCCCTCCAAAAAGGAAGAATTGGGTAAGATTCCTGTTAGCACCCACCAGTGTTATTCCTTAATGGAAAGATGGTCAGGCATGGCATGCCACTGCAGAAGGCAACTATAAGGCTCGGGGGCGGGCAGCACATGAAGTCTTTGCCCCCCCGCCTCCTGGCCTGCCAGAGGTGTTCAGTGCCTCACAACAGCTGGCAGTTCCCTCTAGGCGCTGCGTGCCTCTGGCAGCGGGGGAGACTTCATGAGCTTCCCCCCCGTCCCTCCCAGTCAGGGCCTGGGGATGTGGGAGAGCGCAAATTCTGCCTCCCCCCCCCCCCACACACACACACTCCTGCCCTGCCAGGGGTGCACTGTGCCTAGAGGGAACCGCCAGCCATTTTGAACAGCCAGCAGTTCCCTCTGGTGCCACACACCCCTGGAACCCCTGGAGGAGACTTTGCGCACTGCCCCGCCCCCCGTCTTGATTGCACTGACGGCGGGGGAGAGGTTGGGTAGCCGTGGGTAGGATCAACCAGCGTGGTGGGCCGGATTTGTCCCACGGACGCTGTCTTGCCCACCTCTGATCTAGCGCAACCATGACAGGTGTCTAGCCAACCCACTCTTAAATCTCTCCAGTGATGGAGATTCCACAACCCCCAGGCAGTTTTGTCGATGGTGGTAAACCTCATTCTGCGAGGAATAACGCCTTTTGTCGACAGAGTTCTGTTGACAGAAGGCGTTATTGTATCTAAACTGTCCTTTGCTTCTACACTCTCATGTCGACAAAGTGGCTTGCTTTGTCAACAGACCTGGTTGTAGTCTAGACGCTCTTTGTCGACAGAGGCTTTGTCGACAGTATTTGTCGACAAAGCTTCTGTCGATAAAAGCCTGTAGTCTAGACGTACCCAAGGTGTCTAAGGTTAACAATTCTAATAACAAGGATAATTAATGTTTTGCTTTTATATTAACAGCTTTTACCAGTATATCTCCCAGCACTTTAGAAAGGAAATCATCATCATTGTTCCCCATTTTACAGATGGAAAAACTGAGGCACAAGGCAAGAAAGTGATTTGCCCAAGATCATCCAGCAGGATAATCGCAGAACCCAGACTGGAACGTGGGTTCTTATTCCAGGGCTGCCACCACTAGGCAATGCTGCCTCACATATCACATCACTATTTTACCTGGCCCTTTACACATGGGGAGTCCGACGCATTCCCTACCTTGCAGACCTTGCTGTCTAAGACGGGTGAGACAAAGGACAGCGGGTCACAGTTGAAAAATTCAAGTAACGGAGAGAACTCTTATGAGCGGATGAGTTGGAAAGGATCCAGTAAAACTGGCGGGATTAGGCATGAACCTGGAAGTGTGGGTGGGTTTGTAGTGGATAGAAAACGGGAGAATGATCAGATTGCAGGGGGCGGGGAGCTGGAAGGGAGGTCCAAAGGTGAGGCCAGAGGATGAGGCTTGAAAGGCTGACCCAGAGAAGAGAACAGCACCATGGGAAGCAAGAAGAGAAGGCAGCAGAGAAACCAGAAGGTGGGATATAGATGACAGACTTGAGAGATCCCACTTTTTTTCACTCTTCTGCTACCTTTTCACTCAGTGACTTTAGGCCTGGTCATGCCTGCCAGAGATCAGGTGACCTGCAAGGCCTTCGGTGAGATACATCCCTTTAGCCAAGCATGTGGGTGACTCTTGACTAGAAGTGGTGGTATGGGCATCTTCTTATACTGTGTTGTTACATTATTTATATCATTGTAGTATGCAGAGACCAATGTTCCCACAAATTATTTTTTCCATCGTGTGCAGAATAAATTTTGTTGTGAGCACCAATGCATGTATGGATGTGCACCACCAATAGAAATACATGCTGCCAGTGGTGAGCACTGTGGGCTGTCTGCTAATCAGCTGGGCAGGCTACCCAAGGGCTCAGCTTACAAGGAACAAGGGTGGAGACCCCCGCTGAGTTTGGTGCCTCACTGTGCAAGGTGCTGTACAAACACAGGAGGAAAAGATGACCCCTGCTCCCATAAGCTTACAATACAAACAGACAAGACAAATAAAGCATAGGAGAAAAAAAACTGTTATTCAGCTGGTCATCTGAAGAAGTGGGCTGTGCCCATGAAAGCTCATGATACCATCTACATGTTTTGTTAGTCTTTAAAGTGCTACCAGACCATTTGTTGTTTTTTAACGTTATTCCCCTGTTTGCAGAGGGGGAACTGAAGCACATGATTTTAAAATCCCTATCATCACAAAGGGCTTAAGGCTCCCAGATCCAAACGGGAGTTAGGCCCCTAAATATATTTGAGAATCTGGGGCTAAGTGACTTGCCTAAGGTTACACAGGACTTCTGTAGCATCACAAAGAGTAAAACCCCAGTCTCCTGATAAAAGCCCATAATCCCCACACCAAAACAGACTGTGAAGAGCTTCAAAAGGATCTCACAAAATTAGTGACTGGGCAACATTATGGCAAATGAATTTCAATGTTGATGAATGCAAAATAATGCACATTGGAAAACATAATCCCAACTGGCGAGGAGTCCTGTGGCACCTTAGGGTGTGTCTAAACTACATGGCTCCATCAATGGAGCCATGTAGATTAGGCTGATCGGCAAAGGGAAATGAAGCCACGATATAAATAATCGCAGCTTCATTTAAATTTAAATGGCTGCCGCGCTGAGCCGACAAACAGCTGATCAGCTGTTTGTTGGCTCAGCGAGCTAGTCTGGACGCTCCCGCGCCGACCTGAAAGCCCTTTATCGACCTCCCCGTTATGCCTTGTAGGATGAGGTTTACCGGGGAGGTCGATAAAGGGCTTTCATGTCGACAGGGGAGCGTCCAGACTGCCCTGATCTGCCGACAAACAGCTGATCGGCAGAGCGGGGCAGCCATTTAAATTTAAATGAAGCCACAATTATTTAAATCGCGGCTTCATTTCCCTTTGCCGAACAAACTAATCTACATGGCTCCGTTGATGGAGCCATGTAGTCTACACGTACCCTTATAGACTAACTGAAGTGTTGGAGCATAAGCTTTCGTGGGCAAAGACCCACTTCGTCAGATGCATGTAATCCCAACTGGGAGTACAAAATGATGGGGGCTAATTTAACCACTCAAGCGAGACCTTGGAGTCATTGCGGATAGTTCTCTGAAAATATCCACTCAATGTGCTGCAGCAGTCAAAAGAGCAAACACAATGTTAGGAATCATTAAAAAAGGGATAGAAAATAAGACAGAGAACATCTTATAGCCTCTATATAAAACCATGGTATGTCCACAGCTTGAACACTGTGTACAGATGTGGTCACCTCATCTCAAAATACATCTTGGAATTGGAAAAGGTTCAGAAAAGAGCAACAAAAATGATTAGGGGGAGAGAACACCTGTTATATGAAGAGAGATTAGTAAGACTAGGTTTTAATATTAGAAAAGAGATGACTAAGGGGGATAGGATAGAGGTCTATAAAGTCATGACTGGCGTGGAGAACGTGAATAAAGAGGTGCTATTTACTCTTTCCTGTAACACAACATCTAGGAAGTCACCAAATGAATTCAATAGACAACAGCTTTAAAATAAACAAAAGGAAAAATTTCTTCACAGAGTTCATCTCTGGAACTCCTTGCCAGAGGATGTTGTGAAGGCCAAGACTATAACAAATCATGAGTGGTGTGGAGAGGGCTGATAAAGAAAAGTTATTTATTAGTTCCCATAATAGAAGAACTAGAGGACACCAAATGAAATTAATGGGTAGCAGGTTTAAAACTAATAAAAGAAAGTTCTTCTTCACACAGCGTGTAGTCAACCTGTGGAACTCCTTGCCAGAGGAGGCTGTGAAGGCTAGGACTATAACAGAGTTTAAAGAGAAGCTGGATAAATTCATGGAGGTTAGGTCCATAAAAGGCTATTAGCCAGGGGATAAAATGGTGTCCTTGGCCTCTGTTTGTCAGAGGCTGGAGAGAGATGGCAGGAGACAAATCGCTTGATCATTGTCTTCGGTCCACCCTCTCTGGAGCACCTGGTGCTGGCCACTGTCAGTAGACGGGATACTGGGCTAGATGGACCTTTGGTCTGACCCAGTACGGCCATTCTTATGTTCTTATAACAAGGTTCAAAAAGCTGCTAGATAAATTCATGGAAGTTAGGTCCATCAATGGCTGTTAGCAGGGATGGTGTTTCTAACCTCTGTTCGTCAGAAGCTGGGAATGGATGACAAGGGAGGGATCACTTGATTCTCTATTCTGTTCATTCCCTTTGGGGCACTTGGCATTGGCCACTGTTGGCAGACAGGACACAGCACTAGATGCACCTTTAGTCTGACTCAGTATGGCCGCTCTTATGTTCTCGACCATTTTTCTTCTCAATTGGTGATGCATATGATCATGTGATGGAGTACCTAGTCAATGGGATTCTCAAGAGAGGAATTCCTTTAAGAAATATAGCAGTGTTAGGGAATACATTAGCAATGCAGTGTAAAGTTATTTTCTGAACCTGTATTGTTTGCAAACAATGTGAGCGTAGGATGCATTAAAGACACAGTAGCTGCCCATAGCTGATGCTGGAAAGAAGGGGAAAAAAATCAGCCATCCTTTCTAGCTCTTGTTTTTAAACTGACAAAGTGCTACCAAGGTAACAGCCGTCCTCACAATATTGTTTCCTTGACAAAACAGCTTGCACTGAGCTGGGTTGAAATAATATGTTTTTTCACCTGCAGGAGCTGAAACATGCAAGACGGAATTCCAAGACGGATCTGGTTAAGGTCATAAAAATTTTGTGGTAACCTATATATTATTTTTATGCATCTGCTTAACACCCTGCATTTTAGGAGCGTGCTAAAGACTCATAAATCACACCCAGTGTGGGGTAACACACATGGGTCTCTTAGCAAGGTCTCTGATGCATGCACACGCAGGCCCACAGAGGGATCTGCCACCGTCTGGGTGCAATTGATGGGTAGGGTCATTGACAGATATGGATGGATATGGATGGATGGATGGGATAGCTTGCTTGTTCTGTCTGTCAGAGGACTCTGTTTGTGATTGTGTGCGTGTGGGAACCACACTACCTTGGTGTTTGTAGGCTGTCTAAAGAGCAGAAGAAAAGACAGGCCGTTTGGGTGGGATTTATATCGCAGCATGGCAGAAGCGCGCCCCTCGTAGACGTGGTAGAGAGGTAACTCCACTGAAAGGCATGCCACTGCAGAAGGCAACTATGAGGCCTGTTCAAAGTCCTAAGTAGGACTTAGCAGTGGCCCTAATCATCTCATGAGAGCAGGTTTTCCAATCCGATTTCACAGCCCACAGTTTGCTGGGTTTGAGACAGGAGATCTCAGGTGAATCATTGGACACTAGGACCAGAAGGGACCTTGCGAGGCCATCGAGCACCATCTAGGTGAGGGGTGGACAATCATTTTTGAAGGGGGGGCACTTCACAAATTTCAGAAGTGGTCGCCAGCTGCCCCGGAAGGGGCAGGGCCAGTAGGCTTCACATGCTCCCCCGCCTACAGACCCTGATTGGCTCGGGGGCGGGCAGCACGTGAAGTCTTTGCCCCCCCCGCCCCCTGCCCTGCCAGAGGTGTTCAGTGCCTCACAACAGCTGGCAGTTCCCTCTAGGCGGTGCATGCCTCTGGCAGCGGGGGAGACTTCATGAGCTTCCCCCGGTCCCTCCCAGTCAGGGCTTGGGGATGTGGGAGAGCACAAATTCTGCCCCCCTCCCCACCACACACACACACTCCTGCCCTGCCAGGGGTGCACCGTGCCTAGAGGGAACCGCCAGCCATTTTGAACAGCCAGCGGTTCCCTCTGGTGCCACACACCCCTGGCACCCCTGGAGGAGACTTTGCGCACTGCCCCGCCCCCCGTCTTGATTGCACTGACGGCGGGGGAGAGGTTGGGTAGCCGTGGGTAGGATCAACCAGCGTGGTGGGCCGGATTTGTCCCACGGATGCTGTCTTGCCCACCTCTGATCTAGAGCAACCATGACAGGTGTCTAGCCAACCCGCTCTGAAATCTCTCCAGTGATGGAGATTCCACAACCCCCCTAGGCAACTTATTCCTGTGTTTAGCCACCCTGATAGGTAGGAAGTTTTTCCTAATGTCCAGCCTAAACCTCCCTTGCTGCAATTTAAGCCCATTGCTTCTTGTGAGCTTGCATGGCTTCTCTTCTCTCCAAGGCCAGACTGGATGGGTCTTTCTGGCCTGTGAGCACATGGAAGTTGGCATAAGAGTTTGGGTCAATCGTCCTTCCAGTCAGACCTCCTGGATCCAGCACTGGCCTACAAATGACACCTGTGGGCAAAAGTGGAGGATCCCTCCATCTCGGGAGAAGCTTGCCCAGTGCTGGATTGAGTGAGATGGGGAATCCCTATGGGTTTCCAGACTTTCCTCTGATTCATCCTCTGCAATGAAAGGGCAAAGTTCCTTGCAATGTGTAACCAGCCACAGCTACCAAAGATTCCACAAATGCCAGGGGAGGCACCCCATGGCCATTAAGAACTTTGCTGGAGCAGCAGAGATGGCATTTGTGTTCTTTTGTTCGTACCCCACGGAGAATCTCCATTCACTGTTCACAGCATGGAGTCCATGACACAAGAATCATGAACACCAATTCCATCCAAGAATCAGGCAGAGATGCCCAATCGCCAGAGCGAGTTCATGACAAAGCTTTGGTACTCCAGCCCATGGAATTATATTGGGAATAAATGAGGTCCATAGAGTCGTGAAACAATGAAGGAATTGGCAGCGCTTTGAGACTAGACCGTCACAAAGTCATCCGATTCTTGATTGGCTATGCAGCTTAGAGTGCTGTATCCTTGGGACACAGATAGTATTTTCTCTACTTGAGCAGTGCTGAACACGCTGACTATGATCAATAATGATAGAAATGTAGCCGTGTTAGTCTGGTGTAGCTGAAACAAAAAACAGAACTACATAGCACTTTAAAGACTAACAAGATGGTTTATTAGGTGATGAGCTTTCATGGGCCAGACCCACTTCCTCAGATCAAATAGTGGAAGAAAATAGTCACAACCATATATACCAAAGGATACAATTTTAAAAAATGAACACATATGAAAAGGACAAATCACATTTCAGAACAGAAGGGGGATGGGAGGGGAGGTAAATGTCTGTGAGCTAATGATATTAGAGGTGATAATTGGGGAAGCTATCTTTGTAATGGGTAAGATAATTAGAGTCTTTATTTAAACTTAAGTGTAAAGTGTTGAATTTAAGCATGAATGATAGTTCAGAGGAGTCCCTTTCAAGTGTAGGCCTTTTAAGACTACACTTGAAAGGGAATCCTCTGAACTATCATTCATGCTTAAATTTGACACTTTACACTTAAGTTTGAATAAAGACTCTAATTATCTTACCCATTACAAAGTGCTACATAGTCCTGTTTTATGATCAATAAGTATGTGATTAAATGTCTATCCAGAGGCAGCACGGTCTAGTGGGCAGATCAGTAGACTAGATAGATAGATAGATAGATGTGGTATAAGGGACAGAAAGAGAGAGACAGATGTGGTGTACAGAAAGAGGATATCCAAATTATATCTTCTTCTGATCTCACTTTCGCAAGAGGATCTTTCGAAAGTGACAGTAGTCTGGATGCAGGTTTTTCTGGAAAAAAACCCCTTTTTTGAAAAAAATGCTCTTCCTTAAAAAATGAGGATTACGCGTTTTTTTTTTAAAAGGAGTTTTTTCTCAAAAAAAAAATGCACCCAGACTACTTTCACTTTCAAAAGATCCTCTTTCGAAAAAATCCGTAGTTTAGATGTACAGATAGATAGATAGATAGATAGATAGATAGATAGATAGATAGATAGATAGATAGATAGATAGATAGATATTCTTCCTCTGGAAAATGCTGAGGGTCTTAATTGCATTTTTATTTATTCTTTGCTCTAGCACACCCATGGGCATCTAAGGGGTGCGCTACACTGCACCGTAGCTTGAAATAAGATACGCAATTTGAGCTATGCAAACTGCATATCTTATATCAATCTTATTTCAAAATTGCTTATTTTGTAATTTAGTGCTGTCTACACAGCACCAAATTTCGAAATAACCCGCTACTCCAAAACATCCCTTCCTCCTTGTGGAATGAGGTTGACAGGGATGTCGCGATAGCAAGCCCATTCTATCCCGAAATAGCGTTGCAGTGAAAAACAGTCTCAGGTCTGGGCCTTCATAGAATCATAGAATAATAGGACTGGAAGGGACCTCGAGAGGTCATCGAGTCCAGCCCCCCGCCCTCAAGGCAGGACCAAGCTCCGTCTACACCATCCCTGACAGATGTCTGTCTAACCTGTTCTTAAATATCTCCAGAGAGGGAGATTCCACCACCTCCCTTGGCAATTTATTCCAATATTTGACCACCCTGACAGTTAGGAATTTTTTCCTAATGTCCAATCTAAACCTCCCCTGCTGCACTTTAAGCCCATTACTCCTTGTCCTGTCCTCAGAAACCAAGAGGAACAAATTTTCTCCTTCCTCCTTGTGACACCCTTTTAGATATTGTCATGTGGCAAGATCAATGAAACAGCAAAGAACTATGTAGAGGTTAACAGGTTGGTGCAGGAGGCTATAACCGGGGGGGTTGCAGGGGGTGTGATGAAGGGGTGTCCACCTATGGGGTGGGGGGAATTTGTGAAAGCGAGAGTGCGAGAGAAATTCTCTCCATAGAAAGACTCAAAGGGAAAACTCAGCTCCTTGGCTGTAGCTGAACAGAGCAGAGAGGCCCGGTCCCCTTGGATACTGTGTCCCAGGGTGTATTCGCTCATGGACCAATTTAGCAATGGTCTCAAGTTTTCAGTTCCTGCAAAACAAAAATCGCACAGATTCCCAAACCCACAAGGGCCGACGGTGGGGATGGATCCGGCCAGCAAGCGTAATATAAGAGGGTGTTTGTTGGTAGCCTGGGATAAGCCCAGATCTCAGCCCTGCCTGACAGCTCAGACCGCTGCTTGTGTGAGCACAATAAGAAAGTGTGATTCATGATGTATTGATGGTATCGCCAATCCGCCGGGGACGCCCCATGCCAATTTGGAATTTCTCGCTCCCAGCCAGCAAAACATTCGTCAGCAGCTTTTCCGAACACAAGAGGACATGAAGAAATACAGTCCGAGGTGGCCGTGCCAGGAGCTGACGCTCTGGGCTGTGCTAGGCAGGCTGTGGGTAGGCATGGTGTGTGCACGGACAGACCGTGACGTAAAGGTGCAGAAGCGTGTGCCGGGAGATGGGCCCCATGCCTGCCCCTGCCGTCCGTTTGATTCCAAAGCTCAAACAAACAGGAAGGAGGACAGCCACGTACCTGCGCACACATGGATGGGAAACTGATGCCATGAATGGGCCTTGCTTGGATAACTCATCCCATAAGAGCATCAGAACAGCTTTAAGGGGTCAGACCAAAGGTCTATCTAGCCTAGTGTCCTGTCTGCCCACAGTGGCCAGCACCAGGTGCCCCAGAGGGAGTGAACAGAACAGGGAACCTCAGGTGATCCCTCTCCTGTCACCCATTCCCAGCCTCTGACAAACAGAGATTAGGGACACTTTCCCTGCCGATCCTGGCTAATAAGTATTGATGACTTCTCCATCCCCTACTGGGAGAGGGAGACGCAGGATGGTCAGCATATACGGTCACTACGATTTCCATTAGGGTAGCTTGTACAGGTCTCAACCAATGAACAGATCACTTGCTGATTGGGAGAAAAAAAACAGGTTAATGGTGGATTCTGTCACTTCTGGTCTTTAAATCATGAGGTGAGGATGTCAGTCACTCAGCGTGAAGGCCTTTTCCAGAGGTGGGCAGGTGGGCTTCTGTAGCTTACAATGTGCAGGAAGTCGGGCAAGACGATCGCAGTGGTTCCTTCAGGCCTTCACGTCAACGAGAGCAGGGTCCCATTGTGCT
Organism: Pelodiscus sinensis; assembly: GCF_052426305.1. NCBI lineage: Eukaryota > Metazoa > Chordata > Testudines > Trionychidae > Pelodiscus > Pelodiscus sinensis. Next base: position 256,620,066 of record NC_143053.1, read on the forward strand.
TGGTGCTGTACTTTCCCATGGTGAGAAACAATCCTAGCCTGGAAAAATGACTGTCTAAATCCCACATGGGATTAGAGTTGTTCTCTGTTTGGCACCAGCTTAGTTAGGGCTGTGAAGGCCACAGCTGTAACTGGATTCAAAAAGGAATTGGATCCATCCACGGAGGATAGATCCATCAATGGCTATCAGTCAGGATGGGTAGAGATGGTGTCCTTAGCCTCTGTTTGTCAGAGCATGAGAATGGGCGACAAAGGAGGGATCACGTGAGGATTCCCTATTGTGTTCACTCCCTCTGGGGCACCTGGCATTGGCCACTGTCGGAAGACAGGACACTGGGCTAGATGGACCTTTGGTCTGACCCAGTATAGATGATGTTATGCTCTTACTTTGTCCCCTCTTTTTCCTTCCTCACCCCATCTGAAGAAGTGGGCTGTGCCCATGAAAACTCATGATCCCCTCTACATGTTTTGTTAGTCTATAAAGTGCTTCCAGACCATTTGTTGTTGTTTTTTTTTTCTGTAACAGACTAACTCGGCTACCTCCTGAAGCTCCTATTTTTTCTGTTTTCCTGCAAACCATATCTCTGTTTCTCCCCATTCCCATAAGAACAGCTGTACTGGGACAGACCAAAGGTCCATCTAGCCCAGTATCCCGTCTACCGACAGTGGCCAGCACCAGGTGCCCCAGAGAGGGTGGACCGAAGACAATGATCAAGAGATTTGTCTCCTGCCATCCCTCTCCAGTCTCTGACAAACAGAGGCAAGGGACACCATTTCTATCCCCTGGCTAATAGCCTTTTATGGACCTAACCTCCAGGAAATTATCTAGCTTCTCTTTAAACTCTGTTATAGTCCTAGCCTTCACTGCTTCCTCTGGCAAGGAGTTCCACAGGTTGACTACACGCTGTGTGAAGAAGAACTTTCTTTTATTAGTTTTAAACCTGCTGTTTTCCCCATTAGTTTTCCCCCTTTCATATTCTGTCTTTACTCCCCCTTCCCCTCCCCGAGGCCCTATTTAATCATTGCAGGGGGAGGACAATTACACTGATGTCACTGGTCGTTACTTCCCTACCACTGTCGACTGCTCCATTTTGGGATGGTAAATATGAAAGTGATCTGCGGTTCTAGCCCCCTAGGTAAAGGTATCTCATGGTCGGGCCCAGCCAGACCATCAGCAGCACTTTCCTGCTGTCCCAGGACTTAAAAGCAGAAGATGTGGCTAGCCGTGGCTCTGAGAGCTTGATCCAAACGCCATTGGTGTTGAATGCCATTGAATTTGGTGAGACTCCAGTCATTGATCTCCTCTGCCACAGCCTCCCCGCCTCTCCACCCCGTTGGTGGGAAGATCGCTTGTCTGAAGCTTCTGCCCTCTTGTGGCTCCCTGAAGACATTCAGCTCCCAGCCTCTGCTCTCACACCTCGGAGCCTTGCTCCCTACAACCGAGGATGTGAGGAACCTTCTCCAGGCCCGGCCCACCAGGCCTCAAACCTCTGCCGTTCAACGTCTCTCTTTAAGACCCACTTTTTTCCAAGAGACTTGTTGGTCCCCCTCTGGAAACCTTCTTTAGTCACGAGCATGGCCTCTCTCTACAGCCCACCCCATCTTTTGTTGGGGCGTAGTCTATTTAGATTAGAAGCTCTTCAGGGCGGGGACCGTCCTGGCTCTATTGACAGACAACCAACGACAGGCATGGGGGGGCATGTGTGTAGAAAGGGAAGGAAAATCAGAGCTCCTGTGGCTCTTCAAGATGGTAGCCAACCCGGACGTCGTGTGTATCACGTGCACTGCTGCAAGTGGAGACGATGGTTGGGGAAAGCAGCAAAATGAGGTGTTTTGGGGCCTATGTCCCTACAAAAGCTAGGTGAAGCACAGGAATGGGTTCCCTAGGGAGGGGGTGGAATCTCCATCGATAGTAAACCCATGGCCCTGTAGATAACACAGTTTTGGTGCAAGCTTGGTGTTCCAATGTCCCAATATAGACCGCTGGGCCTAACACTTGGTGGTTAGCCACAGCATATCTTCCAGAAAGGCATCTACTCTTGCTCAGGCGTTATGAATTCTAGAATCTTAGAACTGGAAGGGAACATGAGAGGTCATCAAGTCCAGCCCCCTGGCCTCACGGCAGGACCAAGCACCATCTAGAATAGATCATCCCCCACAGATGTCTATCCAACCTGCTCTTAAATATCTCCAGTGATGGAGATTCCACAACCTCCCCAGGCAATTTATTCCAGTGTTTAACCAACCTGAGGAGACTGAAGATTCACTACTTCCCTTGGTAGGCTGTTCCAGTGCTTAATCCCCCTTGCGGTCAATAACCTCTCTTGTTTCTAATATGAATTTGTCTGGCTTTTAACATCCATCGGTTAGTGCCTCCTATTTAAAGTGCCATTCAATTCTGGGGTTATGGAATCGGTTCCTAATTCCATGTTTGGTCACATGGGGTTCTAAACAACCCTGAGAAAATAATAACCTTCTATTATTTCTTTCTATTGTCTTCCAGTAGCGCATTTTTACACTAGGAAAGTATTTCAAAATAACAAATCAAAGTAACGTGTCCACACTCCGGGGATGCCTCGAAATGCATCCAAGGCGGTCTCCATTCATGTGGACGTGGTACCTTAGACTTAGAGCACTGGGGAGTAATGACTTTGAACGACTCAGGGGAGCTGTTATTTTGAAATAGCGGCACCAGGGCATCCACACGATCGCTATTTCGAAAGAGCTATTTTGAAATTGGCGTTATTCCTCGTGGGAAACGAGTTATTTCGAAATAACAGGCTTGGCAGTGTGGATCCTCCGCTTGTTATTTTGAAATAAGGAGGGCGGGGGCTTATTTCTAAATAACTCCCTAGTGAGGACCAAGGCTTAGAGGAAAAAAGCTGGATGAGGTAAGAGCTTTTATTGCACCAAATTCTGTGGGTCATTTACATCAAAGGCTGAATATGGGACATTTCCAGCCTGCTCATTTAGCCTCATTAACACCAGCACTACTATTAACAAATAACTTTTTTTTCCCCATCCCTTCTTTTTCTGTTATAAATTCGGGGTTCCTGTTACTTACAGTGCAGCTTCCAGCTCATCTGAGGAAGGGGGTTTTGCCCACAAAAGCAAATGATACTATCTATATTTGTCTTAGTCTCTAATGTGCCACAGGAGTACGCATTGTTTTTGGAGTTTGAGACTAACACGCCCCACCCCCAGGTTCTGTTGGTCAGGAGACACCTGGGGGGGGGGGTGCCACGTTATTGAATTTTAAGGGGAGCAGCCAAATCACTGTGGCACCTATGGGGGGGGTGTTTGCCCCAAAGTCTGTACAAAGTGGGCCATGTGAGGTGTCAAATGAAAGCTTATGTTCTACTGATTCTATATTTGCTACTCATGCACCTGTGCGGTGTCTGTATGTGGAGTTATGAATATGGGCTCTGTGCTTGTACTGTGAACGTTCTCTGCCTGAGACAGAGCAGTGGGCCTGGACTGCCTGTTGTAAAGAACAATTGTTCAGTCAATGACTATGCTAATTAGCAGGGCCCCAAGGACAATGGCTCTCAAGGCGCCCAATACACACCTGAGGAATGTGTCTGGAAACCTGCAAACCAGTCAGTATCCAATGCAGTGGTTCCCAAACTTTTCGGCGTCACGCCCCACTTTTTGATTTTTGGGAAACCCTCACACCCCCCCCCCCCAAAAAAATAGCAGAAAAACGTGGGGTGGGATTGGCAGGGTGTGTGGTGGCTGGGTCGCCTCGCGCCCCCTCTGGAATTTTTTCATGCCCCCCCAGGGGGGCACGCCTCCCAGTTCAGGAACCCATGATCTGATGGCTGCTGGCATGGGACACAGGGATAGGTCACTTGGCTCCAGCTTGGATGGTACCAGGAATGGATATAAAGTGCCATGAGGCAGACTCCATCTCGTCTTCAATTCTGCTACCGATCCCAGATGCAGCCTTGCGAGGGACAGCGAGCCGGGAAGGAATGTGGACACATCCTGATGTAGGATGTACACTAGAGACTTTTAAGATAGCAGATTGTAACACCTCTGCTGAGCGCCTGCATCAAGAACTTAGTGATTGGTGCATAAGATGTATTCGCCTTAATAACCTTATTCTCCACCTTTTCTTTCTTTTGTTAATAAACCTTTAGGCTACGTCTACACTGGCAGCTGCTTGCGCAAGAACTCTTTTGCGGAAGAGTTCTTGTGCAAAAACTCTTCCACAAGAGCTCGTCTACACTGCCATGTGCTTTTGCACAAGAGATGTGCTTTTGCGCAAAAGCATCCATGCCAGTGTAGATGCTCTCTTGTGCAAGAAAGCTCTGATGGCCATTTTAACCATACGGGCCTCTTGCGCCAGAAATTCATGTTGCCTGTCTACACTGGCCTCTTCTGGAAGAACTCTTGCGCAAGAGGGCTTCTTCCTGAGGGGGAGTGTCAGAGTTTTTGCACAAGAAGCCCTGATTTTCTACAGTACAACGTCAGTTTACTTGCGCAAGAATGCATGGCTAGTGTAGACAGGCGTCATGCTTTTGCGCAAGCGTGGCCGTTTTCATGTAAGAATGCGCCAGTGTAGACAGCCTTAGATTTTAGATTCTAAAGGATTGGCCCAGCGTGATCCTGTGGGTTAGATCTAAAGTGTAAATTGACTGCGAATCTGTGGCTGGTTTTTTGGGACCAGGAGAACCCATTCGGGGTAGGTGAGATGGGGTCCTATAATCCCTCACCTGTGTACAGGCCCACGGCTGATTGTGGCACAGGGAGAGCTGGGTTGTCTGAGGGGTTTTGCTTTTGGTGAGGCTTCCAGCTGGACGGATTGGTATCTGAAGTGCTCGGTATGACTGGTTTGTGGCCTACTTGGGAAAGGTCTCCAGTCTGGGGGCTATAAGGAACCCTGGTTTTGAGCAATTCGCCCTGAGCGGACGCCCTCAGCTGTGCCCAGATCAGGCCCGGTTGCACAGGGGGTTATCCAGAACTGGTCCTCAAGTTTCCAACCCAACCAAAGATGGTCCAATAAAAGATATTACCTCATCCACCTTGTCTTCTCCTATATACTAACCAACGCAGCTACACAAACACGGCACACACCCGTTCTGCATAGGTTTTTACACCACTTCCATCAGCACAGTATGTGAGCGCCTTTGAGAGTTTAAGAAAACACATAAAGTACCTTATGCCAGCTCAGAAAAGCTTTCTCTCCTTCCCGCCTCCCTGGGGAGACTAAATTACATGAGATTTCTTTCCCTCCACCTATTAAAAACAAACCAAAAAGACTTTGCCTTTCGGATTTGCATATGTTAAACCGATGCTAATGAAATCGAGCTATCAGACTGTTTTTCCATCACAGCCATCTCCCCTTGCCACCGAGGCTATTTTATGCTGACTTCATTTGTCTTGTGAATTTTTGACCCAAAATAGACGGTATTAAAAAAAACCCACATGCACCAAGTCTAATGGTTGGCGCGAAGAATAAAGACTTTGTTAGATTCTGTTCCATCCTCTGCGGATGACGTGCTGTGCTCCACACAAGCCACTTTGGGGCCGTTTGTGCCTTCCGGCCCACCACTGAGTTAAGGGTGGTGTCTCCTATGAGTGGAGGAGATGCCGTGACTCATAAATACTCTTAGGAAAACAATTTAGGAGTGGCTCAAAGGGAGTTTATGTAATAATTTACTGTGGACTGATCCTAGTAGTAAAGAGCAACCCCTTCTGCCCCACACCATCCCTGGCTAGTGAGTGAGGCATGGTCCTGGCTAGTGATGGAGCTGGCTAGTGAGTGAGGCATGGTCCTGGCTAGTGATGGAGCTGGCTAGTGAGTGAGACACGGACCTAGCTAGTGAGTGAGACAGGGACCTGGCTAGCAATGGAGCTGGCTAGTAAATGAGTCACGGAGCTGGCTAGTCATGGAGCTGGCTAGTGACTGAGACACGGACCTGGCTAGTGATGGAGCTAGCTAATAAATGAATCGCAGAGCTGGCTAGTCATGGAGCTGGCTAGTGACTGAGACACGGACCTGGCTAGTGATGGAGCTAGCTAATAAATGAATCGCAGAGCTGGCTAGTCATGGAGCTGGCTAGTGACTGAGACACGGACCTGGCTAGTGATGGAGCTAGCTAATAAATGAGTCGCAGAGCTGGCTAGTCATGGAGCTGGCTAGTGACTGAGACACGGAGCTGGCTAGTCATGGAGCTGGCTAGTGAGTGAGGCACGGATGTGGCTAGTGATGGAAGCCGCTGTCTGCTTGCACCCCTCGCCTGGCGCCCACAGCTCAGAGGGCACCCACAGACATAGGTGCTCGCCAGCAGCTCTGGTCAGCAAGGCTGATGTGGCCACGCCAGAGAAGCCAGGAACGAGGCAGACTCCATTCTTTCATATTCGTGTGACTGGCAGTTGATCTGTTTGCACCGGTGTTGTCTGGCCATTTTCCATTGATGCAAATAAAGACAAGGCTCAGCCAAGCCCGTCATGATCTAAGGGCGGACAGACAGACTGACAGAAGCCAGGTACCAAAGCACTCGATTCACTGTTGAGAGCATGGCCGGCATGGGTAGGGGGCATGCTAGGCGGAGCCAAACCCAGCTTGGCCCCGCCCACAACTCACCCCCAGGACACCTTCTGTAGGCGTAATGGGGGTGGCGTGTTGCTACCGATCAGGGAGGCTGGGACCCACGCCCACCTCCCCGTGGGAGTGATGGGGGTGTGGCATTCTGCCCCGCCTCCGTGGTGGGAGGGGCAGGGGCTTGGCTCCCGTGAGGGGCGGGGCTTCAGCGGGAGGGGAGGGGCTTCAGGTGGATGTGAGGGCCTGCCTCCCGAGCCCTCCCTTCACCGACTACCCATGATGGCCGGCTTTGAAGAGGGACTTGCGAGTGGAGAGGGAGGGGCAGAGGTGAAAGTAAGCAGGTGCAAAAGCCGGCAGGGGGCTATTTAAAGAGCTGGTAGGGACCCGGGGGGCGATGGGACCAAACCTGTAAGAATTTTTAAGTTACTTTCACCGCTGGAGGGGCCTCAAGGCTGAGTTCAAGGAGAAACCGCGTGGCAGGGAGGTGGCTGTTTCAGAGAGCAGACACGAGGGGGAGGGACACAAGTGGGCAGACACGGAGGGGGAGGGAGGAGGAGTGTGGGTGCCCCAAAAGCTCAGCAGGATTGGCCCAGCAATGGCCACTAGCCAGGAGAGTGAGGGGTGCAACTTCAATCTCCGGCTGACCCTAGGAGATGGGAGTGGATGGCCGGGGCCGGATCACTCCATTGCCTGTTCTGGTCAGTCCCTCAGCAGCGCCTGCTACTGGCCACTGTTGGAAGGATCCTGGTCCAGATGGTGTCATGAACTGGGGGAGTGTTGACCAGCACCTGGTGACTGAGGGGTGAACTCAGATACCTAGCAAAGTTGTCAGCCAGGGGGCCGGGAGAGCCAATGGAGACAGAGGGTTGACATTTGAATTGGATACAAGTTCCCTACCTGCTTCTTTGTGTGGGAGAGTGGCACCAGGACTAGAGAGAAACAGAATGGCTGCATCTAGACTGGCATGATTTTGCACAAAAGCGGCCGCTTTTGAGCACAATCTTGCCGCCTGTCTACACTGGCCGCGAGTATTTGCACCAGAACACTGACTTTATACTGTACAAAATCAGTGCTTCTTGAGCAAATACTCTGACGCTCCCGCTCAGGGATAAGCCCTCTTGCACAAGTTTAAACAGCAATGTTAATTTCTTACGCAAGAAAGCCCGATGGCTAAAATGGCCATCAGAGCTTTCTGGCGCATGAGAGCGTCTACACTGGCATGGATGCTTTTGCGCAAAGGCACATGCCAGAATAGATGCTCTCTTGCGCAAATACTTTTAACGGAAAAACTTTTCCGTTAAAAGTATTTGCGCAAAATCATGCCAGTCTAGATGCAGCCAATGATTTAACCATGCCCCCTCCCCCTGGAATTCAGGGCATGGGTGAGGATTGAACCAAGAGAAAAATAGAAGCAAGGAAAATTCTTCTGTGCCTTGGTTTGAACTGTTCTCTGCCTCCCCTCCCCATTTGATATATGGAGATATACCTATCCCAGAAGGCTGGAAGGGACCTTGAAGAGTCATTGAGTCCACTCCCCTCTCTTCACAGCAGGACCAAGTTCCATCTCTGAGGGTATGTCTACACTACAAAGTTAATTTGAACTAACGGACGTTAGTTCGAATTAACTTTGATAGGCGCTACACTAGCGCTCCGCTAGTTCGAACTTAATTCCAACTAGCGGAGCGCTTAGTTCGAACTAGGTAAACCTCATTCTACGAGGACTAAGCCTAGTTCGAACATACTAGTTCAAATTAAGGGGTGTGTAGCCCCTTAATTCGATCTAGTGGGAGGCTAGCCCTCCCCAGGTTTCCCTGGTGGCCACTCTGGCCAACACCAGGGAAACTTTACTGCCCCCCTCCCAGCCCCGGCCACGGCCCCGGATCCGGACCCTTTAAAGGGGCATGGGCTGGCTACGATGCCCATGCCAAGTGCAAGCCTGCCAGCACCCAGCCAGCAGACCCTGCACCTGGCACGGCTCGAGCCAGCCACCCGATGCCCCCGAGCCCTCCCCCTCTTCCCGGGACCAGGCTGGCGGCTCCCGGGAGCTTGCCCGGGACCGCAAGAGGCGGGCACCTACCTGGTCTAGTGCGGACATCATGGACCTCATCCATGACCTCCGCACTAGGCACAGGAAAGTGGCCGTCTAGGGCAGGAGAGCTGCCAGCCTGGCCACCCAGGAACAGGTGTTCATGAAAATCAAGGTGGTCCACTGAGACCCCCGACCCTGAGCCCTGAGCTTACAATGGCCGTCCTGGGTCAGACCAAAGGTCCATCTAGCCCAGTAGCCTGTCTGCCGACAGCGGCCAACCCTAGGGACCCTGGAGGGGATGGACCGAAGACAGTGACCAAGCCATTTGTCTCGTGCCATCCCTCTCCAGCTTTCCACAAACTTTGGGCAGGGACACCACTCCTACCCCCTGGCTAATACCACTCCATGGACCCAACCTCCATCACTTTATCTCACTTCTCTTTAAACTCCTATCCTTCACAGCCTCCTGCAGCAAGGAGTTCCACAGGTTGATTATTTGCTTTGTGAAGAAGAACTTTCTGTTATTAGTTTGAAGCCTGCTACCCATTCATTTCATTTGGTGTCTTCTAGTCCTTATATTATGGGAACTAATAAAGAACTTTTCTTGATGCACCCTCTCCACACCATTCATGCTTTTATAGACCTCTATCCTATCCCCCCCCTCAGTCTCCTCTTTTCTAAGCTGAAAAGTCCCAGTCCCTTTATCCTCTCTTCATATGGAACCTGTTCCAAACCTCTGATCATTTTAGTTGCCCTTCCCTCTCCCACCCTCTCTCTTCCCCTCTCCCACCTCCTTTTCCCAGTCTCCCCCAGTTTTGTTCAATAAAGAGAGATTCTATTTTTGACCACATGTTTTCTTTATTTTGTACATCAGGAAGGGGGGCTAGGGAGGGTAAGTGGAAGGAGGTGAGGGAGGAATGGGGCACGAGCCCCCGATGGGGAGGACTGGGCTGGCTCTGCGGGCTTCTGGGGGTGGAAGCTCTCCTGCAGCCCCCCAATTGCCCCCTCTCCCCAGATGGCAGCCTGTGGCAAGTGCAGCCGGTCTGATGGCCGAGTGCTGTGATGTGCCCAGTGTGGGCACTCCGGGCACTCCAAGCCAGGACTGGTTTGCAAGCGGGGAACCCTGAGAACTGTCTGTCCGGGGTGGGGGTCGGGTCCCTTTAAGCATAGCCCTCGGCTAGCCTGAGGCAGCAGCTCCACGCTCTAAGTCCTCATCTGATGCCCTGCCGGCACTGCTTCCGGCCATGCTTAACCCCGGTTCAGGGTCCACTTAGGGTATGTCTAGACTACAGGCTTTTGTCGACAGAAGCTTTGTCGACAAATACTGTCGACAAAGCTTCTGTCGACAAAGAGCGTCTCGACTACATTCAGTTCTGTCAACAAAGCATGCTGCTTTGTCGACATGGCAGTGTAGACGCAAAGGACAGTTTAGATGCAATAATGCCTTCTATCAACAGAACTCTGTCGACAAAAGACGTTATTCCTCGTAAAATGAGGTTTACCAGTGTCGACAAAACTGCTGAGTTCTGACAAAATGCTAATTCGAACTAATTTTTTAGTCTGGATCCGTTAGTTCGAATTAACTAATTCGAACTAAGTTAGTTCGAATTAGCGCTGTAGTGTAGACATACCCTGACAGATTTGCCCCCTCAAGGATTGAATTCACAACCGGGGTTTAGCAGGTCAATGCTCAAGCCACTGAGCTATCCCTCCCTCTAGATTTGCTACCCTTAGATTTATTACCATCTAAGCCAGGGCTACTCAACATGAGGCCCACAGCCCGTTTGTTTGAGACTCGCGGTGCGGTTTGGGTTTACGCAGGGCTCAATATGCGGCCCAGGGGTGGGAGCCAACACTAAAAAACAGCCTCTAGAATGGTCTTCTGTTGAGATGCGTTTTAGTAGTTAAATTCCTGGACTGTCATTGCTCATGAAAAGGGCTGTCCTATGGGTGGAAATCCGATCACTATTGCATTTTATTAATATCAGCAGAACTGACTTAAATGGGGCCCGTGTGTTGCGTAGTCTTGCCTTAATCTTTGTATTCACGCCCGTCAGTGTGAAAGAAGCTATTTGCATATATTTGCATATATATTTGCATGTCCATGCAACCGCACTTCAGTTGAGGCCCTCAGCATGTGCTGTGAGTATCACTGTGGCCCCCGGGGCTTCCCAAGTTGAGGAGCCCTGACCTAAGCATTGGGCGGAGACTTTCCCACACAAAGAAAGCAGGCAGGGAACCTATATCCAATTTAAATTTCAACCCTCTATCCCTAAGGTGACACCTTTGCTAGGGACCTGAGTTAATCCCTTAGTCACCCCGTGCTGGTCAGCACTCCCTCTGTTCATGACAGATGGCTGTTCTGATGCTGAGCAAAAGAGGATGTACAGGGAGGGTTAAGGAGTCCTGTGGCACCTTCTAGACTAACAGACATATTGGAGCATAAGCTTTCGTGGGCGAAGACCCACTGCGTCAGATGCATGTAGTGGAAATTTCCAGAGACAGGGAGGGTTAGTGGCATACCAAGCTCTGTCAGGAGTGGCCAGGAGGTTACATTGGATGATGGAGCCAGCGGAGGGATCCAAAGGCCAGAGTGACTGGATTAAATCGATGAGCAAAGAAGACGTCTTTTAGCGGCTGCATTTCCGTGGGCAGGAGGGGGCAATGCGTGTGTGTGCATGGGAGGCCCGAGCCATGGTAATTGCAATTGCTGTGTCTCCAGAAGGGGTAATTTCCACTCTTTGCCCTGGTCTACATTAGGGCTTGATTTCAAAATTACCCTCCCTCAGGTCGAATTAAGAAGCGGAGCATCCACTCGATCATGCCCGTTATTTTGAAATCATGGGCCGCTTATTTGGAAATCTGGGCTCCTGCTTTCCTCGGGGAGTAACGCTCATTCCGAAATCGTTATTTTGAAATAGAGGCCATGTGGACATGTCAGTGCCACTATTTCAATATATCGACTCCCGGAGTCATTCCGACTCATGACTCCCCAGTGCTTCCTGGGGCGCTAAGTCTGAGGTAGTGTGTCCACATGACCGGAGCCTGCCTCGGACTCATTTCGAGGCTTCCCCATAGCGGGGACATGCTAGTTCAATTTTGAAAAATCGGGAGCTATGAAGTCAAGTGTAGTTATTTTGAAATCGTTTCCTAGTGTAGACATGCCCTTAGAGTCTTGTGCTGACAGAGCCGCGCCCTTTCCTGCCCGCTGCATATAGAAATCAGGATGAATTCCCAGTCCAGACCTGCCCACAGGAAGCCCCATGTCAAGACTGGCTTTTGGGGACTTCACTGCTGTTCATCTCCTCTTTACAAGGCCACGTAGCTTCACCTTCCTTAAGAGAGGACTTCAGCCTTGCTGGTCCCTTGGGATGACCATTCTTGGCCATCAGATCAGTACTAAGTAGAGTATTCTGTGGGGATTACAGCCTCCCTTCTGCCTCTCTGCTGGATGGACAGGGGTTGCCTCTGCCCGCTGGTAGAGGGACAAGGAAACTTCAGGTGCTCCATGAGGAGAATGGGGATAGATCTGCCCCGCCCCCCAGTACCTTGTATTTACCCTGCTCCCAGAGCTGTGGCTGTCTGTCGGTGCTGCTTCCACCAATCCTGAGAGCATGGAAGGGGAGTCATTTGCAAGCCAGGCCTTCTGCTTAGAGCAAGATCCCTTGTGGAAGCAACTTCAGTCTTCAGCAGAAGGCCCCATCCGAGATTGCCAGTGGCTTGCAGGGGTTTTGAGACCTTGCTCCTGTTCGTTTTAATGGGACTCGATGGTCTGACCCAGTATGGCCGTTCTTATGTTCGTATGTTTTTAATAATATTGGGTATGTCTAGACTACGCTGTAGTTTCGAAAGAGGAAACCACGGAAATTTGCATATCTTCTTCCAATTGCACTTTCGAAAGTGAAAGTACAGCTGGTCCCCAAGTTACGAACGGGTTACGGACCAAACACGTGGCCATAACTCGAAATGTTTGTAAGTCGGACCCCATTGAGTTGCATTGCGACCACACTGTTCATAAGCGCGGGTGATGTTCGTAACTTGGGGACCGCCTTTATGACCACTGAATGGGAGGTTTCGTCGTAAATGCGAATGGTCATAAATTGACCATTCGTAACTCGGGGACCGACTGTAGTCTGGACGTGGTTTTTTTCGACCCCCCCCCTTTTGAAAACCACGTAAACCTCATTTTTTGAGGAAGAGTGGTTTTTTGAAAAAAGGGGGGGGAGTCTGAAGAAAACATGTCCAGACTACTTTCACTTTCGAAAGACCCGTTTTTGAAAGTGAGATCAGAAGAAGATATGCAAATTCCCGCAGAATTTGCATATCCTCTTTTGAAAGTACAGCGGAGTCTAGACATATCCAATTGAGCCTGCTAACAGCCTTAGCTATTCAGACAGTTAGGGTATGTCTAGACTACAGGGTTTTGTTGACAGAAGTTTCGTCGACAGATACTGTCGACAAAGCTTCTGTCGACAAAAAGCGTCTAGACTACATCCAGTTCTGTTGACAAAGCAAGCCACTTTGTCGACATAACAGTGTGGACGCAAAGGACAGTGTAGATGCAATAATACCTTCTATCGACAGAACTCTGTCAACAAAAGATGTTACTCCTCGTAGAATGAGGTTTACATACGTCGACAAAACTGCTGAGTTTTGTCTACATTATGTCGACATAACTCAAAGGCAGTGTGGACGCAGGTATAGTTTTGTCGACAAAAGTCCAAAAGTCCACTTTTGTCGACAAAACCCTGTAGTCTAGACACACCCTTAGCGTTTTCGCTCATGCAGTAGAGGCTCATGCAATAAGGTTCAATTCTACCTTTTGGTGTTTACATACAGGGGCCCAAACTCCTCTCTGGCTATGTCTACACTGGCGGCTTCTTGCGCAAGAACATCTTGCGTAAGGGTTCTTGTGCAAGAAGTCTTGCGCAAGAAAACGTCCACACTGCCATATGAGAGCTGTGCTTTTGTGCAAGAGCGCCCATGGCAGTGTGGATGCTCCCTTGCGCAAGAAAGCTCTGATGGCCATTTTAGCCATAGGGCTTTCTTGCGCAAGAAATCCCTGCCGAGTGTCCACACTGCAAGAGCTCCTGAGCAAGAGGGCTTACACCTGAGAAAAAAGAGCGTAACTCTTGCGCATGGAGCCCCCTCTTACCATGCCTTACTGTAAATTTATTTGCGTAAGAGCGGGCGGGCAGTATGGCTGTACTTGCGCAAGAAGCCGCCAGCGTAGACCTAGCCTCTGTGAGGTCCCTCTTGGCTCACATTTGACCCAGGGGCTGATCCAGCGACCGACTCCCAAATATCAGTGGCGCTGCATGTAGCACTGGGCAGGGGTTGTCTATTGAGGTTCTGCAGCTGTCGTTGACCTCAATGGGGCAACAGGGTGCTTGTCACCTCCGAGGACCGGAGGGCAGAACGCAGCTGGATCACAGAGCAGTACTGCTTGGGGAGCGATCAGCACTCCTGGGCAGAGGTGAAATTCCCCAGCCGGCTTCGTCCAGCCAGAAACAGCAGCACTGCATCTTCCCATCTCCTTGCTGCCGCCTGCTGCGTCCAAGGCATGAGCAGAAAGAATCACCTGTGAAATCCTCCCACTGTCAGACTCACTTGCTCGTCTCTCCCGGCCTGTGTGTCCACCGTGGTTGTTTTCTCCTTACTGCTGGGATGGTTGCAGCTGTAGCTTGCCCCCAGGCCTGTCCCTTCTTCCCCTGTCAGTGAGTCAGCTGCGAGCACCTGAACTACATGCTGTGGTTGGTATTGGCTGTGTTCATTTCCTCTGCGAGGATGTGGAGCAATTGATTACCTCATTGCCGGATTTACACAAGAAACCCTTTCAGAGGGCCCGCAGGGATGGAATGGGAATGGGAAAGGGCCAAAGTGGACTTCTATTTCCCCTCATCTTCCATGGCCCTGTGGGCACCCCGAGAAGTGATCAAGGGTAGCCACTGGAAACAGTGATGCCTTCAAAGCTCCCTGCTGTGGAGTTGTCTTAAAATGATGGAGTCCTAGGGTTGCAAGAGACCTCAGGAGTCATCGAGTCCAGCCTCCTGCCCAAAGCAGGGCCAATCCCAACTCAATCATCCCAGCCAGGGCTTTGTCAAGCCAGGACTTAAACACCTCTAGGGATGGAGATTCCACCCCCTCCCTAGGGAACCCATCCCAGTGCTTCCCCACCCTGCAAGGGAAATAGTTTTTCCTAATATCCTAACTAGACCTCCTCCACTGCAACCTGAGACCATTGCTCCTCGTTCTGCCACTGAGAACAGCCTCTCTCCAGCCTCTTTGGAACCTCCCTTCAGGGAGTTAGAGGCTGCTCTCAAATCTCCCCTCACTCTTCCCTTCTGCAGACTCAACAGAGTCATTTGCATGATGTGAGATGGAACAAGCATCAGTTTCATAAGGGGCCATGCTAGATTCAGCCCTATTTGAGTCTGGAGAATATAGAGTAGGCCAAGTCATTGAGTTTTCTTGCAACAATCTATGCTAAGCCGTGTCAATCACCACAACTCCTCAGCTCCACAGTTCCCCCCCTTCTCTTTGATATTTTTGGTGCATACATGTAGAGGTGATGGACAGACAGCCCCGTGGGCTAGAGTCTTTTCTTTAAGGAGCAAGAAGGCAAGCTTCTTCTCAGCAGATTTGAGTCTCCACTGCTTTGCTCTTGGTGTGAGAATTCTCACCGGAGCAGACAGGGAGTGCAATGGCACTAAATTAGAACGGGGGTGTTCGTACTCCCATTACACGAGTGGAAATGACCGCACAAGGGACCCTCTACCTGAATCACTGTTGACTGCCCTCACCAGAAGAATCATAGAATCATAAGACTGGAAGAGACCTCAGGAGTCATCAAGTCCAACCCCCTGCCCAAAGCAGGACCAACCCCAACTCCATCATCCCAGCCGGGGCTTTGTCAAGCCAGGACTTCAAAACCTCTAGAGATGGAGATTCCCCCCCCTCCCTTGGGGAACCCATCCCAGTGCTTCCCCACCCTCCTAGGGAAATAGTTTTTCCTAATATCCAACCTAGACCTCCCCCATTGCAACTTGAGTCCATTGCTCCTCGTTCTGTCATCTGCCACCTCCGAGAATGGCCTCTCTCCAGCCTTTTTGGAACCTCCCTTCAGGTAGTTGAAGGCTGCTCTCAAATCCCCCCTCACTCTTCTCTTCTGCAGACTAAATAAGCCCAAATCCCTCAGCCTCTCCTCGTAGGTCATGTGTTCCAGCCCCCTCATCATTTTTCTTGCTCTCCGCTGGACTCCGCCCAATGCAACTACATCCTTTCTGCAATGGGGGGCCCAGAATGGGACACAATATTCCAGATGTGGCTTCCCTGGTATGGAATAAAAGGGAATCATGACTTCTCTAGATCTGCTGGCAATGCCCTCCTAATGCACCCCAATATGCCGTGAGCCTGCTTGGCTACAAAGGCGCCCTGTCGACCTGAGGCACTCAGCTTCTGAAGCCAGAATTTGCATTCTGAGCTGGAGAAAAGATCCCAACACCATTTTGGATAAAACAAATGTATTTCCACAAACCATTTTGGGTTAGAGCCAAAGGCGTTTTGGAGGAAAGTTTCATGAAACCCCTTTGACTGGCTCTCACTCTAGAAATCCCCTTCCATCTCCATGCCCAGCACAGATCATGACTTAGTTGGTGCCCCTGGCACCTGCATGCTGGGTTAAATGAATTTAAGAGGTGCGATATCTCCACTCCACCTGGCTTTCCATGTCAAAGGAGGATGAGGGCCAGGCACGGTTCAGAAAAAAAAGTAATAAATCGACTCAGGGTGTCTTAGGAAAGCATTAAAAGTTTAACTGCTTCGTATTAGCAGGGCTTATTATGAGCAGGTATTTCTGAAGCACTTGTTAAGAGATGAGAAATGAATTTGTGGAAAGCTACCCTATATTTTCAGGCAAACTTCACCGTGTCAGGGTAGCCTGCACATCCCAGAACTCCTTTGATCTAGCAACAGGAAAGCTAAATGGATCCACCAAGTGCTTGTGTTTGCTTCACCAGACTCCAAGGTGACTGTTTCACACAACTCCTGTTTCCTCGAGACAGCCTGGTGTTGCTGACTCGTTCTGCATTCTCCACTTCGCCCAAGCGAGTCCTGCTTTCGGAGGGGTGGGGTGCTTTTCCCATTCTCCCATTGGCTGCCAGTGAAATCCCATGGTGTGCAGGAAACAGAGCTCTGCGGTGGGAAGAGGAGCGGAACCCAAACTGAAATCAGGTCATTTGGTGGGGAGGGTCGTGCTCGGGAAGAATGGGTTAATTTGCCAGTTAGCCGCCAATCCGCACAGTAAAATAAAAAAAGACCTTTCTCCAAACCCGTTGAAGCCAATGGGAGTCTTTCCGTTGACTTTCAGCGGGCTTTGGAGACAATCCTAAATGAACTAATATGCCCCTTGTAATATGCATTAGCTAATCTACTACATTTGCATTACATTATAGCTCTTCTGAGCAGGATCCTTTTGAAGATACGCTTTCGTTATAAGACCAGCTGCACGGGGTGTAGGAATGCCAGGAATCACTTAGCACTCTGTCCGACTAGCAGTGTTTGAACTCCTGGAAGAACTTCCAGTAAATTACGGCTAAGGCACCGGGGCAGTTGTAGCATGCTAATATGGTATGTGGTCATGTAATTAAAGACTCTAATATAATGCGTACCCATGGGAGGGATTAAAGTTGCACAGACCACCGTAATTCTGGTATTTTCCAATTTCTCTGTGCTTGGCTTTACTACTGGAATAATGGGTTTGTTTGAGCATACCTAGTGTGTGTGTGTGTGTGTGTGTGTATCTGTCTACCTAGCTATCTACCTATCTAACCCCATACACCAGATCTATCTATCTATCTATCTATCTATCTATCTATCTATCTATCTATCTATCTATCTATCTATCTATCTATCTATCTATCTATCTATCTATCTATCCCTATGCACCCCATCCATCCATCTATCTATCCATCCCCATATACCTCATGGCTACGTCTACACTGGCATGATTTTCCGCAAATGCTTTTAACGGAAAAGTTTTCCGTTAAAAGCATTTTCAGAAAAGCGCGTCTAGATTGGCAGGACGCTTTTCCGGAAAAGCACTTTTTGCGGAAAAGCGTCCATGGCCAATCTAGACGTGCTTTTCCGCAAAAAAGCCCCGATCGCCATTTTCGCGATCGGGGCTTTTTTGTGGAAAACAGAACTATTCTGTCTACACTGGCCCTTTCGGGCAAAAGTCTTTCGGAAAAAGACTTTTGCCTGAACAGGAGCAGCATAGTTTTTCCGGAATAGCACTGATGATTTTACATTAGATCGTCAGTGCTTTTCCGGAAAATCAAGCGGCCAGTGTAGACAGCTGGCAAGTTTTTCCGCAAAATCAGATGATTTTCCGGAAAAACTTGCCAGTGTAGACACAGCCCATCTGTCTATCCATCCATCTATCCATCCCCATACACCCCATCCATCATCTATCTACCCCCATACACCTCATCTATCTGTCTAGCTATCTGTCTAGCTACCCCCAAACACCCCATCTATCTATCTATCTATCTA
Source organism: Pelodiscus sinensis (assembly GCF_052426305.1). Lineage (NCBI taxonomy): Eukaryota > Metazoa > Chordata > Testudines > Trionychidae > Pelodiscus > Pelodiscus sinensis. The sequence goes on from NC_143053.1 coordinate 256,638,196, forward strand.
TCTATCTATCTATCTATCTATCTATCTATCTATCTATCTATCTATCCATCCCCATATACCACATCTCTCTCTCTCTCTCTCTCTGTGCCCCGTCCATAGGCTCTGTGGCTGAGGTATAGTCCCATTAACTCTAAGATTGTGTCTTAGCTCCATGGTGACAAGTCAGTTTGCAATCCTGATCCAGCCAACCACAGATATTCATTCCGTGGAGCTGGAAAGGCTGAATGCAGCTCCAGCTTTAGTAGGAATCATCACGCTTTCCTAAAGCCTTAGCTCCTGCCTAGAAACCAATCAAACACGCAAGCCTGTCTCCAGGAGAAAGCGCCGGTCACTTTGCTTTCCCAGCGACATTCCTGGCTCTGAGTCACGCGGAAGAAGGCTATTTTTCATTCCGAGAATGGTAACCTCGCCTGGCGTGCGCTGTTCCAGAAGAGGCGCGAGCAGCAAGTGCACTGAAAGATGGCTCTTCTCTTGTGGGAAAGGTTCACGCCACTGACGCCTCTTTTAAAATCACTTCTAGGAGTGTGACGTCCGTTTGATTGCTCAGCATTTCAGACAGAGCCATGTGCAAGACAGGAAACCCCGTTGAATACGAGCTTCATCTCACTCTTTTCGGCCAGCACTAGATAAAATTCTCCTCTGATGCACACCCCAGCTTTTTGGAGCTCGCATGGTCCAGGGGTTGGATCCAGCCTTGGGAAGCAAGACACCTGGGGCAGTCTTCGTTGGTAAAATCTGGAACCTTTGCATGACCCCAGCGCTGCAACTGGCTTGGATTCCAGCTAACAGAGAACTTCCTTTGGAGAAGGGCTTTGGAGAAGGGAGATGACTCCTGCACCAGCCACCCCCATCACACCAATACAGGGGGCGTGAGAAGGGAAGAGGCCCGTCTGGAGCTTGCTGGAGTATGTGGCAGAACAGGCCTTTGTTACTCCAACCTGTGCCAATGGTGACAGTCAAGAGCAGCCCCTAGACTGCTCTAACTCATATCAAGGCCAGGCTAACAAAGTCTAGGGGAGCCATAGTTGGATCTTGGATGGCCCCTCTTCTTCCCAGACCCAGATGGTGCTCAGGTGCATGGGAGAACTGAGTTCCTGCTTTTTTTTTTTTTTATTCTCAGGGATGCCGTGGATTGGCTTTGAGACCTTGGGCAAGTCATCTCAATATTTCTGTGAGAGGGCTCATAATAATTACCTACCCTGGGTGTTCTGGGGAAGCTGGGCGAAGGCAGCCCCGATTGGAAGCAGGCGCTAATCAAAGCATAACGTTACAGAGCCCTGAACAATCCCTGTTGTCAGACAGTGCCAATATGGCCTTCATACCAGCCTTCTGAAATCCTTAGTTGTAATCTCTCACTGGACCAGGCCACACCTGGCTGGCACTAACAGAGATCCCCCCCCCCCCCCCCCCCCGTTGCTCTCACGTCTCTGTTGTCCTGTAACCATCTCCTTTGCACCTGCCAATCAGTCGTTGCGAGCATTTAGGGCCTGAACCAAAGTCCACTTAAGTTAATGAGTGTTCAATGAATGCTAGATCCAGTCCTTAATGTTTTCTTTACAAAATTCCCAGCTCAGGGATGTCCCAAATCCTGGTACTTTCAAATCAACCCCCCAAATCACACTTATTTCCCCACTGCTTCCTTATTCGCTGGACATTGCAGACACTGCTAATGGAAGTCACTGGCAAAACGGTCTGCTACCTGGGTGTGAAATAAGCCAAAGCAGGCTATACCATTGTGAGGGTGAACTCTGCAGACTGCATGAGACAGGCTTGAATCAAAAATTCCTGCTGCAGGAACCAGAGTTTAGTCTTTGCATTTCAGGTCCTTCCACGGTCCAGTTTTTCCTCATGGAGTAGGCAGTTTCATCGAAACTGACTTTTTTCCATGGGAAAATATTGATGAAATGTCTCCATTTTCCAATCGGGAGAATAAAAATGAAAAAAATATATATGTATAAATATATATATATATAGCTCACCATGAACTGTCAATCATTTCAGTCTGCTCACAAAAGTAGAAATTCTCCATTATGATATTTCCAGTTGGAAACTTTGATTTTGGATATTTTTGTTTATTTGTTTTGTGAAAAATTCTCATAACATAAGAAAATAAGAACGGCCATACTGGGTCAGACCAAAGGTCCTTCTAGCCCAGTATCCTGTCTGCCAACAGTGGCCAGCACCAGGTGCCCCAGAGAGGATGGACCGAAGACAATGATCAAGTGATTTGTCTCCTGCCATTCCTCTCCAGCCTCTGACAAACAGGGCAACGACACCATTTTATCCCCTGACTAATAGCCTTTTATGGACCTAACCTCTATGAAATTATCTAGCTTCTCTTTAAACTCTATTATAGTCCTAGCCTTCACAGCCTCCTCTGGCAAGGAGTTCCACAGGTTGACTACACGCTGTGTGAAGAAGAACTTTCTTTTATTAGTTTTAAACCTGCTACCCATTAATTTCATTTGGTGTCCTCTAGTTCTTCTACTTAGGGAACTAATAAATAACTTTTCTTTATCGGCCCTCTCCTCTCCACACCACTCATGATTTTATAGACCTCTATCATATCCCCCCTCAGTCTCCTCTTTTCTAAACTGAAAATGACTACTGAAGATCACGTGCGTGGTGAATCAGACGCAAGGTGTGATCCCACGATGTTGGGTCACAGTGCGAGCTTCCCACTGGGACGGGAGCTCAGCACTTGCTTCTGGTCTTAGGAAGATGATGAGCTACTCAGCTTTATGTGTGTGACTTTATTACGTACAGCTGGATTCGTTGTGACCAATGCATTGCCAGCTGGCTCTGCGGGTGAAAGGATGCCAGGGAAAGTGTCAACAGAACATCTGAAGAATTTGCTAGCACGCTGCTGACATGCTGTGTTGTAACACAAAGTGCATATGAAATACATGATGTGCTGGCCCTGATGTCTGCCTCCAATCATCCACTATCTATCTAATCTTATTTATCTATCTATCCCCTTACATCCCCGCTATCTATCTAATCTAATCTATCTATCCCCACATGCCCCATCAATCTATCTATCTGTCTATCTTTCTATCTATCCAGCCATCCCCACACACTACGGCTGTGTCTACATTGGCACCCCTTTCCAGAAAAGGGATGCTAATGAGAAACTTCGGAATTGCAAAGTCCACGGGGGATTTAAATATCCCCCGCGGCATTTGCATGAACATGGCTGCCGCTTTTTTCCGGTTCAGGGTTTTGCCAGAATAAGGGATCTTCTGGAAAAGGGCTTATTTTCCACAAGATCACGTCTAGACTGGCACTTTTCTCCGGCAAAACCCCGAGCCGGAAAAAAGCAGCAGCCATGTTCATGCAAATGCCACGGGGGATATTTAAATCCCCCGTGGAATTTGCAATTCCGAAGTGTCTCATTAGCATCCCTTTTCCGGAAAGGGGTGCCAATGTAGACACAGCCTACATCTCTCTCTCTCCGTCTATCTATCTGTCCCCAGACACCACGTTTGTTTCTATATCTTGATCTATTTATCTACTTGTCCCATGCCACCACATATGCTTGGAACAAGCTCCCCATCAAAATCCATCAAGCCACTCACAGCCTTCCACTCCTTTAAAACTTTTCTTTGAATCCACCTTTGTCATGATGGCTGCAAATCACAGCTATCTGTGATTGCTTAGGCCAGAAAGCACCTGTGACTCCTGAAACTGCTAATTTATGCTAGTGCATCTGTCCTCCCTGTTTACCTTTTTATTCCCTGGTTGCATGTTGTCTAAATCCTACATTGCAAGCTCTTTGGAGCAGAAACCATCTCAGTTCTATTCACTTGCACAGCATCTAAGCCATCTCACTGTTCTGCAGAAAGGACCTGGGGATGACAGTGGATGAGAAGCTGGGCTGGAATCAACAGTGTGTCCTTGTAGCCAAGAAGGCGAATGGCATATTAGGGTGCATTAGGAGGAGCATTGCCAGCAGATCTAGGGAAGTGAGTGTTGCCCTTTATTTGGTTCTAGTAAGGCCACATCTGGAGGATTGCATCCAGTTTCGGGGCCCCGCCTACAGAAAGGATGTGGATGCATTGGAGAGGGTCCAGCAGAGGACGGCAAAAATGATGAGGGGGCTGGAGCACATGATCTAGAAGGAGAGGCTGAGGGATTTGGGCTTGTTTAGTCTGCAGAAGAGGGGGGATTTGAGAGCAGCCTTCCACTAGCTGAAGGGGGGTTCCCAAGAGGCTGGAGAGAGGCTGTTCTCAGTGGTGGCAGATGGCAGAAAGAGGAGCAATGGTTTCAAGTTACAGTGGGGGAGGCCTAGGTTGCAGATTAGGGAAAAAACTATTTCCCTAAGCGGGTAGGGAAGCACTGGGATGGGTTCCCTAGGGAGGGGTGGAATCTCCATCCCTAGAGGTGTTTAGGTCTCGGCTTGACCAAGCCCTGTCTGGGATGATTGAGTTGGGGTTGGTCCTGCTTTGGGCAAGAGGCTGGACTCAATGACTCCTGAGGTCTCTTCCAGCCCTAGGAGTCTATGAATGGGACGCTGAGGGTTCCTGCTGGATGTTAACCTGATACAAAGAGTAGCACAGATAAAGAGCTTATGGGAATTGATGGAGGTCGACTCCTGGGAATGATGGCGGCTTTAAGGCTGGAATGGCCCAGTTTAAGAGAGCAGGACAGCTGCACCCGACTGGAGCTCAGGGGAGGGCATTCTAGACTCTTTTGAAAACCTGCACCCTGTGCCCTCTTGGCAGCATATTTTTTTATCTCCACAGGACTGTTCTGAATGCTAAAGCTCCTCTCAGGTGTAGGTGTCAGGGGAGAGGGCAGAAAGCCTTCGACAGTGAACTCCTCAGGGGCTCTCCTTGTCTTTTGGCATGTCTGTGATGGCATTAGTGTGACCCCCTAACGGGTGCATGTTACGGGTCCCTCCGTTGGCCCAATCCATGGGGACACAGGCCAGTTACAAGCCCACGGAGGCAGCGTTTGCTCACACAGTAGCAACTTGTGCTGGGTCACCTGCCACATTGGCGCAGGAGCTATCCGGGCATGTCGACACTGGGAAACGATTTTGAAATTTCTCAAATCCATTTGAGAACTCCCAAAATGACAAAACCGAGGTAGCATGTCCGCACGACAGGGAAGCCTCAAAATGAGTCTGAGGCCGGCTCTGTTCATGTGCGCTACCTCAGAATTAGAACCCCAAATAGTACTGGAGAGTCATTCGTTCCAATGATTCTGGGGAGTCGTTATTTCGAAATAGTGGCACCGGAGCATCCACACGCCTGGTCTTCTGAAATCACTCTTTCAGAATGAGTGTTATTCCCCGAAGAAAGCAGGAGTCCAGATTTCAAAATAAGGGGCTTGGTTGTGTGGATGCTATAAATTCTTCCTAAGGGGGGCTATTTAGAAATAAAGCCCCAGTGTAGACCAAGGCTCCGATAAGGATGCGCTGCCTAAGTTACTTGGGTATGAAATACCCTACTCTAGACACGGTCTTTTGGTGTCCCACCCACGCTGGCAAATTCCTCCCCAGCCGGCTGAACAGCTGTGCACAAATCCAAGTCCTCTTTAAAGATCATCTAGAATTATTCTGTAACAGTTCTCTGTGGCCTGCACGTTCCTCTCTCCCTCGTTTTATTTTGTGACACCCCTTGCCCTGTTCCTGAGGTATTGTGTGTGATGGATGCAGCCCAGACCACCACAGGAAGTGTCTCTCGGGCCTTCCCAGCAGGCTCAATATACCCCCCGCTGGATCGCAGGCGGACGGCTCCCCCACGCCTGCGTACTGATGGCGCTCTGAAAGGAAAATCTCCAACACCCGCTGACACACAATACAAAAGAGCCTTGGCAGATGGGGGAGTGGAAATGCAGTTTTGGCACTGACATTGGTAAAAGCAGGTCACACTGTGCCGGCTATAGCCCAGACAGTGTGTGTTGGAAGTCCTAGCTCTATTTGGCTGGAGCCTCAGGCACGCAGGGTATTAAACAAGACTGACCATAAAGGATACGTCTACACTGCACACCAAGCTCTGGGTCTGACTCCGGTTTGACTCCCAAGCCCCCTTTTAGTCCACACACAAATCAGTCTAACTCCAGTGAGGAAACATTCCGGACCGGGACCCTGCTGGGGACAGAGTCAAAACCCAGGTCCCATTGGGTCTGTCTATGGTGCAACAGAAACCCGGGGTTAATAGAACTTGAATGAGCCAACCCTGGGTTTTTTAAATAGGAATTGAGTGTCTAGACCCACTTGTAGCCCCGGGTGAGGAATTGTTGGATCTTGAGTCCCAATCTGGGGCTCACCCATCTACACTGCATTCTGCAGGCCTGAGTCCAAACACCTGTATCCCTAGCACCCTCCCCGAAAGAGGCCGCTCTAGCCCTCTGTTCCTTTGGCACGGTGGGAAAACTTGTCTGTCCATCAAACGTCACTGCCCATAAGACAGAAAACAGAACCAAGGGATTGTGGGATACCTTTAGTGGACCCCCAGGGGACTACAGTCATTCCTCATTTAACACTATAGATGCATTTCTGAAAATGTTCGCGCTAAGCGAAAACAGGCTAAGCCATGTATACTGAAGTGTGAAGTGGTTCCTCTTGTGTGTCGGTTTTTAAAGTGTTCTGGGATCTTTCAGAAGGAGAGGTTCTATCAAAATATAAGTTTTTACTGGGCCTCTCTCTGTACTTACTATCACAATTTGACACCACTCACACCATTAAGTTCATTGGCATGACTCCCACTTTGCATTGGTCACTGTAAGCAAAATCAAGTCCCTTAGGGTAGGTCTATACTACAACACTATTTCGGGACTCCAGAGCATCCCACAATAGCTATCCTACATCTTCACAGCAAGCCTGTTATTTAGGGTTCGCTATTCTGACGTCCCTGTAAACCTCATTCTACGAGGAATAAGGGATGTTCTGGAACAGCGCTTTATTTCAAAATCTGGTGCCGTGTAGACAGAGCCAAATGACAAAATAAGCTATTTCGAAAACAGCCTCGAAATAAGATCCTTGATTTGTGTCGCTCAAATTGCGTAGCTTATTTCAAGTTATGGTGCAGCATAGATGCACCCTTATTCTGACCCGCCAAATCTTTATCCAGGCTAGGAACGTATGCAAATCTGAATACTTGTTGCTCTTCAGATGAGTTCAGATTTAGATCTCTCATTCACACTATTTCTGGGTATGTCTACACTACAGCGCTAGTTCGAACTAACTTAGTTCGAATTAGTTAATTCGAACTAAGCTAATTCGAACTAACGCGTCTAGAACTAAAAACTAGTTCGAATTAGCGTTTTGCTAATTCGAACTAGCAAGTCCACATTGAGTGGACTCTGAACAGGGCTTAAGGATGGCCGGAAGCAGAGCCGGCAGGGCATAAAAGGAGGACTTAGAGCATGGAGATGCTGTCTCAGGCTAGCCGAGGGCTGCGCTTAAAGGGTCCCGACCCCCACCTCGGACACACAGTTCTAAGGGGTGCCCCGCTTACAAAGAAGTTCTGGCTTGGAGTGCCCGGAGTACCCACACTGGGCACATCACACCACTCGGCCATCAGCCCGGCTGCACTTGCCGCAGGCTGCCATCTGGGGAGAGGGGGCAATCGGGGGGCTGCAGGAGAGCTTCCACCCCCAGAAGCCCGCAGAGCCAGCCCAGTCCTCCCCATCGGGGGCTCGTACCCCATTCCTCCCTCACCTCCTTCCACTTACCCTTCCCTAGCCCCCCTTTTTATTGATGTACAAAATAAAGATAACGTTTCTTCCAACATTGACTCTGTCTTTATTGAAAAAAACTGGGGGAGACTGGGAAAAGGAGGTGGGAGAGGGGAAGAGAAAGGCTGGGAGAGGGGAGGGCAACTAACATGATCAGGGGTTGGGAACAGATCCCAGATGAAGAGAGGCTACAGAGACTGGGACTGTTCAGCTTAGAAAAGAGGAGACGGAGGGGGGACAGGATAGAGGTCTCTAAAAGCAGGGGTTGGGTGGAGAGGGTGCATTCAGAAAAGTTCTTCCTGAGTTCCCATAAAGAAGGACTAGAGGACACCAAAGGAAAGGAATGGGTAGCAGGCTTCAAACTAGTAAGAGAAAGTTGTTCTTCTTGACAAAGCAAATAGTTAACCTGCAGAACTCCTTGCTGCAGGAGGCTGTGAAGGCTACAACTAGAACAGAGTTTAAAGGGAAGTGAGATCAAGTCATGGAGGTTGGGTCCATGGAGTGGTATTAGCCAGGGGGTAGGAGTGGTGTCCCTGCCCAAAGTTTGTGGAAGTCTGGAGAGGGATGGCACGAGACAAATGGCTTGGTCACTGTCTTCAGTCCATCCCCTCCAGGGTCCCTAGGGTTGGCCGCTGTCGGCAGACAGGCTACTGGGCTAGATGGACCTTTGGTCTGACCCAGGACGGCCATTGTAAGCTCAGGGCTCAGGGTCGGGGGTCTCAGTGGACCCCCTTGATTTTCATGCACACCTGCTCCTGGGTGGCCAGGCTGGCAGCTCTCCTGCCCTAGCTGGCCACTTTCCTGTGCCTAGTGCGGAGATCGTGGACGAGGTCCACGATGTCCGCACTAGCCCAGGAAGGTGCCCGCCTCTTGCGGTCCCGGGCAAGCTCCCGGGAGCCGCCAGCCTGGTCCCGGCAAGAGGGGGTGGGCTGGGGGGCATCGGGTGGGTGTCTCTGTGCCGTGCCAGGTGCAGGGTCTGCTAGCTGGGTGCTGGCAGGCTTGCACCTGGCACGGGCACCGTAGCCAGCCCGTGCCCCTTTAAGGGATCCGGGGCCGGGAGGGGGGCATAGAGTTTCCCTGGTGTTGGCCAGAGTGGCCACCAGGGAAACCTGGGGAGGGCTAGCCTCCCACTAGTTCGAACTAAAGGGCTACACAGCCCTTAGTTCGAACTAGCTAGTTCGAACTAGGCGTTAGTCCTCGTAAAATGAGGTTTACCTAGTTCGAACTAAGCGCTCCGTTAGGGTATGTCTACACTAGAAAGTTAGTTCGAACTAACGGACGTTAGTTCGAACTAACTTTCCTATGCGCTACACTAGCGCTCCGTTAGTTCGAACTTAATTCGAACTAACGGAGCGCTTAGTTCGAACTAGGTAAACCTCATTTTACGAGGACTAACGCCTAGTTCGAACTAGCTAGTTCGAACTAAGGGCTGTGTAGCCCTTTAGTTCGAACTAGTGGGAGGCTAAGGCTTCCCAGGTTTCCCTGGTGGCCACTCTGGCCAACACCAGGGAAACTCTATTGCCCCCCTCCCGGCCCCGGAGCCCTTAAAGGGCCACGGGCTGGCTACTCACTTTGTGCCAGTTGCAAGGCTGCCAGCACCCGTGCCTGCACAGCCTGCACCTGCCACAGGATGAGCCAGCCATCCGAGGGCTCCCAGCCCTCCACTGCTCCCCACGACCAGCCTGGCGGCTCCCGGGAGCCTGCCCGGGGGCGCAAAAGGCGGGCGCCCGCCTGGTCAAGTGCGGAGATCGTGGACCTCATCGAGGTTTGGGGGGAAGCCTCAAATGTCCACGATCTCCGCACTAGCCACCGGAACGCGGCCGTCTATGGACGCATGGCTGCCAGCCTGGCCGCCAGGGGCCACCAGCGCAGCCGGGAGCAGGTGCGCTGCAAGATTAAAGACTTGCGGCAGTCCTACTCCCGGGCCTGCCTGCCAGGGGCTGACCCGGAGGCCTGCCCCCACTTCCATGCCCTGGACCGCATCCTGGGGCCTCATGCCGTCCCTGCCCCCCGGGACGTGATTGACCCCGGGGCAGAGGGACCGCTCCTGGACACGGAGGAGGAGGAAGAGGGCTCTGAGAGCCAGGAGCCTGCCGCCAGCCTTCCCAGGACCCGGGACCCCCGAGGCACCCCACAGAGCCGCTCGCCTGCATCATCAGAGGCCGGGGAGGCGTCCACCTGTGAGTACCCTCGTGTTCCCCTTATGTGTACGGGGGGCTGGGGCGAGAGGGAGCCCCGGGGCCGTGCGCCTGGGCCTTGCCCACTACGGAGCAGCAGCTGGGGATCCTGCAGGGGCCCTGGCCTTGCAGAGGGGAGCTGGGTTTCACACACCTGGGCCCCTGGGGTAATTGACCGCTGGTCTTCTTGCACCACAGCTGCAGCACCGGGGACTGCAGGGCGCACCACACCGCCTGCAGCAGCCGCCCGCGCCCGGGCAAGCAGGACAGCCAGGAACCAGGAGGACTACCAGAGGCGGCATCTCCGGTTCCTGGACCGACAGCTCCGTCTCCAGGACCACTGGGTCCAGGAGGACCTCAGGCTGCGCCAGAGGAGTCTGGAGGCCCTGGAGGAGCAGGGCCGTGCCCTGCGAGGCCACCTCCAGAGCCTGCTAGACCGCTTTCCATTTCCTCCTCCCCCTGCTCCCCCTCTTGCTCCCCCTCTTGCTCCCCCTGCTCCCCCTCTTGCTCCCCCTCTTGCTCCCCCTGCTCCCCCTGCTCCTCCTGCTTCCGCTCCTGCTTCCGCTCCTGCTTCCTCCACACCCCCTGTCCTCTCTGCCCCCCCCTCCACAACCATTCCCCACCGACGCCCCCGGACCCGCAGTGTGGCGAGACGGGAGAGGCACCCAGACTCCCACCCCTGAGCTTTCCTTTCCCTTCCTCCCTTCCCTCCCCTCCCCTTCCAGCTCCCTCGTCCCAGGTTTCCCCCTCCCTTCTCCCACCTTCATTCCTCCCTCCCCCACCCCAGTTCTGTGAAATAAACAGACGTTTTTGTTGGAAAAACAGGTGTCTTTATTTGACAGTAGGTAGGGAGGGGAAAGGGGAAGGGGGGGGTAGGGTGGAAGAAGGCCCCGGTGGGGCATGCAGGGAGAGGTCAGTCCTCCTCCTCCTCCACCTGGAAGCTCTCCCGCAGGGCTTCCCGGATCCGGATGGCCCCCCGCTGGGCTTCCCGGACGGCGGCGGTGCGGGGCTGACCGTAGTGTCCAGCCATGCGGTCAGCCTCAGCCATCCAGGCTGGCAAGAAAGCCTCCCCCTTCCGCTCACACAAATTGTGGAGCACACAACATGCCGCCACCACGGGAGGGATGTTGTGCTCAGCCAGGTCCAGACGGGTGAGGAGGCATCGAAAGCGGGCTTTCAGTCGCCCGAAGGCCCCCTCCACCACGATGCGGGCCCTGCTCAGCCTGTTATTGAAGGCCTGGCGGGAGGGATTGAGGTGTCCCGTGTAGGGCTTCATGAGCCAGGGCTGCAGTGGGTAGGCGGCATCCCCCACCAGGCAGACGGGCATGTCCACGTCCCCGACCCTGATGTGGCGGTCGGGGAAGAAGGTCCCGTCCTGCAGCCGCTGGCACACGGAGGAGTTCCGGTACACCCGGGCGTCGTGTGCTTTGCCGGACCAGCCCACATTTATGTCCGTCAACTGTCCCCGGTGGTCACACACGGCCTGCAGGATGACGGAGAAGTACCCCTTGCGGTTCACGTACCGGGACGCCTGGTGTTCCGGGGCACGGATGGGGATGTGCGTCCCGTCGATGGCCCCCCCGCAGTTGGGGAAGCCGAGGGCGCCGAATCCCCGGATGACGGCATCCGGGTTGGCGAGGCGGACCACCCTGCGGAGCAGCACCCGGTTGATGGCCTTGACCACCTGCGGAGAGAGACACAGCAAAGCGTCAATCAGTGGGGCGCCCGGGTGGCTGGGAGCGTGCGTGCCCTGGCAGTGCCCCGCGCCCCACTCCCGGAAGCAACCCCCCTGGCGGCGTGTAGTACGGCCGGGACAGCCCGACCCCTCCGGTGCGGGGCGCCTTCGCCTCCTCCCCCCCCCCCTTTGTCCCTGGGGCGGCCCATCCCCTCCTCGCAGCCCCCCTCCCCCCCGGCTCGGTGGCCGACGAGCGCCGTACCTGCATGAGCACTGCTCCGACAGTGGATCTCCCCACGCCGAACTGGTTCCCGACGGATCGGTAGCTGTCCGGCGTGGAGAGCTTCCAGAGGGCGATGGCCACCCGCTTCTGGAGGGGGATGGCGGGCCTCATGCGAGTGTCCCTTCTTTGCAGGGCAGGGGCGAGCCACTCGCAGAGCTCCAGGAAGGTGTCCCTCCTCATCCTAAAGTTCTGGGTCCACTGTCGGTCGTCCCAGCGCTCCAGGACGATGCGGTCCCACCAGTCGCTGCTGGTGTCCAGACGCCAGATGCGGCGGGGCACGCCGGTGCCGGGGCGCCGCCGCGGCTCCTCCACGGCCCCCAGGGCGGCCAGGCGGAGAGGCAGGGGGCTGACGTTCCCCAGGTGGTGCCAGGCAGCCTCGAGCCATTGCTGGCAGGCTTGCAGTAGCAAGTCCAGAACGTGCACCAGAAGGTGCAGGGCGAGCCGTGGCTCCATGTTGCCACCTGCGGCAGTCCCCCCCGAAGGGAAGCACTGACACAGACGGGCACAGAGACCGACGCTTTGCTGTCCCTCGGCGAGGTTGGCAAGCAAGCAGGAAAAGCTGAGAACCGGCTGTCCAGGGGGGGTCCCTTTAAGCACGAGCCTCAGATAGCCTCAGACAGCAGCCACACAAAGCAACTGCTGACCTGATGCCCTGCCAGAACCGGTTTCAGCTGCCCTTAAATGCCCCCCTGCGTCCAATCAGTGTGGACGCGCTAGTTCGAACTAGCAAAACGCTAGTTCGAACTAGTTTTTAGTTCTAGATGCGCTAGTTCGAACTAGCTTAGTTCGAATTAACTAATTCGAACTAAGTTAGTTCGAACTAGCGCTGTAGTGTAGACGTACCCTCAGTTCGATTCAAATTCGAACTAACGGAGCGCTAGTGTAGCACCTAGGAAAGTTAGATCGAACTAACGTCCGTTAGTTCGAACTAACTTTTCAGTGTAGACATACCCTCTGTGATCAAAATTGGTTCTATGCCATTACTGTCCTAGCCCACAGCTGCCACCCCTGTTAGTTCCACATTAGGGGAGGGTGTCAGAACTCTCTTTGGGGTCACGGCCTAGCTAAACCTTATCGATAGAGACGGTTGAATTGCTTCGTCCAGAACATTTTCCATTAAAATACACTTTCACCTAAACCAGTGTTTCTCAGCCTTTTTTGATAAAGTACCCCCTTTGCAATATATATATATTATATATAAAGGAGAATGTTTGCATGTTTGTGCGCTAATAACTGGGACACTATGGGTGTGTGTAAACTACATGGCTCCATCGATGGAGCCATGTAGATTAGGCTGATCGGCAAAGGGAAATGAAGCCGCAATTTAAATAATCGCGGCTTCATTTAAATTTAAATGGCTGCCGCGCTGAGCCGACAAACAGCTGATCAGCTGTTTGTCGGCTCAGCGCGCTAGTCCGGACGCTCCCACGCTGACCTGAAGGCCCTTTATCGACCTCCCCGTTATGCCTCGTAGGATGAGGTTTACCGGGGAGGTCGATAAAAGGCTTTCATGTTGACAGGGGAGCGTCCAGACTAGCGCGCTGAGCCGACAAACAGCTGATCAGCTGTTTGTCGGCTCAGCGCGGCAGCCATGTAAATTTAAATGAAGCTGTGATTATTCAAATCGCAGCTTCATTTCCCTTTGCCAAATAAACAAATCTACATGGCTCCGTCAACGGAGCCATGTAGTTTAGACGTACCCTATAAGAGCTATCACAACCAAACTTTGCATGGGATAACCTGTCATCTAGGAGAAGGTTTTAGGGGACTGGGAGGGAAGAGATGAGAGACCGACGCCTCTCCCCAGAGCTGCACGGAGCTTGGCAGCGTGAGGAGAAGTGGCTTCCCTGGGGAAGCAGCGGGGACAGTCACTCACTAAGGCCAGCTGAAGGACAAGGAAGTGGAGGGGTGGCTTGGGCACCAGCGGCAGACACACGGCTCCCTTCCCCCTCCCTCACCTCAGTTATATCAACTGTCCTGAGCAACGCCTGGTAACTCCAGCTAATATATATAATTAGAGAGAGACACACACACACACACACACACACACACACACACCAACAGGACCTACAGATTTCAGACACAACATTTTTTTCTCCCATTGCAGCACATTTGTTTAAACAACTTAATTGTACAGTCGTCGGGTGAACAAGGAAATTTTTGGGTGTGAAAAGTGCAAAAATAATAAAGCGCTGTAAAACTTAAGACAAAAATTCAATTTTCTCCACATTTCAGTGGTGTAAACATACCCCCTAGACTTCTCTGGAGTACCCCTAAGGGTACTCCTACCACTGGTTGAAAAACACCCATCTAAACCACACTTTTCCAAGGAGAAAATATGATTTGGGGTGAAAAAAGCCCAGAATACATTTTTTTCCCTCATTTGGAGCTGTAGCGCCACTTTGCTGCCACTGTGGAGGCCAAGAGGCTAAAATGAAACAATATCTTGTCTAGAAATGTCAATCTCAAATGCCAACATGAGGTGTTATTTCTTGGTTTTGGAAACAAAACCCTAAACCCAAAGCAGCGCTCTCAGTGGGAACAGGACTGGTCATTTCCTGTGAAGGTTTTGCTCTGAAACCAAAAAAATGTTCATGTCAAACCAGTTCAATATTTTCCCTCGGAGAAGTGACTTTTCGTAACCAAGATTTTTGGCCTGAAATTTCTCCTGGGCAAAATGTTCATTTTGCAGCCCTGCGCTCCTCTTAGGAACAGCCACCCCTCCGTAATCGCGCCAGCTTTGGGCCAAAGCTTCAGCCTGTGTTCATGTTAGTAATCTCATGGGTAGCCTCGTGTGTGGAAGGATGCTCTGGAGATAAAGGACCGAGGCTCAAGAGTTATAGCTTACATCCAGGGGTCTGGCAAACACCTTCTAAGAGACCCTGAGCAAATGATCTGGGGGGCAGTGAGGCCTTGTGAATAGGACAGAGTGGCTGATAGAATTGCCTGGCTCTGTGCTTCTGGAAGGGGTCAGGCCTGGGGTGGAAGGGGCCAGCCCTCTGCACTTCCTGGACTATACTGTGTCCCTCCCTAATCAGCCCTCTGCACTTCCTGGACCACACTGCATGGGGCTCCAGAGATGATTGAAAGGGCCCAGGGCACCCCCTCTGATGGAGGGCTTGGGATCGAGTATTGGAGTGGGCCTCTGCTCTGGCTTTCCGGGATGCCTTGGTCAAGTCCCTTTCCTTCCCTCTGCCTCAGTTTCTTCATCTGTAAAATGGCCATCATGGGGCAGGCCCCCTTTGTCAAGCCCTTTGTGATCTGCTGAGGAAAGAGCTCTGCAAGCCCTAGATCTTAATATCGTCCGGCGCGCCTCCGCTTCCCTTCTGTGAAACGACCATCACGGACCTCCCTGTCGTTGTCCATTCCTTGCCAAGCTGAATGGAAGATGGGGACAAACATAAAAAAAGCCACAGAGGCAAGTAAACCTCATTGACTGTCATTGGGACGTGGGATTCTAAATCGACTAGGCCCAACGGTAGCTGCTCCTCCAGCATGGCGTGAGGAGGGATTCGTTGACGGATGCTTTTTGTCCCCAGCTGGAAAGCACCATAGAAAGGCCAGGGTGGGGGGTGAGGGGATGGGGGGACCGGCCCCTGCAACCCTGTCGTGACTCTCAGCCAGCCGGTAGAACAGAAGCGTTATTGGGTCACGGGGACACAGCGTGGAACAGACATGTTGTTACAGGAGTGGTCAGTACAATCCATCCTGGCTCTGGGCCCTTGCCTACCCCCCAAGCCAGCCAGACTGCCTTCTCCCTAAGCCAGCCGAAAAACTAACTCACCCACCCAGCAATGGGTCCCAGCCCTCCAGGCAGCCCCACCCCCACCTTTGTTCAGATTCCTAGTCAAGGTGTCACCTGGTTGCTTCCCCCCCAACCAGGCTGAGGTTACAGGACAGCCGGAGCTCTTGTTGTGTACCTGCTAAGATGGGGAAGCCTGGGGCAGCTTCCCCCTCAGTGACAGTCACAGCCAACATTCCCATCCCCTACCGGGTTCCAGTGCAGTGCCCAGGGAAACTGAGGCACGCACACATGGGGTTACCACAGAAATGTACAGGTCAGTAGGAATCCCATACAGCAGGGCTACTCAACTTTGGAAGTTCCGGGGGCCACAATGATACTCAGCACATGCCGAGGGCCGCAACTTAAGTGTGGTTGCATTTACATGCAAATATATATGCAAATAACTTCTTTCGCATTGAGGGGCATGAATACAAAGAACTTCCCACAATGCCCCAATGCTGCCAGTATCTCCTCCCTGAGAGCTGGGAACGCAGACAGCTTGTACCCATCTGTTCCAGCCAGCCCATCCGCTTGCGTCATTCAATGCTCACCCTGCCTGGGAGATGCCTCACCATTATGGAGTGTGGGGGCCACGTTCAAAGGATTGCACCCATGGGCCACATGCGGAGACCTGCATAAGCCCAAACCGCACTGTGGGCCACAAACAAACGGGCCGCGGGCCGCATACAGGCAGAGCCAACGCAATTCCCACTGTGTCACACAAGGATTATTCCTTTGTCCTTTTGACTGTCTCTGCTGAACATGCCATTGAATGCTCTGTATCTACAAAAGGGAAGAGTGAGGGGGATTTGAGAGCAGCCTTCAACTCCCTGAAGTGGGGTTCCAAAGAGGAAGGAGAGAGGCTGTTCTCAGGGGTGACAGAACAAGGAGCAATGGTCTCAAGTTGCAATGGGGAAGGTCTAGGTTGGATATTAGGAAAAATTATTTCCCTAGAAGGGTGGGGAAGCACTGGGATGGGTTCCCTAGGGAGGGGGTTGGAATGCCCATCTCTAGAGGTTTTGAATTCCCGGCTTGACAAAGCCCTGGCTGGGATGATGGAGTTGGGTTGGTCCTGCCTTGGGCAGGGGGTTGGACTCGATGACTCCTAAGATCTTTGCCAGCCCGAGGATTCTATGATCTTGAATATCTCTACACCTTCCATTAGATCAGAGCCACGTGCTCCAATGGACAGCAAAGGTTGAAAACTCTATCGGTTCAAAGCTCAGCTCCCCTGACTGAAGCGCATAGTCATTAGGTAATCAGCAGAATTTGTAACCAATAATGACTAAAACTCCGTTTGCTTCGCTATCTTACATGTGTTTCTCATCGCAAAAGCCTCCTTGAATAGCAGTTTTCATGATGTGTTTTTTCAATCCAAGGGAAAACCTCTTTTAATGTACTATATTAAAGAAAGGGTTTCTCTGATTCAAATTTTGCTTCCATTTTTGGTCCATGCCAGTTGGCATTTGGTGGGCATTAGAAGTAAAAGATGAGCAAATCTGTTCACACTGAATTAAGAAACGATCCCATATGTTAACCATAAATTGATGCAAATCCAAAGTAAATATTGCCCGAGATCCAGAAAAGTTTGATCCATGTTCTTTAACTCTCCTTTTTTTAAAAAAAATCCCTTTTCTTTTTACATCATTTTCTCACTGCCTCTCTGCTCCTAATGTAGGAACACCAGGGCAAAAAACACATGGAGACAGTTACTGTAGTATTCCTGTCTGAGTAGAAGCAGCAGATAAGAACTAAGGTATGAACCTGTATTTTTATCTCAGCTTAACTCCTAGGTAGGTCTGGTGGAGAGGAAGGTGGAAAAGTTTGGTGAAAATAATCATGAATATTTTTCCTTGGAATTTTTTTGTCTAACATTAAAAAAAAAAAAAAAAAAAAAAAAAGATTGATCAGCTCTTCTGATAAAACTTCTAATTTCATCTCTCCTCCTAGACAGAACCATGGACTATTAGAACTGGAAGGGACCTTGAGAGGTCATCTAGCCCCTGCACTCACAGTAGGGACCAAGCACCATCTAGACCATCCCTAACTAATGTTTGTCTAGCCTGCTCTTAAATATCTCCCATGATGGAGATGATGGCGATTCCACAACCTCCCGAGGCAATTTATTCCAGTGCTTAAATAAATATAATATATTGATTTTGACCTGAAGTTTGGAAGCGCTATAATATCCCATGTAGAAGACTAACTATTGTCGCAACTCACCCCATCATCACCTTGGCTACCGAAAAGAAAGAGGCAATGGAGAGAGACAAATCGGTAAAGCTGGTTGGAGGATGACAAATCCATTTCACAGCAACTTGTCATGGTTTGAAGTTTGTTGTGATTTCCCAATGGAAGGAAAACAAACTCGTGTTTTGTAGGTCTTTCATCATTTTGTTGCTCTGCTCTGGACCTTCTCCAATTTCTCCATGGCTTTCTTGAAATATAGTGCCCAGAATTGGACACAAGACTCCAACCGAGGCCTAACCAGCACAGAGTAGAGCAGAAGAATGACAAACGGCCGTGTCTACACTTGGAAACTATTTTGAAATTGCTAAATTCAACTTAAACTCCCAATTTAACACATTTGAAATTGCGCGTCCTCACTACGGTGAAGCCTTGAAATGAGTCAGAGGCAGGATCCGTTCATGTGAATGCGCTACCTCCAACTTAGAGTGCCAGGAAGCCCTGGGGAGTCCTTAGTTCGAGTGACTCTGAAGAGTCGTTATTTTGAAATAGCAATACCGGCGCGTCCACACAACTGTTATTTTCAAATAACTATTTTGGAGTTATCCTTGTTCCTGATGGAAAATAGGAGTACAGATTTCAAATGAAGCAGCCTGTTATTTCGAAATAACTGGCTTAGTTGTGTAGACGCTCTGCTTCTAAATTCAACCAAAGGGGAGTAATTTCAAAATAATGGGCTTGGCTGTGTGGACGCTCCGCTTCTAAATTCGACCTAAGAGGGGATATTTTGAAATGAAGTCCCAGTGTAGACCAGGGGCATGTGTCTATGTAGCGCCTAGCACAACACAGCCCTGATATGGTTTGAAGCCCCTAGGGGATACTGTCATGCAAACAGGGTTAAAACTATTCAAGCCAATGGGCCATGCTGCTTTATGTCAGCTCCAGATCGGATGCTGTCGCTGAACGCTGGCACAAGAAACTGCACCTAGGGACCCCACTTGCCGTGTCAAAGCTGTGTCAGAACCCACATCCTGTTGGAGGTTCATCAGCTCCATAGGCAATATTAACCCCAGCACATAGGGAGGGACATGGCTGAGTCTGTAGGCCAGTAAAGCCCCACTTAACAAATAAAATACGCCCGGAGGTGTTACTTCATGAGCACTTGGAACCCGTGTGTGGCCAGCACCTCCTTGGTAAGACTTTCCACTGAGTCTGAGGTGCGGGGCGTGTGTGTGGTTTGTGTGAATAATGGAGTGTTGGCGGGACGAGGCGGTGATTAACGACCCTGGGGTGTGCCTTCAAAGGCAAGGGCAGTACATAGGAGAGTCAGGCAGGGAGATGGCAGTGGGAACAGACAGAAGAAGAGGAAAGAGGAAGAAATTAGTCGGTGAAATTCTCTGGCCTGAAGGAGAACAAATGATTTTCTTTTGGCCTTAACCTCTGGGCACAGGCAGCAAGGGAGATGGAAACATAAGAGCATTTAGAGGCACTTTGTGGATATATTCACACATCACAGTGTTGATTCAGTAAAATCCTAGAACTGGAAGGGACCTCGAGAGGTCATTGAGTCCAATCCCCTGTCCACACGGCAGGACCAAACACCATCTAGATCATCCCTGATAGACATCTATCTAACCTGCTCTTAAATATCTCCAGTGATGGAGATTTCACAACCTCCCTATGCAATTTATTCCAGTGTTTAACCACCCTGACAGGTAGGAAGTTTTTCCTAATGTCCCACCTAAACCTCCCTCGCTGCAATTTAAGCCCATTGCCTCTTGGCCTATCCTCAGAGGCCAAGGAGAACAATTTTTCTTCCTTGTCTTTATAACACCCTTTTAGTTTCTTGAAAGCTGTTATCACGCCCCCTCTCCGTCTTCTCTTTTCCAAACTAAACAAGCCCAATTCTTTTAGTCTTCCCTCATAGCTCATGTTTTCTAGACCTTTCATCATTTTTGTTGCTTTTCTCTGGATCTTCTCCAATTTCTCCACATCTTTCTGGAAATGCGGACACAATACCACAACTGAGGTCTAATCAGCACAGAGTAGAGCGGAAGAATGACTTCTTGTGTCTTGCTCACAGCATTCCTGCTACTACATTGCTCCCTCTCTATTTTTTTAGTAAAATAAAATGTTTTCCTAGAGGGCAAGAACACATGGCCTAGTAGACAGCATGAGCATAGGCAAGGGATGCAAAAGACCTAGATTCCATTCCTGGTTGACTTACTGGGTGACGTTAGAGAAGTCACTTTACTCTTTTCACACCTTAGTTTCCCCAGCTGTAAAACAGGATTCATGATGCCGACCTCCTTTGTGAAGCCCTTTGAGATCTATGGGTGGAAAGCACTCAATATAGGCTAAGGATTATCATGATGGGAATGGGATGGATAGTCTGAAGGCAGGGATATCCTTGATACTTGGTACCCTTCACTGAAAAGTGTAATGGTGGTGTTAGAAAAGGGTTTTTTAAACTGTCATTGTTTAATTCCCCATTTTTATTTTTTTATGAGAAACTGACAAAAATAATTTTGCCAGGCTTCAAAACCATGTTTTTAATAAAAGGAAAAGTTGGGCTTCAAAAATATCCACTGAATTATTTTCCATTTTAGTTTCCATGTCGAAAAGTGTTCATGAAAATGGAAAAAAAACCCTTCATGAACATTTTTTAGTGAAGTCAAAACATTGTTTTCAATAATAATAATAATAATAATAATAATGATAATAATAATAATAATAATAAAAGAGGTTTTCACCAAAACATTTCTACCTGCTCTAATTCATAATCCTCTCAGGCCATTTGAATGTTTTCTCCAATCCATTTAATAAAAGGCAGCCACAAATTTGTTACCTTAACAATTTTTATTATGCTGCTCACTTGGATCTCTCCAAACTTTGCTGCTGAAGGAGCACACATGCCCCTACTATTTAAAGGAGAATCTCCATTATCTGTTCACAGTATAGTGCCTATGACACACAGAATAACCATTCTGATTGTCAGCAATACACACACGTAATAGCCAGTTCATTATAATAGTTAACACAAAAAGAGTCTCTCCTTAGGTGACAGCTGACTTGCTGCTTAGAATTGATCCTTTAATCTAAACATTCTTCCTTAGGGTCATATTTTGCCATCCCTCTTCTGACTGACTAGCACATTACTCCTCTGGTGAAGTTTCTTTCTTGTCCGATGTCATGTAGTAAGCCGGGGGGGGGGGAGGGGGAGAGGAGGGGAGAGCTGAGAATTGAGTCCATTTCTGGGCTGTCCTGGCTTTCTCTTTATCTCTCCCTTTAAGGAAAAAGGAATCGATTTCCCGAAGCACCACAGGTGGACTTTTAGCTTGCTTGCTCCGATAAGTTAAGCAGGTGGAGAAATTCTTACCTCACGGGACTACATAAATACAGTGCACAATCCAGCCCATAATGCATAAAGTTGTCGGACTTTACCTGTTTTCACATTCCAGGTGTGTCTAGACTGCTGGGTTTTGTCGACCCAAGCAGTGGCAGCCGATCCGCAACACGGCGACACACTTCAACGGGCTGTTAGGTCAGCCTGACAGTCGGCCGCTTCCCCAGGCCATTTCCTCACTCCCCCTCGGCTCTACATGGCTCCAGGTCGACTGTTGGTTCTTGGGGTCCTGGCAGGCTGCACCCTGGGATAGGGTAAATACGGTCTCCTCTTCGGAGCATGGGCCTGGTGGTCTGGGCCAGTCCTCAGCCTCTTCCAGATCCTCAGGGCCCCGCTGGCTTGGGAGCTCAGGACAGGCCTCTGGTTCCTCCGGCGGCTGGCCCCCAACTGAGCTCCTGGGCTGGGCTTTTATGTTCCCGGCCCTGCTCCTTGCCCTCCGAGGAGCTAAAGGGACAGGACCCGTCTCAGCCCACCTGGTCTCAGAGAGGGGTTCTTCCCCCTCAGTGTCAGTGAGCGGCCACCCCTGTTCGCTACAGATCCTTGGTTTAAAGGGATTGTGTGTGGGGAAGTTCTGGGTGGGATCTGCAACCCCCCTACAAAACGCATTCTGGAAGGGGTTAGGAAGCATCTCAGCCCTTCTCCTATGGCTCCATTGTTCAAAATGCCCCCAGCTGCTGCAGCTAATGAGGGCAAGTCCCTGCCTAAAGAGGAAGGCATGGGAGGTGAAGGGGCAGACCCCCACCTTGTGGCTTCAGGTGAGCAACAAGGAGGTAGCCCCAGATGACCTCTGAGGGAGTTATCACCTCCTGGAAGCACAAAGGAGGGAGCTGGAGACAGGTGCTCTGAGCTTTCTGACTCATTTACTTTAGATTGATAGACTCTGCCTTCTTGTTGTTCTTGTTGATTAGGTCTAAGCCACTGCTGCCCCTTCCAGGACTGACCCCGGTCACTGGAGTTTGCACAAGGTGGTATCCACTGACAGGACCCCTCCCGCCCTTGAGAAACTCGACGTTTTGTCTGATCTTTCTGAGAATGTCTACACAGCAGGGGGTGGGCTATCAGGCAGGCCAGGACTTTATAAAACTGGTGAGGAAGGGTATGTCTACACTACCCTCCTATTTCGAAATAGGAGGGTAATGTAGGCATACCGCAATTGCAAATGAAGCCCGGGATTTGAATTTCCCGGGCTTCATTTGCATAAGCCGGGCGCCGCCATTTTTAAATCCCGGCTGGTTCGAGCCCCGTGTAGCGCGGCTACACGGGGCACGAACTAGGTAGTTCGAACTAGCGGGGTAGTGTAGACATGCCCTAAGGGAACTTTGCGAACAGGGGCAGCTAACAGGGA
This sequence comes from Pelodiscus sinensis, assembly GCF_052426305.1. Taxonomy (NCBI): domain Eukaryota; kingdom Metazoa; phylum Chordata; order Testudines; family Trionychidae; genus Pelodiscus; species Pelodiscus sinensis. The sequence continues at coordinate 256,660,739 of NC_143053.1, forward strand.
ATTTGGGGAGGTAGTTCTCCAGGTGAAGGAGGAGTGATTACGGTACCCTGGCGGTAAGTGGCTGTCTGTAGTGTGTGTCTGTGTCTGTTTGTACATGTGTTACTTGTTGGTTGCCTGAAAGAAACTGTGTGCTGAGCTAGTATCTGTCTGTCTGCTTGTTTGTCTGTTTGGAGTTTAGAAGGGGAGTTGGAAGGGGGTGAGGTACACTTGCCATTCTTTAAAACTTAAACTAAACTAAAACCAAAACTTCTTGATTTAAATAAAAACCCTGCCAATAACCTAATTCACTGTAGGAGAGAATGCAGGCAGACGCCCAGCAGCAGAGTGGGGGCTAGCCTGTTTATTGCGCCCAATGTAGCATGTATGATTACCTGCCCTGTGGGCGGGTGGCGTAGGTGTGCACTTGGTGCAAGGAGCTCCTGGCCCTCAGAGATTGCGTACGGGCTTTGGAGGCCAGGGTGGCTGAATTGGAGGAGGCAGAGAGGTACGTAAATAAGGCTTTCCGGGACACCGTAGAACTGTCCCACCTCCGGTCAGACAGCCCCTGTGCTAAGGAGGATGAAAGGCTCAGGGAAGAAGAACATTCAACCGGAGCAGAGGGAAACCAGAGGGAAACCATCCAGAGGATGTTATTGTCTCCTCTCACAATGAGGCTACATCTCCGGGGGAGGGAACTCCAGTCGTTAGGAAAAGGTATGTGTTAGTAATGAGGATTCGATCATTAGAGACATAGATATCTGGGTTTGTGATAACCAGGAGCAGGGGCAGATGACTGTTTTGCAGGGCCCCGGGCAGCATAATTTCGCGGGGCCCCCCTTTGCCACGGCGCATGCGCAGTGACGCCATGCGCATGCGCGGTGGTGCCACGGCGCATGCACGGGGCTTTTTGAAGCGCGGGGCCCGGGGCGGCCGCCCCGTTCGCCCTGCCCTATATCCGCCCCTGACCGGGAGAACCATATGGTGACTTGTCTGCCTAGTGCAAAGGTTGTGGATCTCTCGAGACATCTAGATAGACTTATGTGTAGTGCTGGGAGGAGACAGTGGTTGTGGGTACCATGTAGGTACATGTAGGTACCAATGACTTAGGGAAGGGTATCAGAGAGGTTCTGGAGGCCAAATTTAGGCTGCTAGGAAAGAGACTGAAATCCAGGACCTCTATGGTATCATTCTCTGAAATGCTTCCAGTTCCACGCGCAGGGCCAGGTAGGAGGACAGAGCTTCAGAATCTCAATGCGTGGATGAGACAATTCTGTAGAGAGGAGGGGTTTAGATTTATTAGGAACTGGGGAAACTTTTGGGTTGGGGGAGCCTATACAGGAAGGATGGGCTCCACCTAAACCAAAATGGAACCAGACTGCTGGTACTTAACATTAAAAAGGTTGTAGAGCTGTTCTGTTCACTCCCTCTGGGGCACCTGGCGTTGGCCATTGTCAGAAGCCAGGATACTGGGCTAGATGGACCTTTGGTCTCACCCAGTATGGCCGTTTTTATGTTCTTAGTAAGCCATCCTTCAGCTCGACATTATGTCGAAATAACTGTTTGAGTGTAGACACGGACTGTGTTATTTCGCTGCTGCATGGACATAGCCCCTGAGACACACACGTGTGTGCACACCACACCCCGTGATGTTCGTATGCACATGGGAACATATTTTCAGAAACGCTTACGGAGCAGCTTTTTTAACAGTTCCTCCCATGAAATTAGGGGCAGGTTTTCCAAGCTTAACTCCTGTTCAAATACAAAACAATGGAGTTAATATTCGCAGACCTTCAGCACCTAACATCTGGAGCGTTGTATCACATCTGGAGCATTGCGTCACATCTAGAGTGTTGCGTCCATTTCTGGGGCCCCTACTACAGAAAGGATGTGGACGCAGGGGAAAGGGTCCAGCGGAGGGCAACCAAAATGACTGGGGGGGCTGGAGCATGTGACTTATGAGGAGAAGCTGAGGGATTTGGACTTATTCAGTCTCCAGAAGAGAAGAGCGAGGGGGATTGGAGAGCAGCCTTCAACTACCTCTTGGGGGTTCCAAAGAGGATGGAGAGAGGCTGTTCTCAGTGGGGGCAGGCGGCAGAACAAGGAGCAATGGTCTCAAGTTGCAGTGGGGGAGGTCTAGGCGGGATATTAGGAAAAACTATTTCCCTAGGAGGGTGGGGAAGCACTGGGCTGGGTTCCCTAGGGAGGGGGTGGAATCTCCATCCCTAGAGGTTTTAAGACCTGTCTTGACCAAGCTCTGGCTGGGATGTTTTTGTTGGTGTCGGTCCTGCTTTAGGCAGGGGATTGGACTCGATGATTCCTGAGGTCTCTTCCAACTCTATAATTCTATGATCCTCTGGAGCTAACAAGCACAGAGCCTGCCGCCGAGTTTCGGCCTGCCTTCTTTATCAACGTCGTGGTCAATGAATGTGCTGGACATCTCTAGCGGCTGCTGCTGCAATAGAGGGGCTACGCCACGTTACCCAATATCTAATTGGTTGTGCCGTTAGAAGCCATACGCCAGAAAAAGACGCTCGCGACTCTCTGGCCTCTTTACAAAATTCTGGCCACGGTACATGTATTTTAGTACCAAGAGTTTGCTTTGTTTTCCTAATGCTTCTCTCAGTGCTGATGTAAAACAAGCCCTGATGTCTGAGGTCACGGATCAGCACCTTCCTGGGATTTCGTCGGCATTCAGATCAAAGCCTTGGTGAAAGGTAGTTTGACGGCCTGGAAAATTATTCAGTGAGGGCTTCAGTAATTGATTCTTCCCGCCAGCTGAGGTGCTGCGTTTACACATTTACATTCTGGAGACACAACAGACCTGGTTCTCTCCTGCCCCGCACCTCGTTTTCACCACGGGAGGTGGCTGTAAATCACTATAACGTGCATCAATTAGTGTTTCCCTCCCCTCCCATGCCCAGGTGAAAGCCACCAGATGAGGTCTGAGGCAATGGAAAATCAGGCCTAACGCATTGGCATTACCCTCCTCCAAAGTGATTCACATCTCGGTGGGAATATCGTGGCCCCCAGCTTTGTGCTGTGTGGGCAGCTGCACACCACAGTGAAAAGCTAGCTGTGTCCACACTGCAGGGTGTAGCTACTGGCACCAGCGAAAGGCTCTGTCAGCATCCCCGCTGCCTCGTTTCCCCCCGCCTCCCTCGCCAGAGCCATTCCCCACCACCGTAATCTTTCCCTGTGGTGGTGAAAGACTCAAATTAGCAGGGTATGTGGGGGAAGGGGCACTCCTTGGGTACATGGGGCACCTACACTAAGGTTCTGGCATGTCCTTCGTCACTTAAGCAATTCCTCTATTCATACCTGTGCAGGGTGGCATGCAAAGTATGTGTAACGCTGACAGGTGGAATCAAACCTGGGACCTCTGGACCTTAGTGCATGAGTCTCTACACAGCCTAAGCTAAAAGCCTGCCGGCTCCCAGCTAAGGCCAGGTCTACACTAAAAGGGAAGGTCGAATAAAGATGTGCAACTCCAGTTTCGTTAATTAAATAACAGGAACAGACGTGCCTTGTTTCGAGTTTCCCCCCTGGCTCCATGGTGGCAGGCCAATGGGACCGAATGCTCTCATGGACTTCCCTTACTCCCCGCAGAAGCGAGAGTACTGGCCACTGGTGGAGGGCACCCTCTGAGTTGATTTAGCAAGTCTTAACTAGACTTACTAAGTCAAACTCTGGAAGATGGATTGCAGCAGCATGGATCTTCCGTTTAGTCAAGACATGGCCTAAGGCTGTAAACAGACCCAACTCCCTCAGCCTCTCCTCATAAGTCATCAACTAGGCAAATATAACTTAGATAGGGCCACGATAAGGTGGGTGCATAATTGGCTGGATAACCGTAGTCAGAGAGTTGTTGTTAACGGTTCTAAATCCTGCTGGAAAGGGATAACAAGTGGAGTTCCTCAAGGGTCTGTTTTGGGACCCGTACTGTTCAATATCTTCATCAATGATGTAGATATTGGGATAGAGAGTACGCTTATTAAGTTTGCAGATGATACCAAACTGGGTGGGGTTGCAACTTCTTTGGAGGATAGGGACATAATTCAAAATGACCTTAGAAAGTTAGAGAAATGGTCAGAGGTAAACAGGATGAGGTTTAATAAAGAGAAATGCAAAGTGCTCCACTTAGGAAGGAACAATCAGTTCCATACATACAAGATGGGAAGCGACTGTCTAGGAAGGAGCATGGCGGAAAGGGATCTAGGGGTCATAGTGGACCACAAGTTGAATATGAGTCAACAGTGTGATGCTGTTGCAAAAAAAGCAAATATGATTCTAGGTTGTATCAACAGGTGTGTTGTAAGCAAAACTCGTGAAGTCATTCTGCCGCTCTACTCTGCACTAGTTAGGCCTCAGCTGGAGTACTGTGTCCAGTTCTGGGCGCCACATTTCAAGAAAGATGTGGAGAAATTGGAAAGGGTCCAGAGAAGAGCGACAAGAATGATTAAAGGTTTAGAGAACATGACCTATGAAGCCAGGCTTCATGAACTGGGCTTGTTTAGTTTGGAAAAAAGAAGATTAAGGGGGGACATGATAGCGGTTTTCAAATATCTAAAAGGGTGTCACAAGGAGGAAGGCGTAAATTTGTTCCTCTTGGTTTCTGAGGACAGGACAAGGAGTAATGGGCTTAAAGTGCAGCAGGGGAGGTTTAGATTGGACATTAGGAAAAAATTCCTAACTGTCAGGGTGGTCAAATATTGGAATAAATTGCCAAGGGAGGTGGTGGAATCTCCCTCTCTGGAGATATTTAAGAACAGGTTAGATAGACATCTGTCAGGGATGGTGTAGACGGAGCTTGATCCTGCCTTGAGGGCGGGGGGCTGGACTCGATGACCTCTTGAGGTCCCTTCCAGTCCTATTATTCTATGATTCTATGATTCTATGATCACTGGAGATATTCAAGAGCAGGTTAAACAGAGATCTATCAGGGATGATCTAGATGGTGCTGGGTCCTGCCATGAGGGCAGAGGACTTTACTTGATGATCTCTTGAGGTTCCTTCCAGTTCTAGTGTACTATGATTCTAATCTGGTCCTACAGTGGCTAGGATTGTCAATAAAGCCTTACAAAAAGTAGCCACCCAACTACCCTTATGCCCCTGTAAAAATCCCGCTGATGAGCCTTGAGAACTAGGGCTGTGATTTCAAACAGGACTGAATGCCTCATCCAACAGAAATCCTGGCCTATTTCCTTTTGAAAAATTCCAGCCAAGAAGCTAGGCACGATACAGAATGTAGCTTAGACATATCCTTTAGCAGGTACCTATGAGTCACAGTCAGAAGCCAGGGGTCTACAGAAGCCAGGGGTCCAGAAGCCAGAAGCCAGGGGCCAATGAAATCTCTGTTTGTTAATTGGGTCTCAGCTTGTGACATCTCATGACCCATTTGCTGTCACGTTTCCTGAGAGTCAACAGTAAGAAGATTCGTTTTGGGATTGTTTTTACCTCAGCCGTTCATGCTGGAACCCAGGGACTCACACAAGACCCTGTTTACAGTGATAAGGAGGATAATATTGTCAGTAGCTAACTGCTGAGGCTGTGTTTACACTAGGAGATTATTTTGAATGTAGGAAATTCAACTTCTGGGCACCCGATTTTACAAATTTGAACGTTCATGTCCTCACTACAGGGAAGCATCAAATGAGAGACAGGCTCCGTCAGTGTGGACGTGCTACCTCAGACTCAGAGCCCCAGGAAGTCCTCTGAGGAGATGCTAGTTCTGAGGAGAATTAGTTCAAATTAGCGGCACCGGAGCGTCCATGCTAACATTATTTTGGACTTATCAGTTCAGGAGTAGTGGTACTTCTCGTGAAATGCAGGAGTACGAAATTCCAATTCTGCAGCCCATTATTCTGGAGTAACCGGCTTGGCGGTGTGGACGCATCACTTACAAATTCGACCTCGGGGAGGTTATTTTGGATGAAGGTCCTAGTGTAGACCAGGCCCGAGAGAGCAAAGGGTCCCGTTAGCCTAATGTCCAATCTTTTTCTATGTAACTCGATTAAGAATCTCTGCTGGAAGCTAAAATCGAAGGCAATAACGTGTGTATTTGGGTTTCACAGCTACTGCACTTGGGAGATTGACAGGAGGGCTTTGGAGGGGGCAGAAGATTGTATGTCAGTTGTTTAGAATGCAAACATTGAAAAATGTGTGACATTTTTGGAGCGTGCACAAAACGGGGGAAGGGTTGAAGCCCATGCTGAGAAATGAACAGACTCACTTGGCCATAAGTTGGGATTTGTTTATTATGACACAGCCGCATACACAGTTGGGCTGGGCCTTTCCCTAATAAGCCGGTCGTATTTCCAGGGGGCTATAACTCCACCATTAAAATGTACTCTATTTATTTTTCATTATATGTTCAGTTCAGTTGGTATTAAGAAAATTGGGACAGGGGGAAACCTATAAAAGTTCAGGGTTCATCGTCAGTTCAAATGAGCTCATTGTGCGTCTGTCTACCGGGGTGAAAATCTCACAGAGCATGGTTCTCATTAGGATGATCATTCCAGGAGGCCAAATGTGCAAGGCACTGCATAAACACAGGGCCATGGAGCTATGTGAATAACTGATTTGTCAGTTCAGTGGCAGTGCCCAAAAGTCATGAGGCAAAATTATTTTGGGTCAAACTGTAGCTGAAGGGTTGGGGAATGTTCAGTGAATACAAAATTCCAGGTGTGTTCCTGAGCAAGGGTTGGAACCTGCCGCTCATGAATAAGTGGTGGAACTGCTAGGCGAGTGGGTAGTGGATAGGGAAGAGATGATATGTCAGCCAAATCAGCCTTTTTGTGACTGGTCGCAAATTCTCAAACTGTTTCAGCTCAGCTAAAAGTGCTGTTTTGTCTATTTCACCTACCAAGGAAAGACATATGAATGGGGTGAAAAAATGAAGTAGTGTTATGTCCATTTTACAGATGTGCACTTGAGGGTCAGAGAAACTAATCAGCTTTGGAAAAGTCCCCAAGTGATTTAGACACAGCAGCCCCATCTCCGAAAGGGGCTGATCTGAGTTTGGTTAAAGGAATCTTTTTGTAGTAAAGTGTTCTTTGGTGGCGTGGGGTAGTTTTGCAACTCCTTGGAAAGTTTTTTCATGAGGAAACTTTATTCTCTTTGTAAGAGAACAATTTATTTTACAGTCTCCAGTTGCAAAATCCTAGCTGTATAAAGTTGCACCTTTCCCAAAGAAGGCCATGTCTACACTAGAAAATTATTTTGAAATGACTAAATTCGACTTAATAACTCCAGATTTAACAACATCAAAATAGCGAGTTCACACTATGGGGAAGTCTCAAAATGAGTCCGAGGCTGGCTCCATTCATGTGGACACACTACCTCAGACTTAGAGACCCAGAAAGCACTGGGCAGTAATTACTTCGAATGACTCAGGGGTTGAGGGGGATTAGTTATTTCAAAATAGCAGCACTGGTGCATCCACACTATTGCTTTTTTGAAATAACTCTTTCAGATTGAGTGTTATTCCGTTATTTCAAAATGACAGGCTTGGTAGTATGGATGCTCCGCTTATAAATTCGACCATGGGGGGAGGAGAGGGTATTTCAAAATAAAGTCCTGGTCTAAACCAGAGCAAAGTGTCTTCTTTTTTCTTTTAATTCAGGAACCCAGTGTTACTCAACAGACTTCACCCTGCAGGCTCAGTGGAATTTCAAAGGCACTGGGACTGTTTTCTCTTTCTCTTTCAGACGGCCAAACACTGACTAATCTGTGGACTAGGTAAGGGGAGAGGAAGCAGCCCAGGGCAGGGAACTCTAGCCCGCGAGCTGGCGTGTTACGGCGGGAAGCCCCGCTAGCCGTACTGGACCAAAGTAGGTCTGCATTCTTAGGGCCCTAGGCTGGGGTCCGTGAGTGAGGACGGGTCCGGACCCCCCTTTCCCCGCTGTTAGAGGAGGTACAAGCAGTCCTGGGTGCATTTGGGCCAGACCGGCCCACGGAGCGGAAGTAGATAAAAAGGGTCCGATACGAGAAGACTTGGCACAGGTCGGACTCTTGTACCCGCATGAGGAGTGGGGGGTGAGAGGTGAATAAAGACACTGGTGGACTAGCCATGGTCTGCACTGGTACACCAGCATTTCATCTGCAGATGCAGCTCCTGCCTTATATTTTCCTTCGGAGACTTCCAAGTGCTTTTAAACCCGCCGAACTCTAGTTTTTTTACTCTTAGCTCACTGTGTCCCCAACCTCATCCATTGTCCGAGTGTGAAATCTAGCAGGCTGGCAGGTTTTATTAGATTTTCTTTTGAGAACGAAAGAAAGAACGAAAGAAAGAACGAAAGAAAGAACGAAAGAAAGAACGAAAGAAAGAAAGAAAGAAAGAAAGAAAGAAAGAAAGAAAGAAAGAAAGAAAGAAAGAAAGAAAGAAAGAAAGAAAGAAAGAAAGAAAGTCTCTCTACAGGGACAGCACTGTGAAAATATTGCACCTTAGTCTGACTGCAAAGGCTTGCTGTGACTTTGATATTTTTCCCTTTGTCACTCACCCTCCTAATGGGAGCTCACTTGACCTTACTGCCGTTTATGTGCAGAACTTTAAGCCACTGCACACTGCCTGCAGGCATTCATTATTTATGTATTAACTTCTTGGCATTTCTCCCGATTTTCTCTCCTCCCCCGCCCCTTACTCCATCATGGAGGAGAGGCCAGACAGCAACAGCTCCATGGCTGTCCCAGTGCTGCCGGCTGGGGCTTTTTCTTCTAGAATGAACTTGTTGGCTTCCGACTGTCTGAATCTTTCCTCCCTGGTATGGGCAGGTGGGGTAACAGGAGTTCCGCTGCCCCGGTTACACCTCCGACACACCGAAGAATGCTGCTGAATCGGTCTGCTCCATTATACCCAGAGATGACCTCGGGAAAAGGTCGGATTGAAGCATGTGGTCGTTATGCATAAACAACGCCCACACATACACTCGCTCACCCGCCCTCCACTCATGGCTCCAGAAGTTAGATTGATCTGAAAATGAGCAGGGCTGACATTTTCAATTGGGCTGAATTATTCGCTCTTCAGAGAAACCACAGCCCTGAGAGATGCAAATGGTATTACGCCATGCTCTTATGAATGCCCTCCTTGGATTACTCAAGCTGAAAGCCAGGAATATCATCAGAGGGGATCTGTGAACTTTGGATGTCCAGCATGAAATCTGGCCGTCCCCAGTCTGTCTGAGCACCTGGAACAAAAATGCTTCCTGCTCTTCCAATGATTCGCATGGATTTATTTGTGATTTATTCAGCACCACAGGTGGGCAATGGCATGTTAAAATGAGGTAGTCCCTGACTAGGAAATCCACGATTCTGCGATTCCCAGCACTTCCCATCCACCACGATCAACTGTTTCACAGCACGACAGAAGGCTCTGAGGGGGTGGGGACAGCGTAGATGGGCGGGTGTGTGGAACTGAATGGAAAGAGACAGGACAGGGGTGAGGCCTTGGGAAATGGTGGAGTGGGGATGGGGCCTCAGGTGGAGTGGGAACAGGAAGAGGCGGGGCAAAGGTGAGGACTTGGCGGAAGGGGTGAAGAGAGGGTGGGGCCTGAGGTGGAGTGGGAAAAGGAAGAGGCGGGGCAAAGGTGAGGACTTGGGGGAAGGGGTGAAGAGAGGGTGGGGCCTGAGGTGGAGTGGGAACAGGAAGAGGCGGGGCAAAGGTGAGGACTTGGGGGAAGGGGTGAAGAGAGGGTGGGGCCTGAGGTGGAGTGGGAAAAGGAAGAGGCGGGGCAAAGGTGAGGACTTGGGGGAAGGGGTGAAGAGAGGGTGGGGCCTGAGGTGGAGTGGGAACAGGAAGAGGCGGGGCAAAGGTGAGGACTTGGGGGAAGCGGTGGAGAGGGGGTGGGGCCTGAGGTGGAGTGGGAACAGGAAGAGGTGGGGCAAAGGTGAGGACTTGGGGGAAGGGGTGAAGAGGGGGTGGGGCCTGAGGTGGAGTGGGAACAGGAAGAGGTGGGGCAAAGGTGAGGACTTGGGGGAAGGGGTGAAGAGGGGGTGGGGCCTGAGGTGGAGTGGGAACAGGAAGAGGCGGGGCAAAGGTGAGGACTTGGGGGAAGGGGAGGAGAGGGGGTGGGGCCTGAGGTGGAGCGGAGCCAGGAAGAGGCGGGGCAAGGGTGAGGCCTTGGGATAAGGTGGTGAGTGAGGGTGGGGCCTGAGATGGAGTGAGGACAGGAAGAGGCGGGGCAAAGGTGAGGACTTGGGGGAAGGGGAGGAGAGGGGGTGGAGCCTGAGGTGGAGCGGAGCCAGGAAGAGGCGGGGCAAGGGTGAGGCCTTGGGATAAGGGGGTGAGTGGGGGTGGGGCCTGAGATGGAGTGAGGACAGGAAGAGGCGGGGCAAGGGTGAGGCCATGGGAAAAGAAGTGGAGTGCAGGTGGGTCGTGAGGGAAATCTCCAGCCAAGGAAGCCAGAATGGAAGGAGGAAGGTCTGGCCCTTAAAATTTTGCATCCAGCAAAACAGGAAAGTTACACGTAGTGTGCACCCTTGAATGAAGACTGCTTGGGACAGCAAAGACCGATTGCATCCCTTTGCATCCCCTTGAGGTACTTCCTTGAATCACCCTTATACTGTGCAATGGCTTGAAGCAAGAGCCATTATGAAACAAAGGAGACCAATTTCAGGGAGACCGCGGGCAAGCCTTGCGTACTGACCTCAGTCACTTGGAGCTAAGTCTCAGTGGTCTTGCTTCAAGATCTGCTTATGGAACAAGTGGTGTTCCCTGTGAGCTGGGCACTTGTGCAGCTGCTTAGGAGAGATTCAGCTGCCACCCAGCTGATTAGCAAAAAGCCCACAGCTAGGTTTATGTTTCTACTGGTGGTGCACATGCACATGCCTCAAGGCACATAAAATTTATCCCACACGTGGATGAAAAAAATCTGCACATGAATGGTAAAGATTAGAGAGTACACTGAAGAGGAGCCCTACAAAACAAAAGATAGTCACAAAATGATTGGAGGAAAGGTCTTATAACCTTTGGCTCGTGGTTTAGAGCTCTCTCTGTAAAAGATCCCAGTTTCACCCTCTTCTCTACATGAGGCAAAAGGGGAATTAAACCTGGGTCTCCTACATCCATATGAGTGTCCTAGCCACTAGCTAAAGACCATCCAAGAGAGAAACCCCCCCAGTTTGAATCCATATTTCCTCTATTCCAAGAGGCCTTAATGCCCTGTGGGAGGAGGAAGCAGGGATAGGGTCCACAGTGACCTAGACAGATTAGAGGATTGGGCCAAAAGAAATCTGAGGAGGTTCAACAAGGACAAGTGCAGAGTCCTGCCCTTGGGACGGAAGAATCCCCAAGCTTTGTTGCAGGCTGGGGACTGAATGCCTAAGCAGCAGTTAAGCAGAAAAGTACCTGGGGATGACAGTGGATGAGAAGCTGGATGTAAGTCAACAGTGTGCCCTCGTAGCCAAGAAGGCTAATGGCCTATTAGGGTGCATTAGGAGGAGCATTGTCAGCAGATCTAGAGAAGTGATTATTCCCCTTATTCAGCACTGGTGAGGCCTCATCTGGAGTATTGCATCCAGTTCTGGCCCCTGTTACAGAAAGGATGTGGACGCATTGGAGAGGGTCCAGCGGAGGGCAACCAAAATGATGAGGGGGCTGAAGCGCATGACCTATCAGGAGAGACTGAGGGATTTGGGTTTGTTTAGTCTGCAGAAGAGAAGCGTGAGGGGGGATTTGGTAGCAACCTTCAATTTCCTGAAGGGAGGTTCCGAAGAGAATGGAGAGAAACTGTTCGCAGTAGTGACAGATGGCAGAACAAGGAGCAATGGTCTCAAGTTACAGTGGGAGAGGTCTAGGTTGGACATTACGACAAACTATTTCACTAGGCGGGTGGGGAAGCACTGGGATGGGTTACCTAAGGAGGTGTTGGAATCTCCATCCCTAGAGGTTTTTAAGTCTCGGCTTGACAAAGCCCTGGCTGGGTTGATTTAGTTGGGATTGGTCCTGCCTTGGGCAGGAGGCTGGACTTGATGACCTCCTGAGGCCTCTTCCAGCTCTATGATTCTATGAAGTCCCGCCCCCAATCCCCTAGCCACACTGGGCATGCTCCAACGGCTGGAACAGTATAAAAGGGAGCAGCTCAGCTCACTCTGAGGTGGACGCTGGAGAGAAAGGGCCTTTTAGTGGAGCTCTAGGGGTGGACCAGCCAGAAGCCCAGAGGATGAGAGCCAGAGACCCAGGAGACTGTATTGAGCCTTCAGACCCGGTGGAACTGCAAGCAGAGAGTGGGGCTACGGAGCCCGATGCCCTGAAACTTTGGGGACCACCCCAATGCCAGAACTGGTAGGAAGCAACCCAGGGAGGGTGCAGAATGGTAACGCTCCCAGGGCTGCTGTCCCAAACTCCTGAGACTCTAGCCATTAGTCTGTGCTGCCCTGAACCCCCACGGCTATATTATAGACTCTGGCCATTAGGCTATATGGCTCTGTGACTCTACTTTACAGACTGTGGCCATTGGGCCGCACTGCCTCGGGACAGGGCATGCTTACGATGCCACAAGACCATCATAATGGGTCTGGTGAGGACCTTGGTCTTATGTTTTTAAAACCCCCCAAAAAGCACATTGAAGGAAGCAGTCCCTGTTGTCCACGCCCTCTCTTTGTTCAATATCCATTCCTGGTTCTGGATCTCTTCATGGAACTGGGGCCACCATCGCAGTAGCAGAACATCAGACACCGCAAAGGGCAGGGCCCTCAAAAGGAAGAAGTGGGATATATTTCACGGCGGGGGAAGCGTCCCATGTGGATGTTGTGTCGGGGGCTGTGCTCCAAGAGGAGGCCAATTTAAAGTTAGTGCTGCCCTAATTGCCTCTTGTTAGTTCTCGATTCTTACAATAATAATTAAAAAAGAAAGAAAGAAAATAACTTGCGGTGAAAGGAGGGGGGGAAATCTGGCGCTAACTCTAAGCAATTTGCACCTTGTGCCCAAACCGTAACTCTCTGCCTCCAAAGCGTCCACACCCCATGATTTACGTTTGACAGGCCCAAAGTGGTTTGGAAATGGCACGGCACCGAGCCCTTGTGGTGAGGCTAACTGATGTGAGAGAAAACAAAACGGAGTTAATTTATGGGCGCGCTCCTTTGCTCTGCGATGCTGGGCCAGCACAGCTGTCTTCCAGTGGAAAAGTTTTGCCAAAAATCCCCTATTCTCTCTCCCTCCCGGTCTCACTCTTTTCTCCGTGCTCCCGCCTCGTTCTTTCTTCTGAACTTTTTCACAGCTGAATGAAGATGGATTCACTACAGTTACACTTTTACAAGTGTTTTTGTATCTATTATTAGCCTGCCTAAGCACAATAATGTTCTGGCTTTGCTCAGTTCCTTACACGTTCTCTCGCCTTGAAGACAGAACGTCCTTTAGCCTCGGAACACATGCCGAGATTTGGAAAAATGACGAATGATATTGAGCGCCTAATGTGGGATGCCTTGAAAACAGGTTTGATTTTCACGAAGCACTGATCCATCGCTCACATCTCAGAAAATCCTTCCTCTTGCAAAGTCAAGTTGGCTATCAGAAATACGGAGGCGCACCAAGTCATCAACTGCTTTTGAAGAACTTGATAAAGTTCAATAAGGGTCAGGCTGTAGGTATTTCAATCAGGAAATGTGGCGTTAACTTTTTAGCAGTCGCTAAAGGCCTAGACATATTAGTCAGGACAAACCAGAGGCACAACTGCCAACACAGGCAGAAAGTTGTCCATGGATATACACAGAGCCCTGGTCTACACTGAGGCTACGTCTAGACTACGTTTTTTTTTAAAGGAGATATGCATATTCAGTGCTAATTTGCATATCTTCTTCCGATCGCTTTTTCAAAAGCAGGTTTTTCAAAAGTGAAAGTAGTCTGGACGTGTTTTTTTCAGGAAAAATAAACCTTTCAAAAAGCGCGTAAACTTCCTTTTGTTAGGAAGAGCAGTTTTTTCGAAAAAGGGGGGTTTTTTTCTGAAAAAAATGCGTCCAGACTACTTTTACTTTTGAAAAATCTGTTTTTGAAAAAGCGATCAGAAGAAGATATGCAAATTAGCACCAAATTTGCATATCTCCTTTTGAAAAAAACCTAATCTAGATGTAGCCTCAGGCTTTATTTCAAAATAACCCATTAGGTCAAATTAATAGGTGGAGCGTCCTCATTATCAAGTCCATTATTTCAAAATAATGGGTGGCTTATTTCAAAATCTGCACTCCTGCTTTTCTCAGGGAATAATGCTAATTTCAAAATAGCAGTCCTGTGGATGCACCAGTGCTGCTATTTCGAAATAACGATTCCCCAGAGTCATTCAAACTAATTACTCCCCAGTGCTTCCTAGGGCTCAAAATCTGAGGTAGTGCGTCTACACGAACAGAGCTGGCCTTGGACTGATTTTGAGGCTTTCTGGTAGCCAGAACATGCTATTTTGATGTTTTTATTTCAGGAGTTATTACATCAATTTTCATTATTTCAAAATAGTTTCCTACTGTAGAAATGCCCAGCCGGAGCTCCTCTGACGTCATGGGAGTTATGCTGATTTTCACCAGTTGAGGATTTGCCTCTTGGCTCCTTTCTGCACCTGCCTTTCAGGGACAGGCTTGTCAGGGAGAGGGGGGAAAGAAGCAGACGCTGGGCAAAGGAAGGCCTGCTCTTGTTACACGGTCACCAACCCTTGGGGAGCTGCGGCACATCCACCAAGCATTGAAGGGACGTATGGACGTGGGCTATAACCAGCAGATCATTACAATCCCTGGCATTATTCATCAGGACATCTCAAAGCTCTTTACGGAGATGGAGGTCAGGCTCACAAAGCCCATTTTACATATGGGGAAACTGAGGCACTGAAAAGCGCCATGTCATGCGCAGTGTCACCTTGCCAGTTAGCAAGGGAGGAGAACCCAGCTCTCCTGAGTCCAACAGCACCGCTCTAGTTACTTGCCCACATATATTTTCCAGCCCAACCTTCTGTGGTGACTGCTATTTTAGTCTGCACCTGAGTTTGAGACCTACAAAGTTGGAAGGGGCAGGATGGATCCCTGTGGCTGTAAGAGCCTTATACCCTCCTTGGGGATGTGACAGAAATTGGCACAATAAATTCTGGCTTACACTTTTAGCATGCATAGGATTTTTCGATGAATTAGAAGGGATTTTACTGTAAGGTGGAATGTTTTCTCGGGGGCTGTGTCTAGACTGGCCAGTTTTTCTGGAAAATCAGCCGCTTTTCCGGAAAAACTTGCCAGCTGTCTACACTGGCCTCTTGAATTTCTGCAAAAGCACTGACTTCCTACAGTAAGAAATCAGTGCTTTTTGCAGAAATACTATGCTGCTCCCGTTCGGGCAAAAGTCCCTTTTGCGCAAGAGGGCCAGTGTAGACAGCTCAGATTTGTTTTGCACAAAAAAGCCCCGATGGCGAAAATGGCGATCGGGGCTTTTTTGCGCAAAAGCGCGTCTAGATTGGCACGGACGCTTTTCCGCAAAAAGGAGCTTTTGTGGAAAAGTGTTCATGCCAATCTAGGCGCTCTGTTCCGAAAATGCTTTTAACGGAAAACTTTTCCATTAAAAGCATTTCCGGAACATCATGCCAGTCTAGACGTAGCCCATGAGTATTTGTACAGACAAGCATCGTGGCGTGGGATGTTACCTGACAGGGTGGGGGAGACAGTATTCCCAAAACTCCTCACAGGAGCCTGACACAGAGTCAATTAAAGAAGCCCCCTGAAGGATCTTATTCCTCATCTTACGGATATCGAAAAAGAGAGGGTGGCTCTCTAAATATTAGGCTCTAGCAAATGCTGCTCGCCAAACCCCCCCCCCCCCCCCCCGTCTCTTGGGTAGGCAGGCCCGGCTCTTCCACAGCCACCAAGGAGGGCCGGGGACCTGCCAGCCCTGCCCTCTCTGACTCTTACTTCCCCACCACCAGGGAGGGGTAGGCCAGAGCTGCGCCAGGCCTGGCATGTCGGCACCAACCCCAGCCTCTCGGTCCCCTCTGGTTTCTGGGGCCATTGCCAGCCCCGGCCTCTCAGCCCCCCCCTTCCCTCCTGCCCTCCAGCTGCCAGGGCCGCAGACAGCTCTGGCCTCTTGGATCCTTCTTGCGTCTAGGCTCCTGCCCCCCACAAGAGGGGGGAGTACACGTGGCTCCTGCCCTTCCCATAAGACAGGAGGCCTCATGGCTCCATCCCCCACAGGGGGAGAGGCCAGGAGGCTCTGGCCTAGGGTTGCCAGTTGGTTTAATCAAAAATACTGAACCCTCCCCCCCCCCTCAAAAAAAAACCGTGAAAAAAATTCTGTTGAGAAAAAAAAAGTGGGGAGACCAAAATTTTGAAATGCTCTGAGGGATGCAGGAGTACAGATTTCGAAACAAGCAGCCTGATATTTTGAAATAATGGGCTTAATAGTGTGGACGCTCCGCTTATAAATTCGACCTGCGGGGGGTTATTTGGAAATAAAGCCCTGGTGTTGACAGGGCTACAGGGCCACAGGGCTGCTCATTGTGTTTAAAGTCACAGACTAACGTGAAGACCCTTCTGAGACTTTCTACTTTTTAATGTTACTTTCGTTTCTTTGTAACGCTCACGACAAACCATTAGGCTGCATTTCTGGCTCCAGTTCCTGGTCCCCTCGACCTGGTTGTATCCACTACGCCCAATTTGGCAGTGCCTGGACTCTGTTCCTGATTATCTGAGCTTGGGTCTGACCTTTGGCTCTGGTTCCTAACTTCTGACTCTGGCTCCTGACTCCCTCCCTCAGTGTGGTTCTAATCATTAAGCTGAGCTGGACATTGTCACGAGTGACTAGGGTGATCCATTTGGAAGCCAAAGTGCTTGTGGCCCTGTGCACGGCCTGGGCCTGTGCTCACAAGTGTGCGAGCATGGAGGGTGGTTTGCACAAGTGGGACTGTGTGCCTGTGGAACACAACGTGGCGAGGAAACAGCATGTCTCATTCTGGGAGAAAGAGACAGACGAGATAAAAAGGTATCTCAAAAAAGATATACTGGCATTAAAAAAGGTTCAGAGAAGGGCAACTAAAATGATTAGGGGTTTGGAACGGGTCCCATAGGAGGAGAGATTAAAGAGACTGGGACTTTTCAGCTTGGAAAAGAGGAGACTAAGCGGGGATAGGATAGAGGTCTATAAAATCATGAGTGGTGTGGAGAAAGTGAATAAGGAAAAGTTATTTACTTGTTCCCATAATAGAAGAACTAGGGGCCACCAAATTAAATTAATGGGCAGCAGGTTTAAAAGAAATAAAAGGAAGTTCTTCTTCACACAGCGCATAGTCAATCTGTGGAACTCCTTGCCTGAGGAGGCTGTGAAGGCTAGGACTATAACAGGGTTTAAAAGAGAACTAGATAAATTCATGGAGGTTAAGCCCATAAATGGCTATTAGCCAGCATGGCAAGGAATGGTGTCTCCAGCCTCTGTTTGACAGAGAGTGGAGATGGATGGCAGGAGAGAGATCACTTCATCATTACCTGTTCGATTCACTCCCTCTGGGGCACTTGGCATTGGCCACTGTCGGCAGACAGGCTACTGGGCTGGATGGACCTTTGGTCTGACCCAGTGTGGCCGTTCTTATGTTCTTATGAGGCTCCAATGGGGTTTAAACCAGCTGCTAGTCTGGTCCCACCACATTACATCCGGGAGGGGCTGGCTCTTTATTTTTAACATTCTCCACTGTGCCGGGGGAAGACGCTGTGGGCTGTCATTGCTGAAGAGTGAAAGGTGTGATAGAGCTAATGAGAAGCACCCTTTCCGGGAGAGACGCCCGGCTGATCCTGCCTTACAGCCTCCCTTTCCCTCTGCGCTCTCTCTCCCTGTCTGACACCCCGCCTTGTGAGGCACCAACCTGTTGTCTCTTATCCGAGAGAGGATGTTAGCTAAGGCCGGGGCTGGGTGTAAATCCTCCGAGATAGTGCCACTATCGCCTCACGCTGGGGGTGCGAAAAGGCAGTATCAGCGCTGGACGAGATAAACAGCTCTTCAGTGAGTGACAGCGCAGGGATAGGCCCGGTCTGCGTTGACACACTGATAACTCCCCGCCCTGTCTCTAGGGGAGCAGCCTACTAGGCCAAGGCGGAGTCCAGAGAGGCTCCCCCAGAAGGACCGCTCTCAGCGACCGCAGTTATTTTGGTGTGTGGCTAAAATAGCTTGAAGTCAACAAGGGTTTTCACTTGTTTCCATTCACAGGACTTGACGACCGGGCACTTGAGGCCGCTGGAAGCAGATGGAGAAAACATTGGGGGAGATAATCCTGTATTGCCCCATGTTCCGACCAGAGCACAGACTAGAGGAGAAATTGCAATTGTTTTTTTCCAGGCCTGTATGAATGAGTGTCATACAGGCTAATGAATTAGCACTGTAGATCCTGATTAGCAATAGGTCTTTTCTAGTTCTCTGTCAGTTCTCTGCCCAGATGATTCTCGAAATCAAGACTGGATGGCTTTGGAGCTCAGCTGTAGTCCAACCACACAAGAATGGGCTGCATGCAGGAATTCATGGGTGAAAAGCTATGGCTTGTCTAAAGCACTGAACACATGCGGGGCCCATTTTGAGGGAGTATAACAACATAGACGCTTGAGGGGAATAGTTGGCTTAGCTCACCCAGTGCAATTCAAGCTACATCTACGCTGGTACTTTGGTTGGTCAGGGGTAGGTTCACATCCCAACCAACAGAATTTTCACCGACGGATGTGCCAACATAGACAGCTCTATGTTGGTGGGAGAAGCTCTCCTGTCTACATATCTACCACCGCATATTGGGGATGGTTCACTTATCCCTGCAGGAGACAGCCGAGTGGAGACCTTATAACAGTGCACCTGTAGCGGTACAGTTTTGCTGCTGTTAAGTGTGTAGTGTATACATAGTCATCCAGGGGCACGTCTATACTTATGAGAAGATCAACTCACCAGAGGCTGATCTTCTAGTGTTCGATTGAGGGGGTCTAGTATAGACCCCCTCAATTGAACACAGAGCCTGGAGGTACCTGGTACTCTTCCTTCTGCGAGGAGCAAGGGAAGCCAGTGGGCACATGTGCTCCCATCAGCCTCCTGCTGTGTGGACATTGCCATGGCTTGGCTTAAGGTAAGTGGACTCCAGCTATGCATTTTGCATAGCTAGCATTGTGTACCTTAACCTGACCTGCCTGGTCTAGTGTGGACCAGGCTCAGGTGAGATTGATCCCTTAAGCACTACTCTGCTGTACTAATGTTATGTGATTGGTTTCAATGGAACCACACAAGTATAAATCTAGCATCTAAGAGGTGATTGATAGGGCTCCTAGTGTTTTGTTCAGTCTAGTTTTCTAAATCCCAAATGATGTGTCTCCTACGGCTTTTCCCAGGAAATTCTCCCATTTCCCTCATTGTATGCTGCCAAAATTCTTCTCACCTAATTTTCACTGTCTCATCCCATTACTCCCAGTCATACCCATAAGAATCACACTAAACAATCCCTCAGTTTCCCTAATCTCCATTTCTCTTTCACCTTGTTTCTTCACCTGGTTATGCTGCATCATTAGCTCTTGAGGTCTTTCCTTAAGAGTGTCAAGATTTCACTTCCCTGAGCATTAATATCTTGACATAGTGCTCGGAAGTTAACACAGTATTACAGGTCCATACACACATGGGCGGAGGTAGCGTAGGCAAGAGAAGGCACGGCCTTCCCAAAACTACCTACAAGCCCCTGCTGGTGGGAAAGGCTGGGGCCAGGATGCAACACCTCAGCTTCCCGTCCGTTGGGCAGGGCTGAGGTACTCCATCAAACCCGAACCCAGTGTTCCAGACACTGATGCCTGCCCCCTAGGCTGCTCCAGAACCTGTTACCTCAGATTGGATGTTTGCTGATTGTGTGGATGTGGGAGTTGTAAGTCTGAACTAGCAGGGTTAGATCGAATTAAGACCTGGTTAAGTCGAACTAAGGTGCTGTTAGTTCAAACTATCTATTCTTAGTTTGATCCAAGGAAGTTTATCCATTAGAGGCTTCCCGCCTTTTGTGGGTTGCACACGGTACTATTGCTTTGCACCCCATTCTAATCCTTTGCACTCGGTACAAAATGCTGTGCACACTGCCCAAAATGCTCTGCACTCAGCTCAAAATAGCTGCATACGGTTCAAAATGTTCTGCACCCCACCCGCAAAAGAATGCACTCGACACCGTTGGAATCTTCCCACCTTAGAGTGCATAAATACCCCAGTTGAACGTCTGTTCGGGTCCCCGGTTCTTTTTGGGTTCCTGGTTGCGTTTGGGTTCTGTTAAGTATCAGAGGGGTAGCCGTGTTAGTCTGAATCTGCAAAAGCGACGAGGAGTCCTGTGGCACCTTATAGACTAACTGAAGTGTAGGAGCATAAGCTTTCGTGGGCAAAGACCCACTTCGTCTTTGCATCTGACGAAGTGGGTCTGACGAAGCACATGCATCTGACGAAGTGGGTCTTTGCCCACGAAAGCTTATGCTCCTACACTTCAGTTAGTCTATAAGGTGCCACAGGACTCCTCGTCGCTTTTGGGTTCTGTTGTATGTCTCTTTGTAATAGTATAAGGGTACGTCTAGACTACATGCCTCTGTCGCCAGAGGCATGTAGATTAGGCTACCAGACATAGTAAAATGAAGCGGCGATTTAAATAATCGCAACTTCATTTAAATTTACATGGCTGCCGTGCTCAGCCGACAAACAGCTGATCAGCTGTTTGTCGGCTCAGCGCGATAGTCTGGACGCGCGGGTGGCGACATCAAAGGTATTTGTCGACCATCCAGGTATGCCTCCTGATCAGCTGTTTGTCGGCTCAGCGCGGCAGCCATGTAAATTTAAATGAAGCGGCGATTATTTAAATCGCCGCTTCATTTTACTATGTCTGGTAGCCTAATTTACATGCCTCTGTCGACAGAAGCATGTAGTCTAGACGTACCCTCAGTGTTAGAGTGAGTGAGGGAGTGTAAGGGTGTGAGTATAAACAGCGTAGTGTTTGCGTGATTGGAGGGTTCTATTTTTGGGTTTTTATGCCTGTGGAGAATTCCTGGGTGAAAACCATTTGGATCCCATTGGATTATTTCTGGAGAGCGGAAGGCCTTCGACTTATAGTCCATATCCTGTCTATCATCAAACCAGAGGACCTATCCTGAAGTGACATCGAGGGATCTCCTCACTGTTCCTCTGCCACGGCTTGCAATTAGCCAAGGCATAGAGGTCGTGAGCTCCTCAGCTGTTCTATACCACGTGAATGTAATGTATAGTCCTGTTGTTTAGGGGTCTTTTCTATCTACTTTGTCTTCGGGGATAGGGAGGATTATAGAGTTGTTGTCTTATGCTGTTCTGTATTTCAAAACTTATAATATATGGTTTGGCCCTAAATTGAGACTCGTAGTTTTATTTGGAAAACCACGCGCCGGTGATAGATACAGCCACGAGTAATCGGCCTCTGGTGATCCCTTCTTCTGGGACTTGGGATATTTATCATCTTCACTATAAATCAGGGCGTGTCCAATTAGGCCTTAAATTAATCGTTACTGCGTCCCAGGGTAACAAACGCACTCCATCTCCCTACTTTCAGAGGGTCCCTTA
This sequence comes from Pelodiscus sinensis, assembly GCF_052426305.1. Lineage (NCBI taxonomy): Eukaryota > Metazoa > Chordata > Testudines > Trionychidae > Pelodiscus > Pelodiscus sinensis. Next base: position 256,682,232 of record NC_143053.1, read on the forward strand.
CCCTGCCTTCCTAATACAGGAGCCAGCTCAATCCCTGGGGCAGCCTGTGTCCCCGGCTGCTAGGGAGGACAGGAACCCAAGCCCTCTAGATGGCCAGGAAGGATCAGGCTAGAAATGGGTTGTGCTTGGCTCCAGGAAGATAATGATTACCTAAGGGGTGGGGCCTTTGGCAGAGAGAGCGGGGCTAGGGCTTGCCTTCCACATCTGGGCCTTCACCAGCCGCCCATACATACACAGGCATATGGGACATGATCCAACTCAAGAATTTTTCTCTCCAGGGGCCCTTGAAGAAGTGGTGATACCGCCACAGGCTGCATATAAAGGACTTTTAACTCTAGGCCTTTGCACCTTCAGTCCCACATTTCTTGGACTCTCCTACTATTCTAATATCCATGGAAACCTCCAGTCTAACCCATCACTCCTACATATCTTTCAGTGTAACAGCTGCTCAGATTTTTTTCATTACTTCACCCCAGGGTCGTATATTCCAAAACCAGAAGGGACCACTGTGGTCACCTCGTCTCTGACCTCCTATTTAGCACAGGACAGAGTTCTTCAAAATCATTCCTAGAGCAGATCGTTGAGAAAACCACCCACTATTGATGTAAAGCTTGCCAGTGATGGAGAACGCACCCATACCCCATGGTAAGTTGTTCCAATGGTTCATTACCCTGTTAAAATTTTATTCCTTGTTTCCAATCTTAACTTTTCTAGCTTCAGCTTCCAGCCCTTGACACTTGTTATACCAAGATGTGCATTCTTCCAAATTGAATGTTATGGTGTTATTTTTGGCCCGCATTTCTACTCGCTCGCAGGGTCAGGCCTACACTGCCATAGCAAGTCTGAGCATCCGCGTCTACAGACTCAGACACCGGCTGTGACGCTAAAAATAGATTTGTGGATATTTGGGCTTCGGCTGTAGGTAGCTCAGCATCTCAAATCTAGGTCGAGGGGCTAGCTGCAGGTGTAAATCCGTGGAGAGAGCTCAAGGAGGCAGACCCTGGCTCTAAATTTACTGCTACTTTGCAGTGTAGTTGTACACCATGAAAATCAGACAGAAGTAAATAGAATCTTTCCATTGATTTCAGTGGATTTTGCATCAGATCTAAAAGGCTTTTTGTATTATTATAATTATGGCTGGTGCTTGCTGTTCTGCCTATTTAAAGTCACTTGAAAATGACATTAACATGTTTTTCAATAGTGAAGATAATTAAATCTTATCATTGAGTCACCCGATGGATCTATAGTCATTAGAGTCAGGTAGGAAATGCTTTTCTCATCCCACAAGCGTTTTCAAGATTTTGAAAAAATTGTCCCCTCCCACATCACAATGAAAAGTCAAGTCTCAAATTTTGCAAATCAAAAATACCCACCCTCCAAAAAATCTCCCAAATTTTGAAGTTGGTTATTTGAAATGTTTCTTTTGGAAAATGTTAGCACATTTTGTTCTGATTTTGACTTTTTACATTGTTTTTACTCTAGATTTCCTTAAATTACAAAATTTTAAAAAATCATTTCAAATTGAAAAACAAACCTTTTTTTGTTTAAAAGTTTCCAACGGGGACAACAGATTTAATTGTCCTTCGCCCAAAGTGGGAAATTGATCAAAACCGCTCCCTTCCTGTGAACGGTTTCAGCTTTTCCAAAACAACATTTTCCTACAAAAGAGGTTTAGTTGAAAAATTCTGGACTAGCTCGAATCTTTATGTGTTTAATCTTTTTTTAATGATTGCTTAGCTGATCTGCCATGTACCTGACCACAGTCCAATCTAATCCCAGATGAATTAAACTTTCAGGCAAGATTTCATGACACAGTAATAAAATTTTTTGTTAAAATCCAGATTAATTATACTTTTCTGTATTCCTTTCATCAAGTCATACTGTAATTCTAGTAAAACAATTGGGTTTGTTTGAAAAGATCCAGGGTTAGCATGTCAGCTGGTATAATTGGCATCACTCCAGTATGCCGATTGTTATTATCTGAGGATCTCAGATTTTTTTGCCTTAAGGTCAACACATTATAATGAAGAGTCTCTTCTCTTAGCCCTGGTCTACACTAGGGAGTTATTTCAAAACAACCCTCCCTTATTTGAAATAACAAGCGGAGCGTCCACATTACCAAGCCCGTTATTTCGAAATAAGGGTCTGGTTATTTCAAAATAATAACTCCTGCTTTCCATGAGGAATAACGCTTATTTTGAAGCCGTTATTGTGAAATAGCAATCGTGTGGCTGCTCCACTGCTGCTATTTTGAAATAACTACTCCCCAGAGCAGGGCTGGGCAAAATACGGCCCAGGGACCAGATGTGGCCCTCCAAGCCACTGGATCTGGCCCCCGGACCACCCTGCTGGGACCCTCAGGCATGCAGCTGCCACGGTTTAAAGCACAATTCGTGTGGCTCGCTGCTCTGCAGGCAGGAGAAAGCTTTGTGTGATCTCCCCATCCCCAGCCCAACCCTCAGCTCCTATAGGTTGGAAACAACCAGCCCATGGAAATTGACCCCAACCAATATCTCAGCTCCTATTGGCTGGAAACAACCAGCCAATAGGAGCTGACAGATTGGCCTAGGGGATGGGAACCACACAAGCATCTTCCCCCTCCTGGAGCTGAGAGCCCATGTGGAGGGAGCAAGCCTTCATTTTAAAGCGATCTGGGGCAGGTACCCCAGCCTGCTTTGGGGGTGCTGTAGGTCTACTGGCTTAGATAAGCACCTCCCAGTCAGAGCCTGCCTCTGGAACCCCTGCCCCTCCTATATCTCAACTCCCTCCCCGAGGTCACCATCCAAACTCTCTGCACCTCCCTCCCCAGGTCACAACTCCCTCCCAGACCCTGCACCGCCTCCTACACCTCTTCCCCAGGCCACAATCCTCTCCTGCACCCAGGCCCCCTCCCAGACCTTGCACTCCAATCCCCTGCCCCAGTTCACAACCCCCTCCTTCACCCAAACTCCCTCTCAGACCTCACACCATCTCCTGCACCCCAGTGCCTTACCCCATGTGCCCTTCTGCATCCAACCTCCACCCTAGACCCTGTATCTCCGCCACAGAAAAGTGTGGCTCTTGACCACTTTCCAAAATCTTGGAGTGCCCCCCCCCCCAACAAAAACTATTGCCCACCCCTGCCTCAGAGTCATTGAAAGTAATTACTCCCCAGTGCTTCCTGGGGCTCTAAGTCGAGGTAGCGTGTCCACATTAAGGGAGCCTGCCTCAGATTAATTTTGAGGCCTCCCTGTTGTGTGGACACGCTATCTCGAAATAGTTATTTCTGGAGTTATTATTTCTAAATAATTTCCTCGTGTAGTTGTTCCCTTAGTGTTCCTGTTAGAATCTCTTGTAAATGATGAGACCTGATCTTATACTGGAATTCTTGCATGGTTCGGTACCTGAAGTCCTTGAGACATAAATCAAAGGGAGTTTGGTGAGTCCTGTGGCAGGTCCCTCCCACCTGCCCTCTTAAGTCCAAGGCCCCCTGGCCCGAGTCCACAATGTGGTCTATAGCTGGCCCTTTAAGCAAGGCCAAGGCCCTCCAGCCTGAGTCCACAATGCAGTTCAGGGTTGTAGCGGGGATGCACCCCAGGTAGGGGGACCCAGGCCCACCCTACTCCACCGGGTCCCAGCCCAGGGCCCCGCGAGCGACCGGTAACAGGTCACTCCCTCGGCGGGGCAATCCGACCGAAATGCACTGAGGTTCTCTGGGCGGGAGAGGTGGCTCCCGCTCCTGCCCTGGGCCACTTTCTACCTGGATCCCTGGGGTTCCTTCCCCTGTACTTGCCCAGCTTGCTGCGAGCTCCAGGCCGGCATCCCCTCGGCAGGCAGTCCCTGGGTGACACCAACTCGCCTCCGCATCCCTTCCGGCCTCTCCTGGAGTCCCCGGCAACAGCTGAGTGGGCGCTCCCTGCACCGGTCCTTCTCCTCCGGCTGTCTCCCCAGACTGAGTCCTTCCCCAGGCTTTTATAGCACAGCTACAGCCTGGGCATGCTTGGTAGGGCTGTGGGGGAGGGTCCTCTGCAGCCAGGTAACCCTGTCTGGGCCCTGCAGGTTCAATGCGGGGCTGCCTCACCCCATCACAAGTCCTTTCAAAAAGAAAGGCCTTCTCTCCAGTGACCGTCCCAGTCCTCCACTTCTCCACATTCAAAAAGTTTCTGGGGACCAGCACAAAATGTTCTCTGACTATGAATCATCTGGACACCTGAGTGAGACCAAACAGAAACAGGACTAGTCAGAATTTGTAACACAGAAAGATACTATTCTCCCAAAACAGTCAATAGTCGTCACATTTTCTGTTTTGCATATTTCCTGTAACACTAGTCTCAATTTTATAATCATTGTATCGCTTTTACAAATATTTTCAAAGTCTCTATTAACAGTTTTGTATCCCCAGTTTTCTGTAAAAAAAAAAAAAAAAAGTTTTCCGTAGCAACCTTTCTCCATCTCCCACATCATAATTTCAAGAACAAAATGGCTAAAAAAAATATATTACAGTTTTGGTAAGCAAAAAATATGAAAATGCCATCACAAATGGGAAAAGGGTCGCTGCTGGACACTGCAAAGTGGAACTAACTGGTAATTTGAAATTATCCCTCAAATTGTTATCTCGTTTTTTCAGTAACTTGCTATGTTTGGACACTTTTGGGATACATTCGAAAAGGCAAGTTCTGTATACTATGACAGAAGAGACAGATTGGTTCTGCCCATTAGATCAACAAGTTAAATTCAATTACAGATATATACACACAGTAATCAAAGAAATTAGACTGGGGGGGAATTGGGCCTAGTTTATAGTCTTCGGCTAGAGAAAAGCAGCGTGTCTATTTGCAAGTATAAAAATGTTTTAAAGCTCAATCGCAGTGTAGCATAGAGGTTGGCTTCCTCGGGAATTTTCTGTGTTTTTTGGCAGCCAGTAGCACCAAGCTTAACCTGATCTTTACCACATAATTTCAATCCAAAAAATGTGATTATAAAACTTTTCCCAGCCATGCAGCTCTTTAACCCAAACTCACGATACTGAAGGATGGACGGGTTCCATTTTCTGTGTGTATGTATCTGATGAATTCGATGGAGGGGAGGCCTTTAGAATCCCCTTCATACATCTTTCTTTTCCACAAGTGAATTAGCAGCAGGATAACCAATGGCCAAAATAACTGGATTCATAAGAGCAGCCTTGGATTAATTAGAGCTAAATATGTACCTCATAGACCCACCACAGACTTAAGATTGAAAAAAAAATCTCAGCGAAACCCTCCTTTTTTATGCTATTTTGTGGCACTCAAAACATATTTACGTGGTATTGTAATTTCGAAAAATAAAATCGACGTTGGTGGAGCAAAACTGAGCAACCGATTATTTACATACAGCCACATAGTGCTCCCCTCGGTTTTAAGATTCTGAATGAATGCCACAAAAACAAAGACATTTGGAAAATCATTCCTCCCTTACCCATTTGGGACTTGACCCAGTGCCCGCTGAAGTCATTCGGAATATTTCCATCGATCACCGTGGGCACTGGCTCAGGCGTGAGGTCATCATGCCTAGGTATTTACTTCATATGGTTTGAAAGCTTATCCATGGAGCAGGAGCTGGGTTCCCTAGTGCAGAACAGAGCAGACTTATCTTTGAATCTCCTGGCTTTGTTCAGGTTGAAACCAAAACCTAAACCCTTTGTTATTTTGGAGCTTCATTTCTAAAGATGGAGAATTCAGCTGAAGTAAGACCAGAAGGATTGCCCTGTGCCTACATCCAAAAATGCAGCCAACGTGATTCTGAGGTTCTTTTAAAAAAAAAAGTTTATTTGCTTTGGATGTTGAGTATTTTTTCTTCATTTTTTTCCTGCTCCACGAACAAGGCATTATAAAAAAGTATGGATATTGTATCAGATCGGAACAGCCTAGCTCACAAACTATTAGCCTCTAAGGGCATGTCAGCACTAGATTTACCCTCAGGAGGATGATCTTCTGGCATTCGATTCAGCAGGTCTAGTGTAGACTCCCAAATCGAACGCTGAGGACAGCCAGCCCCAATGTTTGGTACTCCTCATTCTGCGAGGAGTCAGGAAAGCCAATGAGTGTGCAACGTAGACATGGCAGCTTGGTTTAAGGAAAGCTGATTTCATCTATGCATATTGTGTAGCTGAATGGCATGCCTTAAGCCAACCTGTGTTCCCAATAATTACATTCCCAATAATATTCTTCTCCCTTCACTTCTTTTTTGTCTCTTTTCCTCAAATTTGAAGGTAATGGGGTTGCCCCCAAAAGAATCAACATTTACATTGCCACTACATTTGACTTTTACAACAATATTTGTGGGATTTCCAAAAGTAGCAAATACAGCAATGAAGGGCCTAAGCATTATAGGATGAATTCCGGGTTTTTATTGCCCCACTGAAGTCAGTGAGAATGTTGATATAGACTTCAGTGTATGGACAATCAAACCTTTAGCTGAGACAGTAGAATTGATGGGAAAAATTGTTCAACAGAAGATGTTGAATTATGGGAAAAAGTCTCAGAAAATTATTGATAAATAACAACTCAGGAAGCTAATGAACTGGTCAAATCATGCAGTTATTCACAATTAACATGAGTTCACCCATGAAAAAATTACCAGTGTTCACCATGATTACAGTAATTACTCGTTTAACACATGCCTACTTAACACTTTTTCACAATAGCATGGTTTTATTTTTAGGGAACGTCGAATAACACGACCGTCCCCGAAATAACATGAAAATAATCAAGTGGCGGACTATTTTGCGTGGTGGTATAAGTTGGTGCAAACAGTGGTAATAAGCATATGAATGAGCGGATGAATACACGTTTATCTTCCTCACTCACTCACGTTTATCTTTGTGTTTTAACAAACCACAGCGACTTGTGTTGCTAGTTATCTTGTGTCGCTAGATATCTAATTCTGATGTTGACGACCCAGCACCAACAAAATACTGACTTTGCCACCACCACCTGAAATGTAACCCTCACCTTTTCCATTATTTTTAATGGGAAAATTGACCCCGCATAGCACCTTTTCCCTTAGCACAAACATTTTCAGAAACACATCTATAGTGTTAAATGAAGAATTTCTGTATAATTGGCAACCAATTAGTCAATCAGCTTTCATATGCAGTCATTTATCACCACACAGGCCCAAGTTTTTACACAAGAGAAATCACACACTGATCAGTTCAATTCCTGGGAAAGCTAAACTTTGGGTTTTAATTGTTTTCTCAAAAAATTATATTTTCCCCATAAAATAAAAGGCATCAACATTCTCAAAATAGTTTATTTTGACATTCCTAATGAAAACTGCCAGTGTTTAGATTTTGTTTTGAAATTTAAGATAGCCATATTTTTTTTAAATTGACTCTTTCTTTCTTTCTTTCTTTCTTTCTTTCTTTCTTTCTTTCTTTCTTTCTTTCTTTCTTTCTTTCTTTCAGTTTGGCTATGTCTACACTACAATGGTTTTTTTGGAAAAAGGTACACAAATTGCGCTCTACAATTTGTGTACTTTTTTCCAATACTTTTGTTGGAATAGGCTTTTCCGAAATTTGGCCCATCTTCACCGGGTCAAATTTCGGAAAAAACTCCTCTTTTGGAAGATCCCAAAGACAGGGTTTTGGAAAGAGCATGTCTTCTCTTCCACAAAAAAAAAAAAAAAAAAAAAAAAATGGAAGAGCAAACACATTCCCCGGATGGAGCAGAGGTTTTTTGGGATACCTCCGGTATCCCGAAAAAACTCTGCAATCTAGACGTATCCCATGTGAAATTTTTTTGAAATTTACAATTTTTTATCCCATTTGAGGCAGGACAAATTTCAAAATCTCAGAAATCTTCACTGGACAGAAAAAATACATTTCCCACTCAGATTTAACAATTACTATGTAAGATTGTGATACCATGCCTACCAAGTATTATATAGGAATTTAAATATACCTAGTATACTTCTGTCTCTGTGTGCATATATTTATTTTAAACTAATATGAAGTGTGTTTATATATTATATAATATGTCTAGGAAGGTTATGGAAATTCCATCACTGGAGATTTTTAAGAACAGGTTAGACAGACACCTGTCTGGGATGATATAGATGGTGCTTGGTCCTGCCATGAAGGCAGGGTACAGGACTTGATGATTTTAAAGGGTACATCTACACTGCAGCGCTATTTTGGGATACTTCAGTATCCCCAACTAGCTATTCCGCATCTTGACAGTGTGCCCATTCTTTCTAAATTGCTTTCAAAATAACAGGCTCGCTATTCTGACAACCCTGTAAACCTCATTTCATGAGGATTAAGGGATGTTTTAGAATAGCGGTTTATTTCAAAATTAGGTGCTGTGTAGACAGCACCAAATTACAAAATAAGCTATTTCGAAATGCACTTGAAGAAAGCTATGCAACTTGCGTAGCTCAAATTGCATAGCTTATCTCAAGCTATGGGTAGAGCGTAGATGCACCCTAAATGTCCCTTCCAATTCTAGTTTTCTATGGTTCTATGATGTCCCCGCCAAGTGGTACGAATTGCTATATTAGCTTTCCATTTCTTTTCCTACTAATATGTACTCTCTTCTTAATTCCAACGTGACATCGAGGTTGTTATGGGTTTTCTTGCTTTTGTTGTTGTGTGTATCTGGGAATATAGAGAGGCAGAAATGTAATGTAACTCAAATACTGGACAGTAAATGTAATGTAATACTCTTCAAAGTGCCAAATCTTCTGAACCTGGGAAGAATTCATGATCCCCATCTACCCTGATCTGGCATTGTGGTTAGCATTGAAATTCCCCCTCCCCTCCCTCTATTTCAGAGCAGTATAAAGCAATAGACTCTGGGAAGTCACCCTGTGTATCTGAAAAGCTGGGCTCAAAGGACTCCTGATTGAAGAGTGTTATGGTGTCCCTCACAACAGTATCGGATTACAGCCAGGGATGTATGAGGCTCTCTTGTCTTCCTCCAAAATTATTTTGGGTATGATAAGCCAGAGAGCGGACCTAACAGAGGAGAGATAACTGAGAACCCTGCAGAGCAAATACACATCTATGTTACAGAAGAAGGGGGGGGGGGGGACTGACACCTTACATAGTTCTAAAGCTCTGTCTTGTCCTCCGTTTTTTTTTTTTTAAGCAAAGAAATTAGCAGATAGATACTCTGATTACCTTTCAGATAGGGTAACTAGTAAAGATACACATTAAGAATCCTCAACAGCACCCAACCCAATCCCTGGCAGAATCCTTTTCCATGAGCACCCCCATTTCAAATAACATGAACATTCTCAAAAGCATCTTGTCTCTGCCCTTCCCTTCCCAACATCTGGTGCAAGAAATCGCATCCCCATCTCCCCATGGAGAAATCTGATGCGCTATAAAAAAGCACTCACCAAAAGCAACAACAACAACAGAAGCACATGAGTTCTCGGAGCCAAAACAGACTGTGTGGGAAGCTCAGCAGCAGGCTAGTTAAGTCTAGTTGTGCGAGGAAATATACGAACCAGGAACAGTATGAACCTGATTCTAGATGATTGGGCAACAAAAGGGCAAATGAATTTCAATGTTGATAAATGTAAAGTAATGCACATTGGAAAAAATAATCCCCACTATCTATAACTACTCAAGAGAGAGATCTTGGAGTCATTGGGGATAGTTCTCTGAAAACATCCACTCAGTGTGCAGTGGCCCTCAAAAAAGCAAATGAAATGTAAGGAATCATTAAAAAAGGGATAGAGAATAATAAAAAATATCTTATTGACTCGATATAAATCCATGATACACCTACGTCTTGAATACTGCATGGGGATGGTGTTGCCTCATCTCAAAAAAAGATATCTTGGCATTGGAAAACATGCAGAAAAGAGCAACAAAAATGATTAGGGGTTTGGAACAGCTGCCATATAAAAAGATTAAAAAGATTGGGATTTTTCATGTTAGGAAAGAGGAGACTAAGGGGGGATATGCTAGAGGTGTATAAAATCATGACAGGTATGGAGAAAGTGAATAAAAAAAGTTATTTACTTGGTCCCATAACATAAGAATGACCAGCACTAACTGGAATGAACAGGTAGCAGGTTTAAAACAAACAAAGGGGAGATTTTTTTTCTTCACACAGCACATAGTCAACCTGTGGAACTCCTTGCCAGAGGATGTTGTGAAGGCCAGGACTTTAACAGGGTTCAAAAAAAGAACTAGATAAATTCACGGAGGATAGGTCCATCAGTACGTATTAGCCAGGATGGATAGGAATGGTGTCTGTAGCCTTTGTTTGTCAGAGGCTGGGTGACAGGAGAGGGATCACTTGAAGATTCCCTGTTCTGTTCATTCCCTCTGGGGCACCTAGCATTAGCCACTGTTGGAGGACAGGATAGTGGGCTAGATGGACCTTTGGTCTGACCCATTATAGCTGTTCTTACGAACAACTTCAGCAGCCAAGATGGAGGGAGAATGTCCAAATCCCAGTAGTAGCCATGCTACTAAGAAATGGCAAATTCCAGTTCATCACAGAGAGGGGAGATTGAAAACAGCCCCCAGATGACCTGGCGGAGGGTTCTAACCACTAGGCTAATGGCTGCCATGGAGCTCCTGCCCTTCTCCTCCAATCATTTTGTGTGGAAGTAGAAGACTTGTAACCATGACTACCAGATCAGGCCCCACCTGATAGTTAGGCCAAAAAGTAACTCTGTCTCCTCAGGTTGTGATCATAAGCAGATATAGGCCACTCCCTGCGGCCCAGATTTAGCTGTATTACTATGACGAAGGGGCAGGTCTTTGGACACATCCATTGGTTAGCTCAGAAGCTCCCCGCCAAGTGTACTCATTTTTGTTGATCACATTTGTAGTCACTTTACTATTGAGCGTAACAAAGAGAAGGCTAAGGGCTGGCTCGGTTAAGCCTGGGCCTTACAGTCTAACAGAGCGAGTCATAACACGATCCAACATCGGGAAGCGGATGCGAGATCTATTCAGAGTAAATCTTTAAATGGCCTAAGTTGCCTGGTGGATCTGGCCTGTAGTCTTTTTGTGCCTCAACTCCCCACCTTTAAAATGGCGACACAATAGCACTTTCCTACCATACAGGGTCGTTGCTAGGCTGAAAAGCTGGTGAGGTGATCTGGTACTAGGGCGATGGGTGGCCATGAATACATAAGATCGATATAGCCCTAGGCCTGAAAAACAGCTCAGACTAATGTTTAGTAGCCCAAAAAGACAGGAAAGTTGTCCTAAGAGGAGGATTTGGCCAGCTAAGTATATCATTGGTGAAACTACAAATGTGGATGGTTATGATCAATGTTTAAAGCAATCTGAAGGCTGCAGATACTAATGGGTGAATAATTTTGTGAAGTACAAAGGGACAAAGCTACTAACTAGGATGAATGTAAAGAGGAGATTTCTAGCGAAATGTTAGGAAAATCTTTTGGACACAGAGATCAATTAAACTGTCAAATAGACTTCCCTGAGGAGAAAGCTACATCCATTGCTCTAGAAGGTGAGCTGACTTATGCAATGATTTATGACCCAAACTAGACAAAGCAGTGGGAAATACATTGTAAGGCACAATCTTAAGCTGGTAGATAGAGGACCAAACAAGGCTTTTCCGTCGCTAACGTTTAGCTTTCTATGCTCATGATGGACTTGGATCAAAAGACCTTTCATACAGTCATGAAAGAATAGTCATTAGAACACAGCAAGACCGAATCCTATTCACCCAACATAAAAGTCTCCATCAACAATATCAACAAATAAAAGCTCCACACCCGGCACAGCCAGCCAATAGCTTATCCGATGACAGTTAAACTTATAATGTGTATTAAGGCATTTGTGGGAAATGTGGATCCCAGGATATTTTGATAGTCTATGTACCCTTCAATTCAGTCATTACTCACCCTCCCTACATTCTTCTTCATTGCCAAAGGCCATTGTCTTCCATTTGTGACATCACAGTCCATTGGCATAGCAACTGTGATGAGGTCACAAAGGGAGAATTAGCACTATTAATCTGAATAAGCACCAGGAGGAGATGAATAATGAGCATGAGGCCTGATTTAGACACTAATTACTAGCAATTTTTTTGGACAAGAAAAATACTTGAAAGGCAAATGGAGTTTATATTTATATTACACTTGGATGGCGAAAAGTTCATATTTGAGTAATAAAATTATAAGTGCTGGAGTGAGAACATCTGTAGGACCATGAAAGCTTTTTTTCCAGGCAAAGAAGCCAAAAAATTATGATTTTATTTTTAAGGCTGATGGAGAAGAGCGTGTGAGTAGAAATGTTTTCATTCTGTGGGGGACCCAAAGTCCCAAGAGATATTCAGATACGCTGCTATCCAAAAGGGGTATGACACTAAGGCTTTCAGTGTGGTCCGTATTTCACATTCCAACAGCACCCACAGTCGTTTGACTTAGAGGGAACGTTGTTGCATTCTTCTTTGTCGGGACGCAGCCCTGTTGAATGTGTGGGAATAATCATGTGCAGCATTCCCTGTAAGTTAAGCATTTGGGCAGCCACTCAGGAGAGATTCAAACACTGTCCAGCTGATTAGCAGAGCGCCCCTAACCACCCCTGTGTTCCTACTGGTGGTGCACACCTGGATATACCTTGGTGCATGGAACAAAATTTATTCCACACATGAATGAAAACTTGAGGGGACATGGATTTCATATGCCGAATTACTTATCAGTCAGCATTGTTGAAGCCAGCTGCAATAACCCATGCTGACTTCAACAGTAGAAGATCACCCCCTTTTCTTCTCTTTATTCCATATTCTGCTCTCTGTTACACCAGAGTAAATCTAGAGGAACCATTAGCTTCCATGGGGTTACTTTGGGTTTATAGCCACATAACAGAGAAAAAATTTAGCTCTTTGCCGATTTCTTATTCCTTATTGATATGAAGGCCTGGAAGCTTATGGACCACCCCAAGTGAGCTTTATTTCTATTGGGCATATACGCTAGAATATTGACTAAGGGCACGTCCACACTGCAGCCCTATTTCGAAACAACACCGTGCGCACCTACACGGTGAGCCTGTTATTTCAAAATAATTTTCAAATAACAGGCTTCTTATTCCAACTTTGGTAATCCTCATTTCACGAGGAGTCAGGGAAGTGGAAAGAAGAGGGTTCTTCCTTCGACTTCTTGCAGTGCAGACGGCACCACAAGTGGAGTTAAGCTACTTCTGCTTCTCCTATGCAATTAATGTGGTTGAATTTGTGTATCTTAATTCGACTTTAGCCCTCAGTGTAGACGTACCCATGGATTCTCTCTTTCATTATGGACTGACTTCTTCCTTCCAGTGGAAGGCGTCTCTCATTGTCCTGAACAGATGTCTACAGAAAGGAAAGAAAAATCAACTGCTGTTTGGAGGTTGTGATTCGCCCTTGCTCAAGCCCAGTCTAAACAGTTTTTGTACCAGTCCAGATGTGTTGATTAGACATAATTTTGTTAACCAAAATACTCATGCTGTTACAATACCACATGTGGATGCAGTTCTACTGAAGGTGTCTTTTATAGCCTGGTATAGTTTTCACCCCCTGCCATATGGTGAAAACTATACCAGGCTAGTTTTCTGCCACAGTAGACACATTTTCATACCAGCCTAATTCCATCCACTCTACTCTACTCTACTCTTTAGAGGGGGTACATGACTTTTAATTACATGCTTAACCTGACAAAAACCTGTTTGCAGGCAAAGTCTTTAAGTGTCAAACCCCCACAACATTAGTGACTTTTCGAGGCGGAGGATTTTGGTCTAGTTCAAAACCCACACACATTGGTTCTCTTCATTCATTTCCTTTTCTCCTTTTCTTGTTTTCTTTTCCTCTCTCCTTTTTTTTCTAGAGCTAGTCTGCATTTTTTTCAATGCTTTTTTTGGGGGGGGGGGAGGAAGGCAGGTCAGCAATAGAATTGTGTCATATTAAAATGTTATTTCCAATGAAAATATTCATGTTTTTGTCCTACGCTCCCAAACCGAAAAGCTTTTGGGTTTTATGGGGGGTTTTAAATGAAAACTGGAAATGTTTTTGTGGGGAAAAAAATAATTTCCCAACCAATATGAGCTGCAACCATCCAGGTAGCTTATGCTTTTAAACTACAGGGACTTTCCAGGCAAGCTTTGCATAGTACTATACACTATTCAATCAGCTACCAGATCTGCTACCAGAAAATTGAGGGATGCTACTGTACAATGAAACTGCCCAATCAGAGAAACAATACTTGTGTCTAGGTTCAATGTCCGGCTGTCCTGGACCCCCCTCTGAGGTCTCTGGCTGGAGGAGTTGCATGCTCTGAAGCAGGAAGACTTTCCTCTCTTGTGAAGGGCCGGCAGCATGCAGTGTCAGATGTTCCATGCAAGAAGTGGAAGGCGTGTTCCCAGGATTATGTCAAGGGTTCAGGGATATTCCCAGGCAACCAGCCCCTGCACCAGTTCTTCAGATCTTTGGCAGGTGGAAAAGACACCTTTGAGTTGTAGGCTTGGAATTCTGACCCTGGGACCTCCTGTGCAGGATCAGTCCATCTCCCTCTGCCGGGCCTTGATCTAAAGGCCAGAAGTGGAAATAATAGAGTCTTCCTAACTTCACTTCACCATTTTCGCGATCGGGGATTTTTTGCGCAAAACAAATCTGAGCTGTCTACACTGGCCCTTTTGCGCAAAACCTTTTGCGCATAAGGACTTTTGCCTGAATGGGAGCAGCACAGTATTTCCGCAAGAAGCACTGATTTCTTACATGAGATCGTCAGTGTTCTTGTGGAAATTCAAGCGGCCAGTGTAGACAGCTGGCAAGTTTTTCCGCAAAAGCAATTGCTTTTGCAGAAAAACTTGCCAGTCTAGACACAGCCTATGTGTTTGTGTTATGTTCTGGGAGTCTCCAACTATCTTGAAAATACTTGGGGATTCCCCTGGGTTAGAATTTTCCTCCTGAGCTGCCCTGGTGACCGTCCCAGGAAGAAGTGAGGCGGGTAGAGGCACCTCCAAACAAATCCACCGGGAAAAATAAAATTGAGTGGGTGGTGGGATCCAGAAAACCCAGTCCTGTCCATCAAAACCTTTAAGCAGATTGGCATTAAAGAAGGTAACCAGGTGGAGAGGGGGTGCTACATTCAGTTTGCTGCTCCCAGGTCCCAGCAGGGAGCGGAGCCAGCTGAGCGGGAGACAGCCCCATGCAGGCCTGCCGAGGTGCTTCTGCCAGCAGGAAAAGTAAAGCAGCCTCCTGCGGCAGGGGAAGAGCTCAGCAGTCCAGTGCAGCCAGCCTTGCCAGCAAATGGGTCCTGAGGGCGCCAGGCCTAGAAGGCTCTGCCCCTTCTTCAGCCTGGCTGATTGCACTATGTCCAAAGGGGCAGAGAAAACCCCTACCCACCCTGGCCATGCTGCTCGATCAACCTGATGGACACAGGTACTTCCCAGGGGAGCAGTTCAGCAGAAAAGGCCCTGGGGATGACAGTGGATGAGAAGCTGGATAGGAGTCAACAGGGCGCCCTTGTCGCCAAACAGGCTAACAGCATATTGGGGTGAATTAGTTGGAGCATTGCCAGCAAATCTAGAGAAGTGATTCTTCTTTTATTCAGCACTGGGGAGGCCACATCTGGAGTATTGTGTCCAGTTCTGGGCCCCCCACTACAGGAAGGGTGTGGATGCATTGGAGAGGGTCCAGCAGAGGGCAACCAAAATGGTTAGGGGTCTGGAGCACATGATTTACGAGGAGAGGCTGAGGGATGTGGGCTGGTTTAGTCTGCAGAAAAGAAGAGTGGGGGGGGGGGGTTGAGAGCAGCCTTCAACCTCTTGAAGGGGGTCCCAAAGAGGATGGAGAGAGGCTGTTCTCAGTGGTGACGGATGGCAGAATGAGGAGCAATGGGCTCACATTGCAGCGGGGGAGGTCTAGGTGGGATATTAGGAAAAACTATTTCCCTAGCAGGGTGGGGAAGCACTGGGATGGGTTCCCTAGGAAGGGGGTGGAATCTCCATCCCTAGAGGTGTTTAAATCCTGGTTTGACCAAGCCCTGGCTGGGATGATTGAGTTGGGGATGGTCCTGCTTTGGGCAGGGGGCTGGACTCGATGACTCCTGAGGTCTCTGCCAGCCCTGGGATTCGAAAAGCCCAGAGGTCCGTGGCTACATTTCTTTTCCTTTAAGATCAAATCCCTTACATTGGATGGAGCCAGTGACAATCCCACTTGACCTTCGAGTCCTGACATCGACTGCCTTACACCGAGTGTTGTGCCTGATACAGGCCTGGCTCCTGCCCTCACACACAGTCAATAGGTTCCCAAGTGATGGAAACCCAACACAAGCCAGCCTCAGAACCTTATGCCCGCTGCGTTTCCACACAATGCAATGTTAATATTTACAAGACCTGTGCATTCCAGCGGGGGCAGTCTCTCTCCTCCAGCTCCCCACCCCGACATACATTTCACACGGTTGGAGGCGTGACATTGCCACATGGTTCAGCTCCCTGATTGATGCTGTCTGCTAACTTCTCCGTCAGGCTGATCTCGAAATCTCTGGGGTGTTTGGACCTCGCAGGCACGTTGGTTTTGCCTTGACCTGTAAAAGAGATGCTGGCAATCATTCACTTGACATCCTGCCATGCCCACTACCTCCTTCAGAGTGTATCCAAAGACTGAGTTATTCCAAATCTGCGGAGGAATGTAGTGCCCCCACGGGGGGTAGCACTGACAGACGGACAGCTGTCTTGCAGGGTGAATTGCACTCCAGTGCTGACAGACTACACATAGCTTCCTGCTCAGCTTATGCTTTGTGAAATGCCAACAGACCCCGATCATGAGTAGCTGTGATCGAACCTGGGATCTCTGGAGTCAAATGCATGAGACTCTACTGCCTGAGATCAAAAAAATGTGCATCTCTTAACCAAGGCTGTAGCATAAGAACATAAGGATGGTGCACGAGTGGGGCTCCGGCCCGCCCCAGTCAGACACATGCTTAGCCGCCCCCCCTCGTGTTTCCCCACCCGGAGCAGGTCCTCAATCCTCTTCGTTTGCTCTCCTCCGGCGCCAGACGGTTGGTTTGGCTGTTATCGCCAGGACGTGGGGGAAGGGGAGCCCGGGCCCGCCCTCTCTTACGGGCCCCAGCTCAGGGCCCTAAGGACAGGTCCGCTAGATCCTGTCCAGCTGGCTGGGCTAATGCCCGCAACTCACCGGCTCACCAGCTCCAAGCCCCGCCCTGGGCTATTTCCTACCCCTGAGTCCTCCTCTGGTTCTGCTGCTGTTCCAGTGGGACCGGTTCCCACCATGTGGCTCTCTTCCCGGGAGTTTCCCTTCCTTGGCGTCCTTCCTCCCCGGTCTCCCTCTCTCCCAGGCGTCCTCCTCCCGGGTTTAAAACCCCGCACTGGCATCCGCCTGGCATGACATCACCAACCGCCCACGTCACGACCGGCACGTAGCTCCTCCCTCTCTCGGGGTGCCAGCCGGTGTGTCTCTCTGGCTCTGCTCCCGCCTCTCAGCTGAGCGGCGCGGCAGTACAGGGGCCGCCCACGCTTCCTGGTCTGCCCCCAGGAGCGCTAGTGCGACCGCGGGGTCAGTGTGGGGCGGGTGTACCTCCGCGGGGTGGAGGCTGCTCGTCCCGTCACAGACGGCCAGACTGGGTCAGACCAAAGGTCCATCTAGCCCAGTATCCTATCTTTCCACAGTGGCCCCAAAAATTCAGACGGAAGCAAATCTCCATCATTGGAAATTTCATTCCTACTGATTAAGATTTTGGGTAAGTCATAAGCAACTGAAAACAGGGGGTTTTACCATGAAGTGACCAGCAACCTTAATAATTGGTTTCCCTACCACCTTCAAAGGAGATTCGGGTTGGACATTAGGAAAAACTTCCCAGCTGTCAAGGTGGCTAATCACTGGAATAAATTGCCTAGGGCGGTTGTGGAATCTCCATCACTGGAGATATTTAAGAGCTGGTTGGATGGACATTCATCAGGGATGGTCTTCATTATGCTGGGTCCTGCCATGAGGGCAGGGGACTGGACTTGATGACCTCGAGGTCCCTTCCAGTTCTAGGGTTCTATGATTCTACGATTCACCCATACTATAGCCTTCACTCAGGACAGCATAGTGAGGCAAAGCTAATTGGGATTCATACAGCCCAGTGTGAACCTCTGATGGAGTGTGGATTTGGGTGCTATTACAGCCGGTCCCTGAGTTATGAATGAGTTACGGACAAACACTTGGCCATAACTCAAAGTGTTCGTAACTCGGATCCCATAGAGTTACACGCGACTGCGCCGTTCATAAGCGCGGAACGCGTTCGTAACTCGGGGACTGCATTTATGACCACTTTGGTTGTAAGTGCGGATGGTCGTAAATGGAGGTGGTCATTAGTTGAAGACCGGCTGTACTGTGTTTATCTCAATAGAAGGGCCAGAACATATGCCACACAGAGAGAATACTTGTGGTAACTTTAGGTTAAACAAATATCTCTGAAACATAAAAAAGGATCCCTCCAAATGCCGCATAAAAAGAGGAGCCAGGGGCTATATGGCGTGTTTTCCCCCTCTGCCTGAAGCTGCAGAAATGGATGGGATATTTTGCTAGTTTGAAGCCGATGGGTCAGACGCACAGCTGGTGGGAAGCAGAATCGCTCTCTCAAAGTCGGCTGATTGAAAACAGAATAGTTCTACCCAGGTGAGGAGAACCTTGCTACCGGAGGCTTTGGCCTGGAGAGCTTTTTCCAGAGATGTGGCCAAATCTCTGCTGTGTGTTTGGGCTGCATGGCCGGCTCCTGTCAGGGGCAGCTCTGATATTGTACAGGGACCACTTTCTGGCCCTGTAAAGATGGTTTTTTGCCTTTCCCCACATGCTCTCAAGTCACGAAAAACCCTGGGACCGGATCCTTAGCTGTCCCTGGCCGTCTCTCTATTGTCTGCCAGAGGCGTGCCAGTTTACACCAATTGGGGTTCTAGCCAGGGGAATTTGCTAGCCGGAGGCTTTACTAGAAGGCTTGTATCTAATGTTATTTATCTTAATGCACAAAGCAAAGAGAGCTGCCTGCACACAGTAGGAAGGTTCTGCAAAGCTGAAATACATTGTTTTACTATACCTTGCAAGCCTGCTGGGAATTTAAAAATAATAAGTGATGGGACATGGCAATCTATTTTGCTATGACAGAGTAATATACCGCGTCTGTGTATTTTTACTCTACGGGTGTCCCATGAAAGGAGTCAGCGCCAATAAAAGGGAGGCTAAAGCAACATGCTCTTCCAATTAGGGCACCCAAGCGTGCTCCAGCAGAGTGTGCCCAGAGTCTAGCTCCGGGGCGGAGAACCATTATTGGGCCAGGGAGCAAAAACCAAACCAACCAACCAACCTTCACTGAGGTGGCCCCTGACTGAGAAACAGAAAGACCCTCTCCACATTCCCCTCACACATCAAGGCCGGCGGGGGGGGGGAGGCTAGTAGATTTGTGTGCTCCAGCCCCATGCAGGGATGGCGGCGGGGCTGGAGTGCCAACGCAAGCTCCCCAATGGCGGGGGGAGCCCCGAAATTCAGGGGGCGGATGCAGGCAAACTGGGGGCCTCATCCGGCCCCTGAGCCTTAGGTTCCCCACCCCTGGTCTAGCTGAGGGTACATAATCATAGAATCATAGAACAGTAGAACTGGAAGGGACCTCAAGAGGTCATCAAGTCCAGTCCCCTGCCTTCCCGGCAGGACCAAGCACCGTCTAGATCTAGAAGGGCGAGTTCTAGGCACACGTGGGAAGGTAAGATGCCCTTCCTACTGATTCCTACTGATCTGAGTGCCCTTCCTACTGATGTGCAGGTGAAAGCAAGAGTATAGAGCTGCCGGCTTTCCTTTGTAGGTGGGCAGGGAAAGGGCAGAGTCTTAACTCCACCCACACAGCTCACGCATGAGTGGGTGCAGTGAGGGAGGTTAAGGGCTGAAGTCAATTCCTTCCCCTCCAAAGCGAGCGGGCAGCTCAGGACGGGATTATGACTAGCCAAAGGGTAAATCTGCCTTGGAGCGTCAGTCCAGGCTTCTAATTCAGCCTCAAGTCTCAACCCCCTTTCTTCTGCTCACAAATAATGCCCGTCCCGGCTTGAACCCAGGTCCCAGCATGCTGGCTAGTTCCTAAGCATCCAGGATTCAAGCCCAATCGATTTGTGGTGTAGACACAGCCCAGCTGCACTCATGCTCTGGGCATCTGCCACAGGGATCTGCAGCCTCAATTATGTGTCCTGTAGACAGTCACTTTGGGTGGGCAGCCATGTTTTCCCCAGCACACAATGAACAAAGGACCGGAGCAGTCCGTTGTGGGCGGGCACTAGGACATCACCTGGGTTCTGGATGGCTGGAGGCAGGCCCACACAATGAGAGCCGGGGAGCCAGGTTGGGATGGAGGGTTCAAAATCCCTAACTTACAAATGTGTGTAGGGGCTCAAGCCAAAGGGTAACCGAAACAGGCTCTGCTAACTCGGGCTTATGTTGCCATGGAGACAGACCCTGAGTGTCGATCTAGGCCTTGCTCTGATTTTATGTCATGCACCCCTGGCTCAGGGCAGATTGGATGTATCCCTAAATAAACCAGTAGAGAGTGTATATGTCAAGAGAGACAGACACATCGGCTGCGTCTAGACTGTTAAGTTTTTCCGCAAAAGCAGCTGCTTTTGCAGAAAAACTTGCCAGCTGTCTACACTGGCCGCTTGAATTTCCGCAAGACCACTGAGTTCCTACTGTCTGAAATCAGTGCTTCTTGCGGAAATACTATGCTGCTCCCGTTTGGGAAAAAGTCCTTTTGTGCAAAAACTTTTGCGCAAAAGGGCTAGTGTAGACAGCTGAGATTTGTTTTGCGCAAAAAAGCCCTGATCGTGAAAATGGCGATCGGGGCTTTTTTGCGCAAAAGCGCGTCTAGATTGGCACGGACGCTTTTCCGCAAAAAGGGCTTTTGCAGAAAAGCATCCGTGCCAATCTAGACGCTCGTTTCCGCAAATGCTTTTAACGGAAAACTTTTCCGTTAAAAGCATTTGTGGAAAATCATGCGAGTCTAGACATAGCCATCTAGATTTATAGTGTTTTGCATGTGTAACCCAGAGGAACTGAGACCATGGACAAAGGAGAGTGAATTCTGCTCTACAGTCTTAGCTGAGAGCTAGTTGGCTTTTAGCTCATTCAATAGAGGCACCTGACTTTAGCCCCTAAGGTTCTAGGTTCATTCCCACCAACAGGTGACCCAAGTCCATTAGCTTTACATGTAAGAACTCATTCAAGATGAACTGCTGGGACATCTCTGAAGCTCAGGATGGGAAAAGCATGTAACCCAGAGGCACTGAGAAGGGAGCGTAAATTCATGTTTACAGACTTAACTGAGGTCAGGTCTACACTAGACCTGGCAGCTTGGCTTAAGGTAGGCAACTCCAGCTACGTAAAACATAATTGGGGTCAATGCACCTTAATCTGAATTTAGAGGCATCCCCAGAACGGAAGGCCAATGGGAGCAAATGTTCCCGTCAGCTTCCCTCACTCCTCACAAGAACAGGAGTATCAGCTGCCAGCTGAGGTACACTCTGAGTTTGATTTAGTGAGTCTTCACTAGACTCACTAAATCAAACTCCGGAAGCTCGAGTGTGGCAGCGTCAAAATTCCGTGGAGTGAAAACAAGGCATAAGAGCCAGTTGGCTTTTAGCTCATAAAACCGAGGCTCATGGCTTTAGCCCCCTGAAGTCCCAGATTCAATGCCACCAGCTAATAACTAAGTCAGAGTTTACTCTCCCACCTCAATGCCCCTGGGTTACATGTGGACATGGAGTGCCTCTCACAAACTCCCTGAAATACACATGTGCACACAGAGCCATCACCAGTAAGAACCAGGCTCAGACTCTCTCTGAGAGTGGCAATCTGTCCTCTGTCGTTCTCTAGGACAGGATTTGGCAGCTTCCATCAGGAATGGGCCTGAAGTTACCCAGATGTGTCTAGTGAAGTAACTATTTCCCCCGGCGATGACAGAAGTCTGGCAGGTTGCCTGATGAAAATACTAAGGCAGGGTTTGGGATTTGTTTCTTTTCAAAGAGGGGGAAACCCACACAGCAGCCGCTCTGGCAAGAAATCTGTGGCTTCTTTCTGGATGGGAGCACCGAGGTCTACCATAGGAGGAGAAGTCTTAATGCAATGACAGCTCTTCTTCTACACATGCCATCTATTCGGTGCTGTTTCTTTAGCCCAACCACATATTCTCTCCCTTAAGATACTGTATTCTCATATCATGCACAAGAACCCACGACCGTGTTCAATGTGTTTGTCTTTTATGCTGACAAGATATAGGTCAAGTATCAGAGGGGTAGCTGTGTTAGTCTGAATGGCTGTGTCTAGACTGGCAAGTTTTTCCACAAAAGCAGCTGCTTTTGTGGAAAAACTTCCCAGCCGTCTACACTGGCCGCTTGAATTTCCGCAAGACCACTGACTTCCTACTGTCTGAAATCAATGCTTCTTGCGGAAATACTATGCTGCTCCCATTCGGGCAAAAGTCCTTTTGCGCAAAGCTTTTGCGCAAAAGGGCCAGTGTAGACAGCTCAGATTTGTTTTCTGCAAAAAAGCCCCGATCGCGAAAATGGCGATCGGGGCTTTTTTGCGCAAAAGTGTGTCTAGATTGGCACGGACGCTTTTCCGCAAAAAGTGCTTTTGCGGAAAAGCGTCCGTGCCAATCTAGATGCTCTTTTCCGCAAATGCTTTTAACAGAAAACTTTTCCGTTAAAAGCATTTGCAGAAAATCATGCCAGTCTAGATGTAGCCAATCTGTATAAACAAAAATAAGTCCTGTGGCACCTTATAGACTAACAGATGTATTGGAACATAAGCTTTCGTGGGCAAAGACCCACTTCGTTAGATGCAACTGACAAAGAGAGTCATTGCCCATGAAAGCTTATGCTCCAATAAATCTGTTAGTCTATAAGGAGCCACAGGACTTCTTGTTGTTTATGAAGCTATAGGTCAGTGCTCATGTTACACTATGGAATGTGATCAGTCCCGAGTGACTGATCTTATAGCAAAATAATCCCAGTTTATTTCTACTTTTATTCTTCGTCTTTCCCCTGGCTCCATATTTTCTGAACCGACACATTTTAAGTGCTCATCTGCACAAATCTACTCTTACAAAAAGAAAAACCTCAGAGGGGCAACTATGTTAGTCTTTAACTTTAAAAACAAGTAGTCCTTTCGAGACTAACCGAAATATATAGGATCATGAGTTTTCGTGGGTGAAACTCACTTTGGGATGAAGTGGATTTTACCCATGAAACTCATGATTCTATATATTTTGGTTAGTCTCGGAAGGCATGTCTACACTAGGAAACTATTTCAAAATAACTAAAATTGATTTAATACCTCCTGAAATAACAACATCGAAATAGCGTGGCCTCACTACAGGGAAGCCTCAAAATCAATCCAAGGCAGGCTCTGTTCATGTGGACGTACTGTCTCAGACTTAGTGCTCCAGGAAGCACTGGGGAATAATTACTTCGAATTACTCTGGGGACTCATTATTTCTAAATAGCAGCACCGGAGTGTCCACACTATTGCTATTTCAAAATAACTAATTCAGAATGAGCCTTATTCCCTGAGGAAAGCGGGAGTACAGATTTCAAAATAAGTAGCTCGTTATTTCAAAATAGTGTGGATGCTTTGCTTATAAATTCGACCTAAGGGAGCTTATTTAGAAATAAAGCCCTGGTTTAGATCAGGCCAAAGGTGCCACAGGGCTGCTCGTTGTTATGCAAAGAAAAGTCCAATTTTTGAGTGGGGCACAGAGGGCTGAATGACCTGTAGCTGGTATTTCTTCCCCTCATTGGGGGTTTAGAGCTGATGTTCTCAGGTCTGTGTAAACCTAGGATGGAATTTTCAAAAGTGCCTAAATGACTCGGATGCTAACGGTGTCTGGTTGCTAGCGCTCTGCAAATCCACAGATATCCACTTTATATTCCCGGGTTCTGGCATCCACAGATATGGATGTGGCTATCCATGGCTCATTTTTGCAGATACAGATGCAGATACAAATTTTGTATCTAGAACCCTGCAAATGTGCAGATATCCACTTTACTTCCATGGGTATCGGCATCCATGGCTACAGATGTGGATACCAATTTTGTATCCATGCAGGGCTCTACTGGTTGCTAGGGCACACTAAGATTTTCAAAAGTATGTAGGCCTCTAACTGACATGGATTTCATGATAATATGGCATAAAAATTTTGGTGTGTAGGATTTTCTGCATTCTGCAAAAGGAAGGATGATCTAGTGGTTAAAACAGTGGTCCCCAACCTTTTTGTGTCCAATAGCACATTCATGTTTTCCAAAGAGCGTGGCAGGCGCCAACAATTTTTCAAGGCTTATTTTGTATTTGTATATTAAATAATACGGAAAACATAATATTTATTATTACATAATATATGACTCTATAAGATAAAGGTAATTTTACATGTAAAAGGTATTAATTAAATTATTCAGCAATTACTCTTTCACCTTACCATGTGAATTTGCTCTTTTTTATCTACCTGTAAGAGAAATTAAAGAATTTTTACAAAATAAATATCATAAATAGTTTTTATCTTATTTATTTTTAAAAAGTAAAACATTGTTGAACTGCTGGTCCAAATATATTTATTATTCTTACTTTAACATAGATAGCCAGTTATGGTTAATTAAAAAATATTCTCTGTATTGTCACTTGTATCAGGATTTCAATAAACAAACAAATATGAAAAAAGTTAAACACAAATTAATCATACGTGCTCATCAGCACTTAATGGAAAATAGTGAAAAAAACCCACATTAATTTATATGGTTTTTCTAATAAAGTCAGTGAGATTTTTGGCACTGCATTTCTTCAGCCAATTTTTCGTAATTGGGAAAGTAGGATGATATTCCCGTTCGTAAGCAATCATCAAGATGAGCCTAGATCTGTACTTTGATTTTATGAAGTTCATTGTTGAAAACAGAACTTCGCATAGATAAGTGGAACCAAAATAAGATTTTATTTTGTATACTACATTTTTTAAGGCGGGAAACGTTTTTTCGTCAATCAGATTCCAAAAGTTTTCATCTGTTGCACAGGATTTTAGAACAATATCATTTTGAAGGTCCAAAATCTCCAGTTCCACTTCTTCTGTTCTTACTTGAATGAGACTCGCAATTGATGTAGCCATTTCTGTTACCTCTATTTGAGAAGTAAAAGGATTCACAAGAAAGGCAACTACAGGCTCAGTGATGGTGAACTGTTGAAATCTCTTTTCAAATTGTTCCAGAAGTATTTGAATATGGATAACAAATGGTGATGTGTTAAAATCACTGTCACATACCATTTTCTTCATGCTTGGGAAATGTACAAGAGACTTTGTCTTCATATGTGACATTCACAAGATCAATTTTGCTTTGAATGATTTTACAGAACCTATCATTTGAGCCACCTGTTTGTCTTTTCCCTGCAACTCAAGATTTAAAATGTTCAATTTGTCAGTTATGTCAGCAAGAAAAGCCATTCTTGCCGCTCTGCGTTGAAATAATACCTACATTGTCTTTTATTTGAACCACTCATTTTGGGCAACATGTTATAAAAAAAATAAATCACAAAGCACGATAAAACAGCCATATCAGTCAGGGGCAGATGAAAGTTTTGCAGGGCCAGGGTTGCACAATTTCTCGGGCTCCCCTTTGGAGTAAAATTAGAAAAAAGGCGGGGGCGGGGCTCGAGCCTCCGAAGCACCACGTCGGGCTCTCTCGCGAACCCCAGGCTGCCAACCCTGCTCTAAGCAGGGTGAATGTGTGTAGTTTTAAAATGCTGGCACGGGCGCACATAAATGCCTCCCCTTTGGAGAAAAATTAGAAAAAAGGCGTCAAATGTGAAATTGAAGGCGTTGAGGACCACGGCGTTAGAGTTTCAGAGGGGTAGCCAGGTTAGTCTGTAACTGAAAAACTTTAAAAATATTGAATAGTGTCGCAGCATTTTTTAGATTAACAAAATTTGTAGTTGGTATCATGAGCTTTTGTGGGCACAACCCACTTAAACTATTTATTAGTTATTTTTTAAGGTTTTTTTCCACTGGTTAGAGTGTTAACCTGAACCGTGGGAAACAACCCTTGTGGGCTTGGGGAAATCACTCATTTTCTGTGCCTTAGTTCTCCGTTTGTGAAATGGGAGCAATCAAAGAGCACTCCCTTCCACCGAGGTAAAAATGCAGTACGGCTTGTGAGGTGTTCTGATATTAGGTGATTGGGCGATATAAGTGCTTAGGATAGAAAGGTTAGGAAATGACTTGCCCTCTTGTGTCTGATGCATGGAGAGAGGAATAGACCAACCTCAGAACAGGCTGTCCTGTTTGAGATGTTTTTTGAACATTGAAATGTCAATGTGTGATTTTTTATGGGGGGGGGCGAGATTTTATCTTGCTTTCTGAATAATTGGCCTCTACCATTTTTTTCGCCATGTCTCCCTCTCATTTCTATTCCCATTCTACACTCGCAGTAATTACTGTGAGTTATAGAATGTGTGACAGGGTCAGAACAGAAAGCTATAAAAAAGCTAACAGAAGACTTTAAAAAGGAGGGGAGATGTATAAGCCTCACACTGAGGAGATCTCTGTTCCCAGAGTAGCAGGGAGGGGCTGGTTTAGAACCAGCAGAGGCAATCCAGGAAAGTGGAACACCTGGAACTAATAGACCAGGCCTGCAGAGTCAGGTCAGCCTAGGCCAATTAGGACACCTGGAGGTAATTAAGAAAACCAGTTCAGACTGGCTATAAAAGAAGCTTTGCCTGCAGTTGGGGAGCATGTGTGGCTGAGAGGATGGAGAAGAATACTGCTGGGAGTAGGAAGAAAGGAGACAACTGAACACTAGGAGGGCGAATCGGAGAGCAGGAAGGTGCTGGGGAGGGTGTGGGGAAGTAGCCCAGAGGTCTTGGAGCTGCATTATGGCAGGTGTCGGGAATTCACGCAGGCAGCTACAATTACAGGGCCCTGGGCTGGAACCCGGAGTATAAGGTGGCCCTGGGTTCCCCCCTCCCCCAAAACCCACCTCCCCACTTGCAGTCAGAGAAAAGGAGTTTATTCTCTATTTTACCATATGCTGGCCAATGATGAAAATAGCTCAGCAAACAGCAAACTAAAGCCCTAGGCATGGTGCCTAAAACGGTGGGTTGCTGTGAACTTCTGAAGCAAGCAAAATCCGCCAGGAAGCGCCAGACCCACCGAGTTTTCATAAGAGCTTTGTCACAAATCATAGAATCGCAGGGCTGGAAGAGACCTCAGGAGGCACTGAGTCCAGCCCCCTGCCCAAAGCAGGACCAACCCCAACTCAATCATCCCAGCCAGGGGGTTGCCACACCAGGACTTAATCATCTCTAGGGATGGAGATTCTGCACCCTCCCTAGAGACCCCATCCCAGTGCTTCACCATCCTCCTAGGGAAATAGTTTTTCCTAATTTCCAACCTAGACCTCCCCTACTGCAACTTGAGCCCATGGCTCCTCGTTCTGTATATCAGTAAGAACAGCAGCAACATTTTGTTTATACAGACCCAGATCCAATTGCCAAACTGCCAAGAAAACTGCTGAACTGGAATTCATTTGCTAATTCAGTACAATCCATTTAGGACTGACTAAGGATCTTAACTGGTTAACACACTACAAAGGCAGTTTCCCCTCTCTGAATATTCACATCTCCACATTACATGCTGAGAACGAGTCACTTCTGCCCTGACTTGATTAGCCTCATGAACACAAGTAACTTCTTTCTTTTTTGTTCTTATATATACACCCCTGTCTCTGTATCTTCCACTCCAATTCATCTGGTGAAGTGGGTTTTACCCACAAACGCTTACACCCTAATAAATCTGTTAGTCTCCAAGATGTCACAGGACTTCACATCGTTTCAGCAACACAGTTGTATGTTTTTACCCACAGCCATGGGCTTCTCAGACCATACCAACTCTGACTGCTGTTAACAGAGCTGCGGGGAGGGATAGCTCATTGGTTTAAGCATTGGCTTGCAGCACCCAGGGCTGTGAGTTCAGTTTTCAAGGAAGTTCTTTAAGGGTCTGGAGCAAAAATTCATCAGGATGGTATTGGATCCTGCTGTAAAGGCAGTGGGCTAGACTTGATGATCTTCAAGGTCCCTTCTAGTCCTAGGAGATAGGCAAAAAAAACCCACCTCCAGAGCTTTTCTGTTCATAGAAAGCAAAATCTAAGGCCCGGATTCATCAAGATACTCAAGCACTTGCCTAATTCAAAGCATGTGAAAAGTTCCATTGATGTCTATGTGATCTGGCCCTAAAGCCCATTGAAGCCATACACATTGTTTAGTTAGGCACACGTTTTCGTCTCAGTCTGCTTGAATACTGTGTACAAGTGTGGTCACCTCATCTCAAAAAAGACAAATTGACATTGGAAAAGGTTCAGAAAAAGGCAACAAAAATGAAGAAGGGTTTGGAACGAGCCCCATATGAAGAGAGATTAAAAAGGCTGGGACTTTTCAGCTTAGAAAAGAGGAGACTAAGGGGGGGGGGGAGGATACGCTAGAGGTCTATAAAATCATGACTGGTGTGGAAAAAGTGAATAAGGTAAAGTTATTTACTTATTCCCACAATATGAGAACCTAGGGGTCACCAAATGAAATGAATAAGGGAGCAGGTTTAAAGCAAACAAAAGGAAGTTTTTCTTCACGCAACATACAGTCAACCTGTGGAACTCCTTGCCAAAGGATGTGGTGAAGGCTAGGACTTAAAAGGGAACAAAAAAGAGCTAGATAGATTCATGGAGGTTAGGTCCATCAATGGCTATTAGCCAGGAGGAGTAGGAATGGTGTCCCTAGCCTCTGTTTCTCTGGAGGTGGGTGATAGAGGAGGGATCACATGAGGATTACCTGTTGTGATCCTTCCCTCTGGGGAATCTGGTATTGGCCACTGTCAGCAGACAAGACCCTGGCCTGGATAGACTGTAGGTCTCACCCAGTGTGGCCATTCTGTTGTTCTTATGGTTGTTCATAAATAGCTTTTTTTTTCTGCTTTCACCCCATTCTGTCCTTTCCCTTTTATTGTCATTAGGTGGAACCATTCACTGTGGGAAGATCCTGAGTGTTGGATCCTAACTGAAGTCTCACTATTGATACACAATCTTGGAGGGGTGGCCATGTTAACCTGTAACTTTAAAAACAACAAGCAGTCCTGTGGCACAGTAGAGACTACCAAATATAATATAACATGAGCTTTCCTGGGTAAAACCCACTTCATCAGATGACTTGGTGTGGAAATTACAGAATCCAAAGTCTGTATGACTGCAAAAGCAGTTTCCTGTCAATGTTACGACCAGTGTTAATGAAGCTAATTGAATCAGGCTGGAGGTGTCCCATTCATAGCTTTTGAAGTGAAAATGGAAATATCAAAGGTGGGGAAAATTGCCTTTGTAGTGTGTTAACCAGTTAATATCTTTATTCAAGCCCAAGTTGATAGTATTGAACTTGTAAATTAATTCCAGTTCAGCAGACGCCCTCTGCAATTGGGTGATAAAATTCTTATGGAGAAGAATGGCTACTTTTAACTCCATTATTAAATGTCCAGGGAGGTTGATTGATACCCAGGTTATAAACCCAGAAGGGACCATTATGATCAGAGACAGGCCACAGAATTTCACTTGCCACAAGCCCTCATCTTGTGATTAAGCTGGATCATAGATTTTGGAGAGGCATCCAAAGTCAACGGAAGTTTTGTTCTTCTCTTACGTGGAAGTCAACTCATGGTTCCGGTTCATACTGCATGACTGTTAGGGCAGGTCAAAGAGAAGTCAGCATACCCTGATTGGTCACACATGGGACGAAGAGACTGGTATGTTGGCTTCTATTCATTCTTCTATCTCACTGAATAATCTTGGGCAAATTGATGGCAGCTCTGTGCCTCAGTTTCCCCAACATTACAATTAGGACAGTCATAAGGACCTTTATAAAGTGATTCCAAAGCAATGTACACATCATGCCGAGGCCAATGGTCATCTTTGGAGTGACCTCAGTAGGCTTTTGAGCTGGCTACATAAGGCCCATGTGCTCTGAACAGATGTACAGAAATTCCTCATTTAACACTATAGGTATGTTTCAGAAAATAATCGTGTTAAGTGAAAACATGTTATGCGGGGTCAATTTTCCCATTGAAAATAATGGAAAAGACGGGGGTTGTGTTTCAAGTGGTGGTGTCTGTTGAGACCGGGACATAAGGTTGGGGGAGAAAGGGCGGGGAGGTGTTTGGCTTTGGGGAAAGGAAGAGGAGGAGAGGGGAAGGGGATTGGGTTGGGAGTATGCCCCTGTGCTGGGTCTGCCGGGCCCCTCACTGTGTCCGGCGAGAGGGAGAGAGGTCACTGGGGAACAGCATGGCAAGCGGTGAACACTCCGCCACTTTGTAGGGAGGCAGGGGAAGCCCCGCACAGCCGCCGGCAATGGGATGGCTGGGGAAAACGTGTTATTCCGGGGATGGTCGTGTAATTCAAAAAACTTTCCCTAAAAAAAAATCATGCTATTGCAAAAACGTGTTAAGCGGGCACGCGTTAAATGAGGAATTACTGTACTGCACATAACAAAAAAAAGAAAAACCCAGCAACCCACCCTCCATTTGGTTAGCTTCCTCTTGAATGGAACACAACTGAGAAAATACGCGAACTGTGGACGAGTAAAATCTCATTGGACAGAGTTTGCTTACTTAGCTCCGAGCCGTGTAACGTTGGATTTAGTCCACCGCTCGCTGCTTTCCCGTAAGTCCTGGGGAGAGAACCATTGCTGACTAGCTATAAATTGGCTATTATTGAACTCAAAGCAGCCCCTTCAGCAGCTCGTTACTGTAATGGTGTAATTGGACCGGAGACTATGGAGGAAGATTAGGCACTCTGAGAGGGGAGCATAAAACTATATGAAACACATCGGATGGCAATGAAAATGTAAAAGAAAAAAATACCCCTCAGACCATGCACACGCTAATTCAAAGCACATGGGAGTCAATTTCTGCAGGTTCGACAATTGTAGCGGGTCACATGAGTCCTCGTTTGCCATCCAGTATTAGCCAGCAATCCTGAACACGATCAGTCAAAAAAATTTTTGAATGACATGCGCGCCCACAGGCGGCAGCTGTCGCTTTAAAAAAAAATATTTAACATGTGCTTTTGGTGTCTTTCCTCTACAGAAGAACAATGAATATTTCTCAGAGCATCTGTCAAATGCATTTGACAAACGATGGGTCACAACCACCGACTGGACAGGATGTGACCACGTTTTTAACCTTAGGAGGCAAATTTTACGCATGGAGGATTTGGTGATGGTTTTGCTAAAGACCTTAGGTAAGTCAAATTAAGCGACGCAGCTTTAGCTATCTCAATTGCGTAGCTGAGGTCAAAATAGCTTCATTCGGCTTGTGGCGCTGTCTACACAGCAGGAAGTCGAAGGAAGAGAGCTCTTCCTCTGACTTCCCTACCCCCTCGTGAAATGAGGGTAACAGGATTCAGGGTAAGAAGTCCTCCAGCTTGCCATTATTTTGAAATAAAGGCTTGTAGTGTGGACGCACACTGTTATTTTGGAATAATGTCAGTTATTCAGAAATAATGCCACTGTGTAAATGTACCCCTTGAATGCGAGGGAGTTTATAGCTGGGATGGAAGGGGACAAAGAATCAGTCCTCAGAGAGGAACATCTCTTTCACTGCTGCCTGTTTACTCCAGGAGGGAGGGAGGAAGTATTGCCTAGTGGATAAAGCACTGGACTAGCATTTGGAAAACCTGTTTTTAATTCCAAGTTCTGCCGCTGGCCTGCTTAATGACCCTGTGCAAGTCACGTCACCACTTTACGCCGCTGTAAAGCTCTTTGAGATTTAAGGGTGAACAGAGCTTGAAGAGAGCAAAATAATATTATCCGCTAGCTACCACCAGCCAGTTACTTATCACGTATCCATTCTATCTGATCTTGGCTTTCCACAGCCTGCTTTGCTGGTCACTCCCCACTATCACCCTGAAGAAGGAGCAGATTCATTGGATTTGCTGGTAGAACCCGGATCCACAATCGGCAGCCTCATCACGCCACAGTCCAGTCAATTAAGGCAAGAGGTTTAGGTCGCATGGAGCCAGTTTGCACTGACATTTAGAACAGCCTCTCAAGATCCCTGCTGACCTCATCATGGGAATCTCGCCAGTGGGTGGTAAGGTCGGTTCTCACATTTGACTCCCCCTGTTGCCTGGAATCGGTCGGGCAGGGGGAATTCTCCGGGGGATGAGGCAGACACTCTCGGAAGGAGGGAAGGAGCGAGCTCGGTTGGACGCCTTGAATATGATGCACGTTTTCACAGGGCACGTGTGACGCCAAAAGGGCTTGGAAAATTCACCTCCAGGCTCTCCCACTCAGAGAATCATTAGAAGAGACTGCAGGAGTCACCAAATCTAGCCCAAAGCAGGACCAACCCCAACTCAATCATCCCAGCCAGGGTTGTGTTAAGCCAGGATTTAAAAACCTTTGGGGATGGAGATTCCACCCCCTCCCTAGGGAACCCATCCCAGTGCTTCCCCATTCTCCTAGGGAAATGGTTTGTCCAAATAGCCAACCTAGACCTCCCGCATGGGCCACCGCTGCTCCAGTCTAGTCCGCAAGGAGAAGGAAGAGGACTCCAGTCTGGCTTTATTTATTTGGAAAAGTTCAAGCCAAGATCATGGGTCATACACAGTTTTGCCAACCCTTACATTATTTCTTGTATTTTAAATCCCTAGTTCCTGGAGTCATGTGAATGTGAGAGAATTACAGCTTATGGTTAAAGAGGAAGAGAGAGAGAGAGAGAGAGAACATTTCTAGACCTCATGTCTGTGGGGCAAATCTTAAAATTGCCATTTAAAAATAGCAAAACTAGAAGATAAATATAAAGAATCCATTTTGAAATGTGGTGAATTTTACATTATAGGCCAGGGCCCTGAATGCTGAACACTTTGACTAAGTCTACATTTTGCGCTTTCTTGTGGAAGAACATATGCAAATGAGCCACGGTGATGAATATTGCTGCACCTCATTTGCATACTTAATGAGCCGCCATTTCGCACAAGGGGCTTTTGCTCAAGGAGGAGCACCCCTTACACTGCTCCTTCTACCGCACAACCCCCCTCTTGTGCAAGAGCTGTTCTGCGGCTTATTTTCAGGCAGAACGGCTCTTGCGCAAGGCAGGGTTTTTGTGCAAGAAGGAGCAGTGTAGACTGCTCCTTCTTGCACAAAAGCCACTTGTGCAAAAATGGCAGCTCATTAAGTATGCAACTGAGGTGTGGCGATATTCATCTCTGCACTTCATTTGCATATGTTCTTGTGCAAGAAAGCCCAATGTAGACATTGCCTTTGGCTTAGTCTACACTGTAGGGTTTTTGTACAAGAAGCCTTTTGTGGAAGAGTTCTTGCGCAAAAGCGCATCCAGACCTCTAAGCGCATCGCAAAAGCGATGTGCTTTTGCACAAGAGAGTATCCACACGGCATGGACGCTCTTGCACAAGAAAGCTCTGATGGCCATTCACAGAATGGCCATCAGAGCACCTGGGCTGTTTCTGACAGGGGTTTCTTGCACAAAAACCCCTCTGATGCGTCCACACCTGCATTTTTGTGCAAGAGTTGTAGTGCAAAAAGGAGTTATTCCTCATGGGGAGAGGAATAACTCTACTGGCAAAAGCCCTCTGTTCTGTCGATTTTCTTGTGCAAAAACACACTTGAGGTGTGGATGCTCCACTGGTTTTGTGCAAACCTGTGGAACTCCCTGCCAAAGGATGTGGTAAGGACCAGAACTTTAATAGGGTTCAAAAAAGAGCTAGATAAATTCATGGAACAATGGCTATTAGACAGGATGGGTAGGAATGGTGTCCCTAGCCTCTGTCAGAGGCTGGGAATGGGTGACAGGAGAGGGATAACTTCATGATTCTCTGTTGTGTTCCCTCCCTCTGGGGCATCTGGCATTCAGAAGACAGGACACTGGGCTAGATGGACCTTTGGTCTGCTCCAGTGTGGCCATTCAATGTTCTTAGCTTCTCCATGCTTGAAAGCCATCATTCTGTATAGCCATTACGTAGAGCCTGCTATGGAAAATCCAGTGCTAGTCAAAAACCAGCAATGGTGACTGTGCTCCTAAACAGGAAGCTGCGCACGCATGACTTAAATCAGTGGTGGCATGAAGAAAATGCCAGTCGGCCTTCGCACAGAATTCTCCAGGAAGCAGGGAGCTTGGGATTTCAGCAAAATGTTTTTATTTATCCATCAGAGCAACAACATAATGCAGATAAAACAGTCACCAGGTGTACCCTGGGGGGAGAAATCCAATGTAAGATATGCAACGCCAGCTATGATAATAGCCCAGCTGGCATCGATGTATCTTAAATGGAATGTCTCTGGCCACCCCACTGGGGGAGGTCGAAGGGAGAAACTCTCCCATCAACTTCCCTTACTCCTCGTGACCTGGGGGGGGGTACTAAGGGCCGACGGAGGCATCATCAACATCTGATTCAGTGGTTCTTTATTAGACCCGCTGAATCGAACCCCAGAAGATCGATCTCTGGAGTGTCAATCTCACGATAAGTATAGACAAATTCACAGAATTCCAGTATCCTGGTCTGTTTCCCTCTCTCTTGCTAGGTGACTTCCTGTTACCTACTTGTAGGGGCCACAAGAACACAAAACACCACAATAATGTCTTATGATTTTCAGGATTATTGCACAATTGGGAAGGAAGTAGTACCAGGCAGAAGTTGCATCCCTATCTGATTCGACTTCTGGAGGTGACTTTTGACCTGAGTGCAGGCCCTAAAAGGTCACATTAGGACTCACTTATGCGCAAAGCCAACCTCGGATTGGATGGAAGTAAACATAATTTCCAGGAAATTCTCTTCTGGGGTCTACCGGCCTATTGGCATGAGGTCAAATGAAAACCACAGGATGTCGGCCCTTGGCTTAAATTATGCTTGTATAAGTCAGTCACGTACTGGATTCTTCGGGACTCCCATGTTTACCATGCCAAGTTCAGTCCACATCTAAGCTTATAGTTATTATTTATTTAGTTCATTTGCCTGCATTTATTTGCTTTGGAAGGCCTAGGCCAGCAGTTTTAGAATTCGTGCAAACACTGGAATAAAATAGGCGCAAGCTCCGGTAAGCATCTTAGCACAAAGAAGAAACCAGAAGCCGAATAAAAAACAGGACAAACCAAGTGAATCCAAATATAACTTGGTCTTCTTTTTTTCCCTTTGAATATCTCTGTTTCCCTACTGGATATTTCCACTGACTTTTAGCCTCATTTGCAAGTGTTTCTTGGGCCCTGCTTCAAAGAGAACAGAGCATTTCAATGAACAAAAAAAATAGAAAATGACGTTCAAATGCGATGCCTTGAGGCACGGCCCAAGTCAACAGTCTTAGCCCAGAGACTGTTCCAGTTCACAAGTCGGCTCACTGTTCTCCCTTGCGTTTGTTCTGTTTAGATACCTCACACGTTAATTCCAGGACTCGATCATCTATGTCTGCAACCCCACCACACCCCGCCCTGACTGGTACCAGCCCGTTCCCCCCCTCGCTCCCTGAATTGCTCCAATCTCCGTTACACGATTGCGAGGAGACCAAGGAAAATTCTGAGGGCTTTGATTCTTCCTCGGCCTTAGAATCATAGAGCTGGAAGAGACCTCAGGAGGTCATCAGCTCCCTGCCCAAGGCAGGACCAATCCCAACTAAATCCACCCAGCCAGGGCTTTGTCAAGCGGAGACTTAAACACCTCTAGGGATGGAGATTCCACCTTCTCCCTAGGGAACCCATTCCAGTGCTTCACCACCCTCCTAGGAAAATAGTTTTTTCTAATATCCAACCTAGCCCTCTCCCACTGTAACTTGACAGCCTTGACCAGGACATTTCCAAAGCAAAAGGAGCCAGGAAGGAATGGGGATGGAAGGAAAGTGACATTTTGAGTAGGGCTGTTAATTGACCTGCGTTAATGCCTGCAATTAACACAAGACAGGATGAACACGTTAAAAAAATTACGCATTCATTGCAGGCAGGGCTGGATTAAGGGGGGGCTAGCTGGGCAGCTGCCCGGAGCTAACCTCTGGGGGGCACCTGATGGCAGCTGTAAGGGGCACCCAGCCGCGCGGCGCCCCTTACAGGTGGAATCAGGCGCCGCGCGCCCGGGGCCAGAGGCTGCACGGCGCCCCTTAGAGCTGCAATCAGGTGCCACGCGCCCGATTATAGCTGTAAGGTGCGCAGCGCACCGGGGAGCGGGGCCGCGCATGCGCTGTGTGCCCGGAGCAGAGCCACGCATGCATCGCGCGCCCGCTGCCCAAGGCGCTGGAATGGCTCGAGCTGGCACTTCAAAGGGGCAGTGTAAGTGGAGCCAGGGATCAGCTGGAGTGTCCAGCTGATCCCCAGCTCCACGTTGCAAAGCCCCTTTGAAGTGCCAGAGTGTCACTTCAAAGGGGCTTTGCAACAGTGGAGCCTGGCAATGGCTGGAGTCCACAGCTGATCCCCGGCTCCACTTGTGGTGCCCCTTTGAAGTGCCACTCTGGCGCCTTAAAGGGGCAGGACTGCATGGAGCCCGGGGTCAGCTGGAGTCCCCAGCTGACCCTGGGCTCCACCTTGCGCTGTCCCATGGTGGCATTTCCAAGTGGAGTTGCACGCGATTAATCATGATTAAAAT
Organism: Pelodiscus sinensis; assembly: GCF_052426305.1. NCBI lineage: Eukaryota > Metazoa > Chordata > Testudines > Trionychidae > Pelodiscus > Pelodiscus sinensis. The sequence goes on from NC_143053.1 coordinate 256,718,851, forward strand.
TTTTAATCACTTGACAGCCCTAATTTTGAGTGTTCTTTTATTGGAAAGGGGAGTAGAGGTGGGACGGAGCTAGAGGCCTATGGTGTTGGTAAAAAGATAGTGGCAATAAATGACCAAATGTTCACAAAAAGTCAACCACAATCAAGGTTTCCAGGTGTAAACACACACACACACACACGAGGAATAAGGGAGTGGTCGGCAAAGGCTTCCCCAGCCAACAGATCTGCGTCTAGACTGCCACACTGTGCCGAATCACTTGATCATCGGCACAGCGCAGCGGCTATGTTTATTTTAACGAAACGGGGATTATTTAAATCCCCACTTCTTTGCCTATGCCGGGTAAACTAGTTTACATGGCTCTGTCGATGGACCCATGTAGTCTAGACATGCCCCTAGGCTACGTCTAGACTGGCATGATTTTCCGGAAATGCTTTTAACGGAAAAGTTTTCCGTTAAAAGCATTTTCGGAAAAGAGCATCTAGATTGGCACGGACGCTTTTCCGCAAAAGCACTGTTTGCGGAAAAGTGTCCGTGGCCAATCTAGACGCGCTTTTGCACAAAAAAGCCCCGACTGCCATTTTTGTGATGGGGGCTTTTTTGCGCAAAACAAATCTCAGCTGTCTACACTGGCCCTTTTGCGCAAAAGTTTTGCGCAAAAGGAAGTTTTGCTCGAACGGGAGCAGCATAGTATTTCCTCAAAAAGCACTGATTTCTTACAGTAGGAAGTCAGTGCTTTTGCGGAAATTCAAGCGGCCAGTGTAGACAGCTGGCAAGTTTTTCCGGAAAAGTAGCTGCTTTTGCAGAAAAACTGGCCAGTCTAGACATACCCCAGTGTAAACTGGGCCATGGAAATTAGGAACAGTGGATGTGAGGGGAAAAGCAGAACGGTCAGGTCAGCTTTCTATCCCCCTTAAAGGTCCTTTGGTGCCCATCCTGTGTGGGAACACATGTAGCAATCTCCTATAATTGATTCATGGGTTTTATTGCAAGTAGCACCAGGAGACCTCCGTCGAGGTCAAGGCTCCATCCCACTAGCCACTGTAGATATGCACAGTATCTGGAAGGTCTTGCCAAAGCACTTAGAATCTAACTAATCCAGAGAGCTAGGAAGGGAAACACACAGAGAGAGGTGGAGACCCTGGCTTGAGGTGAGTAGGACCAGAAATAGAATCCAGGTTTCGTCACACCAGGGACCTGGAATGGAGAGTCACTGAAGAGCCACTGCACCCAACTGTAAATGTGGCATATGATGGAAACCACTTCCAGATTGGGGGGGGGGGTGCAGCACCCACATTCCTACTTCCAGCCTGGCCCAAAAGCCAAGCACTCCATTGCAATGCCAGGAACGGGCAAATATCCACAAATTTGGAATTGAGTCAGTTAATATTCTCAGAATGTTTTTTAAAATGTGTCATTTCGATAATGGGCTAAGATCCAGATTTAAACACCCATCGATAATCAACGCTTGGGGGAAAAAGTATCTGTGACTTTCAGGGCATTTTTTTTCTTCTGCTTCCAACCAAAGACTACTATAAAACTCCACAAGAGCCAAAGCCTCAGACAGAGAACAAATTACAGTTTATACACGACTTTTCCTGTTTTCTACTCTGTATCTAACCCTCTGCAGATGGGCTGACTGGTTTTGATCTAATTTGTGATGGTTTCATTTGCAAGGATAGCCCTCTACTGTCTGTAGGAATTGCAGGCTGTTTCCGCTTGGACAGTCTAGTTGCCCATGGAAAACCAATCTGGTTATTGTAACTCGCCAAGTCAAATGTTTGCAAAGGTTTTCTTTGACCACGCTTTTCGGAAAACCTCCTTCTTGGAAAAAAAACAACACAGCTTCCTGGTTAATGGTCGAGTCACTGTCTTGGAATGAGCCACTTTTTTGCCCACAGCTGGGATAGGGTAGGGGAATCACATGACATGGTTGACATCACCCCAAGGGAAGCGTTGCGCGATGTGCTGATAATTTTAGGTGTGCTCTACGTAGGACGCACTGTGTATTTTGCTCACCTTCGCAGGCCAGACTGGAATTCGCCATTAAGACCTTGTCTCCCAAACATAGGCAGCTCCTAATTCATGGGTACTTCCTGGAGGATAGAAACAAAAAAGGGAATTTTGTATGGTCCTGCATGCTGACCAAATCAATATGACAGCAGCCATGGATTCCTGAAGAGATACAAACTGGTTTACCTCAACAAATGATCACCAGGACACTTCACTGTATTGCGGGGGGGGGGGAGAAGTTGGAAAATCAAACAGGAAATTTCCCCAGATCAGACTCTCTTGGAATTCCAAAGCACTTTCAGTTTCTAGCCAAGATGGAGAAAACGTACAGAACAGCTTTTCCCTGCTTTCCCGCCCCCCCCCCCCCCTTCCCCGTCCCCCTGCTGGAGCTTTTAAAAAAAATTTCAGTCCAAACTGGAGCAGGTCAGAACATGACCAATACAATATTTTGTGCTGCAAGCAAGTGTGTGTGGGGGAGGGGGAAGAGGGGGGAGAATTGCAAACATTTTCCCAATAATTTTCCACATTTTTTAATCAGCTCTCATAAAAAGCAAGAAATAAAGGACACAGCAATGGATTCAAATATTTAATTAAATTACAGACCAGCTCCTCAACATAGTTCCACTGAAGTCCTCTCTTCCATCTCATCCCTCCTTAAAACATGCTTCTGGCACCACTCTGATAAGAAATTAGCCAACTAACAAGTGCCAGGAAGAGAAGCAGTTGAGAATAAGCAGTAGTTAAAGAAGCTCAAACAATTTTGCAATGCAATTTTTCCCATCAGAAAACATGGCTTTGGCAAAATCAACATTTTCTTCAGGAAAATATTGATTTTGAGTGTCCTTTTCGACGTCCCAGGCAGGAACACTGTAACGGGGGGCCATTTTGTAATGAAAAAGCTCATTTCAACATGCTTTTTAACTGTGTTTCAATTACATTTTTGTTTGGGCTTCTCCGATTTTGAATCTTTCTCGATTTTTTCATTTTGCAAAAAATGGTGCCATAGTTGGACTTTTTATTAGGATTCTGACTGGCAAAAAAAAAAAATTTGTAATGTTCAGATTTCTCGCAAAGAAAAAAATCCATTTTCTGAACAGTTTTAGGTATTTCTGGCAACATATCTTCTTATTTTGGTTACCAGTCACTTCCCGTTAAGAGACCCGTTATCAGCTGCTTATAGTTTTCCATACTGGATTTTGTTGCTGATTTTTGCGTTTAGTTTTATGCTAATGTTCAATCAAAACTAATTCAGTTATTTCCAAGAATGAGGGTAGACAGAAACACATAGTTTTACCCAAATTAAAAATATTTCTTACTACTGTTTCATAGAAGAGCTTGATTGGCCCAACACTGTCGAGCAAGAGGTGCAAACAACAATCCAGGGACAGATATTTGTGCGAGGGATGTGCCTTTCACTACCCTGGGGGAAATCTGCTCTGATTTGGTCATGGTATAAGCATTTGATAAAATTACAGTTTACACATGCTCTGTAGAACGTTTTCTTCAGTTTTAGCAGCTAAAATGTATTATTGCATCTGTAGAATCATAGACTCATAGGGCTGGAAGAGACCTCAAGTCATTGAGTCAACCCCCTGGCCAAAGCAGGACCAACCCCAACTCAATCATCCCAGCCAGGGCTTGGTCAAGATGGGACATAAACACCTCTAGGGATGGAGATTCCACCCCCTCCCTAGGGAACCCAGCCCAGTGCTTCCCCACCCTCCTGGTGAAATAGTTTTACCTAATATCCAACCTAGACCTCCCCCACTGCAACTTGAGACCATTGCTCCTCGTTCTGCCACCTGCCACCCCTGAGAACAGCCTCTCTCCATCCTCTTTGGAATCCCCTTCAGGGAGCTGAAGGCTGCCATCAAATCCCCCCTTACTCTTCTTTTATGCAGACTAAACAAGCCCAAATCCCTCTGGGTATGTCTACACTACCCCGCTAGTTCGAACTAGCGGGATAATGTATGCATACCGAACGTGCAAATGAAGCCCGGGATTTGAATTTCCCGGGCTTCATTTGCATAAGCCGGCCGGCGCCATTTTTAAATGCCGGCTTGTTCGAACCCCGTGCCGCGGGGCTAGATAGTTCGAACTAGCAAGCCATTCCGAACTATCTGTACGCCTCGTGGAACGAGGAAGAAATTCAAATCCCGGGCTTCATTTGCACGTTCAGTATGCATACATTACCCCGCTAGTTCGAGCTAGCGGGGTAGTGTAGACATACCCTCTGCCTCTCCTCGTAGGTCATGTGCTCCAGCCCCCGAATCATTTTTGTTTCCTTCTGCTGGACCCTCTCCAATGTGTCCACATTCTTTCTCTTATGGAGGGCCCAGACCTGGATGCAATACTCCAGATGTGGCCTCTCCAGTGCTGAATAAAGGGGAATAATCACTTCCCTAGATCTGCTGGCAATGCTCCTCCTAATGCCCCCTAATAGGCCATTCGCCTTCTTGGCTACAAGGGCCCCCTGTTGACTCCTATCCAGCTTCCCATCCACTGTCATCCCCAGGGCCTTTTCTGCTGAACTGCTGTGTAGCCAATCGGTCCCCAGCCCGTAGCAGTGCTTGGGATTCTTCCGCCCCAAGGTCAGGACTTTGCTCCGCCCCCTCGCAGCTCCCGGCGCTAACGACACGACACCTACTCCATTACGCCAGAGTGACTGAGCAGGCTACCGCCCAGTGCAGCAGGGCAGCTCAACTTCCCCAATAGCCACTGCGATCCAGGAACCTCTCTCCTGCGCTCTCGGGGTGGTGACAGGGAGGAGGAAGCAAAGGCAAAGGGGACACACGTTGAGGCCGCAGGGAGGGAAAGGGGCAGTCTGAGGAGACTGGAATTGGAGGGGGAGGGAAGCGACTGGGACTGATTTAGCAAGGCAACGAGGACGGGGAGCGAGGAGCAAAGGGCGGAGGACAGGGCTGCTGACAGAATTGCCAGGCAAGGTGGGAGGGACCTGGCTGTGGGGCCCAGGAAGGGGCGAGACCTTGGGCAGAAAAGGTGGGGTGTGGGGCTCCCCAAGCCAGCCCTTCCGTGCTGCCCACATTGTGCCACTGCAGGTCCCAGCCGCAACTTCAAGGCTGCCCTTATAAACATCCAGGCCCTGGGGCCCCTGCTCCTTTTGCCCCCCCGCCATCAGCAGCCCTGCTTCAGTGACCCCCGTGGGATGTGCAGAAGGGCAGAATCCCTGGGCCCAAAGCCCCCATGCAAAGGGGCCAGTGGTGAATGGAGTCTATCGCTGTTCTAACCTCCAGAAGCAGGGTAGCTGCTTGGCTGGACCAGACGACACACGGCATCCCCGGTAAGTTCCAACACTGAATGGGACAAGGGAGAAGAAGAAAAGGAGTCAGGGGAGAGAGAAGAACCAGGGGGTGAATTTGGTATGGACTGGTTTCCCTGACCCGTAACGTGTGGGAGGTAAGTATCATGGCCGGGTACCACATTAACAATCGCACTGGAGGGGCCGTGGAAAGAATGGATACAAATAAACTGGGTAACTTGAGATTAGGGGAGCTGTCAGGATTTCCTGACTCCTAACCCTGTGCTTTAGAGCAGACCTGGTGGGTTTGAAATATGTGTTATGGTTCCCACGACCTTGAGATAAGGAGGCCTCGGTGCATCGAGGCCTGCACAGATAGGAAAGCGTGTGATTTAGCAAGAAAAGACACCATGCCGCTCAAGGGGCTGTTCCCCCCTCCCAGGAGTTATTCTGTCACCTTCGGCCCTAAAGCTCGCTGGACAGGAGTCAGGGTGTGAACAGCTCGACCTGCCAGTGGGCGTGCCGGGAGGAGAAAGAACTGCTGTACACATTGGCTTTAAAATAATACTCATTGCTCCTGCATGATGTGCGTTCCTGCCGGCTTGCGCCGGTGCACCGGGCATCAGAACCATGCCTCATTTACGCACCGCTGCTCCTATGCCACAGAGCTCTGACACACTTGCTTCAGTTCACATCCCTCTTTAACAGAGCCCCGGCGCTGGTGCTTAATTCGAAACACGTGTCTAAGTAGCCGTCTAGTGGCTTGGACTTAAGCCAGTGCTGTACAGAACTAGGCTGGGAGGCTGTGTTGAAGCAGGAAGGGGGGAGTCCGGTGAATATAAGAATGGCCAGACGGGGTCAGACCAAAGCTCCATTTAGCCCAGTGTCCTGTCTGCCGACAGTGGCCAATGCCAAGTGCCCCAGGGGGAGTGAACATGTAACCCACACAGCTAGTGTAGTTCACTGTCCCAGGCAGTGGCACCAAGACCACAGCAACAGACAAGAACGAGGGACTTCTACAGCCTAGCCTGAGAGACAGCTGGCTTTAAGCTCCAATGATAGAGGCTCTTCCACTAAGCTCCAGAGGTTCCAGGTTCAAATCTGCCAGTGGCACCCAGTTGGCTCTCACCCTAGGCTATACATGTCTAGTGCTGTGATCTTGGTGCCACTGCATAGGACAGTGAATCACACCTAGGCTATGTCTACACTCGTGGCTTCTTGCATGAGTAATATGCAAATGAGGCTAAGCATGGAATATCGCCAAGCCTCATTTGCATGCCTAATGAGCCACCATTTTTTTCAGAAGAGGCTCTTGCGCAAGAAGGAGTGTCTACACTGCCCCTTCTTGCACAAGAAAAACCCTCTTACTTACCTATTACTTTTCAGGAAGAACGGCATTGCGCAAGACGGTTTTTCTTGCGCAAGAAGGGGCAGTGTAGAAGCTCCTTCTTGCACAAAAGCCTCTTCTGAAAAAAAGGGTGGCTCATTAGGTATGCAAATGAGGCTCGGCGATATTCCACGCTTAGCCTCATTTGCATATTACTCGTGCAAGAAGCCGCGAGTGTAGACATAGCCAAGGTGTGTGGGTTACAAACACAACAGGGAATCCAAGTGATACCTCTCCCGTCACCCATTCCCAACCACTGACAAACAGAGGCCAGCGACACCATTCCTACCCATCTTGGCTAACAGCCATTGATGGACCTAATCTTTTTTGAACCCTGTTAAAGTCCTGGTCTTCACCTGGTGGTTGGGTTAGTAGCATATCATGGAAGACACCTAGGTTCAAGTCTTGATCTAATACAGAGCTTCTCTTGGGGGAAGTGATATCTTTGGCCAAGTCTTTGTGCTTCAGATGCCCATGTATAGGAATAGCAAGTCCTTTCCTTCCTGGGGGGTGTCGTAAGGATGAATGTATTAAGGATGAACATGACCTATGAAGGAAGGCTGAAAGAACTGGGTTTGTTTAGTTTAGAAAAGAGAAGATTGAGGGGGGACACGATAGCAGTTTTCAGGTAGCTAAAAGGGTGTCATAAGAAGGAGGGCAAAAACTTGTTCATCTTGGCCTCTGAGGATAGAACAAGAAGCAATGGGCTTAAACTGCAGCAAGGGAGGTTTAGGTTGGATATCAGGAAAAAGTTCCTAACTGTCAGGGTGGTCAAACACTGGGATAAATTGCCCAGAGAGGTTGTGGAATCTCCATCTCTGGAAATATTTAAGAGCAGGTTAGATAAATGTCTAGCAGGGATGGTCTAGTCAGTACCTGGTCCTGCCATGAGGGCAGGGGACTGGACTCGATGACCTCTCGAGGTCCCTTCCAGTCCTAGTATTCTATGAGTCTATGATTAAGGACGAAGCGCTCAGGACCCATGGTAACAGGGACTGGATAAGAGCTAATAGGGAGAGTGGAAGACACAAGTGGCACTGGACTTTGATCTGAATTCTGTACCTCTCAGGTCTGAAACATACAAAGAAGGTGTTTTAACATATCTCCAAAGCACACTGCGGTGTTAAGCCATTATTAACATCAGGTTAGTGCTTCGGCATAGGAATCCCTTCACCTGTATTCACTTTAAACCTCACTCCTTTGGTCTCATTACCAGCTTCGTGAAATTCACAATGATACGACGGCCCTAATTTCGTACTGTTGGGTTTGAGATGCATTATACTCTCTGCACTACACGACTTTTCTAGGTTTACTAGTCCAGTTCCTGCAGCTGGAGCAGGCATGCCTTGAGATCAGCATGGAGGCAACTCTCATGTTATTGAGACTCTCACAATATTTGATATTTTTCTTATCGCCCAGAGTCATTTACCTGGGTAAGAATCACAGCTCTTATTGGAAAAAGAAGACATTTCTAGCCGTTGTGGTTGTAGAGGAAAGTCAGGATGCCTGAGACCCTACAGGTTTGAAAACCACAAGGAAAATAAAAAGAACCCAACATTTATTATTATATTTTAGAAATGAAGTCGTGATTTTTCAGCCTGATTCATGATATTTGAATGAAGAAGGTTTGCAAACCGGGGTCAATAATACCAAACATTTGTTTTCAAAGCATCCAAATTCCTTAGCTAATTAGTCTAATTAAATAACACTTCCTTATCTACTTTGATTAATGACTAAGCAGTATATGACTGAAGTTTATAAAATCATGACTGGTGTGCAGAAAGCAAATATGAAAGTATTATTTACTCCTCATAACACAAGAAATTAAGATTAAATTAAATTAAATTATTAAGCAGCAGGTTTAAAATAAAAAAAAGGAAGTATTTTTTCACAAAACACAGTCAACCTGTGGAACTCCTTGCCAGGGGATTTAGTAAGGGCCAAGACTATAACAGAGTTCAAAAAAGAGCTATAAAAATTCATGGAAGACAAGTCCATCAATGACTACTAGCTGAGGGTACGTCTACACTACAGCGCTAGTTCGAACTAACTTAGTTCGAATTAGTTAATTCGAACTAAGCTAGTTCGAACTAACGCATCTAGAACTAAAAACTAGTTCGAACTAGCGTTTTGCTAGTTCGAACTAGTAAGTCCACATTGAGTGGACTCTGAACAGGGCTTAATGATGGCCGGAAGCAGTGCCGGCAGGGCATAAAAGGAGGACTTAGAGCATGGAGATACTGTCTCAGGCTAGCCGAGGGCTGCGCTTAAAGGGTCCCGACCCCCACCCCGGACACACAGTTCTAAGGGGTGCCCCGCTTGCAAAGAAGTTCTGGCTTGGAGTGCCCTGAGTGCCCACACTGGGCACATCACACCACTCGGCCATCAGCCCGGCTGCACTTGCCGCAGGCTGCCATCTGGGGAGAGGGAGTAATTGGGGGGCTGCAGGAGAGCTTCCACCCCCAGAAGCCCGCAGAGCCAGCCCAGTCCTCCCCATCGGGGGCTCGTACCCCATTCCTCCCTCACCTCCTTCCACTTACCCCTCCCTAGCCCCCCTTCCTGATGTACAAAATAAAGGACAATTGTGTTCAAAAATAGAATCTCTCTTTATTGAACAAAACTGGGGGAGACTGGGAAAAGGAGGTGGGAGAGGGAAAGAGAGAGGGTGGGAGAGGGGAGGGCAACTACAATGATAAGGCTTTGGAACAGGTTCCATGTGAAGAGAGGCTAAAGAGACTGGGACTTTTCAGCTTAGAAAAGAGGAGATGGAGGGGGGACAGGATAGAGGTCTATAAAAGCATGAGTGGGGTGGAGATGCTGCATCAAGAAAAGTTCTTCATTAGTTCCCATAATAGAAGGACTAGAGGACACCAAAGGAAAGGAATGGGTAGCAGGCTTGAAACTAGTAAGAGAAAGTTGTTCTTCTTGACAAAGCAAATAGTTAACCTGTGGAACTCCTTGCTGCAGGAGGCTGTGAAGGCTACAACTAGAACAGAGTTTAAAGGGAAGTGAGATCAAGTCATGGAGGTTGGGTCCATGGAGTCCTATTAGCCAGAGGGTAGGAGTGGTGTCCCTGCCCAAAGTTTGTGGAAGGCTGGAGAGGGATGGCACGAGACAAATGGCTTGGTCATTGTCTTCGGTCCATCCCCTCCAGGGTCCCTAGGGTTGGCCGCTGTGGGCAGACAGGCTACTGGGCTAGATGGACCTTTGGTCTGACCCAGGACGGCCATTGTAAGCTCAGGGCTCAGTGTCGGGGGTCTCAGTGGACCCCCTTGATTTTCATGCACACCTGGTCCTGGGTGGCCAGGCTGGCAGCTCTCCTGCCCTAGACGGCCACTTTCCTGTGCCTAGTGCGGAGATCGTGGACGAGGTCCACGATGTCCGCACTAGCCCAGGAAGGTGCCCGCCTCTTGCGGTCCAGGGCAAGCTCCCGGGAGCCGCCAGCCTGGTCCCGGCAAGAGGGAGTGGGCTGGGGGGCATCGGGTGGGTGGCTCTGTGCCGTGCCAGGTGCAGGGTCTGCTAGCTGGGTGCTGGCAGGCTTGCACCTGGCACGGGCACCGTAGCCAGCCCGTGCCCCTTTAAGGGGTCCGGGGCCGGGAGGGGGGCATAGAGTTTCCCTGGTGTTGGCCAGAGTGGCCACCAGGGAAACCTGGGGAGGGCTAGCCTCCCACTAGTTCGAACTAAAGGGCTACACAGCCCTTAGTTCGAACTAGCTAGTTCGAACTAGGCGTTAGTCCTCGTAAAATGAGGTTTACCTAGTTCGAACTAAGCGCTCCGCTAGTTCGATTCAAATTCGAACTAGCGGAGCGCTAGTGTAGCGCATAGGAAAGTTAGTTCGAACTAACGTCCGTTAGTTCGAACTAACTTTCTAGTGTAGACATACCCTGAGTTGGACAGAGATGGTGTCCCTAGACTCTGTTTGCCAGAAGTTGTGAATGGCTGACAGGAGATGGATCATTAATCATGCCCCGTTCTGTTAATTCCCTCTGGGGCACCTGGCATTGGCCACTGTCAGAAGACAGGATATTGGGCTAGATGATCTGACCCAGGATGGCCATTCTTATGTTCATATTTTCTTGTCCCTGAGACGCTCTATTTTTATTATCGTGGTGTAACAAAAGGAGAAGGCACAGATTGATTAAGTGACTTGCTTCTGCGGTTATGCAGGGAATGTATCTCAGATTCAGACTCATTTTTTCCAGATATCTACAACCACTGGACCCACAGCGTCCAGACTTTTCCAGCCTGAGGCCCGGCCCAGCGGTTCTTAAACGTTTTGGCCCATGGCCCACCCTGCTTAATGCCAACCTTTTCTGCGGACCACCAGCCAACCATCCATGATGACAAAATGGGTGCAGGAGGGGGTTCAGGGGTGAGCTCTGGGTGCAGGAGCTGGGTGGGAAGGAAGGTACAGGAGCAGGCTGAGGGTCGGAGAGGCTGGGTGGGAGGGAGGGTGCAGGAACAGGGTGGGGTGGGGGGGATGGATGGGGTGGGGTTCTCACTGAGAGGGAGGGTACATGAGTGGATGAGGGTGCAGGATCTAGGCATGAGGGTGATGGGGGGCACTTACTGCCTTTGTGCCTCCCGCTGCTCCACGACACTGCCTTCCTCTGCTCCCATTGGCCATGATTCAGCCAATGGGAGCAGCGAGGAAAGCTTCCAGGCAAGTGGTTTCCTGAACTGCTGTTCCCTGAGCCGGGGGAAGGTGGAGGCAGCATATGGAGCCTCTTCCTTCCCCGAGAGCTGGATCCAGTCCATGAGACACCCCCCCTCCACACACACACACCAGGAAGTTAGCATTGGTGCTCCAACCTCACAGGGGGAGGACAAGCCCTGAGCCTATAGCCCACCTGCAAGACAGTAGCAAACCACTTGTGGTTCATGGACCACACTTGGAGACCCTCTGCCCTAGCAAAAAAAAAAAAGAGTAAGGGGCCAACATCATTGTTATTGAATATTTGTATCGCAATCACGCCAAGGGCCCCCAGCCATGGAACGGGATTGGAATGTGGAATTGTGTTTGGGAGGCACAAACACAAAATAGCCCCCACCCTGACCCCTAAGCATCAGAGATTTGGATGGATCCCTTGGCTTCTTTCGCACCCTTTGCGTCACAGCGATAGGCAGTTGAGTCCAATGACCCCTCATCCCCCTATTTGGGATGCTGTTGATACTGGGTGAGTCACTGGTGGGGCATCGCCCATCTCTGTGCCTCCAGCCTTGCTCGCCCATTGCATAAATGTCATTGAATTTCCTCCCGGCCCTTTGTGCTTGTTTCTTTGTCTGTGGCCAACATTTCAAAGTTGACGAAAAATGTCCCGAAACGTGAAAACAGAAGGAACGATTCCACTGGCATTGTGAAATCCGGAAAATGTGAAGCGGGCGATATCGTCTCAAGGCAGGGAGTGGGGACTAGTGGTTAGATGCAGTATCTGGGGCTCAGGCATGCAGGCTTTCATTCCTCTCTCTTCTACAGACCTCGTGTCACCCAGGTTAATGTCTCTGTGCCACGTTCAAACACCTCTGGTTAAAGGCTATGGAGATTAACTTGTCTCTGTTATCTTTACTCTCCTAACAAAGGCATGTGAGTCTACTTTTCTTAATACTAGCATTACCAGCCCCTTGTGATGCTGGACGTACACTCTGGTTAGCCTGGTGCGGGGTGGGCAAAACCAGACTTGGCTGCCATCTTGCCCGTGAAAAGCCTGCTGTTGCCATGGCCACCTCCCTGCTGCTCTGCCCCCCACCTCACGCCGTGCACTCCCATCTGCCCGAGAATGCCGTGGGGCTGTCATCCAGGAGCTGGCCCGACTCCCTTCCACACTCAGCTGCTAACTTGTTCCCTCTTTGGAGCAGCATCAGGCTGCCACGTGGGAGTGACAGTTACAATAAATAAACCCTCTTACAGATGCCAGGGTCCCTGCTCTGCAGGAAGAGCTCTGGTCCCCTAGGATCAGAGCCAGGGGGAGGGGGCAAACTCTAGCCAGCTTGTCCTCAGTTGAAGGGAACAGTTTTGCTGGAGGCTGCCCTGCTCAGAGGGGTATGTTGGGAGCTGCCCTGGTAGGAAGGGAAGCTGAGAAGAACTGTCTTCCAGAGGGCAGGCAGGCACAGCTGAGGGTTGCTCTGCACACACCCAAAGCTGGGGAGGGTCCCCTTCCATTCACTGCAGCCCATGGCTCCAAAGTCAGCTGCTCACCCCAACCCTGGGGAAGCTAGTAACTCTCTACCCTCAGCTGTACCAGCTCCCACCCTAAGGAAACTAGAGACATCAGGCTGACTGCACCTGGGGCAGGACCAGAACCCACAACCCCAAGTTCTAGAACCTGAGTCCGGCCCCATTAGACCAATGGCAAACCCACCCCAGTGGCAGCCTTTTCAAGTCTTCTAGTGTATTCTCAAATGTTCTTTGTGCTGGAGCTGCTCAGATAAAAGGACTGTAGAGAACACCCCTTGGCTTTACGGCTTCTATGAGCAACCTGTTTCTAAGATGTTATCAACAATCATAGAGTCCCAGAGCTGGAAGAAGCCTCAGGAGTCATCGAGTCCAGCCCCCTGCCCAAAGTAGGACCCACCCCGACTCAATCATCCCAGCCAGGGCTTGGTCAAGCACCCCTACAGGCTGGGGACCGACTGGCTAAGCAGCAGTTCTGTAGAAAAGGACCTGGGAGTTACACTGGATGAGAAGCTGGATATGAGTCAACAGTGTGTCCTTGTAGCCAAGAAGGGACTTAAAAACCTCTAGGGATGGAGATTCTCCCACTTTTCTAGGGAACCCATCCCAGTGCTTCCCCACCCTCCTGGTGAAATAGTTTTTCCTAATATCCATCCTAGACCTTCACCACTGTAAATTGAGACCGTTGCTCCTTGTTCTGCCAACTGCCATCACTGAGAACAGCCTCTCTCCATCCTCTTTGAAACCTCCCTTCAGGTGGTTGCAGGCTACTGTCAAATCCCCCCTCACTCTTCTCTTCTGCAGACTAAACAAGCCCAAATCCCTCAGCCTCTCCTCGTAGGTCATGTGCTCCAGCCCCCTCATCATCTTTGTAGCCCTACACTGGACTTTCTCCAGTGCATCCACATCCTTTCTGTAATGGGGAGCCCAAAATTGGATGCAATATTCCAGATGTGGCCTCCCCAGTGCTGAACAAAGAGAAATAATCACTTCTCTCCATCTGTTGGCAATGCTCTTACTAATGCACCCCAATATACCATTGGCCTTCTTGGCCTCCAGGGCACCCTGTTGACTCCTATCCAGCTTCGCATCCACTGTTATCCCCAGGTCCTTTTCTGCTGAACTGCTACTTAACCAGTTGGTTCCCAGCCTGTAACAATACTTGGGATTCTTCCGTCCCAAGGGCAGGACTCTGCACTTGTCCTTGTTGAACCTCATCAGATTTCTTGTGGACCAATCCTCTAATCTGTCTAGGTCACTCTGGACCCAATCCCTACACTCGAGACTGTCTACCTCTAGGAAGGGCTGGTAGCAATGTCTATTATTTTAAGAAAATACAGGACTATGTAGCACTTTAAAGACTAACAAGATGGTTTATTAGATGATGAGCTTTCATGGGCCAGACCCACTTCCTCAGATCAAATAGTGGCAGAAAATGGTCACAACCATATATACCAAAGGATACAATTAAAAAAATGAACACATATGAAAGGGACAAATCAAATTTCAGAACAGAAGGGGGATGGGGCGGGGAAGGTAAATGTCTGTGAGCTAATGATATTAGAGGTGATAATTGGGGAAGCTATCTTTGTAATGGGTAAGATAACTAGATCCTTTATTCAAACTCAGGTGTAAAGTGTCGAATTTTAGCATGAATAACAGTTCAGGGATGCTTGACACTTCCAAATATAAGACCCTCTTTTCAATGGCTTATCATTTCACCAACGCATAACTGGTCTGGCTGAAACGATTTATGTCTGCCTCGGTTTTGAATATGTTTGGAAAACTTCAGCCAAAACCCAGCCCAGCCCATTCCAAGAAGAAGGCTAGGGAAGAATACATTATGTTGCCTATGTTAAAAACACCACCGCTTGCCCGACAGGGACAGAGGAAAGATAAATTAGTGTTTGTGAAGCACTTAGAAGCTGTAGTGAAAAAGCACCACTGAAAAGGCCAGGAGGAAATCAGTCATCCTGTCTTCAGAGCAGGTTCTGACTAGTGTGTAATAAATAAGGCCACTGAATAATGAAGAAAAAACCCAAATATTAAACTGCTGTTCTCTCAGTGAACCCCGGCCGTTCTCTGCACTGAATGAGGCAGGAGTCTTGTGGGGAAAATATTACAGAATGGAAGACAGGTCATAATGTGTATGGACAATGAATGTTATACAGACAGCCTTAAATCTTGCATTTCCTATCTTTTTAGCAATCATTCAAAAAGGGATAGAGAATAAATCCATGGTACCTCCACAGCTTGAATACTGCGTACAGATGTGGTCACATCATCTCCTAAAAGATATCTTGGCACTGGAAAAGGTTCAGAAAAGGGCAACAAAAACAACTAGGAGTTTGGAAGGGGTGCCATATGAAGAGAGATTAAAAACACTGGGATTTTTCAGTTTAGAAAAGATGAGACAAAGGAGGGATATTACTTGTTCCCATAAGAAAGAACAATGGGTCACCGAATGAAATGAATAGGTAGCAGGTTCAAATCAAATAAAAAGAAGTTTTTCTTCAGGCAGCGCACAGTCAACTTGTGGAACTCCTTGCCAGAGGATGTTGTGAAGACTGAGGGTACGTCTACACTACAGCGCTAGTTCGAACTAACTTAGTTCGAATTAGTTAATTCGAACTAAGCTAGTTCGAACTAACGCATCTAGAACTAAAAACTAGTTCGAACTAGCGTTTTGCTAGTTCGAACTAGTAAGTCCACATTGAGTGGACTCTGAACAGGGCTTAATGATGGCCGGAAGCAGTGCCGGCAGGGCATAAAAGGAGGACTTAGAGCATGGAGATACTGTCTCAGGCTAGCCGAGGGCTGCGCTTAAAGGGTCCCGACCCCCACCCCGGACACACAGTTCTAAGGGGTGCCCCGCTTGCAAAGAAGTTCTGGCTTGGAGTGCCCTGAGTGCCCACACTGGGCACATCACACCACTCGGCCATCAGCCCGGCTGCACTTGCCGCAGGCTGCCATCTGGGGAGAGGGAGTAATTGGGGGGCTGCAGGAGAGCTTCCACCCCCAGAAGCCCGCAGAGCCAGCCCAGTCCTCCCCATCGGGGGCTCGTACCCCATTCCTCCCTCACCTCCTTCCACTTGCCCTTCCCTAGCCCCCCTTCTTATTGATGTACAAAATAAAGATAACGTTTCTTCCAACATTGACTCTGTCTTTATTGAAAAAAACTGGGGGAGACTGGGAAAAGGAGGTGGGAGAGGGGAAGAGAAAGGCTGGGAGAGGGGAGGGCAACTAACATGATCAGGGGTTGGGAACAGGTCCCAGATGAAGAGAGGCTACAGAGACTGGGACTGTTCAGCTTAGAAAAGAGGAGACGGAGGGGGGACAGGATAGAGGTCTCTAAAAGCAGGGGTTGGGTGGAGAGGGTGCATTCAGAAAAGTTCTTCCTGAGTTCCCATAAAGAAGGACTAGAGGACACCAAAGGAAAGGAATGGGTAGCAGGCTTCAAACTAGTAAGAGAAAGTTGTTCTTGACAAGGCAAATAGTTAACCTGTGGAACTCCTTGCTGCAGGAGGTTGTGAAGGCTAGAACTAGAACAGAGTTTAAAGGGAAGTGAGATCAAGTGATGGAGGTTGGGTCCATGGAGTCCTATTAGCCAGAGGGTAGGAGTGGTGTCCCTGCCCAAAGTTTGTGGAAGGCTGGAGAGGGATGGCACGAGACAAATGGCTTGGTCATTGTCTTCGGTCCATCCCCTCCAGGGTCCCTAGGGTTGGCCGCTGTCGGCAGACAGGCTACTGGGCTAGATGGACCTTTGGTCTGACCCAGGACGGCCATTGTAAGCTCAGGGCTCAGGGTCGGGGGTCTCAGTGGACCCCCTTGATTTTCATGCACACCTGGTCCTGGGTGGCCAGGCTGGCAGCTCTCCTGCCCTAGACGGCCACTTTCCTGTGCCTAGTGCGGAGATCGTGGACGAGGTCCACGATGTCCGCACTAGCCCAGGAAGGTGCCCGCCTCTTGCGGTCCAGGGCAAGCTCCCGGGAGCCGCCAGCCTGGTCCCGGCAAGAGGGGGTGGGCTGGGGGGCATCGGGTGGGTGGCTCTGTGCCGTGCCAGGTGCAGGGTCTGCTAGCTGGGTGCTGGCAGGCTTCCACCTGGCACGGGCACCGTAGCCAGCCCGTGCCCCTTTAAGGGGTCCGGGGCCGGGAGGGGGGCATAGAGTTTCCCTGGTGTTGGCCAGAGTGGCCACCAGGGAAACCTGGGGAGGGCTAGCCTCCCACTAGTTCGAACTAAAGGGCTACACAGCCCTTAGTTCGAACTAGCTAGTTCGAACTAGGCGTTAGTCCTCGTAAAATGAGGTTTACCTAGTTCGAACTAAGCGCTCCGCTAGTTCGATTCAAATTCGAACTAGCGGAGCGCTAGTGTAGCGCATAGGAAAGTTAGTTCGAACTAACGTCCGTTAGTTCGAACTAACTTTCTAGTGTAGACATACCCTAAGACTTTAACGGGGTTCAAAAAAGAGCTAGATAAATTCATGGAGGATAGGTCCATCAATACTTACAAGCCAGGATGGGTAGGAATGTTGTCTCTAGCCTCTGTTTGTCAGAGGCTGGGAATGGGTGACAGGGGCGAGGAGGGAGATAATTTGATGATTATGCAGCATTTGGCATTGGCCACTGTCGCAAGCCAGGATACTGGGTGAGATGGACCTTTGGTCTGACCCTGTATCACTTTTCTTATGTTCTTACGTTTCGTTGCTATTCAATGCTCCAAAAGAGCCAATTTGTCTTTAATCCCGACCAGCCCATGTGCAAGGGGACAGAAGGTTGGGTGCAGAATGGGGGAAGCATGTCATCATTGAGAGTGCTCGGTGGTGCAAAGAAAGCAGAATTATTCACTGATGAAGTGCCCGATCAGTGCACAACCCTGCCTCCAGGTGGAGCACAATCTTGCCCTTATATCTGACAAAACAGGAGTGAGCGAAAGCCATTAAACTCGTTCATACTAGCTGCGGGAAGAGCCCAATGCTTAATGGCCAGTAAGGACTGCAGCTAATTTCACATATCTGCAAATAATACATCATGATAGAGCTATTGGACACCAAGAACTAGACCCTATGAAGAGGCAGTGTTGTCTAGAGGATATGGCATTGGATGGCAGTGGTTAATTTGTGCCAGGGTTTGCCAGGGGGGAGCACCGGCACCCCTGGATTTGGCAGTTCAGAGCCTCGGCACCTCTGGGCTGGCCACATCACTTATAAAAGTAAAAAAACAAAAACAAAATTTGCTTGAGCTCTGGCATCTTTCTCATTACAAATGAAGCACCACTCCATGGGGAGTTAGAAGACCCTGAGTCTTTCACCGCCCTGCAGTGTGACCTTGGGTAAGCCATTTTAACCATTCCGTGCCTCGGTTTCCCCAACCAGCTTTTGTCTCTCCTGTCTTTTTAGATTGTGAGCTTTTTAGAGCAGGGTATGTATATTTTGTTATAACATCCAACAACCTCGGTTGGGGCCTATTGGTGTGCCTGTAATGCAAATAAGAGCAACTATTGTTATAATTAATGGAGCAATGAGTCATAGAATCCTGGAATACTAGAACTGGAAGGGAACTCTAGAGTTCATCAAGTCCAGTCCCCTGCGCTTGCAGCAGGACCAAGCACCGTCTAGATCATGGGTTCCCAAACTGGGGGGCGTGCCCCCCTGGGGGTGCGTGAAGAAATTCCAGGGTGTGGCACAAGGCAATCCAGCCCCTTCATCAAGTTTTGCTGCCCCGGTCAGTTCCTTTTTTCTTTTTTATTTGCTCAACAGGTTTTGCTGTTGGGGTGGGGTGGGGTGAGGTAGGGTGTGAGGGTTTTTTAAAAATCAAAAAGGGGCGTGATGCCGAAAAGTTTGGGAACCACTGGTCTAGATCAACCCTGACAGGTGTCTGTCCAATCTGTTCTTAGATACCTCCAGCGACGGAGATTCCACAACCTCCCTAGGCAACTTATTTCTGTGTTTAACCACCGTGAGAGGTAGAAAGTTTTTCCTAATGTCCAACCTAAACCTCCCTTGTTGCAGTTTAAGCCCATTGCTTCTTGTCCTGTCCTCAGAGGCCAAGGAGAAAATTTTTTCTCCCTCCTCCTTGTGACACCCTTTTAGGTACCTGAAACCCTCTATCATGTCCGCTCTCAGGCTTCTCTTTTCCAAACTCAGCAAGCTCAATTCCTTCAGCCTCGCCTTCTCTGGACCTGCTCCAATTGCTCCACATCTTTCTTGAAATGTGCCCAGAACTGGACACAAGTCTCCAAATGAGTCCTAATCAGGACAGAGTAGAGCGGAAAGTGACTTCTCAGGATTAACTCCTGTTAATGCAATGGGAACAGAAGCTTTGGTTGATACTTTTCAATCAGATCCATTCAAGCAATGCAGCTTTCCAGAGTTACCCCGGGAACCCCTTCTCAGTCCCAACGAACGACTTTCTTTATAGTGCCACTTCTGATGCCTCTTCTGAATAGTCAGGCCTCTTGTATTCTAACATTAGCTCCATTTTACAGCAGAGGAAGAAGAAGAAGTGACTTCTCCAAGGCCAGATTTGACCTGGAAGAACACGTAGCTGAGCTTGGATTTAAGCGCAAGGTGTATTAAGGCATAATCATAGAATCATAGAATCATAGGACTGGAAGGGACCTCGAGAGGTCATCGAGTCCAGCCCCCCGCCCTCAAGGCAGGATCAAGCTCCGTCTACACCATCCCTGACAGATGTCTATCTAACCTGTTCTTAAATATCTCCAGAGAGGGAGATTCCACCACCTCCCTTGGCAATTTATTCCAATATTTGACCACCCTGACAGTTAGGAATTTTTTCCTAATGTCAATCTAAACCTCCCCTGCTGCACTTTAAGCCCATTACTCCTTGTCCTGTCCTCAGTAACCAAGAGACCGAAACAAAGAAGTCATTGAGCATCTCTGCCATTTCCAAGTTTCCTGTTACTGCTTCTCCCTCCTCACTAAGCAGTGGGCCTACCCTGTCCTTGTAGAATCATAGAATCATAGAATCATAATCATAGAATCCCAACTAAACCATCCCAGCCCCCTCCCTAGGGAACCCATCCCAGTGCTTCCCCACACTCTTAGGAAAATAGTTTATCCGAACATCCAACCTAGACCTCCCCCACTGCAATGTGAGACCATGGCTCCTCATTCTGTCATCTCCCACCACTGAGAACAGCCTCTCTCCATCCTCTTTGGGACCCCCCTTCAGGGATTGGAAGGCTGCTACCAAATCCCCCTTATTCTTCCCTTTTGGAGACTAGGGCTTACTTTGCTATGGTAAGTCGGAAAAAGAAACACAATTTATGGCATGCACATTGCGTATCTTTTCCCACTTTACTGTCAAAAGAGGTTTTTCCGAAATTTGGCACGTCTACATGGCGCCAAATTTTGGGAAAAATTGCTCTTTCAACACATTCCCTTATTCCTCATAAAACGATGTGTACAGGGATGGCGAAAGAGCTCGTCCACTTTTTCGAATGTTTTTCCGAAAAAGCGGATGCCTTCCTTGGACGCGGCCTTGCTTTTCCGGATACCTCCGGTATCCCAGAAAAGCAGTTCAGTCTAGACATAGCCTAAGACACCTACAACCCTACTCACGAAGCCACAATGCTTCCACGGCTTAAGCAACAGAGGGAGCAAAAACATTCCTGAGGCTATTATCTGAAACACAAACTCTATACCAGAAATGCAAGGCTAATTGTAGTCAGAAGACTTTGGATGATCTTTCGCAACAAGTTGCCTTGAGCCATCTGAACTCGTGAGGTCTGGTACAACTTACCTTTGTTTGGGTTTGCTATTTTTTTAAAAAAATTTCTTCAGAAGTTCCTCCTTACTTACATGCCCTGCCAAGCCCAGGCGGTGGTGTGTCTGCGAAGCCAAGCTGACCACACGCTGCACGCTGGAGGCCTGCGAGCACTGAAGCACAGCGGTGACATGACACACCCGCGGTCCCCTTGAACTCCTATGCCTCAGTGCGCCTAGTGTCAGCCCTCCGGCGCCAACCCAACGAAATCAAATCTTTCCAGGAAGAAGAAGGAAAAGTATTTAAATGAGAGATCTGCTTCAGCGCCAGGGCAAGCAATTGGGGCTGGATTCCTCCACTGGTTTTCGCATGCCGGAGTTCAGGCTAGTCGAGCGCCTCTGGCCTTCAGGTCTGTGTCAATAAACAAATAATAATTGACAAAGTTGGAATGAAAAGAAAAGGGAAATAAAATCAAAGCTGCCTTCCCCCCCCCCCCCCCGCCTGATTAAAGAGCAGCAAGTTTTTTTGTCCATTGGAAGCAGAAGTTCAGAGGAACACTAATCAAACCCTGACAGGAACTCGGCCACCGCAGAGAGCGCCTTCAGGTGGCCACGCTCTGGAACTCGGAGGGGCGGCCAGCCCTGGTTTGCATTCCTTGCGTTGGGCTTTGACATGTTGGGGTGGCGAGGTGGGGTTCCTCCGATCCTGCAGCCCCCGTAGCAGCAAGAACAGACGCCACCAGCCGGTAGAGCAGAGAGGGTTTATTCCTTCTTCAGGATACAGCACAGCATAGACGGAATGGCTGTGTCTACACTGGCATGAATTTCCGGAACTGCTTAAAACGGAATACTATTCCGTTTTCAGTTTTTCTGGAAAAGGAGCGTCTACATTGGCAGGCTGCTTTTCCGGAAAAGCCCTTTTTCTGGAAAAGCGTCTGTGGCCAATGTAGACGCGCTTTTCTGGAAAAGAGCCCCGATCGCCATTTTCACGATCGGGGCTTTTTTCCAGAAAAGACTACTGGGCTGTCTACACTGGCCCTTTTCTGGAACAGTGTTCCGGAATAAGGACTTATGCCCGAGCGGGAGCAGAATAGTTTTTCCGGAATAGCGGCTGATTTTGTACAGTAGAGCGTCGTTGCTTTTCCGGAAATTCAAGGGCCAGTGTAGACAGCTCGCAGCTTATTCCGGAAAAGCGGCTGATTTTCCGGAATAAGTGGCCCAGTGTAGACACAGCCGATGTGTCTACAGGAGTCTGGGCCAGGATGCCTCAGCCCCCTTGAGATGGGGCCCCTAGATTCCAGTACCCTCCTTAGTCTGTTTCCTTCATGGTTCCAGCCAGAAACTGGCTCCCTCCCAGACCTTGCCCCCAACCAGGTGTTCGTCGCTGTCTCCCTTCCTTTGTCTCTTCCTTGGGGAAAGAGCCTTGTTATCAGGTGTCTGGGCCAATGTGGGTGAGTCAGGGGGACAGCGGATTACAGAGCAGACAGCCCCCCCACTACATCACACATGTCAATAGATAGGCTCAGAATTCTGGCTTTTACGGTGTCTTCGGCCCGTCACTCCAGCTTTTCGGAGGGTGGGCGGGGAGGGGGGTGGCACTTTCCATTCAGTTCTGGAGAACTGTCCTTGATGGCCTCAATTCTTCTCTGACTGAAATCTGTACCACAATTCCCTAGTTTCGTTTACCTCACAGGGTCAGTCCGCACCCCCGAGGGCCAAGCAAACACTCTGCCTCTTGCGGATTTAAGACCATCCACTCAACAAGCCCTAATTCCGCAGGAGAATTCCGGGCCTCATCCTGGATGAGGGAAGTGAATGGGGGGAAATTCGATTTGTCTAAAAGTGTGTTGGGCCAAAAAATAAACACCAGACGCTGAAACGACACTCAGAGAGCCTGCTCTAAACCTAAGCTAAGTCCACTCAAAAGACTCACTTTGACGGGCTTTGACTATGCCTAGAGCAGAGTTATCACCCCACTGGAGGAAGGGTGGGGGAGTCCAACCTCCAATAACTCCAGCCTCACCCCAGATAGCAAAGCCTCTCCACGAGGCGCTCAAGGGATGGCTGGAGGAGGCTCGTCCCTTGCCCCGCCCCTTCTACCAGAGGCTCCACCCCTTCCAGGGACTTGCCCCGCCCCTATCTTGCCCAAAGTTCCAGCAAGTCTTTCGGCCGCCCTAATGGGACCAAAACCAATAGTTTTATAGAGGCCAGAAAGCTGATCTATCTATCCCCCACACCCCGTTTATCTATCTATCTATCTATCTATCTATCTATCTATCTATCTATCTATCTATCTATCTATCTATCTATCTATCTATCCCTATACACCCCATCTATCTATCTATCTATCTATCTATCTATCTATCTATCTATCTATCTACATCTTGCCAATCTACCTATCGGAGGCATTGGCAGTGTGGATTAATGGATAGAGCACTGAGCTCTGCCATTGTTCTGCTGGGTGACTTTTGGCAAGTCCCTTTGTCACTCTGTGCCTCCGTTTCTTCACCTATAAAATGAGGGCAATGGCACTGACATCCTTTGGGAAGTGCTTTTTGCTCTACAGAGGACAAGTGCTCAATACAAGCCAGGAACTTTCCTCTCTCCCCAGCACACCCATCTAGCTAGACATCCTGTGCTTGAATCAGCCTGGGATTTCTTTCCGAAACCTCCTATCAAACTAGGCAAGATACGACCCAGCCCTGAGCCCTTCTGTTATAAATAATGTCTGTATTTTGCATGGGGAGGCTCCGGGTCGGCAGTGTGGCATAAATAGATGCATATGAACATTAGCCTGAGTACCAAGTAGCCTTCTAAACAAAGGGCGATTTTAAGGCCCCGTAAGGCAATGGTGGGCAGTTTCTGCTTAATGCAGAGTTTCTTGGAGTCCCCCAGAAAGCCAGGATGCCAAGGGATGGTGCCGGTTCACTGAGGCAGGAGTTTTCCCAGCTGATAGTGAATCATCCTGCAGAAGGCAGCGCAGGGCGGTGAACACAAGCCATGGATGGTTAGGCGTTCGGGGTGGGGGGAGAACGGCCTTGGGCATGATCTCCGGAGGCCACCGACCGAGAGGTCAATGAACGCCTGGGCCAGGAGCCGGTGTCGCTGGTCAAGGGAGACAGAAAGGCAGCTGTGTGAGCTCAAGGAGAGGGCAACGGCCCGGATACCAGGCCACGGGGGCAGCGCGAGAGCCGGATGGGGAAGCGTTTGTGGTTTGTCACGTCGGGCCCTCCTGACACCTCAGTGTAAATACTGGTCCCTTGTTCTCTCTGCCTGCGAAATGGCTGCCGGTGGGGCAACCAGCCAGATGCTCAGCGTGTGTGATTCGGAGCAGCCCCCTCCACTTGGCCCACGGGGGGATCTGGCCTGTGAGCTATGCTGGTCTACTCCACCGGACCATCTGTATTGCACCAGCCGGCTCCATTGACTCCAATGCTGATTTACACCGGCACCCGTGGAGTGACAAGGATTTACCCCAGCTGAGGATCTGGCCCACGGTTCCCTCCCGTGATCCACTGCAGGCTTCCACCCCTTAGAGCACTACGCTCACTAATTCACCTTCCACCAGAGCAAACCCAGGGGTAGGTCCCAGGCAAGCAGCGAGCCCATGAGAGTTGGAAGACTGAGGCTGGAAGGAGCTGCCATAGGCCCTTCCCTCCCCCCGCCCCAGGCAATCGAGTAAGCCCAGACTATGTGGTGCTAAGAGAGAAAGTGGTGTCTCTAGACCAGGGGTTCCCAACCTTTTCCGGTCCCCGTACCCCCTTGGCTTTTAGTAAACCTTCCCGTACCCCCTATTCAATAGGAAAGGAAATACATTCTAGACTCTAGAATCCACAACTTTCTTCACTCACACTACTACTTTGGGAATATTTCAATTAAGATAATTTAGTTATTTACCAAATATTCCCCGAACCCCCTTGACAAGCTTCTCATGCCCGCTGGGGGTATGTGTACCCCAGGTTGGGAATGCCTGCTCTAGGGCATTCAATTGACACAGTTCTGAGTTTACCTTTGCTATAAAATCATGACAGGCGTGGAGAAAGTGAATAAGGAAAAGTGATTTACTTGTTCCCATCACATAAGATCTAGGGGTCACCCGGGGCATGTCTACGCTAGGAAACTATTTCGAAATAACTAAAATCAATTTAATAACAATATCGAACTAGCATTTCCCCACTACAGGGAACCCTCGAAATGAGTCCGAGGCCGGCTCCGTTCATGTGGATGCACTACCTCGGCTTACAGACCCAGGAAAAACTGGGGAGTAATTAGTGTGAATGACTCTGGGGAGTCGTTATGTCAAAATAGCGGCACTGAAGCATCCATGCTACCACTATTTTGAAATAATTATTTGGAAATTAGCGTTATTCCCCAAGGAGAGCAGGCATACAAATTTTGAAATAAGCAGCCCTTTATTTCAAAATAACAGGTTTCCCACTGTGGCTGCTCCGCTTATTAACTCGACCTAAGGTGGGGGGGACTCGAAATAAAGCCCTGGTGTAGACCAGGGCCACATGAAATTAATAGGTAGCAGGTTTAAAACAAACAAAACAAAGTTTTTCTTCACATAGCACATAGTCAACCTGTGGAACTCCTTGCCAGAAGATGTTGTGAAGGTCCAAGACTTTAACAGGGTTCAAAAAAGAACTAGATAAATTAATGGAGGTTAGGTCCATCAATGGCTATGAGCAAGGGTGGGTAGGGACAGTGTCCGTAGCTTCTGATTGCCAGAAGCTGGGAGTGGGTGACAGGGGAGGGATCACTTGATTATCTCTGTTCTGTTCATTCCCTCTGGGGCACCTAGCATTGGCCATTGTCGGCAGACAGGACACTGGACTAGATGGACCTTTGGTCTGACCCAGTCTGGCCATTCTCATGTTCTTACAGCCACCTCTCGATTACAGGGGAAAGATTGACCAAGGACAATGCACCCGGGCTCAGGATAGCTGAATTGTGGGGTTGGTTCTACCACAAACTCCCTCTCAGACCTAGGGCAAGTCACTCGGGCCTAGGTCCACAAAGGATTTTCGGCTCCTAACTCCCATTGAAAGCTATGGCACTTAGGAGCCTAAATACTTTGGAGATCTGAGCTAGTGACTTTGCACCTCTGTGCCCTGTCTGTAAAGCAGGGATAACTGCTTCCCTCTCCCCAAATTCATCCAGATGTGGCGTGGCTTGGATGCTCTGTTAGAGGGGCGAGTCCAATGGAAAGCCCTGTTAAGAAACATACAGCTGTTTTTTTTCCCCCATGGGGGAACCCCATTTATCCCAGCCACCCCAATGACACACCTGGGGCCAAATCCCCCACTCATCCAAAATGTGCAATTAGCATTTTGGACAGGAAAAGCCACTCGGCTTGCCAAAAACCTGAGCACACCCCTTGCGACAGACTGACACCTAACGCAGAGCACGGAGGGACGTGGCCCTGCCTTACGTATTAGCTGGGTCATTGCTGTTGCAGGGGAAAATACAAAAAAGCCCCTGAAGTCAGACCTTAGTAGGTGGGAAGAAAGCGGGAGTCGTTCGGAGCAATTTACTTCCAATCTGTGAGCCTTTCTCAGAGCCACAGTGCAAGCCGGGTGGGAGCCCACTTGGAAATCGCAGACACTTCTGTTCATTAATTTAATTTTTAAAAAATCACCTTTTTTCATAGCGGTGATGACATTTCTTTTCATTAGCCCTTGCGAATCCTGCCTGGCCTCTTTGACCACACCTGTGAACCGAAAGCCCCATAAAAAGGGCTGGGTCTGTTTTGGGTGGGCATGTGTTTTGCTTTTGGAGCCAAGTTGAAAGCTTTGCGGCCCGGGCTTTTCCCTAAGCCCAGCGGGGAAGCTCTGAGAAAAGGCAGGACGATAGGAGCTCTTGTGAAGGGAAGCAGGCCTGCTGATACACCCAAAACCACAGAGCGCTGCAGTGGAAAACATTGCTGTGTGAACTGTCAGCGCCAGATGCTGATAATGAAGAGGCGGACGGGCGTGGGGAGATTTGCAGTGGGGGGGCGGGGGAAGCGCAGTAGACGGTGTATAGTCCTTGCCCTGATCTTTAACTCTTACGCTGCTTCCTGACGTCAGGAGCCCTCCATAAGCCAACCGGTGTCATGCACAGTCTCCGCTGTGCTGTTCTGGCAGCAGAACGCTGTGGCCGGAGATGGCCCCTGTGCTTATCCCTTGGACTGCCTGGGTTACACACCAACCCACTGCAACACCAACCCACCCCCTAATGCCCAAGGTAGAGAGCGCATCCCTAGGGCCTGGAGGCACAACGCAAACTAGAGCCCCACCGAGGCTGCTCTAACTCACCCCAGTCGCGGGGCAGAGCCAGGAGAGGGGAGCCACCAAGAGGCAGGACTCATCACCGCAGCGCCTCCTGCTGGTAGCTCTGGGGAATTCGTCTTCCCTCAGCAGGGCGTCCCATTTTGGCGGGGTTTTCACCCGTCCGCGGGCCACAGGCGTGTTCCAGACCTGCATTGCTCCCGGACCGCGATATCCTCTTCGGGACAGTGCCCTCTGGCCAGGTCCACTAGAGTGAGTGCTCCTCCCCCTTCTGGCGGTTTATCAGCCGTCCTTAGTCTCTGCTGCCTCGGTGGCCAGCGGTGGCCTCCAAGCCCAGCCCCTCTGTCTCAAGGGAGAGCTACCGCGCTTGGTGGCAAGGTGTGATGCAAGGGGGAAAGACCCACCCACTCCTCTGAGTCCTGACCCAGGGGCCCTCTGGCGGCTGCTTTGTCCTGCTCTCCTCTACTCCCCTTCACTGCCTCTAGTTCCCTGGGCCACTTCCCCTGTGACCCTTTGCACCCTCCTGGCCCTTGCAGCAAGGCAGGGATCATGCAGGTGCCTCCCTCTCTAGCCCCTCCGAGCCTGCCCAATAGAGCTCTATCGAAGGTGCTTCTCTGGGAACCAGGTCCTGGTCCTTCCCTGGTCAGAGCCTCACTGACTCTTTCTGCTGAGCTGCTCCTTTATATGCGGGGCTGGCCCAGCAAACCACACCCTAACTGGCTACTAAAAAGCCTCTCCCTAATTGGCCAGGGCTGTACAGAGGCTCCCGCCTGCTTTAACCCCTTCTGGCCCGTGTGGGGCAATCACCCCACCACAGGAGCCTAAAGGTAGCTTACACCCACCATAGCCCTCCACCCTTGAGCCAAGGGCAGGAACGGTATAACTGGGAACCAGCCCCTTCTGTGTGGTTTTCGGCCGGTGCCTTTAGCATGGCCAAAAGCCTCAAATCCTGAGCTGCGTATGTAACCCACTGACAAGTAAGGTGGCCAGATATCTTCACGAAAAATTGGTTGAGCGAGAAAAAAAAAAAAAAAAGAGGTTGCTGCACCTTTAAATTGCCACGCTTCTCACTCCCCCCACCCTCGCAGATGACACCAGCCTTCCATCCGAGGAAAGCAGAAAATACCAAAAATACTGTTTTCTTTTACCGGGAGGAAGGCCAAAATATTGAACTGTCCGGGCGAAAACCAGACACCTGGCAACCCTAGCCACTGGCAAGGGAGCATCACTGGCCGTGCTCTGTGCTGAACCAGAGAGGAGATGAGTCTGCCCAGCCTTCCTGGGATCCTCTTGGATGGTTGGTGGAGCATTTGCTGTTCTTTTGGCTGGTGAGCCTCTTGGAGAATTCTGGGCGATATTTTCAGCACAGAATATCATTGAAACTCACCTTTGTTGTGACACCTACATAAATCCTCGTGATCAACAGCTGTTTTTACTGTGACTAGAATGGTGCAAATAGACTGGGTGGTTCAGGGAGAGTTCAAAAAAATTGGAAAAAATATTTTTGTGTCAAGCACAAAACAAGATTTTCCAAAAATTTCAGCACGTCACAGCATAAAATAGCCTAATAACTGTCATTAGTTTTAGGTCAAACAAACATTTAATTTGACCATGTGGTGAATGGTATGGAGGTAACACCATTTTCTGGACCCTATTTTTAAGCCATTCAGTTAGCTAACCTCTTTTCTCAGTCGTTGTTCATTCTTTAGGCCTAATATCCACCCTAGACCTCCCCCACTGCAACTTGAGACCATTGCTCCTCATTCTGCCATCTGCCACCACAGAAAACAGCCTCTCTCCATCCTCTTTGGAACCTCCCTTCAGGGAGTTGCAGGCTGCTCTCAAATCCCCCCTCACTCTTCGCTTCTGCAGACTAAACAAACCCAAATGCCTCAGCTTCTCCTCGTAGGTCATGTGCTCCAGCCCCATTATTTTCTTTGACCTCCGCTGGACTCTCTCTAATGTGTCCACAAGCTTTCTGTAATGGGGGACCCAGAACTTGACACAATACTCTAGATGTGGCCTTTCCAATGCCGAATAAAGAGGAATAATCACTTCTGTAGAGTTGCCGGCATTGCGCCGTTGAGTGTGTCCATACTGAAGTACCAGCATATCTTGATGCTTGAATCATTCCATAGATAACAATGCGACTCATCCATGGATGGGCAATCATTTTTGATGGCGGGGGGGGAGGGGTCACTCCAAGAATTTGGTAAGTGGTCAAGGGCCGCCGCACTATTCTGTGATATTAATGGAGGAGGTGAGGAGGTGCGGAGGTGAGGAGGCCTAATATCCAGCCTAGACCTCCCCCACTGCAACTTGAGACCATTGCTCCTCGTTCCGTCTGGGATGGAAGTTGGGTGCAGGAGGGAGCTCAGGGTAAGGGATTGGGATGCAGGAGGGGGGAAATTCAGATGAAGGAGGGGGTTGTGACCTCAGGTAGCTGATGGAGCCAAGGGGAAGTGCAGGAGGGGGCCCAGGAGAGGATTCGGACCCAGAAGAGGGGGAGCAGGGTCTGGGAGGGGATTGTGACCTGGGGTCAGGGGGCAGAGGGTTGGGGGCAGGGCGAGAGAGATGGTGGGGTGCCAGAGGCAGACTCTGGCCTGGGCAGCTCTTGGCTAGCAGCTCAGCAGGTCCTTCAGACAGTCTCTCTGCCTTCCCTGCTCCCTCAGAGCACTGTGAGCTCCAAAGTGGTGGGGGGAGGACTTTGTGATATTGTGCTGAGGGCAGGGGCAGCGTTCGAAGTCTCTCCTCTCAGAAAAGCGCAAGCCCCCTACTGCCCACTGCTCTGAGCAGCATATGGGGGCAAGGCTGGATTTGGTGGAGTGGCAGGCCAGATCCAGCCCATTCGCCGTATTTTGTCCACCCCAGGACTAGTCCCATGTATACAACTGTTCACCTCTTTACTCAGATCTCTCTCTATGCACACAGCGCAAGAAGCCATTTTGTCCTCAGCCTTGCTGCAGCATGTTACACAGGAGAGACACACACTGTGTTCTCTCTTCCAGGCTCACCGGTATTGGGACCACCAGATAGCAGGCCATACCTTGACTGTTTTATCCCAGACGAGGACTTAAGGAGCTTGCCATTGCCCAACCAAATTAATCCGGCAGTGTACAGAGAAGCTTAATGAGCACACAAACATCCATGGACCTTATTCTCCCTCTCACACAATCGCATCCCTGCTGAGGTAATGCAACCGACCCCAGTTGTCTGTGAGGGGAACCAAACCTGGGGCCTCTGGGCACTTAGGGCGTGAGCCTCTACAGCTAAAAGCCCACTTGCGATCAGCTAAGGCTGCCCACCAAACTCATTACTCTTTTTGTGAGTAGTCGCTGTGCCGCTCTACAGGATAACGTACCACCTCCCGAAGGTATGTGGGTTACACTGACACACATACCGCTCACGCCACATCGTATATATCCTGTGGCTTCCCACCTCCTCTTCTCAGCCCATTACTGGTCTTTGATTAAACCCCATTGCCCTCAGGTCTTCTTCTTTTAAAAGCCCCCTGGGTGTATTGCTGTTTTCCTCATGATAATTGCTACAAGAGAAAAACGAAACAAACCCATGTTGTTAGGGCAGAGGAAATGTAGAGAGATTAATCCTCTTCTCTTGGGATGTCGTGCACCAGACGCTTCATTCCCTTCCTTCTGACTGACACATTTGCTGGCGATGAAATCAACCACTTGGCTGCCAACTGGAGCTTGAAAGTGATTGGAAATTACTACGGTTTACAACTGGAGGGCCGGCAGAAAAAAATTCTGTTTTGTTGACATGGCAACAGGGACCCAACCAATCTGAACATGAATTAGGGACATGTCCAATAATTTGGAAGGGCTGTGCTCTTAAAAAAAAAAATTGAGTTGTAGAGTAGGAAGAGAAGAAGAAGAAACGTTAGAGTACACTGGAACGGCCTATTAAAAAAACAGCACATTATACATCCAAACTATATAGGTGGTAAGTTGGTAAGTGAAATCTATGCCAAGATCAGGAAACCTCCAGCCAGAACAGATGTGGGTTTATAGAGGCAAAGCGAGCCTTTAAAACGGGCTTAGGGAATTTCCAATTCAATAATATGTTGATCTAAATGTGAAGACATGAAAATGGGCATTTAATGGGATCTGAGCTTTTAAACCGAACGAACTGATGAAGTGGCATTTTTATGGGGGACCGGCCTGAAGTTCACTTAATACAAAAATCACGGTTCTCCCGAGCGTCAGCCCTGATTTCTTCACGTCAGGAGCGCTGGCAGGTCGCTAGAGAAAGCCTCACAGGAGAGCAATTCCGAACGATGACATCACAAACTCCAATATTGGTCCCTTGAGGTATCCGCTTATATTGTATCTAGACCACCCAGACTGTTTGCTCTCATCAGAGCTTCACTCTCACAAACAAAATGTCTCTTTTCACATTGAAGAAATGAGAATAATAAAGACACATCAGGCCAGATTAGAACATAAGAACAACCATACTGGGTCAAACCAAAGGTCCATCTATCCCAGTAACCTGTCTGCTGATACCAGATGCTCCAGAGGGAGAGAAAACTACAGGTAATCCTCATGTGATCCCTCCCCTGTCATCCATTTCCAGACAAACAGAGGCTAGGGACACCATTTCTACCCATCCTGTCCCAGCTGTGCCGTGCGAGGTCCCTTTTGGAGCACTGGAAAGAGGGCATCTTTCCTCATGGAAACAAAGAGGCTGAGCAAACCCATCGACATGAATAGGGGTTTTTCCATCCACATCAGTGGGCTTTGGATCTGGCCCAGAGAGAGACGTTCCTCCTCGACTGTCACAGCGTAAGCCGCCTTTCTGCAATATCGGCATTTTCCTCCTTCCTCCCTCCCCTCCCCACCCCGTCTGTTATAAATAGCAGCGACAGGAGCTGCCGTGCCCCCTTTGGACTCCCCTCAGAGCTTCCCGAAGCCAGCAGTGATTACAGGGCCGCCTCTTTGAGTAAACAATGCCTCCTCCTCGTGGTCGTGTTCCAGCGGCCTTTGCCCTGTCCCACCGTGACCCGCGGCAGGAAGTTCTCCTGCGCGAGCTGCAGGCTAATTAAAGGAACAGCCTAGAGACCTCGTCACCTCCCCCAGGGCCTGCCGCATTGTTCTGGTCTCCGTCAAGCCGCATGACAAGGTTACGGCGGCAGAAAGTTGAAGTGGCTTCTTCAGTCAGCAAAGTTGCAAGAGGAGATGCCCTGTTTCACAGGCCCGGCCCGAGATTAGCGGCGGATAATAAATGTGCCTGTGTCGTGAAAAGCTAAAGTTGAAGGGATTGGGTGTTTCCTGGCAGCTCTCTCTTCAGGGCTAATGACTGTGGCCGGGCATCGCGTACGTGCCATGCAGACAACCCCAATTAAAGGGCCGCAGCCTTATGCGTTTTGTGTACTTTAGATACTCCAAATATAAACCCCTTGTGATATTCTCCCCCACAAAAGCAACAATCGCTTGTTCTGAGCAATTAGGTCCTTTTTTATTTCAAGGCAGCAGCAGAGTCCGGCCAGCTCAAAGCCTTTAAAAACCATGAACGTGGTGTAAAAAGCAGATTTAAAAAAAAAATCTGTTTGTTTCCTTCCCGGATTTGGAGACTTTGGAGTGCATGGGGATCAGCTTGTTAAGGTTTTGCTCTGCACTTCAGCCCATAGCGTTGTGCTGCTCAAGCCCGGCCAGCCCCCCTATGTCACGGGCCAAGGGGGCTGCTCCAGCGGCCCCCTCTCCTGCGTGACACGGCAGGCAGGTTAAATGGCTCAACATAGGGTTCCACTGGTTAACGTTTTAAGTAGGATTTTAGATCCCTACTCTGTCCCTGCAGACCAGCCTTCCAAGATGGACTCTGCCCCTTTGTTTCTGCAGCTTCATATTTACACACCCATAAGAGACACCCCAAGCTTCCCTCAAGGTTCTGCAGCTGCCTCCATGATTTCTGAGGAACAGGAGTGGGAAGGTATTTCTTGTGGCACCTACATAGATTCATGGGACACTAGAACTGGAAGGGACTTTGAGACGTCATCAAGTCCAGTCCCCAACCAAACACTGTCTAGACTCTCCCTGACGGGTGTCTATCCATCCAGCTCTTCAATATCTCCAGTCACGGAGATTCCATAACCCCCCTAGACAATTTATTCCAGTTTATTTAACAGGTAGGAATCTTTTCCTAATGTTCAACCTCAACCTCCTTTGCTGCAATTTAAGCCCATTGCTTTTTGTCTTATCCTCAGAGGCCAAGGAGAACAATTTTTCTCCCTCCTCCTTGTGACACCCTTTTAGGTACTTAACATCTGCTCTCATGTCCCCTCTCAGGCTGTGTCTTGACTGCATCCCTCTGTCAGCAGAGGGATGCAATTAGACACTTCAAAGTTGATAATGAAGCGGGGATTTAAATATCCCGCACTTCGTTAGCATAAAAATGGCCACCGCTTTTTTTCGACGTGGAGCTTTGTCAAAAAAAATGACAGTCTAGCCGCGGATCTTTTGAAAAATAAACCCTTTTTCAAAAGATCCTGTATGCCTCAAAAATGAGGTTTTTTTCAGAGTTTCTAATCTGCATCCTCTGCCAACAGAGGGATGCAGTCTAGATGTAGCCTCTGTGTTCTCTTTTAAACTAAACAAGCCCAGTTCTTTCAGTCTTCCCTCAGGTTTTCTAGACCTTGAATCATTTTTGTTGCTAGCAAAGTGGCTGCCTAGCTGTACCAGCTCTATGCAGGAGTGTCCCTGAGTTGGCCCAGCCTGACTCCCATCTCCAGCAATTGCCCATTAGGAAAAGCAGATCTCTTCAACATCCAGAAAATGCGCGAGTTCTTCCTTTCTGGATGACAGCCCAGGAGAGACTCAGTGGGCTGTGGCCCATGATAGTCCCTCTCGCTGTCAGATCAGAAATAGCGCTGTTGTAATGAGCCGTCAGCCGAGTGGGAAGCCAGGACGTCTGGCAGCATAACACAGATCGCTGCCACTTGAGTTAAAGGAGTCACTTTGCTAGCTGCCGGCAATAGCAGGTTCTTATCCACTAGTGAGAGAGTCAACATGCATGTGGTCAATGGGGTGCATTCGGAGACTTCGCACGAGGATGAAGACATGTATATGCTGATGGTGGTCACGGGGTCAACACGCATGTGGTCAATGGGGTGCATTCGGAGACTTCGCACGGGGATGAAGACATGTATATGGTTATGAGGAAACACATGTCTACTCGGGGGAGTTATTTTGAAATAACTCCTCTTACTTTGAAATAACAAGGCAAGCGTTCACACTACAGGCACGTCTACACAGCAGCGTTACTTCAGAATAACTGACGTTATTTCAAAGCAACAAAGGGCGCCTCTACACAGCAAGCCGTTATTTCGACATAATGTCGAGCTGGAGGACTTCTAACTCCAACTCCTGTAACCCTCATTTCATGAGGCGTTAGAGAAGTCGAAGGAAGAGTGTTCTTCCTTCGATTTCCTGAGGTGTAGACAGCGCCAAAAGCTGAGTTAGGCTATTTTGACTTCAGCTACACAATTGTCGTCGCCGAAGTTGCATCGCTTACTTTGACTTTTCCCCTGCTGTGAAGATGTGCTCTATTAATCCCGTTATTTCAAAATAATGGGCTTGTTATTTTGAACTAATCACTCCTGCGTGTGAAGAGAAATAAGCTTATTTCGAAATAGTTATTTCAGGAATGATTAGTTCAAAATAACCTGGTAATGTAGACATATCCATAGTTCTTAAGAACCATTGCTAAAGCCGTTAGCACAATACACTCCAGTGTTTCTTCATAAGAACATAAGAACGGCCATACTGGGTCAGACCAAAGGTCCATCTAGTCCAGTATCCTGTCTGCCGACAGTGGCCAGCACCAGGTGCCCCAGAGAGGGTGGACCGAAGACAATGATCAAGCGATTTCGATTTGTCTCCTGCCATCCCTCTCTAGCCTCTGACAAACAGAGGCCAAGGACACCATTTTATCCCCTGGCTAATAGCCTTTTATGGACCTAACCTCCATGAAATTATCTAGTTTCTCTTTAAACTCTATTATAGTCATAGTCTTCACAGCCTCCTTTGGCAAGGAGTTCCACAGGTTGACTACACAAGTTCCTCATAAGCAGCTGCCCAGTGATTTCTCTAGGTAACTACCTTGGTCCAAACTGATAGGGGATAATCCACATAGGGGCTATATATACCCCTTTCCTCTTTACACAGAATGCTTTCCAAACAAACTAATGTACCGACTCTCTACAGGAAACAGTACCTACAACTTACCAATGCAACCTCCTCTCAGGCAGGTGTTCTATGCTCAACACGGCTTAAAGACAGGTGTGTCTACACTAGGAAATTATTTTAAATAACTAAATTTGGCTTCATAACTCCCAATTTTACAAAATTGAACAAGCGTGTCCACACTGCAAGGAAGCTGTGAAATTAGTCTGAGGCCAGCTCTGTTAGGGCACGTCTACACTGCAGCATTATTTTGAAATAACTAAAGTTATTTCGAAATAGCAAGGTGAGCATCCACACAGCAAGACCATTATTTTGAAATAACAGGCTTCTTCCGGCGTAATAAACCCTCAATTCATGAGAAATAACGCCTATTTCGGAATAGCGGTAGTATGGACGCTCCACGGCTGCTATTTCAAAATAGCGCCTCCCCAGGGCCATTCAAAGCAATTACTTTCCAGTGCTTCTGGGGGCTCACAAACCAAGGTAGCACATCCACATTAGGAGAGCCTGCATTGGACTATTTTTTGAGGTTTCCCTGGAGAGTGGACGTGCTATTTCGAAATAGCTCCTTCGGGAATTATTATTTCAAAATAAGCTCATGGTATAGACATACCTTTATTATCAGGGCTTGACAAATCCACTTATCTACTCGCCCGTGGTGAGTAGATTTCAGTCGGTCGCCCCGTTCACCAGCAGTGCGCACATGCGCAGTGCAGGTCTGGCGCCTGTGCGGTGCGGAGCTGGTGAGTGGGTTTTCGCCATGGTTGTTGAGCCCTGTTTATTATGGGCGCGCTACCTTGATTTAGAGCTCCAGGAGGCACTGGGGAGTAATTATTTTCACTTACTTTGGGGAGGCGTTATTTCGTAATAGCACCACCGCAGCGTCCACACTCCTGCTATTTTGAAATAATTCTTTCTAAATTAGCCTTATTCCCCGTGGAAAGCAGGAGTCCAGATTTCAAAATAACCATCCCGTTACTGTGAAAGAACAGGTTTGGTAGTGTGGACGCTCTGCTTATTATTTCAAAATAACTCCTTCATGTAGACCCGGGCTAAGGCTTTGACATACTTCTCTGTTCAATGTTGCACTCTGAATCGTTTGCTTGACTCCCCTCTTCTTTTTTTTCCTCCATTTTCTGTCCTCTTTAATCAGTTGATATCTGGTCAAATTGGCTTTCTCCTCTCCTGAACAGCCTTTCCTCAAAATCTACTAGGCTACCGCCTTTAAGTGATTGGGCAAGAAAATGGCAAATGAAACTTAATGTTGATAAATGTAAAATAATGCACATTGGAAAACATCATTCCAACTATATATACAATATGATGGGGACTAATTTGACTACAACTGCTCAAAAGAAAGATCTTGGAGTCATTGTGGATAGTTCTCTGAAAATATCCACTCAGTGTGCAGCGGCAGTCAAAAAACCAAACAAAATGTTAGGAGTCATTAAAAAAGGGATAGAGAATATGACAGAAAATAACTTATTAACTCTCTATAAAACCA
This sequence comes from Pelodiscus sinensis, assembly GCF_052426305.1. Lineage (NCBI taxonomy): Eukaryota > Metazoa > Chordata > Testudines > Trionychidae > Pelodiscus > Pelodiscus sinensis. The sequence continues at coordinate 256,755,377 of NC_143053.1, forward strand.
TGGGACGCCCACAGCTTGAATACTGTGTACAGATGTGGTCATCTCATCTCAAAAAAGATATCTTGGCACTGGAAAAGGTTCAGAGAAGGGCAACAAAAATCATGAGGGGTTTGGAACGGGTCTCATATGAAGAGAGATTAAAAAGACTTGCACTTTCCATCTTAGAAAAGAGGAGACTAAGGAGGGATGTGATAGAGATCTATAAAATCATGACTGGTATGGAAAAAGTGAATAAGGAATAGTTATTTACTTATTCCCACAATAAAAGAATTAGGTGTCACCAAATGAAATTAATAGACAGCAGGTTGAAAACAAACAAAAGAAGTTTTTCTTCACTCAGCGCACAGTCAACCTGTGGAACTCCTTGCCAGAGGATGCAGTGAAGGCTAGAACTTTAACAGGGTTCAAAAAAGAGTTAGATTCATGGAGGTTGGGTCCATCAATGGCTATTAGCCAGGATGGGTAAGAATGGTGTCCCTAGCCTCTGATTCTCTGGAGGTGATGACAGGGGAGGGATCCCGTGAGGATTACCTGTTGTGATCCCTCCCTCTGGGGCATCTGGTATTGGTCAATGTTGGCAGACAGCATCCTGGGCTAGATGGACTTTTGGTCTGACCCAGTATGACCGTTCTTATGTTCTTACGTTCTTTTTCCATTGTTAAAATAAGCACTGTTTTCCCTCATTTCTTCATCAACTGCCCTGTCTGAAGGTTTCCACAGAAGCCAACCTTGGCCAGTTCTGATTCTAGACCCTTCTCAGAACAACTTCTACGGACCTGGACACAGGACATTAGCCAGGACAGGATAAGAAAGCTGCAGCGCTATAAATGACTCCATGTCTCCGACTTGACCACCACGCCTGACCTGGCAAGGAGCCTGCTTCCTCCAACACATTACTCAGAAGTTTTCTCCCTCCTTGCTGGCCAGTGCCTCACTGACTGTGTCTCCGTGCTGCTGAGCCGGTTCTGCTTTGCTCAGTGTGAGTTTGAGGTCGCTCACTCTCAACACGCCTCTGGAGAAATGAGGCTTAATATCCAGGAGTCAACTATGGTCATAAAGGGTGTGTCTACAACGCAATGTCAGACAAAATAAGCTATGCATTTTGAGCTATGAGACTATTTCGAAATAGCTTATTTAATCATTCAGCACCATCTAGACAGCGCCAAATGTCGAAATAAAGCGCTATTCTGAAACGTCCCTTACTCCTCCTAGAACGAGGTTAACCGAATAGCGAGCCCGAAATAACAGGCTCGAAATAGCGTCGCAGTGTAGACATAGCCAAAGAGTGATCATCAGCTGTTCTAAGACAGCAAAGGGAGGGAATCTGTAGGGGACTGATGAAGGAGGAGAGTACAGCAGGATATGGTCTCAATTCACAAAATTATAATGTAGCCACGGTAATAAACTGGAGAATGCTGCCTAGTCTGTATCATAAAACCAGAGCACAACCCTGCTGTGTAACAGAGCAAGCCCTCTCCAGAATGCCTTTTTTTTTAAAGTTTAAGTAGGCAAGAACAAACAACACAATTTCCCGTCTATCTAATGAAATCCATCTGCCCGGGCAATGCGTTCCTATAGATCGGCTCCCTGCACTGGAGCTATACATCAAGAGGTGGAATTGATTTTAGCCTCCGTGGCATTGTGCGAGGCTCGTTGGCTTTTCGGGTTTCTGGGGGAGCTCTTTTTTGCTTTCAACGGATGTGGTTTCCCCGCCTGGATTTCCTTCCACAAGGGAGTTATAGCTGGACATTGATGAATAATTTGTAGTCTCCACTAGTGAAACTTGTGCTGAGTTATGGCAAGTTCCCTCTCAGTGCTCTTTTGTGCCTGTAGACCTAACGCCTTCCACGCAAGGTGTACGGAGCATTTTGCTCAGCATGATTCCCTGGGAAGAGTGGTAAGTGTTACATGTGTTCTAGCTGTCTTCCCAGCTCCTCCCTTGCACCCAACCAGGTCTTGTCATCAGGACTTCATGGAAGACAACTCAGGCTGGCTACGTCTACACTGGCATGATTTTCCAAAAATGCTTTTAACGGAAAAGTTTTCCGTTAAAAGCATTTTCGGAAAAGCGCGTCTAGATTGGCAGGACGCTTTTCCGCAAAAGCACTTTTTGCGGAAAAGCGTCCATGGCCAATCTAGACGCGCTTTTCCGCAAAAAAGTCCCGATCGCCATTTTCGTGATCGGGGCTTTTTTGCGGAAAACAGTACTATGCTGTCTACACTGGCCATTTTGCGCAAAAATCTTTCGGAAAAAGACTTTTGCCTGAATGGGAGCAGCATAGTATTTCCGGAAAAGCACTGATGATTTTACAGTAGATCGTCAGTGCTTTTCCGGAAATTCGAGTGGCCAGTGTCGACAGCTGGCAAGTTTTTCCGGAAAAGCGGCTGATTTTCCAGAAAAACTTGCCAGTCTAGACACAGTCGTCATGTCTACAGTACAGAGTTTTTCCGGAAAAACGGCCGTTTTTCTGAAAAATCTTCCCTTATGTCCACACTGCAATCACGTTCTTTCGAAAGAAAATTGAAAGAACAAAGGGTTTGAGTGGTAAACCTCTTTCTACGAGGAAGAAGCCTTTTTCCAAAAGAGCTCTTTTGGAAAAAGGCATGTGTGGACGGGGAAGAGGGAGTTCTTTCACAAGAAGCAAAAGAGAAAAAGCACAGGTGCCCTGGTGACCACTCCATCCAAAGCAATCACAGCTTACATGCAAGAGAGCATCCATTCAGTATGGACGCTATCTTATGAAAAAGCAGATCACTTTTTCGATGCACTTTGGCAGAGTGGACGCTCTCTTTCGGAAGAAGTTTTTTTGGAAGATCACTTCCGAAAAGCTTATTTCAAAAGAAGCCTGCAGTCTCGATGTAGCCTCAGTTGTGGCACTGGTAAAAGCGGGATGAGAGCAAGAGGCAAGCCCTTAACTTAGAAGTGAAGGACCAAATCCTCAGCTGATTTAATTCAGCTCTCTGGACGTAAGTGGAGGGGTGCTGATTTATGCCAGATAAGATCTGATCTACATTCTGTGGGGCAGGCAAAATGTCCTTATTTAGCCTTCGTCTACACTAGGGCTTTATTTTGAAATAAATCCCCTTCGGTCGAATTTATAAGCGGTGCATCCACACACTGGAAACAATAACCCCAACTCTACATACCATACAATGGGGGCTAATTTAGCTACAACTAATCAGGAAAGAGATCTTGGAGTCATTGTGGATAGTTCTCTGAAGACGTCCACACAGTGTGCAGTGGCAGTCAAAAAAGCAAACAGGATGTTAGGAATTATTAAAAAAGGGATAGAGAATAAGACGGAGAATATCTCATTGCCCTTATATAAATCCATGGTACACCCACATCTTGAATACTGAGTACAGATGTGGTCTCCTCATCTCAAAAAAGATACACTGGCATTAGAAAATATTAGGAGAAGGGCAACTAAAATGATTAGGGGTTTGGAATGGGTCCCATATGAGGAGAGATTAAAGAGACTGGGACTTTTCAGCTTGGGAAAGAGGAGACTAAGGGGGGATATGATAGAGGTCTATAAAATCATGAGTGGTGTGGAGAAAGCGAATAAGGAAAAGCTATTTTCTTGTTCCCATAATAAAAGAACTAGGGGCCACCAAATGAAACTAATGTGTAGCAGGTTTAAAACAAATAAAAGGAAGTTCTTCTTCACACAGCGCATAGTCAATCTGTGGAACTCCTTGCCTGAGGAGGTTGTGAAGGTTAGGACTATAACAGGGTTTAAAAGAGAGCTAGATCAATTCATGAAGGTTCAGTCCATTAATGGCTATTAGCCAGGATGGGTAAGGAATGGTGTCCCCAGCCTCTGTTTGTCAGAGGGTAGAGATGGATGGCAGGAGAGAGATCACTTGATCATTACCTGTTTGATTCACTCCCTCTGGGACACCTGGGATTGCCCACTGTTGTCAGACAGTGTACTGAACTGGATGGACCTTTGGTCTGACCTAGTATGGCCATTCTTATGTTCTTATGTTCTTAAGCACCAGGATACAGTGAGGTATGGAGATTTGATTTGTCTCACTGGGTGTAAATCCATGACCAAGCTAAGATAAGAACTGAGGAACCAGATTCCCACCTTGCTTAGTCTAACCACTAGGCCACACTTTTTATCTTACTGCTGCATGTGGCGCCTTGTGAGTTAAATATTTTTTCCACTGTCACCAAAGGCTTAATTATAAGCCTCTGGCACCAAATGTAGGCTGCTCAGCCGATAGCTGTCTGACTAGCTGAAGCACTAATTCCCAATCTGAGCCTGAAGAGACTAGTTATCTTGGTGAGAGAAACACATACTTACACAGACTTTTTTTTTTCTTATTCCTGACCTTTCGGAGTGAGCGTGAAGGCAGAGGACTGAGGAGTGAACCTCAAGAGAGGCAGGTTCAAAATGTTGTACAGCAACACCGGAGAGCATTAGACATGTAGGGAACGTACATATACATTGAGAAGCAGAGGTGTGGTTGAGCTGGAGAGAGTCCAGAGGAAAGCAATGCAAATGGGAAAGGGTTAAGAAAACCTGACCTCAGAGGAAAGGTTAAAAAAACGGGGCATGTTTAGTTTTGAGGAAAGAAAACCGAGGTGGAAACTGATTCCAACCGTGAAATAGGTTCAGGGCAGTTATAAAGAGGATGGGGATTAATTGCTCCCCAATTCCACAGGAGGTAGGACAAGAAGAAATGGGCTAAATCTGTGGCAAAGGAGATTTCAGTGAAGTGTTAGGGAAAAAAACTTTCTTACTCTCGAGGGGGATCTGTCGAGAAAGAAAGCTTTTTTCAACAGATCCCTTATGCCTCCTGCAAGGAGGTTTCCAGGATCTGTCGAAAAAAGCTTTCTTTCTCGACAGATCCCCCTCTAGACTGCCGCTTTTTGCTGACAAAGTGCTGAGTCGGCAAAAGGCGGTGGCCGTTTTTATGCATATTAGGCGCGGGATATTTAAATCCCTGTCTCATTTGCAATGTTGACCTGCCTAATCTCATAACAGAGGGATGCAGTCTAGACATACTAAGGGTGGTTAAGCTCAGCAACAGGGTTCCAAGGGAGGTTGTGGTATTTCCATCCTGGGCAGGTTTTAGAGACAGACAGGCCAAACACCTGTCAGAGATGGTCTAGGACAATCAATGGTTTTCAGCCCATGGTCTGCAGACCACTGGGGGTTTACAGACTATGCCTGAGATTTCCGAAGGCATGCGCACCTTCGTTTGAAATTTTGTAGGGGCCTGAAAAGGAAAAAAGATTGAAAGCCACGGGTCTGGATTTACTCTGTCCTGCCTTAGGGCAGGGGACTGGATTTGATGACCTCTCCCGGTCCCTTCCAGCCCTACCATTCTATGAAAAAAGATACTCTGTGTTTCCAATTCCCTCTGCTTTCACAATGACTCAGTCCCTGGTTCAGAGCCAGATCTGCACGGTTTACGATGTCCGAGAATTGATTTGCTTTAAGTTCTGCATTTCCCTCATTAAACATTACTAAAAGGTAAGGCAAAGCTACAAGACCACACACGTTGGCATTGGGGCCATATGTATGCAGTGCACAGCTGACATGGCAGCATAAATTAATGTTTGCTCCCATCTGGTGGGTGGAAGTAGAAATTGCAGGTAGATGGAACATGATGTAAATTGTTTTTTCAGTGAGTTGTGGGTAATATTTAGTGTGGGGGGGGAGGGTAAAAAACCTTTTTTGATTTTGTTTCTATTTTCACTAGGAGGGTGCGGAAGCACTGGAATGGATTACCTAGAGAGTTGGTGGAATCTCCATCCCTAGAGTTTTTTAAGTCTCAGCTTGACAAAGCCCTGGCTGGGTTGATTTAGTTGGGACTGGTCCTGCCTTGGGCAGGGGGCTGGACTTGATGACCTCCTGAGGTCTCTACCAGCTCTAGGATTCTATTTGTAAAGGCATTTTATGGATCATTATGTTTTTATTTAACTCTTTATCTGTGTATGGATCACATGGGCGTTTTCTGATCCGCTACCGCTGTAATTCTGGAGCGGAAACCAGAGATCACAAACAGGGAACGGGTGAATGTGTCATACACGTGTCATACTACCTCAGAAAGGCAGCAATGCTAAACATTCATGGTCCATTTTGGTCAATTTCATGGTCATCCAATTTTTTTTAAATGGTAAATATTAAAATGGTAAACTACAGCGGTGGAATTGTGTGGGGAGGTTGCAAGGTTATTATAGGGGGGCTCTTTTGTGCTGCTGTTGGTGGTAGCACTGCCTTCAGAGATGGGGAGCAGCAGCGGCTGGTTGGGAACAGTGGCTGCTGGATGGGAGCCCAGCTCGGAAGGCAGAGCTGCTGCCAGCAGTAGCACAGATGTAAGAATGTCATGGTATCCTCCATTGTATCTATATAGTATAGGGTAAAGGCACACAAAAAACCAAATGTCATGGGAGGACACCAGATTTCACGGTTTTGCATGGCTGTGAATTTGGAAGGGCCCCAGCAACAGCTAATGGTCTCACCATCAAACTGGAAGCCTGCATTCCTTTTCTGACTTTGTCCCAGACCTGCTCTGTGACTTTGGATATGTTTCTGTGCTTTTTGTCTCTTTAGAGTGTAAGCTTTTTAGGGACGACACTGTCTCTTCTTATACATCTGTACAGTGCCTTGCGTAACATTGCGTTGCTCTTGGTCTCAACTTCTAGATGTTGGTGTCATACAAGTAATAATGATTGTGCTGAATTCTGTCAAGCTACAACTTCTGGTTGATGGGGTTGGTGCTAACGATGCAGGGTTGGTGCTAACGATGGGGCTGGTGCTAACGAAACATCGCAAGGACAATCACTTAGGCCGTGTCCAGACTCAGGGGTTTTTTCGGGAAAAGTAGCCTTTTCCCGAAAAAACTTCCCCTGCGTCCAGACTCAAGGCTTTTCTTTCGATGGTGGTAAACCTCAATTTACGAGGAAGAACGCCTTCTTTCGAAAGTTCCTCTTTCGAAAGAAGGCGTTCTTCAATGTAAAGAGGCCGTCTTCGAAAGAGAGCATCCAGACTCGCTGGGTGCTCTCTTTCGAAAAAGCGGATTTCTCTTTCGAAAGATCCGCCTGCAGTCTAGACGCGATCTTTCGAAAGAGGCTCTTTCGAAAGATGCTTTCGAAAGAGCCTCTTTCGAAAGAAGCCTGCAGTCTAGACATAGCCTTAGTGCTATGAAGAAGTAACATTAATCCTGGTGGATTTTTTCCCTCTTGTGCTGTTCAGAAAGGAATTGAAAGAAAAATCCTTAGAAGCTGTAATTCTAATCTGCGTTTTTTCCTCCAGAGCACAGAATCCTTACCCGAACATTTAGGACCTATCTGAGACCAAAGTATTCTGTTTGATTGATTGTTGCATATGAGAGATGTGATGCAAACAGAAGGGTTTGGGGGGGTTTCTTTTAATACATCCTTAAATGTAGCAAACAAGATTCTTGCTGATTAAGTAAAAGTCATTCTTTGGGGTCTTATTTGTGTTACAGGAATTCCTTACAAGGGAAAATTCAAATCTGCTTCAATTAAGGGTCCAATTTGTAGCCCCGCTGGGATAAAGCTGGGATAGCGAAACAGTTAGGCAATTAGATTTAGAGCTAGGAGACCATCAATTCCCTGCTCTGCCACAGCTTTCCTGAGTCAATGGGGGCTAGTTTCTTGGTCTATCAGCACCTCATTCCTCTACCAGTAAATTGGGGATAATAACAACCCACCTGTTGGGGTATTCAGAGCATAAATACATTAAAGACAATGAGGCGATGAGGGTCACTCATTAACTTTATGCATAAAATAGGCTCCTAAATACTCGCCATGGACATCTTCTAAATGCTGTTTGGGGCCCCTTACATCCTTTTATAATAATAATTTCACCATCGAGCACTGATTGTCTGTACTGTAGACTTCAGATCCCTTTCCAAAGATGGACAGTGTCACTGCTTTCATTTACACAAAGGGGAGGTCAGAAACAGAGCAGCAACAGGACCTGCCCAAACACATGCAGCAGCACTGTCCTTACCAGCAGCTGCGTAGGGCACCCGAAAATTTTGGGCACCATTGGGTCTTAATGTCTACCCCCCTGCCTTTTCCTATACCTGTTCTGTGGCTCTGCTTCCTCTGGAAAGGGTCTAGTTGACTTAAAAGTGAAAAAGTGCTCTGCAGATCTATTAGCAGAACCCTGGTATTCCTATTAGCAGAACAATGAATCTGTGAAAAAGCCATTCAAATGGCAAGGAAGTTATTTAAAGGGCATTTGCCAACCCCAGGTATATACTGTCTCAGAGCTGTGTTATTCTGCAACTTAAAAAAAAAATAGTCCTGTAGCACCATAGGGCACATCTACACCGCACCGTTATTTCGAAAGATCTCACATTATTTTGAAATAGCAAGGTGAGCAGCCACACAGCAAGCCCGTTATTTCGAAATCATTTCGAAAGAACAGGCTTCTTATTCCAGAATAATAAACCCTTGTTTCACGAGGAATAATGCCTATTTCGAAATAGTGGTATTTCGGAATAGCAATAGTGCGCACGCTCCACAGCTGCTATTTTGAAATAGTTCCTCCCCAGAGCCATTCAAAATAATTACTCCACACTGTTTCCTGGGGCTCAAAATCGAGGTAGTGTGTTCACATTAGAGGAGTCTGCGTCAGATTCATTTTGAGGTTTCCCTGTAGTGTGGACATGCTATTTTGAAATAGTTATTTTTGGAGTTACTATTCCAAAATAGCTTCTGAAATACGTGAGTAGTGTAGACACACTGGTAGGGTGCGCCTACACAGCACCCTAAACTCAAAATAAGATACGGCGCCACGCGAATTATGTATCTTATTTCCATTTTATTTCAAAATTAGGCTATTTTGAAATTTGGCACATCTACACAGTGCCAAATTTCAAAATAAAGCACTACTTCGAGCCATTCCTTAACCCTCGTGCAACAAATATTTTGAAACAAATATTTTGAAATAATGGGCATGTTCCTTAGGGGACGCGGCATTGCTATTTCGGGAGACTTCTGGTATCCCAAAGGAGCAATGCAGTCTAGACGTACCTTTGGGGTACATCTAGACTACAGGCTTCTGTCAACAAAGAGCGTCTAGACTACATCCAGTTCTATAGACAAAGTAAGCCGCTTTGTCAACATGAGAGTGTAGGTGCAAAGGATAGTGTAGATGCAATATTGCCTTCTGTCGACAAAAGGCGTTATTCCTCATAGAATGAGGTTTACCAACGTCGACAAAACTACCGAGTTCTGTCGACGGTATGTCGAAAGAACTCGGCGGTAGTGTAGATGCAGGTATAGTTTGTTGACAAAAGGCCACTTTTGTCGACAAAACTCTGTAGTCTAGACACACCCTTGGAGACTAACAATCTGAGGAAGTGGGTTTTGCCCACAAAAACTCAGGACACATTGGCTACGTCTACACTGGCACCCTTTTCCGGAAATGCTTAAAACGGAACAGTTTTTCCTTATAAGTATTTCCGGAAAAAGCACGTCTACATTGGCAGGGTGCTTTTCTGGAAAAGCACTTTTTCCGGAAAAGCATCCGTGGCCAATGTAGACGCGCTTTTCCGCAAAAAAGCCCCAATCATCATTTTCGTGATCGGGGCCTTTTTGCGGAAAAGAATACTGTGCTGTCTACACTGGCCCTTTTCCGGAACAGTTTTTCCAGAAAAGGACTTTTGCCCGAACGGGAGCAGCATAGTTTTTCTGGAAAAACACTGACAATTTTACAGTAGATCGTCAGTGCTTTTCCGGAAATTCAAGGGGCCAGTGTAGACAGCTGGCAAGCTATTCCGGAAAAGTGGCTGATTTTCCGGAATAAGTGGCCCAGTGTAGACACAGCCTATATGTATATATACCGATGAATGGTATATACCTGGGGTTCTGTAGCACCTTCGAGACTAACAAATATATATACATCTATATATTTTTGTTAGTCTCGAAGGTGCTACGGAACCCCACGTATATACCGTCCGTTTCTGGATTTACTGTGTTAGTCGACAGGCCCTTATTTTAAAATTTGCTATAAAAATGTTTCATGAGGAGTTTGCTGAAGATTATAAAATCACATCTCTAAAAAATCGCCCTCCTTGCCTGCCCCACAGGCTACCATTGGGCAAAGGGACACCAGTTTATGTAGTACTGCAGAGCCCCCCATAAACTTTAGGGATGTCCCTGTATAACAGATCAGAACCTGGATGAGAACCAACAGCCTTCTTTCCCTGTCCAATGCCCCACTCACATGCGTGCAACATTCAGTGGCTTCTACAGAGAACAAATCAGCTAGAAAATAAGAGATGGCCTCAGATTTCAGGCTTGAGTCCAATTCCAACCCCCCACCCCCAAGTCAGATCCAGCCTTTTAAAGGCTAGTCGCAAGGTCTGGTTCCAGATCCATCCTCCCCTAAGTTGTTGGCCCCCGGGGCTTTGTTCAGGCCCCTCTGTAGAAGATACAGAGCGAAGTGGGCTCGGGCTTGGGAGGAGAATAACTGAGCTCCCTCTGTAATGAGGGGTTGCAGCTATGGCCTCTTGGATCCATCTGTCGGAAGGAAGGAGGCCAAGAATTCTGGGAGTTGCCAGACACATAAAAGTTTAAGGACCACTCCCAAGTTGTCTTCTTGCTGGAAGCGTGGTGTTTATGGCTGGAATTGTCAGGTACCTCAGGGCAGCTAAGGAGAGCCGGGGGGGGGGGGGGGGAGGGTAAAATGGCTTGAAGCCACCTTTCTGATCCCCCACACCCAGCCCTGCGGCTAAGTGGGAGTCGGCGAGGACATGGCTGTTCCAGCCACACCTTTTTGCTCCGTGTTGTTCTCCAGCACGTTCCCCCCGCCCTGCTCCTCTGGGACTAGACAACAAGGCAGTGGAGAGCCCGCTATGCGGTGGCGTGGAATTCAGGGATTCCCCAAGCGTGAGGTAATCCCACTGACGTGGCGCAAATTATTATACAGGTTGGACCCTCCTGTGCTAGCACCTTTGGGACCTGAGTGGTCCCGAACTAGGGAATGTGCTGGACATGGGGAGGTCGGGGGAGGGAGGGGGTGTCTGCTTTCTCCTTGGCCACCCTGGGGCTCCACTTTTACCTAGGAAGATCCACTGCCACCCAAGACCTGCTGTCAGGGATGGGGAGAAGCAGGAGGGCTCCACTTTTCCCTCTGTGGCTTCGCTGCTGTCCAGGGCTTTGTGCTCCCACTGGTGGCTGGGGGCTTTGCTTAATCCCCAGCGGCTCTGCTGCTGCCTGGGGTCTCCTCGTTCCATCTGGTGGCTGCATCCTGGCAGCCTCTCTGCCACCTTTCCCTCAGTGACAGGGAGCTCCACTCTCCCCGCTTTTCCCCCGGAGACTGGGACTTCCACACTCCTCCCAGCAGCTCTGCTGCCCCCGGGCATCCATCTCACCTTCCTAGATGGACAGCAGGTTGAAAACAAACAAAAGGAAGTTCTTCTTCACACAGCGCACAGTCAACCTGTGGAACTCCTTGCCTGAGGAAGTTGTGGAGGCTAGGACTTCAACAGGGTTTAAAAAAGAGCTAGATTAATTCATGGAGGTTAAGTTCATTAATGGCTATTAGCCAGGATGGGTAAGGAATGGTGTCCCTAGCCTCTGTTTGCCAGAGGGGAGATGGATAGCAGGAGAGAGACCACTTGATCATTACCTGATTGGTTCACTCACCTGGCATTGGCCACTGTTGGCAGACAGGCTACTGGGCTAGATGGACCTTTGGTCTGACCCAGTCTGGCCGTTCTTATGTTCTTATGTTATATAGACTGGTAACGCTCCTGGGCCGCAGGCCTGTAAGCCATGGGGTCATCTTACAAGGCAAGACCTGGGGTGCTGCCAGACCAGGGAATTCCAGATCATGGAGTTTCAACCTGTACCTGTCCTGGAGAAGTGTCTAGAGATCCCAGCCACCCAGCCCCAGCTCTGATGGGTTTATAGTTTAAATCAGGGCTGGGGAACCTATGGCCCAAGGGATATATCCGCCCCCCCCCCCCGGTTTGCCTGGATCTGGCCCCTGAGGCATGGGGCTCCCCCCCGTATTGGGAAGCTGACGTTCCAACCCTGTGGGCCCCCTCCCACTCAGACCCCGCACCCTCCACTCTGCTCCTGCACCCTACTTTCCAGCCCACTCCTACACCCTCCCAGATACCCCCCCCCCAACTCACTCCAGCACCTTCCCTCCCATTCAGACCCACACTCTAAACCTCTTCCTGGCAGCCCCCTCCCACACACTGAACTCCTCATTGTTGGCCCCATTTTAGAGCATAAGGGGGGGGGCACAAAATCTACTAGCCTGCCCCCCGAGGCTCTGGTGTGTGAGGGAAATGTGGGGTTGTTGGTTTTTTTCCTCTCACTTGTGTGCGGCCTCCCCACTGATTTTTCTGTGGGTCAGCAGCCTCCGACACAAGAAAGTTTCCCCAGCCCTGGTCTACATAGACAACACAAAGAATCAGTGGAGACAAACAGGCCCCAAAATGGAAAGCAACTTGCCCAATGTCACCCCGTAGGTCCTCATGGGCTAAAAGGGAAAGGCGTGTCCGAGGGCAGACCACGACTTAGTTTTCACCATCAGGCCCGAAAGGCGTAAATGGCGAGTAAGTTGCCTAGCGACGGCATTATGCAACCAGAGCCCTGTCGTGTTGGCCTGCAAACGCCTCCCTGGGGTTTGTCATCAGCAGCCAAGAAACAAGAGGTTGAGAGGACGAGAAAGGGAAAGAGACTGAAGCGTTAGAGCTCATTATTTGATTTGCTGAGGGGTCTGACAGGCATCCAGAACCAGGGGAGCTCAGCTAGAGACTTCCCAGAACACCACACTGCGTAGCATTCAAGTTGAACCTCTCTAGTCCAGAACTGTGGTCCGGAACCATCCGTCGTCTGGAATAACACGAGTTCTCCGGATGTTCACTTTTCATGGGTGTGGCCAAGTTTCCCGTGGTCCCATAAAGTTTGTTTACAGCCCCCAGTCCTGGCTCTGAGTGTTCTGTGCTGTGATTTAGCTCTAAGTCACCCCTCCATATCCTGTAACAGCCCAGTCAGCAGTGGAAGTTTGGGTAATGCTGCTAGACAATATTGACCTCCCCCGGTCCGGCAAATTCTCTCATTAAGGACCAGTCAGGTCCTGAGGGTGCAACACTAGAGGTTCAACCTACATTTACTCTGGAAATGATCTCTCCTTCTGAGAACCATGATCTCTCCTTCTGAGAGCCTCAGCTACTGTAGACTGGTTATAGCCCTGTTGATTTTATGACGTCCCCGGCTTGATTTTGTAACCGAGACTTCTCACGTACAGGTGGGACCACCCTGCTCCTGCACTCTGGGAACCTGAGCAGTCCTAAATGACAGAGTTTGCTGGAGCAAGGGAGGTTCAGGCTCCCCTCCTGGCTGTTGGCCCTGCTCCCTGCCTCAGGCCTGCTGCCCCCAATTCTGCTGGGACTGCGCTTCCCACCCGGGGCCAGGGCTACGTCGCGAGCATGTTGACCCCAGGTGAGGCACAGCTCTCCCTACTGGTCTGGCCTGCACTTTGGGCTCCAGTCCAGGCTGCACTCCTGGGTGCCAGCCCTGCTGTCTCTGGCCTGGGCAAGGCTATGCTCCCTGCTATGCTGGCCCGGCCAGGCCTGTGCTGCCAGACCCCTCTAGACGGGGCTGTGCTTCCCATCACACCAGCTCCACACTCCCCACCACCAACCCAGCCTCTGAACCTGGCCAGGTAAGGCTCGCTGCTCCAGCAATATCCATGGTCCCAAAAGACCACAGATGCTGCCAGACGAGGGAGTCATTATAGAATCATAGAATCATAAAATCATAGGACTGGAAGGGACCTCGAGAGGTCATCGAGTCCAGCCCCCTGCCCTCAAGGCAGGATCAAGCTCCGTCTACACCATCCCTGACAGATGTCTATCTAACCTGTTCTTAAATATCTCCAGAGAGGGAGATTCCACCACCTCCCTTGGCAATTTATTCCAATATTTGACCACCCTGACAGTTAGGAATTTTTTCCTAATGTCCAATCTAAACCTCCCCTGCTGCACTTTAAGCCCATTACTCCTTGTCCTGTCCTCAGAAACCAAGAGGAACAAATTTTCTCCTTCCTCCTTGTGACACCCTTTTAGATATTTGAAAACCGCTATCATGTCCCCCCTTAATCTTCTTTTTTCCAAACTAAACAAGCCCAGTTCATGAAGCCTGGCTTCATAGGTCATGTTCTCTAAACCTTTAATCATTCTTGTCGCTCTTCTCTGTACCCTTTCCAATTTCTCCACATCTTTCTTGAAATGTGGCGCCCAGAACTGGACACAGTACTCCAGCTGAGGCCTAACTAGTGCAGAGTAGAGTGGCAGAATGACTTCACGAGTTTTGCTTACAACACACCTGTTAATACAACCTAGAATCATATTTGCTTTTTTTGCAACAGCATCACACTGTTGACTCATATTCAACTTGTGGTCCACTATGACCCCTAGATCCCTTTCCGCCATGCTCCTTCCTAGACAGTCGCTTCCCATCTTGTATGTATGGAACTGATTGTTCCTTCCTAAGTGGAGCACTTTGCATTTCTCTCTATTAAACCTCATCCTGTTTACCTCCGACCATTTCTCTAACTTGCTAAAAGGTCATTGAGTCTAGTCCCCTGCCTTCACAGCAGGACTAAGTACCATCCTTGACAAATTTTTGCCCCAAATGGCCTCCTCAAGAATTGAACTCTCAGCCCTCAGTTTAGCAGGCCAATGCTCAAACCACTGAGCTATCCTCCTCCCATTGTAGAGGTTCAGCCTGTAGGCTTTTACTCCCAAGTCATTGTTTCTTGAGGAGGGAGAAAAATTGTTCTCCTTGGTCTCTGAGGACAGGTCTAGAAGCAATGGGCTTAAGCTGCAGCAAGGGAGGTTGAGGTTGGACATTAAGGAAAACTTCCTACCTGTCAGGGTGGTCAAACACTGGAATAAATTGCCCAGGGAGGTTGAGGAATCCCCATCACTGGAGATATTTAAGAGCAGGTTGGACAGACACCTGTCAGGGATGATGTAGAAGGTGCTTGGTCCTGCCGTGAGGGCAGGGGACTGGACTTGATGACGTCTCGAGGTCCCTTCCAGTCCTAGCGCTCTAGGATTCGATGATTCTAACGTGCTATAATCGCATGGAAATAATGTTTCCCAATTGACCGTTCTGCTAGTGGTGGTTGTAAGCAACATGCCTAGGGATGTGGCATTGGATAACATGGAGTTTCTGCAGGGCTCTACGTGCAGGGTAGCAGGAAGGCATATCGGGCCCTAGGGCAATGTGGGGAGGGCAGGTCCATGCTCCTGGAAGGGGCGGGGCCTACTGAGGAAGGGGTGGGGCTTAGGGTGGAAGGGGCAGGGCTAAGGCAGCCAGGCCTCAGTGGTGCCCCCTCCTCTCCTCCCATGCAGCCCTCAGAGCCGTATGGAGCACACTGCAATGACACTCCAGCGATGATATAAAGAGCCTGGAGCACCAGATCCTTTTGAAATGCTGGGTCCTGGGGCAGTTTCCCCCTTTGCCCCTCCCCCTATCAGCGGGTCTGCCTATGGGCATGTCTACACTAGGAAATTATTCTGAAATAACAAAATTTGAAATAATAACTCCTGAAATAAAATCGAACTTGCGTGTCCCCACTATGGGGGAAACCTCAAAATTATCCTGAGGCAGGCTCCCTTAATGTGGACATGCTACCTCGGCTTAGAACCCCAAGAAGCACAGGGGAGTAATTACTTCGAATGACTCTGGGGAGTCGTTATTTTGAAATAGCATCACCGGAGTGCCCATACGACTGCTATTTCAAAATAACTATGACGAAATGAGCCTTATTCCCAGAGGAAAGCAGGAGTCCAGATTTCAAAATAAGTATCCCGTTATTTCGAAAAAACGGGCTTGGTCGTGTGGACACTCCACTTATTATTTCAACCTAAAAGGGGTTATTTTGAAATAACTCCCTAGTGCAGACCAGGGTTCGCTGTATTAAGAGCAAAGACAATAACAGGAATAATAGAAAACAGAGCGTGCGCAGGAACTGAATTTCATTCCTGCAAAAAACGTCAACAAAAAATGTGAAAACGTAAAATCATTTGCACCGACTTTTTCCTTCGAAACTTGTCAAGGTTTCATCAAAAAACCCAAAACATAGCTTTCGGCAACTGAAAGCTGAACGGCATTTGCCAAATCTCAGCCCTCTCCCCTCACCCACACACGGAGGTTGGCAAATGGATTCAGTTTTCACTTACTGCATCATCCAGAGTTGTAAAAAGGCGTCCCACCCTTGAAATACTAGATCAAGGCTGCTTCCTGAAAAGAACAAGGAAGACTCAAAATTTAGCAGCACCCCATTGTCCGGCCTGCTTTGTGCTTAAAACCAGGACTTCGGCTTAGGAGGCTATGAACAGAGAAGGGCAGGGGTTTGTTGTTCCTGCACAGTGTGGTCCAAAAGGGGTGCGGTGGGGTCACAAATGTATTTAGGCACCTAAATTCTGTCTCACTGGTGGAGTCTGGGATAGAGGAGCCACTGGGTGATACCAGAATATGGGTCTGTTACCTCAGGGCTGGGGATCCCAGACTCCTTAACTCTGGACCTCCCAGTTCACGCCTCGTCAGCCAGTCAAAATGGCAGCCACAGCCAACCCTGGCCGTCCAGAATGGCGATTACTGACCAGAGTGGCCCAAGCTCATTAGGGATGGAACAAGCCTGTGCTGCTAACGAGCCAAATGAAGAGGCTGGAGCAGCTGGTTGGCCAACTAGAACCTGGTACCTCAGAACATGATGCGCTACTGCTTGAGTGGAAAGCCAGCTGCCTCTCAGCTATGGCTGCAGAGTGAACTCACTCCCTCTCGTTGTAAGTGGTCTCGGTGCTGCTAGATTGAACAGTGCCCTCCCCCGCAACCTGGCAGACGTGCAGGTTACACTCCGGCCCTGGCTTTAGGTACCACTGTGGATGGAAGGTCACCTCCTTCTTTTCCTAGGAGGGAAGAGTGTCCCTGAATCTCCTGCCTCTCCTTCCACCCCATCCTGGCTGAGCTGGAGAAAAAGGCCCAGCCAGTGGAGGGCTCAAAAGTCCCTAGAGAACAGAAAATGGAAGTCACATCCTGAGGTGAATGGGGACCAGGCTCAGGAGAGAGTCCAAGGCTGACTGGATACAGGGGCAGCTCCCTCCGAGCTGGCTGTGGAGGAAAGGCCAGGTTGCCAGCAGCCTGGGAGCTGGGGTTGAAACCTGAGAGTCAGGGAGGGGAGGTTCCAGTTGGTGGCAGGGGACCGTACGGGGCAGCGCTCTTTAACAAGAAGCCTTAGAGGCCAATCCCAGTAGAAAGTGGAGGGTGGGGGGGAACCACTAGGACCACAGACAAAAGTACGGGGCTCTGTCAGGTGGGCTCTACAGGGTAGCGCTTCAGGCTGGCCCAGAAGAAATACGCCTGGTCCTGGGCGTGAGGAGGCCAGAGGGACCTTGCGACGGGGTATGCCAACCCTTCACTGGGCCTGCAAGAGTTAATCAGGCCTATATGGCCGAGAGAGCTCCACCCCCACAGCCCTACTGGGCATGCTCCATCTGGAGAACCTATATAAAAGCCAGAGGAGCAATTCAGTCAGGCCTGAGCACTGCAGGGAAAGGCGCTTCTGCCAGAGCCCTGAGGCCCTGAGGCAGTCAGCGGAGACTAGCCAGGGACATTTCCAGTCCAAGAGGAGCAGCAGACGGACGATGCAGCAGAAACCAGCTCGGAGGATGCAGCTGGGGAAGACGCCAGCAATCCTTGACAGGGTAGGAAGTAGTCCAGAGCAGGGAATTGGAATTCCCGAGAGCGCAGTGTGTTTCGGGCAGACTCCCTGCTGAGCTAGTGGTGGGACGAGGGGGAGAAGAGGGGCTGGGCTTGCCCACCCCATGACAGATCCTCATACCTGTCCTGGGATGACCCTAGAGGCTTGGGTAAGGGCTTCTTGGGTTGATCTTTTTGTAACTGTCGAAAGCAACCGTGCCAAGGGGCGTTTGCACTTTTCATTTTCGGCCGCCCTTGCAAAGCATCTCTTGAGACTTGGAATATGTGAGTGGATGGGCAACCACTGAAGGCTAGGAGCTGTCAAGCCCAGCACGTGGCATCCCTACAATGTGTGAAGAGAAGTTTGTGATCCACAGACCATCCTGCGCCTAACTGGGATTGGCGTAGCACGGCGCCCACCGACACACCCTCCAATGGGGTCAATTGTAACATCATTCACTACCTCTCATCCCTCTCGTTTTGTGTTTTTCTGTTCTCCCCTCTCCTTCTTCCCTCATAACTCAGCGGTTGTATTTCCGCAGGCGCCTGCTGTATGTTGCGCACCAAAGGAAGACACACGAAGATATGTACGGATACAGTCCTGACAAAAATAGTAAAAAGAACATTCAACTCTCCAATTTCAAACCAGCCCGTTGGCCCAACCACCTGCCGGGCCTACACAAATAAGCCCTAGTATTCAAGGAACAGATGGCAGCTATACTAGTCCCACTGCTCCAGCTGCACTGAATTCTATGAGTCTCATTTCCTTTTACAAGGCCACAAAAACCCTCCATAAAATCAACTTGTATTTTTCCAACCCAAAGCCGTATGGTGCAGACGTAACTGGGGACGTACCGTGGGACGCAGGGAGTGTGGGGTTGCCTTCCCTGTATAAGACAAAGAAGTCTCATCCCTACCATGAGCACCTTAACGGGGGCCAGAAGAGAACCCGAGGTAAGTTCCCGCCTTGACTCCAGTGATTGATAGGAATGCGCCCCAATAAGAAGCTCAGAAGCTCAGAGAGTCATCAATGCTTTGATCCTAACAGGACTCTGAGCTGAAATGTGTCCAGTTGGTTCTGATTGGTTCATACCAGCCAACCAGATGTTGGGAAGGAGTTAGTGTCAACTGGGCCTCCTCCGGGGACCAGTGGAGAGAAGCAGAAACAAGTAGAGACCAGGTCAAAGATTCTAGCAGCCCTCTACTGGGATTAGCACCAGAGGAGGCAACAAGACGACTAGTGAGCCAAATTCTAACCTCAGTGACACCCATGCAAGCCCATGCTAATCAATAAGGTTGTATGGGTGTAACTGAAGGCAGGTTTGGTTCAAGCAGCGCTGCGGAACCTATTTTGGGTCGGGAGCTGCTGACCTACAGAAAAATCAGTCGGGGGCCGCACACAAATGAGAAGCAAACAAAAACCCGTCACTGGTGTGGCCCCTGACTGAGAGGGAAAAAGACACTCCCCACACACCTCTCACGCACCAGAGCCTGGGGCGGGGGACAGGCTAGTGGATTTTGTGTGCTCCAGTCCTGTGGGGAAGGTGGCAAGGGGGCTAGCGCACTAGTATGGGCTCCCCAATGCTGGGGGGAAGCCTTGAGCATTGGGGATCAGAGAGGGGACACGATAGCGGTTTTCAGGTATCTAAAAGGGTGATAAATTGTTCTCCTTGGCCTCTGAGGCTAGGACAAGAAGCAAGGGGTATGTCTACACTACCCCGCTAGTTCGAACTAGCGGGGGTAATGTAGTCATCCGCACTTGCAAATGAAGCCCGGGATTTGAATTTCCCGGGCTTCATTTGCATGGCACCAGTCCGCTTCATGCAAATGAAGCCCGGGAAATTCAAATCCCGGGCTTCATTTGCAAGTGCGGATGACTACATTACCCCCGCTAGTTCGAACTAGCGGGGTAGTGTAGACATACCCAAGGGGCTTAAACTACAGCAAGGGAGGTTTAGGTTGGACATTAGGAAAAACTTCCTACCTGTCAGGGGGGCTAAACACTGGAATAAATTGCCTAGGGAGGTTGTGGAAACTCCATCACTGGAGATATTTAAGAGCAGATTGGATAGACACCTATGAAGGATGATCTAGATGGTGTTTGGTCCTGCCATGAGGGCAGGGGACTGGACTCGATGACCTCTCGAGATCCCTTCCAGTTCTAATGTTCTGTGATTCTATGAAAGGACATACAAGCGCAGTGGCTGATTTCCCAGAATGCATGGCAGGGTTCCATGCCCGTGAGAGTCCAATGGGCCCGAGCATTTAACGAGTCTGGATTAATGAGTCTCAGTTACCAGATGGCAGTAAAACAATCTCCAGAGAGCCCAATAATCATTCTATCGGGGAGTGGACAAGGGCACACTCAGAAAGAATAGAGGGAGTGCTCAAATGATGAAATTCATGACCCTTAATTCAGTATTTCATGCCTAAATATTATAGCAATCGGCACATTAGAAATCCATTCGCTATAGAGAGAAACAATATTTAAAATATCCCATCCCCCCCCAAAAAAGGCACTCAGGGCACGTCTATATTTAAAGCAAAATCAACACTCTGGAAGTTGATCTTCCAACATTTGATTTAGCAGGTCTAGTATAGACCCTCTAAATTGAATGCTGAGGGCAGCCCCTGATGGAGTCCAGTACTCCTCCTTCTGTGAGGAGTAAAGGAAGCCAACAGGAGCGTGTGTTCCCATCGGCCTCCCACTGTGTGGACACCACCATGGCTTGGCTTAAGATGTGTAGCTGGAGTTGTGTACCTTAAGCCAAACTTCGCGGTCTAAACCAGGCCTAAGAGACTAAGGCTACGTCTACACTGCACCTCTCTCTACACAGCTCCTTTTTACGCAAAAAAAACTCCTCTTACGCAAGAGCCGTTCTTCCTCATTTTTTTCAGGAAGAACAGCTCTTGCACAAGAGGGTTTTTTTTGTGCAAAAAGGAGCCATCTACACAGCTCCTTTTTGCTCAAAAGCCTCTTGTGCAAAAATGGTCCCTAATTAATTAGGCAAATGAAATGCAGCAATATGCTCATCCGCACTTCATTTGCATAGGCTTTTGTGCAAGAGAGGTGCAGTGTAGACGTAACCAAAGTGATACAATTTGATGAACATAAAAACTACTGATCTGGATCAGACGTGTGGTCTAAGTGGTCCAGTATTCTGTGTGAGAACCCTGAAGCAAGTTGCTCTGAGATTATTGTCCTCCAAGGAAAAATTTCTTCCTGACCTTTAATAGTTAATTGTTGACAATTTTTGTAGCATCCATTAGAATTCAGAAACAACGAGCAGTCCTGTGGCACTTTAGAAACTAACAAAATATATATATTAAGAATCAGAGGGGTAGCCATGTTAGCCTGGATCTGCTAAAGCGACGAGGAGTCTTGTGGCACATTATAGACTAAGGATATGTCTACACTACAAAGTTAATTCGAACTAACAAACATTAGTTTGAATTAACTTTGATAGGCGCTACACTAGCGCTCCGCTAGTTCGAACTTAATTCGAAGTAGTGGAGCGCTTAGTTCGAACTAGGTAAACCTCATTCTACGAGGACTAAGCCTAGTTCGAACTTACTAGTTCAAATTAAGGGGTGTGTAGCCCCTTAATTCGAACTAGTGGGAGGCTAGCCCTCCCCAGCTTTCCCTGGTAGCCACTCTGGCCAACACCAGGGAAACTCTATTGCCCCCCTCCCGGCCCCGGACCCCTTAAAGGGGCACGGGATGGCGACAGTGCCCGTGACAGGTGCAAGCCTGCCAGCACCCAGCTAGCAGACCCTGCACCTGGCACGCCATGAGCCAGCCACCCGATGCCCCCCAGCCCTCTCCCTCTTCCCGGGACCAGGCTGGCGGCTACCGGGAGCTTGCCCTGGAACGCAAGAGGCGGGCACCCGCCTGGTCTAGTGCGGACATCGTGGACCTCGTCCAAGACCTCCGCACTAGGCACAGGAAAGTGGCCATCTAGGGCAGGAGAGCTGCCAGCCTGGCCACCCAGGAGCAGGTGTGCATGAAAATCAAGGTGGTCCAGTGAGACCCCCGACCCTGAGCCCTGAGCTTACAATGGCCGAACTGGGTCAGACCAAAGGTCCATCTAGCCCAGTAGCCTGTCTGCCGACAGTGGCCAACCCTAGGGACTCTGGAGGGGATGGACCAAAGACAGTGACCAAGCCATTTGTCTCGTGCCATCCCTCTCCAGCCTTCCACAAACTTTGGGCAGGGACACCACTCCTACCCCCTGGCTAATACCACTCCATGGACCCAACCTCCATGACTTGATCTCACTTCTCTTTAAACTCTGTTCTAGTTCTAGCCTTCACAGCCTCCTGCAGCAAGGAGTTCCACAGGTAGACTATTTGCTTTGTGAAGAACAACTTTCTGTTACTAGTTTGAAGCCTGCTACCCATTCCTTTCCTTTGGTGTCCTCTAGTCCTTCTATTATGGGAACTAATGAAGAACTTTTCTTGATGCACCCTCTCCACACCACTCATGCTTTTAGAGACCTCTATCCTATCCCCCCTCAGTCTCCTCTTTTCTAAACTGAAAAGTCCCAGTCTCTTTAGCCTCTCTTCATATGGGAGCTGTCCCAAACCTCTGATCATTTTAATTGCCCTCCCCTCTCTCACCCTCTCTCTTCCCCTCTCCCACCTCCTTTTCCCAGTCTCCCCGAGTTTTGTTCGATAAAGAGAGATTCTATTTTTGACCACACGTTTTCTTTATTTTGTACATCAGGAAGGGGGGCTAGGGAAGGGTAAGTGGAAGGAGGTGAGGGAGGAATGGGGTACGAGCCCCCAATGGGAAGGACTGGGCTGGCTCTGTGGGCTTCTGAGGGTGGAAGCTCTCCTGCAGCCCCCCAATTGCCCCCTCTCCCCAGATGGCAGCCTGCGGCAAGTGCAGCCGGGCTGATGGCCGAGTGGTGTGATGTGCCCAGTGTGGGCACTCAGGGCACTCCAAGCCAGGACTGCTTTGCAAGCGGGGCACCCCTGAGAACTGTCTGTCCGGGGTGGGGGTCGGGTCCCTTTAAGCACAGCCCTCGGCTAGCCTGAGACAGCAGCTCCACGCTCTAAGTCCTCCTCTGATGCCCTGCCGGCACTGCTTCCGGCCATCCTTAACCCCGGTTCAGGGTCCACTTAATGTGGACATGTTAGTTCGAATTAGCAAAACGCTAATTCAAACTAGTTTTTAGTTCTAGATGCGTTAGTTCGAATTAACTTAGTTCGAATTAACTAATTCGAATTAAGTTAGTTCGAATTAGCGCTGTAGTGTAGACATACCCTAACAGATTTATTGGAGCATAAGCTTTGTGGGCAAAGACCCACTTTGTCAGATGCATGTAGTGGCCACCGCTGACGCGCCACCGCTGTCCCGCTGCCGGCGTGTTCCATGGCTTTGCTCCCCATCTCCCTGGTCTGCTGGAGACCAACAGACCAGGGAGACGGGGAGCAAAGCCGGGGAGCACGCGGGCAGCGGACAGCCCAGACCAGCAGACCAGGGAGATGCAGAGCAAAGCTGCAGAGGACCCGGGCGGCGGGACCGCGGTGCGTCTCGGTCCCCCGCCTGCGTCTCCCTGGTCTGCTGGGGGGGGGGGTGCGCAGCTAGTACGCCCCCCCCCCCCAGCAGTCCAGGCTTTTCTCCGGACGCCTGTGGTAGAACAGCTGGGGCACTGCCGGTTGGTCCCGCAACGCCGCTCTGGGCGCTACTGGACCAACCCGGCAGTACCCCAGCTGCTCTGCCCCAGGTGTCCTGATTCAGCCGCTGCTGGTCAGTTTCAGCAGCGGCTGAATCAGGACGCCTGGGGCAGAGCAGCTGGGGTGCTGGTGGATTGGTCCAGTAGCGCCGAGAAGCGGCGCTACTGGAGCAACCCAGCAGCACCCCAGCTGCTCTGCCCCAGGCGTCCTGATTCAGCCGCTGCTGGTCAGTTTCAGCAGCGGCTGAATCAGGACGCCTGGGGCAGAGCAGCTGGGGTGCTGGTGGATTGGTCCAGTAGCGCCGAGAAGCGGCGCTACTGGAGCAACCCAGCAGCACCCCAGCTGCTCTGCCCCAGGCGTCCCCAAGTCAGCCGCTGCTGAAACTGACCAGCGCTGACTACAGGAAGCCTGAGGCAGAGTTGCTCTGCCCCGGGCTTCCTGGAATCAGCCGCTGATCAGTTTCAGCAGCAGCTGACTTGGGGATGCCTGGGGTTCTTAAGTTGAATCTGTATGTAAGTCGGAACTGGCGTCCAGATTCAGCCTGTTGAAACTGATCAGAGGCTGATTCCAGGAAGCCCGGGGCAGAGCAACTCTGCCTCGGGCTTCCTGTAGTCAGCCGCTGATCATTTTCAGCAGCGGCTGAATCTGGACGCCAGTTCCGACTTACATACAGATTCAACTTAAGAACAAACCTACAGTCCCTATCTTGTACGTAACCCAGGGACTGTCTGTATTGGCCTGCTAAACCCAGCATTGTGAGTTCAATCCTTCTGGAGGCCATCTAGGGATTTAGGACAAAAATTTGTCAGGGATGGTAATTGGTCCTGCTGTGAGGCAGGGGACTGAACTCAATCACTTTTCAAGGTCCCTTCCAGTTCTAGGAGATAGGCAATCTCCCTTAATGTATTAAGTGCAGGGGTTACACAAGCAAACAATATGTAATTGTATGCAGTTAAATGTATATGTGTATCTCTAGAAACAAAGAATGTAGGCCACACTTAAAGGGTGAGAGACTCTATCTTGGGAAACAGTAGTCTGCAAGATTTGAGGTCATGCAGAATAATCAGATGAAGACCCAATGTGCCACTGTGACCCAAAAGGGCGAATGTGACCCTCAGATGCATAAACAGGGAAATCTCAGGTAAGAGTAGACCATTTATTTTACCTTACTATGTGACAGAGGGGTGGCTACTGCTGGAATTAGGGTTTCCAGGTATCCAGTATTCACCCGGACAGTCCGGTATTTTCAGCTCCCGTCCAGTAAAAAAATTCAGAGAATACCGGACACCTGAGATGTCCAAAACTCTCTGAATTTTTCCCCGGCCAGGAGGTGAAAATGCTGGGCACCTGGCAACCCTATAAACCAGTGGTCCCCAACGCGGTGCCTGCGGGCGCCATGGCGCCCGCCGGGGCATTTGTGTGCGCCCGCCAACAACCTGGGCCGGCCCCGCCCCTGGTGCACGGCGCACTGGAGGCGCCGGCCCCAGGCGCGCGACAAACACCGGCGCCTGGTGCGCAGCACTCGGGCGGCCCCAGCCCCGGGGCACATGTGGCGCACGGCGCCGGTGCCGGCCCCAGGCATGGGGCTCGGGCGGCGGCGCCGGCCCCGGGCCCACGGCACAAGGTGCTCGGGCAGCCCCGGCCCTGGGGCACATGCCGGCGCCGGGTACAAGGGCATCCCCGCCCCTGGCGTGCCCCAGGATGCATGGCCCCGCCCCCGGGCGCCCGGCGCATGAGTGGCCCCGCCTCCAGGCGCCCTGGAGCCTCTATAGGTTGGGGACCACTGCTATAAACACTCAGCGCCAGGCTTAAATGGAGATATTTAAGAGCAGGTTGGACAGACATCTATCAGGGATGATCTAGATGATGCTTGGTCCTTCAGTGAGAGCAGGGGACTGGACTTGATGATCACTCAAGGTCCCTTCTAGTTCTGTGATCACTAAGTACATGCCCTAATGGGTAAACTAATTAATTTTTTCACACATATTAGAGCTTTTCCAAGAGAAGAGGCTCACTCCAAATATTTTACTTTAGGGAGACCAAATAGTTCAAGGTACTGGCAATGAAATGTAGCTCTCTCATCTCCTTTTACTTCCAGATCACCAATTTTAATCCTGCCTAGGGCCGTAGGGAATGAACGGTTTATCAACGGATGGTTTTGCTGAAATGAGCTAGCAATATCATTCCAGCTTTTTACCCATTTGTGGCCCCATCAAAACTAGCGTTGTTATAGCAAAGAGGCCAGGGAAATTAACCTGCCTTCTCGCTTCTAGAAGCAATCCTTGCAGATCAGGGTTGAAATACCTTCTGAAGAATGACTGACCTGAAGGCACAAAGTGCACATTAAAAATATGGGTTTTCCAAAGTTGCTCAATAATTTAGGCACATTTTTAGCACTGAAACATTATTTTGAAGCTAACTTTTCT
Source organism: Pelodiscus sinensis (assembly GCF_052426305.1). Classification (NCBI taxonomy): domain Eukaryota; kingdom Metazoa; phylum Chordata; order Testudines; family Trionychidae; genus Pelodiscus; species Pelodiscus sinensis. The sequence continues at coordinate 256,781,213 of NC_143053.1, forward strand.
ATCCCTCATCACTATGGTCTCTAGATGCATTGTAAAAATGGCATAAAGCCAACAAAAAGTCCAAAGTTCATTTTTAGTTCTCCGTTCCCTTTTCATGAGTGCCTAGATTATTATTTTTTTTCTGCAAAGTGTATTGACGTAGGCTGTGTCTACACAACAGAAGCCACACCGGTATACCTACATCGTCAGGGCTATGTTGACATAACCCTTTAGGATAGACATAGCCTATGCCAATGAAAGGGGGGCACATCTAGGGTACGTCTAGACTACCGCGTTTTGTCGATGGAAGTTTTGTCGACAGATACTGTCGACAAAACTTCCGTCGACAAAGAGCGTCCAGACACACTGAGTTCTGTCGACAAAGCAAGCTGCTTTGTCGACAGAACCCCGTAGTCTGGACGCAACCCTACAGGCAATAACACCTTCTGTCGACAGAACTCTGTCGACAGAAGGCGTTATGCCTCGTAAAATGAGGTTTACCAGCGTCGACAAAACTGCTGAGTTCTGTCGACGTTATGTCGACAGAACTCAACGGTAGTGTAGACGCTGGTATAGTTTTGTCGACAAAAGTCCACTTTTGTCGACAAAACTCGGTAGTCTAGACACACCCCTACAAAGCACGGCAAAAGTTGAAATAAACTATGCAACTTTAGCTACGTCATTTGCATAGCTGAAGTCGAAATCACTTCATTTGGCTTTTAGCCCTGGGGAGAGTTATTGGAGTCCTTGAGAGATACTTTCCCTCAGGGCCTCCCGGATGCGCACCCCAGCCTGATGGGCCTGGCAGATGGCAGCTATCCACCGCTGCGCAGAGGGTCTTCCTTCATGGCCGGCCTCTGCTCCCCACCCTGAGAGGAAGGCCTCCTCCTTCCTCTCCACAATGTTGTAGGGTATACAACATGCCGACACCACTTTGAGGATGGTATGCTCCCCAATGTCCAGGTGGGTCAGGAGGCACCTGAATCGTGCCTTGAGGCGGCCAAAGGCGCACTCCACCTAAATCCTGGCCCAGTTCAGGTAGGCATTCAATTGGTCCCTGCTGGGGCCCAGGTGGCTGGTATAAGGCTTCATAAGCCGTGGCATCAGGAGGTAGGCTGCATCACCTATGATGCACAATGGCATCTGCACATCCCCAACCACAAGGTCATGGCGGGGGAAGAATGTGCCTGCCACCAGCTTCCCATAGAGGCTGGAGTTACAAAAAAATGCCTCAGGCCTACTCTCCCAACTGTATAGAATAACCTCCTACTGGGCCTGCAAACAGGAGGGGCTATTTAACGATGGGGCTACCTAGAATAGGAAGGGGGGGATCAAAATACCCATCCAACCCCCACTTTCTCTGTCTACACTACAGGGTTTTTGTGCAAGAATTTTTTTTGCAGAAGAGATCTTCCACCAAAACTCCTTGCGTAAAAGCATGTCCACACCTCAAAGTGCATCGCTTTTGCGATGCACTTTTGCATAAGAGAGCGTCCACACTGCAGGGACGCTCTTGCTCAAGAAATGGCCACAGAATGGCCATCAGAGCGCATCAAACCCCAGCAGAGCGTCCACACCTGCCTTTTTGCGCAGGAGCTGTAGCGCAAAAGGGAGGTATGCCTCATAAAAGAAGGTTTACCTACACCGCCCAAAGCCCGCTGTTCTGCCGTTTTACTGTTGATTTACTCGTGCAAAAGTGCATTTGAGGTGTGGATGCTCCGCAGGTTTTGGCGTAAAAACCTTGCAGTGTAGACGTAGCCTGACAGAATAGGAAGCAGGATTGCATCCAGTTCTGGGCCCCCCAATACCGAAAGGATGTGGACGCGCTGGAGACATTCCAGAGGAGGGCATTGAAAATGATTCGGGGGCTGGAGCACATGATCTAGGAGGAGAGGCTGAGGGATTTGGGCTTGTTTAGTCTGCAGAAGAGAAAAGCGAGTGGGGATTTCAGAGCAACCTTCAACTACCTAAAGGAGGTTTCCAGAGAGGATGGAGAGAGGCTGTTCTCAGTGGAGGCAGGTGGCAGAATGAGGAGTAATGGTCTCAAGTTGCAGTGGGGGAGGTCTACGTTGGATATTAGGAAAAACTATTTCCCTAGGACAGTGTGGAAGCACTGGGATGGTTCCCTAGGGAGGGGGTGGAATCTCCATCCCTAGAGGTTTTGAAGTCCCGGCTTGACCAAGCCCTGGCTGGGATGATTGAGTTGGGGTTGGTCCTGCTTTGGGCAGGGGGTTGGATTCGATGACTCCTGAGGTCTCTTCCAGCCCTGAGATTCTATGATTCGGTGACTAACATGAGCATAATAGGATGTTATGGAGGTGACTTTTTCTATACGCTATTATTTCTAACCACAGTGGACCAGATCCTCAGCTGATAAAAATTAACCAAACTCACATCAGTCATTTGAGCATGCTGAGGGCACCGCCTCAGGAGCTGGCCAACTCTCCATGAGTGTCTTTCCCTATTAACACTAAGGCTCAGACACAGTAGGCTTTTCAAGGCTTGTTTTGAAACGGGGGTGTCCCGCACGCAAAAGGGAAATATCTTGCCAATAGGCCACCAGTGCACACCGACAAGAGGTGGGGGCAATAAAATGTGACAGCTGGGGCTGTGATGACAGCTCCCAGTCTCCAATTTATACCTCCCCGGCTGCCCTGGCGCATCTGTTTTCTATTTAGGGTTGGTGTGTGGGTTCTCACTTCACAGTTTCGAAACACTGAAGCCGTTTGTCACTTCCCTCTTTGCAGACTGGACCAAGAGCGTTACCATGGAGCATTACCGTAGAGCGTTACCGTGGAGAGTTACCGCAGAGCGTTACCATGGCTCAGCTAGGATGGTAGAATATTCTCGCTGTTAAAGGGCCTGGTAAAGCTACAGAAACACCAGACCCCTTGCCGAGAGCTCCAGCTCCCAAAGTCACCTAGGGGAGTGGAATTTCAGCTTTAATATTTTTACTCTCACTGATGCACAGAAAAGTTTGCAGGGGCACGTCAGACATCAGACTGAGTCTGTAAAGAGCCTGAAACAATAGCTCCGGACAACCTGGCTCCGTCCATTTCTCTTAGCTCTGAAAGTTACTGACACTCCAGCAAAGGGTAGGAGTCTGTAAAGGGCCTTACATAGAGTTTACTAAATTTCCTCCATGTGACCCTGCTTTGGTGTCCTGTCCATATCTAACAGGTAGTCAGCAGGATTTCAAAGTAGGATCTTGATTACTACAGACGAGACACCTCCCAGTACTTGAGCAAAAGGACTAATGTTGTTAGCCCATAGCAGTAGCAGGCTTTTATCCTTAGTGAGTCATTTACTGGCAGATAAGACACACACTTTGCCTGCTGAATCCTTCTCCCCCCTACCTCCACCATCACCCAGTCCTGCTCTATAATAAAACTGTAAGCTGACTGCGGACTTTAAAGGGGCAGTGTACAGAAAATAGGGTCAGAGGTAAGGACACCACCTTTGCCACAGCTAGAAAGGGGTGACTATTAAGAGCAAGAGACAAATAATTGCATAGGAACTGTTATCCATAATCCACACTTTGCTCTCTCTTCTCTCTGCCCCTCCCCCTTGCATTAGGAGGGGGGTTTAAGTATTTGCTAGGGAGCAGCTGCATATTTATGTTCTTTCCTGTACCATTTCGGTTGTGTATTTGAACCGCAAACGCTCTAGTGGAGGCACTGTTGTGTGCATACACAGTCTTTAGCATGGGGCTGGGCAAGATGCGGCCAAGGGGTCGGATCTGGCCCACCTAACACTTTGATCCAGCCTGCGGAATGCATTTGGCCACTTTCTATTTATATCCCCTGCTTCCCGTGCCACTGAATTTTCAGGCGGTGGCTCAGGCAGAAGGGTCCTATTTAAATGGCTCACATATCCACAGCAACCCCGGGTGGCTGGTGGGCAACACAGCCATGAATCATAGAATCATAGAATAATAGGACTGGAAGGGACCTCGAGAGGTCATCGAGTCCAGCCCCCCGCCCTCAAGGCAGGACCAAGCTCCGTCTACACCATCCCTGACAGATGTCTATCTAACCCAGGGGTGTCCAAACTTTTTTCAAAGAGGGCCAGATTTGAAGAAGTGAACATGCGTGAGGGCCGTCCCCGCACTCTCAGCCCCAAGGCGGAGGGCCCGCAGGGTCTGAGGCGGGCGGAGAGCGCAGGGCACGCCGGCCTCACGGCGGCCCAGGGGCAGGGCGAACCCGCAGCCGAGCGGGGGAGCGGGGCTGCGGACGTGCCCTACAGGGCAGGCTCTAGGACCACGGAGGCCATGGGCGGCGGTGGCGGCAGCGCCGCCATAAGCGGCGCGCTGGGCGCGCCAGTTCAAAAGAGCGCTGGGAAGCCAGGAGAGGGGGAGGAAGCGGGGGCCGTATTAAATCAGAACACGGGCCGCAATTGGCCCGCGGGCCGGACTTTGGACATGCCTGATCTAACCTGTTCTTAAATATCTCCAGAGAGGGAGATTCCACCACCTCCCTTGGCAATTTATTCCAATATTTGACCACCCTGACAGTTAGGAATTTTTTCCTAATGTCCAATCTAAACCTCCCTTGCTGCACTTTAAGCCCATTACTCCTTGTCCTGTCCTCAGAAACCAAGAGGAACAAATTTTCTCCTTCCTCCTTGTGACACCCTTTTAGATATTTGAAAACCGCTATCATGTCCCCCCTTAATCTTCTTTTTTCCAAACTAAACAAGCCCAGTTCATGAAGCCTGGCTTCATAGGTCATGTTCTCTAAACCTTTAATCATTCTTGTTGCTCTTCTCTGTACCCTTTCCAATTTCTCCACATCTTTCTTGAAATGTGGCGCCCAGAACTGGACACAGTACTCCAGCTGAGGCCTAACTAGTGCAGAGTAGAGCGGCAGAATGACTTCACGAGTTTTGCTTACAACACACCTGTTGATACAACCTAGAATCATATTTGCTTTTTTTGCAACAGCATCACACTGTTGACTCATATTCAACTTGTGGTCCACTATGACCCCTAGATCCCTTTCCGCCATGCTCCTTCCTAGACAGTCGCTTCCCATCTTGTATGTATGGAACTGATTGTTCCTTCCTAAGTGGAGCACTTTGCATTTCTCTTTATTAAACCTCATCCTGTTTACCTCTGACCATGGTGGGGCCAGGAGCCAGGAGCCCTTTGCTGTGTTGTTAATTCAAAGCCTTTAAGCCCAGACCAGTTGGGGGGAGGCTAGTCCCCAGCCCCGCCCCTTCTACTCCAGGCCCCACACCTTCCAGGGGATGGAGTCAGCCCATGACCCTCCTGCAAAAATTATTGCCTGACCCTGCTGTAGCATGATGTGGGCTCCGTCTTGGCCAGGAACCCCTTAACACTGCCAGGAAGCTGTAATAATAAGTTTCTATGCAAGCGACTGGTCAGGTTTAATGAGGTGATTTACTGGACTAAGCGATGGGATTGCATTTTCTAGAATTGCACCTCCAAGTCCCTGTAGGGTCCGGTTAGCACTTCTTCCTCCCAAACAAAACAAAGGTAGCGCCGCACTACTTACAGCATAAACGCTTTCCATAGGAGACCTTGCAAATCCATGTCATGCCTGCTCTACGGGGAGGTGCGAAAGGTGCCGTGTTTGTTTGATTGATTGTTTGTTTGTTTGCACGAGGACTCCTGGCGTGTTTGGAAAAGCTCATCTTTTTTCTAGGTGCACTAGGGGTCACCAAATGAAATGAATTGGGAGCAAGTTTAAAACAAACAAAAGGAAGTTTTTCTTCATGCAGCACACAGTCAACCTGTGGAACTCCTTGCCAGAGGATGTTGTGAAGACCAGGACTTTAACAGGGTTCCAAAGAGAGCTAGATACATTCATGGAGGCTAGGTCCATCAATGGCTGTTAGCCAGGACAGGGATGGTGTCCCTAGTCTCTGTCAGAGACTAGAAATGGATGACAGGGGAGGGATCACTTGATGATTGATAATTACCAGCTATCACTCGGTACACTGTGCTCCCTTGCCACCACTCAGAAGCAGCTGCATTTTCCTGGTGCTGTGTGCATGAAACGCTCAGGCTGCTTTGCGGGGCCTTTAAAGGCTGGCAGTCTCGCCATATTCCAAGTTATGAGTATTGCAGCCCAACCCCGGCAGACCACATATTTTAGTGACAGCTTTCCACTGCCATTAGCAATCCATGGTCTATGTTGATTGCAGCAAGCAGCCTGTTTCATGTTAACCATTTCCAAATGGATTAAACTAGAAACCCGGAGAAATTTCCCTCACCCTGGACAATCTCCCACACAAGGGAAACATGCTGAAAAAGAGCACTGTCAGGAATAAGAGTCTGTCTTCTATGCTTTCCAGACACATTGGCCCAAGATTGGAAAGGTTGATAACCTTCAGGCTCTGGAGAACTGAAATTCCTTTGCTGGGGTAAAGGGTCTCTCTTTATCAGACAACACTGAAGCAGAATAAATTGCTTGCTGACACGTATCAATAGCTTCTGCCAAATTATACATGATTTAAGGCAACTAATGCACTATGTGATGATAGCTGAAAGCAGACATATCCCCAAAGATATATTACTTACCACCTGCTTGGACCAGAAGCATAAAAATTATTCAGTACAATTCAGGACTGCTTTGCGCTTCTAAAATTAAGACATGGGATTTCAGCAGAGTTTTTCAATGTAGTATTCATGATACAGTGTCCTCCTATTATGATTGAGTTAACAACGGCAACAACAATACAACAAAATTCCATGGTGGCCATTCAAAATGAGAACCGGTTGAAAAATGAAAACCTGGTATAGTGAAAAATATAGATGTTTTCGTTTTGAAATGTTAGGAGGGGGGCTTTTTTTGTTTGTTTTGGAGAATTTTTTGTAACCTTGTGGCATCCAACTTTTTTCTTCAAATCATCACAAACACGGATTTTGAAATGTATCACTTAGCAACACCTGAATTTCAGTAAAGAACAAGCTTGATAAAACGTCCTGATGCTATTTTCTGTTGGGCTTTTGAAAAAATTACAAGTCCTGTTTTGATTTAAGAAACGCAGCCTTTTTTTGGTAAAACCAAAAAGTTAAATAGGGTTGATTGTTGTGTGTGCAACATGTTGAAAAGAGGGATATTTTTATAAAACCTTTTTTTGTTAAATAATTGCAACCACTTCTAAGACTGCAGTAAGAAGTTGTGTTTTGAACTATTATGATGTCCTGTCATTATAAGGGTAGCAAGTTTAATTCAGTAGTATTCAGAGGCCTCTGCTGAGACTTTGGCTCTATTTGCAGCTCAACTACCAGCCTACTGGGTGATATTGACTGTAACGTTTCCCTTTTTTGTGCTTCACTTTTGCCGTCTCTAAAAAGGGAATAGTGATACAAGTCGAACCTCTCTACTCCAGAACTCTCTGGTCCAGAAACATCCGTCATTTGGAATTATTTTAGTTAGGTGGATGTTCATTTTTCATAGGCGTGGCCAAGTTTCCTATGGTCCCATAAAGTTTGTTACATCCACCTGTCCTATCTCTAAGTTTTCTGTGCTGTTATTTAGCTCTAATTTACCCCTAACTGTCCTCTAAGGGTGCATCTAGACTACAGGGTTTTTTTCGAAAAAAAGTGGCCTTTTTTTGAAAAAACTTCTCCTGCATCTAGACTGCTGCCAGCATTCTTTTGAAAGTAAATCGAAAGAAGGCGGTAGTTTTTTCGACCACGGAAAACCTCATTTTACGAGGAATAACGCTTTTTTTCGAAAGTACTCTTTTGAAAAAAGGTGCTAAGTAATACAAACTGTGCTTTTTTGAAAGAGAGCATCCAGACTGCCTGGGTGCTCTCTTTCAAAAAAGGAACTTGCTTTTTCGAAAGTACTGGTTGTAGTCTGGATGCTCTTTTTCGAAACTACAGTAAACTTCTGATAATCCGGCACCTTTGGGACCCAGGGGGTGCCGGATTATCAGATATGCTGGCTATCGGAAGGGGGGCTATGAGGGGTCTAAGGTGAGGGGGGTGCCACCCCAGACCCCTCATAGCCCCCCCTTCTGATAGTCCGGCTCTGCCCCAGGCGTCCCTGATTCAGCCGCTGCTGAAACTGACCAGCAGCGGCTGAATCGGAGACGTCTGGGACAGAGCAGCTGGGGCGCTGCAGGGTTGGTTCAGTAGCACCGCACCTCGGCGCTGTGGGACCAACCCGGCAGCCCCCAGTTGCTCTACCCCAGGTGTCCCCAAGTCAGCTGCTGCTGAAACTGACCAGTGGCTGATTCCAGGAAGCCGGGGCATAGCAGCTCTGCCTCAGGCTTCCTAGAGTCAGCCGCTGGTCAGTTTCAGCAGCGGCTGAATCGGGGAGAGCTGGGATGCTGCTGGGTTGATCCCGCAGCACCCAGGGGCAGCGCTAGGGGACCTACCCGGCAGTGCCCCAGCTGCTCTGCCTCCAGCTTCCCGATTCAGCCGCTGGTCAGTTTTAGCAGCGGCTGAATCGGGGAGAGCTGGGATGCTGCTGGGTTGATCCCGCAGCGCCCCGGGGCAGCGCTAGGGGACCTACCCGGCAGTGCCCCAGCTGCTCTGCCTCCAGCTTCCCGATTCAGCCGCTGGTCAGTTTTAGCAGCGGCTGAATCGGGGAAGCTGGGGGCAGAGCAGCTCCAAAGGTCCAACTGCGGAGCACTTCCGGGTTCCTGATGGTGCCGGACCATCAGGAGTGCCGGACCGTCAGATGCCGGACCAATGGAGTTTTACTGTATCTTTCAAAAAAGCCTCTTTCGAAAGAGGCTTGCAGTCTAGATGTAGCCTAAGAGCCCAATAAGCACTGGAAGTGTTGGTAATACGGCTAGGCAATATTGACCTTCCGTCATCCAGAACATTCTCTCGTTCGGAATCAGTCAGGTCCCCAGGGTGCCAGACTAGAGAGGTAAAACCTGTACTCCTTTGTGAAATACTTTGAGATCTACTGACAAAAAGGGTATAACAGCTGGGCATTATTACTGCCCTGTTCAACACTGCGCAAGCACATTGGAAGAGAGGATCTATGCCCCAAAATGTGTGCGGTCTAAACACTCAAGCTGGGCAACCGTCTGAGAGAACATAAATATTCCTCTCCATATATTACAACTGCGAAACTGCTGCACAGATGGATTTGGGGACTTGCTAAAGGTCTCACAGGAAACATGTAGCAAAGCCAAGAAATGGACCTGGATCTCCCGAGGCCTCGCGCAAGCCTCAAACACATGCTCGGTCTTCCTCTTCGCTGCCACTCATGTTTATACTTGGAACGAAGACCCTGCCAATTTCTGCAATGGAAAGATTGCAATCAGCGGTATAGAGATGTATGCGACTGTTTTATGCTTTTCCTTGTCTTGACTACAGGCAGTGGTCTCTAGCGTTAAAACCTGAGTGGCAGGATAGCTGGCTTTATTTCAGAGTCTGCTTCTGACCTTCAACAAGCGACGTATCCTCTTAACCATGTAACTGGGGGTTGAGCCAGATACGTTCCCCCCACGATCACTGTTACTCACACGCTGCACTAAGATGGGAGAGACCAACGCCAACAACCTACATGGAGACCTCAATAGAAGACATTAATTTTGATGTTAAGATAAACATCCTTTCCTAGGGGCAACAGCTAAAAGGGAGCACACGTGACTGCCCCACATGTCTCCTCTGTCCAGAAACCCCCTCAGAATCGCCTGCTCCAATGTGGAGGTGATTCTCTGGCATCGGCGAGAAGGACAGAGCACGGATGTTGCTGGAGCAGAGAGTGCCAGACTAGTGAGGTTCCACCTCTATAGAAGTCTGAACAAATTCCAAGACACTGTCAGGGTGGTTAAACACTGGAATAAATTGCCTAGGGAAGTTGTGGAATCTCCATCACTGGAGATATTTTAGATCAGGTTAGGCAGACACCTGTCAGGGATGAGCTAGATCAGTGGTCCCCAACCTTTTGGGGCTGCCGGGCGCCATGCGTCCAGGGGCGGGGCCGCTCACATGCCACGCGTCCAGGGGCGGGGCCACCCTTATGCCGTGTGGTGGGGGCCGGCACCGCGCATGCGCCGCGCACCCGGGGCAGGGCTGGCCCTGATCATTCGGCAGACGCACATAAATGCTCCGGCGGGTGCCATGGCGCCCGTGGGCACCGCGTTGGAGACCACTGCTCTAGATGGTGCTTGGTCCTGCCGTGAGGAGAGGGGACTGGATGTGATGATTTCTTGAGGTCCCTTCCAGCTCTAGTGTTCTATTAACAGGAGTGTTGTGAGCAAGACCCGAGAAGTCATCCTTCCGCTCTACTCCGCACACATTAGGCCTCAGTTGGAGTGTTGTGTCCAGTTCTGGGCACCATATTTCAAGAAGGATGTGAAGTAATCGGAGAGGATCCAGCTAAGAGCAACAAAAATGATGAAAGGTCTAGAAAACATGAGTTGTGAGGGAAGGCTGAAAGAATTGGGCTTGTTTAGTTTGGAAAGGAGAAGACTGAGGGGGGACATGAGAGCAGTTTTCAAGTATCTAAAAGGGTGTCACAAGGAGGAGGGAGAAAAATTGTTCTCCTTAATAACTCCCCATTTAACACATTCGAACTACCGTGTCCTCATTATAGGGAAGCCTCCAAATTAGTCCGAGACCGGCTCCGTTCCTGTGGATGTGCTACCTCAACTTAGAGACCCAAGAAGCCATGGAGAGTCATTACTTTGAAAGACTCTGGAGGGTCGTTATTTTGAAAAAGAGGCACTGGGGCATCTGCAGGACTGCTATTTCGAACTAACTATTTCAGAATGAGCGCTATTCCCCAAGGAAAGCAGAAGTACAGATTTTTAAATAAGCAGCCTGTTAGTTCGAAAGAACGGGCTTGGGAGTGTGGATGTTCTGTTTATAGTTTTGACCTAAGGGGACAAGTCTCAGAGGGGTAGCCACATGAGTCTGAATCTGCATAAACAACAAGAAGTCCTGTGGCACCTTATAGACTCACAGATTTATTGGAGCGTAAGCTTTTGTGGGCAAAAACCCACTTCATCAGATATCTCTGGTCTTCCTCTTGATCCCCTCCTTTCTGGTCATGTTCCTGTGGCCATCCAGCTAACTAAAATCATGCCAGACCACGGATGTTGCCAGAACAGAGAATGCCAGATTAGAGAGGTTCCACCTTTACCAAAGTCTGAACAAATTCCTAGACCAGAGCCTCAGCCGCTGTGAGTTTTCATGTCTTCAAAGAAGGCAATACAGCCGCAGCTTCTGCGCCCCATTGAAGTCAGCAGTTACCTAGCTGAAATCCTGGTCTTTAACTTTTCAGAATGAGCCCGCTGATGGATGGGATGAGAGGATCGGCAGGACCGCTGGGGTCATGGTGGGATTTCACCGTTGTGTGATTCTAACTTGACACCACAGGTAGAGAAACCAGTGGCGTTCCGCCCGGTCACACCTGAGTGGTGAATCAGAGCCTTTCCGTATCTCTCAAAGATATTCGGGAGGAGATAAACCAGAGTCTCATATCTTGAAAGCAGGGTGCAACCTGTGCCAGGGGTCTGTCTGAATCAGCTGGGGCAGGCCTGAATCAAAGCCCCAGGCATGAGCACCCCCAGACTTTGGATGAACACGGACCCAGACCTGAATTTACAGCATGGATCCCACTGTGGTGCCACGCTCCGGGGGGCAGAGACTCTGGGTGTGTTTGTGTCTCCTCGCACAAACAACAATACCTGGCTACTGAGTCTACCAGAAAAGCTGCCCACCTGCTTAGAACCCCAGGACTCCTCAGAGCGAGGCAGGATGAGCTCAGTGCGGCTTCCGGTTCCTGATCCGTGGCAAGCAGCAAGCTGGGTCCCATGGCACGGCAGAGCCGGCAGCAAACGCAAGCGGGCCTGCCGACAGGATCTTAGCAAACAGCGGCTGTAATCCCTATGCCTGCTGACCAGAGCTGCCGTCCCTTTGGAGTCCAAGGACAGCAACTTCTCTTCCTTCCCCATCTCCTCCCATCAACCTGACCTTGAGGACTATTGACTGGAGGACATGACGGCTCTGGGCAACACTGACCTGAGCTCAGAGCTCAGAGGTCGCCCACAGCAACTGGGACTGTCCTCTGGAAATGGCAGCTGGCAAGGTCAGATCCTCCACTTGTGTGAATGGTAGCAGGTCGGACCTCCCCGGTTTGGCACCCTTGGGGCCTGACTGGTTCTGAACAAGGAGCTCCCCTGCTGCACTCCAGCCCCACAGCCAGGCCTGAACGCTGCGGTCCAGGAACACGTGTCCTGCCGGACCACGGATGTGCCGGATCAGAGATTCCTGGGTAAAGGAGGTACAACCTGCAGAGCATCTTTGAGGTTGAAGGAGATGCTCTGAGTGACCTCCTGGGGATGGGGGCCTTTTACACCTATATGGCAGCGTTCTCACACCCAGCAAGCACTCCCTCCTTCCTGGGATGCAGCCATCTCTGGGGAGGGGGTGGCAGTCAGTGCACTGCAGCAAGGGATGGGGTGGGGGGGCAGAGAGCCTGGATAGCGGGCCAAACTCCTCTTCTCCCTGCCACGAGCTTAAACTCTTGTGGCTGAACCCAAGTCAAATTCAGAAAGACACACAACCTGCACAGGAAGGCATGAAGCCCATCCCATTCCTTGGTCAGCTGAGCCAATGGCCTATTCCGAGAGAGAGACTCTAGTCCGAACGAGGGATGTAAAATCCTGTGTAATTGGCTAACCGGTTAAACGCAACATTTAAGTGACTAACTGATTAAAGGGGAGGCAAGTGGGGGGGCACTTCAGTCCAGCTGGGCTGGAGCAGCCCCCCCCCCATCACCAACAGGGTCTGCTTCGGCTGGCCACGGAGCACCTCTGAACTGGAGCATCCCTGTCTGCATCAGACCCCACAGGGCTGGAGAAGTCCCCTACCTGCAGTGGGTGGGGAGCTGCTCCAGCCCCCACTGGTTAACCAGAACCAGTAAGCCTCCCCCGTTAAGACAGCAAGATCCTTGGGGGCCCAGGCAGGTAGATTTTGTGTGTTCCAGCCTGACAGGGAGATGCCGGGGGGGTTGGAGCCCTGAGCCTCGAGGGCTGGATCCAGGTAAACCAGAGCCCACATCGGGGCCTTAGGTTCCCCATGCCTGGACTCGATGATCACCAGGGTCCATTCTGGCCTTCATCTTTATGAACTTTTGTAGGCCCCCTACCCACCAAAAATGTTGGGCCCCTACAAGAGAAAAATGGAACAATGCGATTCCTTCTGGAAGGTGTCTTGCTGATTGTGACGTAGTGGGGGGTACCTTACTGGTTGCTGTGCTGGGCAGTGGGTTGTGAGTGGCCTCCGCTGGCTGCTGGCTGCAGCACGGCCCAGCAGGGCAAGGGATGAGTCATTATGCAAGGGGGCTTTGAACCTGTCTGACAAGTTATCTTCCAGGGACCGGAACAGTGGGAAGAAGGGGAGTGGAGCCCTGGCTGGGGGCAGGGCTGGAAGTGAGTTAGTTAGGTTTTTGGCTGGTTTCATGGAGGAAGCAGCCTAGGCAACGGGCTGGGATTTAGGGGCCCAGGCTCCCCCATCTCAAAGGGGGCTGAGGCATCCTAGGCCAGCCCTGTAACCAGATTACATCTAGGCTGTGCTGTATCCTGGAGAAGCAATAAACTCCCTCTATTCTAGTGGCTGGTGGAGTCTGTCCATGCCATTACAGGGGTGCAGGAGATGGGAAAACCCCAACAGAGCTGAGAATCTACATTAACTGTGCTGAAAGGAAGGTCTGTTGGGAAGCCAGAGGCTTCCCCGTAGGAAGCAGAGAGGACCACAGAACACTGGAGAAAGTGAAAAGTCCTCTCCTTCAAGTGGATTACAAAGGATAAGGGCTGCAGGAGAGGAATTAAACAGTTAACCTCCAGAATGATCAAGGCTCGAGACGTTGGAGGAGAACTAAAAGGATTATCCTCCATGGATTGTCTCTTGATGAGTAGCAAGAAGGATTTTCCTGGTTCAGAACAAATCAGCTTACGGGATTCGTTTATCTTCTGCTTCATGTTTATAAGTAACGACAGATCTAGCCAACTGCAAAGGGGGGGAAGGTCGGTCTATTGAAAGCCCAACGTGCCCCCGCGCTCTGAAAACCAGTCGCTGCCCCAAATCTCTGTTTGCTTTTGTACATTTATGGAGAGAGAGAGAGCTCTTAGCTCATCTACCTCCCCAAGAGCATCCCGCAGTGTCGAATGCTAACGGCATATTGGGCTGCGTTAGGAGGAGCATTGCCAGTAGACCTAGGGAGGTAATTATTCCCCTTCATTCACCACTGGTGAGGCCACATCTGGTGTACTGTGTCCAGTTCTGGGCCCCCTATTACTGAAAGTATGTGGTCGTATTGGAGAGAGTCCAACAAAGGGCAACAGAAATGATTAAGGGGCGGGAGCACATGACTCTTGAGCAGAAGCTAAGGGATTGGGGCTTGTTTAATGTGTGGAAGAGAAGAGTGAGGGGGATTTGAGAGCAGCCTTCAACTCCCTGAAGGGGGGTTCCAAAGAGGCTGGAGAGAGGCTGTTCTCAGTGGTGGCAGATGAATGAGGAGCAATGGGCTCAGAGCTAGTAGACAAACAATACAAGTGTAGCTGTGACGGCACAAGTGATGGGTAGAGCTAGTCATATAATCACAGAATCCCAGGGTTGAAAGAGACCTCAGGAGTCATCGAGTCCAGCCCCCTGCCCAAAGCAGGACCAACCCCAACTCAATCATCCCAGCCAGGGCTTGGTCCAGCCGGGACTTCAAAACCTCTAGGGATGGAGATTCCACCCCCTCCCTAGGGAACCCATCCCAGTGCTTCCCCACCCTCCTAGGGAAATAGTTTTTCCTCCATTGCCTCCCTAAGGTCTATGCCAGCATCTGGTGGGCTCGCTATCCATGCAAAAGTGAGAGTGTGTATGATGCACAGGGTAGAACACAAAGTATTGTCAGGAAAAATGAAAAGCAAGGCCCCTTGGACTTCTGACATAGGGTTTGGAATGGGTGCCATATGAGAGATTAAAAAGACTGGGACATTACATCCTAGCAAAGAGGAGACTAAGGGGGGATATGATAGAGGTCTATAAAATCATGAGTGGTGTGGAGAAAGTGAATAAGGAAAGGTTACTTTTTTGTTCCCATAACATAAGAACTAGGGATCACCAACTGAAATGAATAGGTAGAAAGTTGAAAACAAACAAAAGGAAGTTTTTCTTCACGCAGCGCACAGTCAACCTGTGGAACTCCTTGCCAGAGGAAATTGTGAAGACAAGGACTTTAACAGGGTTCAAAAAAGAGCTAGTTATATTCAAGGAGGTTAGGTCCTTATCAGCTAGGATGCATAGGAATGGTGTCCCTAGTGTGTTTGTCAAGGGCTGGAAATGGAGGACAGGGGATGGATCACTTGATGATTCCCTATTCTGTGTACTCCTTGTGAGGCACCTGGCATTTGCCATTGTCGGCAGACAGGTTAGATGGATCTTTGGTCTGACCCAGTCAAGGCGGGCCCGAGGACGTGCAGCCCCTCCTCCAGGTGCACGACGCATACGCGGGCCCGCCCACGGGGTGCGTGGGAGGACGCACGGTGCATGCACTGCCCAAGCGGCCTAGCCACCGCCGATGGCGCACAGCCCGGGGCCGCCCGGGGCGGGCTGCACCTGGCCATGCAGGGCCCGGAGGCCGCAGGGGGAAGAGCGCTACTGGTCGGTGCTGCGGGGATTAACACGGCCCCCGCCCCGGGCGGCCGCTGCAGCACGCTGGGAGCCGGGCACCCCCCATAGGTGGGCGCCCTGGACAGCTGCCTGGCTAGCCCGCCCCTTAGTCCGGCCCTGGACCCAGCGTGGCCGTTCCCATGTTCTTATGTAGTTACATTCTGCCGTTCCCTTCTCTTTCACTGTTACGGATGATGGTGAATTATTATTTGTGTTGCAGTGGCATGGAGGCCGCCCAGGCCTGGTCTAGGACCCCACGTGGGAAGTGTGGTACAAACATATCACAAAGAGGGAGTCCTTGGCCCTTACGCTAACCCCACTGCCACTGCCTCGCCCGGCTGAAGCAAACACAGCTGTGTAAAGAAGGCACGTGACATGCTGGGTCCCGCTGAGGGGAGGACTGAACTCTTGCAGCCGCGGAGCCTGTGCCTAGGAAAATTGGTCTGTCTTGGGGGCAGGGCGAGGACGGCTTTCGGAAGCACCGGAAGGCAGCAAACTTTCTAGTCCCTGCGACTGACAGTAGCGTTCGGGGGAGCTTTCCTGTGGCACGAGGAAGGGGTCAGGGAGCACTCGCTCCTCATCCGTTGTCATGCGCCGCATCCCCCCCACCCTCCCTTATCAGAAACGGTCACGCCTCTGGGCCTGGCCATGTGTCGTGTTTTACAACGACGTTCCCTGGCTGGGCGGGGGAGGGGAGATCCATCTCCTCCTTCATATCCACCTGCGGGCCGGCGTGCGGGGCTCGGATCTGAGTTGGAAACAAAGGGGGAATCCACAATCAGGGCCACCCTCATCTACACATCCCCAAGGCAGAATAGCCGGAGTACAGCCCTGCTCTGCCCCTTCCGCCATCCTACAGCAGCTGTGATACAGGGCTGCCTCTGCCGGTCCCCTGGCACCATGCACGCTCACCGGGGGCTCTTTTCTTACCCTTCCTGACCCCTCACTCCACCAGCTCTGCAGAAAGGAGCCTCAGTGGCAGAAAGAATTGGCCCCTGAGTGCCTAGACAGGATTGGGTGTGTATGAGAAGGAAGATAGATAGATAGATAGATAGATAGATAGATAGATAGATAGATAGATAGATAGATAGATAGATAGATAGATAGATAGATAGATAGATAGATAGATAGATAGATAGATAGATGGGGGTGTATAGACATAGATAGATAGATAGATAGATAGATAGATAGATAGATAGATAGATAGATAGATAGATAGATAGATAGATAGATAGATAGATAGATAGATAGATAGATAGATAGATAGATAAAGGGGGTGTGTGGGGATGGATAGATAGATAGATGTTTGTGGTGTATGGGGATAGAGAGATTGAGAGGGGGTGGAGCAAAGGGCAGCAGGGGCGGGGCTGAGGGCAGCAGGGGTGGGGCTGAGGGCAGCAGGAGCAGGGCTGTGGTCAGCAGACCCTCAGTGCTGCTCGGAGCATTGCCCTGCCTCCCCCCCAACCTGAGCGCTGCTCAGAGCACGGGGCCCAGAGCTCCAGCATGGTGCTTATTGGCAATTTGAAGGGACCTGGACAATTGCCCCCTTTTATCCCATGCCCCTCCCCCATTGGCAGGCCTGCTTGGTCCCCAAGTGACAGCTGGATGTGGGGTCTGGCCCACCCCACTAGCAGGGACCTACGCCCCACGTCCGTGGGTTGGCTGAGCTGAAGGAGTCTGAAGGAGGCTTTGGCCTAAACCTGACTCAGGGCCCAGTCCCAGCATTGAGAAGAGATGCTCTTTTTTGCCTCAGTTCCCCATCTTTGGCAGTGGGGATAACAGCACTGCCTCCTGTCACCGGGGTGTGGAGGTGCGTGCCGATTCTGTCCACGTATCTCTACAAGCGACACCATCCCAGGAGCTAACCCCCTCAGCCACACCGCCCGAGGATCATCCTCCTGCACATCCACTAATGCCATCTCTGCCCTCAGGTGCCAGCAACACCCCTCGGCCAGGCCAGACGGTCTCTGCGCCAAAGGATAAAGGGACACACACCAGACGTCAGGAAAGGTAACACACACAAACCAGTCGGAGAACACATTAACCTCCCTGGATGCTCGATGGTACGTCTACACTGCCACACTATTTCGAAACAACTAACGCTATTCCAAAATAACTTAGTCCGCGTCTACACAGCAGGCGGTTATTTCGAAATAGTGTCGAAATTCTCTCAAGCTGGAGGACTTCATACTCCGACTCCTGTAGCCCTCATCACATGAAGAGTAAGAGAAGTCGGAGGAAGAGGGTTCTATTTCGAAACAAGTGCTGTGTAGACACTCTCTGTTTCAAAATAAGCTATGCAGTTGACGTAGCTCAATTTGCATAGCTTATTTCAAGTTAATCCCTGCAGTGTAGCTGCACCCTGAGTAGTGGATTTAAACGTAACCATCCTTCTACAGAAAACTTCCAAACCCAATTCGAACATAAGAACTTAACAACAGCCCTACTGGGTCAGACCAGCCCAGTGTCCTGTCTGATGACAGTGGCCAATACCAGATGCCTCAGAGGGAGGAAACACAACAGGTAATCCTCCCGTGATCCCTTCTCTGTCACCCACCTCCGGAGAAAGAGACTAGGGACACTATTCCTACCCATTCTGGCTAATAGCCATTGATGGACCTAACCTCCATGAATCTATTTAGCTCTTTTTTGAACCCTGTCAAAGTCCTAGCCTTCACCACATCCTCTGGCAAGGAGTTCCACAGATTGACTGTGCATGGAGGGAATTACAAAGAGCGACATCTGAAATGGAATTAATTTGCAAATTCAACACGATCAAATTAGGATTGAATAAGGATTTAGAATGGTTCTCTCAATATACAGGCACTTTTCCTTCTATTACTAGTCACACTTCCCCATCAGCTGCTGGGCATGACCCACATCCACCCTCAGCCCTAATCTACACTAGGGAGTTATTTCAAAATAACCCTCCTTATTTCAAAATAATCAGCGGAGTGTCCAGCCTGTTGTTTGGAAATACGGGCTGGTTATTTTGAAATCTGTACTCCTGCTTTCCACAAGGAATAACGTTTATTTTAAAATAGTTACAGGCCGGCCTTGCTATCAGTCCAAGATACATTAAAAAAAAACTTGGATTTACAGCCAAACAACTTAAAGCAGGAATTGTTTTCCCCCACGGCTGACTTCCATTTGTGTAAATTGGGTGTTTTTGTGCCACTGAAGAGCGGGGAATGGGAGGACTTATAACACATCGGTTCCTGCAAACGACAACGACTGTAGTGCAGAACAAATGTATAGGGGGTGACTCATAGCGATGGTGCCCTGCATTTCGAAATAGCGGTCGTGTGGACGCTTTGCTGCTGCTATTTCAAAATAACAACTCCCCAGAGTAATTGGAACTAATTACTCCCCAGTGTTTCCCAGGGCTCTAAGTCAAGGTAGTGCATCCAAAGTCACGGAGCCCTACCTTTAATTTGCATCACAGTGCATCTGATACAGTAGGTTTTACCCCCAAAAGCCCATGCCCCAATGAATCTCTTCACAGGACTCCTACAGACACAGGGCTCCTCTTTCAGCTACAGACTAACGCGGCTATCCATCTGAGCCTTGTCAGATTCTACAGGAGTGGGGCCATATGAGCACCAAAGGCAAACAGCCGCCAGCACCACTGATGGGAAGCAATAGTCTCTAACGGGGGCCGAGAAAGATTCAACTGGCTTCACATCTGTGCACGGAAGGATTCGGTGGCCTATTTATATAAGCATTTTTCCCTCCCAGACAATAAATACAAATGACTAATGTTTTGCCCTTCCATTAGCCGATCTCCAAGCTCTTTGCAAGCCATAATTCCCACAGCACCCCAATAGTGGTGTGAGACAGGCTGCACATTTTACACTTGGGGAAACCGAGGCATGGAGCAGTTAAGTGATTTGCCCAAGGTCACATAGGGAGGGAGTGGCAGAGCTCCCAGATGCCGCCCGAAGGGCGGAATAGAGGCTGTGCTGCCCTTTCGCAGAACAACAGCACATTCCCCTCTCTGGGGTGCACCAAACAACAGTGAAGGGGGAGGGAGAGGCAAAGGGGTGTTTACAAAGAAATTGGGGGACAGAAAGGGCTCATAGGAGGGGAGGATTCAGCTTTGTTGGAAAAGAGCTGGGGCAGAGGGGAACAGGCCAGATGACAGACACAGAGAGAGAGCACATTGAATTGGCCCAAGAGCTGGAAGGGGGAAAGAAAATACCTGAAAATGAGTGCAGCGGACAAGTAGAGGAAAGGATTTTTTTATGTCTAGGTGATGGGTCCTGCAGTCTAGAGAGTGGAATTCTCTTCTTGGTTCTGCCAATGGCCCGTGGGGTACCAGGGGCAACCATGTCCCCTCAGTTTTCTCATCTGTAAAATGGGAGTAATCATACAGCCTGGCAAATGAAAGTTCCTGGGTGGAAATAGCAGCCTGAATTTGCTGTTATTAGATGACGGAAAGAAGGGGAGAGTCTGATTCTGAAAGCATTGCCCACTTCACGTGCTCCCAGCTGCCTTGAAGCGCTTGGCAGCACTGGTGAAGTATTTTCCCCTTGGCTTCCCATGGAGCTTTGGCTGGATCACCAAAGGTTTTCTGGCTGGGTCAGGGTGGTGGTTGGTGTTTTTGCCTCTCTTTTCCAAAGGGAAGGACCACGAGTTTGAGCAGAGCCCCCGAAATGCTGCCTTTCCGCAAGCAAACCCTGACGTGACAAGAGAGCGAAAGGGGAAAGCTTGCTTTCTGCAGCAAAGGCCGTGACAGGATCCCCACCCATCCACCTCCCCAGGCAGCCTTATCTCCGTTCTCCGGGGCCAGTCTGGATCTGTTTCTACCCTAACCCGCACCAACAGGGGGAAGCCATGTGCCCCCCTCAAAGCCGCCATGCCCTCGTGGGCTGGGAACACAGACCCACCCCTGGTGCCTCACCTCTCAGTGGTGTTTTGGTGTATCTGCGCAGGCCCGTTCAAAACCAGCCAGGGCCGGGGAGTGGGGCGGACACACCTCAAAGCAGAGGGGTTTTCTACAGCTTAAACAGCACATGACCTCTGGCCCGGCCCCCATCAGGGAGCAATAAAGGTTGACAGGTCTGGAAAAAAATGTTCTCGTTGTGAACATAAACCGGCTGGATGGAGCCCCAGTTGCTCCCAGCTGTAATGGGGAAATGCTTAGCATCGGAGTCATATGAAATCCCCACCCATTCTTATTAATTTTTTTAAAAGGCCTTGGGTGGCAGGGTTTTTTTTTTCCCCTTTTCATTGAGACGGACCTTGAAGGCAGAGCTCAGCCACACCCTGCCTCCTTGTCTTTTCCTGCCTCTTTTTTACGTATGGAATTTAAAAATAAGCCAGGGTTTTTCTGGCTTACCATAGGAATGCTAGGCTTGACAGATGTCACGTCCGTTTGCTTATTTTTCTCCTTTTCCCTGTCTCCTCCCGGATCGCAAGCCCCAGGTCTACCCTATGCAAGAAATTCGGTTTAAGACATGCAGCTCCAGCGACGAGAACAGCATAGCTGGAGTTGACATCCCTTGCATCAAATTTCCCTAGCACCCACACAGCCGGAGGTCAATGGGAGAAATGCTACTGTTGACTTCCCTGACTCCTCGCGAACCCGGGGAGAACCGAGGTCAAAAGGGATGACATCGGCGTTCGATTTAACGGGTCCTTACTAGACCGGGTAAATCAAACTCTAGAAGATCAACCTCCGGAGCATCGATCTCCATGTATGTATAAAATCATAGAATCATAGGTTTGGCAGAGACCTCAGGAGGTCATGGAGTCCAACTCCATGCTCAAAGCAGGACTAACTGCAACTCAATCATCCCAGCCAGGGCTATGTCAAGCCAGGACTTCAACACCTCTAGGGATGGAGATTCCACCCCCTCCCTAGGGAACCCATCCCAGTGCTTCCCCACCCGCCTAGGGAAATAGTTTGTCTTAATATCCAACCTCTATCTCCCCCGCTGCAACATGGGACCATTGCTCCTCGTTCTGTCATCTGTCGCTGCTGAGAACAGCCTCTCTCCATCCTTTTTGGACCCCCCCTTCAGGTAGTTGAAGGCTGCTCTCAAATCCCCCCTCACTCTTCTCTTCTGCAGACTAAACAAGCCCAAATCCCTCAGCCTCTCCTGTTAGGTCACATGCTTCAGCCCCCTCATCATTTTGGTTGCCCTCCACTCGAACCTCTCCAATGTGTCCACATCCTTTCTGTAATGGGAGGCCCATTAATTGGACACAATACTCCAGATGTGCCTCACCAGTGCCGAATAAAGGGGAATAATCACTTCTCTAGCTCTGCTGAAAATGTTCCTCCTAATGCACCCTAATATGCCATTAGCCTTCTTGGCTACAAGGGCACACAGCTGACTCCTATCCAGCTTCTCATCCACTATCGTTCCCAGGCACTTTTCTGCTGAACTGCTGCATAGCCAGTAGGTCCCCATCCTGTAGTAGTGCTCTGGATTCTTCCATCCAGAGGGCAGGACTCTGCACTTGTCCTTGTTGAATCTCATCAGATTTCTTTTGGCCCAATCCTCCAATTTGTCTACATCACTCTGAACCCTATCCCTGCCCACCAGCCTATCTACCTCTCTCCTAGCTTGGTGTCATTTGAGCACACTACTCAGCCTTTACTCACCCACATCAGGATCACTCCAGGGCATAACTGCTCCACCATCTAGGGATTCACTGCCATGCCCTCTGTCATGTCCTTCCATGGTGCTGACCAAACCGCCTGATGAGGCTGTATGCAAATGGTGAACGCTCTGGTTTTCTGCAGGTCCAGATTCGATCCTATGCCGGAGGTGTACTCGTGGTCTGTGTCTACACTGGCCGCTTATTCCAGAAAATCAGCCGCTTTTCCGGAATAACTTGCCAGCTGTCTACACTGGCCCCTTGAATTTCCAGAAAAGCACTGACAATCTACTGTAAGAAATCAGCCACTTTTCCAGAAATACTACGCTGCTCCTGTTTGGGCAAAAGTCCTTTTTCCGGAAAACTGTTCCGGAAAAGGGCCAGTGTAGACAGCACAGTAGTGTTTTCCGCAAAAAAACCCCAATAGCGAAAATGACGATCGGGGTTTTTTTGCGGAAAAGCGCATCTACGTTGGCACGGACGCTTTTCCAGAAAAAGTGCTTTTTTCCGGAAATACTTATCACAGAAAACTGTTCCATTTTAAGCATTTCCGGAAAAGGGTGCCAGTGTAGACGTATGTTGTGTAACACACTACTGGCAGGGACTCCGAGGCCTTGCTAATCAGTGTGGTGTCAGATCATAGATAGAAAACACTTGATTCTGGTGGCTTGGCTTGCTTGGAATCCATACAGATTCCATCCCTTGCAAGCCCTTTGGATCGGGCCATTCAGCATTTCTCACTGTCCTGAAGTCTATTGAGCCATAGAAGGCCATTGGGTCTAGTTTAAGGGTGTGTCCAATCTCCTCCCTTTCCCTTGCTCCTTCACTTCTTTCAGAGAATCATAGGACCATAAAATCATAGAACTGGAAGGGACCTCGAGAGGTCATCAAGTCCAGTCCCCTGCCCTCACGGCAGGACTAAGCACCATCTAGATCATCCCTGACAGATGACTGTCCAACCAGAGCTCTTCAAAAGCTAGCACCCCACTGGCCACATTCTCCCAGGCTCCTTTGGGAAGCCCTCCCCATGGTTTGAGAACTGCCGGCTTAGACATTACTGATCCTTTTCCTCCATGTTACAGCCTTCTGACCTGACTCCCAAAGACCTGGGTACTGCCCCCCTCACCCACAGCTCTGCCAATGCACTTCGCTCCCGGCCTGGCAAGGCCCTGACCTACGGCACAGCTTGTTGGGTGAATTCCGGGCCTCTCCCCTCAGGCTGCCCGGTGTGCCACAGCAAAGTTAGTGCTAAGATGGGCCCCAGGAGGAGAATTCACTTCAGCTTTCCTCCATCCAGCTTCATACTGAAGCCCAGATCCACAGAAGACACGACCCCGGGGGACCTGCCGGCTCTCCTCACACTTAGCTCTGTCGGAACAACACCTAGCTCGGCCACAGCACTTTCCATCATTAGACAGCAACGTGCTTTATCAAAAGGTGGGGGGCAGTCTCCTGATTGCCATTTTACAGATGGGGAAACTGAGGCACGGAGCTCTACTCAAGGCCACACAGCGAACCGCTGGCAGAGACTGGAATATAAACAGCTTCTGAGATTCAGGCTAGCGCGCTCACCACTGGACCACACTGTCTCCGTGGACAAACTGCTCTTTAATTCTATACCCACAGTACTGCATTGAACCGAAGTCCGGGGTAGGGGCGGGACCCCACCACTATATTTACCCGCACAGACACAAGTACCATGGGCAGGGGGCTGCTCCAGACCTGCGGGGCCTGCTGCAAGAGGGGTCAGCCCAGCCCACCCCTCTCACCTTATTTAATCGATTAACTGGTTAAAAGTAATGTTTAACTGATTAACTAATTACAGGGGATTTTACAGCCCTGGGCTCTAGGTAATAAGGTTGGGGAACCCATCGGGATCTTTTCCCCCTAGCACCACATTGGCCTTGGTCACCAATAGTTGGAAGACGATACCGTCCAGCTTTCAACCCTGCTTCTAACATGTTCCCTAAATAGCTGTGCTGCTCCCCAATTCTCTTTTCATCTTGCTGTACATGGACGGTACAGAATTCCCTCCTGAACCCTAAAGAAGATCAGCTGGTGTTCAGAAGCATGAAGCTTGATGGCCTTGACTTACTCTTAGTTTGCTCAGCTGCAGCCCATATTAACAGCCTTTAGACAACCCAGAGACGAGACAGGTGAAGCAATATCTGCCCAGACTTGAAGAAGAGCTCAGGAGAAGCTTAAAAGCTTGTGTCTCTCACCAACAAAAGTTGGCCCAATAAAAGGTATTACCTCACCCACCTTGCCTCTAATATCCAAGGCCAACCTGGCTACTACAACACAGCAAATATTAAACACTCCTTTCACAGTGCCAGCCAATAGCATCTCTCGTAATAGCCTCCGGTGGTAGTGAAAACCTTACCGGGACCACGTAGCCTTGTAGCGATGTTGGTCCCAAGCTACTAGAGTAACAAAATGGGTGAGGTAGTGTCTTCAATTGGACCAATAAAAGATATTGCCTCATCCACCTGGTGTCACTAATACCATGACTATATCATGCATTAAGCATGTGGCAACCTGCCAAAGAAACAAACGATGCTAAGTGTCTGTCTGAATATGATTTGAAGGAACTTCCTCCTTCAACAAATGTGCTTCCTTAAAAAATGGTGGTTAGGCTCAAATCCCATTTAGCAATAACACTGTTATGCCCTTATCAGTGCTGCGTGCTTGGGTGCCACTGCTCTCTGCTGGATGGAAATGGAACTGTTCTACTGTGGTTCATAAGCTCTGCACTGCTGTTCATCAGGGAAGAGTCTCTTTTAACTCCAAGACCAGAAGATTGTGTTTTGGCAGGAGCTGTGGTTCATCAGCAGAACGTTCGGAATGGCTGGATGTGGGCCACACTGTGACAACCCGGATGTCTCCATATGGCTATCGAGTTGTTACTCGTAGTGCTTTTCAACCCAAAGTGTTATAGAAAAGTCGGGCTAAGTTCTTTGCAGGTGTAAACTCTATTGACACCAATTGAGGAAATGCCAGCAGAGATGGAGTGCAATCACAGAAGACTCCTTAGCATTGTTCCCCAGTGTGTTGATCATGCCTTTGATGTCCACCTGTTCTGTTGGACCAGATACTTGTCTCCCCCACACAAGGCACAGAATTGGGGTTACTGCCCCCCTGCAGAGCAACGCAGACACTGCACCAACTCAGGTCCAGGAGGACCCAGTTCTAGGGCACAGCACCCAGGAAACCAACTCCCCAAAAGGGATCCAAACTCCAAATAAATCCGTCTGTCCCTGAGTAAAGGTTTTACTCAGAAGGTAAAGCTCCCTTTATCAATGAAAAGAGAGATATGCACAGTGGTTGCTCCTCCTAGTGACAATTATTTACACTGGGCCTAATAATAAACAAAAGTCTTTTGAATAAGTGCAAACAGTAGGATTGAAGTGGTTGCAAGTAAAAAAAGACAGATCAAAGTACATTACTAAATTAAAATGAATAGCAAATGCATAACTAGTTCTAATCCACTAAGAAACTTGTTACATGCAAATTCTTAACCTGAACAGCTGTTCTTATTTCAGGTCCCAAGCTTCAAATCAAAACTGATTTTTTACTCTGACTTAGGTCTCCAGCCTTTCAAAGTTCTTTGTTTCCTCTTGGGGTGTGCCAGGCCATTTCAAAAGCCAGCTGAAGATAAAGGGCTGATGGCTTCCCATTGCTTAAATAGACTCTCTCCAAGGATGGGAATCTTTTGTTTGGCATCCCCCCGCTTATGGAAAAACACCAGGGACAAAAGGATTCCTGTACCAGGTGGTATGGTCCCAGGTCTTCCTAGGACCAACCATTGTTTGGACTAACCCGACAAACAAGGCTGTTTACGAGTCGATGAGTTGACCACCAACTCGAGGTTTCCAGGGCACTGGTAACGGTTCTCATTAGCACATTTAAAATGATCAACAGATTCACCCTTCAGTATCACATACAAGAATGGTACATACACAAAATCAGGCTGTATAGATCCAGCATGTTATCACTGTAAAATTGATATGTGATATGACCCGTTTTGCATAAAGCTTCTTCGCATTATGCATATTCATATTCACAAGACAATTTTCACTAGGCATAAGGAGTCAGATTATCCACCACTGAAACTAAGCCACCTCTGTGAGATAAGGCGCCTGGTTCAGCAAAGCCCTGGGGTAGATACAGGTTGAACCTCTCTAGTCCGGCTCCCTTGGGACATGATGGATGCCGAAACAGAGAATTTGTTGGACCATGGGAGGTCAACATTGTCTATCAGCATTACCAGCACTTCCACTCTTAGAGGACATTTAGGGGTAAATTAGAGCTAAACAACAGCACAGAACACGGAGAGCCAGCACTGGTGGCTGGAAACAAACTTTATGGGACTGCGGAAAACTTGGCCATACCCCATGATAAGTTGGTATCCGGCGAACTAAAATCATGCCGGGCCACGGAGGTCGCCCCCCTGTGAGGGAGTGAGAGGAGGGCCTGGCAGGGCAGGAGCTAAACAAGGCCTTTTGGCCCAATCAGCCCCGCCCCGTTTTACCTGCAGCCAATGCCAGGCCTGAAGGGAGAATAAAAGGAGGGAACCTGGCTCAGTTCGGGGCTGACCAGTGAAGAGGCAGGAGGTGGTTCTGCCATCCGCAAGACCTGAGCCAGAGCTGTCTGCTGAGTCGGCCCCAGGAGGACGCAAGCCTCCAACGCCCTTCCCCCCTTAGGTGCAAAGGGTGGGAACCAGAGGGAAACCCCCACTGCGGAGGGGGAAATTGGATTCTTGAGGCCACGCCCCACACTGAAGGAGCAGACTTTGATAAGTGGCCAGAAGTCAGGGGCAGCCGATGACTATAGACCGACTCAGCTGTCGCCTAGGGCGCCGCCTTTAACGGGACACCCGGGACGCCCGATGATGATGTCACTCCATTAACCGCCGTGCAGGCTGGGGCGCCAATTGCACGTTCCGCCTGGGGCACCAGCTGCCGCAGCCCGCCTCAGGCCACTCCTGCCAGAAGTCCTTCACCCCGGGTCCCCGGCTAACACCGGGACCTAACCACTCGGGAACCCCGTTGCCCGGGGGACCCGGTTACATTGCCGAACTAGAGTGCCGGACTGAGAGGTTCAACCGTAACTTGAAGTCTGTGAGTTCTGCCTGTGACGTTCATTTCTCCTGGTCACGAACTTAGTTTTAAGCTCGCCAATGCCCAAAGCCCCATTTCCCATCCCAACTCTTGCAGGACGGGCGCTCCTCCCGTCGCACTCAAACAACAGGGCTCTGACTCAGAGGGAAGGCTGCCATTTTTGCGACTCACCGTCTCAGCTTCCCACAGCTCGGAGGTGTTCCAGGGAGGACTCGCAGGGAAGCGTTCACCCTGCTGGCCCTTTCTGAGCTCGGGAGAGCGAGACAGAGCCCGGCGAAAAGGTCGGACGGGAGCGAGCGAAGCACGTTGCTGAGAGAGGGGACACAAGAGGGCAGCCCAAAATGAATCAGCTTCTTAATAGCTCCCTCGCGAGCCCTCCTGGCACACACCCTTGCCAGAGCGGCTGGCTGCCCCGCCAGGCCTCCGGCAGCTTCGAATACACCCAGCTGGGGCTCACTGACCTGTGAGTCATTTGTGTGATTGGTGGATTCATTTTATTTCCCCATCTTCAGAAAAGTCTGTGCACGGGGATAAATCGAGCCAGTTCCTCGGCGTATGAGGCGGTTTCTTCAGTCCCTCAGGCGAACAAGAACACATTGCCACTCTAGTCTGACCTCCGACGTCAATCGTCTTTCCGCTGGCCTCACTGGGTTTGGGAATCCCATTGTCCGGGAATCTCAAAGTGCTCAGGAGACAAGAATGAAGGAGGCACAACAAAAATAAGAACCATTTGGATTGTGGAAGTTCCTAGGAGCCCCTCTCCTGGACCATGAATGTGTTGGACCAAGGTGGGCAAATATCAACCCATAGGCCGGATCCAATCTGCCAGGGTTAGCCCCTCCCGTACTGATCTGCTGCTCCACACGCACAGGGATGGCAGCTCCCATTGGCTGCGGATCACTGTTCCCGGCCAATGAGAGCCACGATCGCACATACCAGTGGAGGGACAGGTAAATATAGCAGCAGTCGCCCACCAGGGGCTAACTGTGAACCTCTGTTGTTTCATTGCCCACCCCAGCGCTAGGTGCTGTACAAAGAACAAACAAGCCCTTAACTCCGAGAGTTTATGAGCTCAGAGTGTGCTGCCCATGCCGCACCCATAGGCTCAAAGTGATGTAGCTGAACTAGCTTAGGAACGGCAGCTGGGAAACCACAGGGGCCTGGACGTAGCACGAGAGAGCTCCAGGAGGGCTTCGAGGGCTGCAAGAAGGCCTGTGCAGCTCATGTTGCAGCTCTCTGCTGCTGTGACTTCTCTGATCCAGGATGCAAACTAGCTAGATTACAGCAAGCTCAGGGTGTGTCTACTCACACCTGCAGGACAGATGCACCCCTCGTGCATTCGTTTGTAACCTCCTGGACCAAAGCGTTCTTCGATTGGTCAGCTCCAGGCACGCTGCTGATTTCTAAATGCACAGTAAAGTAATACACCTAACGACGGCCCTGAGTGGAAGTCCACACCTAAAAGATGGTACAGAGAAGCCACGTGGCTGCTTGCCAAGGTCCTGCAAAGAGAGTGGTGTCAATGCCAGTGTCCCCTCACATGTTTCCCATGCTTGTGCGGAATAAATTGTGTGATGTGCACTGAGGCATGTGTGGCTGTGCACCACCAATACACATGCTATAAACTGTGGGAGGCTGTGGACCCTCTGCTAATCAGCTGGGCGTCATTTGAATCTCTCCAGGCTCAGCTTACAGAGAACACTGGTCAATGCCAGGAAGAAAAGCACCTAAAAGGGTGCTACAAAGTGGGGGGGAGGGGAATTGTTCATGAGTGGTGTGGAGAAAGTGAATAAGGAAAAGTTATTTACTTGTTCCCATAATAGAAGAACTAGGGGCCACCAAATGAAACTAATGGGCAGCCGGTTTAAAACAAATAAAAGGAAGTTCTTCTTCACACAGCGCACAGTCAATCTGTGGAACTCCTTGCCTGTGGAGGTTGTGAAGGCTAGGACTATAACAGGGTTTAAAAGAGAACTAAATAAATTTATAGTCCATCAATGGCTATTATCCAGGATGGGTAAGGAATGGTGTCCCCAGCCTCTGTTTGTCAGAGGGTGGAGATGGATGGCAGGAGAGAGATCGCTTGATCATTACCTGTTGGATTCACTCCCTCTGGGACACCTGGAATTGGCCACTGTTGGCAGACAGGGTACTGGGCTGGATGGACCTTTGGTCCAACCCAGTATGGCCATTCTTATGTTCTTATGTTCTCTTTGACCTCTGAGGATAGGACAAGAAGCAATAGGCTTAAACTGCAGCAAGGGAGATTTAGGTTGGACATTAGGAAACACTTCCTACCTGTCAGGGTGGTTAAACGCTGGAATAAATTGCCTAGGGAGGTTGTGGAATTTTCATCCCTGACAATATTTAAGAGTAAGTTGAATAGAGATCTATCAGGGATGGTCCAGATGGTGCTTGGTCCTGCCGTGAGGGCAGGGGACTGGACACGATGACCTCTCGAGGTCCCTTCCAGTTCTAGTGTTCTATGATTTTATGAAAAGTCCCCATTTATCTTCACTACACTTAGTTTTGCTGCTTCAGCCCCCTGGCCGACTCCGCTCAATTCTTCCAAAACCAAATTAAATGCATAAAACACCCCGTGGACCCTTGGAAATCACTAGGAATCAGCCCCCTATTGCGAATTCATTAAGCTGGGAAAACATCAATACAGCCGCGAGTGGGACGTGACCCCAGGCTGAGGTGCACAGTTGTAACCTCTTGGGCTGCCGCTACACTGCTTCAGCAAGTCTTTGGCAGCACCCAGTGAGCGTGACAAACATTGTCACATTGCTTCACTTCCCCAATTTTGCACACTCAAAGCCCGGCAAAGTGAGGCTCAATCTTCACATTTACGTCAGCATATTATTTTCCTCGACTGTTTTGCAGCCCTGCCAGTGGTGGGTACGTTTCACCCCAGAGGTGGCTGCATTTCAGGGGTAGACTAAATGATCCTGGCCGATATCCATCTGTAAAGCTTCGAGAGCAGCTTCACGGCCTGTGGAAGAGATGGGGCACCTTTTTTGGGTCGGGGGGAGCACTGACCCACAGAAAAATCAGTCAGGGACTGCACACAAGTGAGGGGAAAAAATCCCTGTCAATGCCGGGGGGGGGGGGAGGTTGAGCCTTGGGGGGCAAGATCCAGTCAAGCCAGGGGCCGCATCCAGCCCTCAGGTCTGAGGTTCCCCATCCTAGGCCTAAGGGGTGAAAGGTGCTCGCCACATGTAAATGCACTAAAGTGCAAATCACACTGGGCTACTGAAATTTCTGGCAGGCCTACCTCATGGCTGAGGTATGTTTTCCTAGGAGGATTTTAATTGTAACACTGGTGTAATGCCCAGCGTGGGGAAGCTTGCTTTCTCCATGCCATACTGTTCACTCCTGTTTCAGCATCATAAACCTAGACCTGAGGGAACCTGCCCTTGTAAAGATTCGTGTGTAGCTCAGCCCAGCACCAAATCCAAATATTTATTCGCAGGTTGTTGGAACAGCCTTGCGCTGCGCCCAGATTTTTCTTCATTCACTGCCCTCGTGTGAAGGGCTCAGCTTTGCCTTTGGAAAGTTTTATGGTACACTTGTGTCCCAGCCCTCAGACACTTCCGTGACGGCCAGCCACTGGGAACCGAACGGCAGCCGACTCACCTCATTGCAATAACGTCACTCTGGCTTCTTAGGCTCGTGGATCTGAAACGGTCAGCTTAGTCCACAGCTTGGCCCCCGAAAGCATGTGTAATGCCAACAGGCAGAACCGGACCTGGGACCGCTGGACTCTACAGATCAACTCATGTGGAACCCAAAGGAGGCATTCACGTTGCAGGAGGGAAGACTTTGGAGGAAGCACTCAGAAGTCCATCTGCATACACATCACTGGTGCTAGCTGTAACTGCAGCATCTCTATTAAGACCCAGTTTCGTTTTCGAGTCCTCGCGTGTTATTACTCAGCCCTTGGTATAAGAAACAGTGCAGACAAGGCCTAGCTAGAAACAGTTTTTTTAGACTGTAAGCTCCTTTGGACTAGGGATGTTAAATATCGGTGAATTGAATAGTCGATTAATCTCATGAATTTTTATCGGTTACTTGACTGTTCGATACTTGACTATATCGGTTACTTGACTCTTATGGAGCCCCCTGCCACTTCACGCTGCTGCCTCTGTATCAGGCGGGATACTGGTCCATGAGGAGAGCCAAGTGGGAGCTGGTCCACGAGGGGAACCCATTTAAAAACCAGCTCCCCTCACGGACCAGCTGCCTGTCACCCCACGCTGCTACCTCTGATACAAAGGCAGCAGCATGGGGTGGAAGCAGCCCCTGACTCAGAGGGGACATGAGAGTGGTTTTCAGGTATCTAAAAGGGTGCGACTAGAAGGAGGGAGAAAAATTGTTCTCCTTGGTCTCTGAGGGTAGGACAAGGAGCAATGGGCTTAAACTGCAGCAAGAGAGGTTTAGGCTGGACATTAGGAAAAACTTCCTAGCTGTCAGGAAGTCTCAGAGCCGTGTGAGTCTGTAAGTTTAAAAACAAATAGTCCTATGGCACCTTGCAGACAAACAAAAACTATATAGTATCATGAGCTTTCATGGGCAAAACCCGCTTCTTCCCTGGAATAAATCGCCTAGGGAGGCTGTGGAAGCTCTAGCCTAGGACATATTTAAGAGCAAGTTAGACCAGTAGTTTTCAAACAACGGGGCAGGATCCAGGCCTGGGCAGTGGAATGTCGGGTGCTGGAGCTCGATGCTGCAAGGGGAGCAGGGGAACAGTGGGGGGGGGGGGGTCTAAGGCAGCTCCCTGCCTGTCCTGGCACTACAGACCATGCTGCACCCCAGAAGCGGCTGGCAGCAGGCCCGGCTCCTAGGTAGGGGGAGAGCACCCGGGGCTCCCCGCACTGCCTCTGCCCCGAGCACTACCTCTGCCCTCCCATTGGCTGGGAACCTGCTGTCGGCTGCTTCTGGGGTGTAGCATGGTCTGCGGGGCCAGGAGAGGCGGGAAGCTGCCTTAGCCCACCCTCCCCCCACTGCACCGTTGGCTGGGAGCCACGCAAGGTAAGCCCCCCTGCCCCAGCCCTGTCCCCCCCCCAAAGCCGGAGCCCCTTCCACACTTGAAAGATCTTATCCCTCCCCCCCAAAGCCCACACTCCAGTCAAAGCATCACCAATTTTCTTCAACTGGGTCATGAGAAAAAACGTTTGAAAACGGCTGGGTTGGACTGACATCTATCAGGGATGATCTAGATGGTGCTGGGTCCTGCCGTGAAGTCAGGGGACTGGACTTGATGACCTCTCGAGGTCCCTCCCAGTTCTAGAGTTCTGTGATCCTATGATCTTGTGAGTCTCCCCCTCCTTTATTCCTGTGGCTCCCCTGTTATCCTGAGAGAACAGGCTGTAAATCCCATACGGGGGGACTAGAGCTCCTCCTACTGGTGAAAAGACATCAGCTGCAGAGCGTAGCCTCCGGCACAGTATCGAAAAGACCCAGGATCGGTGGGCGGGACAATTAGACATCTGCAGATGGCCTGTGTCAGCTGACTGGGCTCCCAGGGCTCCGGGTGTTGATTGCCGTGTGGGCATTCGGGCTCAGGTTGCAGTTTAGGCTCTAGACCCTCCCTTCTCGCAGGGCCCTGGAGCCTGTCTTCTGACCCATCACTCTACAGCCCTTGTTTCCTTTCCTGACTGCTTGGCCCCACTGTTACGGCAAGAGTTTTCTTGGGCTGAATTCCAGATTGTCGACCAGTGTTTAGCAGAGAGAGAATGAACACTCTCTGCCCAACAAACTAACAATATTAGGAGATTATGCAACATTGTTTGCCCCCGGGCGGGTTTAACACCCACCACTGAAAGGCAGCCACCTCTGGAGTGGAACACAGCCGCTGGTTAGCAGCTCTGCACAACAGTAACGGTACAGCCAGACGACAAGGTTTTGTCGGAAAAAGATACGCAAAATGCGCTCCGCATTCTGCGTACCTTTTTCCAATTCTTTTGTCGGAAGAGGCTTTTCTGAAATTGGGCCCGTCTAGACTGGGCCAAATGTCGGGAAAAAAACCCTCTTTCAGAAGCCCCCTTCTTCCTCGTGGAGGAATACAGGGACTTCTGAAAGAGCGCGTTTGCTCTTATGCAAAAAAAAAAAAGTGGAAGAGCACATGTGCTCCCTGGACGTGGTGGAGTTTTTTCGGGATACCTATGGTATCTAGCTGCACCCTCCAGGGAGAAAATGCAAGCTATCCTCACCAGTTAAAATCAGAAGGAAGTGATGCAAGAATTCTTGTACTTTCAATATGCTATGGAGACTCCATTTTTCTAAAATTAATATCCATTGCTATCACTGGATTCCTTTATCACCTGGTTTGCCTCTACCATTTTTATGATATTAAGTAAAAATATTAACAATACTCAAAATAGTTAGAAGACACCGACTTACAAAGGAGTCTTGCAAAGTTGTGTGACCGGACAACAAAGTAGTGGATGAAATTCAATGTTGGTAAGTGCAAAGTAACACACCTTGAAAAACACAATCCCCCACTCTACATACACAATGATGGAGGCTAAACTAGCTGTTACCAGTTGGTCAATGTGTTTCCTGAAATGTGGCACCCGGAAATGGATACAATACTTTGTAATGCACATGCGATATCTGGATGAAAACTATGACACTTCATAGCCGCCGTATGCGAATGCATTCCAGTAGGTGGCCCAACAGAGAGGCCAGAAAGGCCTATCACGGTCATCTAGCTTCTCCCACTCAGTTAATGAGAACTTAATGATCTGATACATCATTACCTGAAAAGGGATTCTGATGTCTACCCAAGACAACTTCAGTTATTCAGCATCCCTTGAATACGGTCTGACCACTGACTTTGTACTGCGACCTGTTTCATGACGACGTTTGAGTCCTTTCAGTTCAAGGCACTGTAGAATAATGCGTATGGCTGATATAATATTTTTCACCCAGGCGTCTCAAGCTTTGTACAGAGGAAGGAAAGGAAAGCCACACCTTCCAGCCTACTGCTGTGACAGACCTGCTGCTGTTCCCTCTGCTTCTTCACAGAGAATACACAACATGCGTCTGGTGGCTCGTGACCAGGCCTCATCACCAAATTTGGTCCACTGGTTGGACCATTGGCTTCTCCGGCCCAGGCCAGGTAATGGAAGGGAGTATGAGGTGAACGCTGTATTCACAACCCTCATTTCCTCCACTGAATTTCAGCATCATTCTCTGGCTCCGATTCCTGCCTCCCAACTCCTTCTCTGACTCAGTGACATTCGGCACTGGGGAGGCCACATCTGGAGAATTGCATCCAGCTCTGTTCCTCCCCCCATTAGTGAAAGGATGTGGATGCATTGGAGAGGGTCCAGTGGAGGGTAATCAAAATGAGGAGGAGGCTGGAGCACATGACTTATGAGGAGAGGCTGAGGGATTTGGGCTTATTTAGTCTGCAGAAGAGTAGAGTGTGTGTGGGGGGGGGGGGACGGATTTGAGAGCAGCCTTCAGCTTCCTGAAGGGGGGTTCCAAAGAGGCTGGAGAGAGGCTGTTCTCAGTGGTGAGGGATGGCAGAATGAGGAGCAATGGTCTCAAGTTGCAGTGGGGGAGGTCTAGGATGGATATTAGGAAAAACTATTTCACTGAGAGGGTGGGGCAGCCCTGGGATGAGTTCCCTCAGGAGGGGGTGGACTCTCCATCCTTAGAGGTGTTTAAATCCCAGCGTGACAAAAGCCTGGCTGGATGATTTAGTTGTGGTTGGTCATAGAATCCCAGGTCTCTTCCAGCCCTAGGATTCTATGACCACTAGGCCTAACTCCTGCTAGGCTAGACTGTTTACATCCCTGTCATAACACTGAGGTTCTAAGGGATTATTGAAAGAGCTCCATTCTACAAATGGGTAAACCGAGGCACGGGGTTCAAGAGCATGGAGTTCAGGAGCCAGGAATGGCGTGCAAATGCCCAAGTTCCCAGCTCAGAACGTGACACTCTCCACCTTCTTCCTCTGGGTGCTACAGCTGGTTGAACATTTTCCATTAAACTCAGTGAAGTCCAAGGGAGAAATGGGTGCTTGTCTTGAGACACATGGAGGCTGACGTCCAGCAGTGCTGCATACCCCCAGGTGGGCGCACAACGGCAGAGGATACTTCTGAAGATCTAAGTGCTTCAGCTATCCCTGACTCATTTCATTTATTTTCCTTTGGATGGAAAAATAATGCTTTGTAGGGGAAAACAAACAAGCTTATTTTTCATTTGAAAGGTTCCGATTTTTGACCATGCTAAACATTTTCTTTTAACTTCAGCACTGAACCCAAAAGTTGGCTTTCATTTTTTTTCACGGGAGGTAGGGAAAAATTAAGCCACTCACCCCAACTCACAGAAGAACTAACGTTCCAACCTAGGTCTTCTAGGCCACATCTACACTAGGAAATTATTTAGAAATAACTAAATTCAAAATAACTCCTGATTTAACAAAATCGAAATAGCATGCCCCCACTATGTGGAAGCCTCAAAATGAGTCTGAGGCAGGCTCCATTAATGTGGATGTATCTCAGACTTAGAGTCTCAGGAAGCACGAGGGAGTAATTAGTTTGAATGAGTCTGCGGAGTCGTTATTTCGAAATAGTGGCACCGGAGCATCCACACGACTGCTATTTCGAAAGAACTATTTTTAAATAGGCGTTATTTCCCTGAGAAAAGCAGGAGCACAGATTTCTAAATAAGCGGCCCGTTATTTTGAAGTAACAGGCTTGGTCATGTGGACACTTTGTTTATTATTTCAAAATAAGGGGGGGGGGCGGTATTTCAAAATAATTCCCTAGCGTAGACCCGGATCTACATAGTACACGAGGCCCTTAACTACAAAGCCATCCTCCTTCCACGCCTCACAAACCCACTGCTAGAGCTTCAGTTACAGCGCTCCATGCATGCAACCTGTAAACGGGGGGCATAAGGAACGGGGATGCAGGAATGAGGGCTTGGAGGTGGGGATGAGCAGGTTTTCTGGTGGGTTTGCACTCAGAGACACAGGCCCAGAGGGCCCCGCTCGGTGTCCTGAGGTAGGTGTTGCTCCTCCTACAGCATTCCTCAAATCCTGAGCAGCTTGTTTATTCCAACACCCACTGCATCGGGTGACCTTCCTGTGTATCCACAGAAAAGCGGACAATATTATCTCTCGCCTCTGGCCCAGCCCGACAGTCTCCTCTGGCACGAGATCCTGTCACGCGCTCGCAGACCGTGTGGAGCAAGACAATTCAGCCTCCTCTTGATTAATCACCCTCACCTCTCGACTGCAATGAAAGCAGATTCCGGGCGGGAGGAGAAGATAAATGCCTTCCCCCTTGGAAGGAACACACTGTGGTCTTCCCCTGTAGGTTATGTCCAGCCACTCATCATCCGACCATCATTGGTCACCTTTGTTTCTGCTTTACTTGTTAGATTGCTTGTGGCTGAGTCTCCCAGGCAGTGGGGTGGCCTAGCGGTTAGGCCCCAGAGTAAACTGGTGGCCTGGGGTGTGGGACCCTGCTGCTGAGGCCCCGGGCCTAGGAATTCTAGCCTCTTGTCAGAGTCTAGTTCTTAAGTTTGGGGTGTGGCCCCAAGCGTCCAATTTCTCCCTCTTCAGGGAGGGTTCCTTGTGGTTCTCTCCCCCTTTGCGCCAGGGGGAGAACATAAGAACATAAGAATGGCCGTACTGGGTCAGACCAAAGGTCCTTCTAGCCCAGTAGCCTGTCTGCCAACAGTGGCCAGCACCAGGTGCCCCAGAGAGGATGGACCGAAGACAACGATCAAGCGGTTTGTCTCCTACCATCCTTCTCCAGCCTCTGACAAACAGAGGCCAAGGACACCATTTTATCCCCTGGCTAATAGCCTTTTATGGACCTAACCTCCATGAAATTATAGAATCATAGAATCATAGAACTGGAAGAGACCTCAGAAGGTCATCAAGTCCAGCCCCCTGCTCTAGGCAGGACCAATCCCATCTAAATCAATCCCATCTAAATCAAATTATCTAGCTTCTCTTTAAGGAGGGGTTGGAGGTTTGCATGCTCCTGTGTCGACGTTATGTCGACAGAACTCAGCGGTAATGTAGACGCAGGTATAGTTTTGTCGACAAAAGTCCACTTTTGTCGACAAAACTCTGAAGTCTAGACACACCCTACTAGTGATGGGTTTTGCCCAAGGTCACACAGGAGGTCAGTAGCAAAGCTAGGGCTGGGATGGAATGGTAGGGATGGCTCTCTGAAATTCTACTATAGTGTAATAGGCTGATCCACACTTAAAAGTTGAATGGGTATAAATTCTTTGGCTTGGGACGGGGTTGATATTTTACTGAGTGAGTTACACCAATACAGTTACACTGAGCCTGGATGCAGTTACAACAGAATGTTGGGAATAATTAAAAACGGGATGGTGAATAAGACAGAGAATATCTTATTGCCTCTGTATAAATCCATGGGATGCCAACTTCTTGAATACTGCGGTCGCCTCATCTCAAAAAAGATCTCTTGGCACGGGGAAAAGTTGAGAAAAGAGCAACAAAAATGATGAGGGTTTTGGAACAGCTGCCATATGAAGAGAGATTAAAAAGAGAAGACTAAAGGGGTATATGATAGAGAGCTATAAAAGCATGGCTGGGAAGGAGAAAGTAAATAAGGAAAAGTTGTTTACTTGCTCCGATAACATTAGAACTAGGGGTGACCAAATGAAATAAACAGGGAGCGGGTTTAAAACAAACCAAAGAAAGTATTTCTTCATGCAACGCACAGTCAACCTGTGGAACTCCTCGCCAGAGGATGTTATGAAGATCAGGACTTTAACAGGATTCTGAAAAGAACTAGATACATTCATGGAGGTTAGGTCCATTAATACTTATTAGCCAGGATGGGTAGGGATGATGCCCCTAGCTTCTGTTTGTCAGAGGCTGGGAATGGGTGACAGGAGAGGGATCACTTGATAATGCCCTGCTATGTCCAGTCCCTGACTATTTCTAGACTGCAGGTTTCTTTCGGAAGAACCTTTTTTTTGGAAGAGATCTTCCGAAAAAACGTCTTCCGGAAGAGAGCGCACACCCTGCCAAAGCGCATGGAAAAAGCCACCTGCTTTTTCGAAAGAAAGTGTCCACACTGAATGGACGCTCGCTCGCATTTCAGCTGTGATTGCTATGGACGGAGTGGCCACCAAGGCACCTGTGCTTTTTCCTCTTTCCTCTTCTTCCGAAAAAACTCCCTCTTCCCCGTCCACACAACAGAGCTGGGGGTGCATGGTCTGGGAGGGAGAGAGGAAGAGAGGGAGGAGGCAGGAGCAGGTTGGGGCGGGGAGCAGGATCTGGGTGGGATGAAATGTTCTGGAGCAAGGTTGGGTGGAGAGTCTGGAAGGGAGGGGGCAGCAGTGGGATGTGGTTGTGAGGTCCAGGCAGGAGGCGGGTGCAAGAGTAGGGGTGGGCGGGGAGGATACAGGTGGCTCTGGGTGCTTTAGGGAAGCACGGCCTGCAGACTCTGCCCCCCCCCCGGCATAGGCCTCGATTCCCTGCGGTAGGAGGGGGACAGGAATGAGCCCTAAGACTCACAGGTCAGAGGAAGGTAAGCCGCAGACCGAGCCAGACTTTGGGCCGTAGGTTCTCTACCCCGATTTAGAGAGCAAAGAGGGTGGGATAAAATTTGTTACGAGGCCAACCTCTGCGGATGAGAGAGAGAGAAAACAACGGGGGGTAGGGAGGGGTACCGGCTTGCAATAAGCCACAAATCCAGAGTCTCCGCTCAGTCCTTGATTTTCGGCGTCCGGCAGCTCATGGTTAAAATGGCCTGGCTCATCTTTGGGAAGTGTGGTGCACTTTCCTTCGCAGGTGGGGACCGAGAAACCAGACCCAATGTGATTTAGTCATTTCCCCTAATATTACTATCTCCCGTCCCCCAGCCAGTAGAGTTGTGTCTCTATTACAGCCGGCGTGCACCTCCGCAGCCCTTAGCCCCCCTCCGCCAAGCAAACAGCCACTTCCTTTCCATGTCGCCACAATGCTGCTCGGTGTTCTCTGCAGCGCTGGCAGGTTAATATTTTACTTGGAGTGTGAACAGTGGAGAGGTTTGGAAATAGAACGAATGCTAGAATAATAACACAAGAGCTTACGCCACATTTTTCGCCAAGATATCTCAAAGCACGTTACAAAAGTCCCCATTTTGCAGATGGGAAAACTGAGGCACGGAGCAGCAAAATGACTTTCTGGAGGTCACGCAGCAGGCAGCAGCAAAGCTGGGAAGAGAACCTAGATCTCCCAAATGCCACCCCTTACTCCTAGAGACCCCTTATGCCTTTACAATCTTTTCCAAACTCTGTCCCATGCCTTGAAGGGACCATCTCTAGACATGAGTGCACGGTTTGTCATCCCAATCCCATCTGTTCTGCTGGAAATGGGCACCAAACATGCCATCTGTATGATGACTCCGAGTCTTTTGCCCCCATTCTCCCCTGGGGGCCAGGCTCCCTCGTTCAACTCAGTCTCCCATAATGCAACTGCATCATTTGACGTTCATGGAACACCACACGCCTGGGTCAGAGGGAAGGCCACAATGCATCCTGGGAGAAGCAGTCCAACCAAAGCACCTGGCCCATGGAGGTTTATGGGAACAAATGGTACTTGAAATACAACTCCCATGCTGCTTCAAATGGATCTTGCAATGAAATGTATCCTGACAACAAACAATTTGGAAAAAAGGGGCCATATTAATTTTTTTTCCCACCCAAAATGTTAATTTGGAGGAAGCTGCATTTTCCATCGAAAACCATTTGGGCAGAAAATGCCTGGCCTGCTCTAAAGATAGGAAGATCGCAGGATCAGCTGCCTGCTTCTATTCCACAGGGAACAGGGAGGGGTAGATCTGCCGGTTTTTCTGAGGCTTGAGGAAACTTTCGGAGGCACTGGGCAAAAGAGTTCTGGGAGATGACCTGAAAAGCAGGTCCAATCCGACGCTGAAGAGGTTGTGGTAGCCCAGGGAGCTGGATTTTCCCCCCTCCCCAGCTCTCTATCCCTTTGAGTTGGTGACTAAGCAACAGAGAATTGGAAACCCTAGCTGAATCCAATACCAGGAAAGTAAGAACAGTAGAACGTTAGAACGGCCATTATGGGTCAGACCAAAGGTCCGTCTAGCCCAGGGTCCTGTCTGCTGACAGTGGCCAACGAACAAATGTGGGAACCATCAAGTGATCCAAAAAAACCCAGCCAAGGCTTGCATCAAAAGTTGACTTGCAATAGGCCACAGCAAGGAAACCCTGACCCCAAATCAGCTCATCTATAAATGATTTAGCACGAGGTTCCCCACAAATACAAGGTGAACAATGGATGGCCATTCCATCCTCGCTCCAGGCCTTACCCAAATGGTTCTCCTCAGTGAGCCCAACTCCTGCAGGGGTGGCCGGCTACCCATGGCTAACTGAGGTTCCACGGTGCTACCGTATTATGACGGCTAGGGGGGATTCCGATTTAGAGGCAGTCCATTCATGATGTCACAGATCATGGCTTCTCCCCATTGGCTCCTCAGCCCAGCACATACACCAAATGTCTGAACCTACAGTTCGTTTAACAGGGTACGTCTACACAGCAACATTA
Source organism: Pelodiscus sinensis (assembly GCF_052426305.1). Classification (NCBI taxonomy): domain Eukaryota; kingdom Metazoa; phylum Chordata; order Testudines; family Trionychidae; genus Pelodiscus; species Pelodiscus sinensis. Next base: position 256,822,092 of record NC_143053.1, read on the forward strand.
CTTCAAAATAACTTAGGCCGCATCTACGTGGCAGGCAGCTATTTCAAAATAATGTCAAAATACTATCAAACTGGAGGACTTCTTACTCAAACTCCTGTAACCCTCATTGTACGAGGAGTAAGGGAAGTCAGATCTGCAGGCTAGCTTGACAGGTGTGCTGCCCCAAGCAATCTCCCCACCCAACACTGTCCCCGGCCAGGGAACAAGGAAGAAACAAGTAGGAAGGTAAGTGTCACACTTGCCTTGTATTGCTCCGTGCTTAGCAGAATGGGCCCCGGGTGATAAAGAGCTACACTATTCACATTACCGGCCTGGAGCCATACTGTAGATCCCCGTTACAATGCCAACAACGGCGAGACAGGGACCTCCCATGAAGCCTGTTGGAGCTGTCTGCGAATAACGCAGAAGCCCTTGGCCTTAATAACCGTGTTAGGTTCCAAGCACATGGAAGAACGGTTACTGCAAAGAGAGATCAGCGAGGAAGGGTGTCTCCGAGGATTTCAGCCTTAGCAAATTGCAAAATCAGATCCAACGGAGGCAGAAAGCAGGCCAAGCTGCCGAAAAATACAATTAATCTCTTTACCTGGTTGGAGAAGTGTAACCCACACTCTTAGGGTGCGTCTACACTGAGGCGCTATCTCGGGATACTTCTGGTATCCCGAAATGACTATTCCGCATCTTGGCTGCATGCCCGTTATTTCAAAATACCCTTTGAAACAACGGGCTCGCTATTCCGACGTCCTTGTAAATCTCGTTCCATGAGGATTAAGGGATATTTCAGAGTAGCGGTTTATTTCGAAATTTGGTGCTGTGTACACAGCATCAAATGACAAAATAAGCTATTTTGAAATACACTCGAAATAAGTTACGCAATTTGCTTACATGTAGATGTGCCCCTCTATGGTTGACTATCCCATGGAGCAGCACTTAGACCTCTTACAGCGAGAGCTAAGAACAAGGGAGCTCTACAGCCTAAGCTACAAGGCAGCTGGCTTGCTAGCTCAACCTGTAGAGGCTCATATTCTGAAGTTCTAGGTTCAAATCTTATTGGTGGTTAATAACAGTCTTAGCATCCAGGCCTCTGGGAAAAGCAAACTCTAATGTAGGGTCCTTACTAGTTCATAATTGTTTGTTCCTGATGGCTACATCTACACTACAAGTTTTCTCAGCTAAAAATATGCTAATGAGGGACTTATTTGCATGAGTTGTGATCTCATTTGCATATTTCCTGACAAACCATTTTTGCGCTGGGGTTTTTGCGCAAAAACAAGCAGTGGGGATGTTTTCTTTTTGTGCAAAACCCCCCTTTTTCTGCAAGATCCTTATGCCCCCAAAAAAGGAGGTTCACCGATCTCTCAGAAAAAGTTTTTTGCGCAAAAAGAAAACGTCCACACTGCTTGTTTTTGCGCAAAAGCGGCTTGGCAGGAAATATGCAAATGAGGTCATGACTCATGCAAAGGAGTCTCTCATTAGCATATTTTTTGTGGAGAAAACTTGTAGTGTAGACGTAGCCCATGGCTGTGTGTAGACTGGCAAGATTTTCCTGAAAATCAGCCGCTTTTCCGGAAAAACTTGCCAGCTGTCTACACTGGCCGCTTGAATTTCAGGAAAAGCACTAACGATCTCATGTAAGATCGTCAGTGATTTTCCGGAAATACTATGCTGCTCTCGTTTGGGCAAAAGTCTTTTTCCGAAAGACTTTTGCGCAAAAGGGCCACTGTAGACAGCACAGTAGTGTTTTCTGCAAAAAAGCCCCAATCGCAAAAATGGCGATCGGGGCTTTTTTGCAGAAAAGTGCATCTAGATTGGCCATGGACGCTTTTCCACAAAAAGTGCTTTTCCGGAAAAGCATCCGTGCCAATCTAGACGCGCTTTTCCGAAAATGCTTTTAACGGAAAACTTTTCTGTTAAAAGCATTTCTGGAAAATCATGCCAGTGTACATGTAGCCGATGTGTTTAGGAGGACAACAATTTCCCCTCTGTTTAGGTGTCTTTCATGTTTGCAGAAGGCATTGTTTTGACAACTCCAGAGACAAATCAATAGGGCAGAGCAAAGCCTGCTCCCCACCTGCTGCTCTGCCCGTATGCCACATCTATTCTGGAAGGAGCACCCCAACAGATGAAGAGGTAGTTAAATCTCAATACATGGGCAGGCTTACCCTGGGCCAGATGCTCAGCTGCTCTGAACCAGTGTCTCTCCAGAGTCCAATGGAATTAGATCAAGTTACACCAGCTGACAGGCCACGTCTCCACTTGCCATGCTGGGGATCAATCTTCTGGCATTTGATTTAGCAGGTCTAGTTAAAGCCCACTAAATAGAACACCGAGGGTGGCTCTGGTCGGCATTGGTACTCCTTGCAGTCGTGAGGAGTAAGGGAAGCCAATGGGAGCATTTGTTCCTGTTGGCCACCCGCTGTGAAGAGGGAGCCTAACTCAGCTTAAGGTAAACCCACTCCAGCTATGTATTTTATGGAGCTGGAGCTGTGCACCTTAAGCCGACCTTCTGGGTCTAGTGTAGACCTGGCCTGAGTCATTAATTCTGGTGACTAAGCACCACCACCTGGAAAAACAACAAGGAGGATTCCTGTAGCACCTTGAAGGCTAACACGTTTATTAGAGCATGAGCTTTCATGGGCTGCCGCTCAACTGGACGTGAACTTCTACCCAGGAGACTTTCAATCCAGGGCCCAAGCCCCCATGTTACAAAGCCAACAGGGCTTTGAGCTCTGGGCAAAAGACTTATATTCTTTGACCACCATCTTGGCTTGAGTAGTCTTCCTAACCTGTCAATCAAGGCATGGTGACTTGGTTGGTCTAGGGTTGCCTAGATGCATATAACTGGAAACAACAAGGTGACATTTGAAACCAGGGACACCATAGAGATGGCAGGAATCCTTTCAAGTCAGGGAAATCATAGAATCATAGACTCATGGGGCTGGAAGAGACCTCAGGAGTCATCGAGTCCAGCCCCCTGCCCAAGGCAGGACCAACATCAACTCAATCATCCCAGCCAGGGCTTTGTCAAGCCAAGACTTATCCCTTACCTGGTAGGCTGACATGATTTTGGTGTCCTTAACCTTTGGTCTCCTCTGTTCTGGTCTCCCGAGTTTCTCTTTGTAAGTAGCTGGGAATGGATTATGGGGAAAGATCACTGGAGGGTTACCTGTTGTATTCACTCCCCCTGGGGCACCTGGCATTGGCCGCTGTCGGCAGACAGGATCCTGGGCTAGATGGATCTTTGATCTGACTCAGTCTGGCTGCACTTGTGGTCTCATGTCACTCGAGACATTGAAAACTGAACTAGGAGTCAGGGCGTGACATCATCCTACTTCGATAGTCCTGTGAGGAAGGGTAGTTTTGTGGTTAAGGAACCAGCCTGGGGACTCAGCAGAACTGACCTCCCCTTCCAGCTTTACTGCTGGTTTCCCTGTGTGAATGTGGACATTCATCATTGCTGCGTGCCTCAGTTTCCCAATCACACACGGGTGAAAGTCCGTTGTGCGTTGTGTCTCTGCAGACCAGAGATTGCCTCTATCTCTCACTGAGAGTCTTTCCAGTGACTTTCCAATGACTTTCCAATGACTTTCCAGTGACTTTCCAACCTACAGTTGGGACCTGTAGGTGTGATATGAATAAGAAACAGCAGTTCAGGGTTCGACTGGGTAGCTTAAGAGGAGTTTTCCCATCTCTGATGTGAAGCAAAGCTGCACTAGCCCCTGAATCAAGGCAGAAGGATGTTACTGCCCATTCAATGTGCAGCAGCAGTTGAAAAAGCAAACAGCATGTTAGGAATCATTAAAAACAGAGAGATCATTTCTTTTTACCTCTGTATAAATCCCAGCGACGCAGATGTGAATACTGCATGCAGATGTGGTGGTCTCATCTCAAAAAAGTTATCTTAGCATGGAAAAAAGTTCAGAAAAGGGCAACAAACATGATTGGGGGTTGGAACAGGTCCCATATGAAGAGAGATTTCAAAAGACTGGGACTTTTGAGAAAAGAGGAGGAGACAAAGGGGGGATATGATTGAAGTCTATAAAATCATGACTGGGGTAGAGAAAGCGAATAAGGAAAAGTTATTTACTTGTTCCCATAACACAAGGACTAGGGGTCACCAAATTAAATGAATAGGTAGCAGGTTTAAAACAAACAAAAGAACGTTTTTCTTCATGCAGCGCACAGTCAACCTGTGGAACTCCTCGCCAGAGGATGTTGTGATACCAGGACTTTAACAGGGTTCCAAAAAGAGCTACAAAAATTCATGGGAGTTAGGTCCATCAATGGAGATTAGCCAGGATGGGTAGGAATGGTGTCCCTAGCCTCTGTCAGAGGCTGGGAATGGGGATGGATCACTTGATGATTCCCTGCTTTGTTCATTCCCTCTGGGGCACCTGGAATTGGCACTGTCAGAAGACAGGATACTGGGCTAGAAGGACCTTTGGTCTGGCCTAGTAAGGCTGTTCTTATGTTCTATTGTCACAATTTTAGTCCAGCATCCCTTCTTTGCAACTATGGGGGGAATCTCCTGTCCAGTTCCTAAGGGTATGTCCACACTAGCCCCCTAGTTCGATCTAGGGAGGCTAATGAGGGCGACCAAAATTGCAAATTCCTGTGCTTCATTAGCACGTTCCCGGCCGGTCGCCATTTTAGAAATTGACTAGCCCAAAGTAACTGCCCGCGTCTACATGCGGCAGTGCAATGGGATTCTGCATTAAAGCCCTTAAATTGAATTAGCCGGTAAACCTCATTCCAGGAGGAATAACAGCTCATTTGATTTAAGGGCTTTAATTCGGAATCCTGTTTCACTGCCGCGTGTAGACGCGGGCAGTTACTTTCGGCTTGTCAATTTCTAAAATGGCGACCGGCCAGGAACATGCTAATGAAGCGTGGGATATTTAAATCTCGTGCTTCATTTGCAATTTTGGTCACCCTCGTTAGCCTCCCTAGATCGAACTAGGGGGCTAGTGTAGACATACCCTAAGGCTACGTCTAGGCTGGCATAATTTTCCGCAAATGCTTTTAACGGAAAAGTTTTTCATTAAAAGCATTGCGGAAAAGATCGTCTATATTGGCATGGACGCTTTTCTGCAAAAGCACTTTGGCCAGTCTAGACACGCTTTTACACAAAAAAAGCCCCAATCGCCATTTTCGCAATCGGGGCTTTTTTGCAGAAAACAAATGTGATCTGTCTACACTGGCCCTTTTGCACAAAAACGTTGCGCAAAAGGACTTTTGCTTGAATGGGAGAAGCATAGTATTTCCGCAAGAAGCACTGATTTTAGACAGTAGGAAGTCAGTGTTCTTGTGGAAATTCAAGCGACCAGTGTAGATAGATGGCAAGTTTTTCCGCAAAAGCAGCTGCTTTTGTGGAAAAACTTGCCAGTCTAGACACAGCCTAAGTGTTTTAAGCCTCTGGAGTATGAACAAAGAACAAACACAGTCCCAGTCTTCCTGGGGTCCATAGGTGCAGGAGACTGCAGCCCCTCTGTCTAACATTTCCACCTGAGAGCATACTCTCTCAGAGAGTCACACCCACCACTCCCATCCCCATCTAGACAGTAATACAGTGCCGAGGGAAACTGAGGCACACACACGGGGTTACTACAGGATCGTACAAACCCCAAGCAATGTAACAAAGGCAACAGAGTGAACACAATCCCTGGTTCGTCACTGTTAGGCTCTTGCCACCTGCTTACGTGCCCACCCGAAGAGGGAGGGGAAAAAAAGCCCGCACAGAAGTCATTTCGCCTCTACATGTGCATGTGTGGTTTGGGAAAGAGACAGACTGAGTTCATAATCTCGCCCGGCATGCCTAAATGGAACTGATTTCCCAAACTAGTGTAGTAGGAAGGGACAAAGAAGGGCCATAGACACACAGGAGAGGAAGGAGAAAAGGTCCAGAGTGATTCAGTGACCCTTTCACAATATTCTCCAGACAGGTGATAAATGCCAAAAAATTCGCCAGCTTTGGGAACTCCCCAGTGCCGGGAGACACGAAAAGGAAATGGACAAGATATTAGTGCCGAGGTTGATGTTGTTGTTGTCATTGTTAAAGCTGACCTGAAAGCCATCAAGCCATGTTGCTTACCAAGCCTTTTTCACCAGGGGATCTGTCAACGGACCACAGGCGCCTTGGCACCCAGCCCTGAATGCGCCACTCCCGTGACAAATGCCTCCAGCCTTTGGAAGACTCCCAGAACCCCATAATCCAGCAGGAGGGAAGGGAGCGAATGTGTGATACTAAGAGCTGGGTATGAAACAATTGGAGGAAATGCTTTGCTGATAGACGCGCTCCCTAGGAGTTATCTCCTTACCTAATAAAATGAATCTTCCCTGAAGCACGCATGCAATTTAGATCCTGCTTCGAACGGCACTTTTACAGTTCTCGGGAGCCACGTTTCAAGAGTGTCAGCTAAACTGCTTCTTAATATAGGGCCCTGTCCTGCCTTCTTGCTTACTTGAAGAGCCTTTACTCAGGTGTGTAATGTTATGTCCACGTCGCATGCAGACAGAGAGGAATTAAAAATGGCAAACCCTCCGGTTGAAAGGTTAACGTAAGAACGGCCATACTGGGTCAGACCAAAGGTCCATCTAGCCCAGTGTCCTATCTCTGACAGTGACCAATACTAGATGCCCCAGAGGGAGGGAACACAACAGACAATTATCGTGTGATCCCTCTCCTGTCATTCATTTCCAGACAAAAGAGGCTAGGGACACCATTCCTACACATCCTGGAGAATAGCCATTGATGGACCTAAACTCCATGAAGCTATTTAGCTCTTTTTTGAACCCTGTTAATGTCCTGGTCTTCACAGCATCCTCTGGCAAGGAGTTCCACAGGTTAACTGTGTGCTGTGTGAAGAAAAACGTCCTTTTGTTTTTTTTAAACCTGCTATCTAATTATTTCATTTGGTGACCTCTAGTTCTTATATTGTGGGAATAAGTAAATAACTTTTCCTTATTCATTGTTTTCACACCAGTTGTGATACCCCACAAATTGTAGGTAGCAAAATGACGGCTTCCCAGGAGACCGTCTTGCTTATGACAATCTTGCGTCCCCCTGAGATGAAGGGGGCCACTCATGCATTTACCAAGTTGCCCATCACAGCATTGCCAAATTATTTCAAGGGATACGACCCATTTTCTGCCGAGTACAGTATTTGGCTTATCATGAAGAGAGCTTGGGGGAAGGGATTTTCTTTGGTTCACTGACAACTCTGGGGGAAAATACCCTAGCCAATCATTTTGGGTTGAACTGAAAATGATTTTTCTTTTCAAAATTCCACACATGTCCAAAAAAATTCAAAAAATTGAAGTTTGTTTCAATGTGATCATTTTTTAAACTTTTGGATCATTTTGAGAGTTTTTAATCACAGTAAAGGTCATTCTGAGCTGAAAAATCAATGTGATCTTCACAGCATCCTGTTGTAAAGACCAGGAATTGGACAGGGTTCAAAAAAAACCCTAGATAAAGGCATGGAAGATTGGTCCATCAATGGCTACTAGCCAGGCTGGGTAGGAATGGTGTCTCTAGCCTCAGTTTGTCAGAAGCTAGGAATGGGCGACGGGATAACATAACAGCCCTGCAAGGAATGAATTGTTCTGTAGCAGGCGGTTAACGTAAGAACATAAGAATGGCCGTACTGAGTCAGAGCAAAGGTCCATCTAGCCCAGTAGCCTGTCTGCCAACAGTGGCCAGCACCAGCTGCCCCAGAGAGGGTGGACCGAAGACAATGATCAAGCGATTTGTCTCCTGCTATCTCTCTCCAGACTCTGACAAACAGAGGCCAAGGATACCATTTCTATCCCCTGGCTAATAGCCTTTTATGGACCTAACCTCCATGAAATTATCTAGCTTCTCTTTAAACTCTGTTATAGTCCTAGCCTTCACAGCCTCCTCTGGCAAGGAGTTCCACAGGTTGACTACACACTGTGTGAAGAAGAACTTTCTTTTATTAGTTTTAAACCTGCTACTTATTAATTTCATTTGGTGTCCTCTAGTTCTTCTACTTAGGGAACTAAAACATAACTTTTCTTTATCGGCCGTCTCCACACCACTCATGATTTTATATACCTCTATCATATCCCCCCTCAGTCTCCTCTTTTCTAAACTGAAAAGTCCCAGTCGCTTTAACCTCTCCTCATATGGGACCTGCTCCAAACCCCTAATCCCCTAATGGATCTCTTGCTGATTCCCTGTTCTGTTCACTCCCTCTGGGGCACCTGGTGCTGGCCACTGTTGGCAGACAGGCTACTGGCCTAGATGGACCTTTGTTCTGACCCAGCATGGCTGTTCGTATGTTCTTATGTGATTTATTCTGAAAATGTAACTAAATATTTCTATTTTTCCCCTCGCTATTTTAACCAGTTATTTAGCAAAACTGACCGGGACGTGCAAAACATTTTAGTGTCACCGAAGCTGCATTTTTTGTCCTAAAAAAAAAATGTGTTTGAAAAACGTTAGCCAGCTCGAGTCATGACCAGGGAGGCTCCTCCCATTATTCAAAATCTCCTCCCTGCGTATCCCTTAAAACAGCAGCGCCGGAATTGGAGCTAAATCTGCTCCTTGCACTGCAGAAAAAACAAACGCTTCCCTCATTAAATAAAACGACCCAAAGATGCTGATGCAGGTAGAAGAGGGTGCCAGAGAGGTGAGCTGAAGCTCAAACTGCACATGGAATACCAAGAGGAGACATATGTAATGAACACTGAGCAACTTTAAATTGACCAGTAGATTGCTGCAGGGTGTATTAAGAATATTAGAACGGCCATCCTGGGTCACACCAAAGGTCCATCCAGCCTGCCGACAGAGGCCAATAGCATAGGTAATCCCCATGTGATCCCTCCCTTGTCACCCACCTCCAGACAAGCTGAGGCTAGAGACACCATTCCTACCCATCCTGGCTAATAGCCATTGACGGACCTAGCGTCCATGAATCTATCTAGCTTCGTTGACTTCATCAGAGCAGGTGCCATAGGATTGCTTAGTGGTAGCAACGTGACATGGTTGATGCTGATTGCTCTTGGAATAAGTAGATGTTGCATCCTTGGCATATTTTTTTAAAGAGCAGGTTCTACGAACAGCTGTGTGGGACCGTTCGGTTTATGCCTCTGTGCAGAAAGATGAATCAGATGACCTCTTGAGATTCTTTTCCCCACACAGTAGCCCCCTCAGTCCGGTGGGTTGCACAGGTAGGGTGCATCTATACAGCAGTATTATTTCAGAATAACGGACATTATTCCGAAATACCACTGCGAGCGTCTACACAGCAATTCTGTTATTTTGAAATAAACTCCAAATAACGGACGGCTTATTCCCACTTCTGTAAACCTCGTTCCATGAGGAATAATGCCTCTTCCAAAACTGCTATTTCGAAATAGCGGTCGTGGGGTCTGCTGCGATTTCGAAATCGCTCTTCCCCAGGCCCATTCAAAGTCATTACTCCCCAGTGCTTCCTGGGGCTCTAAATCGAGGTGGCGTGTCCACATTAGGGGAGCCTGCCTCGGACTAATTTTGAGGCTTCCCTGTAGTGTAGACGCGCTATTTCGAAATAAACTATTTTGGAATACTTCGTCCGGAATAGCTTATCCTGAAATAAGTGTGCAGTGTATTCACACCGGTAGGGATCCTTTCTTGGTTTCTGTGGACAGCAAGGATTTCCATGCCGGCTTACCTCCGTCTGCAAGTGCCTTGTCAACAACAGCTTCCCATATGCTGGAGGATTGTCCCTTTGCAATTCTCCACTGGCCACCTCCGCCTCTTCCTCTCTCTGCATGATCAAGGTCTGGGGTGATGCTCACAGCCATATCTCAGGAACCAGTCTCACTTTTCCTCTTCCTTCCCGTCTTGTGAGCTTGAAAGCAGCGTGCTTTGAAATGAAAAATAGAAAGTTGGAAACGCTTCGCATCCTCCTCTTGCCCCTAAGACTTCGGGGCATGCTCAAAATACATCACAGGGCAACCCAACATTGGAAGCGGTGGATTGTACTCCAGGACTTGACGTACCACGATGTACGCAAAGCATTTGCTGCCCCCTGCTGGAGGCCCTGCCACTGTGACATTCTCCATCCTCAGAAATGCCCTGTTAGAAGGGAAGAGCAGCAAGTTCTGATTTCTACGGGCTGCCTAGAAAACCTTCCCGTGATCAGCTGCAAGCAGAGCCAGCAAGATTTGGCTCTGTGATGCCTAAAAGGGTTGTGCACAGGGGAGGCCAGTCAGGGTCCATCAAGTAAAAAGCATTGGCTGCTTCTAGCAGGGACCAAATCCAGCTGTCTCCCCATCCTAAAAAAGTAACCTGGCCTGGTCAGAAGCCTAATGCAGACCTAGACTTGGGTCTCTGTGAGAGAGTGGCGTTTGCATTGTGGATTTTAATGCTCAAATGGCTACTTTGAATCTGGTATTATTATTATTTAATGAGTAGCAGGTTTAAAACTAATAAAAGAAAGTTCTTCTTCACACAGCGTGTAGTCAACCTGTGGAACTCCTTGCCAGAGGAGGCTGTGAAGGCTAGGACTATAACAGAGTTTAAAGAGAAGCTAGATAATTTCATGGAGGTTAGGTCCATAAAAGGCTATTAGCCAGGGGATAAAATGGTGTCCCTGGCCTCTGTTTGTCAGAGGCTGGAGATAGATGGCAGGAGACAAATCGCTTGATCATTGTCTTTGGTCCACCCTCACTGGAGCACCTGGTGCTGGCCACTGTTGGCAGACAGGATACTGGGCTAGATGGACCTTTGGTCTGACCCAGTACGGCTGTTCTTATGTTCTTATTATCATCATTGTAAAATCCAAAGCAAACTCTTTCACAGGGTTACAGGGTCAGGCAAATTGATTTGAATGGTTAAAAAACTAGCAGAACATCAGAACGGCTAGACTGAGTCAGACCCAAGGTCCGTCTAACCCAGTGTCCTGTCGGCCAACAGGGGCCAATGCCAGGTGCCCTAGAAGGAATGAACAGAACAAGGAATCTCCAAGCGATCCACCCCCTGTCACTAAGGGTACGTCTAAACTACATGCCTCCGTCGATGGAGGCATGTAGTCTAGACACACCCTAAGGGTACAGCTAGACTGAGGGGAGGGGTTCGGGATATCAGAGGTATCCCGAAAAATCTCCACCGCATCCAAGGAATGCATTTGCTCTTCTGCTTTTTTTTTTTTTTTGGCGGAAGAGCAAACGTGTTCTTTCGGAAGCCCCTGTATTCCCCGTCCGATGAGGAAGAAGGGGGCTTTCGAAAGAAAGTTTTTTTCCCGACATTTGGCCAAGTCTAGACGGGCTACATGTCAGAAAAGCCTCTTCAGACAAAAGTATCGGAAAAAGCTACACAAAATGTGAAGCGCATTTTGCGTAGCTTTTTCCGACAAACAGATGTAGTCTAGATGTACCCATATTCTCTGCTCTTGGCAAAGAGAGGCTAGGGACACCATTCCTGCCCATCCTGGCTCATAACCATTGATGGGCTTATCCTCTATGAATGTATTTAGTGCTTTTTTGAACTCTGCTATAGTCTTGGCCGTCACAGCATCCTCTGGCAAGGAGTTCCATAAGTAGACAGTGCGCTGCATGAAGAAAAACTTCCTTTTGTTTGTTTTAAACCTGCTACCTATTAATTTCATTTGGTGATCCCTAGTTCTTGTGGTATGTGAGGGAGTAAATAACACTTCCTTATTTCCTGTTTCCACAGTAGTAATGATTTTATGAGGATAATAGAATTATATGTAGCCTCACCGACACTCCCCCTCAGAACCTCACTTAGGAAAGATCCTGTAAACCAAAAGGCTTCTATTTTCGAAAGAACCATGTCTAGACTGCGGTTTCACTTTCGAAATAGCGCTTTTTCGAAAGAGCGCCATGACGCCATTATGCAAATGAAACATGGGAAATTCAAATCCCGGCTTCATTTGCCATTTTCGAAGTGTCTCATTTACATCCCTCTGTCGAAAGAGGGGTGTAGTCTAGACACATAGGTGTGTGGGATACACTAGCGGCCCAGAGTGTGTGGAACAAGGATGGGCCACCTGTGGTATGAGTGGCCTTTGAGACATTTTGTTTACCGTTGTCCATGTGCCTGAGGGGAGGTGTGGGCTGCTTGCACCCAGCACTGACTGGGGGGGCCGGGCGCGCCCTCTGCATCCAGGCACCGCGCTGCGATGTTCACTCGGCACCCCCTGTGAATTCTAGGTAGGCAAGCGCAGTTCGTTAGGAGACCGTCTTGGTTGTGACATACCGGTGGCCCACGGAGACGGAGGAGGGCCTCCGCCCAGCCTAGGTGGCCGATAGTGGGTGTTGAGTCTTGACTCCATCCCATGTTGGCCTGCGTGGTGAAGCCAAGGTGGGGGGAGTGGATGCAGGGACATTGTGGGTGTAGGCCAGCCCCCCCCACCCTGGCATAGAAAGGAAGATCCCTGTTGCTGAACAGCAGTGCAATGTACCAACCAGCCCTCCCCTCAGCACAAGGAAGAGCCAACTCGCCCGCCATGGCCTGCTACCCTCTGTTTGCCCTCCTCTGAGGAGCTTTGATGCCTTCCAGACACTTTGCAGCACTGGGCCCTGTGGATGAGGGGGCTGGGGCACATGACCTACAAGATGGACAGAAAGCTGGCTAGAAGGCCGGGCCCAGCAGGTGATCAACGGCTCGATGTCAGGATGGCGGTCGGTTTCTAGTGGAGTGCCCCAAGGTTCAGTTCTAGGACCGGTTTTGTTCAATATCTTTATTAATGATCTGGATGAGGGGATGGGTTGCATCCTCAGCAAGTTTGCGGATGACACTAAGCTAGGGGGAGAGGTAGATACACGTGAGGGCAGAGATAGGGTCCAGAGTGACAGACAAATTGGAGGATTGGGCCACAAGAAATCTGATAAGGTTCAACAAGGACAAGTGCAGAGTCCTGCCCTTGGGACGGAAGAATCCCAAGCATTGTTACAGGCTGGGGACCAACCAGCTAAGTAGCAGTTCTGCAGAAAAGGACTTGGGGGTTACAGTGGATGAGAAGCTGGATATGAGTCAACAGTGTGCCCTTGTAGCCAAGAAGGCTAATGGCATATTAGGGTGCACTAAGAGGAGCATTGCCAGCAGATCCAGAGATGTCATTATTCCCCTTTATTCGGCTCTGGTGAGGCCACATCTGGAGTATTGTGTCCAGTTCTGGACCCCCCACTACAAAAAGGATGCGGACGCATTGGAGAGGGTCCAGCGGAGGGCAACCAAAATGATTAGGGGGCTGGAGCATATGACTTATGAGGAGAGGCTAAGGGAGTTGTGTCTGTTTAGTCTGCAGAAGAGAAGAGTGAGGGGGGATTTGAGAGCAGCCTTCAAATTCCTGAAGGGAGGTTCCAAAGAGGCTGGAGAGAGGCTGTTCTCAGTAGTGACGGATGGCAGATCAAGGAGCAATGGTCTCAAGTTATAGTGCGGGAGGTTTAGGCTGGATATTAGGAAAAACTATTTCCCTAGGAGGGTAGTGAAGCACTGGAATGGGTTCCCTAGGGAAGAAGTGGAGTCTCCATCCCTAGAGGTGTTTAAATCTTGGCTTGACAAAGCCCTGGCTGGGTTGATTTAGTTGGGATTGGTCGTGCCTAGAGCAGGGGTCTGGACTTGATGACCTTCTGAGGTCTCTTCCAGCTCTATGGTTCTATGATTCTAAGGGGAGGCTGAGGGATTTGGGTTTGTTTAGTCCACAAAAGAGAAGAGTGAGGGGGGATTTGAGAGCAGCCTTCAACTCCCTGAAGGGAGGTTCCAAAGAGGCTGGAGAGAGGCTGTTTTCAGTGGGGTCAGAAGGCAGAACGAGGAGCAATGGTCTCAAGTTGCCGTGGGGAAGGTCTAGGTTGAATATTAGGAAAACGTATTTCCCTAGGAGGGCGGAGAAACACTGGGATGGATTCCCTAGGGAGCGGGTGGAGTCTCCATCCCTAAAGGTTTTGACAAAGCCCTGGCTGGGATGATTAAGTTGGGGTTGGTCCTGCTTTGGGCAGGGGGTTGGACTTGATAACTCCTGAGGTCTCTTCCAGCCCTGGGATTCTGCAAATCTACGAAATGACAGTCCCCACGCTGGGAAGTTGACAGAGGAGCCACACCCCTGGGCCCTGTTATTGAGAGTTCAGTGCGGCCTTCCCCCCAATTCACCTGAGAGGCATAACAACCAGTGGTGGCCCATCAATACAGGCAACCTAGGCGGTCGCCTAGGGCGCCAAGAAAAAAGGCCGTTGAGGGCTTTTTAGGCGGAGGTGCCGATCGCACGTCTCGCGTAAGGCGCCAGTTGCCGGCAGCGCGTCTATCACCTGATAACAATGCTTAGCTCGACCCCCCAGACAGGCCAGAAGCGACAAGGTGTCATAGGTGACCAGCTATTTCCAGCATCCCCTTCCGGCAGGCTGCAGCCAGGGCACCGCAGGGAACAGTGTCCAGAGACGGCCTCCTTGTTCAGGAATAATCAACACCTCAGAGTCTGGCTCTTCCCTGAGTTTGCGAGTGAGCCGGTTCCTGAGTGTGTGACTCATTTCCTGTTTTCCTGAGATGGGCAGAGACACCTGGTGATGGGCAGATGCCAACTGGTTGCATCTTCTAGGCGAGGAGAGGTGGCTGGGTTCCCCGGCTCGAGTTGCCGGTCCAGCTGCCAGCAAAAACAACTGCCTGATCCACTGGCAAACGTGGCAGATACTTAGGAGGTTCGCAGCTCGTTACAGACACGTCAGAGGGAGCGAGGCATTTGCTGGCTCTCTCACCACCCCGGGTGCAGCGACAGGTGCCACGGAGCCATGTTACTTGCTTGGCAAGGGAGGGAATGCGACAGGGTGCAAATTCATCAGGTGACAGGCGCCCGGCTTTCGGAGTAAAACAACACCGCTGAATCGTTTTCCCCTCCAGCCCGTCTCTTGTTGAAATCCTCACCTCTGGAGTTAATTTGAACTCCCATGTCTGGAGCTGAGGGAAAGGCAGAATGATTGGGAAGGTGATTATTAAAACCAGCCTTGCCGTGTGACTCTAAGCAAACATTCTCCGAATGCTCTGAATACGAGGAGGCTGATCGTGCCAGGCAATTAAGAGAAATCTAATGGCTTGATTGCAGAGCACTTGGCTGAAAATAATAAGGGAAAAAAGGGGGAATTAAAGCTGCTGAAGAGAAAAGTTACGGGGGAAGTAGCATAAGACAATTCCAGGAATAAGCCTAATAGGCTTAGCAGTAGCTGGATGCAGCTAACAAGCAGTAGTTAGCATGCTGTTTGCTGATTTCTTCTGTCTATTTGACCACCCCCAACGAGAAGTGACAGCAAAGACTGTGACTTTTCAGCTTAGAAAAGAGGAGATTAAGGGGAGATATGACAGAGGGCTATAAAATCATGGTTGGCGTGGAGAAAGCGGAGAAAAGTTATTGACTTGTTCCCGTAAAATAAGAACTAGAGGTCACCAAATTAAATGAATACATAGCAGCTATATCTAGATTGCATCCCTTTTTCGGAAAAGGGATGCAAATTAGACGTATCGCAATTGCTAAATCTACCCCGCTTCATTAGCTTAAAAATGGCTGCCGCTTTTTTTTGGCTCGGAGCTTTGCCGGAAAAAAGCGCCAGTCTAGACGCGGATTTTTCGGAAAATAAAGCCTTTTCCGAAAGATCCATTATCCCTCTTAAAATAAGGCAAAGCTCCGAGCCGAAAAAAAGTGGCTGCCATTTTTATGCTAATGAAGCGGGGGAGATTTAAATCCCCGCTTCATTAGCAATTGCGATAGGTCTAATTTGCATCCCTTTTATGAAAAAAGGATGCAATCTAGACATAGCCAGGAGGTTTAAAACAAACAAAAGGAAGTGTTTCTTTATGCAGTGCACGGTCAACCTGTGGAACTCCTTGCCAGAGGACGTTGTGAAGACCAGGACTTCAACAGGATTTAAAAAGGAACTAGATAAAATCATGACTGATAGGTGTGGAGAAAGTGAATAAGGAAAAGTTAGTTACTTGTTCCCATAACATGAAAACAAGTGGTCACCAAATGAAATGAATAGGTAGCATGTTTAAACAAAACCAAAGGAAGTTTTTCTTCACACAACACACGGTCAATCTGTGGAACTCCCTGCCAGAGGATGCAAAAAAGAGCTACGTAAATTCATGGAGGTTAGGTCTATCAATGCTTATTAGCCGGGATGGTGTCCCTAGTCTCTGTCTGTCAGAGGCTGAGAATGGATGCCAGGAGAGGGATCACTTGATGATGCCCTGTTCAATCCCTTTGAGGATACTTTGGCCACCGTCGGCAGACAGGACACCGGGCTGGATGGACCTTTGGTCAGACCCAGTCTGGCCATTCTGATGTTCTTATAAAGTCAGGACTTTAGAGCAGCGGTGCTTCCAGGGGGTTGCAGTGTCGGACCAGCTGCCGTTTTTCCCCCCGGCTCAGTATACATGCGGCGGGGGCAGGCGGAGCAACAGGCGAGCAGAGCGTCATTTAAAGGGGCCACGCTTTTTTTTTTTTCTCAACCAAAATTTTCCTGGGGGTTGTGCCAGGAAAAAGTTGCGCACCACTGCTCTAGAGAACAGAAGACAAGGAACCTCAGAAATGCCTCTCAGAACCTGACCCAAGACATCTCGAGGAATAACACTGCGCTTGCCGTCAGCCTGGCTCAGACCGGTGGGGGAAGCAGCTGGGGGAGAAAAAGAAACCACCCTGTTGAGCCCGCAGCATGGCATAAAGAAAGGGATGCCCTGGGGCTTAGAAAACTAGGTTCGGTTCTTGGCTCGGTCATCAGCTTCCTTGTGACATCAGGCAAGTCACGTAATCTGCCTTGTGCCTCAGTTCCCCACCTAGGCATAAGCACTGATTCTGCGGGTGCTCTGGGGCTCTCCACCCACTGGCAGCCAGCTCCCCTTTGCCGCCCCGCCCTCAGCACCTCCCGCCAGCCGGCAGCCACATGCCCGCTGTTTTGAAATAACAATTTCAAAATTAACGTTATTCTTCTGGGAACACGAGAGCCCTGATTTCGAAACAAGTGTTCAGGTGCTGTTCTGACTGCCGAGTGGTATCCTGCTGGGAATACGTTACCCCCTGTGCTGCTACAATCCACCCTGCCGGGCAACCAAATTCCTGGGCCGAGTGTATGAGGAAGGAGGTTCGACCGAGGATGCTCCAGAGGGCATGAGGCTCTTCCTCTCCAGAAGAGGCCATTGGCCTCCCTCCCTGTGTGACATGCTGAGAGCTCAGACGGTCCAAGCTGCTTCAACCCACAGCCCAGTCTATGCGGGTGAGTGTGGGGAACGTTGGCTGGGCCTCTTCAGCGAGGGATTTGTGGCCTCTGGACAAAGCCCGGATGTGGGGCAAGCCACCGGATTCTGTTCCCTGGCCTTTCTCAAGAGGTAGCCAGGGGGGCTGGGGAGGAAGTTAACCTGAGACGGACTGGAGATCCTACTGATACCAGAAGCAACCGGGGTGGATGGGCAACAGGACTGGGTTACTGACTATTTGCTCAGCTTCAAATATTTGCCATGGTTAAAAGCTCAAAGCCAGGCCCCTCAATAGCAGGCAGGAGAAGAGCTTATTTTCCTTTTTTTCAGCTGCAGGGCTGTGTGAGCTGCTCCCTTACACCCAGGCAAAGTCCCGGCTTTTCTTTTTCTTCCTCTGCAGGTCCCAGCGGATGGAGACTCCCCTCCGCCTGGCTTGTCACTACGGCAGGGGCTTTAAAATAAAGCAGGGCCTGCAAAAATGTGATGACTTGTCAACCCTGCAGGCGGCAAGGTGTTTAAGGCATGAATTTCCTCTTAATGAAGCCTCGCAAAGGGACTGTTGCCTTCAGCCCGGCACGCTGGCGATGAGGTAGCCCCAATTTATGGTGGTCCCCTTTCCCAGCGCGGAGAAGGGGGTGGAAAAAGAGCAGTACAAGGCCAGGTTTGTAAAATCGCTGCCATTCAAGCGGCTGCTGGCCCGGGGCCATCTCTGTCAAGGTTTCTCAGCGCCTTCGGGGGGCGCGGGAATGCTGATGAGATGCGGAACGGATGCCAGTGTCCTCGCGGGGCGAATGGGCCGGGCCGCTCCCAGGTGTGCATGGGGGAGTTCAGGCTCTGTTTGGAAAGAGAGAGGGGGGAGCAGGTTCATCTGTGTTTCCTGACTTCATTGGGAGCGTCCCCTCCCACCGGCTCTGACCCAGCTCCTGGGCACAGTGGCCTGAGTTTCCCAGCGGAGGAAGCCGGGCTGGGCTCGGCAGGGAGGGCAGACAGATTTCCCGCCGTTGTGCGGAAGGGGGTGGTGAGGTTGTGTTGGAGCACCAGTGTGGGGGTCAGTGCCTCGCAACCCCGCTGCAGCAAGGACGTTTGGGGGGCCCTGCAAACCCCCACGCTGCCGGGCTCAAGGTTCAGGGGTCCAGCTTCCAGTCCGCACCTCTGTGATGCTTCTCAGGGCATCAAGGATGGTGAGTCACCTTGTCCCTCTTGCCTCCAGCAGGAGAGAATTTGCCAGCAGTGGCTGGGCAGCCACTCGCCGAACATCCTCTGCCCCCTCCAGTGGGACAGCCCCTTCTCGGGGAGCCCCCTCCAGTGGGACAGCCCCTTCTTGGGGAGCCCTCTCCAGTGGGACAGCCCCTTCTGGGGGAGCCCCCTCCAGTGGGACAGCCCCTTCTCAGGGAGCCCTCTCCAGTGGGACAGCCCCTTCTCAGGGAGCCCCCTCCAGTGGGACAGCCCCTTCTCGGGGATCCCCCTCCAGTGGGACAGCCCCTTCTCAGGGAGCCCCCTCCAGTGGGACAGCCCCTTCTTGGGGATCCCCCTCCAGTGGGACAGCCCCTTCTCAGGGAGCCCCCTCCAGTGGGACAGCCCCTTCTCGGGGAGCCCCCTCCAGTGGGACAGCCCCTTCTTGGGGAGCCCCCTCCAGTGGGACAGCCCCTTCTCGGGGAGCCCCCTCCAGTGGGACAGCCCCTTCTTGGGGATCCCCCTCCAGTGGGACAGCCCCTTCTCAGGGAGCCTCCTCCAGTGGGACAGCCCCTTCTCGGGGAGCCCCCTCCAGTGGGACAGCCCCTTCATGGGGAGCCCCCTCCAGTGGGACAGCCCCTTCTTGGGGATCCCCCTCTAGTGTGGCAGCCCCTTCTCGGGGAGTCCACTGTCACCTGGAGGGGCCACCCCTCCATCAATAAATGAGGTTTACAGGATCTTTCGAAATGAGGCATTTCTGTCAAAAGTTCCCCGTCTTCACCATGGTTATTTTTCAAAAAGCGGCTTTTCCAAAAAAAGCTGCGGCCACCATTATGTAAATGAAGCAGGGAAATTCAAATCCCGGCTTCCTTTGCAATTTCGATATGTCTAATTTACATCCCTTTATCCAAAAAGGGATGTCGTTTAGACATATCCTAGCTGATAACAAGTGGAATTCTGTTGTTTTCTCTTGTGGGCCTGTCTTGAAGGAGTTCATGTCTGGGTACTTTTTTGGCTCTAAACAAAATGGCAACTTGAAGATCCAGTAAGACGGAGAGGACTTCAAGGGCACATCTACACTGCAAGGCAAAAGTCGAATTAAACGCCGCACCTTCACCTACGTCGATTGCGTAGCTGAAGTCGAAATGGCTTAATTCGGCTTTTGGCGCTGTCTACTCAGCAGGAAGTCAAAGGAAGAGCGCTTTTCCTTCCACTTCCCTTACTCCTTGTGAAATGAAGGTTACAAGAATCGGAGTAAGAAGTCCTCCAGCCTAACATTATTCTGAAATAACACGGCTGTGTAGATGTACCCTAACTCATCTGATGAAATGGGTTTTACCCATGAACGCTCTATGGTGACACAGGACCACTCGTCATCTTTAGACTCCTAAAGTTATAAAAACAAAATCATCATTTTTTACTAGGGTGGTCTTCCTGGCTTTGAAAGAACGTTAACTTGTTGAATTACGAGCTGTCCCTGAATTGAGAGAGAGGGGGAATATCAGAACATTTTTTCGCAAGAAGTGGGACTTTTCTCGTTGTCACGTCCCCATCATTTTGGGATCTGTCCCAGTAATTTAAAACAGGAGACAGTTCCTCTCCATGAAAGAATAAACGTTTCATTTGCACGGCCCAACGTGGGAGGAAGAATTCTAATCCTATTTGCTCAGCCTGGGCAGAAACAAAGCCCCATGCGAGATCATCCGTAATTACTGCCCGGGTGCTAGACTTGGCAGGAGTAATTCAATTACATAGTCCACTGGGGTCCTTCTTGCAGAAGAGGATCACACAAAACAATTCAAGACCCACGCTTAGCTAATGGGTTGTGCGTTCCAGCTACGGGTCAGTGGTTCTGACGTGGGCTGGAGTTGACAGCTTCATGATGCTCCATTCCCTCCTGAGAGCTAGGGCCAGAGGCTTCTGCGAAGGAGGCTGGTGGTCTCTCATGGGCTGGACTCCCATTGTGTATAACCCTCCATCCTTCCCAGAATGAATTGCCCCTTCCTTCCTTACCCCCACTAGATGGGCATTCTGAATGGAAAGGCCTGGGGTTAAATGCACCAGTGAGGAGAGCTAATTTTATCCCCTAGGAAGGCTTCCAGACAAGGGCAAGACTGTATCTGCACAACTCCTGCTGAAGGTGGCTCTGGACACTGGTGAGCCTTTCCCCAGCCTCATGGCCCTCAACCATGTCGATGGGTTTTCCTCACCATCCTTTTTCTTTTTGCCTTTGAAGCCCTGTTTCCCAGATTATTTGATCTTCCGGTGCTTTGTTTTTAGCCTGCTTATAGGCTCGATGCAGAAACTGCTTGGTGGAACCCTCTGGCCTGTGTGATGCAGAAGGCAGGAGGAGATGACCTTAATCCAAGGGTGAGCAATAATTTTTTTTGGGGGGGCACTCGAAGATTTTGGAAAGTGGTCGAGGGCCGCACTCTTCCATGGTATTAATGGAGGAGATGCGGGGTCTGGGTTGGAGGTTGGGAGCAGAAGGGAGCTTGGGGTAAGGGATTGGGGTGCAGGAAGGAGAATGGAGTCTGGGAGGGAGTTTGGGTGAAGGAGGCAATGGTGACCTAGGGAAAGGAACTGGGGTGCAGGGGTTTGGGATGTGACCTAGGGTAGGAGGGGATTGTGATCTTGGGCAGGAGATTGGGGTGCCAGATCTGGGAGGGAGTATGGGTGCATGTGGAGTAGTGGGGCAGGAGTAAGGGGCAGAGGGTTGGGGAAGGGAGGGGCTAGGAAGCCAGAGGCAGGATCTGGCCAGGAAACTTACCAGCCAGCAGCCAAACCAGCCTGCCTGCCTGCAAAGCTAAAGGCTTGCAGAGCTTAAAATGTTTCTGCTTGCTCCGCCATGTGCTTGAGTGAATAACTGAGCGGGAGGGTTGTGCTTCGTGGCTGCCTGTTATTCAAACAGGCAGCTCCCACTGGCCAGTATCTGTCCAGAAACTGACCAATGGGATTGAGCTGGGGGCGGGAATAGCATCTGAATCTTCCCCCCTTCCTTCCGGAATCATAACGAGCAAGCACCCAGCAGCCGTGTTTCCGAGTGGCATGTGGGCCTGCGGGGCAAGCAGGGGAGCCTACCCTGGGCTTCCCACTGCCTCAGTGGGCCGGATCAGGTGGCTTGGTCGTCTGCATCCAGCCTGAGGGCCGCATTTTGCCCAGGCCTGCCTTAGTCTGTGGCACATTTATGACATCACGGCCTTATTCCAACACAGCCTCGGCAGCTTTGAGTTCCAGGAATTTCAGCAGGCCATAAGCAGGCCTGTCAGAAGCTGAAGTTCAAAGACTCAAGCCCAAACCTTCATGGTTGGGTTGGTTTAGCGTTAAAAACACATAATTTGCTCCGTCATGTTTCACAGGGCAGCCTCCTGGTAGTCATCACAGATGTACCTACAAGCTCCAAGAGCAGGGCTCTCTTACTCTAGAAGCTGGAAATTTTAGAAGAAGGTGTCTCACCATGGCTTGGAAGCAGCCCTTCAGTAGGAATTGTGTGTGGGGAGGGGAGGAGAATACCTGAACTATTTTGAAAGTAGAGCTGGATACATTTGTGAAGGAGATTAGATGACAGGACTCTGCAATCACAGGGGACTAGACTCACCGACTCGGAAAGTCCTTGCCGACCCTCTGTTCTTAAATCCTCAATGGAGCTGTTCTTTCAGGTGAGGATTCCCTGTTGTGTTCCCTCCCACTGGCGTTGGCCACAGTCGGCAGATAAGACATTGGACTAGATGGACCTTTGGGCTGCCCCAGAGTGTGTCTAGGCCAGTGGTCTCCAACCTTTTTACACCCAAGATCACTTTTTAAGTCTCAGAACAGACAAAGATCTACTGCCACGCCCCTTCCTTGAAGCCCCGCCTACATTACATGAGGAAATCTAATGTAAATGTACTGCGCAGGTGCGCAGTTCAGAAAGGGCTCAAGAGCTACTCTTAGGGTGTGTCTAAACTACATGCCTCCGTCGATGGAGGCATGTAGATTAGACAGATCGGCAGAGGGAAATGAAGCCGCGATTAAAATAATCGCGGCTTCATTTAAATTAAAATGGCTGCCCCGCTCTGCCGATCAGCTGTTTGTTGGCAGATCGGGGCAGTCTGGATGCGCCGCGTCGACAAAGAAGCCTTTCTTGATCGGCACAGGTATGCCTCGTGAAACCAGATTTATCTGTGCCGATCAAGAAAGGCTTCTTTGTCGACGCAGTGCATCCAGACTGCCCCGATCTGCCGACAAACAGCTGATCGGCAGAGCGGGGCAGCCATTTAAATTTAAATGAAGCCGCGATTATTTTAATCGCGGCTTCATTTCCCTCTGCCGATCTGTCTAATCTACATGCCTCCGTCGACGGAGGCATGTAGTCTATATACACCCTTAGAGCCCCTGAGATCTACTAGTAGATCGCGATCTACTGGTTGGTGACCACGGGTCTAGGCTATACCTCTCTGTCGACAGAGAGATGTAGATCAGGCACATCGAAATTGCTAATGAAGCCGGATTTAAATATCCCATGCCTCATTAGCATAAACATGGCCACCGCTTCTTTTCAAAATGGATGTTTTTCAAAAAAAAACCCGGCAGTCTAGACGCGGATCTGTCGAAAATAAAGTCTTTTTCGACAGATCCTGTAAGTCTCATTTTTTGAGGAATACAGAATCTGTCGAAAAAGGGTTTATTTTCGACAGATATGTGTCTAGACTGCTGGGTTGTTTTTTTTTAAAAAAACCCTCTGTTTTGAAAAAAATCAGCGGCTATGTTTATGCTAACGAGGCATGGGATATTTAAATCCCAGCTTCATTAGCAATTTCGATGTGCTTGATTTGCATCCCTCTGTCGACAGAGTGATGCAGTCTAGACGTAGCCCCAGTCTGGCTGCTCTTCTGTTCTTTCTGGAACCAGTTGGCTTGGGAGTGTAGCTGATCAAAAAATGGAAACAATTTTTTTTTCAGGAAGAATAATCAAAATAGCTCGTTTTCCCAGCGTCTGAGAAAGAAACACTTCCAACTCCGCTCCTTGGGCTTTCAGCCCCGGGGGTTGGATTCTCACCTCACTGTGAAGTGAAGAGTTCAGAAGATTTGGGGCAAGCCAGAGCTCTCTCAGCTTGACCCTAAGGCCCATTAGCCAAGCTAGTTTCCCAAAGGAAGTGGGGGAACCTCCATTTTGGTCATCTAAGGGTGGGGGACCTAAGGCCCGGGGGCCAGATGGGGCCCCTGGCTTGCCTGATTCTGGCCCCCAAGGCTCATTCTCCCCTCCCAGCATTGGGGTGCCCGCAGTGGCATTCCAGTCACCCCCTGCCCCACCACCTCACCACGGGGTTGGAGCACACCAAATCTATTAGGCCGGGCCCTTTAGGCGCCACTGTGTGAGGGGAATGTGGGGAGGGTCTTTCTCTTGCTCAGTCGGGGGCCACATCAATGAAAGTCTGGGTTTGGGTTTTGATTTTTTTGGTTTTTCCTTCTCACTTGAGTGTGGCCCCCGACTGATTTTTCTGTGGGTCAGTGGCCCTTGACCCAAAAGGGGTTCCTCAACTCAGGGAGCTAGACCAGACACATAAGTACCCTGTAGGGAACGTGGGTGAAGGAATAGATGACCTAAGAGATCTTCTAACATCTTCCAGTAGGACAATGAAGGTGTCTTCTGTTGTGGTCACTTTTTCTCTATTTGTGTGAGTTAGTCTCTTTCCAGCAGACAAAGTGTTATATTCAGTACATTGGCCTGGGCCTCAATTGGAGTCTTGTGTCCAGTTCTGGGCACCACACTTCAAGAAAGATGTGGAGAAATTGGAGAAGGTCCAGAGAAGAGCAACAAGAATGATGAAAGGTCTAGAGAACATGAGCTCTGAGGGAAGGCTGGAAGAATTGGGCTTGTTTAGTTTAGAAAAGAGAAAACAAAGAGGGGACATGAGAGCGGTTTTCAAGTACCTAAAAAGGTATCACAAGGAGGAGGGAGAAAAAAATGTTCTCCGTGGCCTCTGATGATAGAACAAGAAGCAATGGGCTTAAACTGCAGTGAGGGAGGTTTAGGTTGGACATTAGAAAGAACTTCCTACCTGTCAGGGTGGTTAAACACTGGAATAAATTGCCTAGGGGGGTTGTGGAATCTCCATTGCTGGAGATATTTAAAATCAAGTTAGACAGACACCTGTCAGGGATGATTTAGACAGTGCTTGGTCCTGCCATGAGGGCAGGAGACTGGACTTGATGACCTCTCATGGTCCCTTCCAGATCTTGGATTCTGTGATTCTACAGAAGGTGAGGTAGGGAGTAAAATCAGCTCTTGATCTCTCTGGGGCAAATATGACTTGGAAACGCCCATATTCCTTTTTACTTCACTGTGATCAGTGCTCCAAGCACAGCATGTAGCACCACGAGCCAATCCCCTGTGTGGAATTCGAGTCACCTTTGCTTCTGGCTGGCTCCTGCTTTCATTTCTATGGTGGCAGCTGGCAGTGTTTTCCAGCTTGGTGTTGTGGGCTTTTATTACAGACATTTCACGAGATCCCTTATTCCTCAAAAAATGAGGTTTACAGGATCTTGCGAAAAAGGGTTTTTTTCCAACAACTGGCCCCCTCTACACGGGGCTTTTGATTGGCAAAAACTCTTCCACAAAAAGGATCGGCAGAAGATATGCAAATGAGAGAGCAATTTGCATATCTTTTGCCGAAAAAACCAGCAGTGTAGACATAGCATCAGAGAGGTAGGCAAGCAAGCAACGAAACCTGAGAAATTGGTTCTGGGTGGCCTTAAATGCAATTCAGCGTCCAATCAGTGTGGATGCGCTATTTCAAAATAGCTAGGTGCTATTTCAAAATGCATTTTGTGTGTAGATGCGCTATTTCAAAGTAAGATATTCTGGAATATTTCTTCTGGAATAGCTTATTCCAAAATAACACTGCTATGTAGACATAGCCCTAAGGAGCAACGACAGTCCAGGAATATAACTACTAAAATGCATTTTAACAGAAGACCATTAAATTGATGCCTTTTTGTTTTGGCTTCACAATAGCCCAGGAATTTAGCTACTGTAACACATATCAACCCAAACCGCACCGCGGGCTGCATACAAACAGGTCACGTGTTGAGAAGCCCTGCCATATGATATAAAAGTTACCCTCTAATTCTGTAAGGGACTGGAGGACTTGAGGAGATCGGTTTGCAAGAGAGCATGCCCGTTCCGCATCCTCAACATGCAATACCATTAGTTGAACTGCATGCTTATTTTCGCATACAATGGCCAATATGCACAATGTGGACCAAATCCTTAGAGGCTATAAATTGGCAGAGTTTGTTGACTCTTTGTTCCTGGCAGAAAACTCATGACCTGGAAAGAGCTATAGAAATGTGTCATTTTGAGAGAGAAAAAAAAAGAAGCAAATTCTCTTGCATCTCCTCAGTGCGTCATATCCAGAAACACCCGGCATGGCAGTGCAAGTGACTAATTAGTGTCTGTCTTTCCAGTGATCTGTGTAGTGGGCATGGGATAGCTCAGTGGTTTGAGCATTAATCTCCTAAACCTAGGGTTGTAAATTCAATCCTGGTAGAGGCTGTTTGGGGTAATATTTGCCAGGGATGGTAATTGGTCCTGGTGTGAAGGCAGAGGACTCAACTTTATGAACTTTCAAGGTTACTTCCAGCTCTAGGAGATAGGCAATCTCCATTAATCTTTTAAATTTATTTATAGCTATGTGAATGGAGAGTCCCAGTGCAAACCCCCAGTGTAGCTGTGGTACACACGTATAAAGTCTGTGATCATTCAATTCAGGATCATCTTATACAAGCTTCACTGCCATACTGATGTGTAGCTTCTCTGGGGGTTTTCACGTGGGTAGCTACTCATCCTGGTCAGAGAAAACAGGAGTGGAACATTGTCTATTGGAATATGCATTTCCATCTAAGCTACACACTTTGCAAACTGGGTATTTTTCACCAGAAGAAAAATCAATTGGACACAGTGATTTAGCTTTGCTGGCCTCCCAGCCCTCTGGCTCCGTGGGCAGCTATGGATGCATGGGGCAGAGACACACACGTATGTATACCAAAAACAAGGTGTGGCAGAAAAAATAATTACCTGTCAGAGGCACCTTTTGGCAGGGAAGCCTGTGTAAATCTGTCGGGGGGGGGGGATTTTTTCCCCCTAACGTAACCCAAACCAAAAATCCAGGTTTGCCATGATCGGGGATGCCTCCCACGGCACTGGGATCTTGGAAATGGGATTGGCCATTGACCTTATTATTTGTGTTGCCATAGTTACCTAGGTGCCCCAGGCATGGGTCAGGCCCTACTGCAGTGAGTGTGACAGAATGGACCGCTACAGAGCTTAGCATCTGGCGTGTGAGGCGTTGTAGGTGGCTCTCTGGTCGGATACCTCAGTTTAGGCCTTGATACAAAGATCCCATGGCTGGCAGATTATGTTTTGGCTTTAGGGGAAAAGGGCTTGATAGGTGGCCATTGTAAATCTCCACCCAAGAATACTTAATTTCACTGGCTATGGGTCTCTTCAAAGGCTTATTGGCGGTGTGGTGAATAGTTAGACCTAGCAGCACACATGCATGGTTGCAGTGTAATAAGTTTGGGTGCTAAACCCTCTCCTGGCTAGCTGGAAGGCCTTCAACAAACCTTGTCGCTGCCTTGTTTCTTAAACAAGATGCTCGCTTGTCACCAGCCTTGTGTCAACCCCAAGCAATGAAACATCCTGACACGGACTTTACAAATCTTGTCCACGTTTCCAGATGTTCCTCCACAACCCTGAGCACTAAAAGCTTTTTTTAAAAAAAGGAAGCTCAGATTCTCTGCCTCCAGAGCTACAACTGTAAGAACAACATGAACTAACCCGACACCAGTGCTAAAATCACAAGGGACGACCACCCCTCCCTCACACTCCCGTGCCCGCTGGAGAACTGGGATGCGCTCTACCCTGAGACTTTAACAACGGGTCATTTGCCACCGCAACATAGAAGAGATGCTCACCCTGCTTTCTTTGTCCCAGTCAGGAAAAAAAGTGTGTGTGTGTGTGTGTGTGTGTGTGTGCGTGCGCGCGCATGTGTTTGTGCGTATATACATGTGTGTGCATATGTGTGTGCATAGGTGTGTGCACGTGTGTGTGCATGCATATGTGTGTGCATATGTAAATGTGTGTGCATATGTGTGTGCACGTGTGTGTGCGTATGTGTATATGTCCATTTGTGTGTGTGTGCACACGTGCGTATGTATGTGTGTGTGTACGTGTGTATGTTTTGTGTGTGTGTGCATATGTGTGTACATATGTACGCATGTGTGTATGTGTAGTTGTGTGTGTGCACGTGCATGTGCACACGCATATGTGTGGGTATGCGTGTGTTTTGTGTGTGTGTGTGTGCCTGTTTTGTGTGTGTGCATGTACGTGCATAAGTGTGTGTGTGTGCATATATATGGGCACATATGTGTATGATCGTATGTGTGTGTGGGCGCATTTGTGTGTGTGCGTGTGTATATGTGTGTGTTGTATGTGTGTGTGTTGTATGTGTGTGTGTATTCTCTCTTTTGTCTCTATTTGAACACACTTTCTTTTCATAGATTCATAAATTTCAAGGCCAGAAGGGACTGACTGTCTCCATCTAGTCTGACCTTCAGCATAACACAGGCCAGAGATCTCT
This sequence comes from Pelodiscus sinensis, assembly GCF_052426305.1. Classification (NCBI taxonomy): domain Eukaryota; kingdom Metazoa; phylum Chordata; order Testudines; family Trionychidae; genus Pelodiscus; species Pelodiscus sinensis. The sequence continues at coordinate 256,850,087 of NC_143053.1, forward strand.
CCAAATTAAATCATCCCCCCCTCTTGAGTTTAAAACTGTCAGTGTTGGAGAATCCACAAGGAAGTCTTGCGATGGTGAAAAACACACGCCAGATTTCTGCTCTGAATTTGGCTGGCTTCAGCGTCCTGCTTAGATCTTCCTTCGCTAGACCCAAGAGGCCCTTCTCTGATCTTTGTACCCCTGCAGATATTAGTAGATATGATCAAGTCATCCTTCAGCCTTCTCTTTGTGAAGCTAAAGGGACTGAGCTCTTTGAGTGTCTCCCTGTCAGGCAAGTTTTTGAATTCTTTAATCTTCTCTGAACCCTCCCTTAGTTATCCTCATCCTTCCTGGAGGGTGTGCACACAACTGAACATGACATTCCAGTAGCAGTGATCCCCTTGCCAAAGAAAGAGGCAAAATAATCTCTCTATTTCTCCTGGAGATTCCCCATTTCTGCATCCCAGGGCATGCGTCCCTGGGAAATTATTTCAAAATAACTACATTCGACTTAGTAACACCCCGTTTTACAAAATCGAACTAGCGTGTCTACACTACCGGGAAGCCTCGAAATGAGTCCGAGACAGGCTCTGTTAATGTGGACGTGCTACCTCGACGTACAGCCCCAGGAAGCACCGGGAAGTAATTACTTCGAACGACTTTGGGAAGTCGTTATTTTGAAATAGCGGCACTGGCGAGTCCACATGGCCGCTATTTCGAAATGAACGCTATTCCCCGAGGAAAGCAGGAGTATGGATTTCGAAATCAGTGGCCTGTGATTTCACAATAATGGCCTTGGTCCGCTTATAAATTCAAACTTGGGGGAGCAGTTATTTCGAAATAACGCCCTAGTGTAGACCGGGGCACAAGGTCACTTTTGCATTTTTGGGGCCACGGATTTTGGAAAGTGGTCAAGGACCACACTTTTCTATGGAGGGGCTCTGGCAAGTTGGATGGAGCGTGGGTGCAGAAGAGAACTTAGGGTGGAGGATGTGACGGACTGGGCCGTGTCTGGGCACAGCTGAGGGCGTCCGCTCAGGGCGAATTGCTCAAATCCGGGGCTCCTTACAGTCCCCCTGACTGGCGACCTCTCCACACAGGCCACAAACCAGTCCCACAGAGCACTTCAGCAGCCTGCCTGAAGCCTCCCGAGCAAAACCCCTCCGACACCCCAGCAATATCCGTGCCCCAGATGGCCCCGGGCCTATACACAGGTGGGGGGTCCTAGCACCCAATCCCACCTACCCCGAACATGTTCTGTCCGGTTCCAAGAAACCAGCCACAGTTCCCTGGTCAATTTACCCTCTGGACCTTGCCCACAAATCACGCTGGGCCAATCCTTTAGAATCTATATCTAAAGGTTTATTATTACAAGAAAGAAAAGCCTGAGAGTAAGGTTATTAAAGTACAGTACGTTACATGCACCGAATCTCCCAGTTCTCGATGCAGGCTCTAGCAGAGATGTTGCAGCTGCTGGTTTAAAAGTTCTTATTGCACATCCTACAATCAGGATGGGTTCACAGGTCTTCCGGGCTCTTCAATCCCTGCAGTGCTGCCTCTGGGATGAAGTGCTGAGCTGAGAACAAAATGGCATCGACCACATGGCCTCTTTATACTCCTTCCTGGCCTCTTCTAGTATGTAGCAGGTCACCTGGTCCTCAGCCTCTCTGTGTTCCCTGCTGGCTGCTCTCAGGACAGCCCCCATTCTTTGGGTGTGTCTTTGGCCCATTGAGAACCATTGTTCCACAGGTAATTAGCATGTCCACAGGCTCCACAGGCTCGGCCCTGCCCAATGCTTAACCACATGCAGGGAAATCTTCAGTTTCCACACAGATTACAGATCTACACACAGAGACATTATATACTCACATAAACAGTGTACACAGGATCAGAAAACAACAAGCTCCCATTCAATACCCCACATGGCTCCCTTTCATACAGATTTCTGGGGCCAACACCCCCACCTAGGGGTGTAGCAGCGATCTGGCTGCTTCCCTCCAATTCGGTAATGTGACAGAGGACCAGGGTGCAGGAGAGGATGTGGGGTCTGAGAGGGAGTCTGGGTGAAGGGGGGATTGTGACCTGGGGCAGAGGATTTTGGGGGCCACATTTCTAGAGCATGTAATCAGCTTCTTTTGGCTGCTCCTCCAGCTCGCCCTTAGATTTGATGAGCAGAAACAGCACCGAGGATACGGTTATTTCCTCTTCCTTTCCTCCTGTTCTATCCCACTCACGTCTAAGCCGCCGCTTCATACATCCCGTGCAGGGCGCTTTGAACTAGTTCCACACACTTCAGAAAGAGACAGCCTTTCCTGTTTCTGCAGCCCAGCCAACTCCTTAATCCCTTTATCCAGCCACCGTTGTGCCAGCGTGTCCGTGTTCTCATTTGACCTCTTTTCGGTTCTTTCTCTCATAGATTCCCTCCCCACCTTCTGCACTAAGAAAGCATTTGCCTCTTGCTCTGTCCTTTCCTAGGGAAAGGTGTGAGGGCCCCCCACTCTGTAGAGCCTCAGACGGAAGGGGCATTGCTGGGACAGCCAGCTCTCACAGCCCGGGACCCTTAGAACTGCCAGGGTGTGGGCAATGTTCTCTCTAATCTTTCCCCGCCATGGGCGGAATAATTTTTTTCTATACGCACAGAGGCCCATGGGAATGTGCACCACCAGTAGATGCCAAAACCTCGTTGTGGGTGCTCTGCTAATCAGCAGGGTGGCATTCGACTCTCTCCTGAGTGGCCGCACAAGCGCACAGCTTATAGCAGGACTACTCGACACGCGGCCCGTTTGTTTGCGGCGCGTGGTGCGGTTTGGGTTTACGGGGGGCTCAACACGCGGCCTGTGGGTGGGAGCCAACACAAAAAAAGAGGCAATATAATGATCATCTGTTGATATGTGTTTTAGTAGCTAAATGCCTGGACTGTCCTTGCTCATTAAGGCTATGTCTAGACTGCAAGCCTCTTTCGAAAGAGGCTTTTTCGAAAGATACTTTCGAAAGAGCCTCTTTCGAAAGAGAGCGTCTAGACTGCACGCGGAATTTCGAAAAAGCAAGCCGCTTTTTCGAAAGAAAGCACCCAGTGAGTCTGGATGCTCTCTTTCTAAAAAGCCTGTTTGCTTTCAAGAACGCCTTCTTTCGAAAGAGCACTTTCGAAAGAAGGCGTTCTTCCTCGTGGAATTAGGTTTACCACCGTCGAAAGAAAAGCCGCATTCTTTCGATTTAATTTCGAAAGAACGCGGCTGCAGTCTAGATGCAGGTGAAGTTTTTTCGAAAAAAGGCTACTTTTTTCGAAAAAACCCCTGAGTCTGGACACAGCTGAAGAGTGCTGTCGTATGGGTGGAAATCAGGTGACTATTGCATTTTATTAATACCAGCAGAACCGACTTAAACGGGACCTGTGTGTGGTGTCGTCTTGCCTTCATCTTTATATTCGTGCCCATCAGTGTGAAAGAAGCTATTTGCATATATTTGCATGTCTATGCAACCACACTTAAGTTGCGGCCCTCGGCATGTGCTGTGTGTATCATTGTGGCCCCTGGGGCTTCCAAGGTTAAGTTGCCCTGGCTTACAGGGAACACTGGCCGTAGGGTAACGGCCCCTTTGCCCGCCCCCCATCGGTGGGCCCGGATGCTCAGCAAGTCGCTCTGTCTGATTTTGCCCTGCTGTCAAATGGGGATCTCGATACTTGGCCTCCCTCAGGGGCCATGTGAGGCTGAGTTCACATGCGCTGTCCAAGCACTGACTTCCTCCCCCGGGCAGGTGCTGAAGGCCTGGTCTCCTCTTCTCCAAAGCGACGGGTCACTTCAGGGACCCCATCTGGGACCCCTTAGCAAGCGACCTCCTGTTTCTCGAAAGGGCGAAGCATCCACACTGGGAGAGTCAGGTCCCGGCTGGTGACATAGGCTGAGCATTAAAACGAACGTGGGCAAAATCACTAGCCGCCCCCAGCAGCAGAAAGTACCTACAAGCGGGGGAGGGGGAGGCGCACCGGCATCTGAATTGTGGCCATGCCCTTCTGCGTCACCCTTTCCTCCTTGGCCCTACCCCCACACTGCCTCTTCCTCTAAGACCCTACACCCTCCCCCCCCCCCGTGACGGACCGGGCCGTGTCTGGGCACAGCTGAGGGCGTCCGCTCAGGGCGAATTGCTCAAATTCAGGGCTCCTTACAGCCCCCAGACTGGTGACCTCTCCAAACAGGCCACAAACCAGTCCCACAGAGCGCTTCAGCTGCCTGCCTGAAGCCTCACGAGCAAAACCCCTCTGACACCCCAGCAATATCCGTGCCCCAGATGGCCCCGGGCCTCATACACCAGTGGGGGGGTCCTAGCACCCAATCCCACCTACCCCCAACAAGTTCTGTCCAGTCCCAAGAAACCAGCCACAGATCCCTGGTCAATTTACCCTTTGGACCTTACCCACAAATCACGCTGGGCCAATCCTTTAGCATCAAACATCTAAAGATTTATTATTACAATAAAGAAAAGCATGAGAGTAAGGTTGTTAAAGAATAGTACATTACATGCATTGAATCTTCCAGTCCTCAATGCAGGCTCTAGCAGAGATGTCACAGCTGCTGGTTTAAAAGTCCTTGTTGCGCATCCTAGATCAGGATGGGTTCACAGGTCTTTCTGGCTCTTTGATCCCTGCACTGCTGCCTCTGGGATGAAGTGCTGAGCTGAAGACCAAGTTGGAGTCCACCACATGGCCTGTTTATCCCTCCTTCCTGGTCTCTTCTTGGCTACAGCAGGTCACCTGGCCCACGGCTTATTCCTGTGTTGCCTGCTGGTAGCCCTTAGGTATGAGTCACCACTCATTCTTTAGGTGTGTCCTTGGCCCATGGAGTGCCATTGTCCCACAGGGCCTCGCTGATTAGCATGTCCATAGGCCGGGCTCTGCCCAATGCTCAACCACATGCAGAGAAATATTCAGTATCTACACAGATTACAGACTCCTAACTACACACACAGACATTTTACAATCACATGACTAGCGTACATAGGATTAGCCGACAGTAAGCTTCTATTCAACACCCCACATGGCCCCCTTTTATACCATTTTTGGGGCCAACACCCCCACCTATGGGTGCATCAGTGATCTGGCTGCTCCCCTCAAAATCCAGTAACGTGACACCCCCACACACACACACTTGCGGCTTTCTGCTTCCTCTCCCCAGTCACTCACTGCTGCAGCTGGTAAAAAGTGAGGGAACCATAGCCCCCCCACCCTATCCCCACTGGTCCAATGCCTCTGTGGGCCACTTTTGAAAACACAGGCTGCTAAGATTAGTTTTCACTTGTGCAATGGGGCTTAGTCCAGGAGCGAGTGTAATAGTGATCATTCCTAACAAAGATGTGCTATCGTTTTTATTTATTATTCATACTAGCAGATTTACCTGGCATTGCCCGGGTCCTTCAGGACGGTAGCTGGTGGTTTGTGGGGTGCAGAAATCAGGGCCTTTGGGATGTGGGGAGTTCAGGGCAGGAGGCTGGAGGCATAGAGGGTCCAGGAGAGACCGTCAGGGACTCGCTCCTTTCCCCTGCCCCCTCGCAATTTGTTTTAATGAAGCTAATCTATGCTGTGAATGATACACTTCCATTCTGACTCAATTAGCTTAATTAATAGAAGCAATTTCTTCCTTATATACACCCCTGCTTCGGTAACTTCCACTCCAATTCATCTGATGAAGTGGGTTTTACCCATGGAAGCTTATGCCCTAAACAATCCCCCATAAGTCGAATTAATACGCAGCCACACTACTAAACCCGTTATTTCGAAATAACGGGCCGCTTGTTTCAAAATCTGCTTTCCTCAGGGCATATCGCTAATTTTGAAATCGTTATTTCACTATAGCAGTCGTGTGGATGCTCCACTGCTTCTATTTCGAAATAACGACTCCCTAGAGTAATTTAAACTAATTACGCCCCAGTGCTCCCTGAGGCTCTAAGTCAAGCTAATGCATCCACATTAACGGAGCCTGCCTCGGCCTAATTGCGAGGCTTCCCTGTAGTGAATTTTGTTAAATCGGGAGTTTTTAAGTCAATTTAAGTAATTTTAAAATAGCTTCCTAGTGTAGACATTAGTATCTAAGGTGCCACAGGGCTCTTCATTGGTTTTGGCTGAAGTTGATGTGCTTAGATCTGCTTACCGCAGAATCTTCACCACAGTAAGTCAACAGCTGATGCTCTGCTCTCAACTCCGCTTCTTTTGGTGGAGTGCCACAGTTGACGGGAGAGCACTCGGCGGTCAATTTATCACATCTACACTAGACATGATAAATTGACCCCTGCTGGATTGATCGCTGCCGGTTGATCCAGCCCATAGTGAAGACATGTCCAGAGTCCCTGTGTAGACATAGCTAGCTGATGGAAAAATTCTTCCATCGACTCAACTGCTGCATCTTGGGGTGGTGGATTTACCATAGTAACAGGAGAGACGCTCCTGCCACGGTAGTAAGCATCTATAATGAGTCGCCATTCCACTGTAGCATTTCAAGTGTAGATACAGCTTTATTTTTTCAATTACAACAGCATCTAGAGTCCCTGATCAGGGAGTCCAGGCCCTATTGTGCTCAGTGCTGTACGCACTGTGGCAAAGCTCCGGCTATTCCCTGTGGGTGTCACGCTACTGGCAGATAGAGGCTTGCTGGGGCCTCCTCATGGCCTCTTGCTCTTTACTAGAGGCAGGAGCCACAGCCTACGAAGTCATGCTCATCACAGGCTAACTCATAATTTGGGGGTAAAACCCCCCTCTGGAGCCCTGTTATCCCGAGGCAGTTTTTGAGATGCTGTGGGGAGGTTGCGGGGGAAACACGGGGCCACTCACTGCTCTGGGTTCCGGCCCACGGACCGTAAGGTACCGGCAACAGGCAGGGTCACTGCCTCTCCCAATCTGGCATCTTTTCCCTGGCTCAATTCCCGAAAGAATCCCTCCCAGCACCTTCCTTTTGGTCCCTACTGGTCAGTCCTCCACTCGCCCCCACACAACACTGCCTCCTCCCTGTCCTTTGCCCTTTTTCCCCTCCTCTTCCTTGTCTGGGGGGAGCCCTTTTATAGCAGCACCACAGGCCTTCATTGGCTGCAGGTGTCTCCTCAGCCCGTGGCTTCTAGCAAGTTCCAATTGACCACAGGCACCTGCCTGATTACGCTGGACTTGGCCTCGGCCTTCTTTTACTCAGGGAAGAGAAAGCTGTTCACCCAAGCCCCAGCATGGATTCTCTCCACCAGTGAGCGGCAGACGGTTGGTCTGGGTCTGTCGCAGCAGACATAAAATAAGACAGCCAGTACCCAACGGCGCTTCCATGTACGAGACCGGGCCCGTGGATCGGCCAGAAAAATGGGAACCTCCCCAACCCAATTCTGGTTTGTGTACAATAGAAATGCTTCCCCCCGAAATACCCCTATTAATCACACCGGCACAGGAAAGGGCTGGAGCCTTTATCTTTGGCACGTCTCAGCCTGTCTCTTAAATGGACTGAAAATGCAACGGTTGCACGGCAACCTGGCTGCACGGTGCCGTCATTTCCTCACTGTCCACGGCTGGTTTGAGCTCCAGGCTCTTTTGGACGCTCTACAGAGACACACGTTGTGGGGGAGGAGAGGTAGGGGAAAGTGTCCATTTATTTCGCAACCCGCCCTCCCCCCTTCTCGCGACGATGTCCTAATAGCATATTAGCAACCTGCTGCCAAAGGCAAACATCCATCATCCGGTGACAGCGCCTGCTGCGTCTACCAGCGACCTTTCGAAAAGAAGCAGCCCCGCGCAAACAGGCGGAGATAAGGGATCGGGCTGGCTGCGGCATTTTTATGTGCTTCAGGTGTGATTTTACAAGGCTGTCACGTAGCGCCAGAAGCAAGGCCTGAGGCCGGCGGGAAGTGTTGCTTTCAGTAGTCAGAATCGATTTAACTCTGGCTGCTCTGAGAGGAACAGGCGTGGGCGAGACAGAAGGTTGTGTCTACCAAGGCAATGCAGGAGGTGGGCTGGCCGGCTGCTGCTCCTAGAAGGGCTATAAGGCCAAATCTAGCCGTGGTGTAAGATGGTGCAACACAGAGTCAACAGAGCTGTTGCTTCTCTTCCACCAGACAGGCATTTGGTCTACCGGGTGTGTGCGTCTCCTCTGATTTTGCTAGGTCCAAAGACTCATCATATGGATTATTTCTCTTGTGAAGTCACGAAGGTCCGGACCCCGTTGTACTATGTGCCTCATGGATGTAAGACCATGGGAGCTCACATCTGCCTCGGTACGGTACTTGTATGGCCCCTACCACTGTCAAATCTGAGGGCCTGGCAATTTTGGATAGTCGCATCCTCAGAACATCACTGCGATGTGGAGAAGAACTACAAGGGAAGACGGTTTGACCCAGAGGATAGAGCACTGGACTGGAATTAGTGAGACTAATTAAGTGGGCTGGGTGTGTCCCATACATAGCTTTTCATGTGGACATGCAGATGTCGATGCCCAGTTCGTGCCATTGACATCTGCATCAGCCTCACTCACAATTGAGAGGTACATCTTCTGCTGCCGTATATATCACTTGGTGTCTGTTATTTCCACTCCAATTCATCTGAGGAAGTGGGTTTTGCCCACGAAAGCTCATGATTCTATATCTGTTGGTTAGGCTCTAAGCCCCAGACTACACTAAGGAGTTATTTCGAAATAACGCCCCTTTTTCAAAATAAGAAGCGGAGCATCCACACGATCAACTCCCATTATTGAAAAATCATGGTCTGGTTATTTCAAAATCCCTCCTCCTGCTTTCCTCAGGGAATAACGCTTATTTTGAAAGAGTTATTTCGGGAGTTAATATGTTAAATTTAGTCATTCCGCAATAATTTCCTACTGTAGACATGCCCTGAGGTGGCACAGGACTCCTTGTTGTTTCCTATGAGAGGTAATTGTTCAACTCTACTCAGCATGGGGGAGATCCACATGTGCAGGAAGGATGGGTTTTCCAGCTGGCTTCCCTGCACCCAGGGGTCTGCCCCATCACCAGCTCGGCCAGCCTCATGTTCTGGCTTTCAGGCAGCCCCTCTGGGATCCTTTGGGCTGCACTAGCGTTGGTCTTGATGCCGGTTGTCCCTGCAGGCTCTGCAGCGCCCTGTCCAGGGTGGTTCTGGCTACCAGCCTTGGAGACCGTGCTGCCGCTCTGGGCGTGACCCTGGCCCAGGCCTCTGCAGCCACCGCCAGCCGCAGCTAAGTCGCCAACTCTCTCGGACCAGATGGACCGGACACCGTGTGCTGAAATTGCATTTTGTCCAGGAGAGTTGGCAACACCGCTGGGGTGTTGAGGGGTGCAAACAGGTGTGTGGGGGGGCGCAACTCAGCACCCCCACCCTCAAAATAGTTCAAGGGCCAGGGCTAAGGTCTTAGCTAGAGCAGACTACAAAGTTTTGGGAAATCCACTCTGAGAAAGTTATGCGTGACTCAGAGTCCGGGGCTGTGTCTAGATTGAACCCCTTTTCCGTAAAAGGGATGCAAATTAGACACAGCGCAATTGCAAATGAAACAGGGATTTAAATCTTCCCCGCTTCATTTGCATAAACATGTCGGGGCTTTGCCGGCAAAAAGCGACAGTCTAGACGGGGATCTTTCGGAAAATAAAGCCTTTTCCGAAAGATCCCTTATTCCTGATTTTAAGAGGATTTAAATCCCCGCTTCATTTGCAATTGCGATGTGTCTAATTTGCATCCCTTTTATGGAAAAGGTATGCAATCTAGACACAGCCCGGGAGAGACACAGTAAAGGGAGGCTTGGAAAATGTGACCGTTGAGGGAAGACTGAAAGAACCGGGCAGGTTATGTCATGTTGGTAACACATGAAGAGAAGGCGGAGGCGGAGCACCATGACGATTTTCAAGCATGGTAAGAGTCGTGGGTAATTGTTCTCTATTTCTGTTGAGGGCAGCACAGGAATCATAGTATCATAGAATACTAGGATTGGAAGGGACCTCGATAGGTCATTGAGTCCAATCCCCTGCCCTCATGGAAGGACCCAGGACTGTCTACATGATCTCTGATAGACATTTATCTAACCTGCTCTTAAATATCTCCACAGATGGAGATTCCACAACCTCCCTAGGCAACTTATTCCAGTGCTTAACCACCCTGACAGTTAAGATGTTTGTCCTAATGTCCAACCTAAACTTCCCTTGCTGCACTTTGAGCCAATAGCTTTTTGTCCTAGCCTCAGAGGCCAAGGAGAACAATTTTTCTCCCTCCTCCTTGTGACATCCTTTTAGATACCTGAAAACAGCTATCATGTCCCCTCTTAGTCTTCTCTTTTGCAAACGAAACAAGCCCAATTATTTCAGTCTTCCTTCATAGATCATGTTCTCTAGACCTTGAATCATTTTTGTTGCTCTTCTTTGGACCTTCTCCAATTTCTCCACATCTTCCTTGAAATGTGGTGCCCAGAACTGGATACAATACTCCAACTGAGGCCTAACCAGCACAGAGTAGAGCAGAAGAATGACTTCTTGTGTCTTGCTCACAACACTCCTGTTAATGCATCCTAGAATCATGGGTTGTTGGGTTTTTTTGCAACAGCATCACAATGTTGACATATTTAGCTTGTGGTCCACTATCACCTCTAAATTCCTTTCTGCCGTACTCCTTCCTAAACAGTCGCTTCCCATTCTGTATGTGTGAAACTGATTGCTCCTTCCTAAGTGGAGCACTTTGCATTTGTCCTTATTACACTTCATCCTGTTTACCTCAGACCATTTCTCCAAATTGTCCAGATCATTTTGAATTATGTCCCTCTCGCAAAAGCGGTTGCAACTCCTCCCAGCTTGGTATCATCTGCAAACTTAATAAGCGTCCTGTCTATGCCAATATCTAAATGGTTGATGAAGATATTGAACAGAACTGGTCCCAAAACAGACCCCTGCAGAACCCCACTTGTTATACCTTTCCAGCAGGATTGTGAACCATTAATAACTACTCCAGCCAGTTATGCACCCACCTTATAGTAGCTCCATCTATGTTGTATGTGCCTAGTTTATTGATAAGAATATCATGCGAGGAAGCAATGGGTTTCAACTGCAATGAGATTTAGGTTAGATATTAGGGAAATTCTTTCAACTGATAGAGATAGCTAAGCTCTGTGACACGTTTCCAGGGAGTGGACTTCCCATCTGCATTTTTAAGAGCAAGTTAGAGAAACATCTGGCAGGGAGGGCCTAGGCATTTGTGGGGCCAACAGCCATTGTGGGTCCTGGAGCAAGATGTGGGGGGGCTTCTCCCTGCCCCCCAAAAGGGCGGAGCCTCTGGTGAAAGGAGGTGGAGTCTCTGGCAAAAGGGGAAGGGGTGAAGGCAAAAGTGGGCGGGGCTGAGGGCTGTCCACTGTTAGCACTGACCAGACTGTGTTGCGCCCCTTCCCCTCCCAGCCCTCAGAGCTCTGGACCCTTTTTGCCCCCCTCCCTCATCAGCAGGCCTGCTAGATATATTTAAATTCAGGATACCAGTGGATGGACCAGGTGACCTCCATTTCTAGGATACCATGGTTTATGAAGCAGACTAGCAGGCCCAAGCCTCAACTTAGCATTGCAGATTGATAGCCCCTGCGAATCTTGCCCAACCACGCTAGCCAGGAAATGGCCAAGCAAGGCCAGATCCTTCCAGCGGACGATCCGGCCCTATGGCCTTATCCCAAACATTTCAGACCCACTTCTAAAATACCCCCCCACATCCCACCCTTCCTATGACTCGCTTTCCAGGGAGAAAAGTGGCCTTTCTGTGGTGTTTTTGCAAACATTATTAGCCTGTCAGAGAGAGGTGTCGGGCAAGGCTGCTGAAGAGAACGATTTGACACGTGTATTTATTTTACGAGGCCCCACAATTCCGCCCATTTAAAAGCACAGCAGAACTGTAAATGCTCCTGGGACTCTGCCATGAAAACACGGCTCTCGTTAGGCTCCCCAAAGTCTAATTAAGGCAGGAGTTGATTGACTGAAGACAAATAGCACGCTATCAATGCAGCTAGAGAAAGCAGCAGCTCCCTCCCATGTCGGCTCTGTTTTGTGTTTGAACGTGGACTGTGCTTATGTTCCTACCGATGCACTGTGCAAGCAGTAAAGATCCTGAGAGACGGAGCCCGGTCCTGTGACGTCAGAGGCAAAACTCTCCTTGACTCCGATGCAGCCAATTGAACCCCAGAATAAAGTCATTGAAATAAAGGCATTGCTGAAGCTGCATGTTATGTGCAGAGGTATCGCTTGGCTTGCCTTCCATCAAGTCATTCTTCTCTGTGCTGATTAGGCCTCAGTTTGGCTGTCTACACTGGCCACTTATTCTGGAAAACCAGCCGCTTTTCTGGAATAACTTGCCAGCTGTCTACACTGGCCCCTTGAATTTCCGGAAAAGCACTGATGATCTAATGTAAAATTGTCAGTGTTTTTCCGGAAAAACTATGCTGCTCCCATTCGGGCAAAAGTCCTTTTCTGGAAAACTGTTCCGGAAAAGGGCCAGTGTAGACAGCACAGATTTCTTTTCCGCAAAAAGGCCCCGATCGCGAAAATGATGATCGGGGCTTTTTTGCGGAAAAGCACGTCTACATTGGCATGGATGCTTTTCCAGAAAAAGTGCTTTTCTGGAAAAGCGTCCTGCCAATATAGACGCGCTTTTTCCGGAAATACTTATAACGGAAAACTGTTCCTTTTTAAGCATTTCCAGAAAAGGGTGCCAGTGTAGACGTAGCCTTGGAGTATTGGGTCCACTTCTGGGCACTACATTTCAGGAAAGCTGTGGAGAAATTGGAGAAGGTCCAGAGAAGAGCAACGAAACAATGAAAGGTCTAGAGAACACAAGCTCCGAGGGAAGGCTGAAGGAACTGGGCTTGTTTAGTCTGGAAAAGAGCAGACTGAGAGGGGACATGAGAGTGGTTTTCAAGTTTCTAAAAGGGTGTCACAGGGAGGAGGGGGGGGGGAATTATTCTTCTTGGCCTCTGAGGATAGGAGAAGAAGCAATGGAAGCTCTGTCCTTGGGGGGTTCTGCAGGCCCACCCTCACACAGCCTCTTGCAGGGAGGGGCCACTTAGAGCAAGCCAGTGCAACTCCCGGTAGCTCTATATGTGGATCGTCTTTGGGGCAGCTTCTGAAAGGGAGACACCATCAGAGCAAACAGGGAAGGTGCTGCAGCATTTTGAATAGACTAGAGTGAGAGGAGAGGCTGTTGTTTTATCCAACAACTAGTATAATCTGGACACACTTGTGGGTCTAGGCTAAATCCCAGAGAGTCACTGCCTTTGTGGGTCGGGCGCTGCTGGAATTTCCTAGCTCCCTCCCAGAGAATTGCAGTGTGACATTGGGCGAGTCTCGCTAGCTCTGTGACTCAGTTTACCCATTTGTAAAATGAGAGTCAATTTTCTTCTGTCTATTTAGATGATAAAACGATGTAGCCCTTTAAAGACTAACAAGATGGTTTATTAGGTGATAGGCTTTCATGGGCCAGACCCACTTCCTCAGATCAATATGTGGAAGAAAATCGGCGCAACCAAAGTGATACAATCAAACAAATGAACGCATGTGAAATTGACAAATCAAATTTTAGAACAGAGTGGGGATGAGGGGGGAATGTTAGTGTCTGTGAGGTAATGACATAGGGGTGATAATAGGGGAAGTTTCTGTGAGGTAAACTCAATTCGCTATTTGCAAATCTTTTTCCGCTTTTCTTTCGAAAGAGGCTTTTCCGACATTTGGCCCGTCTACACGGGGCCAAATTTTCAGAAAAACCTCCTCTTTCGACACATCCCTTCTTCCTCATACAACGAGGATTACAGCGACGGTGAAAGAACGTGTCCTTTTTTTCGGAAATTGTTCTGAAAAAGTGGACGCATTCCTTGGACGCAGCATAGCTGTTCCGGGATACCTTTGGGTATCCCGGAACAGCTCTTCAGTCTAGACGTAGCCGTAGTTGCGGTTAGTCCTGCTTTGGGCACGGGGTTGGAAAGAGATGCCAAGCACAAGAAAATATGATTAACTTATTAGCCTTTCTCATTGCAAAATGTTTCCTTTTTTCAGATTGGGGAATCAGAATATGAGGTTAGGTTTAACTGAAGGCTGTGATAAAAAAAAAAGTGCTCTGCAAAACCTCAGGGACTTGAACTCAAGCAGTGATCCCTAATGCTGTTTGTTCATGGTACAGTATTTATTTAGCTGTGCGACGTATGCCTGGGGTAGGAATTTCTTCTGGCAAGGCCTGCAGATGTGTCAAGCAAAAATGTAATGTCTGAACTCTGCCAATAAAAGGTGAAAATAGAGCACCCTCGTCGGCTGCCGTCCAGCAAACACCTCCCGGGAAGTGGAATTACGCAGGTACCATGTGAGTAACTCTCCGCAGACGCTAAACTCAAGTCATATCTATTGAAGGGATTTATATGGCCCCTGGTACCGCCGTGTCTCATAACTCTCAAATGTAGTCACCCCGGCGATAACCCTGTGATGTTGGGAAATGTTATCCCCACTTTTGCAAGAGGGGAAATCAAGGCACGTAGACTACAGCCTGGATCTTGAAGGCAACTAACTTCCATTGGTCACGTAGGGAGATTTTGGTAGGGACAATGCTGGATTTATGCACAAGCATAATTAGCTACTGTTTAGGGCAGGAGTGGGGAATAATTTTAGATGGGGGGACACTTCACTAATTTTTGAAGTGGCCCCAGGCCACCCTGGAAAGGGGGGGACCTCTGGAAGAAGGGGTGGGGTCAGGACACTTCTGTGCTCCCCTTCCCACAAACCCTGATTGGCCTGGGGGTGGGGGAACACGTGAAATCTTCGCCCCCCCCCCCCGCCTCCTGCCTTAAGAGAACTGCCGGCTGCTCTGAACCACTGGCGGTTCCCTCTAGGCACCTGCCCTCTTGCAGGGCAGGAGGAGACTTCGTGCGCTCCCCCACCCCCAGGGCCCTGATTGGTCTGGAGGTGGGGGAGTGGTAGTGACAGGGCGTACGCAGGCCGGATCTTCCGCTTTGTGGGCTGCGTTCAGCCTGTGGAGGCCTCTTTGCCCACCCCTGGTTTAGGATCCTCAGATTATGAGGGGCCTCTACATAAAAAAAAATACTAGATTTTATTGGAGCCTCTTAAAGAATAATAATTTTCATGGGGCCTCTTAAACTTGACATCGCTTATGGCCTCAGCGTGTCTTAATCCAGCCCTGGTGGTAGAGCCAGGAGTTGAACCAGACTCCAACAGGCCTGGTCTACACTGAAACAGAAGGTTGACCTAAAATATGCAACTCCAGCTCTGTTAATTGCCTAGTTGGAGCCAACGTATCTTAAATCACCATGCACACAACAGGAGCAAACGCTCCCGTCGACTTCCCTTACTCCTCATGAGGAGCAGGAGGACCAGTGCTGAGTTTGATTTAGCGGGTCTTCACTAGACCCCCTAAATCGAACCCCAGAAGATCAACCGCGGCAGCATCGATCTTCCCCGTGCTGTAGACATGCCCTCAGAGTGCACTGATATATGTCATAATCCTTGTGCTAAGAACTGTGAGGACACAAACTCGGCTATACCACTTGGGAACTTCCCCTTTGCTCAGTGAATGCTCAGTTGACCACTTGCAGCATGTTTTGGGCCCCTTTGTGGCCCCAGAAGAGCGTCAAGGGGCTGTCTCAGGGCTTGGGTCTATCCCAAAGTCTGTACCAGTGGACAACCAGCATGGAATTGCCTTGAGGCCTGGTCCTGCTCTGCAGCAGAAATATTTGAGGTAGAGGAGTGCTCCTCATGGGATTGTTCTCTTCCAGTTGACTTCCCCCCCACTACGAATTTGTCAGTGGTTCTCCCCAAGGCTGTGCATCTGGGCGAATGCCTCATTCAGGCTTTGGGGCCTCCTTCGTCCGGCTCCCAGCCAACGCAGCTCTCGGGTGCAGGGAATCCTGAGCAGTTCACGAGCCCCCAGAGGCCATCGCGGCCCGGCAGAAGGCAGCGAGCTTCACGTGCTCTCTTCTGTGTTCCCTGTAGGGCTTGGGCAAGGCGTGTTTCCCGGGCCTGCCTTCCCCCTCGCTCCAGAAGGTTGGGCCCATTGAAGGACAGGGGGACAAGGAGGGAATTCTCACATCCCCACAAAACCGCCTGGCCTGGGCCAGATTCCCTGCTGGCCTCAATTGGTGCTGCTCCTTTGAAGATAGTGGAGAGCCGCATTTGTAGCAGTTGAACTTGTGGTCCACTTTTCCATGGAGAACGTCTAAGTTCACCATGGGGTGTCCTCCAGGAGGAAGCCCCCCTCCGCCTCTCACACCAGCCCGACTCCATCAGCATGAAAGAGAGGGCAATCAAGTGCCACACGTTTGGGGGAAGTGAGTTGATGCCCCTGGGAGATTTATTATCCTTCAACTGAGCCCCAGATACAAACTCTCAGTGTTGACTCTTCCCTCTCCATGCCTGGTCACATCTGCAGGACCCAAGGCTATGTCTACGCTGCAGAGCTGTTCCAGGATACTGGAGATCTCCCGGAAAAGCCCTGCCCCGTCCAAGGAACGTGTCTGCTTTTCCGAAAAAAAATTCCGAAAAGCAGATGCATTTTTCCGGCATCCCTGTAAACCACGTTTTACGAGGAAGAAGGGCTGTTCTGAAAGACGGGTTTTCCCCAACACTGGGCCCCATGTAGGTGGGCCAAATGTCAGAAAAGCCTCTTTCGGAAGAAAAGTGGAAAAAGATTGCAAACCGCAATTTGAGTATCTTTTTCCGACTTTTCTTGGTAGTGTAGACACGGCCCAAAAGGGAGCTTTGGCAAAAAGTCAAACCGAGGCACAAAGTCTCCAATTACAATGCAGCGCACACATCTGCTGGGCATCCTGTGAGACTACTTACCCAGTGAGGGAATGAGTGTGCATTACAGCCTTCTCTGGGAGGCAGCTGGCTTTTAGCTCAAGCTGTAGAGGTTCATGCACTAAGCTCCAGAGGTCCCAGGTTCCAATCTGCCTGTTGATATTACAAGAACAGAAAATAAAACAATGAGGAGTCGTGATTTTTGCAAATACAAACTAAGCCCCAGTCTACACTAGGGAGTTATTTTGAAATATTTTATTTTATTTTAAAATAACAAGCAGAGCGTCCACACTACCAAGCCTGTCATTTCGAAACAACAGGCTGGTTATTTTAAAACAATAATTCCTGCTTGCCACGAGGGATAATGTTTACTTTGACATGGTTATTTTGAAATAGTGGTCATGTGGACACTCTGCTGCTGCTATTTCGAAATAACGACTCTCCAGAGTCATTCGAAGTAATTACTCCCCAGTGTTTCCTGGGACTCTCAGTTGAGGTACTGTGTCCACATTAAGGGATCCTGCCTCGGACTCATTTTAAGGCTTCCCTGTAGTGTGGTCACGCTAGTTCAAAATAACCCCTCAGAGACTTTTCGCTGAGAGAGAATAGCGTATCCAGTCTCTCTATAGAAACCACAGCTTTCCAAATACCTGCCACAAAATCTATGTTGCTTTATTGCTTCCCTTCCAGTTGAGGAACCCCCAAATGCTCTAGCTGGACTTTTTTTTTAAAGAAGAAAGTGAGATGGGGGTTGCTGGAAACTATCTTGTTCTACTTGGCTACGTCTACACTGGCATGAATTTCCGAAAATGCTTTTAACGGAAAAGTTTTCTGTTAAAAGCATTTTCGGAAAAGCACGTCTAGATTGGCAGGATGCTTTTCCGCAAAAGCACTTTTTGCAGAAAAGCGTCCATGGCCAATCTAGATGCAGTTTTCCGCAAAAAAGCCCCGAGCGCCATTTTCGCGATCAGGGCTTTTTTGTGGAAAACAGAACTATGCTGTCTACACTGACCCTTTCGGGCAAAAGTCTTTCGGAAAAAGACTTTTGCCCGAACAGGAGCAGCATAGTTTTTCCGGAAAAGCACTGATGATTTTACAGTAGATTGTCAGTGCTTTTCCGGAAATTCAAGCGGCCAGTGTAGACAGCTGGCAAGTTTTTCCGGAAAATCAGATGATTTTCCGGAAAAACTTGCCAGTGTAGACACAGCCCTTGAGTTTTCTCACCATGGGCACGTCTACACTGCAGGGTTAAACTCAAAATAAGCGCCGCAACTTGAGCTCTGATAATTGCAGAGCTGAAGTCGAAATAGCTTGTTTCGAAATTTGGCGCGGTCTCCATATCACTTACTTTGAAAGAAATCGCTATTCCGCTGACTTCCTTAATCCTCGCACAATGAGGTTTACAGGAAGTTAGAGTAAGAAGCCCACTATTTTGAAATCGATTTGAAATAATGGGCTTTTTGTGTAGACGGTGCCGAACGTTCTTCCGGAATAACAGACGTTCTTCCAAAATAACTCTGCTGTGTAGATGTACCCGATAAGTGTTTTACCAGCTGCTCAGAAACGGGTTGGAAGTTCTGTGTAGGATGGTGTGTTATCCCAGCATGAAGAAAATAACACCGGAGACCAATTGTGTCAGGTGCTGTAAAAAAAAAAAACCCAGCACATCACAAAAGTCACATCCTGCTGCAGGTAGCTTACAGTCCAAATATTAGCCCCATTTTACAGTGTGGGTGAAAGTCGAGAGGGAGCTGTTGGAAGACTGTAACTTCCCTGTTATCGGACAGAGTCTGTGGTAGGAAACAAGATGAAAACACATTTCTTTGGTTCCAAACCAGTCTGTTAACACAAGGCCCAGACACCAACAGGAATAACTATACCAACTGGTGATGTGGGGTCATGAGTGCTATGTTATCCTCCTACATCCATCCACGTGTCCCAATTCCCAGTGCTTTGAATGGGAATAATGAGAGAAGTCCACATAAAACCCTTCTACCAAGGATTTCAGAAAACAGTTATAAAGGGAGACAGCTGACGTGGAATTCATTTGCAAATTTAATACAATCAAGTTGGGACTTAATAAGAATCTTAACTAGTTAACGCATTACAAAGGCAGTTTCCCCTGTCTGGTTATTCACATCTCCACATCAAATCCCACTTTCACCCTGACTTGAATAGCTTCATTAACACCAACAACTTCTTCCTTATATATATACACCCCTGCTTTTGTAAGTTCCACTCCAATACATCGGATGAAGAGGATTTTACCTCCACAAGCTGATGTCCTAATCAAGCTGTGCCACGGGACTCCTCGTTGTTTTTACTGATCAAAGCCTGCAAATTGGAGCCTAAATCCCAGAGAGATGCTGTTCTGACCCCAGCCCTCCAGCACAGAAACATCCCTACCCACTAGAGGCAGGGTTTTAAGGGAAAAGTGAACAGACTAGTGGCTAGATTCCAATCTCCTGGGTCTGTGGCAATCAGAAGATACTGTGTTTAAAGTTTAGTGCAAAGCCCAATAAAGTCCATGGAAAAACTCCAATATTGGGGGGGGGGATGTTTGTTCGGTTTTTTTCACCCTAACTCAAGGGGAATAATGCCACCCACATGCTACACATAGCACACTGGGTTTCCACCATGGGGACACATTTGGAAAACACAAACGCTTGCTTTAAGTCATTCTCTCAAAGACTGCGACTCTCTTACACTCCTGGACCACCCAGCCTGGGAAGGAAAACTTTTTTTTAAGAAAGCCCCGGGGTTTCTTGGTTTGGTTTTGCAATAGCAGGGATGGGTCCTGAAAGTTCAGGGCTGTCAAAAACCGTATGGGTGGCAGCGAGCGTATGGTCATAGGGCATCTGTCAGGCTGAAGAACTGCAAGGCAATTGATGTGCTTAACAAACTGAGGCCCAGCCTAGGACTGGAGTCGTGTTCATTTCCTACACGGGTGTGATGGGTTGGGGAGGGAGGATGTTCAAGCCGCTCGATAGTGAGGTTAAATCAGGGCTTGATCCACCCAATGGAATGGGAGCTCTCCGGCAACACATGAAGGATAACAAGTGGGGGTACCTTCCCACTGCCCCCCCTCCACTAGATTCTTTCCCTGACATGAGCAGCTACACCCTACAGCAGGGGAGGGCAATATACGGCCCTGGGGGCAAAAGGGGAGGCTTTGTGCACTGTCTCCGCCCCCAGCGCAGTCTCTCAGCTCCTATTGGCCAGTTTCCAGCCAATAGGAGGTGAGAGATTGTGCTGGGGGCTGGGGGCAGTATAGATAGAGAGCCACATGGAACAGCCAGCTGCTTTGAGTGGCCTGGCGAGGCTGGCAGGCAGGGAGCCTACCCAACACTTAGGTATATGCCTCCCAGCCAGAGCCTGACTCTGGCACCTCAACCATTCCTGAGCCCCAACTCCCTCCTGGACCTTGCACCCCTTCCTATACCCTTCCCCCAGCCCAGAAACCTCTCCTGCTCCCATACCCCCTCCCGGACCCTGCACCTCCCCCACACCCTTCCCCCAGCCCAGAAACCTCAGTGCCCGGACTACCCACACTGGGCACATCACACCACTCGGCCATCAACCCGGCTGCACTTGCCACAGGCTGCCATCTGCAGAGAGGGGGCAGTTGGGGGGCTGCAGGAGAGCTTCCACCCCCAGAAGCCCGCAGAGCCAGCCCAGTCCTCCCCATCGGGGGCTCGTGCCCCATACCTCCCTCACCTCCTTCCACTTACCCTTCCCTAGCCCCTCTTCTTGATGTACAAAATAAAGATAACCTACACCCCCTCCTACACCTTTCGCCCAGCCCAGAAACCTCTCCTGCTCCCATACCCCCTCCCGGACCTACGCCCCCTCCTACACCCTTCCCCCAGCCCAGAAGCCTCTCCTGCTCCCATCCCCCCTCCTAGACCCTGCACCACAATTCACTGTCCCAGGCCACAACCCTGTCCCATTCCCTGCACCCCTCCGTACACTCCTCCCCCAGCCCACAAATGTCTCCTGCTCCCATACCCTCTCCTGCACCCTGCACCCCCTCCTACACCCCTCTCCCCCAGCCCAGAAACCTCTCCTGCTTCCCTACCCCCTCCCAGACCCTGCACCCCCTCGCACATGGCTCCCCCAGCTCAGAAACCTCTTCCCCTCCTTTCGAGTCGCCTCATGAATTCTTATTGGTTAATCTTATTGGTTAGTCGGTTAGTGGAACCAGGTAAGCAGAGGGGCCGGAGGCTGGGGAGTTTGGGGGGGGCCGAAGGACCATAGGAAGGCCAGGGGCTGGGACCAATTACTGAGTGTGTGTAGGGTTGCCAGGTGTCCGGTGTCCAGTATTTTCACCTCCTGGCAGGGAAAAAAATTCAGAAAATAATGGACATTTTAGGTATTTTCTGAATTTTTTTACCAGACAAGAGGCGAAAATACTGGACTGTCCAGGTCAATTCTGGACACCTGGCAACCTTGGGGGTGGGGAGAAGCATGTAGTCGATAGCATTAACCTGAAAGTTTTTGCTTATCGGTTAATCAGTTAATCGACTCCACTATTACATCGCTAGCTTCATGATGGCATGAAAAAGTTTTGGTTCCCACAGGGCCCTTGTTTCAAAAGAAAGGGGTTACCCAGAGACTGTTGGACCTGGGCATACTCTGGGCCTCGGGGGTAAATGAATGCAGTGACTGACAGAGCTGAGAATCTGACTTTTATGTGCCAGTTGAGGGCAGGGGCAGGCAAGATACGGCTTGGGGACGGGATCTGTCCCACCAAGCCTTTTAGTGCAGCCCACGGCCCATCCCCTTGGTACAGAACAGCTCCCCACCCTTCAAAGCAGCGCTCTGTGGCTCTCTGCACTGTGCTCGGGGGGAGGCTTCCGCAGACTGTCTCCGCCCCCAGCACAATCTCTCAGCTCCTATTGGCCAGTTTCCTTGTCTGTGAAATGTAAGAATGGATATTAATCTACTGGTGGGGGGCGTTTGCTTACCACTGATAAGGGGTGTGGGGTAAGTGGACTTTACCAGCTAGCAGCTGAATGGCCATCCTAGGAGAGTGTGCACCAAACAGGCATGTGGTCCGTGTTCAGAACACTTACTTGCTGTATGACTTTAGCCAAGTCAATTTCTCTCTCTCTGCTTCATCTTCTTTATCTATGGGACCCTACCAGCCCACCCAATTAGCCTCCTTAGCACCGGCACTACAATTGACAGGTGTTTTTTCCTTCTCCCTTCTTTTTCTGTTATAAATTCTGAGGCTACGTCTACACTGCAGCACTATTTCGGGATACCTGAGTTATCCCATGTCTTTTGAGCTATTCCACATCTTTTGAACGTGCTCGTTATTTCGACATAGGATGGGCTCGCTATTCCGACATCCCCGTACACGTCAGTCTACGAGGAGTTAGGGACATTTCGGAATAGCACTTTATTTCAAAATAAGCGCTGTGCAGACCATGTCCAATTTTGAAACTAACTCAAAATCATCTACTCATTTTGCGTAGTTCAAATTGCACAGCTTATTTCAAGCTCTGGGTGTAGTGTAGACGCATTCTGTGCATCCCCCCCTTTTTTGTTCTACTCCAGCTCATCTGAAGAAGTGGGTTTTGCCCAAAAAAGCTCATGATAACTACCAATATTTTTGTTAGTCTCTTAAGCTGTGTCCAGGCTCAGGGTTTTTTTCGGGAAAAGTAGCCTTTTTCCGAAAAAACTTCCCCTGCGTCCAGACTCAAGCCGCGTTCTTTCGAAATTAAATCGAAAGAACGCGGCTTTTCTTTCGATGGCAGTAAACCTCATTTCACGAGGAAGAACGCCTTCTTTCGAAAGTTCCTCTTTCGAAAGAAGGCATTCTTCAATGTAAATAGGGCTTCTTCGAAAGAGAGCATCCAGACTCACTGGATGCTTTCTTTCGAAAAAGCAAGCCGCTTTTTCGAAAGTTCAACGTGCAGTCTAGATGCTCTCTTTCGAAAGAGGCTTGCAGTCTAGACATAGCTTTAGGGTGTGTCTAGACTACAGGGTTTTTTCGAAAAAAGTAGCCTTTTTTTGAAAAAATTCCCCTGTGTCTAGACTACTGCCACGTTCTTTCGAAAGTAAATCAAAAGAACACAGCAGTTTTTTCGACCAATAACGCCTTTTTTTGAAAGTGCTCTTTCAAAAAAAGGCGCTATGTAATTCAAATTGTGTTTTTTCAAAAGAGAACATCCAGACTGCCTTGGTGATCTCTTTCAAAAAAGCGGCTTGCTTTTTCGAAAGTACTGGTTGTAATCTAGATGCTCTTTTTCGAAAGAGGCTTTTTTGAAAGGATCTTTTGAAAAAACCTCTTTTGAAAAAGGCACGTAGTCTAGACATACCCTTAGGGTAAGTCTATTCAAGGATTCGGAAATAGCTATTCCACGTCTTTGAAACAAGCCCGTTATTTTGAAATATAATGGACTAGATATTACAACATCCCTGTAAACCTCATTCCACAAGGATTAAGAGATGTTTCGGAAGAGTGATTGATTTCAAAATTTGGCACCATGTAAACAGAGCCTATTTATGAAATAAGTGATTTCAAAATGAACTCGAAATAAGCTACACAATTTGTGTAGCTCAAATTGCACAGCTTATTTCGAGCTAAGGGTGCAGTGTAGACGCACCCTAGGATGCCACAGGACCACTCATTGTTTTTAAGGTTCCAGACTAACCCAGACACCCCTCTGAGATGTATACGTAGGAGACATGTATGAAAAACAACCTTGTAAAGCCTTTCACAATCCTTAGACCGGGACATGCAAAGTAGCAGTAGTTGTTGCAGTTCTTGGTTTGTTTGAAAAGCGACTGTCTAGCTGTCGCCACACTGGCTGTCTGAGCCACTTGCTTGGTTCACATATGCTGCCATCACCCCGTGTCTGAGACGTCCCAGCGGGTGCCTCATGAGCAATAGGCTGTGTCATCCCCCCAATAAGCCAGTCCAGAAAGCCGGTCGTTCTCTTTTAGTTTTCAGTAGCATCTGAGAGCCCCAGTCACAGACTGTGAGCCCATTGTGCTAGGCGCTGTACAAACACAACAAAAAGAGGACCCCAGCCTCAGACGTCTTCACCTCCAAATATCATTGCTGCTCCGCGCCTCCCTGGCTTCAGCAAACAGCTCGGCCTTCAGTCTCGAATTATTGCCTCAGAAACCAGAAGGGCTCTGATACTGCCTGGCAGTTTGAAACTGCTGAGAAAGGGGCCGGGGGCCTTTGTTTTGTTAGCACCTGGTCCAAATCCATGAGAGACCAGGCCCTTCCCTAAGGCTGTATGAAAAGACCAAGGCAGAAAAACCTTGGGGGAATCATAGAACACCAGAACTGGAAGGGACCTTGAGAGGTCAACGGGTCCAATCCCCTGCCCTCATGGCAGAACCAAATACTGTCTAGACCATCCCTGTTAGATGCTCTTAAATATCTCCAGTGATGGGGATTCCACAACCTCCCTAGGCAACTTCTTCCAGTGTTTCACCACCCTGACAGGTAGGAAGTTTTTCCTAATGTCCAGCCTAAACCTCCCTTGCTGCAGTGTAAGCCCATTGCTTGTTGTCCTATCGTCAGAGGCCAAGGAGAACAATTTTTCTCCCTCCTCCTTATGACACCCTTTTAGATACCTGAAAACCGCTATCATGTCCCCCTCAATCTTCTGTTTTCTAAACTAAACAACCCCAATTCCTTCAGCCTTCCCTCATAGGTCATGTTCTCTAGACCTTTCATCATTCTCGTTGCTCTTCTCT
This sequence comes from Pelodiscus sinensis, assembly GCF_052426305.1. Lineage (NCBI taxonomy): Eukaryota > Metazoa > Chordata > Testudines > Trionychidae > Pelodiscus > Pelodiscus sinensis. Next base: position 256,874,546 of record NC_143053.1, read on the forward strand.
GGACCCTCTCCAATTTCTCCACATCTTTCTTGAAATGTGGTGCCCAGAACTGGACACAATACTCCAACTGAGGCCTAATCAGCGCAGATTAGAGCGGAAGAATGACGTCTCACGTCTTGCTGACAACACACCTGTTCATGCATCCCAGAATCGTGTTTGCTTTCTGAGGGGAGAGGGGACAGCGAATGCGTCGGAAGGTCTTAGAGCCTCGGGAGAAGGTTCTGGATTGAACGTTGCAGGGGGTTCTTAGTTTCGCTGACGCCCCCTGGACCAGAGCGCTCTAGGTTACATCCGGAAGAAGCAAACCTTCCTGCTGTAGCTGGGCCGTGATTGGCTGCCGCCTGTCCATGGAAATTCTTCCATTTTGCATAGGTTTAGGCCACATAATGATGGATAGTCCCCAGTCCGGCCTTTTTCCCGATGGAACTCCACTGACGTCAGTGGGACAATGCCCCGGAGTGGAGATGAGCCTTACAAGAGCCATCGTGGGCCCCTGCATGGCACTTTCTATCCAAAGAACTCAGGCACGAGCCAACGTAGCCTTGCCAGCAGCCTGGTGAGGCTGGAAAATCTTCCCAGCCACCTTTCCTAGGCGGGGGAGCCCATGCACAGAGGGGAAGTGACCTGCCCAAATGTACAGCAGAGTCAGGAAGGAAACTCCGCACTGTGCTTTCACCACTACTCCGTGCTACCCGTGTCTTTGCCTCCATGCAGGTGGCACTGCTATAAACCGGAACTCTCTGGTCCGGCAACTTCCAGTCCATGGAGGTTACAGGTTCTGAGAGTCCCAATGCACTGCAGAAGGGGTGGGAGGCCGGGATCCCAGTGTGCTGGGGGGGGGAGGGGGGCGGCACATGTAGCCCTGTTGGGCTGGGGTGGAGGGTGAGAGCCAGGAAGCCCTGTGCTGTGGCGAGGGCCGGGAACTGGTGTGTGGCTTGGCTGGGCTGTGGGGGCAGGAGGTAGGAGCTGGTTCAGCTGGGCTGTGGGGGAAGGGCGGGGGCAGGCTGGGAGCTGTCTCAGCTGGGCTATTGGGGGGGTGGGCCGGGAGCTGGTTCAGCTGGGCTGTGAGGGGGGGGTGTGGTCCAGGAGCTGGTTCAGCTGTGCCGCGAGGGGGGTGGAGGCGGGCCAGGAGCTAGCTCAGCTGGGCTGCAGCGGGGAGGGGAGCTGGCTCAGCTGGGCTGGGGGGTGGGCTGGGAGCTGGCTTAGCTGGGCTGTGGGGTGGCGGGGCAGGCCGGGAGCTGGGACAGCTAGCCTGGTGGGGGGTGCTGGGAACTGGCTCAGCTGGGCTGCAGGGGAGCCAGGAAGCCAGGTGAGGAGACCTCCCCTGGTCTGGCAAAATCCCTCACGTCCAGGACCAGTCAGGTCCTGAGGGTGCCGGACCAGGGAGGTCCAACCTGTATTTGCAGAGTGATCCTAAAAGGTACAGGGCATTAGACTCCAAAAGGTTCTAGGCACAGATCCATAGCTGAGGTAAATCAACAGAGCCCATCAACTTCAGTGGTGCTAACCCCATCCCTGTCCTCTGAGGGCCTGGCTCCTCACGTGCCACCTGCAAAATGTCTCTCTTTAGCCATCTCTAAGAGCTGCCAAGAGTTCATCCCTAAGCCCTGTCTGCCTTGCTCTCCCAGAGCCGGCTGACTCCAGACCCTCCCCAGCCGGCGTGGAGTCCCACAAGTTCAATATTCGTGTAAGATAAAATGGCCTCCCCCGAGAGCGGCGGCTTAGAACCCAGCTCTGCGCTGGGAAGGTGCAGGAGCCAGTCGGAAACGCTCCTTTGCGGAGATTTGTTCCACAGCGGGATGGACGGAGGAAATGGCAAAACAGCTTGAAAACAGGGGGAAATATCCAAAAAATGCTGAGGTGGAAAGAAAGAGAGAGGGTGGTGTGTGTGTCTGTGTGTGTGTGTGTAAAGAAAGAGGGTGTGTGTGTGTGTAAAGATAGAGGGTATGTGTGTATGTGTGTGTGTGTTCAGCTAGACAACTATTGGCAAGCCATTTCAAGAAAGCCATTTCAAGCTCTTCTTGGCAGAAACCACCAAACTGGCCCTACCACTCTATCCAAAAGTCTTATGAACCCTTAAAGGTGCCTGCTAAAATATTTCAGATGCCAGATTTATTACTGGCGATTACAGCAGTGCTTGGAGGCCCAACCCACAGCCAGCTGAGCACTGCACAAATACGATGCTTGAGGCAGCATTGGGGCAGAAGAGATCATAATCTAAATAAAGGCAGGCAGAAGAAGTATTGTGTCCATTGTACAGATGGGGAGCTGAAGCACAAAGAGGCTGACTTGCCCAGGATTCCTCCACGGGTTTACGGTAGAGGGTAGACTGAATCCAGAACTAGGGGTCACCAAATTAAATGAATAGGTAGCAGGTTTAAAACAAACAAAAGGAAGTTTTTCGTCACACAGCGCACAGTCAACCTGTGGAACTCCTTGCCAGAGGATGTTGTGAAGAGCAGGACTTTAACAGGGTTCAAAAAAATAGCTAGATAAATTCATAAAGGTTAGGTCCATCAATGGCTATTAGCCAGGATGGGCAGGGATGGTGTTCCTAGCCTCTGTTTGTCAGGGACTGGAAATGGGTGACAGGGGAGGGATCACGCGATGATTCCCTGTTCTGTTCCCTCCCTCTGGGGCACCTGGCATTGGCCACTGTCGGCAGACAGGACACTGGGCTAGATGGATCTTTGGTCTGACCCAGTCTGGCCATTGTGATGTTCAGATCTCCTATAGTCCAGGCTACTGCTCTAACCAGGGGACTGTCTGGATTAAAGCTCTGATTGGATGATTTACCAAAGGTCACACGAGGTGTGTGATACAGCCTGGAAGTTAACCGAGATCCTCCAATCCCCACTCAAGTGCCCCATTTTTGGGTCCTAGTTCCCGTGGCCGCATTATTAGAAAGTTTCTCCTAAGAACAGATGCACTTTGCTCCTTCACACGCACGCACCACTGGTAAAAAAAGATGCAACAACTCTTCCTGTGCAGGGGCCTCTGGATGCTCCTGGCTGGGAGACACACACGGCGGCTTGAATTGCAAGGGGAGGCTGCCAGCCCTGAGACAAGAGGAGGCGAATGGTTCCCACGAGGTTATCTCGCCACCGCCATTTCAGTATCGCCCGGCAGACTAGTCCTCCTCCTCCTCCCCCAGGTGCGCCCAGCCGGGGGCGTCTGGGGACGGGGAGTTGGAGAACACAACCTTGTAGAGGGCAGGCATCCCTTGTTTGCAGATTACGAGGAAGCCAGGCTGGCCTGTGAGAACACCCAGTTGCTTTGACACACGTTGGTGTGGAGCTAATGACGTGTGAAGGAGGGAATTGCTCCAGCTGTTTAGACTAGGATGGGACATGTGAGGGGCGGGTGGCCTCCCCTGGCACACTGTGGCCAACGCCAGGGGAAGACGCCAGTAGAAAATCTACCCTTTGTGACGTGACCCTGCGCTCAGGGAACCAGGAACGCGCTGTTGCTTTTCTTTCTGGTTTAATAAGCCCGCCACACGGCCCAGGCAGACGAGAAGGGGATAGCCGCCCCCTTGAACCTCCAATGACTCATCTGGCAGCTGTAGTACCTGCTCCCTCCACACTCTGGGTGGCCAACACGTCAACGGCTGTTGAGGCCCCTTCCAGTTCATGGCCGGCTCACCTTGTGGGATGAGGTTCCTAATTGTGTAACATGGCGGGGCGCACCACCAGGACGCCTCCTGGTGGTCATGCTGGGAATTCGTTCAGCCCTGGAGCGCCCCCTTGTGGGAGGTGTCATGCCTGCTGCGACCTTGTGTTGGCTCTGCCAGCTTATATTAGGACCCGCGTCTGTCCCAGACAGTGGTGCCCTCCCCTCTGGGCACTGGCCTGTCACAATGTCCCCACACGGAGGGGTCTTCCCACTCAGGGAACCTCCAAGTCCCTAAACTCACCTTGCCTCAGTGACCCGCTGCCAGTCTTCATCTAGCCTCTGCCACAGGGGCAAACTGCCGTCTGACACAGCCACTTATCATAGGCAAGGGGGCGGTAGACCTGCTGCCTTCTCCTGCCCCAGCTGCCACCCTGCAGCCCTAGTAGCCTCAGGCCCCTGTAACAGGCCCCACAACCTGGGAGCTTGCCTGGCCAGAGCTCCCAAGCTCTGCCTGCTTTTCCCCAGCCCTGCTCTGCCTCCGGAAGCCTCCAGCTTCCCTGGCAGCCACATCCCTGCTGCTCCACAGCTGGAGCAAGAGTGAGTCTGAGTCTCCTCCTTGCAGGGAGCCCTAATTTATACTGCTCTCAGCTGGGCCCTAATTGGCTGCCCCAGCTGTCTCCTAGGGCTGGGTGTTCGCCCTTAAAGGGCTAGAGATAAGGACTCCCAGGACTGGCCTTACCATGAGGCAAACTGAGGCGGCCACCTCAGGTGCCAGACTGTGAGCAGGGGGCCCACTAGGACCCAGCGTGTAGGAAATTGTGTCTGCTTCTGGTGCCTATGTATTCTCTCTGCTCTAGGTGCACAGAGATGCTGCAGTGCTGTGCTGGAGGAAGGAGGGCACAATTGAGACCTTTCAAAGTTTTGGCCCAAGCGAGGGGACATGGGAGCCTGTCACAATGTCCCCACAGGGAGGGGTCTTCCCACTCAAGGAACCTTCAAGTCCCTAAACTCACCTTGACCCACTGCCAGTCTTCATCTAGCCTCTGCCACTGCCGTCTGACACGGCCACTTATCATAGGCAAGGGGGTGTGGACCTGCTGCCTTCTCCTACCCCGGCTGCCACCCTGCAGCCCTAGTAGCCTCAGGCCCCTGTAACAGCTCCCCGCCTCAAACGCCAAAATGTTGTGGGCCGGCCCTGAGGGTTCTCAGTGCAGCTGCAGTCAAAAAAACACAGGCCGTAGAAGCTATGAAACAGAACAGGACAAGCTGTGTTCTCTGGCACTTTAATAACCGGAAAACTCGGTTAACTGGCATTTGTCAGAGATGGCAATGCAATTCCTCCTTCCATTAGCCAGAAAAATTCCCAACGCCATCTGGCATCATTTTTCAACATTTTCCAGAGTGTGCGGAAGTCAAGTTTGTGAACTCGAGGCAGGAAAGTTTGTTTGTGTCGTGCCTCTGCATATAATACCTTTATTGGATATTGGCTAACCCAGGGGTCTCCAACCTTTTTAAGCACGAGATCATTTTTTGAATTTAAGTGCAATCCAGGATCTACCTCGAATATCCCTGTCCCTGCTCCTTCGTGCCCCTTCTCTGAGGCTCCGCCCTTGCTCACTCCATCCTCCCTCCCTCCCCCATTTTTCCTCAGTTTCCCCAGGCTGGGGCAGCGGGTTGAGGTTCAGGCTCTGGTGTTGGATTAAGGGATTTGGAGTGTGAGAGGGGCTCTGAGCTGAGCCCTGGGGCAGGCCGTTGGGGTGCTGGAGGGGGTTCTAGGTGCAGGATCTGGGAGAGTGTCTGGATGCAGGGGTACTCGGAGCGAGGGCAGGGACTTGGAGTGCAGGAGGGGGCTCATGCCTGGGGTAGGGGTTCGGGATGTGGGCTCCAGCTGGGCCCTGCTTACCTCAGGCGGCTCCTGGGTGGTGGTGCAGTGGGGCTAAGGCAGACTCACCTCTACCCTGGTCCTGCACCACTCCCTAACGCAGCCAGCAAACACCACCCCAAGTCCTGTTGTGCCCCCTCTCTGCTCTGTGGAGATAGGACACAGGGTGGGAGAGGGGGCATCCTGACATCAGCACCCTCCTCTCCTTCCTCTGACCCTGCACAGAACGCAGGAGGCTCCTGAGGAGACAGCCCCATGGCAAAGAGCAGGAGGTGTGCAGCAGTCAGGGGAGGGGCAGTGGAAATGTTGGTATTTGATAGCCTCCTGGCCAAACCTGTCAGGATCCCCTGTCAGAGGTGCCAAGATCGACTAGTAGATCCCGATCAACTGGTTGGTGACCACTGGTGTAACCTATCCTGCAACTATGGCTAGTGTGTGGTGAAAAATGTGTGAGTCATAAGAAGGTAAGAATATAAGACCATCCGTAGTGGTTCAGACCAAAGGTCCATCTAGCCAGTGTCCTGTCTTCTGATACTGGCCAAGGCCAGGTGCCCCAGAGGGAATGAACAGAACAGCAAATCATGACGTGATCCCTCCTCTCCCCCCCATTTTCAGCCTTTGTCAAACAGAGGCTAGGGACACCATTCTTACCCATCCTGGCTAATAAGAATTGATGGACCTATCCTCCATGAATGTATCTAGTTCTTTTTTGAGCCTTGTCAAAGTCCTGGTCTTCACCACATCCTCTGGCAAGGAGTTCCACAGGTTGACTGCGTGCTGCATGAAGTAAAGCCATTGGTGTAAAGCTTGAGTTACCAACACATTTGATTAACCAGCAACCCCCATTCCCATGAATGCTGGATAACAGAGCTTGTATTATATAATAATTCGCCTTAACAGCCTGCTCCAAAATAAAAAAAGAGGGAAAACGCCCCCTCCCTGCAAAAAGGATTTGAATCAAGCCCTTACCCAGCCTCTTTTGTCAGCAGCTGTCAACAATTTTGTTATTAGAACGGTAACATCTGGAGGCCTCAGCTGATACCTGGGGTCCCATTGTGCTGGGCATTTTCTGAACAGGCAGTGGGAGATTTCCTGCCACAAAGAGCTTATGATTGAAATAAATAAGATAGAGAAAAGGTGGGATGGGAGGTAAGACAGACACAAAGAGGCGAAGGGATTCCCTGAAGGTGAAGAGCAGAGTTAACTGATGCTGCCCTACCCAAAAAACCCTGCTATCTGGAGTCATATTTGCCCATCTGCTTGTATTACACCTATACTACAGCATCCAGAACCATAACTAATGCTATCCTATATCCTGTGAGACAGAGTACTGTTATTACCCCCACTGTACAGATGGGGAAATGGAGGCACAGAAAGATTTAAGGCCCAGATTATGCTTCTAAATTTTGCAGATGATACCAAGCTGGGAGAGGTTGCATGTGCTTTGGAGGATAGGGTCAAAATTTAAAATGATTTAGACAAAATGATCTATGGTAAATAGGAAGACGTTTAATAAGGTCAAATGCAAAGTACTCCACTCAGGAACAATCCGTTTCACCCATACAGAATGGGAAGCGACTGTCTAGGAAGGAGCATGGCAGAAAGGGATCTAGGGCTCACAGTGGACCACAAGCTAAATATGTTGCAAAAGCTGTCTACACTGGCCATTTGAATTTCCGCAAAAGCACTGACTTCCTACTGTAAGAAATCAGTGCTTCTTGCGGAAATACTATGCTGCTCCCATTCGGGCAAAAGTCCCTTTTGCGCAAAACTTTTGCGCAAAAGGGCCAGTGTAGACAGTTGAGATTTGTTTTGAGCAAAAAAGCTCCGATCGCGAAAATGGCGATCGGGGCTTTTTTGCACAAAAGCGCGTCTAGGTTGGCTACGGACGCTTTTCCGCAAAAAGTGCTTTTGCGGAAAAGCGTCCATACCAATCTAGATGCTCATTTCCGAAAATGCCTTCAATGGAAAACTTTTCCGTTAAAAGCATTTCCAGAAAATCATGCCAGTCTAGACGTAGCCCAGCTGGAGTATTGTGTCCAGTTCTGGGAACTACATTTCAGGAAAGATGTGGAGAAACTGGAGAAGGTTCAGAGAAGAGCAACAAAAATGATGAAAGGTCTAGAGAACCTGAGCTATGAGGGAAGGCTGAAAGAATTGGGCTTGTTTAGTTTGGAAAAGAGCAAACTGAGAGGGGACATGACAGCAGCTTTCAAGTGTCTAAAAGGGTGTTACAAGGAGGAGGGAGAAAAATTGTTCTCCTTGGCCTCTGAAGACAGGACAAGAAGCAATGGGCTTAAACTGCTGCAAGGGAGGTTTAGGTGGGACATTAGGAAAAACATTCTTACCTGTCAGGGTGGTTAAACACTGGAATTAATTGCCCAGGGAGATTGTGGAATCTCCATCTCTGGAGATATTTAAGAGTAGGTTAGATAAATGTCTATCAAGGATGGTCTAGACAGTATTTGGTCCTGCTATGAGCGCAGGGGACTGGACTCGATGACCTCTCGAGGTCCCTTTCAGTCCTATTATTCTATGATTCTATCAGGGGGATTAAACACTGGAATAAGTTGCCTAGGGAGGTTGTGGAATCTCCATCCCTGGAGATATTTAAGAGCAGGTTAGACAGACAACTATCAGGGATGATCAAGATGATGCTTGGTCCTGCCATGAGGTCAGGGGACTGGACTTGATGACCTCTTGCAGTCCCTCCACATTCTATTAATCTATCCTCAGCCATATTTAGGCATTGGACAAGGGAACTGAGGGGGCTGAACATACGTGAGGATCTGGGCCCAACGTCACACAAGAAGCCTATGAGTGTGCTGGGAATTGAACCTGACATCTGAGGTTCACATCCAATGACTGAACTTCTAGACCAGGAGTTTTAGCCGTGACGGGCACCTCTGTTCTATGGATAGGGAAACTGAGGCACGGGATGGGCCCCCTCAGTGCTATGGATAGGGAATCTGAGGCGCAGGACATTTCAGTGACCTTCCTATGGTCCCAAGAGAAATAGCAAAAGCAGGAAAGAAAGCCGCCGCGTCCCTATGTCTCCCAGGTCCCGGCAGGGGAAAATGGAAAGAAATGTCCATCTAAGGCAGTGTGGGGAAGAGGGGAAATGAACTGTGAAGGCAGAGGGAGAGATAAATGTCCGACACCGGGTTAAGGGAAGGAAACCGAAATGCAGCACCAGGAGCTACGCAGCTGGCGTGGGGCCAGCATTTAATGGAGGCCTGCGGGAAGTGTGTCAGAGGAGTCCTTACCTTGCGACTTTTCCATGGCCGTGAACCAGGGTGTGCCAGCAGCAGCATGGGAAAATATTTAGTCTGCTGCAGGAGGGAATCATTTGGGGAAAGAGATAGGAAGCCCTGCATTCCTCCAACCCCGCAGTCCGATCCTCCCCACATTCCCTGGCCTCTCGCCAGCACGCAGCCCGCTTCATTTTCTAATGTGCCTCTCGTTCATTTCTCACCCGAGCAGGGCGACAGATGTGTGGTCTCCTGGTCTCAGGCAGATGAGCAAAAATAGAAGGCAGAGGAACCGGGAGTGTCTGAAAAAAAAAAAGGACAAAGAGTTCTTGGATGGGATCTGAACGCTTTGCTGCCGTGTCGATCCATTTCCACCTCCCCAAAACCCTCTCCTTTGTCTATTTAGATTGCAAACTCTGGCAGAGCATGCAGTCTCTTACTAGGTGTTTGCACACAGAGTAAGAGACCCCTGCTGCTGCTCTTGGCCTTTCAATGCTGGCGTAATGCAAATAATTAATAACTCCTGTGCAAAGTAACAGACTCATAGAACCCTACAACTGGAAGGGACCTCGAGAGGTCAACAAGTCTAGTCCCCTGCCCTTATTGCAGGACCAAGCACCATCTAGATCATCCCTGACAAGTGTCTGTCTAACCTGCTCTTAAATATCTCCAGTGATGGCGATTCCACAACCTCCCCAGGCAATTTATTCCAGTGTTTAACCCCCCCGGAAAGAAAGTTTTTCCAAGGCTACGCCTACACTGCGGCTGTGTCTACATTGGCACCCTTTTCCGGAAAAGGGATGCTAATGAGTCCAGTCGGAATTGCAAATGCCCCGGGGATTTAAATTTTCCCTGCGGCATTTGCATGAACATGGCTGCCGCTTTTTTCCGGCTCGGGGCTTTGCCGGAGAAAAGCACCAGTCTAGATGGGGCTCTTGCGGAAAATAAACCCTTTTCCGGAAGATCCCTTATTCCTGATTTTAAGCAGCAGCCATGTTCATGCAAATGCCGCAGGGAAAATTTAAATCCCCAGGGCAATTCCGACTGGTTTGCCTTTTCCGGAAAAGGGTGACAATGTAGACACAGCCTGCAGGAATTTGTCGGTGGAGGCAATGCAAATGAAGCGCTCATTAGCATTTTGCGCGCTCTCATTTGCATAGTCTCGTCCCATCTGTTTTGTGGAAGAGGTTTTTGTGTTAAAAAAAAAAGCAGTGTAGTCAGGGCAAAAAACCCTTTTGCGCAAGATCCTGTATACCTACCTTTTTGAGGAATAAGGGTTCTTGCGCAAAAGGGGTTTTTTGCACAAAATGGCCCCATTTACACTGATTTTTTTTTGCGCAAAATCCTCTTCCACAAAACGGATGGGAAGAAACTATGCAAATGAGAGCACAAGACACGCTAATGAGCACTTCATCTGCATTGCCTCTGCTGACAAATTCCTGCAATGTAGACATAGCCCTAATGTCGAACCTAAGCCTTCCTTGCTGCCGTTTAAGCCCATTGCTTCTTGTCCTATCCTCAGAGGCCAAGGAGAACAATTTTTCTCCCTCCTCTTTGTAACACCCTTTTAGGTACTTGAAAGCTGCTATCATGTCCCCTGTCAGTCTTCTCTGTACGTGGGACGTTACCACCCTGATCTGGCAGCCTGTTGCAACGGTGACACACTCTACAGGGGTAAATAATGACACAAGTTACAAACAGCCCACTGCTCTCCACAACAAGAACCGCCCAGATGCGCCAGATGGGGCTGCACGTCCAAGGCCATATTCACTGTGACCCAGAGCCCCTGGGAGGGAGAGGGTGTTCTGAAGTGGGCTGTGGAGATGGGGGATGGATTGGAGTCATGGTGGGGGTACTGTATGCTCGTGATTTAGTGACCCTCAGGGCATGTCTACACTAGGAAACTATTCCGAAATAACTAAACTCGATTTAAGAACTCCTGAAATAACAACATCGAACTAGCATGTCCACGCTACGGGGAAGCCTGGAACTGAGTCTGAGGCCGGCTCTGTTCATGCGGACGCGCTACCTCGACTTGGAGCTCCAGGAAGCATGGGGGGAGTCGTTCTTTCGAAATAGCAGCCCCTGAGAGTCCACACGGCCGCTCTTTCGAAAGAACGGTTTCGAAATGAGTATTATTCCCTGAGGAAAGCAGGAGTCCAGATTTCACCATAAGCGGCCTGTTGTTTCCAGATAACGGGCTTGGTCGTGTGAACGCGCGGCTTATTAATTCAACCGAAGAAGGTGTTATTTTGAAATAAAGCCCTTGTGTAGACTAGGGCTTAATGACCAGTGGGACCCTTTCCACAGGGCTATGGGTTAGGTCAGCCCTCAAAGGGGCAAACTGAACTTCCACAGCCCCTGAATTGGGGAGGAACAGCCACTCTCACCTCAGGCCTTCATGGACCAGGCCTGAGCAAATGTGGGAAGTATTAGAAATCTGTAGAGAGCAGGGGTAACCATGGCAAAAGCCCGTGAGACCCTGATCCCCCCGGGCTAATAGTGGAAGCTAGGCCTCATGAACTCATCTGTTCCATCTGCACCCCAAAGAGATGCTGCGATAGGAGATCCTGCACCCAGGGTGAATGGGGACCTACGGGGACCCATCTCCTTCTCCCTTGCTGGTCAGGTCAAGGGTGAGCACCTCTCCCCCCCCCCCCCGCAGCCGTTTTATAAAGGCCAGCCTGGCCCTGATTGGCTAACTCCTCCTCACCCTGATTGGCCAGGTTTGTACAGGCACCTTCTAGCCTGCTTTTAACCCTCTGCCCGCTGGAGTGGACTACCACACCACGAGAGGGGTGCTCTGGATGGGCCAGCTCCAGCTGTTTGGGGACACCAAAGCCTGGCTGCCCATCAGCTGTTGATCATCCAGCTGGCAGTCCCTGGGCTGGCGACGGATCAGCTGTTCAGCAGCTGATGGAAGGTGCTTGGGGGAGGGCAGAGAGGAACCGCTGGGAGAGGAGCAGGGAGGTTTGGGGGGGGCGGCTAAGAGGAGAAAGCAAAGGGCAGGCGGGAAGGCAAGGGATGGAATGGGGCCAGGGCTTAAACGTGGAGCCGGGGTGGAACCCCCACCAGAACGTAAGAATGGCCACACTGGGTCAGACCAAAGTCTCATCTAGCCCAGTGTCCTGTCTGCCCACAGTGGTCAAAGCCAGTGTCCCAGAGGGTCCGGGAAAAACAAATGTCAGCTCCCACGGTGGGAATTGACTTGCTTTAAAAGAGATGATCCCATATCCACATTCCCAGGTCCCCCAAACACTTCTGGGACCCCAACGCATCATCCTCTGGTGTTGGAATGACATCCCGAAACACCGTGGTGACATCTGGGCATGGAATCCTGCAGTGGGATGAAAGCGGTGTTCTGCGGTGGGAAGCGTTTTGGGCAAAACCGTTCTTCACTCAGACAGGGAGATTCTGGTCAGCCAGAATCTTAAGAGGCAGCAGATTTAAAACAAACCAACGGAAGGTTTTCTCCAAGCAGTGCACAGTCAACCTGTGGAACTCCTTGCCAGAGGAGGTTGTGAAGACCAGGGCTTTACCAGGGTTTGAAAAAGAACAAGATAAATTCATGGAGGATAGGTCCATCAATACTTACAAGCCAGGATGGGTAGGAATGTTGTCTCTAGCCTCTGTTTGTCCGAGGCTGGGAATGGGTGACAGGAGATGGATCACTTGATGATTCCCTGTTGTGTTCCCTCCCTCTGCGGCACCTGGCCTTGGCCACTGTCGGCAGACAGAACACTGGATTAGATGGACCTTTGGTCTGACCCAGTATGACCATTCTCGTGTTCTTATGTTCAGAACGATTTGCAATTTGAGAGCATTTTTAGTAAGTTATTTCAGTGTGTGCGGGGGTGGAGGAAGACCAGAAACTTTGGAACAATTGGTTTGGGCATTTCCGAAAGAAAACCTTTAATCTTTTCATCCTGGAAAGGGGTTCTGGTTTGGAAATTTCCCTTACTTTCGTTTTAAGGAAACATTTAAACCTCAAAAATCAAAACAAAATGTTTCATTCCAGATGGACCAAACAATTTTCATCACCCCAAACGGAACTTTTTTCTATATTCTGATTCGCCAAAAATTTTGAAACACTTTCACTTTAAGTTTGACTCAAAACCATTTGGGCGGTTAAGGGACTTGGCCAAGTTCACACAGGAAGCCTGTGGCAGCGTCAGAAATCAGTCTTCTAACTCCCCATCCTGTTCTCTGACTGCATAGCCGCCGTTCTGCTGTCACCTGTTAGACACATTGCACCGAGGGTGAACGTGGCCCACCCTGATTGAAAGGATAGCGGGTTTGTTTCCCACTATGCGGTCCTCTGCAACAGCCATTGGCTACAAACAGAGAAAGTCAATTAATGTGTTTAACACCCATTTTGTTATTGCCAGCTGAGAGCTCCTGCTGGGAAGGGCTAGGCGAGTCACACACTGAACATGCATTAATATAAGAGCTGTTTCACAGATCTTTGCCAGGGAGAGCAAATGGAAGTACATCAATCCCTTATTTCCTCCTCCCCATGCGCTGTCATCTTCATCCTGTTTGGCACCTGGAGTGAATAATGCATGTTACAGTCGCGGTTTCATGCCGCTACTGTTTGCTTTACAGCTGCGGGTGTGTATATTCTGTACAGCTTCCTGGACAGGAATTCCGGTCTGGAAGGACAATACTAACCAGTAATGGGCCCAATCCGCATTCCTCGTGCACCCCGACATGTGCAGTCACTAATATTTCAAGTGCAAACCAACCTCCTGAAGCGTGTGCAACTGAGGAGGAATTGCCCCATGGATAAGATGCTCTCAGGGGCTGTGTCCAGACTCAGGGGTTTTTTCGGGAAAAGTAGCCTTTTTCCGAAAAAAATTCCCCTGCGTCCAGACTCAAGCCGCGTTCATTCGAAATTAAATCGAAAGAACGCAGCTTTTCTTTCGATGGCGGTAAACCTCATTTCACGAGGAAGAACGCCTTCTTTCGAAAGTTCCTCTTTCGAAAGAAGGCGTTCTTCAATGTAAATAGGGCTTCTTCAAAAGAGAGCATCCAGACTCACTGGATGCTTTCTTTCGAAAAAGCAAGCCGCTTTTTCGAAAGTTCAACGTGCAGTCTAGACGCTCTCTTTCGAAAGAGGCTCTTTCGAAAGTATCTTTCGAAAGAGCCTCTTTCGAAAGAGGCTTGCAGTCTAGACATAGCCAGGAGGTCACATGTCCCGGCTGTATAGAGGCTGCCCGTACATCCTAGGTTTGTCTTATATAGGGGCTTATCACTCCCTCCCCCCCCACCTTCATCCAGATTTTTCACGCTTGCACTCTGTTCACCATGCACCATGCCAATTTGCACCAATAGAGTTTTTGCCTGGGTAAAAGGTGTAGGATTCGGCCTTATGATTTTCACAGCAGCATCCCTTTAAGAACACAACTGGCCATTTTGACATTTTGGGCTCCTGCTAAAATAGTGACATAGGAACATAAGAGTGGTCATACTGGGTCAGACCAAAGGTCCATCTAGCCCAGTGTCCTGTCTACTGACAGTGGCCAATGCCAGGTGCCCCAGAGGGAGTGAATAGAACAGGGAATCATCACGTGATCCCCTCCTGTCACTCATTCCCAGCCTCTGACAAACAGAGACTAGGGACATCACAGACTAGGGATGCTATTTTGAAGCCTGTAAAAATCCTGGTCTTCATAACATCCTCTGTCAAGGAGTTCCACAAGTTGACTGTGTGCTGCCTGAAGAAAACCTTCCTTTTGTTTATTTTAATTTAATTTGGCAAACCCTAGTTCTTATGTTATGGGAAAATGTAAATAACTTTTCCTTATTCACTTTTTCCACACCAGTCATGATTTTATAGACTTTTATCATATCTCCCCTTAGTCTCCTCTTTTCTAAGCTGAAAAGTCACGGTCTTTTTAATCTCTCTTCATATGACACCCGTTTCCAAATCCCTCATCATTTTTGTTGTCCTTTTCTGAACCTTTTCCAATGCTAAGATATCTTTTTTGAGATGAGGAAACCACATCTATACTCAGTGTTCAAGATATGGGCGTACCATGGTTTTATATAGAGGCAATAAGATGTTCTCTGTCTTATTCTCTATCCCTTTTTTAATGATTCCTGACATTCTCTTTGCTTTTTTGACTGTCGCTGTACACTGAGGCTGTGTCTAGACTGGCAAATTTTTCCGGAAAATCAGCCGCTTTTCCGGAAAAACTTGCCAGCTGTCTACCTAGCCTCTTGAATTTCCGGAAAAACACTGATGATCTCATGTAAGATCGTCAGTGATTTTCCGGAAATACTATGCTGCTCTCGTTCAGGCAAAAGTCTTTTTCCGAAAGACTTTTGCTCAAAAGGGCCACTGTAGACAGCACAGTACTGTTTTCCGCAAAAAAGCCCCGATCGCAAAAATGGCGATCGGGGCTTTTTTGCGGTAAAGCACGTCTAGATTGGCCATGGATGCTTTTCCACAAAAAGTGCTTTTCCAGAAAAGCGTCCTGCCACTCTAGACGTGCTTTTGCAAAAATGCTTTTAACAGAAAACTTTTCCGTTAAAAGCATTTTCGGAAAATCATGCCAGTGTAGACGTAGCCTGAATGGATGTTGTCAGAGAACTATCCACACAAGATCTCTCTCTGGAGTAGTAACAGCTAAATTAGTTCCCATACGAAATGTTGGGATGATGTTTTCCGATCTGCATTAATGTGCATGTACCAACATTAAAATTCATTTGCCATTTTGTTTCCCCATCACCAGGTTTTCTGAGTTCCTCCATGCATTGTTTATGCACGGCCTACGCCCACTTCCCAGATTGAAACCTCAAACATTTCTGAGGTTTGTTGCGGCATCCCCCAAGGTTTAATCACAGCTGTGATTTGCGAAGGCTTTATCCTTGACAATTCATCTGTGGCCATTACGAATTTAAACTGCTATTGATTGAAAGGCCCCTGCGATTTCACTTGCCTGGGGTATGCAAATAATGCTGTTTTATCAGCTTGTTCCTCTTACAGTGTTTAGTTATGACATTTCATGAGGCAAATTGACAGGAACAGCATACTGTGAAGCATTTTTGCGAGGAAGTGCAAACGACTCCCTCGGAATCTCCTGCAAATTCGTAATGAGCTCGATTATGTCGTGGTGCTATTTAAAAAATTGCTAACTGCTGCGACAATGCCAGGCATGTGAGGTTTGCGACCCCAGTTGGTTGCCTGAGGCCCAGTTTGGAGCAAGCTTACATTGTTTTCTGGTTGCAGATGAAATCCATGAAAATGTCCGGGGCGGGGGAAGGGGCTGAGTTTTGCTTTGAGATCTGTCGGAATCTGAAACTCGCCTGCCAACTTCATGTCTCTGCTGAAATGGCTTTGAAGAAACCATCCCGATGATTAGGTTTCATTCTGGATTAAATTTGGGACTTTGAGAACCAAGAATACAGACAGTTACTCTGTGAGCTAAAGGAGAGATCTCACTAGTTGCTCTGTGGGGCTACGATCTACTCAGCCAACATGTGACATTTATTTTAAAACTAGCACATTTACCCCGTGTTGCTTGGGCGCTTAACTTTTTTTTTTTAAATCAAAGGAAAATGTACATGCTTTATTGAAATGATGGTATTTTTAAAAAAATACAAGGTTGTTTTTTAAAGTTAATTTTAGTACATATTTTAAATGGGAATGCCATCAAGTGCATTTTTTTCTTCATCCCCCCTAAATTCTTATCATTTGCTATGTTTTAACCAAAACAGGCTATAGTCAATTTGGTTTCCAATAACATTGTCTGCTAGTTTTCAAACATTAAGCACGGAGGCCCGGTGAATCCTAGACCAGACAGGTCGGCTTAAGGTACGCCATCCAGCGACGTAAAAAGCGTAGTTGGAATCAGCTTAACCTAAGCCAAGCCATGGCGACGTCTACACTGTGGGAGGCTAACAGGAGTACACGCTCCTGCTGGCTTCTCTTCGTCCTCTCAGAAGGAGGAATACCGGATACCGGTGGGGGCTGCTCTCAGTGTTTGATTTAGGAGGTCTACATTAGACCTGCTAAATCGATCTTCTCTGTGACGTTGATATACCCTGATTTAGTTGTGCCAGAAGAGAGCACGACTCCACATGTCTCCATTTGATCTCTGTTCTGTAAAGTTTATTGACAAGACATCCTATTCCAGATTCCTCCCGTTTTTCTGGTTCAGTCTCTTTCAATGGTCGCTCAGTTCTGTCAGTTTTGAGGGCGGTACTTGATGAGGAGAGTCGGTCTCTTTTTGTTCAGGTTTTAGGAAAAACCAATCCCATTCCAGGCATAGCCCATTTTCGTGGCACAGCCAAGCCCGTATAATGCTTTAAATGAGGGCTACTCAACACGCAGCCCGTGGGCCCTTTCCACGTGGCCCGTGGGCCCTTTCCACGTGGCCCGTGGCCCCTTTCTACGTGGCTCCATGGCACCTTAAGCCGCTTCCCGGGCTACCTGCCTGATTGTTACCGGCTGGCGGGGGGCGGGAGAGAGAAGAGGAGGCGGAGCCTCCCCACAAACACCTTCATATGGGTGGAAATCGGGTAAATGTTGAAATTTATTAATACGAGCAGGACTGACTTAAAATGGGGCCTGCATGTTGTATAGTCTTGCCTTGATCTTTGTATTCATGCCCATCAGTATGAAAGACACAATTTGCATATGTGTGCCGCCGCCGCCGCCGCCGCCACCCATGGCCTCCGCGGTCCTAGAGCCTGCCCTGCAGGGCACGTCCGCAGCCCCGCTCCCCCGCTCGGCTGCAGGTTACCCCTGCCCCCGGGCCGCTGTGAGGCCGGCGTGCCCTGCGCTCTCCGCCCGCCTCCAACCCTGCGGGCCCTCCGCCTTGGGACTGAGAGTGCAGGGACGGCCCTCACGCATGTTCACTTCTTCAAATCTGGCCCTCTTTGAAAAAAGTTTGGACACCCCTGGCTTATATTATCTGTCCATGAAACTCCTTTTCCGGCACTCCCCATGTGACGAGCTAAAAGTCAGCAATACGTTTTAGAATCTCAGAACCGGGGCATGTTTTCAACTGCTCTTTGACTTTCTCCTGGAATTCTCCCCCGCACAGACATATGGGGGGCAAACTCTAAGCTGGCATAAATCCGGCTCCACCGACTTGGATCGAGCTCTGAGGAGTTACACCAGCTGACGACCAGGCCTAAAATGACCCACCAACCTCCTTGCCAGCCTCAATCCTTTGCAGTTTACTTTCCCATACTGGGAATAAAGTACCGAAGGAATTTGTTTTCCCCGGTTACATTCATGCGTCTCCAAGTTGACTGTTACCCCCCTCCCCATTTGCATATTCTGCATTATTACTACGACATCCTGCTGTGCTTATAAAATACCGAAGGCAGACGTGGTATGCATGGGGCAAATCAAGTCCTCCAGAAATAATATTGTGCGAACAGTGCGATTAAATATGGTGAGCTTGGCAGATATGTCAAACCCATGAGTTGGCATTTACTGGCGTGAGTGCGTCTCCCTTTCCCAGCATGTCTTACTCGGCAGCTGTGCTACAGATGAGAAACCACATTCCTGCGGGCATGCGGATTTGTTCTGCTCCGTCACGCTGGCACCAAGCCAGCGGCCTTATGTGGCTGCATTGGAATACAGCCCTCTTCCCCCCCCAGCTAACCTTCCCTGGGGATCACGGAGTGAATACTCCGCTCTCTGGCCTGGGGAAAGCTAGGAGGCATTGGGGCTCTGATTTTAATGGATCTGGCGTCGAGGTTACGCTTTCCAATGTAGCTCTCCTGCATCCTTTCTCATCACAGACTCCCCGGTGGCCGGCCTCTCCGGGGATGGAGAGGGTCTGTTTCTTACTGCCTGTCTGCAAGCTTAATCTTCACAGCGTCTGGAATTGTTCTTGTGCCAATACATCACTGCCGGGTGAGTCCACGGCGCCTCCTGCCATTTGCCGTCCCCCCCCCCACGCAGCAGGAAGCTCGAATTCTGGTGCTTGTTCTCCATAGCAAGGGAGAACACAAGTTATTCCTCCCGCGGTTCCCAAGTGAAAGTAGCCACACTGGAAAAACACACTCCAGTTGCTGGAGCAACAGTGGCGTTGTAATAGTAAGACACGGTGAACTTCTCTAGTCTGGCACTCTCTGGTCGGCAACCTCCGTGGTCCGGCATGATGTTAGTTCGCCAGATGTCCACTTTTCATGGGTGTGGCCATATTTTCCGTGCTTCCATAAAGTTTGTTTACAGCCCCCAGTCCTGGCTCTAAGTGTTCTGTGCTGTGATTTAGCTCTAATGTACCCCTAAATGTCTTCTCACAGCCCAGCAAGCAGTGGAAGTGTTGGTAACGCTGCTACATTATATTGACCTCCCGTGGTTGGGAAAATTCTCTGTTTCGGAAACAGTCATAAGAACATACGAACGGCCATACTGGGTCAACCAAAGGTCCATCTAGCCCAGTAGCCTGTCTGCCAACAGTGGCCAACACCAGCTGCCCCAGAGAGGGTGAACCGAAGACAATGATCAAGTGATTTGTCTCCTGCCATCCTTCTCCAGCCTCTGACCAACAGAGGCCAGGGACACCATTTCTATCCCCTGGCTAATAGCCTTTTACGGACCTAACCTCCATGAAATTATCTAGCTTCTCTTTAAACTCTATTATAGTCCTAGCCTTCACAGCCTCCTCTGGCAAGGAGTTCCATAGGTTGACTACACGCTGTGTCAATGCTCCTCCTAATGCACCCCAATGTGCCATTATCCTGCTTGGCTACAAGGGCACCCTGTTGACTCATATCCAGCTTCTCATCCACTGTAATCCCCAGGTCCTTTTCTGCAGAACTGCTGCTTAGCCAGTTGGTCCCCAGCCTGTAACAATGCTTGGGATTCTTCCGTCCCAAGGGCAGGATTCTGCATTTCTCTTTGTTGAACTTCATCAGATTTCTTTTGGCCCAATCCTCCAATTTTTCTAGGTCACTCTGGACCCTATCCCTGCCCTCCAATGTATCTGCCTCTCCCCCTAACTTAGTGTCATCTGCGAACTTGCTGAGGGTGCAATTCATCCCCTCTTCTGGGTCATTAATAAATTACTTCCTGGCCCTACTCACTGCATGGAAGGCAATACCCATAGCTCTTATGAAACAGAGGCTCCGCCAGGGAGCAGGAGGATTTTGCAATCTCTTGGGCTGCAGTTCACAAAGCATCTGAATGAACACTGATTATTGTCATGATTTGGATCAAGGGAGTCCCTAGAAACCAAACAAGACCAGAGAGTCGTCCCCCCTCGCCGCCCTCACGTGCCCGATGCTGAACATCAATAAACGTAGCGCAAAAGAATCAGCCTCTGTCCCAGACAGCTCACAGTCTAAATAGAGAAGACGAAGGAAGGTTTTATTAACCCCATTTCACAGATGGGCAACTGAGGCACGGCGAAATGCAGGATGGGATTTTCGGACGGGCTTACTCGTGGCCTAATGGTGCTCAAGAGTGAAACAGCCCCGGGTCAAAACAGACGTTGTTGGCTGACGGAGGAAGCCACAACTGCCGAGTCGCTCATGTGGTGCCTTCGTTGGAAGCCCTGTCTTCCTTTCGCCAGCCATAGTCAGATGTAGCCGTCCCAGGGCCAAGTCTGAGGGGTTTCTCCCTGGCCGTCACCGTCAGCAGAGCCAGGTGGGGCAATGGGATATCGGAAGCCCCATCGTTAAGGAAAGCTGTTGACTTGAAAAGGTGCCACACATACATCTAAAGGCTGCCAAGGGATGGACCCTTTCCTCTTCCCTACCCACCAGCTCCACCACTGGATGTCTCTGATAAGAAGCAGCTGCAAGATTCTCCTGCTGAGGTACAAAGCATAATGGACTCGGGTCAGTGGTTGCCCTTGTAAAGCAGGCAGGCGTGGGACTTGGTTAGGAGTCGGGTATTGAGGTCCGAGGTTGAACGGGTTTAGGAGGCCAGTGGTGTTCTGCTCCAGGGAGGTCTCACCTGGACAGCATAGCTGCTGGGTGAAACAAGTCTGTCACGCTTCCAGCACCTGTGCTTGTGGCAAGGTGGAGACCTATCCAGGACTCCTTCTTGGAGGTGTTCAGATACTATGGTGATGGGCAGCAATATATCACTCTCAGGTCCACATCTTTTGACAAAATGCCAGACTCCTGGCAGATCAATGCGACCTGCGCTGTGGTGCCATTTCTTTCCCTCTTGACTGTTTTCTTTGGGCGTCTGTAGAGAGCTTGGAAAACCATGGTTGATGGATGAGGCACAACAAAGGGACGTAACTTGCCCCAGGTGTCAGAGAACAAGTAAAGATAGCGTGAGGAATGGAACCCTCGTGTGTGTGTATGTGTGTGTGGGGGGGGGGGAGATATGCAGCTGCTCTAACCATTAGGCCATGCTGCCTCCCCCAAATGAAGACATGTTTCCTGTCCAATAATACCAGTCCAAAAATGTTCCGAAAGCACCTCATAACGGAGACATCTGCTGCAACAAGCTTAACAGACTCTTTCCAGTTTGACTTTCAGCCAGAGATGCTCATGCTGGAAATGTAAATTGGGAAACTGAGTCACAAACTCACCAGATTAGGCTTCATCAGCTTCCACCTTTATAAATTTACAGGAAAAACTATTGTCATGTATAAGGCCTGACCATATATATATCTAGGCAATAAACAGGAGAGCTGAAACAGGTAAGGGCCAAAGTTACACCATACCAGGGCACCAGGAAAATCTTCTGTATTTCATCATGGTCATCTCAGCCACTGATCCCTGGGTTTGGTCCTTTGTTCCTTCAGTTTTTGGTCTAATAGTTCTCCCAGCTGGGCCCCACTTAGACTTGGATTCTTATTCATGTACAACAATATTTATGAGCTTTTCCATGAGAAGGTCATGTGAGACCATACCAAAAGCCTTACTGAAGTCAAGGTATACCACATCTACCACTTCCCTGCTATCCACAAGGCTTGTTAGCCTTTCAGGGAAAGCCGTTTTCCTCATTAGCTTCTACATGCCTGCAAATCGGTTACTTACTTATTTGCTCTGTTATACTTTCAAATGCTGAAGTTAAGCTGATTGGTCTGTAATTGCTTGGGGTTGTCCTTATTCCCCTTTTTAGAAATGGGCACTGTATTTGCCTTTTTCCGATCCTCTTGAATCTCACCCATCTTCCATGCCTTTTCAAAGATAATTGCTAAGGGCTCAGGTATTTCATCAGGTCTGAGGGACTTAAAAACATCTAACACGTCTAAGTAAATTTTAACTTATTCTTTCCTTATTCTAGCCTCTGAGACTGCCTCATTTTCACTGGCATTCATTAAGTTAGTTATACAATTGCTACTAAACTTTTAGGTGAAAACTAAAACAAAAGAGTCATTGAGCACTTTTGCCATTTCCATATTTTTTGTTATTGTTTTCCCTCCCTTTGGATATGTCTCCCTTTGAGGTATCCCAAAATAGCTATTCCACATCTTTAACACAAGCCCATTATTTCAAAATAGATTTTGAAATAACGGGCGTGCTATGCCAGCGTTCCTGTAATCTCGTTCCACAAGGGTTAAGGGATTTCTCGAAATAGCGCATTATTTCAAAATTTGGCACTGTGTAGACAGCGCCAAGTTTCAAAATAAGCTATTTTGAAATACATTAGCTATGCAAGTTGCATAGCACAAATTGCGTAGCTTATTCCGAGATAAGGGTGCTGTGTACATGCACCCTTAGGGTATGTCTACACTACAGCACTAATTCGAACTAACTTAGTTCGAATTAGTTAATTCGAACTAAGCTAATTTGAACTAACGCATCTAGAACTAAAAACTAGTTCGAATTAGCGTTTTGCTAATTCGAACTAGCATGTCCACATTAAGTGGACCCTGAACCGGGCTTAAGGATGGCCGGAAGCAGTGCCGGCAGGGCATCACAGGAGGACTTAGAGCGTGGAGATGCTGTCTCAGGCTAGCCGAGGGCTGCGCTTAAAGGGACCCAACCCCCACCCCGGACAGACAGTTCTCAGGGGTGCCCCGCTTGCAAACCAGTCCTGGCTTGGAGTGCCCGGAGTGCCCACACTGGGCACATCACACCACTCGGCCATCAGCCCGGCTGCACTTGCTGCAGGCTGCCATCTGGGGAGAGGGGGCAATTGGGGGGCTGCAGGAGAGCTTCCACCCCCAGAAGCCCGCAGAGCCAGCCCAGTCTTCCCCATCGGGGGCTCGTACCCCATTCCTCCCTCACCTCCTTCCACTTACCCTTCCCTAGCCCCTCTTCTTGATGTACAAAATAAAGGACAATTGTGTTCAAAAATTGAATCTGTCTTTATTGAACAAAACTGGGGGAGACTGGGAAAAGGAGGTGGGAGAGGGGAAGAGAGAGGGTGGGAGAGGGGAGGGCAACTAAAATGATCAGGGGTTGGGAACAGGTCCCATATGAAGAGAGGCTAAAGAGACTGGGACTTTTCAGCTTAGAAAAGAGGAGACGGAGGAGGGACAGGATAGAGGTCTCTAAAAGCAGGAGTTGGGTGGAGAGGGTGCATACAGAAAAGTTCTTCATTAGTTTCCATAAAGAAGGACTAGAGGACACCAAAGGAAAGGAATGGGTAACAGGCTTCAAACTAGTAACAGAAAGTTCTTCTTCACAAAGCAAAGAGTCAACCTGTGGAACTCCTTGCTGCAGGAGGCTGTGAAGGCTAGAACTAGAACAGAGTTTAAAGGGACGTGAGATCAAGTCATGGAGGTTGGTTCCATGGAGTGCTATTAGCCAGGGGGTAGGAGTGGTGTCCCTGCCCAAGGTTTGTGGAAGGCTGGAGAGGGATGGCACGAGACAAATGGCTTGGTCACTGTCTTTGGTCCATCCCCTCCAGGGCCCCTAGGGTTGGCCGCTGTCGGCAGACAGGCTACTGGGCTAGATGGACCTTTGGTCTGACCCAGGACGGCCATTGTAAGCTCAGGGCTCAGGGTCGGGGGTCTCAGTGGACCCCCTTGATTTACATGCACACCTGCTCCTGGGTGGCCAGGCTGGCAGCTCTCCTGCCCTAGCCGGCCACTTTCCTGTGCCTAGTGCGGAGATTGTGGACGAGGTCCACGATGTCCGCACTAGCCCAGGCGGGTGCCCGCCTCTTGCGGTCCCGGGCAAGCTCCCGGGAGCCGCCAGCCTGGTCCCGGGAAGAGGGGGTGGGCTGGGGGGCATCGGGTGGGTGGCTCAAGCCGTGCCAGGTGCAGGGTCTGCTGGCTGGGTGCTGGCAGGCTTGCACTTGGCACGGGCACCGTAGCCAGCCCGTGCCCCTTTAAGGAGTCCGGGGCCGGGAGGGGGGCAATAGAGTTTCCCTGGTGTTGGCCAGAGTGGCCACCAGGGAAAGCTGGGGAGGGCTAGCCTCCCACTAGTTCGAATTAAGGGGCTACACACCCCTTAATTCGAACTAGCTAGTTCGAACTAGGCTTAATCCTCGTAAAATGAGGTTTTCCTAGTTCGAACTAAGCGCTCCGCTAGTTCGAATTAAGTTCGAACTAGCGGAGCGCTAGTGTAGCGCCTAGGAAAGTTAGTTCGAACTAACGTCCGTTAGTTCGAACTAACTCTGTAGTGTAGACATACCCTTATTGAGTAATGGGTCTACTCTATCTGTGGTCGTCTTCTTGCTTCTGAAATATATTTGTAGAATGTTTTCTTCTTACTCTTTATGTCTCTAGCTAGTTTACTCTTATCTGGTGCCTCAGACGTTCTAATTTTCTCCCTACTTATTTGTGTTAATTTGTTTATAGACACCCTTACCCTCGTTTCTACTTTTGTGGGGGAGGCGGGGGTTGGTTCTTTTGTTTTTGTTGTTTTGAGTTTCAGATCACTGAAGATCTCTGGGCTAAGCCAGGGTGGTCTATTGCCATAACTTCCTATCTTTCCTATGTAGTGGAATCGTTTTCTCTTCTGTCCTTAATGATATCGCTTTGATAAACTGACATCCCTGTATGTAATGGTAATGATAATTTCAATAAATTGCATTTATAGACTTTACTTATTACTGGGGCCCCACCAAATTCATGGCCGTACAAAATGTATTGTAAACCATGAAATCTGGTCCCCCTGTGAAATTTGGTCTCCTCTCTGTGAAATGTCATCTTTTGCATGCTTTTTTTAAAGTTTCAGATCACTGAAGATCTTCGGGCTAAGCCAGGATGGTCTATTGCCATAACTTCCTATCTTCCTTACATAGCGGAAACAATTTCTCTTTGGTCAATAATATCTCTTTGACTCGCTTGAACAGTTTTCCCCTTAGACCTCCTGCCCATGGAATCCTACCTACCAACTCCCTGACTTTGCTAAAGTCTGCCTTCTTGAAATCCATTGTCTTTATTGTGCCATTTTTCCTCCCCCTACCATCCCATAAAACCATAAACTCTGTCACTTCACGATCCCTTTCACCCAAGACACCTTCCACTTTCAAATTCTCAACCAATTCATCAAAGTTCACTCCCTGTTCATGAAAGTCCACTCTAGAATATCCTTTTTCCAATGGCTTTTTAGACCTTCTGAAATAAAAAATGTAAGAGGGTAAAACATTGTTCTTAAGGTCATTCATGCCCTCCCCATGTGGATAATATCCATGAATTTCCCCAGTCACGTCACCTGACAGAACTAGAGTCCAGCTGATTCGCACATGTCAAAGGGATCCTGGATGAACTGTGATGACAATATCTTCCAACAGCAACAAGAAGCAACTTAGCCCACGGAGTTCAATGCAGCCCCAAAGGACCCACATGTATCATGGGGGAAACTGAGGCATAGAGAGGTGGCATGACTTGCTCGATGTGGCGTGGAAAGTCAGCCTCGGGCACAGCAGTCTGGTCTCCTGGTCCCTAGTCTAGGTCCTTGGGAAACAGTCCCACTGTTGCAGCCAGCCTTGATACCATGTGGCACGGCTGTCTCTCTCCTGGATCTTCCTAGCCCTCGGCGGTGAGAAGGGAAACAACACCAGGAACAGCTCATGCCCATGGGGTGTCAGCCTGCTCTGGCTGCAATTCGTTTGGGCTTAGCTCCGGCAGCCAAGGCCGATGGAAACCCCAATCAGAGGTCCCACAGAGAGCTCAAAATCCACCATAAATTAACTCAGCTGCTGTATTTCCACGACACGTCCCAGGCCCTGGAAAGTCAGCCTCATGTATGAGCGTGACAGCTTCTTTCCATTTCTTCATGTGAGGTGGCTCTTCCTGTGAGTCCCGCCCGTCTTCACAGGTTCTTTTACTAGCGCCAGCCCCTCCCGAGGCCTTCAAAGGGACAATACCTGCTTGGTGAGACGTCACGCCAGCTTCTGCCAGGAAATTTGCTTCAGAGGTTGTGCGGGGAGGGGTGCCTAGCCAAAACCTGGTTTGCTAGAGTAATAGCAGCATCTACTAGGCAAAGGGAAAACAGTTTGCATGAGGGATGTAAGAGGCTAGTCGACTATCCGATAAGCACAAAGGTTTCCTGAGGGGGAGGACCCCAGAGTGTGGGAACCCTGCAGCAGGGCCGTATGCAGAGGGGACGGCACTACAGCGTGGGAGGGATGTGGGTCTTCATATAAGGTGGCAGAACCATTAACAACAACAATAACAACAAAACAGGGAACAGCGGGTGTGACACCAGCTGAAATGGGCTAAATTGTGCTGATTCCTAAATGAGCCAGTAGGGGGCACCACAGTGGTGCGTCATCCCTGGTTACCCAGGGTTACAGCGGCCCAGCTATTTTGCTGTAGTTCCTGTTGTGGAGACAGGCCAAAGTCCAGCCCTAAACAAAGTGCTGGACAGTGGTGACAGAGAACCACTGTTGCCAAATGGCTGTGAGTGATCTAAGTCAGTGTTTCTCAAAGTGGTCCACAAAACCACTCTGAGAAACCTGCTAACTGGCCACTCCAGTGTGTTTATTTACAAGCTTCACAGACACGGAGCCTTGTGGCTCCCATTGGTTTGAAATGGTGTACCAATGGGAACTGCAAGGCTCGGTGGCTGCTGAGCTGATAAATAAACGCACCAGAGAGGCCAGTTAGCAGGTGTCGCACCATGGTTTCACAGATCACTTTGAGAAACACTGCTCTAAGTTGTGGTGGACACACACATGCTCGGTCACATTGCAGCTGTACGCAAAGTATTAGGTGATGCAAACGAGGGATGTTAAATTTAAATTCATTAACTAATCGAAAATACCTGACAGTGAGAGATGTAACGAGCTCAGTCGTCTTCACTTCTCAAGAAGGCGCTTGACAAGTGACTCGGCAATGGTGTATCAGCACCATCGCAGGGAGAAAATACTGGGTACCAAAGGGCTCCTCAATTGAGTGGAGAAAGACAATGGCTAGGAGTAAATGCTAGACAAATGCAAGCAGAAAGAAAGCACACGTTTTTAGCAATGCTGGTGTTTAAACACTGGAAGAAACTACCAAGGGAAGTGATGGATTCTCTATCTCTTGATGGCTTCCCAACAAGACTGGATACCTTTCTGGATGATATGGGTCGGTCAAACACAAGGGCTCCCGAATGAAATTTTGTGGCCTGTATTACTTTGCAGGTCAGACTCGGTCAATATTTTTTGATGTGGGGCCACACCAAGATTTTGGAAAGTGGTTGAGGGTCACACTCTTCCATGATATTAATGGAGGAGGGGCAGGGTCTGGGATGGAGTTTGGGCGCGGAAGGGAGCTTGTGGTAAGGGATTGGGGTGCAGGAGGGAGAGTGGGGTTTGGGAGGGAGTTTGGGTGAAGGAGGCAGTTGTGAGCTGGAGCACTGGGCTGGCCAACAACTCATCAGATGATTTAAAGTAACTTTAATTCAGAGAAGTGGCCGAGTGGACAAACAAGGGGTTGCAGGTTACTGACCACTGAGAACTCTTGCATATATGGCTGCAGGAGCGGGGCAGAGGGTTTGGGTCTGTGGAGTAGGGGGGCAGGAGTAGGGGGCAGAGGGTTGGGGAAGCGAGGGGCTGAGATGGCAGAGACAGGCTCTGGCCAGGAGACTTACCTGAGTGACTCCTGACCAGCATATTTCTCTGGCAGGCAAGGAGCTTGCTCCACCCCCAACCAGGCTGCAGGGCCACATGCATATGTGTAAATAACTATGAGCCACAGGGGAGGGGGGCGTGGTGCTTCATGTGCTGACTGTTATTCAAACATGCAGCTTCCACTGGCCAGAAACCAGCCAATGGGATTGTGCTGGGGGTGGGAGCAGTGCCTGAAGCCTTCCCCTCCCCCCTCCAGGCTCACAGTTTTTAAAAGGAAATGTTTCTGAGTGGCATGCGGATGGAGCGAGGCAAACAGGGAGCCTGCCTGGAGTGTCCATGGACAGATCTGGTGGCTTGGTGGGTCAGATCCAGCCCATGGGCCATATTTTGCCCAGGCCTAGACTAGATGATCAAACGGTCCCTTCTGCCTGCTTACACAGCCGCTCCCCGAGTTCTGAACAAGTTACGGACCAACACTTGGTCCGTAACTCGAAGTGTTCGTAACTCGGATCCCATAGAGTTACATGGCGACCGCGCTGTTCGTAAGCGCGGCTCGCCGTTCGTTACTCGGATCCACATTTATGACCGCTTTGGCCGTAAGTGTGGATGGTCGTAAGTGGAGGTGGTCGTAACTCGGGGAGCGGCTGTATATACAATTCACTTTTAAAATAATTCCGTTCTGCCGAGACCTTCTAAGGAGTCTAATTTCCACTTTTTCGAAGGAGTCGAGATTGTGGTGCCTTATTTTGGGCATGTGTCATTCCAAGCCCTCCTTTCCTGTACCCCATGCCTCTCCACGGACATACATTTTGAAAACAGTCATTAAAACCCTTCCACCGTGTCTATTTGTGTTTCAAATATTTCTTCCCAGCATGCTGACAGATGTGTGTATTTGTCCTTCTCACTTGAAAGGCCGATGGGCCTGGGCATTTCGGCTGGTTTTATTTGATCACGTGTATTTGAGCAGCATTGCAATTTTCCTTCAGGCACGGGAGAGCCATGGTGAGAAATAATTTTTTATTATTACTAACTACCGTCCCTCTGATATATATACAGGCTCTCATTAAAAGAAAATGGTAACGAAGTGTTCCTGTTTATCACATCAGTCTCTCTGTGGTGAATGGAGTGTGGTCTAGTGATCCAAATAAGTGAACTTGGGATTCTCAGCTACTATCACCAACTATAATGCTGAGTAAGCTGTTTGATGACAGAATGCTCAGACATTAACCTACTCTTACTTTTATTATTATTATTAGCATTATCATAACACCTCAGGTCCCAATCCTACATCATGGATTTACTGTGCTCAGGGATGAAAGTAACTTTAATTTTTTACACATATTGTCCTACCACACCTGTCCCCATTTGGGGGGCTAAGGGTGGGGAGGGATGTTTGGCCATACAGCTGAACCTGTTAGAAATTTAAGTGTGGGGTGGAATGTGGGGAGATCAGGACACAGGTTTCAGGCATGTGAGGGGGGTGCTGGAGTCAAGGTTTGGGTGCTCGGGGCAGGGGATGTGAGGAGGGGGCTCAGGGCAGGGGGTTGGGTTGTGGGGGGTGCAGGAGTTAGGGCTGGGGGGTGCAGGAGTCAAGATCGTATGAGGAAAGCGCAGAGGGCTGGGTGAATGTGGGGGGGGGGGAGCAGGGGTGACATATCAGAGGGCAGGGGTGCTTATCCCTGGTTGCTGAGTGTTTTTTTCCCCCTTTTCACTGGGAACTGAGGCAAAGTGGGTAGCCTGTGAGCCTCTCTCATCTGCCCTCCCCCAAGCAGCCCAGAGTGAGAGCAGGCTGTAGCTCCCCCGCCCCCCCAAAGCCAAGCTGTCTGCTTTGACATGGCAGCCTGCAGGAAGCCCATGACAAAACAAAAAGACAGCCCCTGGCTCATTGGTTATACAAACATAAAACAATAACAAATCCCTAAGGGTACATCTAGACCATGGGGGGTGGGGGGGAGGCAGGAGAGGGTTGGGATACCAGAGGTATTCCTCAAAAAATTCCGCCGCATCCAGGGAACACGTTTGCTCATCGCTTTTTTTTGCAGAAATGCAGACATGCTCTTTCGAAAGCTCCATCTTCTTCATTCCAAAATAGGGTTTTTTTCCCCAAAATTTGGCCCACGGTAGCAGGGCAAAATTTCGGAAAAGCCTCTTCTGGAAAAAAAAGCAGAAAAAGGTGTAGTCTAGATGTACCCTAACATCCAAATGAGACTCTCCAAGAAAGATTTTCAGCCCACTTTGGGCCCCACTACCCAATTTAATCTCACTGACTATCACATCAGGGTGACCTACTTTCCCCACACAATAACCTTCCTAAATCCATCCCTTCCTCACAAAGACAATTGCACAAAACATTTCCACACAGTTCCAAAGACAAGAGGATAAAGACATTCAAACTAAAACAACTTTGAGCACTTTAGGAAAAGGCATTGGGACATATGCAAATTCAACCTGACAGGAAGTAGGACACATCCTCCGTTTTCCATTTGCACCTATTGGAGGAGCTAGAGTCTTTAATGTGCAAATTATAACTGGAGGTGTGTCGGAAAAAGCACCCTCAGTTTTCCCCTTTTGCCTACGAGGGGATCCAAGAAGTTTTTATTCGCAGCAAGTCTGCTTTTTTACAGCCGCTTTACTCAGCCCAAGAGAGGAAGCAATTCATTGCTCACTGCTCCGGCTAGGGAAAAGGTAGTAGGATGGTGCAATCAGACCTACCAATGGGGGAGGAAGCGGGAGAAAGGAGGCAACCGCCCCTGGGCCTAGCAATACACAAGAGGCATGAAGTTCTGGAACCTTGGGCACTCATCGCTACTGGAGCCCTGCACGGTTTACTCTGGACAGCTCTGAAAGCTGGCTGGGGAGGCTGGCCCCCGGCCTTGCCTAGTCCATACAAACCCCCGTCCCTTCTATTTGAGGCTCCGCCTCTTTCATCTGAGGCCCCACCCCTTCCACCTGAGGCCCCGCCCCATCCAGGAATGGGGTGCTTTCCCTTCACACTTTGCCAAGAGGCCCAGCAATTCTGTTGCTCCTCCCCTCCTCCTGCCGAATGCAACTTTTATTCAGCTGTTCCTCCACACCATCCTCGTTTGTACCAGATCGCTGTTTCACTCTGTCCCACTGCCCACATACCCCCCTGGCAAGCTGGCTGAAGCTTTGTGAACAAAAAGGTTTTTTAATGGAAATGTGGCCATTCTTGCAAAACCATTGTCAAGGCCGTGTGCAATTTCTTCCCCCTTTTTCACAAAAAGAATTCTGACGTCTTTGACAATTTCATCCAAAAGCTACAAATGTTTACTCAAAACCAGCCCATCCTTTAGACTCATTAACCATTTGATCGTATTTTGGATGCTTTGATCCTGTTTTCGATAAAATGTCCAGTTTAAAAAAAATTAAAAATGGAAGTTACATTAAGTTGAAGTCGCAACATTCTGCAAACATCAGAAGCTGATTTATAGCAGCATTGACTTCTGTGGCATGGTACCGATTTACACCAGCTAGGCCTTGGGCTCATTGACTTACTTGGAGCTAGGCCAGTTTACACCAGCTACAGTTTTGATCCAAATGACTTCAGTACAATTGCACTGATTTACACCAACTAGGAACAGGTTTCATGGACTTCAAAAGAGTGTTACCACAGTGAGGAGCCTGGCCCATGGTTATAAATGCTTCTGAAGCTAACAGAGTACAGCTTGAACCTTTCTAGTCCAGAACTCTCTTTTCCGAAAACATCCGTGGTCCGGTATGATTTTAGTTCACTTTTCATGAGTGTGGCCAAGTTTCCTGTGGTCCCATAAAGTTTGTTTCCAGCCATCAGTCCTGGCTCTTGGTGTTCTGTGTTGTTATTTAGCTCTAATGTACCCCTAAATGCTGTACCCCTAAATGCCTTCTAGCAGTCCAGCAAGCGGTGGAAGTGTTGGTAATGCTGCTACACAATATTAACCTTCTGCGGTTTGGCAAATTCTCTGGTTTGGAATCGGCTAGGTCCCGAGGGTGCCAGACTAAAGAGGTTCAACCTCTACTGCTCTCTGCCATGATGAAGTCTTGGGGGATCCTCAGAGCGAGAGGGAAGATTAAACAGAGGTTCCCAAACTTTGGCCAGCACAATTCCATTTTAAATTATTATTTTCTTCCAGAACCCCAGACAGCCTCCAAAATGGCACCCTCTGCACAGGACCTTATACTTACGGGGCATGGCAGTCTCACTATGCGGCAAGTGCCATTCTGTAGAGAGAAATGGAATCCTCCATGGTCATCACCTCACACACACATTACAAATGCGGTCCTGCTGTGCGGCTCAAGATGGAGCCTTCCTCACACTAGGGATTGCTGTGCCTCCGTCTTCCGACAGCATGGGTTGTGACCCACAGTCTGGGAGCTGCTGAGCAGTGTTGTCTTCAAGTCGTCATTGTCAAGTCCAAGTTGAGTCTCAAGTCACTACAGTTCAAGTCTCAAGTCGAGTCTCAAGTCTTAATTTAAAAAATGTCAAGTCACTTTTGTACAACCCATCAATAGCGGCATTTTTGGACAATTTTTTCACCAAGTCGATTGAACAAAATTAGCAAGTCTCAAGTCGAGTCTCAAGTCACAAACAATGAACCTGAGTCGATTGTCAAGTCGCGTCACCTCGGCGACTTAAGTCGGACTCGAGTTCAAGTCGTGGGACTCGAGTCAACGACTCTGCTGCTGAGACAAAACACGTGTTCCTCCCGTGCCTAGTCAGGAACTGCCATTCTTCATTGCCCACCCCTTAGCTTTTTAATGAAATGTTCATGGTTAGACCACACAAGCCCAGGCACATCGCAAGACAGCAATCTCTCCGTAAAGGAGGCGTGCCAGGAATTCCTTCAGCCTTCGGTTGTGAACGTAAACCACTGGCAGCAAACGTGTTTCGAGCAATAACAGCTATGTCATGTTTCCTGGAACAGAGGCAGCATGGAGTAGCGTAGGAAAAGGAAAATAAACACCACCTCAGATTCTGAATCATCCGTCATAAATTTACACATGCACAAAACCAGCATGGAGGACGTTTATACAAGAAGTGGGCAGTTTTCGTCCCTTCGACTTGTGTCACCGTTTGATGGGTGATTTCAATCTGACGAGCCTGCTGAGAGCAGAGAAACAAGAAACCTAACCCCTTCAGCCCCCGGTCTCGCTTGAACGTCTCAGACTAGGCCTGTTGAATGAACAGACAATTCACTCAGTCGTCTCAGGTTTGAAACCTTGATTTGTGGCAGGCCGTTTATTGGTTCACGTTGGTTCACATTGGTCACCTCCGTGGAAAGATAGCACATGAAACCCTGAACCCATGGAAATCATAGGTAAATCTCGCCTGGATTACCGTTAAAGCCACCATTTCGCCCGTCCAGTCGTTAGCCAAATGCTATGGACCAAAACCTGAGCGGGTGTAAATCTGCATAACTTCACTGACATCGGTGGAACTATGCTGTTCTACTATCGGGAGGGTCCGGTCCCATGTGAAGGCTTGTATCCACTCACCAGAAAGAATTCCACCTCCCCTATGCACCAAGCTAATATGATCCTCTTAGTTTATAACCTCTTCTATGGGCAGAGAGTAAGAGAAGCATGACACCCCCAAACTCTATGCACACCAGGATGGTACAGACTGATGTGAGGTTTAGGCGATGAAAAGTCTACTCCATGTAGTGCTTATACTCACATATATCATTGGGAGCACGGTGTCACATGGACCCGAGTGGTGCTTCAGCCATGCTAGGGGGAAATCACATGGTGGCTGGCATGGGTGAGGGGGGTGTAAGAGGCAGTTTCCACCCACACATCGCCCGGGCTTCAGTCATGTTGAGGTTGGGATCACATGCTGCCACCCTCCTGGTGCTCCAGGGCTGGGAACTCTGGGTCCTTGTGTCATCTGCCCTCCCCATACTCCAGGGAGGCTCATACAGAGGACTGGAGATCTGCCCCTGCAGTGGGGGGCGTGGCTGCTGCAGGGGGTGGGGCCTCAGGTGGAAGAGAAAGGGCTAAGGTTGCCTTCCTCAGTCCTAGGTTCACCTGCCGCCCATGAGGGCTAAGCTGGTTAATGTCTCTAATGCAGACAAGGTCTGAGCTCTAGGCAGAGAAACAGAGCCAATTTAGGCCTCGGTTGGAGTATTAGGTCCAGTTCTGGGCTCCACATTTCAAGAAAGATGTGGAGAAATTGGAGAAGGTCCAGAGAAGAGCAACAAGAATGATTCAAAGTCTAGAGAACATGAGCGATGAGGGAAGGCTGAAAGAATTGGGCTTGTTTAGATTAGAAAAGAGCAGACTGAGAGGAGACGTGATAGCTGTTTTCAAGTATCTAAAAGGGTGTCACAAAGAGGAGGGAGACAAATTGTTCTCCTTGGCTCTGAGGTAGGACAAGAAGCAATGGACTTAGGGTACGTCTAGACGACAGGGTTTTGTCGACGGAAGTTTTGTCGACAGATACTGTTGACAAAACTTCTGTCGACATAGAGCGTCTAGACACATTCAGTTCTGTCGACAAAGCAAGCTGCTTTGTCGACAAAACCCTGTAGTCTAGACGCAACCCTAGATGCAATAACACCTTCTGTCGACAGAACTCTGTCGACAGAAGGCGTTATGCCTCGTAAAATGAGGTTTACCAGCGTCGACAAAACTGCTGAGTTCTGTCGACGTTATGTCGACAGAACTCAGCGGTAGTGTAGATGCAGGTATAGTGTTGTCGACAAAAGTCCACTTTTGTCGACAAAACTCAGTAGTCTAGACTCACCCTTAAACTGCAGCAAGGGAGGTTTAGGTTGGACATGAGGAAAGGTGTCAGGGTGGTCAAACACTGGAATAAATTGCCTAGGGGGGTTGTGGAATCCCCATCCCTGGAGATATTGAAGAGCAGCTTAGACAGACACCTGTCAGGAATAATCTAGACGGTGCTTGGTCCTGCCATGAGGGCAGGGGACTGGACTTGATGACCTCTCGAGGTCCCTTCCAGTTCTAGTATTATTTGATTCTATAATGTGATTCTGTCATTAAAACTCAGGAGTCTGATATACCACAGTGTTACTCTACCTGCATGTGGGTGTAAACGCAGTGACGCCCAGAAACTTGCACCAGTGTAAACACAGAGGATCGTACAGGTGAACTAGGCCCAAGGTCCCCCCACCTTTGCAATAACATCTGGGGAAGGCCAGGGTGATGTATTCCATTGGGAATGTTCCAGTCGAAATCACGAAATCACATCCCCACGAGGCTTCTGCGTGGAAGCAATAACCTCTGGACTGGTGTAGGAAACCCCCATGGTGCTGCTGAACATCTTCTAAGGACCTGCCGGCTTGCTGCATGCGTCTCAGCAACTGGGTTGTATCTCTCTCTTCAGCAAGCCTTCTCCGGCCAGCTGGCAAAGGACTGATAGCTCCACACTTCACAGGGACAAACGGCTACCCTCAACCCAGCAACAATAGAGCCTTTGAAAATCTCAGTTCGCGTCCCAAAGGTCAGCATTCCTAATGGAGTACTTACCTTCATTAGAGCCCCATTCATCTCCCTCCGGCCTGTCAGCAGCAAAACCTTATCTCCGCTCAGCGAGGCATCAAAGCAGAGCCACCCAGGGCTTGCTGGCCTTGCGCGTCTACATGAAAGGAGTCACAGAGAGATTCCCCTGCAGGATAAATTGGGCTCTCGTGAGGGGGGGAGGGGAAAACGTTTGGCTTAGCTGAACAGTTAACACTGTGGCAGGCCAGCAGGCACCCAGGAGATAACCAAGCTTTTGTTGCTTCTCAAGGTTGGGTTTCAGAGCACTTCTGCAGTGCTTCCTCTTGTGGCCTGTACTTCTCCGGCGCTTTTATTCTCTCAGTCTTTTTCCTACTGTGGTCCGCTACTTGTGTAACAGTAGCACCTAGCGGCACGAGTCACAGGCACAGTCCCATTGTGTTAGGGATGGCACAAATATATACAGGTTGGACCTCCCTGGTGTGGCACTTTCAGGACCTGACTGGTTCTGGTCTAGGGAGTTTTCCAGACCAGAGGAGATCTGGGGTGGGGGGAAGCTGGACTTCTCTCACCAGACTCCGAAGGTGAGGCAGTCCTGCTGACCTCATGGCAGCCCTGCCTGACCTCGCGGCATTCCCACCACCCCACTACAGCTCCCAGCAGCCCTGTGAGCTGAGGGCTCTGCTGTCCCATGAGTGTCGTCCTCCCCACTGGCTTCTCTTCTCCACCCCGGGTGGGCTCCCCTGGCCTGCTAGCCCCACCAGCTGGCTCCACTCTGAACTACCAACCACTGTACTGCCATGGCTCTCTAGTCCCACAACATCCATGATCCTTCTGAACCATGGATGTTGCTGGACCAGAGAGTCCCGGACAAACTGTATGAAGTAGGGTGAGTCCAAAAGTTTCCATAATAAAACATCAGAAACAAATAAAAGGAAGTTTTTCTTCACACAGTGCATAGTCAACCTTTGGAACTCCTTGCCAGGGTTTAAAAGAGAACTAGATAAATTCATGGAGGTTATTTCCATCAATGGCTATTAGCCCATATGGGTAAGGTATGGTGTCCCTAGCCTCTGTTAGAGGGTGGAGATGGATGGCAGGAGAGAGATCGCTTGATCATTACCTGTTTGGTTCACTCCCTCTGGAACACCTGGCATTAGCCACTGTCGGCAGACAGGACACTGGGATGGATGGATCTTTGGTCTGATCCAGTATGGCCATTCTTATGTTCTTATGTTGGAGTTTAGCTCTCATTCGCCGCCCCTCCCCTTCTCCCCCCAAAAAAGTGTCCACTTTCTGCAGAAAACGGATTGCTTTGTCAAAAACCTCCAGAACAAAATGGAGATAAATCAGGCAGCAGGAATGGTAAACCTATAGGAGACTATTTTAACCTCCCTGGACATTCAATAATGGTTTGAAAAGTAGCCATCCTTCTAGAAAGAAATGTTATCACCTGATTACAGGGAGAGTCTGCTGAACTGGAATTCATTTACAAATGCGATACTATCAACTTGGGCTTAAATAAAAATATGAACTGGTTAAGGCACTGCAAAGGCAATTTTCCTTGCCTTTGATATTCACATTTACACATCAAAATCTGTGAATGGGTCACATCCAGCCTGATTTAATTAGCCTCATTAGCACTGGTCCTAGGGTTGACAGGAAACTACTTTTGCTGTTATAGATACCCTGGATTCTCTAATTTCCACTGAGGAAGTGGGTTTCACTGATGAAAGCCCCATGATATAATATATTTCTTAGTCTATAAGGTGCCACATGACCGCTCGTTGTTTTCCAAATCTCTAGATTCAGAGATGCCGTCACAAAGCCCTATGGCAGGGGCTCGCTACCTTCATCGTATGGCAAGCCCCTTCTGACAACCCACAACACAACCCCAACAAGCCTGAGCCCCGCTGCCCCAACCAGGTGTGTGTGTGTGTGTGTGTGTGTGTGTGTGGAATTACAAAGTTGATTCCCAAAGCCTTCAGCCTGAAGTACAAGGTCTGTAGCCTGAGACTCACCACTCATGGCTGAAGCCCTGGGACTCCTCTTCAGCCTAAGTTGGTGGGGCTCAGCCTTTGGCTACCCCCCTGCAACGCCATGCCTGGCAGCCCCATTAAAATGGGGTCCCAGCTAGCTCAGAGCTGGTGCCACCACTCAGGAGAAATTCCAGCACCGCCCAGGCGATTAGCAGAGGGCCCACAGCTGGTTTTTTGTTCCTACTGGTGATGCACATCACACGTGCCTTGGTGTGTAACCTTGCTGTGTAACCACCACCAGGCGGATTTGAATCTGGGACTTCTGAAGTGGAGTCTAGGAGCCTCTGCCCTCTGAGCTAAAAGCCAGCTGGCTCCCAGGCCATGCTGTAGAGGTCTCTTGATCTTAACTGTTGCTGTGATCTAAGTGCCACTGCATGGTAACCACACTAGGCATGTGGGTTACAGGTGCACATAGAAAAACGTAGCCTGTACATGGGTGGAAAAAATCCGGAAATGGAAAGGGCTAGAGGGAGCATTGGTCCTGACCCACAGTATGAGAACGGCTTCCGTAGGGGTAAGGCCCTACCAAATTCACAGTCGTGAAAAACACATCGGGGACTGTGAAATCTAGCTATTGGAGGGAAGGGATAGGCACAGGGCTGAGGAAACCACAGTGCACCAAGTTCCTACCTGTTAGTCCCACCCAGACTGGGCAAGGACAGGACTTCCTCTTCCTCCCCTGCATGGCCCCTCTCCTGGGGAGATCAGCCCCCCTCCCCTACTGGGGACCTCCCCCAGCTATGGGAAGCTCCGGGGCTGCACTGTCGTCAGAGCTGGATTCCGGAGGAGGTTCCTGGAGGCGGAGATGGAGCGCCATGTAGGGAAACAGGAAGTCCTGCCCCTGCCCAGCCCAGCTGGAATTAGCAGGTAGGAGCCCCCACCTGGAAGGGTCCCAGCTGCATGAACCTAAAAGACAGCCTGGAACTGAATAAAGGGTCAGAAAAGCTGGAGTACTGTGTCCAGTTCTGGGCGCCACATTTCAAGAAAGATGTGGAGAAATTGGAAAGGGTACAGAGAAGAGCGACAAGAATGATTAAAGGTCTAGAGAACATGACCTATGAAGCCAGGCTTCATGAACTGGGCTTGTTTAGTTTGGAAAAAAGAAGATTAAGGGGGGACATGATAGCGGTTTTCAAATATCTAAAAGGGTGTCACAAGGAGGAAGGAGAAAATTTGTTCCTCTTGGTTTCTGAGGAGTAATGGGCTTAAAGTGCAGCAAGGGAGGTTTAGATTGGCTATTAGGAAAAAATTCTTAACTGTCAGGGTGGTCAAATATTGGAATAAATTGCCAAGGGAGGTGGTGGAATCTCCCTCTCTAGAGATATTTAAGAACAGGTTAGATAGACATCTGTCAGGGATGGTGTAGGTGGAGCTTGGTCCTGCCTTGAGGGCGGGGGGCTGGACTCGATGACCTCTTGAGGTCCCTTCCAGTCCTATGATTCTATGATTCTATGAAAGAGTACCGAAAATAACGAGGGGGATGGAACGACTGCTGTATGAAGAGAGATGAACGAGACTGGGACTTTTCAGCTTGGAAAAGAGGCGACTGGGGGAGGGTATGATGGAGATCTAAAAAACCATGCCTGCTGTGGAAAAAGTAGAGAAGGAAGCTGGGAACGGGTGACCAGGGAGGGATCACGTGATGATTCCGTTTTGTTCCCTCCCTCTGGGGCACTTGGCAATGGCCACTCTCGGCAGACAGGGTTCTGGGCTAGTTGGACCTTTGGTCTGACCCGGTCTGGCCGTTCTTATGTTCTAATAGTTGCAGGAAGCTCCACAGTTATGAGTGTGGCAATCCTGCAACCCCCTTACAACGGCTTTCTGACGCCCCCATGATCCTCTTGAGGGTTGGGCCCTCCCTCCCCCAGTTACAACCCCGTGAAATTTCAGGTGTAAACACACGATGCTGATTGTCAGGGATGGCACTTGGTCCTGCTGTGAAGGCAGGGGACTGGACTCGATGACCTTTCAAGGTCCCTTCCAGTTCTAGGAGATGGGCAATCTCCATTAATTTAAAAAATATATATATTTTTTAAATTTTGATCCATTTAAAATCAACTTGTCTATGAAACTGACCAAATTGAAGCATGAATGTATTCAAGTCCAATCCATAGATACTGCCGTTGGGATGCCTTTCTGAGACAGTTGTTCCTGTGGGCTAGGTGGACCAGATGAATTTTATCTCCCATAGTGCACCAGGGCAGGGGCACGGGCATCTCCCATCAGAAATGGAGACTGAGGTGCACCATGGAGCAAGTAGTCCAATAAGAGAACATAATCTGTAGAGGGGAATGGGACCATGAGGCACCCGAACTACATATCCCATCAGGCACAGCGGGGGGCATTTCCAAACTGAACTGTTTCAGGTTTTAGTTGAAATACTTCAGACTTTGATTTTTTACTGAAATGTCAACACTTACAACAAACAAACAAACAAAGAGTTTCTGCAAATTCTGTCCTTACTCTTTGGTTTTCTTGTCTCTTTGAGGAGCAGAAATCTGCTTTCCGAGTTTTGCACCCGGTTCCAGTGAGCTATTGAGAAGCAACAGAGGCTGAGATTGAAGGGAAAGGTCTAAGTCAGGGACGGGTATAGAATCATAGAACCCTAGGGCAGGAAGAGACCTCAGGACTCATCGAGTCCAGCCCCCTGCCCAAAACAACCCCAACTCAATCATCCCAACCAGGGCTTTGTCAAGCTGGGACTTCAAAACCTCTAGGGATGGAGATTCCACCCCTCCCTAGGGAACCCATCCCAGTGCTTCCCCACCCTCCTAAGGAAATTGTTTGTCCTAATATCCAACCTAGACCTCCCCCACTGCAACTTGAAACCATTGCTCCTCATTCTGCCATCTGTCACCCCAGAGAACAGCCTCTCTCCATCCTCTTTGGGACCCCCCTTCAGGTAGTCAAAGGCTGCTACCAAATCACCCGTCCGAATAAGGAAAGAGCAGAGGCATGGCGGGTGTCGCCCAGCACAACCCAACTTCTCTCAAAAGAGACCGTTCGCCCTAGTTTTTCACCGAACGTCGGCAGATTCCACCTGCCGGGCAGCCAGGGGAGGAACAACCTGCTGAACATGCTCAGGCGCGGGGAAAAGGCCTGCAAACCAAAGCCATCATGCCTTCCCTGACCGGCAAGCTGGCCCATAATTCTCTCTGAAAAGATGTTTATTTTGGAAAACACAGCTATGTCTAGAATGCAAATATATAAGGGAAGAGGTCGGAACGAGAGCCAATCTGCTTTCATTCAAGGCCACAGAGTCCTAATCAGCTAAGAGAGCACACACACACACACACACACACACACAGTTTTTACACACACACAAATGCTTCTCACATACTTTTCACACACTTTTCAAATGCGCACACACTTTTCACACACACATAAACACGTGTCTCACACGCTTTTCTCACACACAGTTTATACACACACTTTTCACACATACACATGCTTCTCAAACACTTTTCAAATGCGCACACACTTCACACACACACACATTTTTCTCACACACACAAACACTTTTGTCTCACAGACACACTCACACACTTTTTACACACACTTTTCACACACACATACATTTTTCTCACACACCCACACACTTGTCACACACAATTTTCACAGACACACACACACACACACAGATTTTTTCAGGTAGGGCCAAATGCCAAGGTCTGTGGTTTTTCTGCTGTAGGAAGGCTGGCTGGTTTCAGCTGACTGGTTTCACGAGAGCACATAAACTCCTTGGACATGCCACAATTTCACCTCCATCCACTGGGAGAGCCAGCACCATTACTCCTTGACTCCAGCGTGGATGCCGAATACATGTGCCAGGTCACATGCATGAAGGCAGCAGTTTTGAGGTGCTATGACCCATTGCTCTGGACAGAATCAGAGTCACTCAAGGAACATCTACACTATGGGATAAAGTCAAATTAAGCTACACAACTTCAGCTAGGTTAATTGCATAGCTGAAGTCGAAGTACCTTAACTTGACTTTTGGTGTTGCTCACACTACAGGATTCAAAGGAAGAACACACTCTTCCTTCGACTTCATTTACTCCTCATGAAAGCAGGACTACCGGCATCAACCAGCACGCCCCTCTTGGTTCGAATTAGCGTGACTTCCCTAGACCCGCAAATTCAAACCCTAGGGCTACGTCTAGACTGGCATGATTTTCCGCAAATGCTTTTAACGGAAAAGTTTTTCCGTTAAAAGCATTTTTGGAAAAAAGCGTCTAGATTGGCAGGATGCTTTTCCGCTAAAGCACTTTTTGCAGAAAATCATCCATGCCAATCTAGACGCGGTTTTGCGCAAGAAAGCCTCAATCGCCATTTTCGTGATCGGGGCTTTTTTGCGCAAAACAATACCGCGTTGTCTACACTGGCCCTCTTGCACAAAAGCATTTACGCAAGAGGGCTTTTGCCCGAACGGGAGCAGCATAGTATTTCCGCAAGAACTCTGACAATCTTACATGAGATCGTGAGTGCTCTTGCGGAAATTCAAGCAGCCAGTGTAGACAGCTGGCAAGTTTTTCCGCAAAAGCAATTGCTTTTGTGGAAAAACTTGCCAGTCTAGACACAGCCTAGAAGATCAACAGCGGCAGCTTTGATCTTCCTCTGTAGTGTAGATGTACCCTCATCTGTGTGTCATAGGCCCAGTACTGCTAACAGAGATTCTCTTTCCATTCAAGTGACAGAAGCTCCTGCTTTCAGAGGAGGAAGATCCTGCGGTAAGTCCAAACTGCAGCGGCTTGTAGCACCGTAACAGACACAAGTTCTGAGAAAGCGCCTGATTTGTTACCATGCCGGCCTACCTCGCAGGGGTTAATTCATGAATGGCTGCCACCAAGTCTTCACTCCCCAGAAGGGCTAAGTGAGGAGACGACAGCAGGCCACCACAGATGGAAGAGCGCCTCAGTTTCTGAGGGGGAAAGATTCCCTGTCCTAGGGAAAAAAATTGGCTGCTGGAGGGAGGGAGTGAACGCACACGCTGCAAAGCAGCAAATGCTGCAAGCCAATGCCATAAATCCACCAAATGAGATGCTGGTGACATTATAGACCCGTTTTGTTAGTTTTTCCAGCTGAGTGGTCGACCACAGACCATGATTTATACTCGGTGGTCCTGGCCAGAGGGGCTCAAAGGGGAGGGGCCCGCAAAATTGTAATTTCTGATGAACGCACGTCTTGAGGAGGGAGAAAGAGAGGAGTTTATTCCTGCTGCCAGGGAGACGACCTCACTGGGGGAAGCGGAGGAAGAGGGGGCGAGAGGTCTGCACCCGCGCCAACGTCTGAAAAGGAAAACCAGACAGTAGGAAGGGCGTGATGGGGCCCAGCAGCGCTGTCACTCCAAGTATGTGCTTCACCAGACGAAACGCCTCCAGGACTGACACAAAGGGCGGGGCTGCTGCTGTGGGCCGGGAGCGGCACATGGGGGAGCTGGTGGACTGGCAGGGAAAACCCCACTGGGCAAAGGCTGGCTCAAAGCCCCTCCCCTCCTGGGAGGTGATATCTGGCTCTTGTGGCCCATTCCACCAGCTTGAGGGAAAGGCAGCCAGGTGGACCTTGTCTGGTACCTCCCCACCCCCCAGGTCTCTCAAGGTGCATTGACACTCCCACAACTGCAAGTCTCAGGACCCAAGTCACCTGACTTGAGCTTGTGGGGTTCGTGCGACAGGCTAAACATAGCAGCATAACATAAGAACATGAGAATGGCCAGACGGGGTCAGACCAAAGGTCCATCTCGCCCAGTATCCTGTCTGCCGACAGTGGCCAATGCCAGATGCCCCAGAGGGAAGGAACAGAACAGGGAATCCTCATGTGATCCCTCCTATGTCACCTATTCCCAGTTACTAAGGGTACATCTAGGCAGCAGGGCTATTTTTCGAAATAATGGCCATGTTATTTTGGCCTCCCTGTAGCTCTCATTCCATGAGGGTTAAGGGATGTGTCGAAATAGCGTGTTATTTTGAAATTTGGCACTGTGTAGATGCGCCA
Organism: Pelodiscus sinensis; assembly: GCF_052426305.1. NCBI lineage: Eukaryota > Metazoa > Chordata > Testudines > Trionychidae > Pelodiscus > Pelodiscus sinensis. The sequence continues at coordinate 256,917,671 of NC_143053.1, forward strand.
CATTTGGAAATAAGCTATTTCGAAATACAATCGAAATAAGATACGCCATTTGCACCGCACAAATGGCCTATCTTTTTTTGAGTTTAGGGTGCTGTGTAGATGCACCCTAACAGAGGCCAGGGACTCCATTCCTGCCCATCGTGGCTAATAAGCATTGATGGACCTAACCTCCATGAATCTATCTAGTTCTTTCTTGAACCCTGTTAAAGTTCTGGGCTTCACCACATCCTCTGGCAAGGAGTTCCACAGGCTTACAATGTGCTGTGTGAAGAAAAACTTCCTTTTGTTTGTTTTAAATCTGTTCCTTATTCATTTCATTTGGTGACCCCTAGTTCTTGTGCTCTGGGAACAAATAAATAACTTTTCCTTATTCACTTTCTCCATACTGGTCATGATTTTATAGACCTCGATCATATCTCCCGGAAGTCTCCTCTTTTCTAAGATGAAAAGTCCAAGTCTTTTTAATGTCTCTTCATATAGGACCCATTCCAAACCTCTCATCATTTTTGTTGCTCTTTTCTGAATCTTTCCCAATGCTAAGATACCTTTTCTGAGCTGGGGTGACCACATCTATAGGCAGTATTCAAGATGTGGGCGTACCATGGATTTATAGAGAAGCAATAAGATATTCTCTATCCCTTTTTTAATGGTTTCAAACATTGTTTGCTTTTCATAGAATCATAGAATCATAGGACTGGAAGGGACCTCAAGAGGTCATCGAGTCCAGCCCCCCGCCCTCAAGGCAGGACCAAGCTCCGTCTACACCATCCCTGACAGATGTCTATCTAATCTGTTCTTAAATATCTCCAGAGAGGGAGATTCCACCACCTCCCTTGGCAATTTATTCCAATATTTGACCACCCTGACAGTTAGGAATTTTTTCCTAATGTCCAATCTAAACCTCCCTTGCTGCACTTTAAGCCCATTACTCCTTGTCCTGTCCTCAGAAACCAAGAGGAACAAATTTTCTCCTTCCTCCTTGTGACACCCTTTTCGATATTTGAAAACCGCTATCATGTCCCCCCTTAATCTTCTTTTTTCCAAACTAAACAAGCCCAGTTCATGAAGCCTGGCTTCATAGGTCATGTTCTCTAGACCTTTAATCATTCTTGTCGCTCTTCTCTGTACCCTTTCCAATTTCTCCACATCTTTCTTGAAATGTGGCGCCCAGAACTGGACACAGTACTCCAGCTGAGGCCTAACTAGTGCAGAGTAGAGCGGCAGAATGACTTCACGAGTTTTGCTTACAACACACCTGTTGATACAACCTAGAATCATATTTGCTTTTTTTGCAACAGCATCACACTGTTGACTCATATTCAACTTGTGGTCCACTATGACCCCTAGATCCCTTTCCGCCATGCTCCTTCCTAGACAGTCGCTTCCCATCTTGTATGTATGGAACTGATTGTTCCTTCCTAAGTGGAGCACTTTGCATTTCTCTTTATTTTTGTGATGGTCGCTCTACACAGAGTGGATAGAACTATGCACGGTGACTCCAAGATCTCTCTCTCGAGTGGTAACAGCTAATTTAGTTTAGTCCCCATCATTTTGTACATATCAGTTTGTAGGCACAGGCGTTTGGTTTTGAGTTGGAGCCCCAATTCAGAGGCCTATCTCCCCTCTCCTCTCCCGGGTTACGACTCCAGCCTGACTGGGAGAGTTTACACTGATATTTGTGCCCTAGAGCATGAGCACAAGTCAATTTTTTTAAAGGGGCTTCCAGGGAAGTCACAGCAATTCCAGGCCAGTCAGCCTGACTTCTGTACCAAGTGAACAGGTTGAAATGATAGTACAGAATTGTCAGACTCAGAGATGAATATAGTTGATGGGGGAAGAGTGAACATGGTTTCTGTGAAGGGAAATCATGCCTCACCAATCTACTAGAGTTCTTTGAGGGGGCCAACAAGTAGGGTTGCCAGGTGTCCGATTTTGAACCGGACAGTTCAGTATTTTCACCTCCCGTCCAGTAAAAAAAATTCAGAAAATACCGGACATCTAAAATATCCAGTACTTTCTGATTTTTTTCCCGGCCAGGAGGGCTATCTGGCTCAATATGGAGGCAGCCTGGCAATCCTACTGCTTACTGGCTTCCACAGGGGAGCTGTCCGGCCCGGCGCAGGGAGTCAAAATGGCCATGAGCAGCCTGTTCGGGCCAAAAAGCCTCACCACACAGTTTTTAAAGGGGCCAATTTTTTTTTAAAGAACTCTCAGGGTCCTTTTTTTGCCCAACAAACTATTTCCTGGTGTGTTTTTGATTTTTTTGTTCGGTATTTTTTCTGAAACTATCTGGCAACCCTACCAACAAACATGTAGATAAGGGGAATCCAGTGGATATAGTCTACTTAGATTTCCAGAAAGCCTTTGACAGGATCCTGCACCAAAGTCTCTTAAGCAATGCAAGCTGCCATGGGATAAGAGGGAAGTTCCTCTCATGGATTGATAACCGGTTAAAAGACAGGAAACAAAGGGTAGGAATAAATGGTCAGTTTTCAGAATGGTAACTAGTGGTGTGCCCCAAAGGTCTGTACTGGGACCAATTCTATTTAGAATATTCATAAAAGAGCTAGAAAAAGGGGTACATATTGAGTAGGCCAAATGTGCAGATAATACAAAGCTACCCAAGGTAGTTAAGCCAAAGCAGACTTTGAAGAGTTTCAAAAGGATCTCATACAATTAGGTGACTGGGCAACAAAATGGCAAGTGGAATTCAATACCAATAAATGCGAAGTAATGCACATTGGAAAAACATAATCCCAACTACAAATATATAAAATGACAGGGAATGAATTAATTGCTACCACACAAGAAAGACATTGTGGAGTCATTGTTGATAGCACTCTGAACATGTCCATTCAGTGCGCAGCAGCAGACCAAAAAGCAAACAGAATGATGGGAATCACGAAGACAGACAATGATGGGAATAACAAGAAAGACAATATCGTATTGCATCTTTCTAAAACCATGGCAAACCCACATTTTGAATTATGCGTGCAGATGTGGTTGACCCATCTCAAATAAAATATATTGGAATTCGAACTGGAAAAAGTTCAGAAATGGGCAACAAAAATTAACCAGGGTATGGAATGGCTGCCATATGAGGAGCAATTTTTCAGCTTGGAAAAGTGACAGCTAAGGGGGGAAATGATAGATGTCTATATAATCAAGCCTGGTGTGCAGAAAGTAAATAAGGAAGTGCTATTTACTCCTTTTCATAACACAAGAACTAGGGGCTCACCACATAAAATGAATAGGCAGCAAGTTAAAACCAACAAAATGAAATAGTTCACGCAGCACACTGTGAACCTGTGGAACTGCTTGCCAGAGAATGTTGTGAAGATTAGGGTGTTAACAGGGCCCAAAAAAGAGCTAGATAAAGTCATGGAGGTTAGGTCCTTTAATGGCTTTTAGGATGGGCAGAGATGGTGTCTCTAGCCTCTGTTTGCTGGAAGCTGGGAATGGGTGATGGATCAGTTGACGACTCCCTGTTCTATTCATTCCTTCTGGGGCACCTGGCATTGGCCACTGTCGGAAGACAGGACACTGGGCTAGACAGACCTTTGGTCTGACCCAGTCTGGCTGTTTTCATGCTCTGAGACTCACTGCCCTGTGACTTTTTTGCTGTGTAGACATAACCTCAGTCATGACTGAGAGGTGTTTATTGGCTTAGATTTCTCTTAGGGTGTGTCTAGACTACATGCCTCCGTTGACGGAGGCATGTAGATTAGCCAGATCGGCAGAGGGAAATGAAGCCGCATTTAAAATAATCGCGGCTTCATTTAAATTTAAATGGCTGCCCCGCTCTGCCGATCAGCTGTTTGTCGGCAGATCGGGGCAGTCTGGACGCGACGCGCCGACAAAGAAGCCTTTCTTGATCGACACAGGTAAACCTGGTTTCACGAGGCATACCTGTGTCGATCAAGAAAGGCTTCTTTGTCGGCGCGTCGCGTCCAGACTGCCCCGATCTGCCGACAAACAGCTGATCGGCAGAGCGGGGCAGCCATTTAAATTTAAATGAAGCCGCGATTATTTTAATCGCGGCTTCATTTCCCTCTGCCGATCTGGCTAATCTACATGCCTCCGTCGACGGAGGCATGTAGTCTAGACACCCCCTTAGAGTTAAACTCAACTAGCCCCCACCCCCAACCAGCCTGGAAACCCATCTCCCTCCTGAGCAGAAGAGCAGAAGGGGGCAGATTCAGTGACTGGGAGTCACTCTGTTGACTCTGAGTAGCTTCCTCACACCACGCAGGGGGGAGATCAAGCCAAGGCGACTTGCTCCCGGCTTGACTGGGCCCACAGCTGCAATATGGCCAGGTGCCTTATTTTCCATGTTCAGCCCTCTTTGCTCCTGGCTACAGAGGCCGCCTTCTTCGCTGGCTGGCAATTCCATGTCCCCTTCTCTCCCTGCTCCACGTTGGGCCTCCGGATTAAATGTCCGAGACACTCAGGCCTGGAAGGGAGAGGCAATTCCTTGGCTCAACTCCTAATTTTCAAATGTAAATATTTTAGCCACTTTCGAAACAGCTTTGCAGTCAAAGGAGCTTTGGCAAGAGCCGGTCTCTCTTGCACTGATTTTTTGTAAAAATACCCCCCCCCCACCATCAATTAATACACCCGAATCCCGATTAGGCCGTCCCCAATTAGTATTCTGGAAGGGATGTTACACCTCATGCGGTGGGGCTCACGCCCATCTCTATCCACTAGGGTAGGTCTTCACTGCAGCGGGAACGGGGATGATCTGAGGGAACCTGAGCACCCGGGGTTGTCTAGCTGTTGTGGAGGTGCTGTGTCCTCATTGCGGCTGTGCTCTCTTGCGTGCGTCGCTGGGTTTGTTTGGCAGTAAGCTGAGCCGCGCTATGACTCTTTTCCAGAGAATTACGGGAGAACGTGTCTGTCCTTCTGGTGGGGAATTATGGGCCGGCAACTGGAGGATTATGAGCCACCCGAGCAGTTTTGCCTGATACGCATTGCAAAGGGGGTTGGTTTCCAGCTCAAGTGAAAGCAGAACGGGGATTTAGCCTCGAGCCAGTTGGTTTAGATAGAAAGCGCTACTAAACTCGAGGACATGTAGTTTGTGTGGTGAGGGCAAAGGGCCTACAGGCAGCAGCTGGGTAAAAGGCTCAGGCTGCCTCTGTAGTGAAGACATGCCCTGTTTTAGGATAAAACCTTCATGAGGATCAAGTTACATCATAGAAGTAAAACGTGAGGTTCTTCATCTTCATCTGATGGATCAGGCGCGGACCACAGTGGGACAAGATGGACTTAGTTCTGACCCAGTTCTTTTAGTCTTCCCTCATAACTCATGTTTTACATAAGAACCTAAGAACGGCGATACTGGGTCAGACCAAAGGTCCATCTAGTCCAGTATCCTGTCTGCCAACAGTGGCCAGCACCAGGTGTGCTAGAGGGAAGGAACACAACAAGTAATCCTTATGTGATCATTCCCTTGTCTTCCACTTCCATAGAAACAGAGGTGAGGGACACCATTCCTACCCATTGTTTTCTAGACCTTGAATCATTTTTGTTGCTCTTCTCTGGACCTTCTCCAATTTCTCCACATCTTTCTTGAAATGTGGTGTCCAGAACTGCACATAATACTCCAACTGAGGCCTCATCAGCGCAGAGTAGAGCGGAAGGAAGAATGACTTCTCGTGTCTTGCTCATAACACTCCTGTTTGTGCATCCCAGAATCATGTTGGCTTTTTTTGCAACAGTGTCACACTGTTGACTCTTGTTTAACTTGAGATCCACTCTGATCCCTAGATCCCTTTCTGCCGTACTCCTTCCTAGAAAGTCGCTTCCCATTCTATCTGTGAGAAACGGATTGTTCCTTCCTAAGTGGAGCACTTTGCATTTGTCCTTATTTAACGTCATCCTATTTACCTCAGACCATTTCTCCAGTTTGTCCAGATCATTTTGAATTATGACCCTTGCATCCTAAATGGACAGGACAGACAAAGGAAAGATCAGTAGCCTTGTTTTACAGAAGAGGGCATGCACAGCCAAAGAGAGGAAGTAGTTTACCCTCAGGGGGTCTGTGACACAACTAGGAATTGACCCGAAAGCACCGGAGTCCCACACGACCGCTCCATGGGAAAGAGAAATGCTTGTTTTCCCTCTGCTTTTGCCAGAGCTGTAACACGGGGCTAATCTTTTGACCAGATTTCTATGCAGGAATGGAACTCCCCTGTTAATTTGCTCAGTTTAATTAAAAATCCAGTCTCAGCTACCTCTTATTTGTCTGGGGACTATTCCCTAACCCAATCCTCTCTGCAGTGAAATCCCCTGGCATTTCATCTTCCCCTCTCTTCAGGAATCCTGATCAAGTTCCCATCTTCAGCGTCACACTCAAACTTCCCTTCCCCCTTTTTTTAGTCCCAAAAAAGCTTGAGAAGAAAGTTTTGCATAAATCTCTCCCCTGCTCCACTCTGTCCCTGATCAACAAACATTTTGTCCTGCTCCTGTTTAAAGAAGACATCTCCTCACAACAAAATATAGGCAACATTCAGTTGATTATGTGGCACCTGTCTCGATGAGGATTCGAATGCGTTAGGCGCTGTACATACCTATAAGAAGAGGTACTCCTCTCCCCAAAGAGCTAACACTTTAAATACAGAAGGCAAACAAAAGAAGGCATGTGACCCCTTTTTGGCACGTGGGAAACTGAGGCAGAGAACAGAGTGACTTGCCCTAGATCAGATCCAAAGTCTATGACAGAACCAGGACTTGATCCTGACGGAGCTGGTCACAAAAACAGTCATAAGTATTTTCACCCCAAATTTATTTTCTGACAAAATTCAAAAACGCAATAACTTTTTGGTCAAAGTTTTGAAGTTCATAAAATTTCAACCAGTTGATTAGAAAGTGAAATAATTTGTTGTGAGAACTGTACAAAAGGAATGCATCCTTTTTTATTCTTTTGTCAAAATGTGAATTCAGAAAATTTCTGACACTACTAGACTTTCTTTTGTCTCTGTCCAGCGTCTTAATGACAACATTATTTGTATTCTCATGTGCTGACTTATGTTACATTTGAGTCAGCAAACAGTCTCTGTCCAAAGCAAGCCAACCACTACATCCTGGCTCCATGGTCATAGTCTGATAAATATTTGAATTTTGATCTACCAATTATTCCATGACTGTAAGGGCATGTCTACACTACAAAATTATTTCGAAATAACTAAATTCGAAATAATAACTCCTGAAATAACAAAAGCGAAATAGCATGTCCCCACTATGGGGGAACCTCAAAATTATTCTGAGGCAGGCTCTGTTATTGTGGACACGCTACCTTGACTTAGAGCCTCAGGAAATGCTGGGGAGTAATTACTTCCAATTACTTTGGGGAGTTGTTATTTTGAAATAGCAGAAGCTATTTCGAAATAACTATTTCAGAATTAGCGTTATTCCTTGAGGAAAGCAGGAGAACAGATTTCGAAATAACCAGCCCGTGATTTTGAAATAACAGGTTTGGTCGTGTGGACACTTTGCTTATTATTTTGAAATAAGGGAGGTTATTTTGAAATAACTCCCTAGCGTAGACCAGGGCTACCTGTCAATATACACAGAAATAGTGAGATGCATAATGGGGCAAGAGATGTCCATAGCACAGATATCAAATGTACACGTTCACTTGTAATAACAGTGAGGGCAAACTCTGCGGACCTGCAACTGTTCAAAGAGTTTTAAAACCAGTCTTTTCCCTGCCTTTCTGTGCTTAGAGATGGGCAAAAATCTGGGGGGGGAAAAAAGTTTAAATTAAAAAAAAAAAGTCTTTCCCATCAAAATGTTGACATTAGGAAACAAGGCATTAAAATGGAGCCAAAATGCTTTCAAATTCAAAATGTCAGTGTAATTTTCCATTGAAAAATAAAAATAAAAAATAAAAAGATTGCACCAAGCTCTTGCTGTACCCTGTCATGCAACGGTGTCAAACTCACTCAAAGAACTGGGGCAAATTCCGTTTCCGTGAGCTGAGGTATAAACTGAGAAATTCAGTTCACAGCAGAAATCCAGTAACATCCAGTAAATCTGGACAGAGATCGGTGTGTTAATATTAGCCCTTATGTAGCAATTAAACACACAGCTATTATGTCAAAGCTTAACTACCATTAAAGTTAGAAAGTTTTTTCTTAATATCGAACCAAAATCTCCCTTAAAGTCATTAGCTCAGTCTCCTACAAAGTCAGGTAGACATTATTGTGTATTCTCTCTTTAGCCACAACGGCCAGGAATTTATTTAAGAAAAATAAAAAGAAATAGAAAAAGAAACAGAAACAGAAAAAGAAAAAAGAAAAAGCTTAGATTATGGAGAATCTGAATATATCATATGGCCTACGTTTGACACCTCCACTCTAATGGCTGGCCCCACCAGGAGTATGTCTATACTGCCGAGTTTTTCCGGAAAAAAGAGCTGTTTTTCCAGAAAAACTACACTTACCTCCCCACTGCTATTGAGTTCTTTTGACAGAAAGTCAAAAGAATGGAGGGGGTTTTCTGACAGAGATAAACCTCTTTCTACGAGGAAGAAGCCATTTTCTGAAAACGTTTTTTCGGAAAAAGGTGTGTGTGGACGTGGAAGACAGTGTTTTTTCGAAAGAAGAGCCTCCAGGAAAAAGCACAGGTGCCCTGGTGGCCGCTCCGTCCATAATAATCACAACTGAAATGCAAGACACTGTCCAATCAATGTGGATGCTATCTTTCGAAAAAGCAGATTGCTTTTTTGTTGCACTTTTGCTGTGTAGACGCTCTCTTTCGAAAAAAGTTTTTCCGGAAGATCTCTTCCAGAAAAGCTTCTTCTGAGAGAAGCCTGCAGTCTAGATGTAGCCCAGGAAAGCTAAAGGACCTATTAAGGCTATTTCTACACTACCAGATTATTTTGAAATAAGTAATTTTGAAACAATAACTCCTGAAATAACTATTTCAAAATAAGCTTATTCCTCTTCACAAGCAGGAGTTATTATTTCAAAATAACAAGCCCTTTATTTTGAATGCTCGCCTTGTGGACGCTCACCTTGTGATTTCGAAATAAGGGGAGTTGTTTCGAAATAACTGCCCAGTGTAGACATGCCCTAACAGTGCTTGCCAAATGACTGATCATGTAGTGCAAATAGAAAAAACGAAAGACTAAGGTCCTAGACCTCATTATCCCAGGTCTGGTTATAATTTATACAGCAGTTGTGGCTGTTGCCTAGAGAACATGGCTTGGTTAAAATCGCTCTCTGCTCTGGGTCTAACACTTCCTCACATCTGTGCTAGCAAGTCTAGCTTATGAAGGGACCCATGTGCCTCATAATATGTACAGATCGTTAACCCCTGACCCATGTCAACCTGACGCTTTTTAGTAGACCTGGTTGGAAGATTCCATTCCAAAAAAATGCTAATGAAAAATGGGGGGGGGGGGGAGAGGAATTGTTTCAGGCCTTCATGCCCCCCTCTCCTAACCATGGACCAGTTCCCAGCTACCTTCCCAAATATTGCCCCTCATTTCTAGCGGCAGCCGGGGAATGGCTGCCCAGCAGAGGACATGTTCACGCCGGGCATGAATGTGAGCGCCCCTCCTGTTATGAGCACACACTGAGCCTGGCTGGCCTTAATGTCCCTCCAGGGAAGGCAGAAATAACTGTAACAACGATCCTGCCATTCCCACTCTGGTCTCTCTTGTTACATGCAACGGGACATGCTGTCCACTTCCCTATGAGGCACTGAGGAGGCCGACGACTCGTTAGGAAACAGTGGCCTCCACTGGACACCTTCCCTTTTGCAACTCCAGCATGTGCAATTGAAGAAGTGAAACCAGCCATTGTGTGGTGGCATTGTCCTTCTAGGCTAGGTCATTAGGGCAACAGAGTCTTCAGTCGGCTGCCAAGCACAGACAATGTGTTTTTAGGGCTACTTTCCCAAAAGGACAGAGGTCTACAAAATCATGACAGGCATGGAGACAGTGAACAAGGAAAAGTTATTGACTTGTTCCCATAAAATAAGAACTAGGGGTCACCAAATGACCTTTGTAGGCAGCAGGTTTAAATCAAAGAAAAGGAAGTATTTCTTCATGGAGAGCACAGTCAACCTGTGGAACTCCTTGCCAGAGGAGGCTGAGAAGACTAGGACTTTAACAAGGTTGAAAAGAGAACTAGATTTAGGTCCAGCAATGGCTATTAGACAGGATGGGTAGGAAAGGTGTCCCTAGCCTCTGTTTGTCAGAGGCTGGGAATGTGTGACAGGGGAGGGATCACATGATGATTACCTGTTCTGTTCCCTCCCTCTGGGGTATCTGGCATTGGCCACTGTTGGCAGACAGGATACTGGGCGAGATGGAGCTTTGGTCTGACCCAGTATGACCGTTCTTCTGTTCTTAAAGTGCGAAGGACTTGGGAGCAACGTAGAGAGCCGGGATGATGGGTAGAGGATGCAGAGGCTATCTGAACAGTATGAACAGCCACACAGGGTGTGACGTAGTGGGGGTACCTGGCTGGTTTCTATGCTGCTGGCTCTGGGGGAACCCCCACTGGCTGCTGTGGGTACCACGACCCAGCAAAACAGGATGAGTCACTATGCAAACCAGTGGCCAGACACCCCCCATGGAGAGGAACAAAGGAAGGTGGAATGCTGCCTTGGCTGGGGGGCAGGGCTGGAAGTGAGGGAGTTGGTTGCTGGCTGTCGGAGGGCATGGATGAGACAGCCTAGGGAGAGGAGCTGGAGTTTAGGGGCCCAGTCTCCCCCATCTCAAGGGGGCCTGAGGCATCCTAGCCCAGTTCCTGTGACCAGATTACATCTGTGCTGCGCTGTGCTGGAGGAGCAGTAAACCACCCTCAATTCCACTGGCTGGTGCAGTCTGTTTGCGCCATTTCGGGGTGCAGGAGACGGGGGACCCCAACGCGCCGTCACACAGGGTACCTCTGAGAAATGCCCCAAGTGGTAGAGGCGGCAGATTAGAGATGTACTGTGCTTCTACTTTCATGGATAATGAATGACCTGTAACCACGGGAACGCACTGGTGTATTGATTTGATTAGGAACTGACACTCTGGGTGGTTGGGGGAACATTATGCCATTTGTGGGCTGAGCTGTACCCCCGTGAAATGTTTCAGCCAAGTTATTCCAAAATAAAGCCACGATGTTCATATAGACCCTAGTGGTTTGCAGTGAAGTTGGGAACGTGTTAATCCCGAAGACAAGCATGAGAACTTTTAGGGGGCCTTTTCCAGCCCCGGAGAAGAGCTCTGTGTAGCTCAAAAGTTTTGTCTCTTCCAGCAACAGAAGTGGATCCAATACAAGATATTACCTCCCCCGCCTGAGCCCAGAATGTGGTGGCAACTTAAGACAGATGGAACTCGGGCATGCCCAGATTAAGGAGTGATGACAGAGATAGGTTTGAAGGCATTCTCCCTCTCCATCTCCTGGTGAGCTCTTGAGCAAGGAGCCTATAACTGGGCTGATTGACGTGGTGGTGTCTGTATCATGAGTCCTCTTGTGGTTGGCAGGACATGGCAACGGCAACTTTGCCTCATTCTTGGCTGCAGTGGTGGTGGTGCTTGCAAATCCATGGTCCAGCTCCTCATAGCCTGGGCAAGATGGGGGAGCACTGCCAAAGGCCCTGGTCTGGTTCCTTTTCTTCAGGTACATCTTCTGAAGCTCCTATTCCTAGGCCCTAGGACCCATGCTGGGAGTTCCCAGCTCTTCCTCCTTTGCTCTGATGGTGTCTTGTAGGTGTCTGTGTGGCAGTGAATCTCCTCTTCCTTATAGGCCTGTCCAGGAGGAAAGCCATTCAGCAGGGGTGGGCAAGAGGTGGCTAGTTGGCCGGATCCAGCCTGCTAAGCCACCGGATCTGGTCTGTGGCCGCCTCACTGGCACCCTTACTGCAGATTAGGAGCACCTGCTTTAAACAGCAAGTTGCTAATGGCTCTGCAAGCTGGGCAGTGAGGAGGAAGCTTCACGTGCTGTCCCCGCCCCCTCGCAAAATCCCCAAGCACCCATTGGCCAGTTTCCAGCCAATAGGAGCTGAGAAATTTTGCTGGAGGCAGGAGCAGCGAATGAAGCCTCCTGCATCACACATTCTTTGGACCAGGTACCGTGTCCTCCTATGCGTTCGTAAAGAGTCAAGCACGATGAAACCCCAATCTGGATTGAAACCTCTGAGCACTCTGACGATACAAACAGTAATAAATAGTAAAGATGTAATGAAACAGTGTGTGTTGACATTTAAAGAGCTCTCAGTAGTCTTCAGAGTCAACAACACATTGGTCATCAGATAATATAATAATAAACAAATAAAATAAAATAAATAATAGTAATCATAATAAATAATACATTATGATTCTGTAGATGGCAGAGTTCTACACAAGTCCTGTGCTGTATTAACTGGATATCTTGAAATCCATACTCATTTGTACTTTGGCTTTACTTACATAGGACCATAGGGACCGCCATGCTGGTGCAGACATGAGGTCTACTCTAGTGTCCTGTGTCCCAACTGTGGCTGGCAGCGGATGGAGGGTTAAGAACCTTGCCGTAGCAAATATAGAATAATCAAGTCTCCTCTTGGTCTCTAATAGTTAGAGGTTGGCTTGAGCCTTGAAGCAGGGTGTTGAATCACTCCTCTAAAGGCCTGGGGGAAGTGCGTCAAGTTTCCTTCCACCCTTCCCCTGCCCCGCAAGGAATGCATGGTGTGTAAAAGCACTGCACGCTGCTGGCAGGGTAGGAGGAGCCTTTGTGAACTCCCCGGCCCCCAAACCCTGATTGGCCTGGGGGTGGGGAGAGCGCACAAAGTCTCCTCTCACCCTGTGAGGGGCGCGGCACTTTTAAGTGCCACATGCTCCTTGCAGGACGGGGGCAAGGTGGGAGGAGCCTTCACGCTCTTCTCCCCGCCCCCAAGCCAATTAGGGCTTGGGGGCGGGGGGAGTGTGTGAAGTCTTCTCTTGCCCTGCAAGGGGCTCAGGACTTAAAGTCAACCACCAGCTGCTTCCCGCGCCTTGGAGTCATCTGCCAACACCCACTTTTAAGCCCCTCTGTGGAAAAACCATATAGAACCTGCTGCCACGTTTGTGGCACTGGATAAGAATCTTTCCACGTGGCTTTGCTTCATTTTCGGTAGTCTACACAGAACCTGCTGCTACCGTCTGTCTTCTGTTCCAGACTTATTATAGGTGAGGTCCAAGAAGCAGTTGAAGGCTCAATTATGCCTTCCGGAGACATTTTCTCAGTGACCTCTAAGGTCTCTTCTTTGCTATTGCTAAATGATGAGGTGGCCAGTTAGGGCACGTCTATACAGCAGGGCTAAATCCGAATTAAGCTACGCAACTTCAGCTATATCGATTATGGCGTATAAGTTGAAATAGCTTATTTCGGCTTTTGGCATTGTCCATGCAGCGGGAAGTCCATCTTAGAGCACTCTTCCTTCGACTTCCCTTACTCCTCGTACAATGAGAGTTACAGGAGTAGGAGTAAGAAGTCCTCCCGCTCAACATTATTTTGACATTATATAGAAATAACTGCTTGTTGAGTAAATGTGGACTATGTTATTTCGGAATAACGTCAGTTACTCCAAAATAACCCTGTTGTGTAGATGTACCCTTAATGGGCTATATTCTCCAGTATCCAACTTGTGCTAGATCTGTGTGGCACAATGCATACATTGAATGGGAGAAGAGAAAAACTTCTGATTCCTAATCAGAAGGTCTCTTAGGCTGTGTCTAGACTACATGCCTCTGTCGGCAGAGACATGTAGATTAGGGTTGTAGGCAAAGGTAAATGAAGCCGCGATTTAAATGATCGCGGCTTCATTTACATTTACATGGCTGCCACGCTGAGCCGACAAACAGCTGATCAGCTATTTGTCGGCTCGCTGCTAGTCTGGACGTTCCCCCTGTTGACATCAAAGCCCTTTGTCGGCAGCCCCGTTATTCCTCGTGGAATGAAGTTTACCGGGGCTGCCGACAAAGGGCTTTGATGTCGACAGGGGGAACGTCCAGACTAGCGGCGAGCCGACAAACAGCTGATCAGCTGTTTGTCGGCTCAGCACGGCAGCCATGTAAATGTAAATGAAGCCGCGATCATTTAAATCGCGGCTTCATTTACCTTTGCTGAATAAACAAATCTACATGCCTCTGCCGACAGAGGCATGTAGTGTAGACGTACCCTTAGACTGTTCTGCTGCGCCTCATTAGAACGTAAGAATGACAATACTTGGTCAGACTAGCGGTCCATCCAACCTATTACTAGAGCCCTGCAAATTCACCAATATCCACTTTATGTCCACAGATGTGGATGTGGATATCTGCAGCTCATTTTTGTGGATATGGCTGTGGATACACATTTTATATCTAGAACCCTGCACATTTGAAGATAACCACTTCCACTTTATATCTATGGGTATCCGCATCCATGGATGTCAATGCAGATATCCATGACTCATTTTTGAGGATCCAGATATACATTTTGTACCACTCAGAGCTCTACTTATTACTCTGCCTTGTGACCATGACCAGTGTGAGATGCTTCAGAGGGAATTAACATAGAAGGGCAATTATTGAGTGAGCCATCCAGTTGTCTAGTTCCAGCATTTGGCAGTCAGAAGTTGCAGGACATCAGAACATGAAGTCACATCCCTCACAACATCCTGTGGCAATGAGTTCCACTGGTTGACTGTGTTAAATGGGCAGCATATACTAGAAGAAGTCCAGCAGAAACTTTAAGAACGCACATACACCAATTGCTCCCTGGTTGTTTTCTTCTGCAGCAGCATTTCCAAGATCCATTGGTTCACATTTTGTTACTGGGGCTCCATTTTTTAATATTTGCTCTTTGTCAGTAACATTTGGCAAACAAACAGGAATCCATTTCTGTTTCCGCGCTGCAAGCACTTCAGCAGCTGAGATTCCCCTGGGGCCCTGGGTCTCAAAGCAAGTCTCAACCGTGCCTCAACTTTCCTTTGCTGGAAGGCTGCCATGGCATGTCACTGCTCTTATGGTTTCTGCCCCTGCAGGCAGGACATGCTCCCTGAAAACCAACTGCCTACAAATCATTAACTTCCACTGCGCCGCACCTTTAAAGGGATTTCCACAGGCTGAATTTGTAGGACACCCTTTCTGGCATTGGATACAATCATTAGGCATAATGAAATGCAAGCCAATTAGTAGCTCATCCACTGTTCTGACACCCAGATGACTTGTTCCAATTCCAGATATCCTATTTTCAAACTCGGTGTTTGGATATGGTCATGTTCCCCACTCACCATCTCCACCTGTGATACTTCCGTTTTAGATCCCGTAGGGTATGTTTACACTTGCACCCTAGTTTGAACTAGGGATGCAAATGTAGGCATTTGAAATAGTAAATGAAGACGGATTTAAATAGCCCGTGCTTCATTAACATAATCTCGGCCGCGCGCTGGTTCGAAACCCAGCTGTTTCAAAAGTGAAAGTGCGCTCCGCACCACGTTAGTTCGAATCAAACCCCTGGGGTTTTTTCACTTCATTTTTTGAGGAGTAATGTTAGTTCGAACCAAGGGGTTTAATTTGAACTAATGTGGCCCGGAGTGCACTTTCACTTTCAAAACAGCTGGGTTTCAAACCAGCGCACGGCCGATATTATGCTAATGAAGCGCGGGATATTTAAATCCTGGCTTCATTTACTATTTCAAAATGTGTATCCTTAGTTCGAACTAGGGTGCAAGTGTAGACATACACTTATTCTCTAGATTCTTTAGCAACTTTGGGCCAGTAACTGCTATGTCTCCATCAATGCTCACCACTCCTGTGACATTCCTAGATCCAAACTCCCATGAGTGCCTGTCAAGATTAAGAGGGTTAGCCAGCAGCCTGGGGATTAAGGGGTTAACTACACCTAGGCAGGTGGAGTGGCCAATAGGAATGAAGGTAGGACAAAGGACAAAGGAATTCGGGTTTTTTCCCTCTTTTGTCTCTCGGGGTGAGTCCTCTGCGGCTACAGGGAGGGACAAGCATGTCTCTCTCTCTCTCTCTCTCTCTCCAAGAAACAATTCTTCACTTTCTGTAAGTAGGGTAAAGTTTAGGTAGTTTCGTTAGGCTTTATTGTTTTAAGGGTTGGGTATGGGATCTGATATCTGGCGCTGCTTAAGAGATGTTTGGATTTTCTTTTTAACTAAGCTCTAGCCCATGATGTAATTCCTCCATGAGTATATTTTGTTACCTTTCCATCTGATCCTTATGCTTGCAAGAGGAATATTGTTGTAATAATAAAAGTGTTCTCCTTTTCTTTTTATTAACCTGGCGTTGGTTACGTGTGTGTCCTGATTTTTATAATAAGGGCGAGATTTCCCAAATGATCTTTCCCCTAATCTCATTATTAATATTTGGGTGGTGGCAGCAGAAGTTTTATTCCCAAATTCTAGGTTTTTAAGATTTTGGGGAAGTTTTATACCAAAGCCTGGTAGATAAGGCTTTGGGGTACCCTTGCTGGCCCCCACTTCTGCATTTATCATGCCAGAGTGGGGAAGGAGTCATGACAGTGCCACCCAACTGCCCAGGACTACACGAAAACCCTGGAGCTGCTCCTTGTCTCCCTGAGCTTTGGCCCTTTGTCTTGTGTCCTTGTTACCGGAACTGCGTGAGAGGGGTTTACACAGTTGCTTGTGATTCTCAGTTCTGCCTTATATTTATAACACTCCTTTCTGTGGGCAGGTTTGCACAGAACCAGCATTTTACTCAAGCGCTTCCTTTACTTTTTGCAGGGTTTTTTTCCCCAGTTTCATTTGACAAACCAGATGTAGCACTCTCCCAGTGGCCCAGTAAGGTCATGAACCAGATTAGAATCCCCTCTTAGATATTTTAGAAACGTGTGTGTGTCTCTCGGTCCTGTGAGTCTATTTGTTCAAGAACACCTCCTAAATGGTAAGAAATAAGAGCACCAAATTTGGTAGGCAGCTTTTTCTAATCCTAATTTAAAGCAGGCTCAGGGTTTGGTGGTGCCAATACAAGGGGATGTGCCTGGAATTCAATGGTTTCTCATAAAATGGAAAGGGAGGGGGTCTTGGTAGGAGGGCGTTATACTATAGAATGACCACACGGGGGCATCAAGGGGCCAGAGATGGGGACTGGGACAGCCATTGGGCCAGCAGGTGACAGGGGTGGAGAAAGGGATAGCTATCTACTATATATTTCAGAGAGTTTGTGCAGCTTTGGAAATAACCTAGACTGGTGTCCTTGCAGGAAGATCATCTGTGCATCTGTTTGTCTTGGGCCTGTCTGTACTCCAGCTGGGGGACATACACCCTTCCTCCGGCTGTGCCTGCTACAGCTGCAGAGGCCATGGACAGGCACTTCTCAACTGGCTCCAAACTGCTGTGGTGAGAGAGAACTGGGGTTTTCCTCTCTCCCTGGGGCAGCCTGCATCCTGAAACCTGTCATATGAAAGTCATATGTGGGTCCTGCAGCTTAGCAGGCCTGGGATGGAAATTTCCATCCCTGCCGTACCTGGCTCAGCATAGCCTAGGACCCTGCAAAGACAAACAGCAGCTGGGCTTTATCAGCTTTAACCCATGCCTTGAGCTGAGAAACTACTAAGCAGTAAACAAGTTTGACCTTGGTCTCAGCCCATCAAGAATGGCATTGAGCCAGGTACGTGCACACCCAGTAAACAACTGTAGTATAACTAGTGTAGGGAGTTTTGTGTAAGGGGTAAACAGTGAGGTGGCAAAGTTTGCAGATGATACTAAACTGCTCAAGGTAGTTAAGACCAAAGCAGACTGTGAAGAACTTCAAAAAGATCTCACCAAACTAAGTGATTGGGCAACAAAATGTCAAATGAAATTTAATGTGGATAAATGTAAAGTAATGCACATTGGAAAGAATAACCCCAACTATACATATAATATGATGGGGGCTAATTTAGCTACACCTAATCAGGACAGAGATCTTGGAGTCATCGTGGATAGTTCTCTGAGGACGTCCACAGTGTTCAGCGGCAGTCAAAAATGCAAACAGGATGTTAGGAATTATTAGGAATTATTAAAAAAGGGATAGAGAATAAGACAGAGAATATCTTATTGCCCTTATAAACATTCATGGAACGCCCACATCTTGAATACTGTGTACAGATGTAGTCTCCTGATCTCAAAAAAGACATACTGGCATTAGAAAAGGTTCAGAGAAGGGCACGGGGTTTGGAATGGGTCCCATATGAGGAGAGATTAAAGAGACTGGGACTTTTCAGCTTGAAAAGAGGAGACGTAGGGGGGATAGGATAGAGGTCTATAAAATCATGAGTGGTGTGGAAAAAGTGAATAAGGAAAAGTTATTTACTTGTTCCCATAATATAAGAACTAGGGGCCACCAAATGAAACTAATGGGCAGCAGGTTTAAAACATATAAAAGGAAGTTCTTTTTCACACAGCGCATAGTCAATCTGTGGAACTCCTTGCCTGAGGAGGTTGTGAAGGCTAGGACTATAACAGGGTTTAAAAGAGAGCTAGATCAATTCATGGAGGTTAAGTCCATAAATGGCTAGTAGCCAGGATGGGTAAGGAATGGTGTCCCCCAGCCTCTGTTTGTCAGAGTGTGGAGATGGATGGCAGGAGGGAGGTCACTTATGTTCTTATGTGTCCGGTGACTCTCAACTGGGACCTAGATCTTGAAGGGTGTCCTGAATCCCCCTAGCTGGAGCCACGTCCACTGTGGCCGGGTGCAAGGTAACCGGAACGGGATTCCCTGCAGACCTGAAAGGGCGTAAGCATTTCCAAGTGCCTGTTACTCTTATATGCATTGCTTTGCCTATGTTGATTGTTGTATTACTTTGCAGTCGCTGTGTAACCATCTGGCAGTATTAAGCCTGTAGAGTAATAGTAGTGATGTAGTGAGATTAATAAAAGCAACGATCTATCTCTAATCGATTGTGTCTTGAAGCGAATCCACAACCCTTTTGGGCTCTGCCCCTTTGATTTGACAAACCCCTCCTCCCCAGCCCCACCCCAGAGCACTGATTTCAATGAAGAAAACCAAAACTTATTTGAGTTAAGGACCCGAGCAAGGCTGGGCACATCTTCTAGTCATGCAAATTAGACACAAAGCGGCACTCACGCAGCCCATGGGGTGGGCCGCCAGCTTCCTCATTAGCAGCTCCTGCTTCTTCTGGTGCGATGCTGCAAGGAAAGATTCGAGCTCCAGGCTTCTCGTCCCATCGTTGGCCTCCTTTCACCGATTTTGCTTTGTAAGGCCCAGCCTGGTTGAATGCCTATAAATTGGACCATTGTGGATTAGCCTGGAAATTCTCCCTGGTAGCTCAGTGCTCCAAGAACAGATCCTCTTTTAGTTCAGTCTGGAGTTCTTCTCTCCTAGCCTGTAACTTTTCCATGGGTAGCTCTGGTTGACGTTTGGCTCCAAACTGCATGGCTAGGGCCTGGACAACTCCACCTCTTGTATAGAGTTAAATTCCATAGCACCATCACAGCTGTCCTGCACAAGTTGCTTGGCTGCTCGAAATCCCTCTTCTGTTCATCATCCCAAGCAGTCGGTAGGGCTACGATACTAACCAGAGCCAAATAAGCCTTCTAGGTTTTGTACCACTGTAGCCAAGACCAGCTGGAGCTCTGCCTCCGGAGGACTTAGTGGGTTGGAAGAAAAAAGTTGTAGATGTCCTATCTTGTCCAGACAGTCGTGTTCCACTATGGCCCATAACCTTCCCTTTCCTTCTCAAGGTGGTTGTCCATTTCCTTCAGTCCTCCCTGACGCTTATCTCTAGTAGCAAGTCCCAAGCTAAGCAAAGTTTTCCTTGCCTCCCGAATTTCCCAGGATCCTTTGCTCCATGGCAGTCTAGTTGCTGGCCACCTCTTCAATCTGGTTGCTGTTCCAGACTCTGAGCGGGTCATATGGGCTTCCAAGTCTGCCCCGACACATTGTAGTTACCGTCCAAACGAAAAAATGTAATCTCTGCCCGCAGGCCATTGACCATTCCTTTCTGGGAAGCTTCTGGGTGTTTCCAGCTCTTCTTTTGGATCCTGGTGTCCTTAGTGAAGATGCCAGCTCTTGCTTTGAATTATTTTGGTGCCTTTACGTTCTGGGAGTATCTCCATTATAGATGTATGGTTTGTGCTCTGGGTGGCTTCGACTGAAATACTTCTAGGTCTCTTCACCAGCTTTCTCAGTGAAACTGACATCTGTTGACCATTTTTCCTCCCCCCACACCAAAAAAAAAAAAAAAAAAGCCATGTAAATTTCACTGTCTTTTTGTCAGATTTGTTCATTTCTGTTTTAAATCATTTGGATACATTCACCGGTTTAGCCCTGCAGGAGACTTCACAAACTGGGCCCTACCCTTGGGAGACCTTGTGACTCATCCCCAACCCAACAAAATCGCTGAATCATCATCCGCGTGTTTTGCTCAGAAGAAAGGCTGCACAGATAACTTATAGGAGGCCCAATAACAAGTCTGTTTCCCAGCTCCCAAGACATGTTACGGTTCCTGCACCATCCTTGGCATTGGTTAGAGCAGCCTCAAAGCTGGTCTTACTTACACCAGCTGAGTCCAGTGCTCTACGGATTGTGCACCAGCAGGGGATAACTGGAAACCCCTTTGTTCCAGCAGGGCTGCAGGGGGAGCTGGCTGTAAGAACATAAGAACAGCCAGACTAGGTCAGACCAAAGGTCCGTTAAGCCCAGTGTCCTGTCTTCTGACAGTGGCCAATGCAAGGTGCCCCAGAAGGAATGAATGGAACCGGGAATCATCAAGTGATCCACCCCCTGTCACCTGTTCCCAGCTTCTGACAGAGGCTAGAGACACCATTCCTATCCATCCTGGCTAATAGCTATCGAGGGACCTATCATCTATGAATTTATCTAGCTCAGTGTTTCTCAAACTGTGCTCCGCAGAGCCCTAGGGTTCCGCGAGACATCTCCAGGGGCTCCACAAGGTTGAGAAACTGGAAACATCGATAGGTGCAACACATACAATCAGTGGACCGCTGGGGCTCGGCATAAATTTTTATGAATGTAAAGGGCTCTGGAGCCCAAAAAGTTTGAGAACCAGTCATCTAGCTCTTTTTTGAACCCTGTTAAAATCCTTGTCTTCACCACATCCTCTGGCAAGGAGTTCCACAGATTAACGAGAAGAATTACTTCCTTGTGTTTGTGTTAAACTTGCTACCATGCCAACTTTACATACACTGCAGCCCCCACTCTGCTGGATTTCCCAGCTAACGAGACAGAGGCCAGTGTCCCTCTCCCTTTGAGCTGTGGGAGCGGTGCAAGTGGAACAGAACAGAGCCAAAGAATCTGGGCCAGATTTGAGAAAGACTGGGCGGGGGGTGGGCGGGAGGGTCTCGCTATAGCTCATTGTCAATCCACCTATAGAATTCTGCTGCCAGGCTGCGATTCCCTCTTTAATTATATAGGGCGGATCAAAAAACCAGAGCAAAGAGTTATCCGCTTCTGTGAAATGCAGAAGGACTTGGACACATGTGCAGCTGTTTCCAGGGCTGGCAGCTGTGGTGAGAGACCGGGGGAAATGGTTTCTACTTTTCAACCAGCTCTTAGCACTCAGGAATGTGAATTTGAGTAGACTTCAGGGCTGTATCAAACCGGGTCACTGTTCCTTTAAAAGGAGCTTATAAAAGGCAGGGAAGTCACCTCCCAAGTCCAGTACAGTATAAATGAGGCCTATTCCTTGGAGCTGCAGAGCACCCCTGTTGGAGTCATTCAGGGTCAGGCCCTCTTCTGCCCTGGCTGTTGCAGGGTCAGGCGTCAGAGATACAGTACTGACATTATTTAAAAACATTAGCAGAGGGAAAATGAGTTTTAAAGTAAGTGATGGTGAGGGAAGAAAGCCCAGCTGCAATCTGGAACCAGTGGGTGCAGCAGAGGGAATGGAAGGGCTTTGGGGGCGGAAGGAAGTGCAGAAGAGAAGGCTCTCATGCCGTGATGGTGGGATGAGAGAGGAGGCTGCTACTACAGGATCAGAGGACACAGCGAGGAGACAAGCAGAAGCAAGAAAAGCTGCTGCTGCTGAGTCAGACGAACCACTCTGGTGTTAGGCTGGGACTCAGGAGAGCTGGTTTCTGTTCCCAGTGCTGCCCCGACCTGCTGCGTGAGCATAAGCAAGTCACGTCCCCGGACCTTGCTTTGTAAAGCATTTTGAGCTTTAGGAATTAGGTATCATTCTGCGGGGGGAGGTGTCATTATGCCTAAAGAGTATGTTCGACTGAAGCAAGACAAAGGCTTTAAGAACCCATCGGGTTCAGCTGGATCCTGAGATGAGGACGGGTTTCCGAGAGGGAGCCGTGTTAGCCTCTTTCAGCCAAACCAACCCGGAATCCGGTGGCACTTGATTAGAATACTAGGGCATGCACTTTCAGGAGCTCCACCTCACTTCCTCGGGGCGCAGCTCCCAAAAGCTGATTCCCTAAGGCCCTATAAATGCGTTAGTCTTTAAAGTGTCCCCGGACTCCTTGTGGGTTTTGCCAAAAGGCGGATGAAGCCAGTGGAGTGGTCCAGAAGAAGAGGCTAAGCAGCGAGGTGCCCGGATCTCTTCCACAGTTCACCTATTGCTTCAGGATGCCCGCTTGCCTTTTGCACAGGAGCCAAGCATAACCAGGTGCAGTGGAATTTGCCCAAGGCTGCAGGCCGCTGGACAGAATAGCTCAGAGAGGTGCAAACAGCCTCAGACAGCTCAGCGAGGGCTCCGCGGTTGCGGAATGCGGCTTTTTCCTGAGGTGCCACCGAATTCCTCATTTTGCGGTGGACGGGCCCCCTCCGTTTTGTCTTCTGTCTCCTGGCGGGGCCCAGCCTGCAGTGGCCACTTACTCCTCAACTTTCCCTGACAGGGGGTGCTAACTGGATTACATGCAGGTAAGGGTACCACAGCTGGAGTCCAATTCCAGCCGGGAAGCAAGGAAGCCAGAAGTGGAGGGGTGCTGGGGAGAGGCGCCACGGACCCCAGTGACAAGCTCTCCTTTTCCCTGGCGTGGGGGGGAGGGGCTGTCCGCAGAGGTGGGTGGAGCTGAGTCGTGTGGAGACTGTACAAACCCCTCATCGATAATAATTGCTGGCTCGTTGTCCGGGTTTGCCACTGCGGAGCCAGCGCAACGCGTGTTCGTGCAGCGACCGGGGTAGGGGAAGGAAGCGAAGTTCACAGGGACCGAGTAAGTGAGCTTTGCTATGGCAGGCAGAGGGCTCTGGTTACCCCGTCGAGGGGTATCTGTCATTCGGTTCTGCTCTGGTCCTTCAGCTCCGTGCTGCATCTGAGGGGGTGGGGCAGCAGTTTACATGGGTTTTATTTTTATTTTATTTAAATATTTTTACTCCACCTATCTATTTAAAATATTCAAGGCGGCTTACAAGAACAGGTTGGCATATGGAGAATGGGAGGGTGGGGAGAGATGGGATGAGCTCAGACGAGGGAAGGAGAGATGGTCAGAGATCAGGACTGTGCCTTACAATTCAAAGCCTCTGTCAAGCAACAGCAGAGGTGGAACCTCTCTGGTCCGGCACCCTGAATATGCCGGACTGGGGAGGTCAGTGCACCAGGGGCTCCACTTTGCCTCCTTGGCCTCCCTGTGCTCAGCTCTCCCTATGCGGGAGGGACTCTGCTTTTCCTCCCACTGCTCTGCTGCCACCCAACGGTCCACTTTTGCCTCCTGGCTCTGCTGCCACGGGGGGAGGGGTGGTTCTGTGCTCCCCTAGTGGCTCTCTCTGCCATCTAGAGCTCCACTCTCTTGACCCCCTGACCTGGACACACTCCTGGCCCCACAGGGTTATCTCAATGATGCCGGACCAGGGGTGTTGCCAGACTAGAGAAGTCTGGATTATGGAGTTTCAACCTGTACAGATTCCAGGCCCTAAGACTGGCTCAGTAGGAGCTGACTGGCCAAACCACCAACTCAAGGGACTTTCCATCTCTTAAAGGCATCAACAGGGGCAATTTTCTGCAATGCAATCTGTTTTCCTGTTATTTAACAACGTTGGGCATGCCACCCCAGTCGAGAGTCTGCGCCTCTCCATTTCAGCCTTGGCCTGCTGACAAGGGTGTTAGCAAAGGCCGGTTGTTAGTGATGCAGACACATTGGCACTGGGGTCTGGGCCAGCATTCCCTGTAATCTGAGCACTTGGGCAGCTGCCCAGGAGAGATTCAAATGCCGCCCAGCTGACTAGGAGAGCACCCGCAGCCGGCACCATGTGTTTCTGTTGGTGGTGCATATCCACGCATGCCTCAGCGCGCCCAACAAAATTTATTCTGCACATGGATGGAAGATATTTTAGAGGGTATATTTCAGCAATGGACCAAGGCAGAAGTTTTGATAGCCACCACCATCTTTCAGGACACTGAACGTGGAGTTAAGAAGAGCCACAGTCTGCTCCTGATGTGTGCTCGAGTAAGCCGGGCCTTCTGCCTCAGTTTGCCAATTTGCAAAATGGGGCTAAAGATACTTACCTTCCTTTGTAAGTGCTTTGAGCTCACTGGATGAAAAGAGAGGAACTCTGCCACCAGGACCTTTCTGTGTTTATTCTTTTGCCATCTTGGGTTGTGTTCCTCTTGGCAGGGTGGAGGAGAAAGGTTTTCTACGTCATTACCTTTCCCCTGAGCAATCCTGTCTGACACCCAAAGCCATTTTATTTGGAAATTATGACAGCTCCTGGCAAACAATATTTACAATGTATTGATGTTGTTTCTACTCCGGCTCATGCCTGTCTTTACGTTTTAAATAGAAACAGTCTATTCAACCTGCATTGTAGAGTATAGCTACTCCCTTGTCAATTTTTTTTTTTGCGGGGGGGGGTAGAAAATTCACTATATCTTAGAAGTAAAGTTTTAAATGCAGTGGCAAAATGTTAGGAGTAATTGGTCAAAATGGGAACAGGGTTTTGGGGGATTTTTTTTTCTACCTTAAACCACAAAAGAAACAAAAATGTACTTGAAGGCCAAATATATGTGTATTTGTTCCTATATTTCCCTTCTAGTTGCCAGCTCGGTGAGTTTCAGCTTCAAGGCACTGCAAGTAATCACAATGTGGATGATAGAGCCCTTTCTGTGTATGCTTGTTTTTCCTGCCAGTTGTGGCTTGAAGGGCTTGATTTTAACTAGGCTCCTATAATCCTTTAATGGGGCTTGTTGAAAACGAGGACTGACGCTGCCAGGCGTTGCTTGGAAAGAAGCCGCTTAGTGCCAGATGTGCCCGGCACCAGCGAAGTGGGAAACTGCCTCTTTTCTCCTGCTGCTTTCGGTCTGAGTCCAGGCCAGCAGGCGCGTGAGTTTCCCTGGGGCTCAGAGAGCCACTGGTGCTTGTGACAACGGGAGCAGGCTCGATGTGAGAAGATGATGCGGCAGCTCCGCCATCACAGGGGGGCCATGACCCATGGGGAGGGAGCAAAGTTGGTCCACCGTGTCTGACCCAGATGAGGCTCTAGAGGAGGGCACCTGGGCCTGGTGAAGAGAGACCCTGTTGAGTCAGAACTCGGAAGCTTCTGGAAACAGGACTGAGAGTCTCTTGTGAGGGAAACTGGAAAACTTCCCTAGGGATTGTAGCCCAGGGTGAACTGGTTTTGGTTGGGCATGGGCAGTGGGTAAAGGGATGAGGGAGGCAAGCTTCCAACCCTACCCCCGCCCCTGCCCCTTTTTCCCAGGCCCCACACCCTACCAGGGGAAAGTAGAGCGGCATGCGGCCCCAGCCTCCCTGGCCCTGGAGCACAGGGAGGACAGATACTGGGGCAGCAACACCCTGCCCCAATAATGCCTATAGTAGGCGTCCTGGGGGTAGAGTCTGGGTGGAGTTTTGGGAAGCGATGCCTACCCCTACCTAGCATACCCACCGCCCCTGCTCGGTTGGTTGAAGTTGTGTCAGTAATACTGTCTCTTAAGAGAAGCAAAGGGGAGAGGGGGAGGACACTTTCTCGGGACCTCCCTGTGGTAAGGGTTGAAGATCCCAGCTTTAGGACACCGGAAGTTTCCGCCTCGCCACCAGAAGAGCATACGAGGCTCTCTCCAAGGAATATTGGGTGTGTCTAGACGACACCTCTCTGTCGACAGACAGATGTAGATTAGGCACATCAAAATTGCTAATGAAGCAGGGATTTAAACATCCCGTGCTTCATTAGCATAAACATGGCCGCTGCTTTTTTCCCAAAACGGAGTCTTTTCGAAAAAAACCGGCAGTCTAGCCGCAGCTCTGTCAAAAATAAACCCTTTTTTGACAGATCCTGTACACCTCATTTTTTGAGGAATACAGGATCTGTCGAAAAAGGCTTTATTTTTTGACAGAGCTGCATCTAGATTTCCGGGTTTTTGGTTTTTTTTTTAAAACTCCATTTAGAAAAAAAGCAGCGGCCATGTTTATGCTAATGAAGTGCGGGATATTTCAAACCCTGCTTCATTAGCAATTTCGAAGTGCTTGATTTGCATCCTTCTGTCAACAGACGAAGCCATTGTGAACAAGCATCATGGGATGTACCCCCCACGGGAGCCAACACAACAGAAACCTGCAGCCTTATGACTGAACCCAAGCAGGTGGCCTGGAAGTTGTCTAGGCAACCATGGCTCCCGATCTCACCTTATTTACTTACCCCAGGAGGGTGACTATCTCCGCTCTCCAGTCTCTCACCCTGTCTTGTACCTGCGGCTCTCCGCTGTAGCAATCACTCTGGCTGTCGCGCGATGAGGCCGGTCTGGGGACTGTCTTTGACTTATGGACCACAGTCTGGCCAGGACGAGTAGGTCTGATGGCCCTGGTCCCTCACACTGCTTGTCTGGAGTGTGGCTTACCTCGCTGGTTCCAGGATGGGCGTGCGGTTGCAGCGCTGGTGACTCCTGTGATGTCATGGTGAGCCTAGCGTTTCCCTTAAAATCCTCAGAGACAGATACTGTTTATGGTTGGAAAAAAAGGGATCTTCTACCTCATGATTGTGGAGCAAAGCTGCCAACCCACCGCGGCTCAAACGCCAGGCGGCCAATCAAAGAACCCCCACACTGGTCGCTTGGCTTAAAAATCAGGATGGCTTTAAAATCTTGTTATTTGGGGGGAAAGGTGTTGAACACTTAGGCTACGTCTACACTAGCATGATTTTCCGGAAATGCTATTAACGGAAACGTTTTCCGTTAAAAGCATTTTCGGAAAAGCGCGTCTAGATTGGCAGGACGCTTTTCCGCAAAAGCACTTTTTGCAGAAAAGCGTCCGTGGCCAATCTAGACGCGCTTTTGCGCAAAAAAGCCCCGATCACCATTTTAGCCATCAGGGCTTTTTTGCGCAAAACAGTACTGTGCTGTTTACACTGGCCCTCTTGCACAAATGATTTGCGCAAGAGGGCTTTTGCCTGAACAGGAGCTGCACAGTATTTCCGCAAGAACACTGACAATCTTACATGAGATTGTCAGTGTTCTTGCGGAAATTCAAGCAGCCAGTGTAGACAGCTGGCAAGTTTTTCCACAAAAGCAGATGATTGTGCGGAAAAACTTGCCAGTCTAGACACAGCCTTAGAGTTGGGGGTGAAAGCGCAGGTGGAATAGCTTGGGCCAGTCGCTGGCTCTGGTGCAGATTCCCTGTGGAGGTGTGGGCAAATCCTCCATTATGTGCCTCCTCTGCCAAATGAAAATCATCAGTTCCTTTTATCTTGTCTACATGAGGGGCATCCAGGAAAGTTAATCTGAATCAGTTAAAGGTGTAGATGTGAAGTGGCTTCACTAAACCGTGTTAAACCCATTTAAATGCGCAATTGGTTCTCTAGGGAACATACCCTCTCTGAAGTAACTACCCTATGTGAGTGACAGTATGACAGATTACTGGGCTTTATTCAAATGCTGCTAAATACCCCAGTTCTGGCTCCCAACTCCAGCTTCTTGGCTCTGTCTCGCTGCCTAGACTTGGTAGTCAGCTTCTGACCCCAGCTTTGACCTTTGGCCCCTCCTTTCTGACTCTCGACCTCCGCTTGGACTTGGTAACTTGACCCTTGATTTGGGTTCTGGCCACCAGGCCTGGTCACCCCTGCTTCATTAGGTCAACTTGCCACCTAGACCAGCAGGCAAGGCTATCCACACCTGGTCCTTAACAACCATTCCCTCTTCAGTCGAAGCCAGGAGAAGTTTCCATGAGTGACTGAGTGAAAACCAAGGGCTCCATTCTAGCCCCATTACTCACATGAATAGGACCTTACTTTGCAGGCGGTCCCACCAAAGAAAGATCAGAACATAAGAGAGGAAATGCGCTGCAGCATGAGGCTGGGAGACCAAATCAGTCCCTACATTTGGGCCCTGATCCTGGGTGCTCCTGCAACGTCCGCTGAATTGCATGCAAGCTGCTGGTGCTTAATAGCTTGAAAAGACCAAGGAGGTTGGTAATTATCATGACGTTTTACAAATATGTATTGTGAGCCGTTAAAAGGCCCACATCTCTGGTACTGACCCTCCTGCCATAGTCGTGACGTGTCCTTCGTGAAGGCTAGAAACGCCTAGGCTACATCTATACTGCAGGCTTCTTGTGCAACAACTGTTTTGCCCAAGAGTTTTTGCGCAAAAGGACGTGTGCAAGAGCACGTTCACACTGTCATGTGCTTTTGCGCAAGTGTCTCCATGGCAGTGTGGATGCTCTCTTGCGCAAGAAAGCTCTAATGGCCATTTTAACCATTGGGCTTTCTTGCACAAGAAATTCATGTTGCCTGTCTACACTGGCCTCTTGCGCAAGAACAGTTGCACAAAAGGGCTTATTCCTGAGCGGGAGCATCATAGTTCTTGCGCAAGAAGCCCTGATTTCATACATTAGAGCGTCAGTGTTCTTGTGCAAGAACTCGTGGCCAGTGTAGACAGGCAGCAAGTTTTGGCGCAAAAGCAGCTGTTTTTGCGCAAGATCCCACCCATGTTGACACAGCCTTACAGCCTTGGCCTTCACAACCTCTTCTGGCAAAGAGCTCCACAGTGACACAGAGGGTGGGGTATATTCTAAGTGTAACTTGCTTTTCACATGCCCCCCGGTTCTGAAGAGAGGCAGTCAATCAGCACACTGGGCATTTCCTTCTTCCAAGAATCTCAGCCCAACACCACTGTCCATTGATCAACACTGCCTCCAGAAATAGTCAGCTCCGGGCGTAAGGCAGAGAACTAAGTTTCTCTCTGCTTATACCACTCCATCTCTCCCAAAGCTGCTTCTAGGCCAGGGGTAGGCAATAAACCAGCAGTGGTTCACCAAGGTTAGCCTCTGGTAGGCCACTGCTGATATGTTTATCTGTGCTTCTGCATGTACAGGTGACCACAGCTCCCATTGGCTGGGAACGGCAATCCGTGGTCAATGGGAGCTGCGAACCCTCGTACCTGCGGAGGGGCAGATAAATACAGGAGCTGGCTTTGCAGAGTCGATCAGTATATAAGAATCTCATTAAGTGCCAGGGATATGGAGCCTTTGCTAAGTGAGTGTCATTCAGGGACCATATATTTTGATTTCCTTGCCTTATGTAGACAGGTGCCAAAAAGTGGCCTGAAGTTTAAGGAAAGAAGAAATGAAAAATAAACTCAGAAGGCTGGCTAAATGGAAGGACGACCTTGAGGTGAAGGCATTAACTCGGAAGCCAGGAAATCTGAGTTAAGTCCCTGGCGTTGGCCATGTGAGTTTGGACAAGTCAATTCAACTTTCTTCTCTCAGCTCATCATCTGTAAAATAGAGGTTAGCATTGCTTATATTGCATTTTTCCTAGAGGCCTCCGCTGATATTGAAGCTCCAGTAGGCTAGGAGCGGTACAAACACATAATAAGAGAGTTTCTGCCCCACATATAAAAGTCTCAGAGGGCTAGCTGTGTGAGTCCGTAACGTTAAAAACGAGTAGTCCTCTAGCGCTTTAGAAACTAACAAAATATATATACACAACATGAGCGTTCGTGGGCACAACCCATTTCTGCAGATGAGCTGAAGTGGAGAGAAAAGGGAGGACGCTCACAATTTATAACAGAAAAAGAAGAGAGAGGGGGAGAAAAAAGTACCTGTCAATTGAAGGCCTGTGCTAATGAGGCTAATTGAGTGGGCTAGAAGTATGCCATACTTAGCTTTGGATAGCTATCGGTGGCATTGGATGTAAGGAAAGCAGGTTTTATAATGGCCCATCCAGTTCAAGTCTTTGTTCAAGTCAGGAGAGAGAGCGTCAAATTTGCACATGAAGGCCAATTCTGCACTCACTCTCTGTAGTTGGCTGTCCCACGTAGACTCTCAAGCAGACAAAGGATGCATTATTATCCCTATCTTCCTGACAGAGACCCAGAGCACCAGAAAGAGCTTGTGGAACATTGAATAAGGTGTCCGTGGAAAAGCAAGGCATTGAAATCAGATCTCTAGCCTGACAGAAAGTGACTTGAAGCATAAGGCTCTCCTTTTCCCAGCAGCTAATACTTTCCTCCCTCCTTAGGGTGTTTGTGAAGTTTGGAGTTGAGATCATTGGGTGGGAGGGACGATACCAATGCCAAGGATAGTATAAGTCAGATCCTGAAATTATAAGCAATAAGCAACAGATGACTAAGCTATTTAGGGTTTTAGCTATCTTTCCATTTATTGTAGGAGTTGTAAGGCCCATATCTTTCCTCAAACAGTAGGCAGGACACACTAGACTTCAACAAAACCTAGCTGGATTAACACCACACGTTCCAAGGTGGGGAAGCCATGTTTGAAGGTTGAAAACAAAACCACCCTTCCCCCCTAATTTCCCCCAAACCTAGTGAATATGGGAATTTAAAGTAGCATCAGATGCTGAGTTTATCATATCAATCGCTTGTGATACAAACAGCAACAGCTTTCAGGTGCCGGATACATCTATCGAGGTAGGAGAATGGAGTTGATGTCCTGGAATGCACAAGGCTACAGCAGAACTTACACTCAATGAACCTCCTCTAGGCGATTGGGTAGGATAAAGAGATGGGGACGTCCAACCATCCCCATCACGTAACTTCTTTCCTCGGCTTTCACCTACTCTGTGCCTGAGGAAGGAGAAACGAGATGGGACGTGGCACCTAACGCATGAGGTATCTGATGTGCCATGGCCACTGGGGTTGGACTTCATGCTTTCACCAAAAGGAGACTACGAAGCCTGAGGGAAGAGTCAGTTCTTTGACCTCCTGTGACTCACAGAATTCCTCGTTTCCTATCACCGAGCCACAATACTGCCGGAGAAATGTCGTTCTTCATTCCAGGACGAGGCGGAAGGAATCATGGACAAAAATACAACACACGGGGTCTGATTCTCATTCTTACTAAGGCCATTTCTGATCATAACTGTTCGTCTCACTCTACACAAAGTAATTAAACTTACTGCAGTTCACAATAGAGCACTGGAATTTATTAAGCCAGCTCTGAACTGGACTTTGCTTTCTCGAGTCTAAAACACGACAGGATATGGGAAAAGTGGACTTGCAGCTGGCTCAAACCTAATGGTCAAGCCTGGACTATATGTACTAGTCTCCTGGAAAGCTTCTAGTCAGATGACATGCTAACAAGAAATGAAAGAACTGAAACTTTCCCAAGAAGAGACCACTCTAGTTACCTACTCTGACCTTTGGTACAGGCCTTAGGACTTTCCAGAATTCATTCCGGTTGAGCTGCAGTAGACTTCCAAGAAAGACACCTGACCTAGATTTTCAAAATTGCCAGTCTCATACAGAGTCAGCAGTGCAGGGCAGAAGACAGCTCCTTGGGGGCTGGTGGGCACAAGGAGCCAGCCCTGAATGTACCAGCTCCTGCCTGCCACCCCACACTGCTGCTTCTGTACTGACTCCCAGCCTGGGAGCCACATGAAACCTTTTGGGTAACCAATAAGCTCATACTTATCAGTTATCCATTTAAATGGTTATACGCTTAGATCCCTAGAATACACTGCAATCGTTGGTCCTTTGTTCCCATGATTAATCACACACACACACACACACACACACACCTGTTACAAATCAGCCCCTTATTTTCAGTCTGAATTTGTCTAGCTTTGGCTTTTGAAGCCAGTCTGGAGTAGCCCAAGAAGAGAATCTCAGCTAGCTAGCACTGAGATCTGCAGAATAAGTGGTGAGCCCCCCAGCCTGGAGACGTAGATTCTAAATTGGGGTGACCCCGACACTTTTGGACAATGAGCAAGTTGCACAAATAGACACTTGCAAACTTGAGCCTCCAAAATTTAAACAGCTGCCCAAAGGGGCCCGACTGTCCAAAGTGCAGGTCCGCTGAAGACATCATCTATTGGAACGGATGGTGGGTGGGGGCTGTGTGTCTCAGGGTGGGTCTAGACTACAAGGGTTTTTCTGGAAAAAAGTAGGCTTTTTTCAAAAAAACTTCACCTGCGTCTGGACTGTGAATGAAAAGAACAGTTTTTTCGATCCTGGTAAACCTCATTTTATGAGGAATAACGCCTTTTTTCGAAAGTACTCTTACAAAAAAAGGCGCTATTGAATGCAAACTGTGCTTTCGAAAGAGGCTTGTAGTCAAGACGTACCCTCAGAGTCTTTCAACCAACCCCCTTGATTCTGATTCTACAGGTCTCTCAGAGACACACTGGTACGTCTACACTGGCATGATTTTCCGCAAATGCTTTTAACGGAAAAGTTTTCCGTTAAAAGCATTTTCAGAAAAATCGTGTCTAGATTGGCAGGATGCTTTTCCGCAAAAGCACTTTTTGCAGAAAAGCATCCGTAGCCAATCTAGATGGGGCTTTTTTGTGGAAAACCGTGATCGCCATTTTCGTTATCGGGGCTTTTTTGCGGAAAACAGTACTATGCTGTCTAAACTGGCCCTTTTGCGCAAAAGTCTTTCGGAAAAAGACTTTTGCCCGAACGGGAGCAGCATAGTATTTCCGGAAAAGCACTGATGATTTTACATGAGATCGTCAGTGGTTTTCCAGAAATTCAAGCAGCCAGTGTAGACAGCTGGCAAGTTTTTCCACAAAATCAGATTATTTTGCGGAAAAACTTGCCAGTCTAGACACAGCCCATGTGTCCGTGACAAACAAGAACATTTATTTAGACTATTATGATTATAGATGCCTAACTTTAGGCACCATCTATGAGAATCCATAGATCCGGAACCTGGGCCCTATGCTTTTGGAACCTGACCTTACCATTGTGCTATTGATGGGAGAATTGGGAGGTCTAAGATCTTACTCTGCCTTAAAGGTATCGCCCACATGGACCTGATTGGAGGAGCTGTAAGGTCTCTGATTGGGCTGGGTACATAATTTAAAGTCAGAAAGGGACACAGGAAGTTGTCTGTGCAGCAAGATGGATCCTGCCATAGTGCTGCTACACACCTTGGCATCTGTGATCTGAGCCCGGGTCTCATCTCTGGTTCTCAACTTCAACTCTGCCCTGTTCTGCCCTCGTTTCTGACAGCCCCAACCCTCTTCTCTTTGGCTTCCAACTTAGCACCAAGCTTCAGCTTCAGGTCCAGTTTCCTGCTGACTCCTGACACCATACTGAACACCAGGCCAGAGAACCCACATCCAACCTCCCACAAACTCAGACACCCCTCAGTCTCTCTCTGCTGTGGTGATGCCATCCACACCTTTGAAAAGTGCATTGAGAGGTGCAGCAGAAAGTTGGCGTATTATCGACTAGTCATATGGCAGTAGCACCTAGGCGCCTCCATCAAGGAGCGTGTCCCCATCGGGCTAAGGACCATACACAACCAATAGAAGAAAACGAGCGTGTATTTGTACCTTTAAAAATTACAAGTTTGTGGTTTTGTTGTGTTGTGTTTTTAACTAGACCCAAGAGGCAATGGGATGGGCATTGCTACAGCAATGTAATGGATTTGTTTCATAAGGAGTATTAGGGCCGGAAAGTTATTTTAGTGAGCACTGTTTCTGTTTCTGCCTCTGGCACATGGGGAGTTGGCAAGACTGTAAGCACTCAACAGAAGGTGCTGTAATGGAAGTGAGACCTTGGCATGACTACCTACCCGCAATTGCTTTCCCTGTCTCTATCTGTGACTTCATGGCTGTAAACAAGGTTCACCGCCGAATAAAGTATTAAATTAAAAACACATGCAGCGTGGAACAAATCAGAACATTTCTGAGTAGGTTTTTTTCCCTCGTCTCGCTCTCAATGCCGTGTAACTCAACGGGGCTAAAGAATTTAAGATCAGCTCTGTCTCCCCACAGTGGGAAATGTTCCTTTGTCCGCACACCCCTTCCATTTGTTACTCAAACCTCCGAGGGAACATCTGTGTGGGTCCACAGCGGACAGAGAAGTGGTCATCTGAAAGGCTGGGGGAGGACAATTCCAAGAGGTCAGCTATTCCTTCTTGTAGGCCCTCCGGTACCACAACATGGAGCAGTCACCTAACCAGGAGAGGACACGTGGCTCGTATTGACATGTCACAGCCACTGGATGCCAGCCAGCATAAGAGTGGTCATACTGGGTCAGAGCAAAAGGTCCAGCTAGCCCAGTATACTGTCTGCCAACAGTGGCCAATACCAGATGCCCCAGAGGGAGGAAACACATCAGGTAATCATCACGCGATCCCTCTCCTGTTATCCATTTCCAGACAAAGAGAGACTAGGGACATCATTCCTACCCAACCTGACAAATAAGCATTGATGGACATAACCTCCACAAATTCATCTAACTCTCCTTTGACAGCTGTTAAAATTCTAGTCTTCACCACATCCTCTGGCGAGGAGTTCCACAGGTGGACTGTGCACTGCACGAAGAAAAAATTCCTTTTGTCTGTTTTAAACCTGCTGCCTATTCATTTCATTATCCCTAGTTCTTATACTGTGGGAATAAGTAAATAACTTTTCCTTATTCCCTTTTCCACACCAGTCATTGTTTTATAGACCTCTATCATATCCCCCCTTAGCCTCCTCTTTCCTAAGCTGAAAAGTCCAAGTCTTTTTAATCTCTCTTCAGAGGGAACCCATTTCCAAACCCCTCAATTTTCGTTGCCCTTTTCTGAACCTTTTCCAATGCCAATTTATCTTTTTTTGAGATGAAGCGACCACATCTGTACACATTATTCAAGGCTTAAAATTAAACCATCCAACAGAAACCCGATTTGACTTTTCAGTGGCAGAGCATTTGCTTGATGATGTAAAACAGGCGGCAGGTTCGCCACTGTCTGAATCCAGCAGCTCATTGCATTTTCAGCACCCTGAACCTCACGCAGCTGGACTCCTGCTCCAGTGACCTCAAAGTTAGCTGGGCTCTAAGAAAAGCATCTACCAGCCTTGCTCATACTTAGGAGTAAGGTTACTGCTGTCAAGAGATTCGTCTGATGGATGAAACCCAGCAGATGATGGGCGTGAAACTGATAGCTTCTCCCTTCTGTCCACATTGGTAAGGGGATGTTGAAGCTGCTCCATTAGGGCACGTCTACACTGTGGGCTAAAGTCAAGTTAAGATACGTACCTTCAACTACATGAATTGCTTAACTGAAGTCGAAATAGCTTAACTTGGCTTTTGATGCTGTCTACACAGCAGGAAGTCGAAGGAAGAACAGTCTTCCTTCAACTTCCCTTACTCCTCATGAAATGAGGCTTACAGATGTCGGAGTAAGAATCCCATTATTTTGAAATTATTTTGAAGTAACAGGCTTGGTAGGAAGACACACACTGTTACTTTGAAACAAGCGTGCAGTGTTGACAAAGCCTGAGAAGAGAGAAACCAAGCATCAGATCCAATACCACAACACTCAGGCCTAGGGAGCTCAGACAGCCAGGAACTTTTACTTTAACCAATGCTAGCAGCTGAACTCATGACTAGGCCCAGTTACACAATTATTTTTCTCCACCACGCCGAGGTTTGACATAATCCGCACACGGTGGAAAGCAAAGCGATGCTGCTGCCATGTTTGGCTCTATTAAAAATGAATCAGGGCAGAGATTGCAGCCAGTTTCTCTGACAGCCAATGTGACCCTATGCAGCCTTAACAGCTGCGGGCAGGCTTACTACATTTCCTTCGACGGAGAACAACTTGGCGTTCTCGGGGCATGCAGCTTTGGAGACACAGCGAACTGTTGTGAGGCTTTAATTAATTAACTGCTTGCAAAGCACCTCGCGATTCTCAGATGAGAAGCGTAAAGTGCCGTGCTTATTACTGGAACATTTCATTGATTCCACAGAAGCAAAATTAGTTTCGACAGGAAAGCCACAGAACTGGGGCTATATCCAGAAATCACTCTACGCCCAGGAACTTGAAAGCAGACTATTTATGCATTGTGCAATTGTGTAGTGTTCAATAAAACACCCTGCTGAAATGATATATTTTTAAAAGACTAGATTACTGTTTTCTATTTTTATTATGGATTTAGGTTGTATGGTGCTGGGCATCATACACACTTAATACAAAAGTGCCTGGCTCAAACAGCTTACAATCTATACCGATTAAGGCACATTTTAGAAATAACTTTTTTACGCAGTCTAAAATGCATTTCACTGAAGAGTCAAAATACAGTAGACTTCCGATAATCCGGAACCTATGGGACCTAGGTGGTGCCGGATTATCAGATATGCCGGACTATCAGGAGGTACTATAAGCTGGTTATAATATATATATATATATCTATAGAGAGCGAGTATTCATTATATGCTGTATATAAAGTGTTCTTAACCCTTTTTATTGTACATACTGTATACAGTATACTGTAATGTTTTAGTAAGCCTTTTTTTCTCAGTTCAGCTGCTGCTGCTGTTACCTTGTGACTCATTTTTTGCTGAAGCTCACTCACTAGGCTCTTGCCATTTTGATGCTGGACTATCAGGAGTGCCGGACTATCGGATGCCGAACTATTGGAGTTTTACTGTACTTCATTTTTTGGATCCACTGGCTGCTGTACGTTCTCTAATGTGACTTTATTCTTCACAGTTAACATTTTTTGGAAAAAAACCCCACCACCACACAAAAACAGCAGCGTTTTTCACCTGTTTCTTCTCTAACAATGCCCAGCATACAAGTCCTCTCTCGCCACTGGCCATGACTGAAGCTCAAGGGGGCTCTTATTGCTCGGGTAGCAGGACCCGACCAATAAACACATGGGCCAAGTAACTGTGAAAGTAATTGAAAATTTGAGTACTGAGGCAATTTTCCCATAGTCTAAAGAATTCAAGGAGACTCTGGGTTTTGCACAATAGTAGAGCCTGCTTCTGGGACACAATATTGGTTAGAATATATGGAGTGCAGATTTCCCCTTACAAATCCTTTGAATGGTCAGAAAGTGACGACACATGAACGCCATATGAATTCTGGTTCATTGTCAGAGGTTTCTGATGTTCCTTGGGTAGGAAGGAAGGGACCTGCATTCAAGTAAAATCCTGAGGGTATCTGAACAAGCCAACGTGTTGCATTAGGTACTATAAAAAAGGTAGGAACTAAAGATTTCCAAACGGTAGTGTAAAAATAGCTGTGAGCGTGTGCAGGTGGCCGACGGAGAGCTACAGCCCGGACGGAAGGATGGGACTGAAATGTATAAGTAAAGAGTGCGACTGACCTTTTCCCAAATGAGACAAACACATTTATCACACTAAAGAGAACTAGATATAGCACAGTTACTTTTCCACGTAAGCAACGTCTGTAGTTGCCACAGAGATGTTACATGATTGCAAATGAGATGGAAGATGGCTGTAACGAGTTGGTCAGGCCTCCTTCAAACATACACTTTAGTGGCCCACACTAAAACCAAAAAACAAACAAAAAATCTCCACACACACACACACACACACACACGAGAAATTTTGGTATAAGGAAATGAAGAGAGTGACTTTCCCCCCTATATTTCAAGATATTTTATTAAGAGTAAAGAGCAAGTTACAGAATCCAAGTGAATTCCGTATAGATGAAATTCATCTGGACAGAAATGCACAGAAAACTTTTAACTCCTACAGGTTTAGATACAAACATGTTAGACCAAACTAAACCAGTCATGACAAAAAGAACAGCACACTTAGTCTAGTTAAGTACAAATGCTATCTGTTTTTGGCAATCTTAGTGGATTAATTAATGTAAGAATCAATCCTAAATCAGCACCAGGTCCAAATTTCTTCACACCAAAACGTGCTTTTGTGCAAAGTGAATTTCTAAACAAGTTTCATACAATAAGTTATCTTGTAAACATGTTTTCTCATCACATGAAGACAACAGTTATTTGGGGTATTTAAAACTAGGAAACAGATGTGCTAGACAGTATCATTTATTGTTACGTCACACTTTGTATTTCATATGCTTCAAAATGACTACATTCAGGAACACAGAACAAGACATTAATTAATGCATGCCCATAACAACTCAGAGCGAATACGGGACTTGTAGTCAGCTATTACATTGGACAGATCTACACTATATTGTTTTCAAGACTGTTATTTCTCTAGGTCATTTCCCATCTACTCCTACTGTCATCCATGTTGCTTTGAAATGAAGCAATCCCATGACTTATCAGTGGGTTCCCCAGTTCAAAACTTTGGCATTTACAAAGATTTTAATCGGTAAAGTTACATGGTGATAATTCACCATCAGCTTATCATAGAACAATTTGAAGTGACCAAGGTTACACCAGTATTCTTTAAAGCAAAGGAACTGGAAGGCTATAGTGGAGAAAATGACGTGGGTAGCAGTGAGAAGAAATGAACCCCCTCCCAGTTCTCTGCTACAGGCAGGCTCATCAACTGGGGAGGGGGAACAGCTCTCCTGGGGCCCAGCAATTTAAAAGGGTACAGGACCTCTGGCCACTGCTACAGAAGAAATGGCAGCGGCCAAAGCCTCGGGCCCTTTAAATTATCGCCAGAGTCCAGGATGGCGTCTGCCAGGTGGTGCTGATGGGCTGACTAGCTCCTAGCCCCACCCCTTCTGCCTGAGGGCCTGCCCCTTTCGGGGGCCTGGAAAGCCCCGCCCCTTACCCAGGGCCCAGAAAAGTCAGCCTGTGTGCAGGGCAGCGGACAATTTAGAACCTATTCTAGGCAACGGCTTTTCTGGTAGGAGACACAAATGTATACTACATTGTGTGGAACTAAAATCAATTACATCTAGATTGTGAACTCTAACATCCACGATAATAAAACCAATAACCATTTAGATACATTATTTACAGGTACTCCCTTTTATTTCGGAAAGGCAATGCAGTCATGATGCAAGACTGGTTTGACAAGAAGTCTTGTCTTCACACATCCCAGTTATTTCAAAGGAAAATCATGACAGGAGGAAGGCAGTCCATCGCGTTTTCATAAATACCACGAGGCAACGAGAATATGTACAGCGCTGATCAGGAGACACTCAACCCATAGGTCTGGAGTAGAACCACCAGGCTCCCTATGGCCCCATGTAGCATGAAGGGACGACGAGTGTGTTTCTTGGAAAACGAAGGCATGCTAAACAATTTATGAACCTGAACCTCATAGCATCCAAGAGAGGTCATGAAATGATGTGTCGGGCCCTGGAGAATCTGTGCTAAGCCATCATCGGATTTCTAGAGATGGATTTGTAAGGGTGTCAGCCCACCAAAATCATTCAGAAAAGCTCTTTGTATAGAAGTGAGGGTCTTTATAGGCACAAAGTACTCCAAGTTCCTTCAGAACAGACTTGTGTGCTTCAAGCACTCCTACCAAAACATCTCCATTATAGTGCAGTGAACTTACCCTCTCCTGTACTATTATTTCTAAGCACTGTCATTCAGGATAAGAGACAAAGCAATTGCCAGTGTACAAGATCAAGAATTTCCTTTTGGAAAATTAAAGTCTCCACTTTGCTTCGACACTTATTTACAGCAAACTACTTAAGGAGCAACACACTTATCCTTTGGCAACATTCAACTGAACTCCTCACTAACTCACACACACGTCGTCTGGCTTCACTTGCTTGCCAAAGACTTCACAGCTCAGAGCTGCGGCAAGCTCTTGTATTACCAAGACTTCATTCCTTTAAAACCTTCACTAACGCTCGGTTACATTCGTACAATAAGTGAACAAAGTTATTTTATCGTTAGCCATTCGGCGTCTTCACTCAGTCACTAATTTGTGAAATTCAACAACTTGAAACGGGACTCCTGGTGCTAAGTGGGGATTGGTCAACTTCTACTTTGCCTCTGTTTTTGGAGAGAACTTGCAAGAATTTTGGACTGTAATTATCTGGTAGAGCCACACTGCCTACTCATCTTCGCTCTTATTACAGAAAAGTTACTTTTCAAAAGCAGTAACTTAGCATGTGGCATGAACATCAATTCAGAGGTGGTCCCAATATTTTACATTTAAGGATCTTCTGTAGCAGGGATTTCACAGTCATTGTTTCCAGACGATCAACGGTTTAGGCCTTTTTAAGTTTAAAATGCCTTTAAAAATTATCCCAGCACGGAAATGTTTCCACATTCCTTTCCCTCCCCATCCTGCTCCTCCCCGCTCCCCAAAGTTCCACAGCAGCATTCAAGATAATATGATAGATGGCTCCTGTACAATCAAAACTTCTATACATAGTCTGACAAATATACCATTGCACAATCCCTCTGGTTATTAAACCCACTGGCTCACACACGGGTGCTACGTTAGCTTCTTCATTCTGCGGTTGTGCTTGTCGATATTCAAAGTCGCCCGATCTACAGAGGTGGTAAGGACGTCGAGAACTTCATCCTGTCTCTCCAGTTCCGCGTCTGTTTCTAAGGCGAGGCTCTTGAGCTTCCTCAGTATCTATCAGAAGACAGAGATCAAGAGCTTTCCGTGAATGTAAAGAGTAACTCGAATATGCAAGTTGTAAATAATTGGCTCCTACCTCTGCACATCCAGAAAAACGACAGGGCTAAGATTTCCACCATTTAATATTACAGGGCCCCCAACGCAGGGTAATCCCTTTTTGGGACAAGCGGAGAGAACCGGTTCTGATAGCCTAATTTTAGACATGACACAGGGGAGGCTAGATCAGTAGAAAGGATGGAGTGAGCAAGCAGGAGGGTTGGAGCAATAAAGTTACAGTTTCTTAGTTCAGGCATTTGTGCATCTAGCTGCCCCAGTTATAATGGAGTCGGTGAGTGCTACAGAAGCAGAGCGTCTTCACGAACAATCTGAATGAAAATAGGGAGCAGCTTGGCAGGTCAGAACTGAGAAGACATTCCCCTTGTGCCAGAGGCCCTATGGGGCCGCAGGAAAAGCAGATAAAGAGGACACACAAGGAAATAGAGGAGCAAATATTCAATACAGTGAAAGACTGTATTGAATATTCAGACATGGATAGAGGTGAACAACTGTTTAATTATAGAATCCTACAACCGGAAGGGACCTCGAGAGGTAATCGAATCCAGTCCCCTGCCCTCATGGCAGGACCAAGCACCGTGTAGATCAGGGGTGGGCAAAAGGGCCTCCACAGGCCAGATCCAGACCGCCAAATGGATTGATCCGGCCTGGAGGCCCTGCCGCTCCCCCCTGCCTCCAGGCCTTAATTGGCCTGGGGGCAGAGGGAAGCGCATGGGGAGTGTGCAGCGCTTAGAAGTGCCATGTACGTGTTCTTGGCAGGGTGAGAGGAGACTTCATGCACTCCCTGCCGCCCAAACCCTGATAGGCCTGGGGGCAGAAGCGAGAGCGTGGGAAGTCTCCTCCCACCGTCAGGGGCACGGGCATGTAGCGGGAACCTACATGAAAACTGCTATCGTGTTCCCTCTCCGTCTTCTCTTTTACAAACTAAAGTCCAGTCCTTCAGTCTTCCCTCATAGCTCATGTTTTCTAGCTCTTTCATCATTTTTGTTCCCTTCTCCAATGTTCCACATCTTTCCTGAAATGTGGTGCCCAGAACTAGACACACAACTCCAACTGAGGCCAAATCAGCGCAGAGTAAAGCAGAAGAATGACGTCTCACAACACTCCTGTGAATGCATCCCAGATGAAGGGTGATGTGCAGAGATTTGAAAGGGAAGGAGAGAAACATGGTCAGAATCCGTGGAGCAGGAAGATCGCAGTAGAGGGGGGCGGAGGAGAGATCAGGGATACCAGAAGGACTTAATTTGCAGAAACCAATATGGTAAATAAAGGATAAGCAACTACTATACTATTCCAGCCTATAAACAAGAGGCCCCCACAAGAATTATATTACAAATAAACCATAGTTCACACTACACCTCGCAAATTACTACCACACGAAACCCTAAGCAAACACCTAGAGAGATCACCTACAGGAGAGCCAAACAGTGAAAGAGAAAAGTAAACTTTAAGGCAAGGAATTGCAAAGCTCTCCTGTTCCTTCTGTCGCAGGATGCTCAGACGAGAATTAAGTCTTCTTTCTGTGCTCCCATGGCTGCTGCTTTTATAAGTCTCCCTGGTTCACACTAACGAGCGGATTCAAAACATCTGTAGAGACGGGCTGGTTTTCTGACAAGACTTTGCTATCTTTCCTGACAGAGGTATAAATAGGGTATATGGAAAACCTGCCTCCTATCACAGGGATGAAAACTGCATGTCTCAATTCCCCTCTACTAGACCGGGGTTCCTTCTGCTGCCTTTGATACTGCGTGTCACAAGAACGTCGCTATGCTCCTTGGGTACAAGGGGTGTTTATTCATTCAATCGTAGCAACGGCTGTGAAAAGATCATTCTCTTCTAGTTAGGTCATTTTTCGCTCTGTTCCTCACCATTGTATCTGTGTCCCGAGGTGAGCCAGTCCTGTTGATGAGTCTGCTAGTGCTAAGCAATAAGGGTATGTCTACACTGCACGGCTATTTCGGAGATAGGCCAAAAGAGCAACCCTGCAGCTACGCAAGCCACCCGTTATTTCGAAATATTTTCAAAATAACGGTGTGCTATTTCACCGTCCTAGTAAATCTCGTTGCACAAGGGATAAGGGAGGACTCGAAATAGCGTGTTCTTTCAAAATCTGGCGCTGTGTAGATGTGCCAAATTTCAAAATAAGCTATTTCGAAATAGATTTGAAATCAGATATGCAATTTGCGTAGCGCATACTGTGTACCTTATTTTTAGTTTTGGGTGGTGTGTAGACGCACCCTAAATGATTACCCCCACCTGTATGGTTTCTATAGTAACAAGAATAGTGAAGAGGGGAGTTGTTCTGTTTTCTCTTCGAATACCTAGCACCTTTTTTATCTAGGGATCTCAAAGCTCTTTGCAAATATTAACTGATTAATCCCCTCAATGTCTCCGGGGAGGCACCGTAGGTAAGGGACACGGAGGTCACTTCAGTCACATCTGGGATCGAATGCACAGCTGTCTACAGTATGCAGCTACACAACACATTCGTTTGGGACAGAAGATGAGGATTACCAGACCCAATTTAAACTGGAAGAGAAACCTACAGAGACAAAATTTGACTACTCATGTTGGCTATCAGCTAGGGCCCTGAGGTTTTATAGAGTAAAGCTTCCACACTGTAATTCACAAGTGGTCAGAAACTTAGTTTTACATTTGACCGGAAAGATGGCCTCTCTAGCGGCACAGTACCCTCAACTCCATGCTAGGGATGTAACAGTATAGTTGATTAACCATAAGCAAAAGCTTGTAGGTTAATGCTATAGACTACATGCCTTCCCCCCTGCCCGACAGTATATTTTTTAGCAGGCTGTTCAGCAGCCTGGCTCAGTCCTGGTTTGTGCCAGGTCTGGGACCTACCCCTGCTGAGGCTCTGCATTTTAAGTGTATTAGGAGCCGGGCAGGCAGCCAACCCAGCTCAGGTCCGGCTTGTGCCAGATCTGGGTGCTCAGACCTCCCCCAAATAGGGGCTGCTGCCC
The DNA here is from genome assembly GCF_052426305.1 of Pelodiscus sinensis. Classification (NCBI taxonomy): domain Eukaryota; kingdom Metazoa; phylum Chordata; order Testudines; family Trionychidae; genus Pelodiscus; species Pelodiscus sinensis. The sequence continues at coordinate 256,961,280 of NC_143053.1, forward strand.
CCCCACGCTGCTGCCTCTGTATCAGAGGCAGCAGCACAGGGCAACAGGCAGTCGGTCCGCGAGGGGAGCTGGTTTTTAAACTGGCCCCCCTCATGGGCCAGCTCCCGCCTGGTACTCCACACTGCTGCCTCTGATACAGCAGTAACAGCGCAGAGCGGCAGGGGGTTCCTCGGGAGTGGGACTGGAGCACATTGGCTGCCGGCCCGTCCCCCGGGGATGAGAGACTAGTCGAATAGCCAATCAGAATTCATGAGGTTAATCGATGTATTTAATTAACCGATATTTAACATCCGTACTCCATGCAAGGGCAGAAGTAGAATGCAAAATCACATGGAGGAATTCCTCCATTGAATCACCTCCCTGACGGCTTTCTACAGCCATCGTGCATTCTAGGATTCTTATTTATTTGTGAAGCATCAGCAAGCTCACGGCTTGGTCAGGCCTGACCCAATTCAGCTGGGGAAGCCCGTCGAGATCACAGCACAAAGGCAGCTGGGCTGCCGGTATGCCAAGTCGAGGCTCACACAGATTAACAGAATGTGGCCTACGAGGAGCCATGAAGGAAAGAGAGGCACTTTGCACCCCTCAGAGAAGCCAGTATAATTTACAAGAAGTGCACAAAAGTAAACAGGGACGATAACAACATCTGACCTGTTATTCGTTTTAGACTTAATTAATCTAAAGCCCATCAACATTAATCTAAATGTGCATAACAGCTAAGCTACCCCAGAAAGAACACTAGTTTAGAACAGAAGGCTCTTCAAAATAGGAACGCTGCTAAAACGGAAATTCAGTCAGCTACAGTGCTCATTTACAGCTACGTTTTACCTCCCCATTAGGGTCTGACTTGAAGATAAAGCGATGAAACCAACCAACCAACCAACCAACCACCCACCCACCCACCCACCCAAAATCAAACAAAACCCACCAAAAACCCCCTACAAGTGGCTCATTTTTATCCCCTCATTTCCTTTGTCTGCATACTGAGAGTCTGGTAACAATTTGCTTAACCCTTGGGCTGCTTGCCGCATTTCGAATTTAAGTGGTGGGGGGGAGGGTAGTTTTCTTTGAAAGATGGTCCGACACGGTTAAAAACGTTGCCTCTAATGCTGCCCACAAAAAGACGGTTGGAAAGATTACTAGAGTCAGTAGTCTGGCCAAGGCTTAAGAATGGTTGCTATTTTTGTGGAGCAAAACGATGACAAGATGTCTAGTCATCAATGCACAAATTCTGCCAACCATTAAGAGATTTGATGCCTTCTGTGCCAAAACCTAATCTGGGCTCTGAATCAAGAGGCGAAATCCCTCCTTTCTATTTACAACATAGATCAGCTGCAATACTAAGGACTAAAGTTATGACACATCTTTCCTGGCCACTTGCATTCACAACTGATCAATAACATCAGCAGCCTCGCAAGTAACCACCTGCCTTTCCAACTCCCGCAGTCCGAGGAAGGGTGGCTTTGTGTCTAAGGGTACGTCTAGATTACATGACTCTGTCGACAGAGGCATGTAAAATAGGCTACCTGACAGAGGGTGTGTCTAGACTACAGGATTTTGTCAACGAAAGTGGATTTTTGGTAGACAGAACTATGCCTCCGTCTACACTGCCGCAGAGTTCTGTCGATATAACGTCGACAGAATTCAGCAGTTTTGTCGACGGCTGTAAACTTCATTCTGTGAGGAATAATGCCTTTTGTTAACAGAGTTCTGTCGACAGAAGGTGTTATTGAATCTACACTGTCCTTTGCGTCTACACTGTCAAGTCGACAAAGCGGCTTGCTTTGTCGACAGAACTGGATGTAGTCTAGACGCTCCTTGTCGACAGAAGCTTTGTTGACAGTATGTACCCAGAGTCAATGAAGCGGGGATTTAAATATCTTCGGCTTCATTAAAATAAAAATGGCCGCCACACTGTGCCGGCTCAGCTGATCGTCAGCACAGCGCGCGAGTCAAGAAGTGGATCAGTCAATAAGGGAAGCCTCTGTCGACCGCCCCTGTAAACCTCATTTCACAAAGCATAAGGGAGCAGTTGACAAAGGCGTTCCCTGTCAACCAATCCGCGCCTTGACTTCCGCACTGTGCCAACGATCAGCTGAGCTGGCACAGCACGGCGGCCATTTTTATTTTAATGAAGCCAGGGATATTTAAATCCCCACTTCATTGACTCTGGGTACGTCTAGACTAAGGTAGCACCTCTACAAGAATGGAGCCTGCCTCGGACTAATTTTGAGACTTCTCAATAGTGAGGACAGACTAGTTCAATTTTGTAATTTTGTGAGTTATTAAATCGATTTTAGTTATTTCAAAATAATTTTAATGATGGCCTGAATGATCCCACAACAAAGCCCTGTGTCTTTGACCTCATAACAGTTATGTTCTTCCAAGATGCCGTGTGAATGCAAGACAAAAAGGTAGATAAAATGAAGAGAAAAATATCAGAACGAAGTGACCATACTAAAATAGACTATCACATGGCCAAAGAGGCACTGAGAAACCACTGGAAAGATACACAATGAAATCCATGCATGGAAATTAATCCAGTATCATCTGCTGGATGGTATGAGCAAACTGCAGATGTAGTAAACACAAGGGTAATAGCTCCTTGGCAGGAAAGGTTTTAATGGAACGGAAATTAGAAAGCACAGAATTTATGCTGCCAAACCAAATCGGGTGAACAAAATCCCCCTCCCCCTCCTGAGCCACAATCCTTAAGCTAATATTATCATATCCTTTCCCACACCCGATGACATTATGTCAGCCGGTAGACAGGGACTCAGCCACAAACCACAGGAACTTGGGAGACTTCTTTCTGGAAATCTATTGCCCAGCGAATGGAACACTGCCCACACAGCCACAAAATGCTGTGCTTCTAACATGACCACCTCATGGCAAAGTCCTGGCAAGTTCTTTGGCTTAAGCACCCAATCACAATTCCAGACTATTGAGGGCTTCCGACTCTAATGAAAGGGACTTAATATTCAGTTCTTTGAGTTGCTGCTACAACTCTGAGTAGTTTGGGGAACAAACGTTAAGTACAAATGTTTCTCTCTGGGTCTATCCAGTAGCTCAGATATTCTCATTATCCATTCTCCTCACATCTTTCTGACCCTAAGAGGTTCTGCTGGTCTTACCTGTTCCACAAAGGCTCTACAAGGCCTGCTACTGGTCTTGAAAACCTGCAGGTCTAGGACTAAAGACATTCCAAACAAAGAGCACACTCAGCTTTCAAGAGGGAAAGGCTTCAGAAAGCCTGTTACTCAGCCCCAAGGGTCAGAAGACCATCAAGTAATTTTCAAAATGGTGGATGCCACCGTAACTCTCCTGCCCTATGCTCAGTAACATTTTGCTAACCAATGCTGCATACCAGGAATAAACTAGAGAATGGGGGAAAACCTGGAGATATTCAGGGCACTGAGAAGTTTGCTAGAGGCCTGCTCACCTGCTCCATGACCACAAGTCCCAGGAGGAGCAGCATGTTGAAACACCAACTTCCATCCACAATAGGTGGATGGATTTATAGAGGAGCACTATTAATTTGCTGCTCCTGGACCATCGTATCCAGTGCACCCCACTGAAACCAATATACCGTGTATCTCAGCGCTCCATATTAGCATCTGCAACTTTAACACACTTCTAGGTTCTCTCCTTCCACACCCACATCTTTCTTTCTAATCTAGCCCACCACATTCCTTCTCATCAGGGGAAAAAGGGGAGGTCTGTGTGGATTTTCCATGGAGCTATCTGATTCTGACCAAAGCACTGGAGTACAGAGGAGGCACGGAGAATTTGTGGGAGCAGCAGCATTGAAGGGGAGCCCCTCAACACAGGTAAGATGCATACATGTGCTCCAGCAGCAGCCCCTCAATGCAGCCAGCTACCTGGCTTTATACAGGCCCCATCTATTCCTGCACAGGTGATCTTATTTCTAAGTAGCTGTTTCCAACATCAAGCTCCTTTGCTCGCAGGCTAATTCACTGATTGGGCGCATCTGGCCTAATCCAGATCTTGGTGGGCTAGTGTGAACAACACCCGATAAAGGTAATGCTTACCGGTTAACCACTGACAACGCTACAGTTGGTGAAAATCATGAGTCATAACTTACGTTTCCCCCTTTTCTCTCTTCTTCTCTGGAAAGCAGACAGATCTAGAGACTTCAGCTGAGTCTAATGTATAAGGTCACTGTGAAATTTAGTTCAAAAGACCCATTTCTTGTCCAAAAAGATGGGTTATGGAATTTATCCTCGGGTGACAAAAGGGACTGGGATGCTAAGACTTTTCTAGTGTTATTTTGGGTACCTAGAATTGCCAACTTGGACAGACCAGATGGACTAGAGGCCATCTGCAGCTTTTCGAATTGGCAACCCTAGGAGTATCTCAATTATTGGGAGCCCAACCAGGGGCAAGTAAAGGGACAGGATTTTAAAAAAAGCAGGTGCTCAGTATTTTCTGAAAAAACAGACCTTTTTCCAGGCCTCTCAGTTTGGGTACTGCAAAACAGAGGCCTCTAAAATCAGTCATTTTGGAAACATCTTGGCTGGGTGTATTAGGAATATCAGAATTGCTACTTGGAGCCAACAGGGCACTGGTGAACTTTGAAGTGCTTAGTGGGTCTTAGGTTTGTATTTCGTGTTTAAAAAGACCTTTCGACCCTACGTTTCCCCACGAAGACAACCTTTCAAATGTTTGGGTTTCTGTTAAGTTTAATCTTACTTCTAAACACCCGAGTTGCTAGCAGTGATTCTTTAGAACAATGGTTTCGCAAGGTTTTCATTTTTAGCCTTCCTTAAAACCACTGCTGTGCGCTTGGAAACTCAGGTCCAATTGAATTAAAAAGGGGTTGTGTGTCTGGAATTACAGGAGAGGAAGAGAATGGATAACTACAGGCCAAACTAGCTGCAGCAGGACACGTGGCTATTTTGCACCACGCTATAGTTGAACTATAAAAGCATCATTAAAGAGACGGGAAAAGGAAAGTGCCAGGAAAACCCCCTTCCTCACAATATATTCTTCAAGAAATATTTTAAAGGGGCACAATCATTTGAAAGTCACATTTGTCAAAAAATATTGAGCTCATTACAGATCTAATAATTAGTCAAAACATATTCCTTTGTTTTTCCAGGTTGTTTACTTTGCACACTTGACCGCACATGGGTCAGTCACTTCCCTGCTAAAAGGCTTCAACAACCATGACAGGAGGAAACACTTTGTAAAGGAATTTAAAACAAAGTCGGGCCATAATATTTTAAGGAAGCTAGACTGGAATTATTAAAAAAGTCTTTTTACTGCAACGCCTTCCCAGCTCTCTCATTCATCTATCGGCTCTTGCATCTAAACCAGATAGCAAACTCTCAATGGTACAGCCTCTTTCTACTATGTGTCTGTACCGACCCCAGCACAATAGCACCCCCGGAAGCAATAAAAAAAAAGATCATTCAAAAAATTCACGTGGATGAGGTCTGTCTAAAGAACCATACAACAGGGAAAGCGGAAGCACAAATGGGAAGAATGTGACCTGGAAAGGCAGTATTAAAACATTGAATTGTCAGTAAAGAGCAAAGGGAGCACGAGTTTGCAACTTTTTGATGTGTGAAATAGGGATGTAAATGGGTAACGGGCGTCCGGTCCAGCTGGAGCAGCTGTGGGTGGGGGGCTGATCCAGACTGCCTGGGCCTGTCACACCTTGCTGTGGGAAGGGGGCTCTCCAGTCAGCCGGGCTGGAACAGACCCCCCAGCCTGTGGTGAGGTGGGCCGGGCCCGGTCGGAGCGGCCCCTCCGCCCACATCTCAGAGTGGCAGGCCCTGCCCAGCCTGGCCTGCCACAGGCAATTAACTAGTTAAACATTTTGTTTAGGTTAACATTTTAAACAGGATTTCACATCCCTAGTGTCAAAATCCCAGAGCTATTTTCACCCTGATGACAAATTAGGGATGTTAAATCTCGAGTAACTGAGTAATCAAATACTCGATGCAATCTGCATCAACCATTCTATTAGTCGATAGGGCGCCTCAGTCTTTGAAGCACAGCAACAGCTCTAGGGCTGTTGCTACACTTCAAAGGTGAAAGCGCTGCAGGGAGCTCAGAGTCAGTCCCCCGCTGGCCCCATGCTGCCCACGGCGTTTTAAAACAGCAGAGTTGCATGGAGCCTGGGATCAGGTGGGGACTCCCCTGCTGACTCCGGGCTCCATGCGGCGCTGCTGCTTTGAAACACCAGGAGGAGCCTGATGCCGGGCTCCTCGTGGTGTTTCAAAGCAGCAGTGCCTTGTGGAGCCCGAGATCAGCGGGGGAGTCCCCCGCTGATCTCTGGCTCCACGCAGCACGGCCACTTTGAAACATCACATGCAGCCTGGGGACACCTCCCCTGATCCCGGGCTGCACATGGAGTTTCAAAGTGGCAGTACCGTGTGGAGCTCGGAGTCTGGACCCAAGCTCCACGCAGCACTGCCACTTTGAAGAATCCCCTCCTCCCCCACCCTGCTGCCTCTTTCTGATAGAGGCAGTGAGGCAGGAGGAAGCGGCTTGTCGACTAGTCATTCACATCCCTACTTTTGCAAAACCAGGCAAAAAACAACAACAAAAATCCACCCAAAATAACAAAAGTGGTAGGTAAACACACCAAGGCTTCTCATTGTTTGTTTGCTTTTTAAATATGCATCTTGTGTTCCAGAAAAATGAAGGATAAGATGACCTGGACTATAGTAAATGAAGAGATCTTTGTAGGAGACCTAGGGATGAACCCTACACCTCTTCACAGCATGTACATTTCGAGGAAGGGTACAATGAAAGTACTTTGGTCTACGCAGCTTTAATCTGGGCTCTTCTTGACAATACCTGTTTAAGTTCTTGTGTTTCTGACTCAGACACGATTTGTTCCTGCTTTTGCAGCTGCAACTGGCTACCGTTGCCTCCTCCAGATGAGGATCCAGGTTTTTCCGTACTTACTACAAGACCTGTGGCTGTAAAGAGAAATTCAGGCGGTCATTCGGTGACATCTGCTGGAACAGGTGGAGAAAGCAGGCAGTAAGACCAAGTTAAGTGCTTTATGTTTTGCACAGTGGAGGCTTCTGTCAGGATGCAAGAGGGAATTAAACAAGCATCACATTGAATTACACACGCTTCCTCCAAAACAACCCCCCTGATCTACGGAACACATCAGGGAGCATGTGACATTAGTCTGAGAAGTTAGTTGTGTAGTTAGGACCAGTCTAAAGTAGAGATGTAATAATGCAGTCAATTAACCGATAAGCTTACAGGCTACAGATTTTTTAGCAGGCTGGCCAACAGCCCGGCTCAATTCCGGCTTGCCCTGGCTCTGGGACCTACCCTTGCTGCAGCTTTTCATTTCAAGTGTATTAGGAGCTGGACGGGCAGGTAGCCCAGCTCAGTTCCGGCTTGCACCTGGTCCGGGAACTCAGACCCACCCCTAGATAGGGGCTGCTGCCGCTGAACACTGCTGCCTCTGTATCAGAGGCAGCAGCATGGGGCAACAGGCAGGCAGTCCACGAGGGAGCTAGTTTTTAAACTGGTTCCCCTCGCGGACCAGCTCCTGCCTGGCACCCCATGCTGCTGCCTCTGATACCGAGGCAGCAGCGCGGAGTTGCAGGAGGTTCCTCAGGAGTGGCGCCAGAGCGTACTGGCTGCTGCCCCCACCCCTGGGGTCTATAGACTAGTCGAATAACTGAGAAGAATTCATGAGGTTAATCGACCAGTCAGTTAACAGATATTTGACTCCCTTGTCTGTAGCAACTGGAAGGGCTGCCATGTCCCAGACAGGGGACTTAGTACCAAAGGGCCAATTGTGAAAAGGTTCCTTTTGGAGCCCAAGCAGCCATCTGAACCAGAGAACATTTCTGAGGCAGGACATTAAGAAAGACGTAGGCTCTTCCAGCTTCCCCTTTACCCGATAAGTCAATTCAATTTGCAGAACACAGATCGCCCCGGAGAACACCTGTGAATCATGTCAGCTAGCCTCAGCACAAAAGGGCAATTCTGACGGTAACAGCGCACGCACAGCTAATCAGTGCAGCAGCACGGATTTGACTTCTGAAGCAGCGTGCCACCTGTCCTTTATTTAAAGCACTGGCTCCTCTTGCAATATCTGATACCTCTTGTTCCAGAGAAGTGCTGCGATTAAAGGCCATTCTTTGTAAGGCAGATTGTCCCCGATGTTTAGCACCAACCATATTTACATATGGAGACACTCCAAACATCCCAGAAGTGGTCCCACTTAAAGGGGCACTGCCCAGCGAGGGAAGCGGCGGCCACCGCTCGCTATCATACAGCCTGACCTCACACGGCACAACGACAACAGCTGCTGGAGACATCAGGGCAGAAAGTAAATAAGTCGGAAGCTGGATCCAACGCACTGGTGCCAAGCTGGCTGGCCGCCTGACAACACATACGCTACTACTTTGGATAGCGTTACTTCTTAATGAAAAAGGAGACAAAAGCTAAACTAAAAATACAAAAAACCTAAATCCCTCACAAGTAATTACTGCAAACTCATAATCCCCTGGAATTATTTGGTTATCAGACAGTCAAGCTTTAATACAAGCTAGTCATTCACTGTGCCAGCTCTACTCTGTCCAACTTCCTCTCGTATTCTTTGAGCCACTAAGTATCCTACTTAAAAAAAAAAAAAAAAAAAAAAGTACTACTCATAGTAAACTACTACTGCAATCTTGTCTTAAGGAACGTGAGGAAAAAAGAGTCTGCCTATGTTTAGACAAAATTTCTTTGGCTCTCCTCCCAATTGAGAACTAGTTAATTCATTAGCATATTCAGATTCAATAGCCATTCACCAGTTATTTCCCTGAGGAATATACTCTGCCATGTTCAGCTTGGTGAAAGGAGAAACAGGAGAGGACGTGATAAAGGCACTCAAAAAAATGAAAGGGATACAGTAGGGAGACTGAGATTCAATTAAATTGAAAGACAGCAACATTTAAAGCTGATAAATGGAAAGATGATTTCTTCACTCAAAGGATCATTGACGTCAAGAGCTTAGAAGGACTCAAAAAGTCCTGACCATTTTTATGGAGAACAAGAAAAACTAATTGTAATAGTAAGAATTACAAATTCAGGAGTTTTTGGAGGGATGTTTAACTCTCCTGTTGCAAGACATAAATCCATTTCTAACTATTAGGGAAGGACATTTTTCCTGGGGGCAGGCTATCCCTTAACTCAGCATTGTAGGATTTTTTGCATCTTCCTCTGAAGTAGTTGGCGAGGTGGTCTAGTGATCTCATCCAGTCTGACTAAGGCACAGGAAGCAAATGATTGTAAGCTGTTGAACACCCTGTATGGGTTTATCTAACAGGCTATAGCTAAGTAAGCAAATCCAAGATAATCAGACAACTGGTTCCCGGTACATTAGTAGATATACAATGCTTCACCAGGGTTTTACCTGAAACCATGTCGAAACTATGAGAAAAATATATATTCTTGATAAATATGTATATATGAATGAACGTGAAACATGCATACTTTATAACTTTCCCACCACAGTGGCAGTATTCTGTACCCCAAACTGCACATCTGTAGAACTGTCAAAACCATGGGAATTTCATGAGTCAGCCTCTGCTGTTACAGAAAGTCTCAATTGTGAAGACACCTGTACAAAAGATTAGCAGGGTACTTTAGTTCTACAATAAAAATTCAGCAGCCATTTTTTTCCCTAGAGAAAAATTCCATGTTTCCACCAGAGAGATTTGGGGGGAGGGAGGAAGAGAGGTGGAGAACAACAGTGGTTAAAATGCAGGCAGTGACTGCCATCTTGTGGCAACAATATGTCAGTGGTACTGGATCTACAGAACGAACAAACAAGGGGAAAATGTTGGTGGAATCGCAGACGTCATGATTTCCACCACTTCCAGTTTCCTCTATTGGCATTTCCAACTTAAACAGTAAAAATGCAGGTGGGGATAGGACAGCAACATCCTCAACTCACTGACTCAGATGCAAACAGAGTGAAGCAGTGAGAAATGACACAAAACAAGGCTTTATAACCAATTATTTTATGTAACAAGCATTAAGTCTATCAGGAACTGAACAGCAATTTGCCTGGATAACTCAGTGCTTGGAAATCAGCAGGGGTTTTTTTTCTCTATGTTGTTGTGCTTACGTTTTAGTGCCAAGTACCTAAGAGTTATTTCCTTAAAATTAACAATCTTTTCCAAACCCTGGTCCTTGAAGACTGGTCAACAACAGAACATTTTGTCCCTGCTGAAATCCAATTTTAGTTTGGTGAACAGAAAGTACGTTGGTTTCATCTAGTCTTTTGCCATGTCAGCTTTTTATTGAACTTCAATTTGTAAATGCACAGGGGATGTATCCTTTTAACGGGTTTGTTCCTCAGTAAACACTAACAACCCGTGAAAAAAGAATCAATCCATATCTCAGTACCAGTTTGGTCTTGCCACCCCTCACCACGGTATCGGAGACCTTCCAGGTTAGAACGGCATTAGTGAAATCCCAAATGGACTTCAAGGAAACACAAGCTCTTCTCCCATTTGGGGTTCTAGAAAACTGTGCTTGCAGATTTTCTGGGGGTGGGGAATAGTAATAGGGAATTTAATTCTGGTTGTGATGGGAAATATTGTTGACCTTGCAGAAAACCCTTAAGATGGCTATACTATGGCTTCATCTACTCTCCTGCAGAATCAGTAAGTTCTCGTGCACAAAGAATAGGATTTTAAAAACAAATGATCTGTTATGAAAGAGTAACAGGAGTAAGTCCTAGGAGTAATAAGATTCTGTTGGTTTTTGGTCTGTTGTAATTTTAATTATTATTCTAATCATGTCTCTTGAAGTTGCCAATGTTAGCCCGCATCTGCAAAAACCCGAGGAATCCTGTGATGCCTTAGAGACAAACAGATTTATTTGGATGTAAGATTTCATGGGTCAAAAGTGGCTTTGTAGGGCATCAGAAGTGATTTTGACCCCTGAAAGCTGACACCCAAATAAATCGGTTAGTCTTTAAGGTGCCACAGGTCTCCCCATTGTTACATTTAACACCTTGGTCATTTTACATCACGCTGGGCCAGAAGTTAGCCGTTTGAGCTATTTCCAGCTGTCATGAGCCAAAAGGAAAACAGCTGAGACACAAGTGTGTGTGTGGGGGTGGGGAGATGGGGAAGTGGATCTCAAAAGACCGCTGTCAAAAAGACAGGTACAAAGTCCAATAGGAGCAAGAGAGCAAAGAGGTACTTAAGATGGAGACAAGAATCTGAAGGAAACAAATCAAAACTAATCATAGAATACTAGGACTGGAAGGGACCTCAAGAGGTCATCGAGTCCAGTCCCCTGCCCTCATGGCAGGACCAAATACAGTCTAGACCATCCCTGATAGACATGTATCATACTAATCATTTTCCAAAACAATTAGTATGTCTGGATAACTCAACTTCTGACTGCACAACTTGATCCAGTATTCAGCACTCCCGAGATCCGAAAGAGGCCAGACTTTCAAGGTGGGCTGCAGGGAAGGGTGGCAATGGGGATCAAGACTGCCCCCTCCCGACCTTGCCCTGGCAGGAGCTGCTGCCTCTGTATCAGCCGGTCCACAAGGGGAGCTGATTTTAAACTGGCTCCCTTCATGGACCAGCTCCTGCCTGGCACCCTGCGCTGCTGCCTCTGATACAGAAGCAGCAGCACAGAGTGGCAGGGGGTTCCTTGAGGATGGAGCTGGAGCACATTGGCTGCCGGTCCCACACCCAGAGAATAGTCAAGTAACCGACAAGAATTCAGGAAGTTAATCGACTATTCAATTAACCGATATTTAACATCCCTAACCTCATCACCATTAGATTTCTAAGACAGGGAAGAGGATTTACACTGTAAAATCTGCAGTTTTCTTCCAAAACTACTGAACTGTTGAAGAACAGTTCTTACTAACGAACCAGCTTTGTGACTGATCATTTCGTTTCTGTCATTTACCTGCTTGCCAAATGGAATTGCCCAGATCTGTCTGCGGAGACTTCCTTGCACCGACAAAGCCCAAAGCGTCTTCCAAAAACTGTATTTTCTTGCTAAACTGCATCTCCAAGATCGGGATTGCTTCTGGCATCTTTGCTGACAAGAGCCGATAAGAGGTGTCTGGCTTCCCAATAAACCTCTGACGGACACTGATCTCATACGGCGTATGAACTTTGATATCATCAATATCTTTCAATTCAAACCAGTGAATGACCTGAGAATTAGAGTCACTGATTTCCAGGCCAGTAACCAGAAGCGTGAGTTTTCCTGGTGTGACACTAGAGTTTGTCCTGTGGGTGATGATAACTGGAATTCTGATGATTACTCCTTCCTGGTTCTTTGACCCTGAAATCATGGCTGCCTCCTTTGGCTTTGCTTCCAATGGCCCTTTCCAGACTTTGCCGCTGAAAGGCCACCAAGGAGGAGATTCAAGTTCTGTCAACAACCTAATAGGAAAGAGATGATATAAAAATAATGAACATCAGCACAAAGTCTCCACTATCTTCCTATCTGTTTAAATAAATAAATAAATAAAAAAAAAAACCCACAACAACAACAACTCTCTCTCTGGATTAAGAAATAAACATTTGAAACTGAACTCTTCATTCCTATGTGTAAAAAAAAAAAACATACTTGGCACTTCTGAAGCATATTGCAAACAAACAGAGACCTCAAAGTGCTTTAGAAATCTTACGGAGAACCCCAGCACCAGGCTGTTAAAGCAAGGGAAATAAGTGACTCGTTGAAGCAAGTCTAGGTCGGAGCTGGGAACCAAAACTGGGACTTAAGTCCACTATTTTCATCGTGAACATGAGCTAGATGTTCAAGTTTATTATTTGTTATTTCAGGGCTCGACAAATAATACCGGCGAGTAGACTGTAACCGGGAAGAGCCAGGTTCGGGTGACCTGCACGTGCGCAGAACGATCTGCGCATGTGCATATCGCTGGACAGTGTGGCTGGCGAGCGGGGCTTGCCAAGGTTCAGCGAGCCCTGGTTATTATAGAATCCTAGAACTGGAAGGGACCTTGAGAGGTCATCGAGTCCAGTCCCCTGCCCTCAAAACACGACAAAGCAACATCTAGACCAGTGTTTCTCAACCTTTTTTTTTTTATAAAGTACCCCTTTTTCCAAAAAAAATAATAATAAAAAAAATAAAAAAAATAGGTACCCCCAGGACCTACAGTTTTCAGAAACACACAAAAAAAATTCTACCATTGCAACACATTTGTTTAAACAACTTAATCGCAGCCGGGTGGGTGATGAAATTTTTGGGTGTAAAAAGTACAAAAATAGTAAAGCGCTGTAAAACTTAAAACCAAAATTCAGTTTTCTCCAAATTTCAGTTGTGTTGATGAAACCCCCCTCCCACTCCCCCCGACATCTCTTGAGTACCCCTGAGGGGACTCGTACCACTGGTTGAGAAACACTGATCTAGATCATCCCTGATAGATGTTTATCCAGTCTGTTATTAAGTATCTCCAGGGATGGAGATACCACAACCTCCCTGGGCAATTTATTCCAGTGTTTAACCACCCTGACAGTTAGGAAGTTTTTCCTAATGTCCAACCTCAACCTCCCTTGCTGCAATTTAAGCCCATTGCTTCTTGTCCTGTCCTCAGAGGCCAAGGAGAACAAGTTTTCTCCCTCGTCCTTGTAACACCTTTTTAAGTACTAGAAAACCGCTATCGTGTCCCCTCTCCGTCTTCTGAGTTATCTGGGAACAGAGGACATACTGTTCCGTGTGCATAAACCTGGAATTTACTGGTGGGAGGAAAATGAGGGCTGGTGTCCCTTGGGTGTGTTTTGTCAGTGTCAGAGCCCATACCACGACACAGAGGATTTGGGGAGCCCGCAGCAAAAATATTAAAAAGTGAGGCTCTCCCACCCTTCCCCCCCAGAAAATTACCACTAAGGAGAGGTCCAAAGGCGAGGCGGGAGAGCGAGCTAATCCCACATTCACTCTGCTGAGTATTGCGACCTGGCTCACATGGTCACAGAATCACTTGAATTTGGTCTGGTGACCCTATGACAGATGGGGTTATCAGGCCAAACCTGAGTGGCTTTGCAACCATGTGAACCAGGCTGTGATGCCAGCTGGATGGGCAGCCTCTCTAATGGGGGCCCCGGTGCACCCATTGTCCGCCCTCCCCTATCACCCGTCCATCCTTCAGGCCAAACTGAAAAGTCTAGAGATCAACCAAAACCAGAATTGGCATCTTTACATTCAAAGAGTTTTACTTTGGATATGATGTTGTAGTAGATGCTTAGTTATTAACATGAATTTCATTCTCTAGAGTCATTAGAAATTACTTTTGCTGATAAAGAGAAGACAACTTAAAACACACAAAATGCCAGGGTGGAGTGCATCTATTTCTGTTAAGTTCATTTAGAAATCTTGGCACTGTAAGTTTTACTGATGTATAGGCATTTGTCAGAAATGTGTTTGGCTTAATCATATCTGCATTTTCCATGCTCTAGAAAGATACTATCCAACTCAATGATGCATCATGTTGCCACTGTCTTGCCCAAAAGTAATTGTACAAGTATGAAAGCAGTTCTATACACAATTTTAATACTTCACGATCGTGTTTCGTTTGGCAGCAAATGTAGAATTTAATCTCAAAAGGAAGCTATAACCAAATACACTTTGTTCCCTAGCTGTCAAAGTGCTGTACAAGGTTCCAACAGGCCTGTTAGAAGAAATCCATCTACTTTGAAAGATAAAATTATAAAATGCCAAAAAAAAACAAAACACAAATTGGGAACAAGTCTCTGAATGTATAATAAAAGAGGAAAGCAGAATGAAGTGTTTTGAGAGCCTGCTCCCAACTACAATATGAACTCCAGATATTTGTTGACATCAAGCAACACAAATAATGGCTCTGGACTTAGAGCTAACTATTGAGATCCTGTACTATGCCTAAGAATGATAGGTTAAGAGGGACGGAGAAGAAATGTTTAAAACAGAATTCTAATATGTCACCTCTTGCTGTTTCAGGACCCCGTTCTGTAGCTGTGAAGTTCAATGGCAGCTTTATGCATAGGGGAACTATGAAAACCAGACCTTGTGAGTATGCATTGTCTTCCCACGCCACAGTATCATTTGGGCATCAAAACCCTGGAGTCAGCGGACCATAGGAATTTTAAAAATCTTTCAAAGTGTTAAAAGTAACTGACTAGAAACATGGGAAACAATTTACATGGTTTGGTTTCTATAGGAAACATGTATAATGGTATTCTACCCTTGAGTTTTTACTGAGGTTTATCCTTCTCTCATCCTCTTCTTTACCCACCATGAGACACTGATATTTTGGTTGTGTTATCAGTCGGATGGATGACAAGATTTTGAAATTGTAGGGACCCCCACCCCGAGTCAATCTGCCAACTATCCTAGGCTTCCACAGAGCTCACAGGCTGCAGGACCAGGTCTTTGGTTGTAAAGTCCAAAGGGCAGGGAACTTGTGTCATGGGTATCTAAAGCGTGTTTCACACCAATGAGATAACTAATTTCTAAAACTGGATACACCTATTTTTATCTTTAAAGACTCATTCACACCAGACTCCAAGTAAAAGCTTATAATGCCTTGTGGTGCTCCGAGATAGATAATTGTAGGATCATGACAAAAATATACAAAATAGCTTTTGACATGTAATTAACAAGGTTTTACAAAGCCATGCTTCCAAAGCCTTTAGATTAGAGAGACGAAATCATACTATACAAATATCAACCAGCTATGCAATGCAAGGGCGCCAAAAAACATCCAGTATAAAAATATACCGGAGATAGTATTATATTGCTGGAAGCCAAATATTTCATATGCACAGTCAAAAGGAATTGTCTTCTACATGTGAGTAATTTATTCTGTTGACATTCTATCAATTTCAGGTTTTAATCAAGCATCTATTACTGTAGCGTTTAATGGAGAGTCAGCTGCTCTCTCTCTCTTTTTTAATGCAATGAACTCACTGAGATGAAATTCCCCTCCCTGCATAGTAGGAATGTTAAGTCGGTTAAATAGGTATCTGTGTAATTGCTGAAAGCCTCAACAGTTACATGCTGCAGGCTCCGCAGTATAAAGTAGAAACAGTCTTTATACTGCAGAACCTGCAGTGAAGTCTCCCGGGGAACCACCCGCAGCCCTGCACTGCTACCTCTGAGTCAGAGGCAGCATTGTGAGGAAAAGGGGGGCAGTTACACTTGCTCCCAAGTTGCTGACTGTCCTGCTCCTGCCTTTGATACAGAGGCAGCAGCATGGGGAAGCAGCCAGTTTAAAAGCCATCTCCCTGTGTGCTCCCAGGGAGTCAACTGCTGCCCCACGTGTAACCACTGAAAATATCAGCGGTTCCACAGTTACTTAATTACATGCATTTGAACATCCCTATTCTATTCAGGGCAATGGGCCATTTGGAAAAAAAACCTATAGGCCAGGCTTTCTGTTCCTTGTAAGGAAAGTACTTTCTGCAGATACTTTGATCAATGTGGCACAAGACAAAAACAGACCCCAGCAGCTTTCTTCCACAGCTATATTGATTCTGCTAGCGTTGAACGGATATGAGCATTTGTAAGGAAAAACAAGTGGCTGTTCAAAAACACATGTAAAACATGGAGATGCTATTTCTACAGCCGTTTCCCCAAGTATTGCTGCACTAAAGCCAAAATCTCCCCCATCCAAAATCCCAGGGTTATGAACGACTAGTCGACTATCCAATAAGCAATTGCTTATTGATAGTCGACAAGGGTAGACCGCAGGCCAGACCCCGGGCTCCACGCGGCGCTGCCACTTTGAAACGCCGCATGCAGCCTGGGGCCAGTGGGGGAGTCCCCAGCTAGCCCGGGTTGCATGCAGCATTTCAAAGCAGCAGCACCACATGGAGCCTGGGTGAGTGGGGGACTCCCCCACTGGCCCCAGGCTCCATGCAGCACTGCCACTTTGAAATGCTGCAGGCAGCACGGGGCCAGCAGGGCACTGCTTGAGGGAAGCAGTCCCCCACTGGCCCTGTCATCCCCGCAGCGCTTTTGCCTTTGAAGTGTAGCAACAGCCCGAGGGCTGTTGCTACACTTCAAAGACAGGGCGCGCTTATCGACTTTTTGATTAGACAAATAATCGAAATGTTACTTCCCTACTCAATACCTGCGCAGGGAGCGGAAAGGACACCTCTCTCCTTTAGTCGCAGAGGTCTCATGCCCCTTCTGCAACGGACAGGCCCATCTAGGAGCAGATTTTCAAGCTCTGCCCTTTGCACAGTAGAGCAAGGGAGGAGAGATGAGCTCCGGAACAGCTAAGCTCCTCTCTTAGGCTACATCTACATTGCAGCGCTATTCCACCTCTTTTGAGCATGCCCGTTATTTCGAAATAGAACGGGCTCGCTATTCTGATGTCCCTGTAAACCTCATTCCACGAGGAGCAAGGGAGGTTTTGGAACAGCGATTTATTTCAAAACGAGGGCTGTGTAGGCAGTGTTAAATTTTGGAAATAAGCGATTACAAAATGAACTCGAAATAAGCTACGCAATTTGCATAGCTTATTTCGAGCTACAGGTGCAGTGCAGACGCACCCTTATAGAGGGGGACCACAGCAAGGTCTTAGCATGCATTGAGGAGGGGGTCACATTTGCCACAGCGCAAGTTAGATCGGTTGGTCCTCTTCCTAGCCGAGGGGTGAGCAGACATGGATTGCCATGGCTACCAACCGGTGCTTTATTGACCTGCACCTCCGCAGGCATGGCTGCTTGAAATGCCTGTTGATGGCAGATTGCGGTTCCTGGCCAATGGGAGCTGCGGGAAGCGTTGCCCTGGTTGACGCTGCTTCCCACAGCAGCTATCCGCAGCCAAAGGGAGGTGCAAGAGGCCACACCTGCGGAGGCACAGATAAATCAAGTGCTGGTGGCCCACCAGAACTTAACCCTGGTGAACCGTGTCCAGGCTGTTTATTGCCCACTGCTGTTCTAGGAGATGATTTTCCACATCACAAACTCACCATGCCATCTGACACATGCAGCACTGCCCTAATTAACCCAAAACTGGAGGCATACAGCACTGAAACTTAATAAAAGGTGGATGGAAGGGAGTCTCACAATTACTGAATGTGAAAATCTGACAGTGAGGCTTCAGACATATTCCATATGAAGCATCAATTACTGTTGAGCACCAGTTACACTACTGTACCTGTCTGCTACATCCAGGTCAGAGTCAATCTTGGTCAGCCCTGACATGATGTTCCCAAACTGTTCACCCTGATAGTGGAGCACTTTTGCTGTATCCTCCAGACGTTTCTGAGACGCAGAGAGTAAGCCCGTCAGTTCTTTCCCTTTTGTCGTCTGCGGAGCTCCAGCCCCTGGGCGCGCCAGCAACTGCTCCCTCCAGAAGTGCTCCAGGATGTTGAAGACCACATTTCTATTGGGCTGGAGGGAGCTGAACCAGTGCTTGGTGTTCTCCTTCTCCAGAATTGTGAGGGAACTGAAGATGAAACTGGAGGACTCCTTCTTGATCTCACAGATGCTGGAGAGATGGAAGTGGACCAGCAGCTCGCCCGTCTTGTCAGCTGTAAATCGGACCGCTAGAGGAGTCAGTGAGAGTCTGCCGTAGACCCATCGTTTCTCAGGGTCTAAGTAATAGGAACAGGGCCACGCATGGATACATATGTCCTCATTCATCAGCTTGCTGTCAGGGTCCTCTTCTACAGTGACACCAGAGCGGTTACCTTCAAAGTGGGAAGAAGTAAACAAGTGAGAGGATTGTAAGCCAGGGTGTGCAGACATCCCCATGGGCACCTTTCGGGTGGGTAACTGGTCTCAAGCTCCAGCCAGTTTTTAATATTGCCACTAGATCATCTCCAGTACGCACGGCACAAAGGTGGGGCTGCTGCGGTCTTGGGGGGTGGAATCTGCCACTTCTCATCCACCTCCAATTTTAAAAATATTGTATTATTTTCTCTGAAAACAAGTCCAGCCTCCCCCGGCCTCTCCTTCCTGTTCCTGTGCACTAGATCACCTGCTACACTGAAGTAAATGTCATAAACACCCAATATAACATTGACTCTGTGTATGATTATACTTTGACAATCTAGTGCAGTGGTTCCCAACTTGTTCAAGCATGCGGACCCCTTATCAATGTTAAAATTTTACAAACCCCAAGGGGAGCGGCTGGAAGCAGCGGCCAGCACGTCCCATGGCCTGTGCTACTTCCTTAGCTCCAGCCCCCCGGTCTCCTGCCCATCCACGGAGGATATGGTGAGGGGGCTCTTGTGGCTGAAAGCAGCTCCTGCCCCAGCACTCCGCCCTGGGCCAGGCGCAGAGACCCGGGGGACAAACAAAAAAAAAAAAAGGAATGTAAGGATCAGGCCCACCGCAGGACTGGGAGGGGGAGAGGGCTGGAGCATAAACGGCAGCGCAGGCAGTGACAGGAGGATGGATGGTGCCTCCTGGAGTAGCAAGATCCCATCCCGGGGAAGGGAGACAACGTGTGCGTGGCCAGCCCCAGGCGAGAATCGCCTGATGGAAAGTCCCAGTCCCGCAGTGCGGCCGAGCCTTACATTTATTTTCCTTTCCTTAACTTTCTGCAGCCCCCCCACCATACCGATGCAGACCTCCAGGGGTCCCCGGACCACAGATTGGGAACCAATGATCTAGTACTGTACTCTGGGCACCTTGGTTGGGGTGCTGATGAAGGTTTTGTATAAATAAAACACCTTTATATGAAGCCTTATTCAACATAGATTTAAAAAAACCTAAATAGAGTATAGTTAGCGAAAAATGCCACCTTTGTAAAAAGCAGTCCAGACTTTCGTGTATGTCCCTTTCTATACACATCAGCGAATACATGGTTGTAAATACCACATTAGCTGCCCATTCACCGCCTCTCAAACTGCTGCCCTGAGGCTTTCCGAAGTTAAGAGAAGCAGAAAAGATTTCTAATACTCTAAGCACAAGACGCAGCTTGTTTGACTTACCAAAAGATTCCAATGCAGCCCCATAAGAAGGGTAGAACTCTTCACTGTTTAGCATGAACATTGTATAGCTCTTTAAAAAACTCCCTGGGCAAGCAAAAGCAAGTGGCCCTATCAGCCTGCTCCTACCAGAATACACGTGTGCAGGCTAGGGTCCAAACTCCCGCCGTGCCTGGAGTGTCCTTTATCAGGGGACTTAAACAACCCAAGCTCAACTGTTCGTAGGGCAACGTCTCTGTCGCTAGTTCCTAGCAGGGATGTTAAATTTCGATTAGTCGATAAGGGCACCTTCGCCTCTGAAGTGTAGAAACAGTCCCCCAGGGCTGTTGCGACACTTCAAAGGCGAAAGCGCTGCAGAGAGCACGGGGCCAGCGGGATAGTCCCCAACTGGTCCCCATGCTTCCCGCTGTGTTTCAAGGCAGCAGCACCGCACGGAGCCTGGGGTCAGCGTGGGAGTCTCTTTCTGATAGAGACAGCAAGTGTGGGGGGAGGAGGGGAGAGAAATGACTAGTTAACTAGTGTGTTGACCATCCAAGAAGCATTTACTTACCGGATAGTCAACTACTTGACAAGTCGTTCACATCCCTAGCTCCTAGTTGGCCTTGGAAGGACATTTAATCTAAACCCTTTATAATCTGAGCTAGGGTGAACAGAATCCACCTGGTCTGACTGTCAGGATGAGTCACCTAAGCAGCTCAGCATCTATATACAAGATCCTGGAGCCTGACTCCCACTACACAACACACATGCTTGTCATGACTACAAAAGGATTTACTTGTCCTTGATCACATCTGTCCAGTTTTTCCCTCCCAGACTGCTCAGTAAATAACTGGCAGACACTGAATCATTTCAAAGATTTTATGTTTTCCATAAAACCAGAGAAGACCACGAGCATAATACAGCTTTCATTATGATGCTTACAATTTATTCTATGCCCCCAAAAATAAATCAATCACAAATATGTCCTGCTGGAGTATAAGGCACACAACAAAATGGGATGGATGTTACTCAGGCCTTCAAAGAGCTCTAGACTAGGGACGAGGGAAGCTGTTTACATTTTGTTGCATTTTCTTTGTTGCTGTAGCTTTCTGAACACACATATGGCCTCAAGCCAGGCAATAAGGGGCAGAAGTGTGGGAAGAAGCTTTGTGGAGGAGACACTGAGAGACCCAACAATGTTCCAATCTGTGTGGAGTGAAAAAAAAACATTTCAGCTGCTGAATGTTGGAAACGTCACACCTCCTCTGCATCCAGCGACTGCCCAAACTCAACTGGCAATTTTTGATGTCACTTGATGATTCCATACTATGAATAATCAACAATGCTATGGTGCTATCTGTAAGTCCAGCAAGGGACTCCAATTCAATCATATCCTGGAAGGGTGGCTTGCTTATGTCTAAAACCCAAAGATGGAATCATAACTTTAGTGCATGTGTGCCTGGTGGAAAAAGAGAGCAGGAGACAAAGTTTCCAAAATCACTTGGACCATCTCCTCCTCCTTTTGCCCTGTGACCTATATTGTTCCTCTAATTTGTTTACACTCCCCAGAATGTCAATGCTCACATGGTAAGAGTTTATACATTCCACAAGTTACATAACAGCCACATCGTGTTCCTTACTGTATTACTCTGTGAGCAGGCACTGAATAACAATGATTCAAATGCTCCTGCATTAATTATCTTATGAAGTCTTTGATGAATCATCATAAAAATCACAGATCCTCAGTGTTGCAACACAGTCGTAAGGTGCTCTGGTGCTCTATTTGCTGTAAGTAATGGAAGATTAGATTATTTACACTGTGTAGCCTCCAAAAGGAGATTAATATAGACAGCAATTTATGCTGTGATACGAATGACTAGTTTGACTTCAACTGTGATCTGCTTCCTCTTGTATTAGAATTCCTGAAAATTCCCACAAGACAAAAAATTAACCATCTTCTTGCTTTATGGTCTCTGTCTTTCTCCTTTCCACGTTACATCTTGTCACCAGACCTTGTATATCTAAGCACATGCATTCATACACACCTCTTGCATTGACTACAGTTGTGAACCCAGGTGATGCTTACTGGGTACCAGTTAACTGGTGCCCGGGAGCACCTGTAAGTGGAAGGCTGCCCCAGCGGGGCTGAGATCCAGCAGCAGGGCCCCAGGGCTGGAAGCTTCCTGCCACTGATGGTGCGGCAGGCTTGGCCCGACCTGGCTGGAGCAGCCCATGGTGCAGCAGGCCCAGCTGGACTGGAGCAGCCCCATGCTACGGGGATCATTGTTAACCAGTGAATAATCCGTTTAAACAGTTAACTTCTTAACCAGGATGTTACACCCCTATACAGGATTAAACTGAAATCTCGGATGCAATTTAAACTATAGCGTTGCAACCATGTCACCATAATTGGAATAATAAATAGAATATATCAAGTTCTCTACCTCCGTCCACAGGTTCAGGATTCTCAGGTAGCCTCAGGTAGCATCCTTGTAAGTCTGTCCTTTGCATTCAAGATAGCAGTTTGGTTTTTTGTTTGTTTGCTCTTTCTTAATGCCCAAGCAAAATATAAATGAACTGCAGAAAAGAGCAAAAGCCTACTACACCTGACACCAAAAAAGAAAAAGCCTAAAGATTAGGAATAAAGACACTAATAAAAAAGAATAAACTTCTGACATAAAGCAGACACCTGATGAAACTTCTCTCTCACCAGCAGAAGAAAACCATCAACTACTGGGGATTTACAAAGGCCACATACGCTTGGGTCACATGACTTGACTCACCTGAAGGCTAAACATTCTTCACCTTGCTCGTCAGTTCACTTTGTGTTTGAGGACAGAGTACACAAGCAAGAATCTATTACTAACTGTGACTTCAGCAACTAATTTTCCAAAGCTATTGCATATGCTTCATAATCATCTTAACTTTTTTGTTTCGGGGATCCCCAAGTACTTTAGAAATGTAAATGGTATATAAACTAGTCAGTCGGGAACCACTTTATTCAACAACAAAACCATGAAAGGCACAACATGTGGCAACTATTTAATATCACACATAGTTGAAATCAAGACTTCAAGAAGCTTGATTAGCACAGGGGGTGAGACCTGTCCTCTTCCCAATCCTGCCTCCCTCGCCCTTATAGCCCCCTCCCTCCCCAAAAAAAAGCAGAGGATGGAATGCTGAAGGGAAGGAATTAAACATAGGTGGAGCAGAACGTTTACATATATAAACTATTGCTTGCAGTGGCTATGCCAGTGGTGAGTTGTGATTACAGAGACTTTGGACACTCTTTCCCCCGATTCCCCTGGCCCAGAACTCCGCAGCAGAGACAAAACACCCCCTCCCCCCCACATAACCCCTAAGCAGTGCTTGCCCTCCCCGAAAAATGTGATTTGCAGAGAAGATTCCCAAGCTAGCCAGAGATTTCACATAGTGCAAGGAGAGGCAGTCAAAGCATTCCTGTCAAAACCACTGACCTGTGCAGAGGGGCTGTTTACTTCACCCTCTTCCCTCAGAGGCCTGGTCTACACTACAGCTGAGTCAGCTTAACTACATCATTCAGGCCTGTGAAAAATGTCAAAGCCTGTGTAATGTAGTTATGCCAACCTAAGGCCCTGTAGCCACCGCTAGGACAACAGAAGAATTCTTCCATTAACTTAGCTACCATCTTTCTGAGAGGTGGATTCATTACAGTCCTTCCATCGCTATACTGTGCTGCGGCAGCATTTCTAGTGTAGGTAAACACCCATCTCTTCACTCAGCTTCATTCCATTCCTGCCTTTCCTACCCACTTCTCCCTGGTGCCTTTCCCTTTTCTTTCCATAACCCATCCCCTCCTAATTAAACCCACTCCACCTCCCAAAAATATGGAACATACATGGTGTGTTCATCCCCCTTTCCTCATCCTCTCTCTGTAGTCCATCTAGACACTACTGTCCCACTGTTTCCTTGTACTACTCCATCTATCTATATCAATCTGTTGTCTTTTGTCTAATACTTGAACTGTAAGCTCTTGGGGCAAAGACCTCCTTTTTGCTCTGTTTGTACAGCACCCTGCAAGGTGGGGTTCCAGTTCAAGATTGGGGATTAATAGGTAGCTGGTTTAAAACAAACAAAAGGATGTTTTTCTTCATACAGCACACAGTCTACCTGTGGAACTCCTTGCCAGAGGATGTTGTGAATACTAGGACTTTAACAGGGTCCCAAAAAGAGCTACATAAATTCATGGATGTTAGGTCAATCCATGTATATTAGCCAGGATAGGTAGGAATGGTGTCCCTAGCCTCTGTTTGTCTGGAGGCAGATGACAGGAGAGGGATCCTGTGATGCTGTATTTGCTAGTGTCTTGTAAGTCTAGTTTTAAATATCCCAAGCAATGGCACATCTAACTTTTACTCAAGGACAATATTCCACAGTCTAACACATCCCATTGTTGCTTGGATTCAGAGTAAGTTCCCCCCCTTTTTTACCTTCATTCTATTACTCCTAGTTATATTGCCAGGTATCACACTAGCTTCCACTCCATTCTCCTGTTTTAATCCTTTAAATATCTGTGCATCATCAGGTCTCTCCCCAATCTTTTAATCATCGCTTAACCAAGTCACATTTCCCCCTTTCAATCTTTCCTGGCCTCCCAATTAGTTTTACTGTTCTTTTCTGTACGCCTACCAATGTATTTATATTTTTCTAGCAGTGTAGCATCCAGAACCAAAAGTGATATTCCACAATATCCAGTTGCAAAGGAGTCTGTGTGATCCCAGGGATAGGATCTGGGAGTCAAGATACCTGGAAGGTATTTCTAGCTTTGCCACCAGCATCACTATATAGACTTCGGTATTAGGGATGTGAAGGACTAGTCCACTATCCGATAAGCAAAAACGCATCAACTATTCAATTAGTCAATTACCCAATACTTAATATCCTTATTAGGCATATGCCTTAAGCCACTGGTCTCCAACCTTTTTAAGCACAATTTTTTTAATTTAAGTGCAATATAAGAGCTACCTCAGACTAAAATACCCGTACCGCACCTCCTTCATGTCCCTTCTCTGAGACCCCGCCACTGCTCTGTCCTCCCTCCCTTCCCCATCTTCCCTCCCTTTCACCAAGCAGGGGCAGAAGGTTGGGGCACAGGTTCTGGTCTTGAGCTAATGGATTTGGAGTGTGAAAGGGGCTCTGAACTGAGCTTGGGGCAGGGAGTTGGGGTGCAGGTTTTGGGAGGGAGTTAGGATTTGGGGGGCTCAGGGCTGGGGCAGAGGGAGTTCACGACTGGGGCAGGGATTCAGAGCTGGCTCCAGTTGGACACTGTTTACCTCAGGTGGTTCCTGGGTGGTGGTGCAATGGGGCTAAGGCAGGCTCACCCCCCAGCAAACTCCCTCCACCCTAAGCCCTGTTGTCTCCCCCCCACCCCAACCTCCGTTCTGTGGAGACAGACTACAGGGTGGGAGGGAGGCACCCTGACAGCACCCTCTCCCCTCCCTCTCCTGCTCTGTACTGCAAGCAGGAGACTGGGGGGTGGGGGGGGGGGAAGAGGGAAGCAGGTCTAAGGCAAAGGGCAGGAGGTGTACAGCAATAGGGGGAGAGGCAACTGAAGTGCCAGCACTTGATAGCCTCTTGGCCAGACCAGTCAGGATCACCTGTCAGGCTCCAAGATCTACTGGTTGGTGACCACTGCCTTAATCTTTCTCTGATTCAGTTTCTGCTGAGGTGACAGAGCTTTTGCCCTCATTTGTAAAATGCACTGAGATCACTGCCTGAAAAGCATTATGTAAATAACAAGTGTGACTAATTTTCCCATCTGTGACATCATGCTTCTACACATGCGGTTACATCACACTGTTAATGCCTGAATAGTTTATCATCCTCTTTCAGTGTGCCTTCCCCATCCCATCTCCACCACGACAGCATCCCACTCTTCTCCTTTCTGGGGAATTATCCCCCTCACCCCTGGAAACAAACGTATCAGCATTTCCAAAGATGACTGATCTTTAGTCACTGGCTCCTATTTTAGCCCATTCTTGGAACCGCAAATTTGTTTCTGGCTTCACTGAGGTTTGATATTTCTGCCCAAGTTTGTATCACGGATGGATGAGCTAGTCTGAAATGCTTGACACCGACACCTCAAGTCAGCAGTACCCCAGGGGGCCTTCACGGCAGCGTCCTGCCTCTGCAGCAGCCCCCGCCGCCCACCCAGGGGTCCCCCCACACTCGACCACACCCCACCACCTAGGATGTCCCACACCTTGCCCCCCCCACCTAGGGAACCCCACACTCCGCAACCCCTCCCCCCACCCCTCGAACCCCACCTAGGGAACCCCACACTCCGCCACCCCTCCCCCGGCCAAGGAGTGCCCCACACCTTGCCCCCCCCCCCGCCTAGGGAACCCCACACTCCGCCACCCCTCCCCCCACCTAGGGCTGCCCCACACCTCGAACCCCACCTAGGGAACCCCCACACACCTCCACCCCTCCCCCCACCCAGGGGTGCCCCACCCCTCACCCCCCCGCCTAGGGAACCCCACACACCGCCACCCCTCCCCCCGCCTAGGGAACCCCACACTCCGCCACCCCTCCCCCCACCCAGGGGTACCCCCACCTCGCCCCCCCCGCCTAGGGAACCCCACACTCCGCCACCCCTCCCCCCCACCCAGGGGTACCCCCACCTCGCCCCCCCCCCGCCTAGGGAACCCCACACTCCGCCACCCCTCCCCCCCACCCAGGGGTACCCCCACCTCGCCCCCCCCGCCTAGGGAACCCCACACTCCGCCACCCCTCCCCCCCACCCAGGGGTACCCCCACCTCGCCCCCCCCCGCCTAGGGAACCCCACACCTCGCCACCCCTCCTAATTCGCCCCCCCCCCCACACTGTGCCCCTCCCCCCGCCCTGGGGTCCCCCCACACACGAAGGGCCCCTCCCCCGTGGCCCCAGCGAGGACGGGGGCGCTCGCCCCTCCCCCCACCGGCCGGGAATGACTCACCTCCCCCAGGGGAAGGTGCTGGGACGCTCGGCGCCAGCTACCCCGCTTGGGCCTTCCGCGCCTGCGCCCGCCGCGCTCTCCCATTGGCGGAGCCGCCCTCCCTTTGTTCTCCCCCAACGTCTCTCCCCCCGGGAACGTGCGACGCCGCGCTCAGGGTTCCGGCCTCCCCGAGACAGTTCGCCCGGCGCAGGCGCAGAGCAGGTGCCCCGCGCCCGCCTCTGCCCCATCCCCCACACACTTCCGGTCGCTTTCCCCGCGAGCCAGGGTCACGCGCCGGGTGCGGCGCCGTAATGCGTCCGGGTGGCGGCGAGCCCAGGGTGCGTGACCGGTTGGCGTGGGGACCCCGTCCCGTCCTGGGGCCCCTCCCCCCCCCCCGAGCTGGAGCGTCACATCCCCGCCCCCCCCTTAGCGGGGAGACCGGACCCCCCAGCGGGAACCCTGCCCCCCCACCCCAGAGCCTTCACCCCCCAGCGGGAACCCTGCCCCCCCCACCCCAGAGCCTTCACCCCCCCCAGCCGGAACCCTGCCCCCCCACCCCAGAGCCTTCACCCCCCCAGCGGGAACCCTGCCCCCCCACCCCAGAGCCTTCACCCCCCCCCCAGCGGGAACCCTGCCCCCCCACCCCAGAGCCTTCACCCCCCCAGCGGGAACCCTGCCCCCCCACCCCAGAGCCTTCACCCCCCCCAGCGGGAACCCTGCCCCCCCCACCCCAGAGCCTTCACCCCCCCCAGCCGGAACCCTGCCCCCCCACCCCAGAGCCTTCACCCCCCCCAGCGGGAACCCTGCCCCCCCCACCCCAGAGCCTTCACCCCCCCCCAGCGGGAACCCTGCCCCCCCCCACCCCAGAGCCTTCACCCCCACCCCCCCAGCGGGAACCATGC
Organism: Pelodiscus sinensis; assembly: GCF_052426305.1. NCBI lineage: Eukaryota > Metazoa > Chordata > Testudines > Trionychidae > Pelodiscus > Pelodiscus sinensis. The sequence continues at coordinate 256,989,041 of NC_143053.1, forward strand.
CCCCCCACCCCAGAGCCTTCACCCCCCCCAGCCGGAACCCTGCCCCCCCACCCCAGAGCCTTCACCCCCCCCAGCGGGAACCCTGCCCCCCCCCCCCACCCCAGAGCCTTCACCCCCCCAGCGGGAACCCTGCCCCCCCCACCCCAGAGCCTTCACCCCCACCCCCCAGCGGGAACCATGCCCCCCCACCCCAGAGCCTTCACCCCCCCCCAGCGGGAACCCTGCCCCCCCACCCCAGAGCCTTCACCCCCCCAGCGGGAACCCTGCCCCCCCACCCCAGAGCCTTCACCCCCCCCAGCGGGAACCCTGCCCCCCCACCCCAGAGCCTTCACCCCCACCCCCCAGCGGGAACCATGCCCCCCCACCCCAGAGCCTTCACCCCCCCCCAGCGGGAACCCTGCCCCCCCACCCCAGAGCCTTCACCCCCCAGCGGGAACCCTGCCCCCCCACCCCAGAGCCTTCACCCCCCAGCGGGAACCCTGCCCCCCACCCCAGAGCCTTCACCCCCAGCGGGAACCCTGCCCCCCCACCCCAGAGCCTTCACCCCCCCAGCGGGAACCCTGCCCACCCACCCCAGAGCCTTCACCCCCCAGCGGGAACCCTGCCCCCCCACCCCAGAGCCTTCACCCCCCAGCGGGAACCCTGCCCCCCCACCCCAGAGCCTTCACCCCCCCCCCAGCGGGAACCCTGCCCCCCACCCCAGAGCCTTCACCCCCCCCCCAGTGGGAACCCTGCCCCCCCACCCCAGAGCCTTCACCCCCCCCAGCGGGAACCCTGCCCCCCCACCCCAGAGCCTTCACCCCCCAGCGGGAACCCTGCCCCCCCACCCCAGAGCCTTCACCCCCCCCAGCGGGAACCCTGCCCCCCCCACCCCAGAGCCTTCACCCCCCCCCCCAGCGGGAACCCTGCCCCCCCCACCCCAGAGCCTTCACCCCCCCCAGCGGGAACCCTGCCCCCCCACCCCAGAGCCTTCACCCCCCAGCGGGAACCCTGCCCCCCCACCCCAGAGCCTTCACCCCCCCGTGGGAACCCTGCCCCCCACCCCAGAGCCTTCACCCCCCCCAGCGGGAACCCTGCCCCCCCACCCCAGAGCCTTCACCCCCCCCAGTGGGAACCCTGCCCCCCCCCCAGAACCTTCACCCCCCCCAGCGGGAACCCTGCCCCCCCCCCAGAACCTTCCCCCCAGCGGGAACCCTGCCCCCCCACCCCAGAGCCTTCACCCCCCCAGCGGGAACCCTGCCCCCCCCACCCCAGAGCCTTCACCCCCCCAGCGGGAACCCTGCCCCCCCACCCCAGAACCTTCACCCCCCCCAGCGGGAACCCTGCCCCCCCACCCCAGAGCCTTCACCCCCCCCAGCGGGAACCCTGCCCTCCACCCCAGAACCTTCACCCCCCCCCAGCGGGAGCCCTGCCCCCCCACCCCAGAGCCTTCACCCCCCCCAGCCGGAACCCTGCCCCCCCCCAGAACCTTCCCCCCCCCAGCGGGAGCCCTGCCCCCCCACCCCAGAGCCTTCACCCCCCCCAGCCGGAACCCTGCCCCCCCCCCAAAACCTTCCCCCCCCTCAGCCGGAACCCTGCCCCCCCCAGAACCTTCCCCCCCAGCCGGAACCCTGCCCCCCCCAGAACCTTCCCCCCCCCAGCGGGAGCCCTGCCCCCCCACCCCAGAGCCTTCACCCCCCCCAGCGGGAACCCTGCCCCCCCGCCCCAGAGCCTTCACCCCCCCCCCAGCGGGAACCCTGCCCCCCCACCCCAGAGCCTTCACCCCCCCCCCCAGCGGGAACCCCTGCCCCCCCGCCCCGAGCCTTCACCCCCCCCAGCGGGAACCCTGCCCCCCACCCCAGAACCTTCACCCCCCCCAGCGGGAACCCTGCCCCCCCACCCCAGAACCTTCACACACCCCCAGCAGGAACCCTGCCCCCCAACCCCAGAGCCTTCACACACCCCCAGCAGGAACCCTGCCCCCCCAGAACCTTCACCCCCCAGCAGGAATCCTGCCCCCCATGGGGCCCCTCACTCTGCCTCCCTGCGATCCCAGACCCTCCCCCTCTCGGGTCTCCTCATCCCCCCATGGCGGGAGCCCCCCCCATCCCATGCCCATAGTGGGGAGCCCGGCCCCCTCCCACGCTCCTGAGACGGGACTCTGGGTCCCCCTCCTTTCCTGGGGACCCTCCCTTCTTGTCAGCTGGAGTCTCGTGGAGGACTCCAGGGATACATTTCAGGCTCTTGGGTTTCCCTCTGCTGGGGTTAAGAGGAGTTTGGGGTTCCAGGAACGTCTCTTCCTTCACTTTCCTCTCCTCCCCCAGGCATGGCTGCTATCAGTCCTTGTTACCACTCAACCACCTCATTATTTTTTAATGATTGGGAGCTGCCTGTCTGTATGCAGCATCCCAAGCAGTGCAGAGTATATGACATGAATGCAGGAGCTCAGCTCGATCCCTGAAGGACCTGACCTTTTCAAACTATCCTGCTTAATGTTTTCTGTCGCATCTGGCAATCTTAGAACAGGACACGTTTTATTTTTTGCTTGCAATAGAAGCTTTTCTTTTTGTTCCCCGAGCTGGAGAGAGACCCCACTGAAATGAACATGTCTGCTGTTTATTTCTAGAAACAGGCAAGTGGCTGTTCTCTTCTGCGACCCACGGAGAATGCTAAGCGAAAGCATGGAAATAATTTAATATGGACACGTAACTAGACTATCTGCCACTGACATGAAAGAGATCTACAAGGAATATAGTCTTTGGTTACTGTGATTTGTTTGTAATGTAGCCATTCGATCAAGGTGGCCATAAACAATTGAAGCAACATTAAAGGACATTTCTAACCCTGCATGTTGAAACACAAAAGAACAAAGCTTTTCCTGCAAGATTTTATCTGTATTTTGGAATTGGATTTTTTTTAACTGTGAGTTAATTTTTATACATTTGAAAGATCCACTCAGATTAATGTACAGCTATTTATTTTAACCTAACTTAATATATTGTCTGATCACATCTTCTCGACCAAGTACCAGGAAAGTTATATAATCTGAATGGACAGAGCAGCATTTGCCTGTTCCACTGCGTTCTTTCATGACTACAGCAGTGCATCTCATGTAGCAGTCAGCCTGCCCCAAGGACATGTTGACTATATTGAAAAGGTAGAATCGTTCAGTTACTCCGATTTTTTCAGGGACTATCTGATTCCCAACCACCCCTGTGTTTTCTCAGCTAAATTCACTGAGGGCTGGGGCAGCAGGAGGAATTGGGTGACTCAGGATGGGAAACCTAACTTTGATTACCTACTGCAGCATTTTGGTAAGTGAATTAAGTTTTTAATATGCCATTTAATATGAAAATCTGCCTAATTGTCAGGGTGGTGAAACACTGGAATAAATTGCCTATGGAGGTTGTCGAATCTCTATCATTGGAGATTTTAAAAAGCAGGCTAGATAGATATCTATCAGCGATGATCTAGATCATGGGTGGGCAATAATTTTTTAAGGGAGGCCACGTCACAAATTTCAGAAGTGTCCATGAGCCAACCTGGAAGGGGCGGGGCCTCGGGCAGAAGGGGCGGGCCATGTGCTGTAAAAAAATGCCACTATGGTTTTTACACAACAAAGTAATTCAATTTTAATAATACTTAACTGCATACAACATTATCCAAAGATTATCATAGAAGGCAACACTTGTAAAATTTGTAATAATAACTCTTAACATTTTGAGAAAACTTGTAACATTTATAATAACAACACTAATACTAAACATAGGGCACTGAAAATTAATACTTAGTCCTGTCATGAGTGCAGGGAACTAAACTAAAGGACTTTGAGGCCCTTTCCAGACCTATGATTCCATGAAATAGTATCAGTGTCCCTGTTTTTCCTCCCACCCACATTAAGGATATTCAGTTTCATGAGTTACAAAAAGATTCCCACACTTGACTATAAAAATGGCATCTAGATATTTTTATCAAAACCAGTTGTAATGAGATAGGTTATTGGGCATTTAAAGCTACTTCTTGAAGGAAGCAGCTACAATTTTCAGTGATTAACTATGTTTTTGAAACGCCTTGAAACATAGGAGCACTTCAGGACACAAATGATCTTTTTTTTTCAATTAGAATATTTATTTAGTGAAATGAATGGTATGTGTATGTGCTTTTTTAATTCGTTAAAAGACACTCATTAACTAAAACCATTAACCAGCCCAAACCATATTTTTTCTGCTGTGCTCCTGGGCAAGATGATGCTGTGGGACCTGGGGCGGAAGAGGTGGTATTGAGAGCTACCCTACTGGGAACTTTGCTTGCCCTGGGGTTCCTACCCCCCTAACTTCTGGCCAATGGACGGGACCTGGAGCAGAGGGGAGGGTGCCAGGGGTTAGCCTCCTCCCAGAGTTGTCTGGGGTGGAGGCTTAGATTTCTTACAGCTCCTGCCCCCCACTTCTAACCTGTTGCCTGGCAGCTGCCCGGCATGCACAAGCCCTTTGAATAGAAGCAGTTGAAAGGGCTCGCGCCTTTGGGCAGCTCGATCAGTGGGACAGAGCTGTGAGCTCTTTTCAGTTGCTTCTGTTTAACAGGCTTGTGCCTGTCGGGTGGCTGCGAGGCAATGCAGCCACCCAGCAAACAAGCCCTTTAAATAGAAGCAGTTGAAAGAGCTCGCGTCTCTGGCTCCCTAGCAACATGTTAGAAGCTGGGGGAGCTGCCAGCCCTTTTAAATGCTTCTATTGAAAGGGCTTGTGCCTTCCCTGCACCTGTCAGGCAATGCTTGCCTTGCAGCCCCAGGAACAGGAGAGTCCTGTAAATAAAAACAGCGTGGCTATGTCTACACTCGCGGCTTCTTGTGCAAGAACTCTTGCGCAAGAAAACGTCCACACTGCCATGTGCGAGCTGTGCTTTTGCGCAAGAAAGCTCTGATGGACCATTTTAGCCATAGGGCTTCCTTGCGCAAGAAATCCCTGCTGAGCGTCCACACTGCCCTCTTGCGCAAGAGCTCCTGCACAAGAGGGCTCAGACCTGTCAAAAAAGAGCGTAGCTCTTGCGCAAGGAGCCCCCTCTTACCACGCCGTACTGTAAATTTCCTTGTGCAAGAGCAGGCGGGCAGTGTGGAGACACTGCAGATTCTTGCGCAAGAATGGCCGTACTTGCGCAAGAAGCCGTGAGTGTCGACATAGCCCTTGCGTCTCCCCCAGTGTGCTAGAGGAGCTGGGAGCTGCAAGCCCTCTCAGCTGTTTCTGTTTAAAGGGCTCTCCTGTTCCCTGCAGTGCTAGGCAAAACATTGCCTGACAGGTGCAGGGAAGGTGCCTACCCTTTACATAGGAACAGCTGAAAGGGCTGGCAGCTCCCCATGCCTCTAGCGAGTTGCTAGGGAGCCAGAGACGAGCCCTTTCAACTGTTTCTATTTAAAGGGCTCCTTCCCCTCTCCTGCTCAGAGGCAAAGATCTAGGGGGTGAGGCCTGAAACTGCCTCACTGGCCAGATCAAAGCCCTAGGTGGGCTGCATCTGGCTCACTGAGAGGCTTTTGCCCGCCCCTGATTTAGACGGTGCTTGGTCCTGCCGGGAGGGCAGGGGACTGGACTCGATGACCTCTCGAGGGCCCTTCCGGTGCTAATGTTCTATGATTCTATCAATGATAAAAGTGAAAGAATTTCTAACAATATGGCCTCTGGCAAATGACAAATACACTCTGAGCCTTAAAAGGATGAGCCTTTCAGTTGATACATTCAGTTATAAGAAGATATAAAAATGGTCCAGCCACCCAGTTTGAGGGGTGTTAAGTAGCAATTAATTTAATTTGCTAGTCGAGTACAGGCAGTCCCCGGGTTACATACAAGTTAGGGACTGTAGTTTGTTCTTAAGTTGAATCTGTATGTAAGTCGGAACTGGAACCCAGATTCAGGCGCTGCTGCAACTGATCAGTTTCAACAGTGGCTGGAGCTGGACGCCAGTTCTGCCTTACATACAGAGTCAACTTAAGAACTCCAGGCATCCCCAAGTCAGCTGCTGCTGAAACTGATCAGCGGGGTGATTCCAGGAAGCCCGGGGCAGGGGCTTCCTGTAGTCATCCACTGGTCATTTTCAGCAGCTGCTGACTTGGGGTCACCTGGGGCAGGGCAGCTGGGATCCTGCTGGGTTGGTCCAGTGGCGCCCAGAGCGGCGCTACGGGACCAACCGGCAGCGCCCCAGCTGCTGTACCACAGGCTTCCGGAGCAAAGCCGCGGAGCAGGGGGGCAGCGGGACAGCCCAGACCCGCCGTGGCTATCCTGCTGCCCTTGGGCTCCACGGCTTTGCTCTGCTCTGCTCCCCGTCCCCCAGGTCTGCAGATCAGGGGGAGGGGGAGCAGAGCGGAGGACAGCAGAGCGGCGGAACGCGCGGCCCAGCTGATTTTGTACAGTAGAGCATCGTTGCTTTTCCAGAAGTTCAAGGGCCAGTGTAGACAGCTCGCAGCTTATTCCGGAAAAGTGACAGTTTTTCCGGAATAAGTGGCCCAGTGTAGACACAGCCTTAGAGTATAGACCTTCATCCCAGACCATCTTGGCTAACATACGCTGATGGACCTTTCCTCTATGAACGTATCTATTTTTATTTTCCTAACCCAGTTATACTGTTGGCTTTCACAACATCCCCTGGCAGTGAGTTCCACTGGTTGGTTGCATTATGTGAGGAAATACTTCCTTACGTTTCCTTCAAACTTGTTACCTGTTGATTTCATTGGCTGACCCCTGGTTCTTTTGCTATGTGAAGGGGTAAATAATACTTCCCTATTCACAATTTTCTACCCTTGTTTGTACTTTTCCCCTTCACCCTAGTCCAAGCTTTAATTTAGTCTAAAAATAAACCTGAAATTGTTTAGAGTCCTATCACGTAAACTTAAAATCCTTAACTTTACACAGGTGAGTGATCCCAGGCGTGTGCGCTCCAAGTTGGGTGGATAGGCAAGGAACACGTTTTGACTATTCTGGAATATCTAAATCTCTCTGTATGCTGTGAGAGCAGAGTTTTGGCTATCACCCATATCCCATTCCCAGTGCAGTTTGCTTTGCTGCCGTTTGTGGCAATGTCACTGCTACATGCCTCATTCAGTGAACACTTCCATAAATCATGTCATGAATAACACTTACCTAAGATTTAGTGGAGGTGTCAGGAAAGTGAGACTTGCCTTTATATGTTTCTACAGCACCTAGCACGATAGGGCCTGTATACTAGATGCTGACATAAGATAAATATGTAAGATTACAGTTTTGGCACCAATTATTCTGCTCCCCAATGGGCTCAAAAAGTTTATATTTCAGGGAAGGCTGTAGTACCAGTTGCCAACTGTGATGTCAAGGAATACAATTCTAATCCAAAGGAACAGATCCCTCTCAAGGAGTACATAAGTTATTGGAAAGAATACATTAAAAAAAACTACCAGTCACCCCGGGGGTGTCTTTACCTCAAAGATTGGCACTTGTGCAGGTAAGAGAGCCCTTTGGAATCCTCAGCATGCCATAAGACAGCGGCAAACTGCCGTGACACTGATCTTTCGCCACCCGGTTGTGTGATTGAAGGCAGCTGTCCACTGAAATACTTTTCTTGCACTGTCCTGACCTAACTCTGCCACACACCAAAGAGTTCTCACACGTGTTTGTCGTGTGCACTGCATCTTAATAGGGAGACTTTCTCCTGGACACCTCCTTTCCCATCACGATACTTCTTGTGATCGTCTGTTGGCTTTTACTTTGGCCTTTGGTTAGTCAGGTAAAACCCTTACCTTTTTTAATGGGTTCTTAAAGCAATAAGCACTCTTTCCTTTTTAAAATAAAAAAAGAGGATTTTTTTGCTCTTCATTTAAATTTCCCTTCTGATCTGCTCTGTTCCTATCTCCCCATGCACAAGTTTCCCTGTTCCTCCTCTGACCCATCTATGCTGCCTAAATGCACCCTCCTCTCCTTTCCCAACCCAGCCATCGTGCATCTCTCCCTCTGCTCTTGCCTTCCATGCGCCTTCAATGGCTTCTGCTCATAGCTAGGAGCTCTGTGAGTGATTCGAGTTTTCTGTGAGCAAGTTCGGGACTGATTCTCCAGCTATGTGGCAGTGATTTCTCACAAGTGGCAGCAGCTGGAAATGAGGCGGCACCTTAATATTGGCCAAAGTGCTGTGGGCCACAGTTGGAGAAGCACTGCCAAACACCTTTGAATAGCCTCCGATGAATCCAGCTTTGGCTTTGGCAAATCTGTGAACCAAGTGAGATGACTGACTAGTCGGGCTGATTTCTTACCGGAGAGGATATTTGGGGTATGTCTAGACTACACGCCTCTGTCGCCAAAGGCATGTAAATTAGACTCCCCGACATAGTCAGTGAAGCTGGGATTTAAATATCCCCGGCTTCATTAAAATAAAAATGGCCGCCGCGTTGTACTGGCTCAGCTGATCGCCAGCACAGCACGGCAGTCAAGACGCGGATCGGTCAACAGGGGAAGCTTTTGTCGACCGCTCCTGTAAACCTCGTTTCACATGGCATAAGGGAGCGGTCGATGAAGGTGTTCCCTGTTGACTGATCTGCGTCTTGACTGCCGCGCTGTGCTGACGACCAGCTGAACTGGTACAGCGCGGCAGCCGTTTTTATTTTAGTGAAGCCGGGGATATTTCAATCCCTGCTTCATTGACTGTGTCGGGGAGTCTAATTTACATGCCTTTGACGACAGGGGCATGTAGTCTAGACATCCCCTTGTTTCCTGAGAGGAATTTAGTTGCCCCTCACAGCTCTCCTGTGAGACAGAAAAATGCTTGCGCCCAAGTGCAGCGCTGAGGGCGATCTTGACAAGGGGGGGTTAAGTCTCACTGCTCTTTTAGATGTCTCAATCCAACATTGAGATGTTATTGGCACTCGCAAAATCCCTGCTGGTCAGTAAAACCTGACCCTGTGAGTGCCTAAAGTCCCTAGGCACGTAGGTTCCTGTAGGTCCCACTCTACTCAGTATTTCCTCCTGGCTTGCTTAAGTGGCTCCCTGCTCAGCAGCTGGCATCTGCTGATCCCGTGTTTGGGGTGCCCGACCTCCCAGGCATTGCACAGAGCACCTAACCACCTGCTATCGGGCTGTGAATTCCGTCAGGCAACAGCCCCCCCAGAAGTTAGGTGTTGCAAAGCCTTCTCAGTCTCGCCCCAAGAGGGTCACGTGACTCGTAGCAGGGGACGTAGCAAGGCGGCAATGGCCTGGATGAGACAGCGCTGCAGTCGCCTGGCCAGAGTTTGGGATGAATCGATTGTTTCTTTCCCCTGAACCCTAACCGCGACGCTCTGTCTTTCGAAGGGCTTTCCCGGCGGAAGATGTTTATACAACCCCCATCTATTTCACGTCGGACTGGCTCAATGAATACTGGGACGCCAGAGGCGTGGATGATTATCGATTTGTCTACATGGGACCTAAGGGTTCATGGTAAAGTGACTTTTTTTTTCTCTTCATTCTGGTGCACGGTTGTAAGCGATTATTACTGTAGTACCCAAGCTACAGGGTCGGGTCCCTGCTGGGCTGAGGGCCACACCAGTAAAACAGAAGGCAGCCCTGTTCCCCTCAGGGAACGTGGCCCTAAAGAGGGACCCGATGTGACTGAGAGGAATTGAACACAGCAGGGGATGGGAAGGAGAAGACGGGAATGGGGATGCTGAGGTTGCACAAATGAGTTAAGTCGGGTGGGGAGCCTAAGGCCTGGGGGTCGAATGCAGCCCCTGGCTTGCTTGGATCCAGCCCCGAGACTTGAGAAGCATCCCTCCCCCGCAGCTGGTGCTCCAGCACTGCGGGCCCCCCACAGTCCCCACCGCGGGGCTGGAGCACCAGCACCGGCTTCCAGCTGCAGGAAGGAAGCCCCAAGCCTCACGGGCCAGAGCTGGGTAAGTCGGATCTGGATCCAACTTGTGGGTGGGGGCAGGAAGTGGCTCCTTCACCCCCTCCCGCCCAGATCCCCACCTGGAGCTTACTCCTGCACCCCCCTCCCGCCCAGATCTCACACTTCAACTTCACTCCTGCACCCGGTCTCCGACTCAGCCCCCTGAGCACCTTTCCTCCCACCCCAGCCCACTCCTGCACCCTCCCACCCCCGACTCACTCTTGCACCCTCCCTCCTCCCCAGACCTTAAGCCCGTTTCCCGGCAGCCTCCCTCCCACACATTGAACTCCTCACTTTTGGCCCCACCCCAGCACCTAGGGGGCCCACAAAATCTACTCGCCCAGGCCCCGCTAGGCTCTAGGGTGTGTCTCTGTTCTTCTCAGTCGGGGACCACATCAGTGAGGTGGGTTTTTCTTTTTCTTTTTTTTTTTCTTTTTGCTATTCACATTTGTGCGGCCCTCAACTGATTTTTCTTTGGGTCAGTGGCCCCCGACCCTGAAAAGGTTCCCACCCCAAAGTTAAATGTCTAGTAAATGTGGCCGTGGGATGCTGCCTGCCGGCCCTGGTGTGTCCCACGTCTCGTTTCACGACTAGAACCGTGGAAAACACAGTGAGCTGGGAAAAGGGAGCAGCCTGGCTGCGGCAGGACCCCACCCTGTGTCCTCAACAGGAAGAAGGAGTGAGTAGGTTTGCCTGAGTGTGGGCGGCAAACTCTGAACTAAAGGTTGCAACCATAGCTGGTAAGGGGGGGCACAGAGGTTAGAACTAGGGATGTTACATTTAGTTTAGTTTAGTCGACTAGTAGATAATAGGGATGTAAGTAATTAGTCGACTGTCTGATAAGCAGAAGTTTATCGGACAATTGACACACTAGTTGACTAGTTGCTTCCCCCCTCTTGCTGTCTTGATCAGCAAGAGCCCAGCAGAAGCTCTTGTACTTTCAAAGGCAGAACGCTGCCCCGCTCTCTTGCCTTTGAAATGTAGCAACAGCCGGGCGGGCTCTTGCTACATTTCAAAGCAGAAGTGCCCTTATCGACTGATCGAATAGTTGATGGAAATTCCATCGACTATTCGATTAGTTGATGAATCTGTTTTTAACATCCCTAGTCGAAAAGCAGGAGAGCTGCAGTCGGGTTAGCTCCCGGCCCTGGAAGCGAATCCCACTGCGGCTCTGCCTTTTAAATGTATTTAAGCAGCCTTTAAAAACCCAGCTCTTTGCTTATCGGATAGTCGACTAGTCGTTCACATCCCTACTTAGATCTAGTCATTCATATTCGGTTCTCCAGCTCAGTGTGTCCAGAGGGCAAAAAACCAGAGAGAACTTGGGTGTGTTACGGAGATAGTAAGTGTGTTTGTATTGGACCTAGCACAGCGGGGTGCTGTTACATGACTGGGAGTCTAGGTAGCACAGTCATTGAACTCCCAGTCATTCCAGTGAAAGCACATTGTCTTTGCCTCCCCGAAGCACTGTTGGAATTCTTCAAACCTGCAGTGCCAGCTACATCCTCACCGGGGGCTGACGAGTTAAGTAAGCACTTCTCACATGGAAATCACTAAGGCCCAGAGCCTCAAAAGTGTTTCAATTCAGACCTTCCATTGATGGCAGAAGGAGTCTAAATACCATTCTGAGCCTGGGCCTGAATCTAAAATGTTTCTGTTTGTTGGTGACAAACCATCCCTTGCAGTCTGAGCGTCAGCCAAACTGCAGAATCGGCTGTCTTTGAAGCGTGAGGTTCAGACTGAAAGAGACAAATGGGGTGTTGGACAAGGAGATATTACTGATTTTCCCCACTCTCACCACTCCAGTCTATTAACAGGGTGCTTTCTTAGCTCTTTATGCAAGACAATTGCAAACAGAGCAACAGTCTTGCGTCAGTTCAGATTGATTTGTGACAGTATATTGGAAGCAGGGGTGTTACATTTGCTAATTGAATAGTTGATGGAATTTCCACCAACTAATCGATTGATATGGGTGCCTCCGCTTGCCGGCTCTTGCTACATTTCAAAGGCGGAAATGCTGCTGTGAGAATGGGCTGAGCAGGGGACTGCTTGAGGCTTCTGCTTGCTCCATGCTCCCCATAATGGTTCCGCTTTTGAAATGTCGTGAGAGCCCCACTCTTGCTACATGTCAAAGGTGGAAACATCGCCATTTCCCTGCTGTGCTCCTGTCCCCCACCCCCAACGGAGACGGTGCTCCGGGGAACCTGCTTTTAAGCCGGCTCCCCCCGGCACCTGCTCCTGCTCCCCCCGATACAAGCAGCAAGGCAGTGTAGGGGGGAAGCGACTAGGGATGTAAGCAACTAGTCGACTATCTGATAAACAAGCTTATCGGATAGTCAACATGCTAGTCAACTAGTGGCACCCTCCCTCCCTTGCTGCCTCTATCAGAAACAGGCAGTAAGGCGGGGGAAGAAGACAGGACGCTGCGGGGAGCGAGCTTAAAATCCACTTCCCTCCAGCTCCGCGAAAAGGAGCTCTTGTCTGTTTCAAAGAAGAAGTGCGGCATGGAGCCTGGGGCCAGCAAGGCGTCCCCCATTGGCCCTGGGTTTCACGTGGCGTTTCAATCTTTGAAATGCACAAGAGTCCCCACTGCGGCTCTTGTACATTTCAGAGGCGGAACGCCACGCTAGCCCTCATCGACTAATCGAATAGTCAGTGGGAATCCCATCAACTATTCAATGAATGCATCGAAATTTAACATGCCTAGAAGCGACTAGTCAAGTTGCTCGTTGGCTATCGGATAAGCATATGCTCATCAGGGAGTCGACTAGTCGCTTACATCCCTCATCTGAAGCCAAAAATACCCACAGTCTTTCTTCTTTTATCCTGGTTTGCAATGTGTTCACCTTTTGTGCCAAACATACTTCAGTCTTTGACTTGGCCCACAGGACTCCTTTTCACGCCGACGTCTTCCGCTCCTACAGCTGGTCTGCCAATATCTGCGGGAAAAAGAAATGGCTGCTTTTCCCCCCGAGGCAGGAGGAGAATCTTAGAGATCGGCATGGTCACTTGCCCTTCGACATCACTACGCCTTCCCTTCAGGACAGCCGTGTTTACCCACGCTATGCCCAAAGCTGCCCCCCTATTGAAATCATCCAGGAAGCAGGGGAGATAGTCTTCATCCCTAGTGGATGGCACCATCAGGTGTACAACCTGGTAAGATAATTGACAGCTTGGGTTTATGTCAATTAGCTTCCTGAAAACTTTCCGAAGAGTTACCCTAACTAGTCATAGCTGCTTCTAGGAAGGGGACAGTCAAAATCCATGGAAAATACGCTCTCAGAACAATGTTAGTGCGTGAACCCAAGTGTTACCAGGCCAGTGTTGTACCTGAAGCACTGAATAGTGACTTGTGTAACACCAATGGCAAAGGATTCAGTTTCTAGATGCAGCCACAGAATCATCAGTATATTTACACATTAGAAGCAAGAGGCAAGGCAATAGAAAATGCAGCCTTGGCCAAAGTGTGCCACTTTGGTTTCAAAAAACAGGACTATGTAGCACTTTAAAGACTAACAAGATGGTTTATTAGGGGATGAGCTTTCGTGGGCCAGACCCACTTCCTCAGATCAAGTAGTGGAAGAAAATTGTCACAACCATATATACCAAAGGATACAATTAAAAAAATGAACACACATGAAAATACAACCGCATCTGCTCTAATCCCACTGACAGAGACCAGAAACTTCAGGATCTCTACCAAGCATTTATAAACCTCAGCTACCCACCCGGAGAAATAAAAAAGCAAATTGAAAGAGCCAGACGAATACCTAGAAACCAACTACTTCAAGACAGACCCAAGAAAACTAACAATAGAACACCACCTGTCATCACCTACAGCCCCCAACTTAAACCTGTCCAACACATTATCAATAAACTACAACCTATACTGGAATAGGATACTAAACTCCAAGAGGCTCTGGGAGACAGACCCATAGTCTCCTATAGACAACCACCAAACCTCAAGATGATTCTTACCAACAACCACAGGACATACCACACTAATACCAACCCTGGTACCTTCCCTTGCAACAAACCCCGTTGCCAGCTTTGTCCACATATTCACTCTGCTGATACCATTATTGGACCTAACCAAGTAAGTTATAAGATCAAGAACACATATTCCTGCCCATCCAGAAATATAATTTATGCTACCGTGTCCTGAAAGTGTCCGTCTGCTATGTACATTGGACAAAAGTCTCAGACACTTTGCCAAAAGATCAATGCCCACAAAACAGATATTAGACAGGATCACAAAGAAAAAACAGTTTCTTGCCATTTCAACCAGATAGGACATTGTCTCAACGACTTAATTACCTGCATCCTGCTTCAAAGACCTTTTAAGACTGCATTTGAAAGAGAATCCTCTGAACTGTCATTCATGCTTAAATTCGACACTTTACGCCTGAGTTTGAACAAGGAATCTAATTACCTTACCCATTACAAAGATAGCTTCCCCAATTATCACCTCTAATACCATTAGCTCACAGACATTTACCTATTTACCTCCCCCCTCCCCCATCTCCCTTCTGTTCTGAAATTTGATTTGTCCTTTTCATATGTGTTCATTTTATTTAATTGTATCCTTTGGTATAAATGGTTGTGACAATTTTCTTCCACTACTTGATCTGAGGAAGTGGGTCTGGCCCACAAAAGCTCATCACCTAATAAACCATCTTGTTAGTCTTTAAAGTGCTACATAGTCCTGTTTTTTGATTCAGCTACACCAGACTAACACGGCTACATTCCTATCACTTTAGTTTCAGTTTTCACCGGAAGGATTAAATGTGTTCGACTGACACATTTCTATGATTTATTAGCACATCAAAAGGTTTTGAATAAGCACCAAAGTTCTGCTGAGTCATTAGCAAATCCTAAAACAGGAAGGAAACCAATTTACAGTTTCTCACTGGTTTCCCAATCTGTCCTGTTACAGGTTGCATTTCTCAGCCTGGTCACTGCCGGGAAGAAACTCTAAAGCTGGACCCAGGAGGTTTAGTTTGGGTTTCACAAAGCATTGGCCTCTAGATTTTGCAAAATCAAAGTGTAGGAAGTCTATTCAATCCCTCTTCTGTTTAATCCACCAAAATGTCAGCAGTTCTGCTAAACATGTAATTCTAGTTTTGGCCCATATTTAGAAATCACAGCTGCAGCAAACCATGCAAAATATAAGGAGTGATGAGGGAAAGGCAGGCAGTGGAAAGAGACAGACTCATATAGTCAAAGGTACTTAGGTATTGGTTTCAATGAAAGTTAGGAGCCAAAATACCTTAGAGGATCTGGATCAAAGCTCATAAGGACAAGTTTATATTGGACTTTAAGAAGCCAGGACCTCACTACACTCAGTACTTTTGTGTCCATAGAGATCCAGTGCATGAGAGAGACCAGGAAGAGCGTTTTGAATAAGAGTTTTTAAAATAAACTGGGAGTTTCTGATTAGAGGGGAGGGCGGGGGGGGAGTAACAGAGATCTGTGTGATGTTTGGGTTTAGCTGGACGTTGGTGCACATCCTGGTCTCTGGAGTCACTAGAGATTCAAGCTCTCCTATAGGCATGTGATAGGGACTAGAGTCTGTTGAATCATTTCTGTGCCGTATGCATTGTTTTCATGTTTGCAATGAGCACGATACAACTATCTGGAAGTTACAGCAGGGACTAACCCGGTCCCATTTTCATGCCTAGCAAAGGGCGCTCCTGGCCACTTGATCATTTAGAACATAAAGTCAAATACAGAATTCTCGTCTGTATCCTGCATTGGGAGGAAACGGAGTGAATGGCACAGGGGGATCTCAAGCATCCAACGTACGCTGCCAAAGACAGTGCGTCCTTCAGTGTCAAAGGCCTGGACATTAAAAATGTGGTTGCAGTAGGGCCCGGCACTGGTGTGGATGTAACTGCCAAGTGTCAGAGAGAAGGACTGAGCATAGGGAAAGCAGAGTTTGATCAGCAAGGGCTCTAAAAGAGGTAGTCACCGAAGATAATTGAGGCCAAGAGATGCCTTTCCAAGGTGAGGGATTTCCTCTGGCTGGCACCAGCTTTGTGGAAATCAGTGAGGGGGTCAGAGACATCACACGCCGCCTGCTCCTAGGCTAAGATGAATAACCACCTAGACTCTGTGGGTTCTTCCAGGAGGACACCATTTCCATCAACCACAACTGGGTGAATGGTTGCAACGTCGCTATCATGTGGAGCTTCCTGCAGGATGAATTAGCAGCCGTGCAACGGGAGATCAGCGAATGGAGAGACACTATGGAGGACTGGCACCTACAATGCCAGGTATAGCACCCCATCAGTTAAGTGGGGTGAGCCCCCTTTCCTTGCACCCAGAGTATAGATTTCCTCGGAGCTCTATGATAACTCCTGTATGCAGTGTATTTCAGTGATATTAGACTCCACACTGCTCTGTATCATCTTCGTGCTTTCTTAGTCTATAAAGGGCTACCAGACCATTTGTTGTTTTTTAAGTTTGTCCTGTACAGACTAACTCGGCTACCCCCTGAAGTTTCTGTATTAAGAAGTCAGGCTTTATTATGAGCTGGAAAATGACCAGTCCAGTTTAGGTGAGAGAGATTTAAGGGGTAATCTATCTCACTGCAACATTCAGTGTATGTTAGGGATGTAAAATCCCATTTAATCAGTTAACCGGTTGAGGAGGATTTCGGGCTGGGGTGCGCTCCAGCCTGCTGGAGAAACTCCCAGACCCACCTGCTGCTCCTGGGCACCTGTTAACCATTACCCAGTAAGTACCACCTGCTAACCAGTTACCCATTCACATCCCTAGTGTATATGCTCCTGCATGCACCTATTTGCTTCCCCAGGCAAGTGTAGAATCTATGACTCAAGAAAGTTGGTGTGTTAATCTGCACCCACTAATTCCATTTCTAGACCTTTCGATACCACGTAGGTTTGCTATTTGTTTCATAGGAGACGCTGGGTATTGTATATCCTTGCACGAGATTGCTCTCTACTGGAAATCATAAAATCTGTCTCATTGAGCTAGAGAAACCTCAGCCAGTAGAACTGGCCTTATAAGAGTTTACCGCAGGCCTGCACAACTCGGAAAGCGGCGAGGGCCCTATTACTCCAAAGAAAACAGCTGCGGGCCGCCAATAGGGATGCTCTCCCAAAAAAATACCGAACACAGGGGCTAAAAATTTTTGTCAAGCAAAAAATACCACGCGTGTCTCCACTTGGCCCCCTGGCATTTGTCTCTCCTGCACCCTGTCCCTTGGTGCCTTCCCCTTTCTCCTGACCTGTCCCCCTCCCCTCAGCACAAGCCCCTTCCCCTCCCCTACCTGGCTTCTGCCTTCCAGTTTGCGGGGCTGCCGGAGCCTTTTTGAATCCAGCAGTCACCGGCCATGACGTCACGATGCCACGTCACACTAGCATACTGGTGTCTGCCGGTGTCCCGCCCTCTGGCTTAGAATCATAGAATAATAGGACTGGAAGGGACCTCGAGAGGTCATCGAGTCCAGCCCCCCGCCCTAAAGGCAGGACCAAGCTCCGTCTACACCATCCCTGACAGATGTCTAGCTAACCTGTTCTTAAATATCTCCAGAGAGGGAGATTCCACCACCTCCCTTGGCAATTTATTCCAATATTTGACCACCCTGACAGTTAGGAATTTTTTCCTAATGTCCAATCTAAACCTCCCCTGCTGCACTTTAAGCCCATTACTCCTTGTCCTGTCCTCAGAAACCAAGAGGAACAAATTTTCTCCTTCTTCCTTGTGACACCCTTTTAGATATTTGAAAACCGCTATCATGTCCCCCCTTAATCTTCTTTTTTCCAAACTAAACAGGCCCAGTTCATGAAGCCTGGCTTCATAGGTCATGTTCTCTAGACCTTTAATCATTCTTGTCGCTCTTCTCTGTACCCTTTCCAATTTCTCCACATCTTTCTTGAAATGTGGCGCCCAGAACTGGACACAGTACTCCAGCTGAGGCCTAACTAGTGCAGAGTAGAGCGGCAGAATGGCTTGCGCCCCCCTCCTTTGGAAATGTTTTATGGGGACTATTGAGATTTCGTGTGAATGTATTTTACTTTTATTAGGCATCAGGAAATAACAAACAGGATTCACACACCAAGAAGTGTTTTCAGCTGCTTATTGGCGTGGTCAGGCACCTTCCTTTTAGCTCTCTCAGGGTATGTCTACACTGCCTCCCTAGTTTGAAATAGGGTGGCTAAAGTAGGCATTCAAAGTTGCAAATGAAGCCCGGGATTTAAATATCTCGGGCTTCATTTGCATCTTGCCGGGCACCACCGTTTTTAAATCCCCCTTAGTGCGGACTCCATGCCCGCGGCTACACGCGGCACGGAGTAGGTAGTTCGAATTAGGCTCTCTAATTCGAACTACTGGTACACCTCGTTTCATGAGGAGTAACGGTAGTTCGAATTAGAGAGCCTAATTAGTGCCTAATTAGAGAGCCTAATTCGAACTGCCTACTCCGTGCCGCGTGTAGCCACGGGCACGGAGTCCACACTAAGGGGGATTTAAAAATGGCGGCACCCGGCAAGATGCAAATGAAGCCTGGGATATTTAAATCCCGGGCTTCAGTTGCAACTTCGAACGCCTACATTAGCCACCCTATTTCGAATTAGGGTGGCAGTGTAGACCTATCCTTACTCATGTAATTAATAAGGAGTCAAAGATCAATGTGGGTTCTGTTTTTTTTTTTTCTCCCTTCAGGTAATCATGAAATCGTGCACCGGCATAGACTATAAGGAGTTCTACAACTTCCTTAAGGTGATCGCAGAAAACAGGATTTCGGTCTTACACCACGTTCTAGACGAAGAAGCTTCAGCCAAGAACACTCACCGGGCTGCTGCCTCCGCCCTGGGCATGCTGCACGCTGTGTTTGATTTAAAGAGGGCTGTGCAGGTGTTAACATCCTTAAATGCTAACGAGGATTTCAAGAAACTGA
The DNA here is from genome assembly GCF_052426305.1 of Pelodiscus sinensis. Taxonomy (NCBI): domain Eukaryota; kingdom Metazoa; phylum Chordata; order Testudines; family Trionychidae; genus Pelodiscus; species Pelodiscus sinensis. The sequence continues at coordinate 257,007,810 of NC_143053.1, forward strand.
ACCCTAAATCCCTGTCCCCACCCCCAGAGGCATTGTTGCACCGCTTGAAAGCAGCAATAGACACGGCACTGTTATAATCCCATATTTATGCAAGTATTTGTGAAATGTACCTATTGCAACCTGGCTGCATGTTGACAGATCCCATAAAGTCACCACATACCTTCCCCCCCCCCCCCCCCCGTTTAGAGTTTAAGCACAATGAGCCTTAATATGGATGAGGAAGGGAGGGGACACAGACTCAAGAGAAAAAGCATGTTAGGAAACTAAATGCAAAACATTACATTTCCTGTTATACCGAAACCACTCTAAAAAGGGAAGAAGGCTTCCGCGGAATCCGAGATTACATTCATTCCGTGTAGTAGAACGCAAGCCGCTAAACTGACCACAGCAGGAAGAAGTGATGGTTCTGAGACTCAGTCACATAGGACATTTAGCCATTTGAGTTGTCTAAAACCAAAAGGATGAACTTTTGAGATGTAGCCTCTCGGTCCTGCACACCAAAGTATGTTTATTACAACAAGTTCACCTCTCGGTGCTGAGCTCACTTGGAGCGCGTAGTTTAAGAAAGGCAAAAATATTGAAGTCTGTACGTAGCCGGGGATGGTGTGCTAATGAAAGGCAGAGTATTAACACACTAAGATCAGTGCTGTGTGTAGTAATAGAACACAACCTGCGAGCTTAAGGATAATACACATCGAAAATGATTGCCAGAGAAGTGGCCTCACCAGTATTTTTAGTAAAACTGTAAAAAGCACTTCCATTGCCGCTAGGAGGTTGCACTAAATCTCCTTATCAACAGTGGGGGCTTGTCTACACTACATGGAAGATCGCCACTGCCACAATTGATATTCTGGGGTTCGATTTAGTGGGTCTAGTATAGACCCCCTAAGTCAAACTCAGAAGGGAACCCCATCAGCATTGGTACTCTTGCTCCTCCCGAAGAGTAAGGGAAGCCAGCGGAAGCATTTGCCACTGTGTGGACGGCACAGAAACGCGACGTAAGATACGGCAACTCCAGCTCTGTAATTTACAGAGATGAAGTTGCATATCTTACTTTGACCTTCCGATGTAATATAGACCAGGCCTGGGCGTTAAACATTTAATTCTAGCCAGTCGGGCTCCCATTGAGATTACAGTTGTAATTTTGAAGCGATAGGTTTTTAAGCACTGACTTGAAATGTTGCTGGTTTTAATATTGCACATTAAAATATTTAGAAGTAACAGCTGGCATCTCATTCTTTCAAAGGTTAAGACCTTCCGAATTAGTATATTAAACTTTCTGTTTAACTTGCTATATGCTATTTAGTAATAGATATTTTGGACAATCCATGGGAACCATCCTCACACCATCTTTCATGTGAAACTCTAACATTTGTAGGAGAATCTGACTTTTGTCTGACTAGTGATAGAGATGCAGCCGTGTTAGTCTGGTGTAGCTGAAACAAAGGACAGGACTATGCAGCACTTTAAAGACTAGCAAGATGGTTTATTAGGTGATGAGCAAAAGCTCATCACCTAATAAACCATCTTGTTAGCCTTTAAAGTGCTGCATAGTCCTGTCATTCCTTTCAGCTGACTTTTGTCTGGAAATTGCACAAGCTCAAGAAGAGGTTCTGAGAGCCTTTCTTAGGACTGGAAAGTTGCCATGTTTGAGCAATGATCAAGCTAGGAAAAGTTCGCACCTTGCACCGAACAAGCTTTGCTTTGTCATACGGCCAAAGGCAACTATTTGTGTCCTTCATTATCTCCTTGAATGGGCAGCGGATTCATGAGGCTTGAATAGGATCTCAGTCACAGGGCTGGAATCCCATTGACTTCAGTGAAGTTGTGCCTGATTTTTCACTAGTGCGAAAGCAAATTTGGGTCCAGTAAGCACCCAGTCCTGAAATGTTCCAATTGGTACTGAGCATTTCCAGCTCCCATTGAGTGTGTGTAACAAACTATAACGTGGATTTTCCTCTCATGCTTAGGATGAAGCAGTCCAGGAACGACTACAGTCGGTCCCCGAGTTGCGAACAGTCGACTGACGACCGTTCGCGTTTATGACCAAAGCTGTCATAAAGGGCGGACCCCGAGTTACGAATGCAATCCACGCTTAAGAACAGCACGGTCGCGTGTAACTCTACGGGGTCTGACATACAAACAAACCAAGTTACGACCAATTGCTTGGTCTGTAATCGGTTCGTAAGTCGGGAAGAGGCTGTATTCACAACACAATCCACACAACTGCTCGTTATTTGACTTGTCACATGAGCACCATGGACCTTCGTTAATCTAACCACAAATTTGCCCTCAGATCTCTACTGTCTGTTGCCACAGTGGCACTTCCTGAGCGTATCCAGGCTACCCTGGGCTTGCCAGACAGGAAGCGAGCTTTGGTGGTATTAAGTGGGCTTTTAGGGCCGTGAGCCACCGAAACATTCCCTCGAGGACTGTACCAGCCCTCACTTTGCTTTGCTACATCACAGATGTACCCCAAGCCCCACTGAAACCTGCCCTGTCACCAGCTACTCACAGAAATACTGGATCAGCTGTACCCAAGGAGACTGCGTGTGCACGAGGTTGTTGGAGGCTACTGAGGGGCAGCTGCTGTGTAAATACCACCACACTGAGATATCTGCAGTGAATGCAGATTTATCAAAGGCCAAGAGCGGATTGTAAAGATACTGGACTTGGGTTACTAAACTAAATCAATACAGGCTTTCTAGAAACCCTGCTGGTTAACCGTCTGGCTAAAAATAATCTACAGCAGGGGCTGGCGAGAGGTGGCTAGCGGGCCGGAGGCAGCCCACCAAGCTGCCGGATCCGGCCCGCAGCCGCCTCGCCACTGCCCTTGCTACAGAGCAGCTGCAGCCGCTTTAAACAGCAGGCTGCTAATGGCTATGCAGTCTGAGCAGGGAGGAGAAAGCTTTGCGTTCTGTCCCCGCCCCCTAACAAAATCCCTCCGCTCCCATTGGCCACTTTCCAGGTGCTGAGAAATTTTGCTGAAGGCAGGGGCAGCGAATGAAACCTCCTCCCTCCCCCCCACTCCTTTCCCCCCTCCCTGTGCTGGAGCAGAGCCACATGGAGCAGCCCACCCAGCACACAGGCAGGGGGCCTGTCTCAGGTTCCTGCAGGGCTGCTGGCTGGGAGCCACCTAGGTAAGCGCCTCCCAGCCAGAGCCTGCCTCTGGCACCACACTCTCTCCCCTGCCCCAGGCCACCACCCAAACCCTCTGTATCCCCTCTCCCCACCTTCTCCAGATCACAACTGTGTGCCAGACTCTCCAGCCCTTCCTCCACCCCAGACCAGACTCCTCTCCTGCACCCATAACCCCTCCTGGACCCTGCAGCCCAAGCCCCTACCCCAGATCACAACCCCCTCCTTCCCCCAAACTCCCTCTCAGACCCCCACTCCCTCCTGCACCCCAGTCCTCTATTGCAAGCTCCCTTCTACACCCCACCTATTGTCCCAGACCCCACACCCTCTCCACAGACGTGCAGCCCTTGACCACTTACCAAAATTTTGGAGTGGCCCCCCCATTAAAAATTATTGCCCACCCCAATCTACAGGTTGGATCTCCTTGGCCTGGCACCCTTAGGGCCTGACCAGTCTCAGATGAGGGATTTTGCGGGATCAGGGGAGGTCATATCTGGCCCCCCTGCTACTGCCCCCTCCAGCCCTGGACTGGCCACCGTCTCCCCCTACCCTCCCTCCCCACCCTTCCCTGCTAAGCCAGGCAGCCACACTAGGATGTGCTGGGCTCCTGGTCCGACTGGGCAGCCCAGCTGCTGCATGCCGAGTTCCTGGCCCCCTAACCCAGCCTGGGGAAGGGCCAGAACAACCCCCCTCTCCCCCATGCCCCGCCTTTCTCTCCCCCTGCTCCACACCAACAAATGCAGCTCAGGGGGACTACTGGTCCCACAGGCAGCACTGCAAGCCGCAGGTGTGTGTGTGGACCCCAGGGAGGGCCAGGCCATGTGTGCGCAGGTGTGTGCAGGCCCCAGGAAGGGCCAGGCCGTGTGCCCAGGTGTGTGCGCGGACCCCAGGGAGGGCCAAGCCATGTGCGCAGGTGTGTGAGCGGACCCCAGGAAGGGCCAGGCGTGTGCCCAGGTGTGTGTGCGGACTCCAGGGAGGGCCAGGCTGTGTGCCCAGGTGTGTGTGCGGGCCCCAGGTAGGGCCAGGCCGTGTGCCCAGGTGTGTGTGTGGACCCCAGGGAGGGCCAGGCCATGTGTGCAGGTGTGTGTCTGGACCCCAGGGAGGGCCAGGCCGTGTGCCCAGGTGTGTGCGTGGACCCCAGGGAGGGCCAAGCCGTGTGCGCAGGTGTGTGTGCGGACCCCAGGAAGGGCCAGGCGTGTGCCCAGGTGTGTGTGCGGACCCCAGGGAGGGCCAGGCTGTGTGCCCAGGTGTGTGTGCGGGCCCCAGGTAGGGCCAGGCCGTGTGCCCAGGTGTGTGTGTGGACCCCAGGGAGGGCCAGGCCATGTGTGCAGGTGTGTGTCTGGACCCCAGGGAGGGCCAGGCGTGTGCCCAGGTGTGTGTGCGGACCCCAGGGAGGGCCAGGCTGTGTGCCCAGGTGTGTGTGCAGACCCCAGGGAGGGCCAGGCCGTGTGTCCAGGTGTGTGCAGACCCCAGGGAGGGCCAGGCTGTGTGCCCAGGTGTGTGTGCGGACCCCAGGGAGGGCCAGGCTGTGTGCCCAGGTGTGTGTGCGGGCCCCAGGTAGGGCCAGGCCGTGTGCCCAGGTGTGTGTGTGGACCCCAGGGAGGGCCAGGCCATGTGTGCAGGTGTGTGTCTGGACCCCAGGGAGGGCCAGGCGTGTGCCCAGGTGTGTGTGCGGACCCCAGGGAGGGCCAGGCCGTGTGTCCAGGTGTGTGTGCAGACCCCAGGGAGGGCCAGGCCGTGTGCCCAGGTGTGTGCAGACCCCAGGGAGGGCCAGGCTGTGTGCCCAGGTGTGTGTGCGGGCCCCAGGGAGGGCCAGGCCGTGTGCCCAGGTGCATGTGCAGACCCCAGGGAGGGCCAGGCCGTGTGCCCAGATGTGTGTGTGGACCCCAGGGAGGGCCAGGCCGTGTGCCCAGGTGTGTGTGCGGACCCCAGGGAGGGCCAGGCTGTGTGCCCAGGTGCATGTGCAGACCCCAGGGAGGGCCAGGCCGTGTGCCCAGATGTGTGTGTGGACCCCAGGGAGGGCCAGGCCGTGTGTACAGGTGTGTGTGCGGGCCCCAGGGAGGGCCAGGCCGTGTGCCCAGGTGTGTGTGTGGACCGCAGGGAGGGCCAGGCTGTGTGCCCAGGTGCATGTGCGGACCCCAGGGAGGGCCAGGCCGTGTGCCCAGATGTGTGTGTGGACCCCAGGGAGGGCCAGGCCGTGTGCCCAGATGTGTGTGTGGACCCCAGGGAGGGCCAGGCCGTGTGCCCAGATGTGTGTGTGGACCCCAGGGAGGGCCAGGCTGTGTGCCCAGGTGTGTGTGTGGACCCCAGGGAGAGCCAGGCCATGTGCCCAGGTGTGTATACGGACCCCAGGGAGGGCCAGGCCGTGTGCCCAGGTGTGTGTGTGGACCCCAGGGAGAGCCAGGCCATGTGCCCAGGTGTGTATACGGACCCCAGGGAGGGCCAGGCCGTGTGTACAGGTGTGTGTGCGGGCCCCAGGGAGGGCCAGGCCGTGTGCCCAGGTGTGTGTGTGGACCCCAGGGAGGGCCAGGCTGTGTGCCCAGGTGTGTGTGGACCCCAGGGAGGGCCAGGCCGTGTGCCCAGGTGTGTGTGGACCCCAGGGAGGGCCAGGCCGTGTGCCCAGGTGTGTGTGGACCCCAGGGAGGGCCAGGCCGTGTGCCCAGGTGTGTGTGGACCCCAGGGAGGGCCAGGCCGTGTGCCCAGGTGTGTGTGGACCCCAGGGAGGGCCAGGCCGTGTGCCCAGGTGTGTGCGGACCCCAGGGAGGGCCAGGCCGTGTGCCCAGGTGTGTGCGCGGACCCCAGGGAGGGCCAGGCCGTGTGCCCAGGTGTGTGTGGACCCCAGGGAGAGCCAGGCCGTGTGCCCAGGTGTGTGCGGACCCCAGGGAGGGCCAGGCCGTGTGCCCAGGTGTGTGCGCGGACCCCAGGGAGGGCCAGGCCGTGTGCCCAGGTGTGTGTGTGGACCCCAGGGAGGGCCAGGCCGTGTGTCCAGGTGTGTGTGCGGACCCCAGGGAGGGCCAGGCCGTGTGTCCAGGTGTGTGTGCGGGCCCCAGGGAGGGCCAGGCCGTGTGTCCAGGTGTGTGTGTGGACCCCAGGGAGGGCCAGGCGTGTGCCCAGGTGTGTGTGCGGACCCCAGGGAGGGCCAGGCCGTGTGTCCAGGTGTGTGTGCGGACCCCAGGGAGGGCCAGGCCGTGTGTCCAGGTGTGTGTGTGGACCCCAGGGAGGGCCAGGCGTGTGCCCAGGTGTGTGTGCGGACCCCAGGGAGGGCCAGGCCGTGTGTCCAGGTGTGTGTGGACCCCAGGGAGAGGACCCCAGGGAGGGCCAGGCTGCTCCTGGCTCCTCTGCCGCCCATGGGGGATTCCACTGTGGCTGGACACTTCCCTTGCCTGCTTGTCCGTGGGCTGGAGTGTGGGGACAGGTCCCCATGGCACCTCGGGGCCCCCGTGAGGCAGGACCTGCTGTGCCGCCCACACGTGGCCTTGCTCCCAGGACATCCCCCTCCTCTTCCCCGAGGACTGTTGGTCGCCGCTCACAGAGGCGGGCACGGCCTCAGGGACAGCGTCTGTAGGGATGACTGACCGTCGGGACTGAGGCGTGAGCATCGCCGCCAGAGCCCGGGGGACCCTCAGACGCGCCAGGGTCCATGAAGACCTGATGCGGCAGCAGGTCAGCGTCCCGCCTGACGTGCAGCAGACCCTGGCGCAGAAGATCCGCGAGGACACAGCGTGGCGGAACCGCGCGTGGGGCCAGCTCATGCAGTGGTGCTATAACATGTGCCGTCACGAGAGAAAGGCTGGCACACCCGCCTGCTGCTGATCCTCCTGCCTACCGCTCTCCTGCTCCCCCTGCCATGCCCATTCCCCCTCCGCCTGCCCCCCGAGCGATGCCTCTGCCCCCTCCCTGTGCCCCCCTGCCCTCCCGTTTTTCCAAAAAACTCTGCAGTGGAGACGTCCCCCGACTGACCTGGCCAACTGGCCGGTGGTGCACAGGGTTCACTACTACACAAAATGGAGGCTTTCCCCCTTTGAGGCGAATGGGGTGCCCACACATTACGACAAGTAAGTTTTTCCCCCTGGAACATGCCCCATTTGTGGGCTGTGAACCAAATGGGGACCCCTCTAATTCGCCTGTACCTGTCTTTTCTTGGAGGGATGCAGAGGAAAATGAAGGCTGTGTTGTCTAGTGGTTGGAGCCTTGGACTCAGTGGGGGGGGGGTGGAAATGGGGTACTGGCTCCCTGTGACCAGCCACACTGTCTTGAACTTGCCACCTTCCCCAGGCAAAGTACCCTATCCCACACTGGAACCTGCCCTACCACCTCACCTTCAGAGCACCCTTCAGCCTGTCTTCTGCCGGAGCAGCCTGTGTATTGGCGATCCCCCCGCTGCTAGCTTTAAACACCTGGCTAATCCTTACGGCTTTATGTAGCACAGTGATATCGTGGGGTGATTGAGTTAGCATTTCTACTGCCTTAGGCTGAATGAGCCAACTCAGGGAGCGTCTGCACTTCAGGGCTTAACTCGAAATCGGCGACGCTAATTGAGCTGTGTTACTTATTTTGAAATAACTTTTTCGAAATTGGGATCATCTGCACAGCATTTATTTCGAAATAAAGCCCTCTTCCCCTGACTTCCCTTCCTCCTCGTACAATGAGGGTTACAGGAGTCAGAGTAAGAAATCCTCCAGCTTGACAGTATTTCGACATTATTTCGAAATAACTCCCAGCGGTGTAGCTGCGGACTAAGTTATTTTTACATAACGCTAGTTATGTCAAAATGTTGCTGTGTCAATATAATTTTCTCCTCATCTCTCAGTAATGCAGAGATGTTGATGGGCTGCCAGGAAAACCGGTTTTAAATTACACTCTGGAAACCTTTCATCTGCAAACCTCCATATTTTTGCTCCAGCCTGAGAATGAAGTCAGAGGATCTGTTGGTTTTTCAAATTAAAAGCCGGATTCTGAGCAGCAACATCCCTTGAGCAGTAATGAAACAGAACACAAAAAGGCCACAAAATCCTTGAAATCATTGCTGGAGACTTTCCTTTTAAAAAATCTCACAAGTTTATTTAAATACAAAGTTCCTGTAAGAAAACACAGCCCCAAATCAATATATTAACAATTGCATCCCCTGTACAGTTCAAAACACAATAATAATGATAATTAGAAGCAGTCTGTAGATTCAGTCAATAGTTTTATGTCATTGCAATATCAGACAGTTGACCATCTTGGAAATATTCAGGTTAAAATCCACCATTTAATAATTCTAAAACATATAGATTTCATTCTCAAGTGCAACTCAGAAATTCATATTTAGTGTATTTCAGTGTGTGTCTGTATATACAGTTTGCCTTTATAATTTAAAAAAATCACCACAGGAATAATAGGTCAGATGTGTACCCCTATGAGTCAGTAAGGTGCCATGTCAGCATGAACTGCTGTCTTTAAAAGTAGATCACTGTTTTTCCTCGGGACCTTTCGTGCAAGACCCCCGTTAGTTTTAATGAATTGCCCTGCAGCATGACAGAGGTCTGTTTCCCCTTGTGCCATGTATGCCAGGTAAACTGAGTCAGGCACCGATCTGCACAAGGCAGGGAAATTGGAGTAAGATCATCCCTGAGGTTCAATGATTCAGCAGGGTGTTCCAATATGTATCATTTACAGCTGAAATACTATAAACATCAAAGTTAGTTAATAGCAGCTTTAAAATGCAACAGTAAGCGCACGGAGCGGATTTGCCGTGGCAAGATCCTTCGCTCTGCTGTGTAAGCATATCGCTGTCACTTCTGTGGGAAGAGGTCCTGGGGGAAAATGAAAAAGGATCTCCTGTCTATGCAGCTGAGTCCATCAGACAGGACTGTGCATGCAAAGCAGATTCGTTACCTTTTGGATTGAGGTTTTTTTTGTACAATTTCCTCCCCCAGAAATTTTTGACCTTGCAAAATCAATGCAAGCCACAAAACAGGAGCAAGAGGAATGAGGTCCCGGGACAGAGGCAGGCTTGTAAAATGAAGAAAACCAGGATTGATCTGCAAGGTGCGAAGTTTTTTGGCAAAGGCCTCAAAATGGTTGATTCTGAAAGGTGGACAGCCAGGGTTTTGCCCAGAACGCAAGCTGAAAATGGAAGATTTAAGGCCGCTATCCAACAGTGTGGATTATAGGTGGGTTGTAATGGTGTGGGTGGTAGAATGAAAACCAAATTTTGCTTTAACTGTGTGTCAGAGAAGCGCTGGTCCAAGGTTCGTCAAAGGCAGAAGGCGGAGGCTGACGATAAATATTGCTCCTTGTGACGATGCTTGCGGTCTACAGGTATGTCTACACAGCAACATTATTTTGAAATAACTAGTGTTGTTTTAAAATAACTTAGCCCACGTCTCCACAGCAGGTAGTTACAGGAGGCTCCACTTGCGACACGATCCATTCCCGGGGAAGCATCGCAAGTTGGGGGCATCGTAACTCAAACCTGCATTTACAATAGGCGCCATGCGCTGTCGTAAATGCAGGCCGAGGACATAAGCTGGGGGGGGTTGGCCCCTTCCGCACTTACAAAAATGGTTGTAAGTGAGGGGGGTCAGAACTCGAGGGGTCGCATCTCGGGGGCCTCCTGTATTACGAAATAGTGTCAAAATACTGTCAAGCTGGAGGACTTCTTACTCCGACTCCCATAACCCTTGTTGTACGAGGAGTAAGGGAAGTCGGAGGAAGAGGGCTCTATGTCGAAATAACACATATTCCTGCGCATCCAGAAATATAATCTATGCTATCATGTGCCGAAAGTGTCCGTCTGCTATGTACATTGGACAAACATCTCAGACACTTCGCCAAAGGATTAATGCCCACAAAACAGATATCAGACAAGATCACAAAGAAAAAACAGTTTCTTGCCATTTCAACCAGAAAGGACACTCTCTCAATGACTTAACCACCTGCATTCTGCTACAAAGACCTTTTACATCTGCACTTGAAAGGGAATCCTCTGAACTGTCATTCATGTTAAAATTCGACACCCTCCAAAAAGGAATGAACAAACACTCGAACTATCTTACCCATTACCAAGATAGCTTCCCCAATTATCACCTCTAATACCATTAGCTCACAAACATCCCACTCTCCCCACCTCTAATATCATCAATTCACAGACACTTACCTTCCTTCCTTCCCCCCCTTGTATCCCCCTCCTGTTCTGCAATGTGATTTGTCCTTTTCATATGTGTTCATTTTTTTAATTGTATCCTTTGGTATGTACGGTTGTGACTATTTCCTTCCACTATTTGATCTGAGGAAGTGGGTCTGGCCCACGAAAGCTCATCATCTAATAAACCATCTTGTTAGTCTTTAAAGTGCTACATTGTCCTGCATTTTGCTTCAGCTACCCCAGACTAACACGGCTACATTTCTATCACTAAGTGCTATGTAGACTCTCCCAATTTTGAAATAAGCTCTTTTGAAATAAGCTACACAATTGACGTCGCTCAATGAGCGTCGCTTATTTCGAGTGAAGCCCTGCTGTGTAGACGCACCCCGCAAGCCCAGGCGCTAGCTGTTGTGTACGTCAAAGAAAGAAAGAAACACTGCCTTGAGACTCAAGCAACATTCTTCCCATTGGAAAGTGAACTCGAAGGCGGGCTCTCCGTTGGCTTCTTCATCTCCTAAAAGTGTTCGGTCGTCAAAGTGCGTGACGATCTCCTCTGGATTGGGAAAGTCAAAGATCACGTGCCACATGCCAGTTCTCCCTTGGATGCAGTCTCATATCTTTCTGAATGTGCTCGTAACATGACTGGGGAAGAAAGGGTAGAACCCGTCAGGAGGAGACAAAATTTGGACAAAATTCTGGTCTTTTGTGTGCCTACTGAGGCCAGAACACCTCTTGATGGAAAACAGAGGGGAGCTGAGTGCTATAAAGCGGCACATTAAACATATTCGCTCCGGAGCTGGTTAACGGGGTAAGGAGAGAGACTTGTTTAACAACCAACAGCTACACACCACATTCATGAGCAGACTGTGTGTGATCCACCAATATCTCCCTGGCTGCAACTACAGCCAGTGACTCCTCTGTTCTAGTCAACAGGCTGACCAGTCAATGCTGTAGGATAGGGCTACTCAACACGCAGCCCATTTGTTTGCGGCCCGCGGGGCGGTTTGGGTTTACGGGGGGCTCAACATGCGGCCCGCAGGTGGGAACCTTTGAATGTGGCCTCCACTGGGAACACGCTCCACAGTGGTGAGTCAATGTAATGGTCTTCTGTCGATATGTATTTTAGTAGTTCAATTCCTGGACTGTCGTTGCTCATTAAAAGTGCTGTCTTATGGGTGGAAACCAGGTGACTATTGGATTTTGTTCATATCAGCAGAACTGACTTGAATAGGGCCTGCGTGTGGTTTCGTCTTGCCTTCATCTTTGTATTCATGCCCGTCAGTGTGACAGCAGCTATTTGCATATATTTGCATATCTATTTGCATGTCTATGCAACCACACTTAAGTTGCAGCCCTCAACTGTGTATCACTGTGGCCCCTGGGGCTTCCAAAGGTGAGTAGCCCTGATCTAAGAGCAGCACTTCCCCACCCCCACCCCTGGATTCCTGCCAAGAAGGAAGGAAGTTCTTTCAGATCCCAATTTTGAAGAAAAAAAAAAGTCATTTAAGACCATTCATGTGAACAGGAACCACCTTAGAATCTGATAAAATAGTTGCTAGTCAGCTGTCCCGCAACTCCTTCCATCAACAGCTCCCTTAAAGTTTCTTCCTCTTTAAGCGAGACTTGCCTGTTACAATCTAATTTCGTTACAAATTCTTGAAACAGCTCAGAACAAAAGAGATGACTAAGGGGGAATATGATCGAGGTCTATACAATCATGACTGATGTGGAGAAATTGAATAAGGAAGTACTGTTGACTCCTCATAACAAGAATTAAATTCACAAGCAGCAGGTTTAAAATAAACAAAAGGAAGTATTTCTTCCCACAGCTCCCAGTCATCCTGTGGAACTCCTTGCCAGAGGATGTTGTGAAGGCCAAGAATATAACAGGCTTCAAAAAAGAACTAGATTGATTCATGGAGGATAGGTCCTTCAATGGATGTTAACCAGGATGGTTAGGAATGATTTCCCTAGCTTCTGTTTGCCAGAAGTTGGGAACGGGTAACGGGATGGATCACTTGATACTTAGTTACCTGTTCTGTTCATTCCCTCTGGGGCACCTGGTTTGGCTAGTGTCAGAAGACAGGACAGTGGGCTAGATGGACCTTTGGTCTGTCCCAGTCTGGCTGTTCTTATGTTCTGCCTTACCTCCAGTGCTGTTAGCAGAAAGTCGTACATCCCTCCTTCATTGGTAGGGTCCATCAGATCTCTGATCAGATGTATCTCAGCTCCTAGGTGCTGTATTCTAGAAAACAAAAATAGTGGCCATCCTTCCAATGACTCCTCTCAGAATCAGAGAACCATAGAGCTGGAAGAGACCTCAGAAGGTCATCATTTGTTCCTCTTGGTTTCTGAGGACAGGACAAGGAGTAATGGGCTTAAAGTGCAGCAGGGGAGGTTTAGATTGGACATTAGGAAAAAATTCCTAACTGTCAGGGTGGTCAAATATTGGAATAAATTGCCAAGGGAGGTGGTAGAATCTCCCTCTCTGGAGATATTTAAGAACAGGTTAGATAGACATCTGTCAGGGATGGTGTAGATGGAGCGTGGTCCTGCCTTGAGGGCGGGGGGCTGGACTCGATGACCTCTTGAGGTCCCTTCCAGTCCTATTATTCTATGATTCTATGAAGTCCAGCCCCCTGCTCTAGGCAGGACCAATCCCAACTAAATCAACCCAGCCAGGGCTTTGGCAAGCCGAGACTTAAACACCTCTAGGGATGGAGACTCCACTATTTCCCTAGGGAACCCATTCCAGTGCTTTACCACATTAAGTGGACCCTGAACCAGGCTTAAGGATGGCCGGAAGCAGTGCCGGCAGGGCATCAGAGGAGGACTTAGAGCGTGGAGATGCTATCTCAGGCTAGCCGAGGGCTGCGCTTAAAGGGACCCGACCCCCACCCCGGACAGACAGTTCTCAGGGGTTCCCCACTTGCAAAGCAGTCCTGGCTTGGAGTGCCCGGAGTACCCACACTGGGCACATCACAGAACTCGGCCATCAGCCCGGCTGCACTTGCCGCAGGCTGCCATCTGGGGGGAGGGGTCAATCGGGGGGCTGCAGGAGAGCTTCCATCCCCAGAAGCCCGCAAAGCCAGTCCAGTCCTCCCCATCGGAGGCTCGTACCCCATTCCTCCCTCATCTCCTTCCACTTATCCTTCCCTAGCCCCTTTTCTTGATGTACAAAATAAAGGACAATTGTGTTCAAAAATGGAATCTGTCTTTATTGAACAAAACTGGGGGAGACTGGGAAAAGGAGGTGGGAGAGGGGAAGAGAGAGGCTGGGAGAGGGGAGGGCAACTACAATGATCAGGGGTTGGGAACAGGTCCCATATGAAGAGAGGCTAAAGAGACTGGGACTTTTCAGCTTAGAAAAGAGGAGACGGAGGGGGGACAGGATAGAGGTCTCTAAAAGCAGGAGTTGGGTGGAGAGGGTGCATACAGAAAAGTTCTTCATTAGTTCCCATAAAGAAGGTCTAGAGGACACCAAAGGAAAGGAATGGGTAGCAGGCTTCAAACTAGTAACAGAAAGTTCTTCTTCACAAAGCAAAGAGTCAACCTGTGGAACTCCTTGCTGCAGGAGGCTGTAAAGGCTAGAACTTGAACAGAGTTTAAAGGGAAGTGAGATCAAATCATGGAGGTTGGGTCCATGGAGTGCTATTAGCCAGGGGGTTGGAGTGGTGTCCCTGCCCAAGGTTTGTGGAAGGCTGGAGAGGGATGGCACGAGACAAATGGCTTGGTCACTGTCTTCGGTCCATCCCCTCCAGGGTCCCTAGGGCTGGCTGCTGTCAGCAGACAGGTTACTGGGCTAGATGGACCTTTGGTCTGACCCAGCATGGCCATTGTAAGCTCAGGGCTCAGGGTCGGGGGTCTCAGAGGACCCCCTTGATTTTCATGCACACCTGCTCTTGGGTGGTCAGGCTGGCAGCTATCCTGCCCAAGCCGGCCACGTTCCTGTGCCTAGTGCGGAGATCGTGGACGAGGTCCATGATGTCCGCACTAGCCCAGGCGGGTGCCTGCCTCTTGCGGTCCCGGGCAAGCTCCCGGGAGCCGCCAGCCTGGTCCCGGGAAGAGGGGGAGGGCTGGGGGGCATCGGGTGGGTGGCTCGATCCGTGCCAGATGCACGGTCTGCTGGCTGGGTGCTGGCAGGCTTGCACCTGGCACGGGCACCGTAGCCAGCCCGTGCCCCTTTAAGGGGTCCGGGGCCAGGAGGGGGGCAGACGAGTTTCCCTGGTGTTGGCCAGAGTGGCCACCAGGGAAACCTGGGGAGGGCTAGCCTCCCACTAGTTCGAATTAAGGGTCTACACACCCCTTAATTCGAACTAGTAAGTTCGAACTAGGCTTAATCCTTGTGGAATGAGGATTACCTAGTTCGAATTAAGCGCTCCGTTAGTTCGAATTAAGTTCGAACTAACGGAGCGCTAGTGTAGCGCCTATGAAAGTTAGTTTGAACTAACGTCCGTTAGTTCGAACTAACTTTGTAGTGTAGACATACCCTCACTCTTCACTTCTGCAGACTCAACAGACCCAACTCCTTCAGCATCTCCTCATAGGTCATATGCTCCAGCCCTCTAATCAGACACCAATTCCTTGGAATGAGTATGCACCTTCCCTGCCGGCCAGTGATGAGCCAATAAACAGGGCTGGGTGCAAGAACTGGGACAAGAACCCATGTCTAATTCTTAGAGCCAACTCCGTCTGTGACCTTGAGCTAGTGAGGTGAGATTTTTGGATTTGCAAAATACCTAATCATTCGGATGTTCATCACCTTTGAACACTGAACGCCTCCACTTCCCCATCTGTATTTGACGGACAATGCTCATTGTTCCCATTTCGGTTGGGGAGGGCGGGCTTGTGAAATGTACGACCCCTTGTTTCCCATCCTAGGCCAAAGGACCAGAATCTGAGACCCTCAAAGCATCTTGGTTTTTCTTGGGCAGCACATTAGGGGCCCGCAGCGAAACCAGGAAGCACAGAGGCGTGGAGAGAGCGCGCCATATAAACCACACCGAAAAGGGCAGCGCCTTCCTTCGTGAATCTGAAGGCTCATTCAGTGCTGATGGGGACAGCACAGTCTGATGGTGTCTCCTGTAAAATTGGGCATTTACGACTGACTTCTATGCCAGGAAAGCTTCATTTCTAGGCATCTGAGTGACACCCACACTCCAAATTCCTTATGGCCATGAATGAGACCCAACACCCCAGCAAGGAAGGAAGCTGGGTCCATTTTACAGACTAGAACAGAGGCCCAGAAAGTGTCTGAGTGGCCAAAGTCACACAGCAACACAGCTTAGTTCTTCCCCTCCCTAGTGGGGAGCCTTAATTACTAGGGATGTAAAATCCTGTTTAATTAGTTAACTGGTTATATGTTAAGTTTAACCAGTTAACTGATTGAATGGGGAGGATGGGCTAGAGCGACCCTCACACCACAGGAGGGGCTACTCCCACCCAGCTGCTTCTGGTTCCATGGAACCAGAGCAGTTCTCTGTCCACGGCAGACTGCAGGCAAGGGGCTGTTCCCAGGTAATGGTCAAATGTTTCCCCGTAAGCGTCACCTGTCCAGGGTGATGCTTATCGGGTAACCGTTCACATCTCTATTAACTACAGCAGCTTTCGTATCCCTGCCGCTACTGAGGCCATGGGCCGCAAGGTTGAGCAGCGGGCCTTTTCCATTTGCGATGCAGAGTGGGAGTTTTCAGGGGCCGACAGAGACTTCATGATTCCAGCTGGCCAAAGCCTTTCTTTTGTCACAAGTTTCCACCCACAAGGGAACAGTTTGAGCAGATTGCCAGTGCCTCATGGGAGTTGTAGTTCAGCTGCTTCCTGCCTCCGTTCTCTTCTATACGTCAGGCTCCCTGGCAGACTACATCTCCCATGATGCACCATGGCATTACCTCTTGGCTGTTCCCCATGAAAAATGTATTCCAGCCAGGAAGCCTTGCCCATGGAGGGTAAGGACATGAGGCAACTGAACTACAGCTCCCATCAGGCACTGCACCTCCAAATCTAAGTTTCAAGGGTTTGGCCATAATACTTCATTTTCCACAGACAATGTTGATTTCCCTCCACTCCCCCTCCTCCCCAGTGAAAAAAAGAGACTTCACAAAATATTTAATCAAACTCCCAAATTTCCATTAAAACACTTTTGGTCAGTCCTCGTTCTAATGAAGCGCACGCAAGAGACACTCAGCTTTATATTAGCAGCAGTCAACGTGAAGCTCTCTCTTACCTCGCCCGCGATACAACATACATCAACAGCGGCAACAGGTCATCCATGGGGAGTTTGTAGTCCCTCTCCGTGACTCGTGACACGGTGCCCTCTATCTCCTCATAGGTCTTCTGTAGGATCTCCAACTTCTCCCGGGGGTCCACAGTCGTGCTGCCAAGATAAAGAGACATGCTCTAGTGCTGCCCATCTAAGAGGCGAGAAATGTCAGTCCTCAAAAGCAGAGTGAGAGCGTCTCCGTCTTGGAAGGCAGAAGACCAGTTGCGCTACCTCAGACCAGATGTAGGAGGGCTTCCAAGCTTCAAGATGAGGGAAAGGAGATCCCTCCTCACTGTGGCTGCCCACAAATAGATCGTGCCTTTCTAGCTCGCAGCATTAATCCCTCACCTAGAGCCCACAGCAATGTTTTTTTTGTAAAGCTCTTCCTGGGGCTAACACAGATTGACCTCTGATATCCGAACCACCACGTCAGCCAGCCCTCCTTAGTCATCAGTAGGAAGTCACAGAGGGCTACTTACATCAACTTTTGCAGACATTCTGTAGCCGACAGGAAGCATTTGTCTTTGACAAGAGAACGTCTCTGAAAGGAAGACGAACGTTTGCGTTAGTGCGCGGGTCGCTCTCGTGGAATGGATCCCCGAGTACGAGACACACAAGGTGGGGGAGTCATCGCTTTCGTAGTAAATGGCTCAATAGCTTTCATCACCATGTTCTTTTGACAGGTGCGCCACCCCTGCTCCCCCATTTTTGGTTCAGTGCTATGTTGGCGGCCATATTGAAACATGGCGGCCAACAATTACTTCTCGCTTCAACGTCTGCTGGTGAGAAAAACAAGCTATCGAGCCACAGATGTTAGGCTCCAAACAGATATTAGCTCACCCTCTTTTTGTCGCTACCATCGTTTAGGACAGAGGTGGGCAAATACCAGCCCGCGGGCCAGATCCGGTTTCCCAGGGTTAGCCCCTGGCAGGCCGCTGCTGCTATATTTCCCTGTACCATTGCAGGGATAGGCAATTGCAGCTCCTGTTGGCTGCGGATTGCCGTTCCCAGCCAATGGGAGCCACGGAAAGTGGTGTCCACTTCAGGGCTTTGGCCATAATACTTCTTTTTCCATGGACAATGTTGATTTCCCTCCATTCCCCTCCTCCTCAGTGAAGAAAAGAGACTTCACAAAATAGTTAATCAAACTCCCAAATTTCTGTTAAAACACTTTGGCTAGTCCTAATTCTAATGAAGCGCGTGCAAGAGATACTCGGCTTTATATAGCCACTTCCCGCGGCTCCCATTGGGTAGGAACAGCGGTCCACAGCCAATGGGAGTGGCAATCACCCATACCTGCACAAGTGCAGGTAAATATAAGGGCAGCCCACCAGGGGCTAACCACCGCTGGTTTATTCCCAACCCCGATTTAGGATGTTGGCTAAAGATAGTCGCTTACCCACTTGTTCTGTGCTGGTGCTGTCATTTGGGCAGCTTAGAGTGTCTTTGAAACCCCTTTATTCAGCAATTTCTATGGATTGTTTTTCCTCCTTGCGGACATCATCAGCACCAGTTTGTTCACTGATGAAATGCAGCCGCCCATGGAGCAGAGCATTGCAACCTAACCTGAGCCCAGCCCTGCCCGACCTTCTCAGGCTAGGGGCAGCTGATCACCCCCTCCTGCCTCTGAGGCTGGTGACGGCGGAGATCCCCACTCCCAACAGGCACTGCCCCCCTGCTGCGCTGTGTTCACCGAGAAAGTGGTGCGTCTTGTCTCTGTGGCACACGGTGAAAGATGGCCATAAATGGCAGGAGCCGGTCAGTCGCCAGCCTGACTCCCATGGCAAGGAGGCAGCTGGAGAATGACCATGGGCCCGGGAGCTCCCACTAGGCCAAGTCCCAAAGAGGAGATGGTGTCATTGATAAGGCTGGGTCAGGCAAGTCCCACAGACAACTCTCAGGGTGGCTGTGCTTCGCTCGGGCTTGCGCTCAAGCCGAATTTTCAAATTTGGCCTCTAGATTGGAATACAGATGTTTTGTATCATGCAGCAACCCCATGCACCTATTTAGGACAGGAAGAAAATGGGGGCTCCAGTAGCCACCATAACACCAGCTAGTGAATCCCTGCAATAGCACGGAAGTGACTTGTACTTTTAAGCTAGAGTTTTTACTGAGAATACGGGAAGTCCATTGTTCATAGCCTTTCTGTATCCACGATCTGCTCTTGATATGAGAGTTGTTTGAAACAAACCTAAATACAAAGGCCCAGTTCTTCAGCTGCTGTAATTCTGCATGGCCTCGTTAATTTAAGCGGTTTCACTACCGTTAGCTGAGCTACCCCAGTTTGCTCGGAGGCCTTGTCCACACTAAATGGAAGATCGCTGCTGCTGTGATCTATCTTCTGGAGTTTGATTTAGCGAGTCTAGTGAAGACTTGCTAAATCAAACTCAGAGAGCAAGGAGTAAGTAAAGCTGATAAGAGCATTTGCTCCAGTCAACCTTCCACTGTGCAGATGCATCCAAGCTCGGCTCAAAGTAAGCCAACTCCAGTTACATATTCTACATAGCTGGCATTGCGTACCTTAAGCCCAAGCTGCCGGGACTAGTGTAGACCTGGCCTGGGGTTCTATCCTAGTATTGATACTTACCTGATTGGTCGTTAGGATGAGATCTTTGAGGGGCCATAGGTGCCTGAAATGAGATCAAAGACAGAGCAGTTGTGATGGCAGATTTTCTAATACATCCTCATGTTAGATCCTAGATTCTCTCTCACCCACTCGCCCTGAGCAAGAGCAAGAGTTTGTGGGACCACAGGCATCAACTCATGAGTTCTCATTCTCTACTCTAGCACTGATTTAGAACCAGAAATGGCTGGGTTAACTGAACCAAAAGATGTGACCCCAGCTTAATAACTCGTGGTAAGAGAGTGGAGAATCAGGCTTATGTCAAAGTGTGTTGGTCCTTTCAATTCTAAGTCACCATTCTCGGTGGCTACGTCTACACTGGCACCCTTTTCTGGAAATGCTTAAAATGGAACAGTTTTCCGTTATGAGCATTTTTGGAAAAAGCACGTCTACATTGGCAGGATGCTTTTCCGGAAAAGCACTTTTTGCGGAAAAGCATCTGTGGCCAATGTAGACGCGCTTTTCCACAAAAAAGCCCGGATCGTCATTTTCACGGTCGGGGCTTTTTTGCGGAAAAGGCTATTGTGCTGTCTACACTGGCCCTTTTCCGGAACAGTTTTTCCGGAAAAGGACTTTTGCCCAAACGGGAGCAGCATAGTTTTTCCGGAAAAACAATGACGATTTTACATTAGATCATCATTGATTTTCCGGAAAAGCAAGCGGCTAGTGGACAGCTGGCAAGTTATTCCGGAAAAGCGGCTGCTTTTCCGGAATAAGTGGCCAGTTTAGACACAGCCCTCATGTCCTTGTGGAATCCTTCTGACTTGAAATCAACCATTCACTTGGGAAAGCAACTGGAAGACTGTTGCTAAAAAGAGACACATCCAGAAAGAAGGTTGGACCTCTTTAATCCGGCACTCTCTGGACCAGAAACCTCCGTAGTCTGGCATGATTTTAGTTAGCAAGATGTCCACTTATCATGGATGTGGCCAAGTTTTCCACACTCCAATACAGTTTGTTTACAGCCACCAGTCCTGGCTCTCAGTATTCGGTGTGTTTTTTAGCTCTCATTTATGCCAAAAATGTCTTCTAAGAGCCCAGTAATCAGTGGAAGTGCTGGCAAAGCTGCTAGACAATATTGAACTTCCATGGTTTGGCAAATTCTCTGGTCCAGCACCGGCCAGGTCCCGAGGATGCCGGACTAGAGAGGTTCAACCTGTATTGGCACTAATCATGGATCCACTTGCTTCCTACACCCATCAGAACTTTCTCCAGCTGTTTCAGGGGATTCGTTCAGTACTGCGTTACTCACTTCTGTACGTCTAGAAACTCCAGCAGCTTGACATCAGGAAATAAACTCAGGTCCACAATCCCCTGGCAGTAGAGGTCGTCTTCCTTCTCATGGTAGAGCATGTACAACATGAAGAGCTCCGGGTAGAAACAGGGCAGGATGAGAGGCAGAATCACTCTGTATGCATTCAGGTCACTGAGGAGGAGAGGAACATAAGAACATAAGAATGGCCATACTGGGTCAGACCAAAGGCCCATCTAGCCCAGTATCCTGTCTGCCAACGGTGGCCAGCACCAGGTGCCCCAGAGGGGGTGGACCGAAGACAATGATCAAGTGATTTGTCTCATGCCATCCGACTCCAGCCTCTGACAAACAGAGGCCAGGGTCACCATTCCTACTCCCTGGCCAATAGCCTTTTATGGACCTAACCTCCATTAATTTATCTAGCTTCTCTTTAAACTCTGTTATAGTTCTAGTCTTCACAGCCTCCTCTGGCAAGGAGTTCCACAGGTTGACTATGCGCTGTGTGAAAAAGAACTTCCGCTTATTAGTTTTAAACCTGCTACCCATTAATTTCATTTGGTGTCCTCTAGTCCTTATATTATGGGAACTAATGAATAATTTCTTTATTCACCCTCTCCACACTACTAATGATTTTATATACCTCTATCATATCCCCCCTCAATCTCCTCTTTTCCAAACTGAAAAGTCCCAGTCGCTTTAACCTCTCTTCATATGGGACCTGTTCCAAACCCCTGAACATTTTAGTTGCTCTTTTCTAAACTCTTTCCAAGGCCAAAATATCTTTTTTGAGGTGAGGAGACCACATCTGTTCACAGTACTCAGGAAAGCAAAGCCCTACTGATGGTAGGCATCCGTCTGTTAAAGGCCATGTCCATACAGGACACAAGGGTAAGGATCTACGTATGGAATCTTAAGGACGTGTCCATCTCTCCCCTCCACTCCCACCTTCCTGGAGTCTAGTTCTGTGATGGGATAAGTTTGTGGTCAGTACACAATAAAACATTCGCGGTATTTAAGATCAGGGTCATGACATGTCTGCAGAACATGGACTACTCAGGAAGGAATCGTTCATTGCTTTAACCCCCGCATACAGCAATACTCAACCTGGTGACTCATTGTGATCCTGGGAGAGGCTTTCTTTCCTTTATGCGTCACAGTTGTGTCTCCTGAACTCACATCCCACGTCAGCACTAACAGGGCATCTAGTCTCTGAGGGTGCATCTACACACCACCGTAAACTCAAAATAGGATACGCAATTTGCGCTATGCAAATTGCGTATCTTATTTCGCATCTATTCCTAAAGAGTTTAATTTGAAATTTCGCACGTCTACATAGTGCCAAATTTCGAAATAAGATGCCATTTCGCTGTGCCTTATCCTTGTGCAACAAGGTTTACCAGGACGGCAAAACAGCATGCCCGTTATTTCCAACAATATTTTGAAATAATGGGTGGCTTATGTAGACGCAGGGTAGCTATTTTGGGATCCCGAAATACCCGTGCAGTGTAGATGTACCCTACGGTGGGAACCGAGGTGAAAATTTGTTAGAACAATTTCCCTCAGCTCATCTGCACCAGCGATTTGGCTGTATCGTAGCAACTGAAAGCTAGGAAACAGGTCTCCAGGCCTGCTGTTTCTGTGAAAGAGGTGAAACATCCTTGATAGATTTAAAACCAAATGACCATTCGTCTCAGCCACCTTTTCTCTCTGTCTTCTGTCTCCACTGGTGGTTGGCCTTTCTGCTCCAACGCCAGATGAAGTAAACCTCTGCAAAGCAAGTAGGAATGCAGATTTAGCGACTCATTTTCAAAGGTCACTCAGTCGTTTATTAATAAGCATTAGCCACATCCTCTCCTCTTTCCTTTCCCCCAAATGGGCAGGTTTAACAGTGACAGTACTGGGGATGCAAACAGCTTACTTAGTGCACTAGAATCAGTGGATACTTTGTTGAAGGTGGAATGACTTGTTCTGGAGGATTAATTTAGAGCTCTGGATGGGAGGCTCCATGCTTTGCCAGAAACCTCTGGTGGGAAGGGGTTTAATACTTGAAGACACTTTGTAGGCCTAGTGTCAACTCACAACAGATGACTTGCATTGCAAGCATCCATAAGGAAGCCTCAATATTTCCTAGCCTATAAGAACGGCCAGACTGAGTCAGACTAAAGGTCCATCTAGCCCAGTGTCCTGTCTGCTGACAGTGGCCAGTGCCAGGTTCCCCAGAGGGAGTTAACAGAACGGAATAATCACACGATCCCTCCCCTGTCAGCCATTCCCAGCCTCTGACAAACAGAAGCAAGAGACACCATCCCTACCCATCCAGGCTAATAGTCGTTGATGGACCTAACCTCCATGAATCTATCTAGTTCTTTTTTGAACCCTGTTAAAGTTCTGGTCTTCACAACATCCTCTGACAAGGAGTTCCACAGGTTGACTGTGTGCTGCATGAAGAAAAACTTCCTTTTGTTTGTTTTAAACCTGCTACCTATTCATTTCATTTGGTGACCCCTAGTTCTCATGTTATGGGAACAAGTACATAACTTTTCCTCATTCACTTTCTCCACACCTATCCATCATGCTTTTATCTAGTTTCTTTTTGAACCCTGTTAAAGTCCTGGTCTTCACAACATCCTCTGGCAAGGAGTTCCACAGGTTGACAGTGCGCTGCATGAAGAAAAACTTCCTTTTGTTTCTTTTAAACCTGCTACCAATTCTTTTCATTTGGTGACCCCCCATTCCAGTTCCTGTTAGAGGGGTTAGTTAGTTGGTTGGCTGCCAATTAAACGGGAGCCAGTCAAGCTGGGTTCTTCCTCTCTCACACCACCAGTAAGAAAGGTTCTGAAGAGAAACAGGCCACACCGCCATTTTCTGTTCAGTGGGTTCAGCGTCTACACCATATGGAAGATCGACGCTGCTGAGATCGAGATTCGGCGTTCGATTTAGCGGATCTAGTATAGACCCGCTAAATCAAATGCTGAGGGCAGCCCCCGTAGGCATTCAGTCCTCCTCTTTTTGTGAGGAGTAAGGGAAGATGAAAAGAGCCTCCAGCTCTGTGGATGCAATTAAAGATATGCCAGCTCCGGCTACGCCATTAACATAGCTGGAGTTGTGCATCTTAATTCGACTTTTCACTGTAGTGTAGACCAGGACTAACCAACTGGATCTTAGCAAGCCAGTCTGATGATGCCAAAGAAGGAACAGAATCCCGCCTGTTCTGCAAATTGTGTTGGCTCTTACCCATTGCACGGGAGTAAAAGTAATGCCTTTTTGAAGGCCTGAGTGTATATAGATGCACCCTTGAATACAGGAAACATGTCTGTTGACTAAGACAGATTTTTTTCCATCACCACTTTCCAAAGTACAGGTTGAACCTCTCTCGTCCAGGACTCTCTGATCCGGCAACATCCGCGGTTCGGCAGGACCACAGATGTTGCTAGGCCCGAGAGCCCAGCCACAGAGGTCGAGAGAGGCTGGGAGCGGAGGTGGCAGGTGGCAGCTTGCAGGGGCAGTAACCTCGGGGCATGGAACCCCAGGTTCAGCTGCCGTCCCGCGAGGGGTCAGATCAGGGAGCAGAGACCTGGGAGTGGCTGGAGGCAGCAGAGCCAGGCAGGTGGGCCAAAGGAGGTCAGGCCTCTGGATTTTCCTGGAACCCTGGAAAAGCCCTGATGTCTGACCTCCCCAGTCTGGCAAATTCCCTTATTCGGGGCCACTCCAGGACCTTGCAGCTCTTCCTTCAACTATAGTTCATGAGATTTCTTGGGAGCAAATTACCCCCCAACACCCCCATCTGTCTGCTAAAGCATTTCTCACCCTTTCCTCTGAAGTGACTGCAGCTGGCCACTGCCAGAGGTAAGAAATTGTCTAGCTGGACCATGCATCCAATCCAGGCTGGCACATGCTATCTTCCTAGGGCTGGATACGGACTTACCTAGGTCGTACACTGACCGCCTAAAGAGTGATTCATATGAAGTTAGCTCCAGGGGAAAGAGGCTGGTTTGGACCAAAGGACTAGAAGCAATAATCCGGGGCCCAGCCCTGCAAGGAATTAATTGCTCTGTAGCAGGCGGTTAACATAAGAACATAAGAACGGCCATACTGGGTCAGACCAAAGGTCCATCTAGCCCAGTATCCTGTCTGCTGACAGTGGCCAGCACCAGGTGCCCCGGAGAGGGTGGACCGAAGACAATGATCAAGCGATTTGTCTCCTGCCATCCCTCTCCAGCCTCTGATAGAGGCCAAGGACACCATTTTATCCCCTGGCTAATAGCCTTTTATGGATCTAACCTCCATGAAATTATCTAGCTTCTCTTTAAACTCTATTATAGTCCTAGCCTTCACAGCCTCTTCTAGCAAGGAGTTCCACAGGTTGACTACACGCTGTGTGAAGAAGAACTTTCTTTTATTAGTTTTAAACCTGCTACCCATTAATTTCATTTGGTGTCCTCTAGTTCTTCTATTTAGGGAACTAATACATAACTTTTCTTTATTCACCCTCTCCACACTACTCATGATTTTATAGACCTCTATCATATCCCCCCTCAGTCTCCTCTTTTCTAAACTGAAAAGTCCCAGTCGCTTTAACCTCTCCTCATATGGGACCCGTTTCAAACCCCTAATCATTTTAGTTGCCCTTTTCTGAACCCTTTCCAAGGCCAAAATATCTTTTTTGAGGTGAGGAGACCACATCTGTACACAGTATTCAAGATGTGGACGTACCATAGTTTTATACAGGGGCAGTAAGATATTCTGGGTCTTATTTTCTATCCCTTTCTTAATAATTCCTAGCATCCTATTTGCCTTTTTGACCGCCGCTGCACACTGTGTGGAAGTTTTCAGAGAACTGTCCACAATAACTCTAAGATCTCTTTCCTGATTCGTCGTAGCCAAATTAGCCCCCATCATATTGTACGTATATTCGGGGTTATTTTTCTCGATGTACATTACTTTACACTTATCCACATTAAATTTCATTGCATAGAAGCCAAGTGCACGCTGGACTTACTGGTAAAACTCCCATATTTTCTTGGCGTAGTACTTGACCTCCTCTTGGGCCATGTTCAGCAGGTGCTTGTTTGCCCCAATCCCAGAGTAGGTCGCCTGGAAAGCTAACGTCAGGGCCTTCAGCAGCTTCCCTAGCGGGTGCAGGGAAGACTCAAAAGCCTGCAAGACAGCGAGGAAAGTTCCGCATGAGGTCAGGGCTGGATGGCAAGGGGGAGTGCTCCCGCCGGATGGGCAGGAGAGGACCTGCAAAACCAAGCCACAGATTAGCTAGTGACAGTCCAGCCTGCAGACAATGAGCTGGTGGCACGTGGTCCAGAGCCAGGGGAATCCCAGAGGGACGTGGCCTCCTTGTGGATGAAGAACCACCCAGCTCAGAGTTTAGACTGCAGGCTTCTTGCGCCAGAGCGTGTCCACGCGGCAAAAGCGCGTCGGAAAAGCGAATTGTTTTTGCACAAGAGAGTGACCAGTCTGCATGGCCACCAGGGCACCTGTGCATCTTTTGCACACAAAAAAAACCCCTGTAGGTGGAGCTACGTAGTGAGAGGGACTTCCTGGTCAGGAGTCTCTAGATACTACTCCAGTCAGGGCTGGGTTTACAGCCTCCCCCTCAGCTCTCAGTTTGCAGGGACTGAGCCGCCAGCTGGCTGAATGCCACCCGAAGAGGAGGAAAAGCCACCGAGTGATCGTGAGCCACTTGACCGTGTCGGGACCTGACAGAGCAGCCACCACAGGACCCAACTGTCACTTCGTCCTTCCATCCGCATCCATTCTGATTCGGGCCCTGACTTACGTGGCACTAGCTGAGGCCCACATTGTGGAGCCGTTTGCTGGGCTGCTGCCCTGATTTGGGTGTTCCCCAGGGTGGGTGCCATGTGTTTGTTTGGGGAGGCGCCCGGCACATGTCTGGTTCCAGGCCCTGGCGTTGGGAGTGGTACCTTTTGTAAATAATGCTGGAGCGATTCCAGACCCTGGTGCTGAACTAGTTCTTTGAGGACATCGCCTATCTTCCCAGAGATGTCCTCGGGCCCCCTGAGAGGAAGGAAAACAAAGGCAAAGGTGAAGGAGGAGTTGTTTTCTCCACCTCTTGGGCCTAACAGCCATCCCTTCCGCATTGTATAATTGTTTGTTACTCTTCTGAGCCGGAAACTCTTTCCAGAGTAGGACCAAGTTCCTAAGGCAGAGAAGAGCCAACCTTTCCCTTGCTGGCCTATCTCATTGACTCTCTCCCCAGATTCCTTCATGTACATGAAGCTATTTTCCCCCTTTCCTGAAGCCTGAAGTATAGTTTATTGGCTAAGCCATTCTTAGGGAGGGGCTTAAACCAGCCAATGAGGTAGTGGGATCCCTCCCAATTGCATATCAAGCAAGCTATACAACACTTGACTAGCTGAATCCCTCAAGTTCTCTTCCCCCCCATAATCACCATTGCATTTGGTGAACACTGGCATTGAAAAACTTAAAAAACAACAAATAGTCTTGCAGCACCTTAGGGTATGTCTAGACTGCATCTCTCTGTCGGCAGAGGGTTAGTCTCTAAGGGTATGTCTAGACTGCATCTCTCTGTCGGCAGAGGGATGCAGATTAGGCAGGTCGACATTGTAAATGAGGCAGGGATTTAAATATCCTGTGCCTAATTTGCATAAAAATGGCCACCGCGTTTTGTGGACTCAGCACTTTGTTGGCAAAAAGGGCAGTCTAGAGGGGGATCTGTCGAGAAAGAGTCTTTTTTCGACAGGTTCCTTATGCCTCCTGCAAGGAGGTTTACAGGATCTGTCAAAAAAGGCTTTCTTTCTCAACAGATGCCCCTCCAGACTGCCGCTTTTTGCCGACAAAGTGCTGAGTCCACAAAACACGGCGGCCTTTTTTATGCAAATTAGGCGTGGGATATTTAAATCCCTGCCTCATTTGCAATGTCGACCTGCCTAATCTGCATCCCTCTGCCGACAGAGGGATGCAGTCTAGACATACCCTTGGAGACTAACCAAACATGTAGAGGGTGTCATGAGGTTTCGTGGGCACAACCCACTTCTTCAGATGACTGGCATTATTAAAGGTATGGTTTTGAAATAAATAGGGAATGGAGCGGGAAGAGAAGGGAAAGCAATAGGCATTTTGAGTCTCCATGCTACATGAAGGTGATAGAGAAGTTGCAAATTGTTCTTAAATACCCATTGTTTGGAGAGGAAGGCACTAGCATTGCACTATATCAGCTGCCTGGTAATCCTGAGGAATTCTCAGGTTCTAGTTTCCTGGAACACACTTGCCTCATCCAGGCAATGCCGCTCCCGGACAGAGTCCGGGAGTGATCGGACAACCCGAGGCCACTAGCCCTTGGCACAGCTGCTCCCTGCTGCTGCGGAACACGCCCGTTTTCACCTTTCGCAGAAGAGGTACTCCTGCGACTTCCGCAGCTCCTTGCTGGTCTGTATGTGGAACCCCGTGAAGGACTCCTCCGTTTCTTCTTTGCAACCCAAATGGATGAATTCCAGGAACTGGTCGTAGATCCCCGGCCATCTCTTCTCCACCGGGAAGTCATCAAGACCCAACTGACTGCTCCAAAAACATGAAGTTAGGTCTGACGCCTACACTTTTCTCCCGTCCCACAAACAGCCCCTTCGAGCCCTCTCACCAGCACATTTTCCCTAGCCGTGAGCACAGGAGATAGGCAATTTAGGCACATCCGAGGGGATGTAACAAGGAACACCAGGATGAAGTTCGGCAGTGGTCAACTTCGATTTATTCTGCTGGAAATGAGATTTGACCAAGGAGCCCCAAAGAGCAACCCGTGGATTATTCGCAGCCCAGGGTGGACTAGTCATGCGTGGTTGGCTCTCCTTCCTGCAACGTGCTTCTTCTGCCTATAGAGAAGCTCTTTACTTAAGAGTCAGGAAGCAGCCGGTACCAGAACCAAGGCAGCTAGCTCTGCTGGTAGCAGCTACTGCATTAGCAGAGGAAAGAGGAACAACTCTCTTGGAGTGAAGGCGCCAGCCACAAGGGGAAAGGAAGCATCCCGGGGAGAAGGAAGTGATGTAGCCAGGCTACAGAGCCAGGAATTCATCTCAGGACAAATTTGGCGGCATGCAACTTCTGCCTTAATTCATGGGGTGTTTCAAGAGAGGTCAGCTTGGGAGCCACAGGGCTGAGACGGACCCAGGACTTCTCTGCTGCAGTGTGCCTCACACAGCTACCTTGGCTCCTCTCCACTGGGTTACAGTGGCTACGGACGGGCATCCCCAGAGGAGAGGGAAGGTTGTGGACATTTCACACCCCTCCTCAGAGAGCTTGGCGCCTGGCAACCTTGCAACAGATTTGGTGCTGGAGACATCTAACCATTGGGTTCACGTCAGAATTATTATTCATAGAATCCTAGAATCCCAGGGCTGGAAGAGACCTCAGGAGTCATAGACTCCAGCCTCCTGCTCAAAACAGGACCAACCCCAACTCAATCATCCCAGACAGGGCTTGGTCAAGCTGGGGCATCAAAACCTCTAGGAATGGAGATTCCACCCCCTCCCTAGGGAACCCATCCCAGTGCTTCTCCACCCTCCTCGGGAAATAGATTTTCTTAATTTCCTACCTAGACCTCCCCCAATGTTGCCTGCTTCCTGCATAGGAAAATAGAGTTTGTACCACCCAATGAGATCCCACCTACACACATCTGTCAGTACACTGCAAGCATGACAATCAAGAATGGGCTGGTGATGGGTCAAATATTTAACCCCCTTCTCTCTTTTTTTGTAAATCATAGAGATGTAGGGGTGGGAGGGACCTCGAGATCTCAGCGACCCCATCTTCCCACTCAGCAGCAAGACTAAGTATATCTAGGTCATCTCTGCCAGGTGTTTCACATGTTCTTAGAGGCCTTCAGTGAGCGTGCTTAATGGTTTTCAGGCATCTAAAAAGGTGTCACAAGGAGGAGGGAGAAAAATTGTTCTTCCTGGCTTCTGAGGATAGGACAAGAAGCAATGGGCTTAAACTGCAGCAAGGGAGGTTGAGGTTGGACATTAGGAAAAACTTCCTACCTGTCAGGGATGTTAAACACTGGAATAAATTGCCCAGGGAGGTTGTGGAATCCCCATCCCTGGAGATATTCAAGAGTAGGTTAGATAAATGTTTATCAGGATGGTCTAGTCCAGTGGTTCTCAACCATGGGCCATATGGCTCTCCAGGGGCCATGCCCTACCTCAAGGGGGATTATTAGGTAAATTATGTACCTTTTTTTCCAACTAACAGCGGCTATGAGGGGGGCCACAGAGGTAAACGAGGCTCAGAAGGGGGCCATGAGCAAAAAAAAAAAAAAAGGTTGAGAAACAGTGGTTTAGACAGTCCTGAGTCCTGCCATGAGGGCAGGGGACTGGACTTAATGACCTATTGAAGTCCCTTTCCATTCTAGTGTTCTGTGATTCTATGAATTCTTCTAGGTAGCCCCTTTTCCTAAGTGAGAAACTGCACCTCCGAAAAAGCCTCGTGGAAAGGATGCTCTTGTGCGTATGGCTCTGAACTGGACTCAGAAGTCGTGGCTCTTCCTCAGACTCCATAGCGGCTCAATGAATCTGCCCATCAGAGCCTCATCTGTAAAAACGGGGGAGATCTGGCTTTCTCCCTGGGCCACCCATGCTTCTTTAGACCCCTCTTTATGGGGCAGGAGCTGTCTTGTTACTTCGATGTACAGCGCCTTGCACTGTGGGAACGCACTAGGTGCTAGTACAGGGGAGGGCAAGATTCGGCCCGTGAGCCGGAGCCGGCTTGCCAAGTCATTTGATTTAGCCCGCGGCCGCCCTGCCACGCCCTCAGGGGAGTGCGCCAAGTCATTTGCTGTTGAAAGTGGCTGGTGGCTCCCTCCCTCTGCCAGGAGCACGTGGCATCTAGAAGGAACCACCAGCCATTTTGAACGGCAAATGACTTTGTGCACACCCCTTTCCCCGCTCCCGGGTCTCAACTGGCCTGGGAACCACCGCTTCCACCTGAGACCCCGCCCCTTCCACCTGAGACCCCGCCCCTTCCACCTGAGACCCCTCCCTTTCTGGGGCAGAGCCAGTCTATGACAGTTACCCACAATTCATGAAGTGGCCCACCCTGCAGAAATTATGGCCCACCCCTGTTCTAGTGGACTACAAACCATGGCCCTCTGAGCGATTTACTGCCACTCACACTTTGGTTATCGAGTCCTCCTGCTTGTCACTGGATGTGTTCAGGGTTCCCTGGGTCTGAAGTCCTTGGCCGGATTTGTTACTGAAGGTGCCCTCCAGGGTGAAGCCATTGGAAAAGGTCAGCTTTCCCTGAAACACAGAAGAAGGGCTTCATCTACCAAGTCCTCAGTTGGCAGGAGGACGGAGAAGGGTCCAATCCCACGTTCAAGAAGCTCACAAGCAGAAAGCCTGCCGAAGAAGGTTCTTTCCACCACACGGGCCATATGTGAGAAGCGGTCTCAATGCGGGAGAACTTCGAGGACAGGAGATCTCGGGACCCAAGAGGCAGACGTCCACTTGAGTCCTGTGACACTGCCCACACGGATAGGGTTTGAGATGTGGGACTCCAGCTACAAATGCACGGTAAGGGTCTCATACGACAAGGAGGGCCAGGGTGAGTCCTTGTTTCTGTGCCATGAAGTCCTCAGCCTCAGGAGAAGACTCCGTCTCCAAGCTGGGGTGAATGCACAGTCTGGGCATCTAATCCCTGTCTAGCATCCCCCATGTCATGCCAGCAGGCTTGGCCTCATTGGTGCAGTGAGGTGAGTGGAAGGAGACGCCTACTCGACGAGCTGGGAGGTTGAACGAGCTCAGAAGCTAAGTCGTTCAACGTCGCCAGCCCTGCTTGGGCCTACGCCCTGTTGAAAACCCAGCACCGACCTTTTCAAACCCAGCATTAATGTGAGTGGTGCATAGGGCTGCGGATGGGGGGAGGAGGTAGCTGCTCTGGAGCCCGACAATTTTAAAGGGCCCAGGACCCCCATCACCCCTGCCGCCACCTCAGCAGCTGGCGCGCTGGGCCCTTTAAATCCTCACTGGAACCCCCAATGCCATGAACCCTGCAGCCCCAGTGGCGCTGAAGAGTCAGCAGGGGGAGGCTAACTACCAGCCCCACCCCTTCCACCTGAGGCCACACCCCTTCCACTTGAGGCCACGCCTCTGCCACCTGAGGTCCCGCCCTTCCACCTGAGGCCACACCTCTTCTACCTGAGGCCCCGCCCTTCCACCAAAGTCCCACCCCTTCCACCTAAGGCCCCGCCCCTTCTGAGGTGCTTGGAGCTGGCTCTCCCAGAACCTGGCAAAGTCTCTTCTCAGCCCTGGAGGTAGAGGTGTCTCAGTGCTTGAGTCAAACCGAGGCCAACTAGGAACTAGGGATGTGAACAACTTGTCAAGTAGTTGACTATCCGATAAGTAAATGCTTCTCTGATGGTCAACACACTAGCTGACTAATTATTTCCCCTCCACTTGCTGTGTCTATTGTATTTGCATATATATATGCATGTATATGCAACCACACTTAAATTGCAGCCCTCGGTATGTGCAGAGAGCATCATTGTGGCCCCCAGGGCTTCTAAAGTTGAGTAGCCCTGATCTACAGCTTTAGGTGGGAGCTAGCTGACTTATAGCCCAAGTGATAGAGGCTCCTATACAAAGCACTAGAGGTCCCAGGTTCGGTTCTACCTGTCGGCACTACAGTTACAGCTTTTCCAGTGTGATTTGTGTTTAAAAAAAAATCCCAAAGGAACTGTAACTATTCAGTAGGACAATGGCCTGAACTTTGAGGGACTGCCTTCTTGAAAAAGTTAGAAGGACCACAGCGGTGTTGAGATAGGCAGGCGCCTCACCTTGCCGACAAACGTTAGATCCCTCGTGAAGCTGCCTTCGTAAACAGAGTCATCTTCTAAGAGGAGAATCCCAGAACCCTAGTGATTTAAGAACAGAGAGTGGAGAATGAGACACATTGGCTCCTATGAAGGATTGCACTTTATCCAACACATGGGTACACTGACACATCCCAGCGTGTTCTCACTGTTCCCTCAACCCCTAGACAAGAGAGTCCATGTTCTACTGGCAAAGAAAGTATCCACGGAGAGTTATTTACTCACCACCATTTTATCTGCATGAAATGTTCTTTGGTAGCACATGCCAGACTGGGTGACCACAATGCCTTGTCCATGTCTGTGGTCATCTTGCCACATCCCAATGTACCTCTCCCCTCTGGAACAGAAGATAGGAGGCGCTCAAACACCACTCCTGGAGAACTTGGCACACGACCATTGAGAACTAATGAGCGAACTTGACAGCGGGTAATAGAAGGGGCTAGTGTAACCCACACACCTGCCGGATGGGGTGCTCTGTCCTGTGAAGTGGCCGTGAGACCACTCACAGAGAGAGAGAGAGCATGAGTCTGTTCTATGCCTGAGCGGGGAGCCAGCTGGCTTTTAGCTCCAGCTGGAGAGGCTCATGCACAGAGGTCCCAGGTTCGGTTCCGCCCCTCGGCGTTACACTTGCTTATGCCCCATGTGAGAGTTTGCTCCTTCTACTGTCGGCAGCTTCGGAAAGACACTGGGCAGGTGTGCACACAGCCCTGTGGAAGTGTCTGAATGAGAGATAAATGGAGCCAGATGGGAAAGGCAGGCCAGGTAGTTCAGGTCACCCACCAACCAGGTCTCTGCAACTCACACGGCCAAGGAGATCAGACCTTTTCTACATTTAATGACAGGTTTCCGAGTGGTCCCCTCGTCCAGTGGTCCCAAACCTTTTGGGGCTTCCGGGCGCCCAGGGGCGGGGCCACTCACACGCTGTGCACCCGGGGACGGAGCTGTGCACAGGCCCAGGGGCGGAGCCACCCATATGCCCCACTCCCGGGGCAGGCGCTTCTCCTGAGCCGCACACCCAGGGGTCGGGCTGCTCATACGCTGCGTGCCCGGGGCCAGAACAGCCTATGCACCGCATGCCCGGGGCCAACGCCATGTGCCCAGGAGCCAGCAGTGACCATGAGCCACATGCCTGGGGCCGGCGCTTCTCCTCTGCCGCATGCCCAGGGGTGGGGATGACCATATGCCGTGTGCCCAGGAGCCGGCAGTGCCCATGCGCCACATGCCCGGGGTCGGCACTGCTCCTGTGCTGCGTGCCCAGGGGCAGGGACGCTCATACACCGCGTGCCCAGGGCTGGCACAGCCCATGCACTGCACACCTGGGGGCAGGGCCGCCCATTTGCCGTGCGCCCGGGGCCGGCCCCAATCACTCGGGGAGCGCACAGAAATGGCCCAGTGGGCACCATGGTGCCCGCGGGCACCGCGTTGGGGAACAATGCAAAGTCTGTTAAGAGGCCACTGGCCTCCTTGGTCTTTCTACACTTGGGCTGTGTCTAGACTACATGCCTCTGTCAGCAGAGGCATGTAGATTAGACAGATCAGCAAAGGTAAATGAAGCCGCGATTTAAATGATCGCGGCTTCATTTACATTTACATGGCTGCCGCGCTGAGCCAACAAACAGCTAATCAGCTGTTTGTCGGCTCGCCGCTAGTCTGGACGTTTCACCTGTCGACATCAAAGCCCTTTGTCGGCAGCCCCGTTATTCCTCGTGGAATGAGGTTTACCGGGGCTGCCGACAAAGGGCTTTGATGTCGACAGGTGGAACGTCCAGACTAGCAGCGAGCCGACAAACAGCTGATTAGCTGTTTGTCGGCTCAGCGCAGCAGCCATGTAAATGTAAATGAAGCCGCGAGCATTTAAATCGCGGCTTCATTTACCTTTGCTGAACAAACAAATCTACATGCCTCTGCCGACAGAGGCATGTAGTTTAGACGTACCCTTGCTGTTACACTGATGGCTGATGCCTGAACTAACTCCACGGGTGAAAGTCTCCAACCTGCAGCCTACACCACGGAAGCCATTATTTACAGTGGTGGTGTTTTCCCCTCTATCAAGCCTCCCCGGCAGCAAAGGAAGGCTAAAATTATAGCACAGCTAAGGCGATGCAGCCAATGGGGTTGTCTGTCTTCCAGGCTTCTCCCCAGCTGTCCCATGGTTCAGTGGAGAGCAAGGCAAAAGGAAGGGTTATTTATGGGTCAAGGTCATTATCTTGATATCCCCACCAGGTTAACCACACCCAGCCTGGAGCCAACGTAGGAACTTCTAGCAAGCTCTGCAACCCAAAGAGGATGATCTGCTCTGAATGAGGCGGCTCTAAGACTTGTGCTTTGGTAGGAAGGCAGCAGGGACCATCCTTAACTTGGAGGAAGTGTTGATTGGATAGTGAACGCGGCTTAGACAATGCCCTCTGAACGACTCTCCTAGAGACTAGGCCTAAGAGTCCCATTTGCAAGCGGAACGAGAGGATGCCTGCTTGCGAGTCTGTGGTTGACTGAGGGACCGGACCTAGTCCAGCAAGCTCAAGCTGTCCACTCACGGCAAGTCCTCCAGTTCTGGCGACATGCTGAAGATTTCCTACTTCAACACGTGTCACTTTTACAGGAAACGTTTGCAAAACCAGAGAGATTTTCCAGTGATCCAAGTTTGAAGTTCAGTCTATTTACTGTTGATTTACCAATGTGGCTTTCCAATGCTCTTTGACACTACATCAATAAAGGCATGTCTACACTAGGAAATTATTTTGAAATAGCTAAATTTGAAATAATAACTCCCAAAATAACAAAATTGAAATAGCGTGTCCCCACTATGGGGGAGTTTGAAATGAGTCCGAGGCAGGCTCTGTTATTGTGAACGTGCTACCTCAACTTAGAGCCCCAGAAGCACTGGGGACTAATTACTTTGAATGACTCTGAGGAGTCGTTATTTTGAAATAGCAGCAGCGGAGCGTCTACACAACTGCTATTTCAAAATATCCATTTTGAAATAAGCGTTATTCCCGGAGGAAAGCGGGAGTACAGATTTCAAAATAACTAGCCGGTTATTTCGAAATATCGGGCTAGGGTGTGTGGATACTCCACTTCTTCGTTCAAAATAAGGGGAGGAGGTTATTTTGAAATAACTCCCTAGGGTAGACCAGAGCCAACGTACTTAACAGTCAGCTAGCTGTTGGATAGAGATACACATAAAATTGCTATGTATATAGATACAGTTCCTTTTGCTGGAAAAGTCATCAATGCAAGGAGACCTCATCCATCCAACTCTTTCTACACCCATCCTATGTGCACACCTGGCAGAACGTTTGCTGGCCCCGAAGTCATTGCAACTTAGATGCTGCTATTGCCATGCACTGCAAGAGAATTTGCTACAGGAGTGACTCATCAGTATTCCCCTTATAAGATATTCTGGCCTCATTACAATGTTCCAAGACAATCGTGTGGTCATCAGACCTACATCAATATCAGGCCACCTCAAGTGTTACAATTCAAGGCTGCACTTTGATGGAATCATTGAACTGCAAGCGCAGTTCCATTAAAATCGAATCCCCTTGCTGCTAGCTTATGTCAATTTTCATTTCGGGAAAAAAACCCACAAGGAGACAGCTGGCACGCTAGGTTCCACTTCGGCATTTTCAAAGGAAGTGTTGCCAATTTTTGGCTTTGAAAAAAATGTGTTTGGAAAATTAGTTTTCCAATAAAAATAAGGTCCAACTAAAAATGGAGCATGACGATCGATCCAAAATGACGGGTTTATTTTTTTCCGGCCTGGAGAATTCCAAAGTGCTGGGGGATTGTTCCAAATTGTAATGAACCCAGTTTTAAAATCCTTTGGGAAACTATTTCCAATCCTCTGCCCCGCTCAAGATGGTCACAAACTTTTCATCAACGTTGGCCCCTGTCATAACCATGAGGGATGGCTAGCAGCCTGGGGGTTAAGGGGTTAACTATGTCCCTATACCTAGCCAGGTATCTCCTCAGCCATTAGAAATGCAGATAGGGATTTCAAACTGAGACAAAGGAATTTTTGAATTTTTTCCTCCTTTGTCTCTGGACCAGTTTGCTCTCTAGATACTGAGGGAGACAGAAGACATGTCTCCCTCCAAGAAAAAGACTCTTCATAATGTGTAAGCAGGGTAAAGTCTAGATAAATCTGTCAGGTTTTATTGTTTTCTGGTTTGGGATTTTGGATCTGATGTCTGTGCTGTTAGAAATGGGTTTTCCTCTCTTTTGCAACTAAGATTTGGCTCTGGGGGAATCCTCCATGAGTATATTAATTTGTGGCTCTTACCATCTAGCTGTTCCAACTACTCTTGTAAACAGGGTATTGTTCTAATAATAAAAGTTCTTTTTCTTTTTTTTAATTAACCTGGTATTGGTTCATTTCTGTGTCCAGGAAACTCTGTCTGTGGGATCCGCATGCCTCTGACGAGGGGACAGCAATCACAGACTGCAACTTGTATTTTCTCTTTTCTTTTCAAGCTCTTTGGAGAAAAGACCTTGGGGTACCCTGGGGTTGGTTTCAAGTGTCTGCCCATTTGTGGGTTCAAAAGCACTTGATGGTGGCAGCAGATTCCCCAAAATCTGGGTATTAGGATTTGGGGGGGAGTTTTTGTACCAAAGCCTGTAGAGGTCCGGTTTTGGGGTACTTTTGCCAGCTCCCCACTTCTGCATTCATCGTGCCAGAGTGGGGATTAGCCTTGACAGCCCCTCTCAAAGTCAAGTCGAAAATGCGTCCGGGTGAGGACAGCTGAGAACCCACTTGGCGTGAACGTTGGCTGAGCACCCTCCTGTAACGTTACCTGTCCTTGTCGTCCCAGACGCCGTACCCGCTCTTCTTGTCACCGTCCCACTGCCCGGTATACTTAAACGGCTGCTCCGAGGAAGGGTTTTCCAGGATGCCAAAACCCTGACGCAGATTATCACTGAAGTATCCTTTGTAAACCATCTCATTGCCATACCTAGAGAGAGATTGGATAGCGCCATTTTTAAGACAGTCCAATGGGAACTACCACCCATTCCTTTTGCTGTGGCTCATCTGCCAGGACACTGCAGTCTTCTGACACTAAGTGAGGGCAACTTTGGTGCAAGCGTCCCCCCATATCATGCTTCTACCCTGTCCTATGAGACACGAGTACATGGGGCTAGACAACCATTACCCCAGATCTGAGCCTTGAACTTGGACCTTCCTCTAAGCCTGGGTGGGCAATCCTTTGCCAGGGGCTACTGCAGAAATTTTTGAAGTGGCCCTGGGCCGCTCCGGAAGGGGTGGGGCCTCAAGAAGAAGGGGCGGGGCCAGGATACTTATTGATCTGGAGGTGGGGGAGCGCATGAAGTCTTTGCTCCCTCCCCAGAGGATACCCCTACGCGCCCATGCCCCTGGAGGTGGGAGGAGACTTTGTGCACTCCCCCTGCTACTCCCAGGACAATCAGGGCTGTTTCTAAGCACCTTGCATGCCTTGCAGGATGGGGGCAGGGTGGAGGAGACTTTGCTCGCTCCCCCTGCCCCCAGGCCAATCAGGGTTTGGAGGCGGGGGAGTGCGCAAAATCTCCTCCCACCCTGCCAGGAGCTTCTAAGTGCCCTATGCTCCTGGCAGGGCAGAGGAAATTTCATGTGCTTCCCCCCTACCCCCAGACACTAATTAGCCTGGGGGCAGGGGAGTGGCAGGGCTTCTGCAGGCTGAATCAACTCTTCTAAGCAGTCCTTGACCGCTCCTTGGAGATGGCCAACAAGGGTACCCACTTTTGTTATATTGACCTGGAACGGGGATTGAAACCCACCTTGTGTCACACCGGCTCTCACCAACTAGGCAGATGGTAATAACAGCCAGCATTCAAAGCGCATCCTAAGATCTTGTGTGTGGGCCAGCCTGGCTCACTTCATCAGATTATCAACTACCCTTTCTCCAGAAGCAGCAAGCACTTTGCTGCTTCTGATGTATTCGGCCAGCTGAGCAGTGTGCTCTATGGAGAAGCTCCTTGTTGACTCCTGGAAACCTTTGGCACACTAAAGACTGATTTGATTGCCCCGTTTAGCCTCCGTAACAGGAGTAGAGTCACAGAATGATAGAATCATAAAATCCTAAAACTGGAAGGGACCTTGAGAGGTCATCGAGTCCAGTCCCCTGCCCTCACGGCAGAACCCAATTCTGTCTAGACCATCCCTGATAGACATTTATCTAACCTGCTCTTAAATATCTCCTGAGATGGAGATTCCATAACCTTCCTGGGCAATTTATTCCCGTGTTCCACGACCCTGACAGGTAGGAACTTTTCCCTAATGTCCAGCCTCAACCTCCCTTGCTGCAGTTTAAGCCCATTGCTTCTTGTTCTGTCCTCAG
Source organism: Pelodiscus sinensis (assembly GCF_052426305.1). NCBI lineage: Eukaryota > Metazoa > Chordata > Testudines > Trionychidae > Pelodiscus > Pelodiscus sinensis. Next base: position 257,046,394 of record NC_143053.1, read on the forward strand.
AGGTCAAGAACAATTTTTCTCTCCTCTCCCTGTAACACCCTTTGAGATACTTGAAAACCGCTCCCATGTCCCCTCTCAGTCTTGTCTTTTCTAAACGAAACAAGCCCAGTTCCTTTGGTCTTCCCTCATAACTCATGTATTCTAGACCTTGAATCATTTTTGTTGACCTTCTCCAATTTCTCCACATCTTTCTTGAAATGTGGTGCCCAGAACTGGACACAAGACTCCAACTGAGGCCTAAACAGTGCAGAGTAGAGCGGAAGAACGACTTCTCGTGTCTTGTTCACAACATTCCTGTGAATGCATCCCAGAATCATGTTTGCTTTTTTTGCAACAGTCACACTGTTGACTCATATTCAACTTGTGGTCCACTTTGACCCCCTAGATCCCTTTCTGCCGTACTACTTCCTAGACAGTCGCTTCCCACTCTGTCTGTGGGAAGTATTAGAAGTCTTTACAGGACACTCTGCACAGTCACATGATAGGTCTCAGGCAGACTGGAAACCAGATCCAAGAGCAGGCTGCTCTGACAACGGCTCTGTTGACTTTCACTCTTTACGTTCTGGGGCCTGGTGTTGTGGGCAGAGTAAATGTTCCTTTGCCTCTCGGGAGGGAAGGACTGGAATTGCCTTTAGCAGAACAAACTAGCCCTTCTTTCCCAAGGTGCAGGTACACCTTGATCCCCCGGAGCGCACCAGACCAAACAAGGACAGAAGACTCCTGGGGCATCATTCTCATGGAGGAATGAGGCCCGCACACAGCTTCGGTGAGGCGACATGGCGTAGGAGAGATGGAGGGCAAGATGCCACGATTGTTATGAGCATGGAGCTGTGTTTCAGGGCTATAGGAACAGTAAATTACTTTTCAGGAGTGGGCTTTAGCCCTGGCAGGCTGCCGGACACTTTATTTACCTGCAGATCCACGCCGCTTGCTGCGGGAAGCATTGAGGGCTGGGCCCCATTTCCCTCAGCTTTCACTGGTTGGCGACGGTGAACCGCAGCCTACGGAGCGGCAAGCGGCCCATGTCTGTGGTAAATAAAGCATCCAGCGGCCCCTCCAGCCCAACCCCAGCCAACTGCGTCCTGCCCACAGGCCACTTAGTGCCCTCGTGTTCTGAGGCCTGCCCTGCCCAACGGGTCCACGGTGGTTGGCTCTTCCGTAACCAAGAAAGGAGCCGCCACCCGCCATGCAGCTGGGAGTTGGCGCTGCCCAGAGGCCGGGCTCGGAGCGTTACTTACTCACAGATGCCATAGCCTCGCCTCCGGCCTTCCCACCAGTGGCATTTGTAGCAGTCGTACTTGTCCTCGGAGGCGAGCGGGATGAGGCAGATGCCAAAGCTGGGGGGCAGACAGGGAGACGTCAACGCGTAAGCGGGAACAAAGGTCTCAGGAGACTTTTATACCGGTGGCCCCGTTCGTCACCCCTAATCTACACGCACGCAGTGGCCGTGCCAACCGACTGACACCAGGGACGAGCCGGCTTCCGGTCGGCTGCCGCGGCACCAGGCATCTCCCCCTCGCTTCACCTCGGGTGTGCAAGGGGAAGGCGAATGCCCCCCCACACGTAGTCACGAAGCTGTAGTCTGTGGTATTATCTGGTCCAAGAGGCAACACATGCCCAGCAACAGAATCCACTGGCTCAGCCTCACACCATAACTGCAGGGCTGTCGCTAGGGGAGTGTGCTTGTCCCGACCAGTTTGGGGATGACATTGCCCAGGGACCACCTCAGCCTGCCCCAGAGGGGTGCTCTAAGCTGGGGCACTCTGCGCTCCAAAGGACTCACTGCTGCCTGAGCCAAAGGGCTAGCTCCTGCCAGCCAGTTGCTGTGGCGGGGGGCCGTCTGTCCTCTTTCACAGAGGACGGGCCTGGTTTTTGCTACCCTGGTTTTTGCCCTGGGCCTCTCCACCCTGACTCCTGTACCCCCTACCCCCTGCCCTGGGCCCCTCCACCCTGACTCCTGTGCCCCCCTATCCCCCTGCCCTGGGCCCCTCCACCCTGACTCCTGTACCCCCTACCCCCTGCCCTGGGCCCCTCCACCCTGACTCCTGTGCCCCCCTATCCTCCTGCCCTGGGCCCCTCCACCCCGACTCCTGAATCCCCTATCCTCCTGCCCTGGGCCCCTCCACCCTGACTCCTGTACCCCCTATCCCCCTGCCCTGGGTCCCTCCACCCTGCCACCTGTATCCCATATCCCCCTGCCCTGGGCCCCTCCACCCTGACTCCTGTACCCCCTATCCTCCTGCCCTGGGCCCCTCCACCCCGACTCCTGAATCCCCTATCCTCCTGCCCTGGACCCCTCCACCCCCAGCCCTGACTCCTGATCCACCCACATTGCCCTGCTCTGGACCCCCCCCCCCCATGTCCTAAATGCACCTGTCCTCTATTCCTGAGGTACCTTGATGGCCACCCTAACTCTTATTCTTTTGCCACCAGCCACCTCACATGCAGTTCTGGGCTATCATCACAGCCTTTGCTGTACCTGGAGAGCACTGAGCAGCTGAAACGTGGCAGCGCTCAGGAGCCCAAAGGGACTGGAGGGAAGGGCTTTTCTCGTATCCTGCCGTTCAGCCATGACGGGCTAGAACTAGGGATTCAAACACCTGCGCAGGGAGTTGGATTCAAGGCGTGACCATTGTTCCCCTTGCCCTGTGGACTGTGGCCATGGCTCCATGTTTCTCTACCTAGGCCTGTGTGTGACAGGGTGTGCATACCTCACACTGGGCCAGGAGGGCTTAATACCCTGTGGGTGGAGGAAGTCCCGTCCCCAACCTCACTGGGCATGCTCCAAGGGCTGGAGCAATATAAAAAGGAGCCGCTCAGCTCAGTCTGGGCTGGACACCGGGGGAGAAGGACCTTATGTGAGAGCTCCAGCAATACCCCAGCCAGAGAACCAGATGTTGGGAGCCAGAAACGCAGGAGACTGCCTCGAACTGCCAGCCCCAGGGAGAGGCTGTTGCTGTGGGACCGGAGGACCCAGAGAACATGTGGAACGTCCCTGTACTAGATCAGATAGGAAGTGACCCTGTGCACAAGTGGTATCTCCCACCCCAGTGAGCTCAGTGTGTTGCCGCCGGATTCCCCACTGCGTGAGTGGTGGAGCCCTCTGCCTCAGGGCCCGGTGGAGTAGGATGGGCCTGGGCCCCCCTACTTGGTCAGTTGCCCCAAACAAACAATTGACTCTAACCATTAGGCTGTGCTGCCCTGAACTGTGGGCTAGCCTTATTGACTCTAGCCCTTAGGCTGTGCTGCCCTGAATCCTAGGGATGTGTTATAGACTGTGGCCACTGGGCTGCACTGCCTTGGGACGAGGTGTGCTTGCCACGTGACGCTAGGCAAAACCCACCTCCTGCTTTAGGGTTCCTGTGTCGCTGTCCCTTTAACAGCCAGCTCCCCAGACGCGTGTTTCTAAGCTAGGGGGGCCCAGCGTTCTATGACTTACCCGTGTTCCAGGCCCTCTTGGAAATCCCCAACGTGGTTCCGGCCATCAGGCCACTTCAACGTCCCCCTGCAATTCAGAGCGAGCATCGCCATAAGAAACGGCTCCAGAACAGCTGCTGTTTCTCTAACAATGCTGGAACATTAAGCGCTTTCAATACCCACGCTTCTCGGCCGAGTCCACACCTCAGCTAAGATCAGGAAGCCCCTTCCCCATAGTGTAACAGCACAGCAGGAGAGTCCTAGACCCCAGAGGTGAGCAACTGTGCTCAGGAGCATAGATACGGACACACAGCAGGTCTTCACGGCACAAAAGAGGCCTATTCACTCTGGTTAGCTGCACTGTCAGACCCCGGATGCACCATTGATTAACTTGAGCTGCTAACCCCAGTTACAAGCCAAGTTGCCGTGTTTTCACTGCTATTTTAACCCACGTTAAGAGCACACGCTGGGAGTGGGAGGAGGTGAAGCACACAGGAGCAGAGATGGGGAATTAATGAGGGATGATTGAAAGAATAGGGTGTGTTTAGCTTGGAAAAGAAAACACAGAGAGAGGACATGATAGCAGTTTTCAAGTACAGGTGGATCCTTTCTAGTCCAGAGCTCTCTGGTCCAGAAGCATCCGTCATTTGGAATTATCTGAGTTAGTCGGAGGTGCACTTTTCATGGGTGAGGCCAAGTTTCCCGCCATCCCGTAAACTTTGTTTATAGTCACCAGTCCTGGCTCTAAGTGTTCTGGGCAGTTATTTAGCTCGAATTTGCCCCTAAGGGTACATCTAGACTACATGGATCCGTTGACGGAGCCATGTAGATTTGTTTGTTCGGCAAAGGGAGATGAAGCCGCGATTTAAATAATCGCGGCTTCATTTAAATTTAAATGGCTGCCCTGCTCTGCCGATCAGCTGTTTGTTAGCAGATCGGGGCAGTCTGGACACTCCCCTGTCGACATGAAAGCCCTTTATCGACCTCCCCAGTAAACCTCATCCTACGAGGCATAATGGGGAGGTCGATAAAGGGCTTTCAGGTCGGCCTGGGAGCGTTCAGACTAGCGCACTGAGCCGACAAACAGTTGATCAGCTGTTTGTCGGCTCAGCGTGGCAGCCATGTAAATTTAAATGAAGCCGCGATTATTTAAATCGTGGCTTCATTTCCCTCTGCCGATCAGCCTAATCTACATGGCTCCATCGACGGAGGCATGTAGTTTAGACACACCCTAAATGTCCTCTAATAGCCCAGTAAGCAATGGAAGTGTCGGTAATGCTGCTAGACAATATTGGCCTCCCATGGTCTGGAAAATTCTCTCGTTCAGAACTGGTCAGGTCCCGATGGTGCCAGATTAGAGAGGTTTGACCTGTACCTAAAAGGGTGTTACAAAGAGGAAGGAGAAGAATTGTTCTCCTTAACCTTTGAGGACAGGACAAGAAGCAACGGGATTAAATTGTAGCAAGGGAGGTTTAGGTTGGACATTAGGAAAAACTTGCTAATTGTCAGGGTGGCTAAACATGGGAGTAAATTGCCCAGGGAGGTTGTGGAATCTCCATCCCTGGAGATATTTAAGAGCGAGTTAGACAGACACCTGTTAGGGATGATCTAGATTCTAGACGGTGCAGGGGACTGGATTCGATGACCTCTCAGGTCCCTTCCAGTTCTAACTGAGGCATTTTGCACAGCCCTTGGTTCTTTCTGCTTTGGCCATTCTTACAGTTTTATTCCAAGCCGAGATACCCAGGCAACAAAGATGGTCAAATACAATTCAGGAATTGTGTCTTCAGGATGCTGCAAAGCTGACCTGGAGCAGTTGCAGCAAAGCTGAGATTTCAACCTTTTGTTCCCAAGAGATTGCTAGCACTGGGCAGAAAAGAACATTTTTGGCAGCCTGTTTCTAAACTGGGCACGTGTCTGAAAAGTCATTCTCATTTGATCAAAAACCCACCCAACTCTGCAAAACAGTGAAAAAGCAAAAACTTTTGCATCGAAATTTGAACAAGTCAAAAGCATTTCAACCAGCTGTAAACACTGGGCATGGAGCCAGATTTTTTCATGGCTCCCATGCAGGTGTCTTTCCCTTATAAACGGTTTCCAAGACTTAGGTGTCTGGCTAACAACCCTGTTCCTTAACAGACCCACAAAACCCTTAACAGACCCACAAAACCCTTGAGAGCCAGCTGGCTTTATCGCTCATGCGGTAGAGGCTCCTCTGCTGAGGTCCCAGGTTCACATCCCCCGGGGCGGTCACACACATGCACAGAACAAGCTGACGTCCTTACTTGCCATGTGGTTTGCCCCAGGACCATTCACCTTCGTACACTGCGTTCTTGAGCCTGCCCTCTGCTCGGAAGGTGTACTTGAAGAAGCGATAGACGGAAGGTTCGCTTCCCTCTCTAGCCTTGCCCCACAAGGGGAAATCTCTCTTCCCGTTCAGCGCCTGGCACACGGCCTGGTTCAGCTTCCAATGCCAGACGGCCTGGGGGCACAAAGGGACCAGGGAGTTGAGACTGGAGGCGGGAATGAGAGAAGAACAGAACAAGCCCGTGTCCCAGGGAAACCGGCAGGTCGGCCTGTATCCCCTTGACCAACCACCACCATGCAATCATCTTGGGTCGCTGCTCCTGCCCGTTACTCCTCTGGGAGATGAGTTTTCAAGTGGAAGGCCTCTGAGAATAATGTCCAATAACCACAGGAGCATCCCAACCTGCATTGAGGCAGACACATGGATGCCTTGTGCTTCTGCAAGGACCGGCTGTCCCAAGAATCCGCCTATGAGCAAAACATCGGAGTGTTTTGCTCTTGGTTTTGGATGCCCTTTGGGGTATTTATTCCTTCAGTTTCTTCTCCTTATTCCCAGAGATAGGATGGCCCTGCAGTTACACACAATGGCTGTGTCTAGACTGGCAAGTTTTTCCGCAAAATCAAATGATTTTGCGGAAAAACTTGCCAGCTGTCTACACTGGCTGTTAGAATTTCCGGAAAAGCACTGACGATCTCATGCAAGATCGTCAGTGCTTTTCCGGAAAAACTATGCTGCTCCCATTTGGGCAAAAGTCTTTTTCCGAAAGACTTTTGCCCAAAAGGGCCAGTGTAGACAGCACAGTACTGTTTTCTGCAAAAAAGCCCCGATTGCGAAAATGGCGCTCAGGGCTTTTTTGCGGAAAACCGCATCTAGATTGGCCACGGACGCTTTTCCGCAAAAAGCATCCTGCCAATCTAGACGTGCTTTTCCGAAAATGCTTTTAACGGAAAACTTTTCCGTTAAAAGCATTTTCGGAAATTCATGCCAGTCTAGACGTAGCCAATGATTCTACCAAACACGGCTCCTCACCCTCATCTGAGGCTCTTTGGCAGAGAGGACGAATTCTTCTTCTGGTGTGACGATACGGAGGGTTTGTCTGTGGAGCAAAAAGGGAATGTTAGGAGGGGCGGAAAGGCGAGTGCTCTCTCTATGGGCTGTCCACCGAAAGACGTACTTCTCTCTTGTGCCAACTTCCCACTCCACTTCTGGTTTGTTTTATGTGCCTAAAAATCCTCATGCTTCAGGGTCTCCTCCGGCCAGGTGCAGGGTTCAGGAAGGGATTTCCTAGTCTGCCCACTCCAGTGTATTCTGGGAGGTTTATCTCCTGTCTCTAAGGTGACAGAGAGGGCCACAGCTGGACATGGGACGTGGGATAGGGTAGGGTGGGGCGGGGCTTTGGCATGTCCCCAAGCATTCTTTCTCTGGCATTTGGCTGGCTGGTTCTCCTCAGGGAGTTAGTGGTCGCTATGGGTACGTTTAGACTGTGGTGCTATTTTGGGATGTCTCAAAATAGCTATTCCACGTCTTTTCAACCAGCCCGTTATTGTGAAATAGATTTTGCAATAACAGGCTCGCTGTTCCAATGTCCCTGTAACGCTCGTTTTTCTGACAAAACTTGAGGAACGTCTACACTGCAATTGTGTTCTTCTGCAAGAAGATCGAAGAATGGGGGGAGTGGGTTCCGGCATCCTCATTCTACGAGGAAGAAGCCTTTTTGTAAAAAAGTTCAGAAAAGGGCAACAAAAATGATTAGGGGTTTGGAACGGGTTCCATATGAGGAGAAATTAAAGAGACTGGGACTTTTCAGCTTAGAAAAGAGGAGACTGAGGGGGGATATGATAGAGGTCTATAAAATCATGAGTGGTGTGGAGAAAGTGAATAAGGAAAAGTTATTTACTTGTTCCTATAAGATAAGACCTGGGGGCCACCAAATGAAATTAATGGACAGCAGGTTTAAAACAAACAAAAGGAAGTTCTTCTTCACACCACGCACAGTCAACCTGTGGAACTCCTTGCCTGAGGAGGTTGTGAAGGCTAGGACTATAACAAGGTTTAAAAAAGGGCTAGATAAATTCATGGAGGTTAAGTCCATTAATGGTTATTAGCCAGGATTGCTAAGGAATGGTGTCCCCAGCCTCTCTTTGTCAGAGGGTGGAGATGGATGGCAGGAGAGAGATTGCTTGATCATTACCTGTTCAGTTCACTCCCTCTAGGGCACCTGGCATTGGCCACTATCGGCAGACAGGATACTGGGCTGGATAGACCTTTGGTCTGACCCAGTTTGGCCATTCTTATGTTCTTTTTTGATGCACTTTTGCCGTGTGGACGCTCTCTTTCAGAAGAAGTTTTTTCGGAAGATCGCTTCCGAAAAAAGCTTCTTCCAAAAGAATCCTGTAATCTACACATAGCCTCAGGTTTGGTTCAAGTAGATCTTCCAAAAAACCCTCTTGGTCCAAAGACTCCAAGAGATAGAGAACCCATCACTTCCCTTGGGAGCATGTCCTAATGGTTAGAAATTTGCTCCTTACTCTCAATGTCAATTTCTCTAGCTTTAGCTTCCATTCAAAACTTCCTACTCCACCTCGCTACTGCACTGAAAAGCCCTTTTGTGCCTGGTATTTTCTCCTCAGGAAGGTTCCTAAACCCCTGCCTGCTTCTGAGCAGCTAACACCAGTAAGCTCCTCCAGTCTCTCACTGCACCACATTTTAGCATTGATTATTCTGAAAATATCACTCAACCCAGCATGCCACAGCTCAGTTGCCTGCAAGCAGGTCTGAGAGATGACTAGGCTCATGCATAGCCCACAGCCAGTTCCCACTCATGCAGCCACCGATAAGGGCCAGGAGACGGCTCTCAAAGTGAATGACAGGAAATACGTAAGTATTAGACTTACTTCTCTGGAGCTGGCTTGTCACTGCAGGTTCCATCTACCCACACAAGCTTCAGATTAAAACTTTGAAAGTTGTTCCCCTACAGAAGCAAACCAAGAGATGATCAGTTTGAGATGAGCTACTATTACATCCCCAGATAGTACGCCTGGTCTGGTGATCTAGGGAACAGAGTTTCATGACAAGAGCTGGATGAAATAATTTGGCTGATTCTCCCCCCCGCCCTCGCCTAAAAAATCACAGCAGATCTGGTGACGCCAACACTGGGAGAACTTCTGCACCCAACTTCCCATCCCAGCCCCTGCACCTCCTCCATTAATATCACTTCCTGCCCTCATGAGCAGGATCAAGACCATGAGGCTTGCCTTCCCCCCATGCTCCTCGCAGAAAGAAACTGGCGCCTGTGCTCCAACCTCATGGGGGGTTGGGCTGGATCACCAGGGGTGCGGGAAGGGAGGAGCAAGCCCGCAGCCCACCTGCAAGATGGTTGTAGACCACTAGTGGTCCTTGGACCACACTTGAGAATCACTGCTTTAGACTAATCTCTTCGGTTCGAAGCCCTTTCTCCTCCAGGCAAAAAAGAAAGCCAAGTCTATTTCTAACCATAGACATTAAGTAGCATAGGCTTGGTATGATGGCACATGTGAACCAGGAGAAAAAAATATTATGCTAGAGTTCTTCTTTTCCCACCCAGCTTTCTTCTCTTGATCTATATTGGGAACCAAAGCATACATGAAGCTATGGTGTCTGGATGATCATAGAATACTATGACTGGAAGGGACCTCAAGAGGTCATCGAGTCCAGTCCCCTGCCCCCATGGCAGAACCAAATACTGTCTAGACCATCCCTGATAGACGTTTATCTAACCTACTCTTAAATATCTCCAGAGATGGGGATTCCACAACCTCCCTGGGCAATTTATTCCAGTGTTTGACCATCCTGAGAGTTAGGAATTTTTTCCTAATATCCAACCTAAACCTCCCTTGCTGCAGTTTAAGCCCATTGCTTCTTATCCTATCCTCAGAGGCCAAGATAAACAAGTTTTCTTCCTCCTCCTTAAGACACCCTTTTATATACCTGAAAATTGCTATCATGTCTCCCCTCAATTGTCTCTTTTCTAAACTAAACAAGCCCAATTCTTTCAGTCTTCCCTCATAGGTCATGTTCTCTAGACCTTTCATCATTCTTGTTGCTCTTCTCTGGACCCTCTCCAATTTCTCCACATCTTTCTTGAAATGCGGTGCCCAGAACTGGACACAAGACTCCAACTGAGGCCTAATCAGCGCAGAGTAGAGCAGAAGAATGACTTCTCGTGTCTTGCTCACAACACACCTTTGTTACTTTTAACACCATTGAGCCTAGCATGGTGACTCTGCTAGCTGGTGATTCTTCCCCCAGCACCAACTCACCTGAATCAGCACTAGGATGTCGTTAAAGAGCAGAACCCGGTCGGTTCGACCCACGCTGGCCAAGACTGGAAGGTTTTTGCTGTCTTCTAGCACCCTGCGCTCAGGGATACAGAGCGAGTCCTGCCGAGGGAACCAAGGAAGTATGTAATAAAGAGCTCATGGACTCCCACAAAGAAGCATCAGTAGGATTAAATACAGGGCGCCACAGTCTAATCGTTGACCCTCAGAGAGATGAGCTGACTGCCAGTGTTAGACAGCTATGGGGCTCAGAAGCAGCCAAACGGAAGAGTTTCCCTAAACTAACGTTTCAGCCACATGAGGTTTCCAGAGACGGAGACCCCTTGGATACCTGCAAGGCCATACCCTAGAAGTAGGAGACCTAGACAAGTCTTCACTCTGAGTCTACATTGGGCTTTGTCTCCAGGAGCATTTGAGTTCCAAATGGAAAAGGGGCATTTTGGGGTCTGAGCGGGGCAACTGAGGAGGGGGTTGGTAGGACGGGGAGTGTTGTATCATTTCAGGGGCATTTCGAGAGCTGGCCGATCAAAGCCAACCTGACCCCTGCCCGTTCTGAGGGTCACCATTCTTCGGTGAAGGAGCTGTTGGACAGCCTCTATGAATGAACCCGTTATGGAAGCAAACCTGAGAACACAAGACCTGGGGTGCACGGGGAAGGCCATCCCTTTGGAGAAGGGGGTGCAATACAGGACTCACTTCACGGGGCCCTGTCTCATTCCCAGTGCCAGGCATGCTCCAGAAACTCTTGCCTGGGCCGTGAGCATGACCAGGCGGGACCACCAACGGGCGGGCCACCGAGAGCCTGCGTCTGACTCACCGTGAGTTTGTGTCCCAAAGACTTCCACAGGGCTTTGGTCAGGCAGGCTTCATCCAGGACTTGGCTGATGAAAGACTGCAGCTTGGAGTACTGCTTGGCAGCATTGGTGACGAGTTCCGTCTCCGGGCTCTGGCAACAGGGGGATGCAGCTTTAGGAACATTTCAGCTGGGGACGTTCCAGGGCTGGCAGAGACCTCAGGAGTCACAGAGTCCAGCCCCCTGCCCAAAGCAGGACCAACCCCAACTCAATCATCCCAGCCAGGGCTTGGTCAAGCTGGGACTTCAAAACCTCTAGGGATGGAGATTCCACCCCCTCCCTAGGGAACCCATCCCAGGGCTTCCCCACCCTCCTAGGGAAATAGTTTTTCCTAAGATCCAACCTCGACCTCCCCCACTGCAACGTGATCTCCATCTCTTCCTACACCACGGCTCTAGGACAGACCAAGCAGCGCTGAGGTCTTTGGGCTAACCTATCTCACGAGCTCAGCGATGGGCAGCCTTCGGCTCGGTGGGCCACGCGGTTGAAATCTGTCATGGGCCCGAACCGCCGCCCCCACGGGGAAGATTAAACACAGGCATGCAGGCAGGGCTCGCGGAACATTCCAAACCCAGGGGAAATGCTCGAATCATTCATACCGTGATAGAACTGCCCGCAGCTTCAAAAGACACATTTGCACTTCCTTTGCAAGAGCAAATCTGTGCCCGGCCTCTTCCCCGCCTCCTCTCCCAGGCATGTTCCCTCCCTGCTCCTCCCCCCCACCCCTGTAGCACCGAGAATCAGCTGATTTGCAGCTTTCTGGCTGTGGGCGGGCGGGGGGTGAGGAGGAGGCTCCAGAAATTCAGGGAGAGAGAGGGGGGACTAAGTAAGTGAGGGGCTCTGGCACATGAGAGTGATAGGCGTGGGGGAAGGGAGCATGGGGGGGGCACACATGGAACCCCAAAGAGCCACCTGCAGCCTGCGGACCACAAATTGCCTACCACTGCACTAGCTTGTGAAGTGCTGATGTATTAATGATTATTGTTCATTTAATGAATGCTCTAGAGTCATTCTGGGGGTGTTACACAGGCAGCCAGCCTAGATGATCAGGGCCATACCTGGGAAGGTGCCATTCTATGGGGAGGCAGTATGGTTGAATGGTTAGAGCAAATGACTGCCACATGCCTCAAGTCTAGCCTCCCCCACCCTTCTGCCTTCTCTGCTTCCAGGGTGAACCGGGGCCACTCCGTTCCCCTCTCTACACCTGCGTGTATTCCGGGTGGCTTGTGTTATGGTTACCAGTCCAGGTGGGCAAAGGGTGGATTTTTCTAGTCATTGGCAATTCCAAACCAAAACCCAGTTTGACATCAGGCCAAACCAACAATGAAATGGAGACATTTGGGGGCATTGGAACGCCAGCATCACTTCGAGTCAGGTCAAAAGAGCCATGTTTCATTGGAGATTCCCAACTGGCTTTGGGGGGTTTTCCTGCTTCGGTTGAAACTGTTTGACAAACTCAACCCTTTCAGGGGACCTTTGCTACTAGACTCTTTGCTCCTAGCGCTGAGAGAAACTTTTGGCAGCGCCTAAGATCAGAGAGTAAAGAATTTTAGGACCAATAGATTAAGGACTCTGCACAAGCACAGCCCCTTGCCACTGTGTCTGCCTCTTGCATTCGTTTTCCTGAGAGCATGTGGTGGTGAATGTTATCACAATCCGCCAGAGCTCTGTGTATGGGATCCTGAGACTGTCTGCTGAATGCAGTAGAGATCGTCTGTACAGAGTTTCTTAAAGTGTGTTCTGCAGCAGTCGGAGGTGTACCACGGAGAGAACAGAATTCAAAATGGCCACCCTTAAAGGGACAAGCTTCTTTTTTTTTTTTTTTTGCTCAACAACTTTTTCCTGGGGGCTTTTTTTTCCTCAATAAAAAAAATCCTTGGTGTTCCCCATTACAAAAATTATTGTTTGGTGTTCCTCGGTCTTAACAAGTTTAAGAAACACTGGTCTAGTACCTCTCCAATGGCCTCCCTGAGCCTGACAAGGATGTGGGAATACTGCCGCACATGATCCCGGAGAGCTTTATGGAGGACTGTATGCAGGGCCACGGGGATGGACGTCTCCGAGGTGAAGTCGGCGAGGAATTGCTTCAGCGCCGTCTTGTGCGTCTTCCAGAATTCACTGCAAGGCACAAGACACCAGTTTGTTCCCCGTCCTGTGTCCCCACGCTCTGGAGTCTCTCGCCTGCTGCCCTGAATGAGGCAGCTGTACACCCCCGCCCACCCGCTCAGTTGAATGTGCAGTCACACCCTGGCCCACCACCAGGACAAAGGGGTTGGTCGCTCTGAGGCCCGGTGGCCCCGGATGCCACAGGAGCCCAGGGCCTTTAAAAATTGCCCTACAGCGTGCTCTGGGCAGCAATGAGGGCTGCCTGTTGGGGGTGGGGGGAGTGAAACATTGCATGCTCCAGACAGTGCTGAGAGCTAGCTGTCCCCAGCCCCGCCCTTTCCACCTGAGGCCCCACCCCTTCCGGGAGCATGAAGCCAGGCCCCTTCCACCTGGCCCAAGGTCCCAGCAAGTATCCAAACCCATCACACCCGTGCTATGCACCAACTCTGCTAACAGAGCCCACGTAATGCCTGAATAGGGGTGTCATAATCCTAACCAACGTAGCCTAGTGAACTGGGAGATCTAGAAAGAGCAAGCTGCCAGCCCCGCTCGCACCTCTGCCATTGTCCTTGGCAAGTCTACAGCAAACTTTCCAATAGAGAAATCCTTGTGCAAATTTCCAGGCCTGCTACTGTTGCCTGGGAGTGAAATACTTCTTTGGCAGGTCTAACCGGCAAAGTCTCCCTCTGTTCTGATCTGATCCGCTCTCTACCTGAGCTGTGTTGCTGTTCTGCAGCAGTTACTCATGCTCAGTTACGAGCAGGCTTATCAAGGGTCTATGTAAGCGGCCATTTGCATGTGCTGTCTCTAGTATGCGTCCAAAAAATTGCACAAGATACGATTCACTTCAGCTGAAATGGAGCGTCCAGCCAACACCTAGGTCTTTGGCCTTTTCATTGCTTGCCTCTCCACCTGAGGCCTGGTCTGTACGTATGTCTACACATTTCAGCAAATCAAGGCTATGTCTACACTGGCGCAATGGTGCGCCAGAGATATGCAAATGAGGGTAAGTGTGGAATATCGCCGAGCTTCATTTGCGGAAGAGGCTCTTGCGCTAGAAGGAGCTGTTTACACTGACCCTTCTTGCGCAAGAAAAACCCTCTTGCACAATGCCGCTACGCTGATTATTTTCAGGAATAATGGCACTGCGCAAGAGGGTTTTTCTTGCGCAAGAAGGGGGAGCGTAGACAGCTCCTAGCGCAAGAGCCTCTTTTGCAAAGATGGCGGCTCATTAGGTATGCAAATGAGGCTCGGGGATATTCCACACTTCGCCTCATTTGCATACTTCTGGCGCAACAACCCGCCAGTGTAGACATAGCCCAAGAGTCTGTGTTGGGTCCGACTAAGTGGTGCAAAGTGTTTGTCTTCAGGCATTTTTAAAGGGCCAGACTCCAGGCCAGGGGAGGAGGATGTGGTACCTCTCAGTATAACTTTTAGCTTGGTGGGTAGGGCAGGGGTGGCAAGCCAAGGGCCTACAGGCCGGATCCGGCCCCCTGTGGCAAGTCTCCACACCAGGGGCCAGAAGCCCTGAGCCTCAGTGCTACGCCCGCCCCCCTCATGGGGCTGGAATGCAAGGGCCGGCTTGCCCTGCTGCCGAGGGAAGCCCTGAACTTCAGTGCCTCCCTGCATGGTGTTGGGGTGTGAGGGCCGACGTGCCCATCTTAGCCTCAGTGCTGCCCTCCTGGCCTGCATGCTGAGTTAAGCATGAGTGTGTGTGTGGGGGTCACGTTACGGTTTTTTTTTTGATTTTGCCTCTGTGTTGCCCCCCCTCCTCGACTGATTTTTCTGTGGGTCAGTGACTGGAAAAAGGATCCCCGCCCCTGGATAAGGCATCACCCGGCATTGTGGCCTTAACTGACACCAGGAGTAGCCACCCGGCATTGTGGCCTTAACTGACACCAGGAGCGGGAAGGCCTTGTTTGGACACAGACTGGCTAACCTTGTGAGGAGGGCTTTAAACTAGGTTTGTCGGGGGCAGGTGAGCAAAGCCCACAGGTAAGTGCTGCATGTGCGGGACTGGGAGATGGGTTGGAAATGGGGGGGACTACGGCCTATAATGGCAAGGAGAAAGGAGGGTCAGGGCACAACAGGGAGGCAAGATCAAATCAGTATCTTAGATGCCTATATACAAATGCGAGAAGTATGGGTAATAAGCAGGAAGAACTGGAATTGCTAACCAATAAATACAACTATGATATCATTGGTATTACAGAAACCTGGTGGGATGGGACGCATGATTGGAATGTTGGTATTGAAGGGTACGGCTTGCTCAGGAAGGACAGACAGGGAAAAAAGGGAGGAGGGGTTGCCTTGTATATTAAAAATGTACACACTTGGACTGAAGTGGAGATGAATGTAGGAGATAGCTGTGTAGAGAGTCTCTGGGTTAAGCTAAAAGGGGTAAAAAACGAGGGTGATATCATGCTAGGAGTCTACTACAGGCCACCTAGCCAGGTGGAAGAGGTGGATGAGGCCTTTTTTAAACAATTAACAAAACTATCCAAAGCCCAAGATTTGGTGGTGATGGGGGACTTCAACTATCCAGACATATGTTGGGAAACTAACACAGCGAGGCACAGGCTATCCAATAAGTTTCTGGACTGCATTGGAGACAACTTTCTGTTTCAGAAGGTTGAAAAAGCTACCAGAGGAGAAGCTGTTCTGGATTTGATTTTAACAAATAGGGAGGAACTAGTTGAGAACTTGAAAGTGGAAGACAGTATAGGGGACAGTGATCACGAAATAATAGAGTTCATGATCTTAAGGAAAGGTAGAAGGGAGACCAGCACAATTGAGGTAATGGATTTCAGGAAGGCAGATTTTGATAAGCTCAGAGAACTTGTAGGTAAGGTCCCATGGGAAGCAAGACTGAAGGGAAAAACAACTGAGGAGAGTTGGAAGTATTTCAAAGGGACGTTGTTAAGGGCCCAAAAGCAAACAATTCCGCTGTGTAGGAAAGATAGAAAATATGGCAAAAGACCAGCTTGGCTTAACAAGGAGATCTTGCACGATCTCAAAATAAAAAAGGAGTCGTATAAAAAATGGAAACTAGGACAACTAACAAAGGATGAATATAGGCAAGCAACACGGGAATGCAGGGACAAGATTAGAAAGGCAAAGGCACAAAATGAGATCAAACTAGCTACAGGCATAAAGGGAAACAAGAAGACCTTTTATAAATACATTAAAAGCAAGAGGAAGACAAAGGACAGGGTAGGCCCACTGCTTAGTGAGGAGGGAGAAGCAGTAACAGGAAACTTGGAAATGGCGGAGATGCTCAATGACTTCTTTGTTTCGGTCTTCACCGAGAAGTCTGGAGGTGTGCCTAACGCAGTGAATACAAGCAGAGAGAGGGTAAGTTTAGAAGATAGGATACACAAAGAACAAGTTAAAAATCACTTAGGAAAGTTAGATGTCAGCAAGTCACCAGGTCCTGATGAAATGCATCCCAGGATACTCAAGGAGGTGATAGAGGAGGTATCTGAGCCTTTAGCTATGATCTTTGAAAAATCATGGCAGACAGGGGAGATTCCAGAAGACTGGAAAAGGGCAAATATTGTGCCCATCTATAAAAAGGGGAATAAGAACAACCCAGGAAACTATAGACCAGTCAGTTTAACGTCTGTCCCAGGGAAGCTAATGGAGCAGGTAATTAAGGAAATCATATGCAAACACTTGGAAGGTAATAAAGTGATAGGGAATAGCCAGCATGGGTTTGTGAAGAACAAGTCATGCCAAACTAATCTGATAGCTTTCTTTGATAAGATAACGAGCCTTGTGGATAAGGGAGAAGCGGTGGATGTCATATACCTAGACTTTAGTAAGGCATTTGATACGGTCTCACATGATATTCTTATTGATAAACTAGGCAAATATAATTTAGATAGGGCCACGATAAGGTGGGTGCATAATTGGCTGGATAACCGTAGTCAGAGAGTTGTTGTTAACGGTTCTAAATCCTGCTGGAAAGGGATAACAAGTGGAGTTCCTCAAGGGTCTGTTTTGGGACCCATACTGTTCAATATCTTCATCAATGATGTAGATATTGGGATAGAGAGTACGCTTATTAAGTTTGCAGATGATACCAAACTGGGTGGGGTTGCAACTTCTTTGGAGGATAGGGACATAATTCAAAATGACCGTAGCAAGTTAGAGAAATGGTCAGAGGTAAACAGGATGAGGTTTAATAAAGAGAAATGCAAAGTGCTCCACTTAGGAAGGAACAATCAGTTCCATACATACAAGATGGGAAGCGACTGTCTAGGAAGGAGCATGGCAGAAAGGGATCTAGGGGTCATAGTGGACCACAAGTTGAATATGAGTCAACAGTGTGATGCTGTTGCAAAAAAAGCAAATTTGATTCTAGGTTGTATCAACAGGTGTGTTGTAAGCAAAACTCGTGAAGTCATTCTGCCGCTCTACTCTGCACTAGTTAGGCCTCAGCTGGAGTACTGTGTCCAGTTCTGGGCGCCACATTTCAAGAAAGATGTGGAGAAATTGGAAAGGGTGCAGAGAAGAGCGACAAGAATGATTAAAGGTCTAGAGAACATGACCTATGAAGCCAGGCTTCATGAACTGGGCTTGTTTAGTTTGGAAAAAAGAAGATTAAGGGGGGACATGATAGCGGTTTTCAAATATGTAAAAGGGTGTCACAAGGAGGAAGGAGAAAATTTGTTCCTCTTGTTTCTGAGGACAGGACAAGGAGGCTTAAAGTGCAGCAGGGGAGGTTTAGATTGGACATTAGGAAAAAATTCCTAACTGTCAGGGTGGTCAAATATTGGAATAAATTGCCAAGGGAGGTGGTGGAATCTCCCTCTCTGAGATATTTAAGAACAGGTTAGATAGACATCTGTCAGGGATGGTGTAGACGGAGCTTGGTCCTGCCTTGTGGGCGGGGGGCTGGACTCGTCCTCTCGAGGTCCCTTCCAGTTCTATGATTCTATGATTCTATGGTTGCCAGGTCGCCACAGAGCCATGCAACAGAGATCACTGCAGACCGCCACAGCGCTGGCCCGTTCGCACTCTGGCTGGGCAACTAGAGCGACGAGGTGCTGTCTTCCTAGCTAGCGCTGCCCGCTCTCCTCAGCCAGGGCGCTCCCGGTTCTGCTTTACGCCTGTCCCCTTTCCCTCCTGCAAACAGGGTTGTTTCCTCAGCCTTTCAGCAGACTGGAGGGCCCGAAGCCACTCACCTTTTGTGCTTGGCCGCCTGGTCAAAGCCCTGGGCTGCAACGCAGTTTGCAAAGGTGTCGAAGTACCTGTCAGTCAGGAGAAAGAGAGGCCGAGTTTGGGTCAATGTGTAGCTTGCAGGTTCAAAAGGCCCAGGGAGAATCTTGCGGCTCATTTGAAAAGCCTCTTGTGTCTGTCACCTTTTTTCTCCGGGCGTCAGAGATGGAAACTAAGCCCTGAGACTATCTCCTCCCCCCCATGTTCCCTACATCAGTGTTTCTCAAGCTTTTCTTTTTATAAAGTACCCCCCTTTTTAAAAATTAGAAGTATCCCTCATATCTACAGTTTTCAAACACAAACAATTTTTTCCTACCATTGCAACACATTTATTTAAACAACTTAATCGTAGCCGGGCGGATGATGAAATATTTGGGTATGAAAAGTACAAAAATAATAAAGCACAGTAAAACTTACAACAAAAATTCAGTTTTCTCCAAATTTCAGCTGTGTCGATGTACCCTCCCCAGACTTCTCTTGAGTACCCCTAAGGTTACTCGTACCACTGGTTGAGAAACCCTGCCCTATATTATGCCTTGTCTAAATTCCTTTGGGAGATTATTAGTGGAGAACATCCCCCACCAGGTTGCTTACCAAGAAAGTACTTTCAGACCCACTTTACTCAGGCAATGACAGCCCTGGAAGATTTGTCTGCTGGGATTGAACCCAAGATCTGTGATCTAAACCTACGGGTCTCTGCTTTGGTATGGTTCAGAAAAGGGCAACACAAACGATGAGGGGTTTGGAATGGCTGCTCTATGAAGAGAGATTAAAAAGACTGGGAGTTTTCAGCTTAGAAAAAGGGGGACTAAGTGGAGGTCTATACAGTCATGACAGGCATGGAGAAAGTGAATAAGGAAAGGTTATTTGTTTATTCCCATGACAAAAACTAGGGGTTATCAAATTAAATGAATGGGGCAGCAGGTTTAAAACAATCAAAAGGAAGTTTTTTTTTCACACAGCATACAGTGAACCTGTGGAACTCCTTGCCGGAGTAACGGTTCCCAGATTTTAACAGTGTTTATCACACACCAGAGCCCAATCCTGAAAACACTCCTGCATAGGAGTAATCGCTTTGACTCTTGTTGCATTCAAATGGCTGTCACATGTAACTTTTTCTACTCAGGCCCCAGTGAGGTCTGCTTGCTTCACCTCTTCGCTGTTCTCCCCCTCCTCTGCCAACACAGAATCTGTACTTAAGTCCTCCCATCCTGATCCTAAACAACCTGGCTGTCTCTACACTGGCACCCTTTTCTGGAAAAGGATGCAGATTAGCCAAGTCGGAATTGCAAATGCAGTGGGGATTTAAATTTTCCCCGCTGCATTTGCATGAGCATGGCTGCCACTTTTTTCTGGCTCGGGGCTTTGCCGGAAAAAAGCGTCAGTCTAGACAGGGATCATTCGGAAAATAAAGCCTTTTCCAGAAGATCCCTTATTCCTGATTTTAACACATGGATGGAAAAAATCTGATGGTGGACGGAAAAATGAGGGGGAACATTGATCCCCCACCCTCCATCCCTTTCAAAATCCAAATATCGGTGTGCATCAGAAGACAAGTGTCACTCTTAAACCTCTCAGAAGAAATCACAGGGCACAGCAAGAGAAAGAACAACTCACGATCCTAGGTGTACGCCAGTTGCCTGCGCCGCAGAGTTTTTGTACTTACTGGATGTAGCTGCTGAGGAAGAGGTCTTCCTTCCACAGGATGTAGAGGTCTTGGAGGCAGAGGGACACGGAGATGCTGACCTTCTGTTTCAGGGCCCGGTAGTTTTCTTCTGTCAGGTCCCAGAGCGTGTGGAAATGGTCGTTCAATAGCAGCAACAATTTCGAGTGACCCTTTCCTTTCTGCTCACTGCGCTCTGTGAAAGAGGCGAAGAAGAGATGACAGCCCAGGGTCAGAGTAGGACAGACATGCAGGCCTCGAGAAGTCTTCCAGCCCAGTCCCCCTCCCTGAGGCAGGATCTGATGATGGTGCCCAAGGAGTCTCTGGGAGACACATGTTGCAGGGCATGGTTTGGTACTAGAAGGGGTACCCGATGTAGCTCGGGTCCTTAACCCAATTCATTTTTGGAGATTTTTTTTTTGGAAAACGCAATAAAAATCGACCGGCTGCATTTGAATCCTTGCTCTGGGGCGGGGCCGGGGAGGAGGGGTTCAATATGGAGGCTGCCAGGGACAGGGGACAACCTCAGCCCTCTCTCACTGCAACAGGTTGGGGCCGGATGAGAAGCACCTCTCCATGGTTACTGCGGCCATGGGGAGGGGTGTATGCCCTGTGGGGAGGCTGGTCCTGGTTCATCTGCCCCCTGCTGTCCCCAGCCAGAGTGACGAATGCAGCAAACTGGGCACTTTCCCCTCGCTCCCTGACTGAGGGACACAGCAAGCAATCCGGCTAGGGGAGCGTCAGCTCCCGCTGCCCTCTCTAAACACCCCCTGGGCGGTGGGGGGCTCAGGGCTGGGGCAATCCCAGACTGGGGAGAGGGGTGCCCTGCGCCAGCTCCTTTCATTTGCCCCTTTCACCTGCCTGGTGATTCAGTCTCTTTGCTGTCTGGTTTTCTGGGAAGCAATCCCATTCCAGGCCCAGCCCATTGGCCTGGCACAACCAACCTTGCTTTATGTCAGGGCTACTCAAGTTTGGAAGTCCCGGGGGCTACAAGGATACTCACAGCACATGCCGAGGGCCACAGCTTAAGTGTGGTTGCATAGACATGCAAATATGTATGCAAATATATGCAAATAGCGTCGTTCCCGCTAACGGGCATGAATACGACAATTAAGGCAGGCCTCGTTTGTGTCATTTCGGCTGATATTAATAAAACGCAATATTGACCCGATTTCCACCCATATGACAGCACTTTTAATGAGCAATGACAGTCCAGGAAATTAACTACTAAAATGCATAGCAACAAAAGACCATTATATTGCCTTCTTTTTTGTTTTGGCTCCCACCCGCGGGTCGCGTGTTGATCCCCGCGTAAACCTAAACCGCACCGTGGGCCGCAAACAAACGGGCCGCAGGCCACAAGCTGTGTGTTTAGTAGCCCTGCTGTAAGTTATGAGGAGAGGAAGCTGCCTACCAAAATTGGAGGTCCTAGTCCGTACCGCTTCGGAGGAGTTCTTGGACAGACAGACAGGCAGTCAGGCAGACTGCCTCAAATATATAATCATAGAATCATAGAATAATAGGACTGGAAGGGACCTCGAGAGGTCATCGAGTCCAGCCCCCCGCCCTCAAGGCAGGATCAAGCTCCGTCTACACCATCCCTGACAGATGTCTATCTAACCTGTTCTTAAATATCTCCAGAGAGGGAGATTCCACCACCTCCCTTGGCAATTTATTCCAATATTTGACCACCCTGACAGTTAGGAATTTTTTCCTAATGTCCAATCTAAACCTGCTGCACTTTAAGCCCATTACTCCTTGTCCTGTCCTCAGAAACCAAGAGGAACAAATTTCCTTCCTCCTTGTGACACCCTTTTAGATATTTAAATGGGTTGCATTTCCTCAATAGACCCATGGACAGTGCCTCTGCGATATCCCACAGAGAGCAGGGCGGGTGGTTAGCTTGCCTAAGCCCTTTTTGTTATCTCCTCAGCGTCACTGACTTCTATGGAGCAGCACTGATACACCCCTTTCCCCCGCCTAAGGATCGGGTGCTACCACTTCTCGCAGCGGGGTAGCCGTCCTTATCAAGGGCCTAACGCAGAGGGGACACAGCAATTGAATGAGTTAAACACAGGAGGGGGAAGAAGGGTTAGAACGCCACTCGTCTAGGCCAGAAAAAAAACAACAACTCGCAAGATGGAAGGGTTTGGTTTTCAACACCGGGGATCCAACAGGAAAGGCTCCCCGCTTGCAATCTACTCTGGACCTGCCTCGGTTCTCACACCGGTTAGAACCTGGATTATCTGTGGTAGAAGCAAGGAAACTGCCCTCGGGGGTGCGATCTTATGTCTAGAGGAGAGACATAAGTCCTGGCTTGACAAAGCCCTGGCTGGGTTGATTTAGTTGGGATTGGTCCTGCCTAGGGTAGGGGGCTGGACTTGATGGCCTTCTGAGATCTCTTCCAGCTCTATGGTTCTATGATTCTATGACCACACTCAACCCTCGGCAGCATGGCCTAGGGGAGCACCTCTCGCGTGGGATTAAATAGCAGTGGAGAGAGCAAGGCAAGTAGGGTGTGGACACAGCTGAAGGGTGTGAGTATTACCCTGAGTAGATACCCTACACACGACTCTCTCCTCACCCCCCGTTGCATTCCCATCTACACGGCTATTTTAGTCGTGTTCTACCATCCCCCAGCGGCTGGTGCCCTTCCTCCTCAGCTGGTGCCCTCTTCCCCTCATTTCCCCAGTCAAGAACGCCTTCCAATACGCCTGCCTCAGTCCGTTCTGTGCCGTAGACACCTGTAACCGCGAAGGCCTAAGGGCCCCACCCATCAGATGCCAGGAAGTAGAGATTCTGTGGGCTTACCCGCCTGGAGCAGGGGCTTGAGAACGATGGTGTCGATCCGGGCCAGACATGCTAAGAAGGTTTCTTCTGTCCGTAGGAGCGATTCTGCCGCTTCGGTGGCCCACATGTCCTAGGGGCAAACAAAGTTGCACGGTCGAGAACGCTACTTGTGCTTGGCGCTGCGCACGCCGCGAGAGACGCTCCCTGCCCAAACGAGCAATGTAAATAGGTAAAGGGAGGGGAGGAACTGGAGGCACAAAGGAGGTGAGGTGACTTGACCAAGGCCACACGGCAAGATCAGTGGCAGAGCTTGATGCACAGCCCAGTTTCCCGCCTCCAAACGTGGATCCTCAGACCCCTGCCTTTGTCAACGGACCATGCTGCCTCTTTCCACGACCTCAACCAGCATCGGAGCTTTCAGAAGGCTTTGAGCTTTTCTAACACTGAATTCATTCTCCAAGTGCAGATTAGCTTTCCAGAAGGAAGTCCATGTATGCCCAAAGAAAATGCAGCAAAGAAATGGTCGGTTTAAACTTCTGCCACCAATAGCTTCAGGCCACTGAGCTTCAATTCACCACCTCTGCCAGTAAAATACTTTGTACGCGGCCACCCAGCCGTCCACCACACAAGCTGTTCAGACCACATCCAAGTGAGCAATCTGATTGCCCTGGCAGTGTTTGGACAGTCCGGTTCCATCCGTCCCCATTGCTGTACAAATGCAAAGCATCACGGAAACGCTTGTGTCATTGTGCTGACGTTCACGTGAACAGGCCAGCCCTTGAATCCCGATTGCTTCCTCTTTAAACAGAAAGGGGGGAAAATCTGCGAACCCATGTGCTGCTAGCTGCTGTCAGAAAGAACCGCAGTGCAAAGAACCCAAGCAGTGAAGAAAATGAAAAGCATGGTGCATGTGGTTTGGAGCCACTGCTCATATCAACATGCCACTGTAAGCAAGATTACAAAACAAGATTGTTTTCTGAGGTTCTCTGTGACAGCTGAGGTCACTTCACTTCCCTAAATTACAGGGTTAGGAAACTGGGTAGCATTGGAGGTCATGCACCCAGTGTGAATGCCTGAAAAAGCTGGCTCACACAAGCATGTGGGGGGTCGATCCCTCCATTGGAGGGTTGATCCCTCCACTTCAAAGGGGCAGCCATGGAGCCTGGGATCAACTGAGGACTCCGCATCTGTTTCCGGGTGCCGCACGGCATTTCCCCAGAACCTGGGTCAGGACCCTAGGTTCCATGGTTTTGAAATGCACAAAGGGCCCCGCTGCAGACTCTTGTATATTTCAAAGCAGGCAACTTCGTGAAGCGCAAAGTCAGCTGGACTTCTTTCTGGCCCCGGGTGGTATGCGGAGTTCCGCATTCCTCCTTTGAAATGTACAAGAGCCCCAGAGGGGCTCCATTTCAAAGGAGGAATGCGAAAGTGCTTATCGACTAGTCGAGTAGTTGCTGGAAATTCCATCAACTATTCGACTAGTCAATTAACCACTTTTTAACATCCCTATTCCAGACTGCACACGCGTTGGGGACTAATGAACCTCAATTTGGCCGTGAAAAATGTCACAAGGACAGCAAGGAGACTGTAGTTTAAACATTTTTGGTTTTATGTACATTTATTCCACTGCCTCTGTCTGTGAAGATGAACATCCTACTCATATAGATCTCCTACATGGCCCCTATTATCACAATATGACCACCATGTGATGATAAATTCAACATCTTAGTCTCACAGGGTTGGAGGAGACCTCAGGAGTCATTGAGTCCAGCACCCTGCCCAAAGCAGGACCAATCCCAACTCAATCATCCCAGCCAGGGCTTTGTCAAGTCCGGACTTCAAAAACTCTAGGGATGGAGATTCCACCCCCTCCTGAGGGAACCCACCCCAGTGCTTCACCATCCTCCTAGTATCTCCATGAACTTGGAAAATATTATCATTCCCATTTTACAGAGTGGCAAAGAAACTAAGAGCCAGCCATCTAAAGGTGTGTAGGTGCAGTTGAAAATTTCCCTAAGTGCTCAAACAGGTTCATTCCCAGCTAAGCGCCACTGAACATCAATTAGACATCCATCATTTTCTTTAGGTCTTGTGACAATCTCGTCTCAACTGCTCGGCTAAGATCACAGTCAGCTTTGGCAGAGCATGGAATTGAACCCAGCGCTCCAAAATCCCAAGCTAATCGCTGCATCAAAGCCCTTGAGTGCTTTGTAACTTTCGGAAGAAGTGCTTTACTTAATCCGGATTAGCTTGCGAAATAGCTGGTGTATGCCTGTTTACTTTTCCTTGTAATTTGGTATGGCTGTGGCAAGCAGTCTGCTAGATCCACAGAGAACACAAAGGCTGAAATCTGACCTTTTGAAAGGGACAGAAATTTCCGATTTTTGAGGAAAAGGCACTTTTCAAACCAGCTCTGCTCTGCATGCTTTGTTCTCCACCATCTCTCACCCCGGACTCCCTCCCACATTCCTAATCCCAGGCACATTTCTGATCCACGCCGCTAGCATTTTTGTTTCCAAAGAGCATAAGAAAAGCCGCACTGGCTCAGACCAAAGGTCCATGCAGCCCAGTATCTTGTCTGCTGACAGTGCTCAGTGCCAGGTGCCCCAGAGGGAATGAACAGAACAGTTACCATCAATGATCCATCCCCTTTAGCCCATTCTCAGCTTCTGACCAAAAAAAAAAAGGCCTAGGGGTTACATTCCTGCCCATCCTAGCTAATAGACATTGATGGACCTGTCCTCCATGAATTTATTTAGCTCTTTTTTGAACCCTGTTATAGTCTTGGCCTTCTCAACATCCTCTGGCGAGGAGTTCCACAGGTTGACTGTGCTCTTCATGAAGAACTTCCTTTTGTTTCTTCAGGGGGTAGCCGAGTTAGTCTGTACAGGATAAACTTTAGAAAACAACAAATAGTCTGGTAGCACTTTAAAGACTGACAACACATGTCGATGGTATCATGAGCATTCGTGGGCACCGCCCTCTTGTTTGCTACCTAGTAATTTCATTTGGTGACGCCTAGTTCTTGTGTTATAGGAAAGGAATAAATAGCTCCTCTTTCTTATTTTCTCCACACCAGTCATGATTGTACAGACTTCTCTCATATCCCCCCTTAGTCATCAAACAAGAAAGTCCAAGTGTTTCATTGGAAGGCTACCTACTAATTTCAGTTCTCAGATTCACAGCCATGGGTTGATGTCACTTATTAAGTAATCCAGCATTCAGTAGACATTTCAAGCAGCATTTGATGCAACATACAGGATATGTGAGCTTGCTTTGCCGCATGATCTACTGACGCATCATGAAGTAAAGGCAGAATTTCCACTTGATTTCCCTGTTCTGTTGGCTCAAGCCCAGACATAAGAAGATAAGAACGGCCAGACTGGGTCAGACCAAAGGTCCACTTAGCCCATCATCCTCTCTTCCAACAGTGGCCAATGACAGATGCCCTAGAGCAGTGTTTCCCAATTGGTGCTCCGCGAAACCCTGGGGTTCTGCAAAGTGAAAGTAAGGGTTCTGCGAGAATGAGGCACTCCCCCCCTTTTAAAGAGACAGAGTCTATTTTGCAGCTTTTTATTTATTTATTTATTGCTTGACCGATTCTGGTGGGTCTTTTTTTTTTTCCCCCGTTTTTCCCTGGCAACCCTAGGGGTTCCTTGAAATTCTTTTAAGTTGAAAAGGGTTCCGTGGCCAAATAAAATTGGGAAACACTGCCCCAGAGGGAGGGAACACAACAGGGAATCCTCACATAACCCCTCCCCTGTCACCCACCTCCAGAGAAACAGAGTCTAGAGACACCATTCCTACTCATTCTGGCTAATAGCCATGGATGGACCTAACTTCCATGAATCTATCTAGCTCTTTTTGAACCCTGTTAAAGACCTAGCCTTCACCATATCCTCAGGCAAGGAGTTCCACAGGTTGACTGTGTCCTGAGTGAAGAAAAACATCCTTTTATTTGTCTTAAACCTGCTGCTTCTTCATTTCATTTGGTGACCCCTAGTTCTTATATTGGGGGAAAAAGTAAATAACTTTTCCTTATTCACTTTTTCCACACCAGACATGATTTTATAGACCTCTATCATATCCCCCCTTAGTCTCCTCTTCTCTAAGTTGAAAAGCCCCAGGCTTTTTAATCTCTCTTCATATGGGACCCGTTCCAAACATAAGAACATGAGAATGGCCAGACTGGCGTTGTGTCTAGACTACAGGGTTTTGTCGACAAAAGTGGCCTTTTGTCGACAAAACTATACCTGTGTCTACACTACCGCCATGTTCTGTCGACAGTAAGTCAACAGAATGCGGAAGTTTTGTCAATAGTGGTAAACCTCGTTTTGTCGATAGCGGTAAACGAGGAATAACACCTTTTTTCGAAAGTACTCTTTCAAAACTAAGGCGCTATTGCATGCAAACTGTGCTTTTTCGAAAGAGAGCGTCTAGACTCCCTCTCAAAAAAGCAGCTTGCTTTTTCGACAATACTGATCGTAGTCTAGACACTCTTTTTCAACAGAGGCTTTAGTATCTGTCCACAAAGCCTCTGTCGAAAAAGGCGTGCAGTTCAGACATAGCCTGGGTCAGTCCAAAGGTCCCTCTAGCCCAGTATCCTGTCTTCCAACAGTGGACAATGCCAAATTCCCCAGAGGGAATGAACAGAACAGGGAATTATCACATGATCACTCCCCTGTCACCCATTCCCAGCCTCTGACAAACAGAGGCTAGAGATGCCATTCCTACCCATCCTGGCTAATAGCCATTGATGGACCTAGCCTTCATGATTTATCTGGCTCTTTTTTGAACCCTCTTATAAACGTGGCCTTCACAATATCTCCTGGCGAGGAGTTCCACAGGTTGACTGTGCACTGAGTGAAAAAAAACTTCTTTTTGTCTGTTTTAAACCTTCTACCTGTTCATTGCATTTGGTGACCCCATGTTCTTACATTAAAAAAAGAAGTACATCACTTTTCCTTATTCACTTTCTCCACATTTGTCATGATTTTATAGACCTCTATCATATCCCCCCTTAGTCTCCTCTTTGCTAAGCTGAAAAGCCCCAGTTTTTAATCTTTCTTCATATTGCAGCTGTTCCAAACTCCTAATCATTTTTGTTGCCCTTTTCTGAACCTTTTCCAATGCCGTGATACCTTTTTAAAGATGAGGCAACCACATTTATAAGCAGCATTCAAGCTGTGGGCGTCCCATGGTTTTATACAGAGGCATTAAGATATCCTCTGTCTTATTCTCGATCCCTTTTTAATGATGCCTAACTTTGCTTTTTTTACTGCTGCTGCACATGGAATGGATGTTTTCAGAGAACTGTCCACAGGGACTCCAAGATCCCTCTCAGGCGTGCTAACAGCTGATTTAGACCCCATCATTTTGTATGGATAGCTGGGATTCTGTTTTCCAACGTGCCTTACTGTGCACTCATCTACACTCACATTCGTTTGCTATTTTGTTGCCCACTCTCCTACTTTCCTGAGATCCTTTAAAACTCTTCACAGGCTGCTTTAGTCTTAACTCTCTCGAGCAGTTTAGCATCATCCGCAAATGTTACTGCCTCGGTTGTTTGGCTAGAGACTGGGGATGCTGAAGAGAGGTCAAACTCTGTTTCCTGTTGAACAAGGCTGACGCTGAGTCAGAGCGGGAGATAGGGGATAACCATCCATGGGTGAGGGCAAACACAGGTCCCTGTGTGGGTGCTCTCATGCGAAAGCCGAATGAAAACTGCAGCCTGGCAGTAACGGAGGAGGACTGAACTTCCCCAGAGAGCTCCAGGGGTCCCGTTGGTTAGCAGAATCACAAGACTCCCTTGTTTTTCCCTTGTCCATTTGCTGCATCCATGGAGATACCACGGACACAATGGGTACATCTGTTTTGTCGACAGAAGTTTTGTCAACAGATACTGTTGACAAAGCTTCTGTCAACAAGGAGCGTCTAGACTACATCCAGTTCTATTGACAAAGCAAGTTGCTTTGTCGACATAACTGTGTGGACGCAAAGGACAGTGTAGATGCAATAATGCCTTCTGTCGACAGAACTCTGTCAACAAAAGGCGTTATTCCTCGTAGAATGAGGTTTACATACGTCGACAAAGCTGCTGAGTTTTGTCGACGTTATGTCGACCTAACTCAAAGGCAGTGTGGACGCAGGTATAGTTTTGTCGACAAAAGTCCACCTTTGTCAACAAAACCCTGTAGTCTAGACACACCCAATGTGCCCACACTGTAGAAATCTGCTCCCGCTAAGCGCGCACGGAGCTGGGTCACCTGCAGATCAAGGCACTTTAAAATCTGTGCATCCGACTTTCTGTGCACTAGGGTTGTTAAAAGGGGGTTCATAATGTAACCGTGGAACCGTTACAATTATTATAAGAACATAAGAACGGCCATACTGGGTCAGACCAAAGGTCCATCTAGCCCAGTATCCTGTCTGCCCACAGTGGCCAGCACCAGGTGCCCCAGAGGGGATGGACCAAAGACAATGATCAGGCGATTTGTCTCCTGCCATCCTTCTCCAGCCTCTGACAAACAGAGGCCAAGGACACCATTTTATCCCCTGGCTAATAGCCTTTTATGGACCTAACTTCCATGAATTTATGTAGCTCTTTTTAAAATTCTGTTATAGTCCTAGCTGTCATGGCTCCTTCTCCACTCTGGAATGATAAATGCAGAAGTGAGGGCCAGCAAGTGTACCCCAAAGCCTTATCTACCAGACTTGGGTATAAAACTTCCCCCCAAATCGTAAAAACCTAGATTTTGGGAATAAAACTTCCACTGCCACCACCCAAATATTAATAACGAGATTAGGGGAAAGATCATTTGGGAAATCTCGCCCCTATTATAAAAATCAGGACACACAAGTAACCAATGCCAGGTTAATAAAAAGAAAAGAGAAGACTTTTATTATTGCAACAATATTCCTGTTGCAAGCATAAGGATCAGATGGAAAGGTAACAAAATATACTCATGGAGGAATTACACCCTGGGCTAGAATTTAGCTAAAAAGAAAAGCCAAACATCTCTTAAGCAGTGCCAGATATCAGATGCCATACCCAACCCTTAAAACAATAAAGCCTAACGAAACTACCTAAACTTTACCCTACGTACAGAAAGTGAAGAATTGTTTCTTGGAGAAAGAGAGACATGCTCGTCCCTCCGTGTAGCTGCAGAGGACTCACCCAGAGAGACAAAGGAGGGCAAAAGCCCAAATTCCTTTGTCCCAGTTTGAAAGTCCTACCTATATTCCTATTGGCCACCCCACCTGGCTAGGTGTAGTTAACCCCTTAATCCCCAGGCTGCTGGCTAACCCTCATAATCATGACACTAGTCTTCACAGCCTCCTCAGGCAAGGAGTTCCACAGGTTGACTGTGCGCTATGTAATTCTTAGCAATTACACACTGTGGGCTCCCCCAGTGTGAAGCTTATACTCCAGAGCACCCAGCGCAGGTGGCTCCCTGGGAGTGGAGCCGGCAGCGGGGGCCAGTGTGTGCCGGGAGCCAGCTTCCTACCTGCGGACCCCATTCCTGGGGAGCCGGCTGTGGCCCTGTACCATAGACTCTGATACAGCACTAGCAGTGCGGGGCAGCAGTCAGCTCCTCAGGCACCTGTGTGCACTGGCAGCTGGCTTATAAAATGGCTCCTGGTGCACACACTGGCTTCTGCCTATCGCCCTTCTCCTGGGGAGCCGGCTGCTGCCCTGCGCTGCTGCCTCTGATACAGAGGCAGCACACTGGCTCCCAGCAGGTACTGGCACCAGGCCTGGCTTGCAGCCCCATTCTCATACAAAGGCAGCAGCACACTGGCTCCTGGCATGGAATGCTCCTGGCCTGCTCCCGGGGAGCCAACTGCTGCCCCAGGCTGCGGGCTCTGATACAGAACCCACACCATGGGGTGGCTGCCGGCTCCCCCGGAGCAGGGCTAGGAATTGGCATGGAGCAGTTATGGAAACGGATACGTTCATGCTTATGGGTTCATTATTTACCTGTTACACTTTTACATCCCTCCTGGGCATGTTAACATGCTCATTTACATAAACCATAAGCTCTGCCATTAGAAGCCGTGTGGATTTAGCACTGGCACAACAGGGCCGGCCTGACCATGAGGCGAACTGAGGCGGCCGCCTCAGGTGCCAGACTGTGGGGGAGCCCCCCTGCAACCCAGAGTGTAGAAAATTGTGTCTGCTGCCGGTGCAGATGTATCCTCTCTGCTCTAGATGCACAGAGATGGTGGAGTGCCATGAGAGGCATAGAATAGGAAGGAGGCAGAATTGAGACCTTTCAACATTTTGGCCCAAGCGAGGGGGCGTCATTTGAGCTCCCCGCCTCAGGTGCCAAAATGTTGTGGGCCGGCCCTGTGGCACAAGGAGCCATACTGGCTTCCTTAGGAAATAGGGCCTTCTGCTGATCTGGAGGACAGCAATAGGTCAAGCGTCCCACACACGCTCCTGTCCACATGCGTCAAGGCCAGTTTCAGAGTCCAGCCCCGGGAAAACATCCTCTAGGGGAGCGTTTCTCAACAACTAGCCCAGGGATCAGTGCCAGTCCCTGAGCGCTCCCTGTCAGAGCTTAGGAAAGCAGCAAGCAGGTATCAAAAAGGCTGAGGAACGCTGCTCTAGTGTAACAGAGAATTTTGGTCTCCATGAACCTCCACCAAGTAGCTCAAAACTCAGTGATAGGTGGGACATAGATGCCAGACCCAAGTCCTCCCCTGGAACTCATCTCACAAACACCAAACGCCCATTAGCTGGGAGCTACCTTTAATCCCAGGAAAGGGGATGGATAATCTGAGGTAACAAAGCCCGTGTAAGGCATAACAGAGCTGCCAAATAATTACCTCACCAGCGGCATGACCGTTGGCCTCTAAGGGATGAGACAGTATCACACCCTTTGGAGAAGGGAACACACACAGGGGTATGTCTAGACTACAGGCTTTTGTCGACAGACGTTTTGTCAACACTGGGGCTATGTCTAGACTGCACGCCTTTTTCAACAGAGGCTTTGTCAACAGATACTGTCGACAAAGCCTCTGTCGAAAAAGAGCATCTAGACTACAACCAGTTCTGTCGAAAAAGCAAACCGCTTTTTCAAAAGAGTGTAGATGCTCTCTTTCGAAAAAGCACAGTTTGCATGCAATAATGCCTTTTTTCAAAAGAGTACTTTCGAAAAAAGGCATTCTTCCTCGTAAAATGAGGTTTACCGCCATAGACAAAACTACCGCGTTATGTCGACTTACTGTCAACAGAAAACGGTGGTAGTGTAGATACAGGTATAGCTTTGTCGACAAAAGGCAACTTTTGTGGACAAAACCCTGTAGTCTAGACACAGAGAGGGAGGTTAGGTGAACTGTCCAGGGGCAGAGTCAGAAGTGGGAATTAGGTTTGTCAAACTAGCCAGTTGTCGGGTCAAATCAAACGTCTGGGTGACCACAGTCAAATATTCCAGCAAGAAGGGCCTGATGTAGGAGGCAGTCTGCTTTGTTGATGGTCTCACCAGGCCATTCCTGCATTTTCTAGATTAGAACTTCATTGTTTCATTCCCCCCGCCCCCCACACACACACAGTTAAAATAGCTCATGAAAATTACTTGGTTTTGGAGTTGCACACTGGCTGTACCTGCACTGGCAAGTTATTCCGGAAAATCAGCTGCTTTTCCGGAAAAACTTGCCAGCTGTCTACTGAATTTCCGGAAAAGGACTGACGATCTCATGTAAAATCATAAGTGCTTTTCCGGAAAAACTGTGCTGCTCCCGTTCGGGCAAAAGTCTTTTTCCAGAAAACTGTTCCGGAAAAGGGCCAGTGTAGACAGCTCAGATTTGTTTTCCGCAAAAAAGTCTCGATCGCGAAAATGACGATCGGGGCTTTTTTGTGGAAAAGCGTGTCTAGATTGGCCACGGACGCTTTTCCAGAAAAAGTGCTTTTCCGGAAAAGCATCCTGCCAATCTAGATGCTCTTTTCTGGAAATACTTTTAACGGAAAACCTTTTCCGTTAAAAGCATGTCCGGAAAATCATGCCAGTGTAGACGTAGCCTCACACTTGACTCATTTGGATTCCTCTTCTAAGAAGTTAGGGTATGTCTACACTAGCCCCCTAGTTCGAACTAGGGATGCTAATGTAGGCATTCCTCATTCCATGAAGAGTAACAGTTAATTTGAACTAAGGACTGCCCCAAAAGTTTTCACTGGAGTTAGAAAAAGAGTCTCCAATAGGAGATTGAGAGCCAGTGGAAGGAATGGAAGCGTCTGCTCTTAGAGTTTGTTCCAATATTGGAGGGGAAGTTGCAGGGATAAAAAGGCCTGCCGAAAACAAACACCCTTGACAGCGGCCAAGAGCACCATCCGCCAATCTGGCCTCAATGTTCCTGGTGCTCCCGCATTTGTCCATATCCACCTGTCGTGTCTTCTCTTGGATTATAAACTCTGGGAAAGGGACTGTCTTTTGGATCTGTGCTTGTACAGCACCTAGCACCGGGGGATGCTGCTCCAGGGGATAAGGCTCCGAGGGCGATCCATATTAAGAGAGGTGGGAAAATGCTGAACTCATATGAACTCAGGGAGAAGTAGATAAGGACTGTTACGGGCCTAATGTTAGTTAAGGAGAGTTAAAAAGCAGGTTGCCACTAGGGATGTAAAGCCCCATTTAATTAGTTAATTGGTTAAATACAATGTTTAACTGGTTAACCAATGAAATCATAAAATCATAGAACACTAGGACTGGAAGGGACCTCGAGAGGTCATTGAGTCCAGTCCCCTGCCCTCATGGCAGGACCAAATTCTGTCTAGACCAATCTGATAGACATTGATCTAACCTACTCTTAAATATCTCCAGTGATGGAGATTCCACAACTTCCCTGGGCAATTTATTCCAGTGTTTGACCACCCTGACAGTTAGGAACTTTTTGGAGACAGGTAGTGGGGACACCACAGCTGGGCTGATGTGGACCCCTGTCTCTCTACCACAACTAGGTTTGAGCACTCCCCTACCCCACCCATGCTGTGTCCAGGCTGGAATGGCCAACACAGCCTGGCCAGAGCAGCTCCTGTCCACAGCAGGTCCGGCCCTGGTGTGCTGTGGATGGGGGCTGTTCCCAGTGAGCCCAGGCTGGGCCTGCCCCTCCTCCCCATCCACAGCAGCTCCCTGCCCATGACCCCACTGATTAACCGTAACCAGTAAGCATCACCCGGGAAAAGTAGCGCTTACTGGTTAACCATTCGCATCCCTCCTTGCCAACAGTTTTCACGATCTTCACCTATCTAGTTGGGTAAATCTAAGTTCTGGAGGCCAGTGTGGGTAGTGCTGCCTAGTGGTGGTCCCACGAGTGGGCCCTACTTTCTGCTGTGACCAAAGCAGTTTCATTTGACCTTGGATGCGTGGAGAGATGGTGGGTTTTCAAATGTCTCCCGCCTCCCCACACCGTCAGCCGTGGGGGGACAAGGGGCAAGCCAAAGGACGTTGTGGTTGGTTTGGTTTTCTTTATCTGACCCAGATGTTTTTGAAAGACCCAGATGTTTTCCGTGGCAGCGTTTGTATGAATGGAACGGTCTTCCTTAATAGGGTTGCCAGATGGTTTAACAAAAAATACTGAACACCTTGCTCCTCCCACCCCAAAGAAAAATTCTGTGGAGAAAAAAAGGGGGGAGACCAACGTTGTTAAGCAAAAAAAAAAAAAGTTGCTGCAGCTTTAAATTACTGTGCTCCTCACTCCCCTCACCCTCGCAAATGCAGTTGGCCTTCCATCTGAGGAAAACAGAAAATACCGGACATGTAAAATGTTTTTTTTTTACCGGATGGATGGCCAAAATACCGAACTGTCTGGGAAAAAACCGGACACCTGGCAACCCTATTCCTTAAAAGTAGCCTTGGGAGGCAAAGTGTTGATCACTCACCAGGCAATTGGTATCCCCCTTCATACATGAATGAAACCCTAGCCTAGGCCCATTGACAAAACTCCAGTGCTCTTCAGAGGGGTGGAACCTGGGGCGCCGGGTTTAATGAGGAAGTTACAGCTCTCGGAGCAGGGGGACGACGGCCCAGAGCAATAGGCCAGCATGTCTCTCTGGTGCTTAGTCCATGGCTGACAGCGCACCGAGGGCGTGGAGGGAGCACAACGGCCTCTCGCTTTGCACAGTGAAGGAAGCCCGAAGGGTCTAGCTATGGAGTTCCCGGGTGAAATCCTCCCAGGCTGCCTCTAACCTCAAGACACATCTTGTGTGGATTCACTGCAGGGGCCATGAAACCCTGATGCTCTCCAGGAGCTGAGAAGCAGGCCTGCTGAGAGGAGGGGAAGAGGGGCCGGGGGGGGGGGGGTCAGAGTAGCCTGCCACCACAGACTCCATTGCACCCCAGAAGCGGCCGGCACCAGCCCGGCTCCTAGGTGGGGAAAGCGCACAGGGCTCCCCACACTGCCCCTGCCCCGGGCATTAGTTCCGCCCTCCCATTGGCTAGGAACCTGCTGCCGGCTGCTTCTGGGGTGCAGCCTGGTCTGAGGGGCCATGAGAGGCAGGAAGCTGCCTTAGCCCCCCCGCTGCACTGCTGACTGGGAACTGCTCAAGGTAAGTCCTTCCTACATCAGCCCTGCCCCCCACAAAACCGGAGCGCCCTCTACACCCCAAAAGCTCCCCTCCTCGGCCCCACTCCGGAGTCCCCACTCCGGTCAAATGACATCGGGTTGCGGCACCCACAACTTTCTCCAGCTGGGTCATGAGAAAAAAAGTCTGACAGCTGCTGCCCTAGGGCCGCTCAGTCGGGGGATCTTTCCAGCAGGGGGGCAGTGCATCTGGGGTGACATCTTCCCCCCCTCCCCCACCGACTCCACATCAGCACCGGCAGCCGGACGGCTGGGTGGGGGCTGTTGCAGCAGTGGGGTGGGGGAGGAGGAAGGCAGAGAGCCTGGTCGTGGACAGAGCCCCCCACCCCGACTCCAGTCTTGCTGCCTGCCCCCTCCCCCTGATAACCTGCCCGCCCCACTTCCCAGGCCCCATAGTTTGGGAGCCTCCGCCCTGCAGGGACATCGGCTCCATTTGTGAGACCCATTCTGCGGGTTCCCCCTGCCAGCCGGGGAAGGCCGGGTGATCAACTGGCTTTCCCTGAGGACAACGTTGAAACTCGGGGTACAAGGGCCCCCTGCACCAATTTAGTCGGGGCTCAGGCAATCTGCCATGGACACGAGGGACACCCATTGCAACATGGGACTGCTGGCAGCTCACTGCCCGGGTTTGGGGGTCCCGCCTTTGGGTGGGATAGTGGAAAGACAGGGCACCAGCCTCTCCTCCTCCAGCCAGGCCTGCTCCCCAGAGGAGTGGGGTCGGGGCCACTGACTGAGAAGGAGAAAGATGCTCCCCACATCCCCCTCACACACCAGAACCTGTGGGGGTAGATTTTCTGTGCTTCGGCCCCATGGAAGGGCAGTGGGGGGGGGGGGTCCTGGAGCACCCAGCACGGGCTCCCCAATGCTGAGGGGGAGCCCTCAGCCTCAGGGTCCGGAGCCAGGCAAACTGGGGGCCACCTTCGGCCCTCAGGACTCAGCTTCCCCTACACGACGCTCGCCTGCACTGCTCTTGCGGAGGGAACTAGTGTCTCGGGGCAGCTTTGAAAGCAACGCCTGCTCTGAAAGGTGAGCGAGGCCGAGTGACTGGGCCCAAGCTAGAGGATGGTCCCAGGGATGGAAATACCCCTTAAAAATGTTAACCGGTTAAATGATATAATGTTAATCCTTTGACCAGTTAACCAGGGTCTGGATAACCCACAGTGGGCCCTCCAGCCCGGCCAGCCGTGGGCAGACGGGCTGTTCCAGCCCAGCCAGTAAAGGTGATGCTTAGTGGGTAACCGGTTAACCCTTTACATCCTTAGCTGGTCCATGTTCTTCCATGGATCGGGCCCAACATGACTTTTCTCCAGAGGACAACACCCGTGCATTAGTGAGAATCAGGGACCACGACCTCCAGGGTAGGGCACCCGGGTCGGAGGCGTGAGACATATTATTATAACAGGACACCCCTTGGAGAATTGAATTCCGTGAGACCTACCCAGTTGCCCAGAGAGAGAGAAACGGCTCGTTTGCAGCCGCAAGTCCCAAGCTAGCATCTCAAGCACGGGGCGATCTGTTCTCTGCGGCGGCTCGGCGCGCTCCACTCCGCATCGAAACCGGGGGCTCAGTACAGGACTATCAGCGCTCACCCCCTTCTCGTCCAGAGGAGGAATTTGTGACCCTCCATTCAGACGAGACCTCCCCGGGCATCTGCCTTAGGGATCCTGTTCAATCAGTTAACTGCTTAAACGTTATGTTTAACCGATTCACGGCTTAAACACAGACGGGCGGGGAGGACACAGCAGCCCGGCCGGGCCACCGGTTAGCCAGTTAACCATTTACATCCCTAGTGTCCGTACAGCGCCTTGCACCAGTTAGCCAGTTAACCATTTACATCCCTAGTATCCGTACAGCGCCTTGCACCAGTTAGCCAGTTAACCGTTTACATCTCTACTGTCTGTACAGCACCTTGCACCAGTTATCCAGTTAACCATTTACATCCCTAGTGTCCGTACAGCACCTTGCACCAGTTATCCAGTTAACCGTTTACATTCCTAGTGTCCGTACAGCGCCTTGCACCAGCTAGCCAGTTAACCGTTTACATCCCTAGTGTCCATACAGCACCTTGCACCAGCTAGCCAGTTAACCGTTTACAGTCCTAGTGTCCGTACAGCACCTTGCACCAGTTAGCCAGTTAACCGTTTACATCTCTACTGTCTGTACAGCACCTTGCACCAGTTAGCCGGTTAACCATTTACATCCCTAGTGTCCTTACAGCGCCTTGCACCGCTTAGCCACTTAACCATTTACATTCCTAGTGTCCGTACAGCGCCTTGCACCAGTTAGCCAGTTAACCGTTTACATCCCTAGTGTCCATACAGCATCTTGCACCAGCTAGCCAGTTAACCGTTTACATTCCTAGTGTCCGTACAGCACCTTGCACCAGTTAGCCGGTTAACCATTTACATCCCTAGTGTCCATACAGCCCCTTGCACCAATTAGCCAGTTAACCGTTTACATTCCTAGTGTCCGTACAGCGCCTTGCACCAGCTAGCCAGTTAACCGTTTACATCCCTAGTGTCCATACAGCACCTTGCACCAGCTAGCCAGTTAACCGTTTACAGTCCTAGTGTCCGTACAGCGCCTTGCACCAGTTAGCCAGTTAACCGTTTACATCCCTAGTGTCCGTACAGCGCCTTGCACCAGTTAGCCAGTTAACCGTTTACATTCCTAGTGTCCGTACAGCACCTTGCACCAGTTAGCCAGTTAACCGTTTACATCCCTAGTGTCCGTACAGCGCCTTGCACCAGTTAGCCAGTTAACCATTTACATCTCTACTGTCTGTACAGCACCTTGCACCAGTTAGTCGGTTAACCATTTACATCCCTAGTGTCCTTACAGCGCCTTGCACCGCTTAGCCACTTAACCATTTACATTCCTAGTGTCCGTACAGCACCTTGCACCAGTTAGCCAGTTAACCGTTTACACCCCTAGTGTCCATACAGCGCCTTGCACCAGTTAGCCAGTTAACCGTTTACATCCCTAGTGTCCATACAGCACCTTGCACCAGCTAGCCAGTTAACCGTTTACAGTCCTAGTGTCCGTACAGCGCCTTGCACCAGTTAGCCAGTTAACCGTTTACATTCCTAGTGTCCGTACAGCACCTTGCACCAGTTAGCCGGTTAACCATTTACATCCCTAGTGTCCGTACAGCGCCTTGCACCAGTTAGCCAGTTAACCATTTATATCCCTAGTGTCCGTACAGCACCTTGCACAAGTTAGCTGGTTAACCATTTACATCCCTAGTGTCCGTACAGCACCTTGCACCAGTTAGCCAGTTAACCATTTACATCCCTAGTGTCCGTATAGCACCTTGCACCAGTTAGCTGGTTAACCATTTACATCCCTAGTGTCCGTACAGCGCCTTGCACCAGTTAGCCAGTTAACCATTTACATCCCTAGTGTCCTTACAGCACCTTGCACCAGTTAGCCAGTTAACCATTTACATCCCTAGTGTCCGTATAGCACCTTGCACCAGTTAGCTGGTTAACCATTTACATCCCTAGTGTGCGTACAGCGCCTTGCACCACTGGTTGTGGGTTTTGAGGAGACCTCAGAGAGCTACCGAGCTACAATTAAACCAGCGCCGCCTCTCGCAATCGACCAGCGTTTACACGCACTCGGCGTTTCGAGCGGCTTTTTAGCTTCCGTCGGTCCCTAACGGGAGCCTTCTGAAATTCTCCAGCAGGCTTCCAGTCCCAGCAGGCCCGACGGTGCACCGTGTTGGAGAAGGAGAGCCGGCTCCCTCCCAACAGCCGCTTCCCAGTGACTAATTCGCCTGGTATTTGTTTTTGCTCAGCCAGGGAGGCTCTGGGCCTGAGCTGCAGGCAGCGTTGGGAATCCGGCTTCCCCACGCTCACAAGCCTAAGTAAAGTGGGAGGCTCCTGCTTCCTCCGGGTCTGCCTCATTGGACACAGGCGCAAGGACCTGCCCAAAGCGACTCTCAAGTCTCTCCAAGTGCTTCTGTACCAATAGCCCCTCCGACTCAGACCCCTCACCCCTCCATCCCCTAGTGCTGGCTGGTGCCCCGTCGTGGCTGCAGGGGGAGCAGGTGAGCAGTGGGGGGAGCAGGCCTGGCTCAAGGGGGAGAGGCTGGTGCCCTCTCCTTCCTCTATCCCACCCAAAGGCGGGACCCTGATTCTGAGCACTAGCTCCGCTCTCCCACTGGCTGGGAACCTGCTGCTGGCTGTTTCTGCAGGGCCAGGAGAGGCAGGAAGCTGCCTTAGCTCCCTCACTGCACTTCTGCCAAGGGGCTGCTTGAGGTAAACCCCTCCTGCCCCCCCAAAGCCGGAGCCCCCTCCTGCACTCCAAAGCTCCCCTCCTCAGCCCCACCCCAGTCAAATGATGTTGGGTCGTGGGCGCCAATAATTCTCTTCAACCGGGTCATGAGGAGAAACGTTTGAAAATCGCTGCCATAGATCAAAATGCCAGCACACCCTGCCTGTGGCAGACATGGCCAGGAAATGCCCTGTATCCCCCCCCCCCCCCCCACTGGCACAGCTCAAGGGCTCTCTCCACGTCCAAAAAGGATTTCGCCTGCCTTTTACCTTGCCTGTGTCTCCCACGCAGAGTCCCCTCGTGCAACTGGGTCCTCCGAGGCCCCGTTTACGCCAGCTTTAATCACACACCGAGGGGGGAAAGGACTTACTGCAGACCAGACGAACAGTCATGTTTTCCTCGGGCTGCTGCCGCTCCAGTTTCCCCTGGGCTGGCGCACTGAACTACTAACTACACAGAGTCACTGCTCACCACACCCACGGCTCGCTCCCTCCCTCCCCGTGCGAGTTGCACAGTCCCAGGCCTGTGCACGGGGCGAGAGGCACAGGGCCCCGAGAGAGAGACTTACAAAGCCCTAATAAAGGGGAGCATGGCCTTTATTTAATAAAGGGGAGTGTGGCCTCTTTCCCTTCGTTTTCCAGGCGCTTGGAAACCAACACCCTGTCTCCCGAGCACAATGTGTGCCTTCCTGTTAGAGGTCTGTTCGAGACGTGTCAAATAGACGTGAAAGTCACAGAGCGAGTTTCACGTAGCGACACCCTCCTGGCTCGCCACCTCTAATGTCCCCCAGGTATAGCTGTGGCCCCCCGCTCTTTTACTGGCTTGACTCTGGGCCTCATGTGAGTTCCTCAGCTGTTTCTGCTCTGGCCTGGCTTCGTAAGAACAGCACACGCACCAGATCAAAGCACCGGGCGCAAGGCCTTTGCTACACAATGCACAGAGTGTGCTCGGTGTGCAATGAGCTGTGTGATACATTGGCACTGTATATTCCACCCGGCAGCCCATGAGCTTGTCACAGTCACCAGCAATCGGAGATGGGGTTTTTTAACCACACCGCCTCGCCCCCGACCCACCCACCTCCAGCTGGAAATAACCCACCAGAGCCCGCTGCCCAAAAGCCCTTCCACCTTTCTAATCAATCCTGAATTATAAAATCCTTTACCAGACAGCCAGCTGGCCACATGAGTGCTGCTGAACAAAGCCCGTACTGTCCCAGCCTGCTTCAAGGCGTGCTAGAGAGGAGGAACGAAAACTCCAGTTTCTGATCGCCCGGCCGCTCCGATTCACTGGCTTTCTTCCCCGGCTGGACAATTGCAAGGCTCCTAGTACTTACTAATGCAGGAGATTTAGGGCTGATCGATCCATCACTCCGAGGATGCTACTGCATAAAGGAGAGAGCAGAGAAGGATCCAGGCTGGGGGAGCCTTTGTGGAGAATGATTGTTTTACCGGCTTGGCTTCCTCCCTTCTCCCCGGGAATTCCCTGGCTCTTTTCAGCACATGCACCATCATTCACTGTCCACTTCTGCAGAAAGCCCGTCCATATAAGGCATGGGTGTGAATACACACAGCAGGGAACAGTCGTACAGGGCAAAATAGGCCCCTTTTCCTTCCCATCCTACTACGGTCTTGATAACAGCCTCTGATGCGATCCATAAAAGTATGACAGGGGTTTGCAGTGAAATGCAGTGCTCCGAGTCAAGAGAGCTAGGTCTTATTCTTAATTCTGCCATGCATTTCCTGCCAAGTGACTTGACCATAGTTACAGCGGTGCCTCAGTTTCCCCATCTATAAAATGGGGAGAATGGTCCTAACTAAAAGGTGTGCAGAAAGATTTGACTCCAAGGGGCAATGGGACAGAAAGGCATCTTAAGTAGCCTGGTTCTTAGGATCCTAGAATCCTAGGGTTGGTTGGAGACCTCAGGAGTCATCACGCCTTAGAATCTTAGAACACCGACTTAGAATCATAGAATACCGACTTAGAATCATAGAACACCGACTTAGAATCATAGGACACTAGAACAAAGCAGGGCCAAGCCCAACTAAAACATCCCAGCCAGGGCTTTGTCAAGCTGGGACTTCAAAACCTCTAGGGATGGAGATTCCACCTCCTCCCTAGGGAACCCATCCCAGTGCTTCCCCACCCTCCTAGGGAAATCATTTTTTCAGCTATCCAACCTACAACTCACCCCCCTTCTTTTTAGAGGCGAATGTGCTTCCTCTTTGTGCCTGCTCCGGAAGTTTGCGGATGGAGCTTAAGGAGCAAAGTTTGCCTTGGACCAGCTCTTCAAAGCTGCTTTGGAAACATTGTCCAATTGACGCTCTCGGTTTGGCTTAATGAGAAGTCACTTTCCCTGTGGTACACCACCAAGCAGAAGTCTTCTTTCTGGTGCAAGGGATTGCCTTGTTTACTGCTGTGTTTGCGTGCCACGTTTCGGTGTATTGTATGCATGCTCCCTTTCTCAGGCAGGTCTGAGTTTCCAACAGCAAGGCCGCCTTTTAATCAGAGAAGCTCAAAACTCATTATATTAGCACGTCCTGCTGCACTCTTGTGCGATAGCAGACCCATTCTTCACTACTTTAAAAGCAGAAGTTAGTGTCCCTAGAGCTCAGTGAAATTTGAACATAAGAATGGCCAGACTGAGTCTGACCAACAGTCCATCTAGTCCAGTGTCCTGTCTGCCGGCAGGGGACAATACCAGATGCCCCAGAGGGAGGGAATACAACAGGTAATCCTCGCGTGATCCATCACCTGTCATCTACCTCCAGACAAACAGAGGCTAGGGACACCATTCCTACCCATCCTGGCTAATAGCCATTGATGGACCTAACCTCCATGAATCTTTCTAGATCTTTTTAGCCCTGTTAAAGTTCTAGCCTTCATCGCATCCTCTGGCAAGGAGTTCCACAGGTTGGGTGAGCGCTGAGTGAAGAACAACTTCCTTTTGTTTGTTTTAAACCTGCTGCCTATTCATTTCATTTGGTGACCCTAGTTCTTATCTTGTGGGAATAAGCACATCACTTTTCCTTATTCACTT
Organism: Pelodiscus sinensis; assembly: GCF_052426305.1. Lineage (NCBI taxonomy): Eukaryota > Metazoa > Chordata > Testudines > Trionychidae > Pelodiscus > Pelodiscus sinensis. Next base: position 257,088,968 of record NC_143053.1, read on the forward strand.
TTTTCACACCAGGCATGATTTTATAGACCTCTCTCATATCTCCCCTTAGTCTCCTCTTTTCTAGGCTGAAAAGTCCCAGTCTTTTAAATCTCTCTTCATATGGGACCCGTTCCAAACCCCTTATCATTTTTGTTGCCCTTTTCTGAACCTTTTCCAATGCCAATTTGCATCTATCCAGTGCTCTAGGTACCCAAAACAAACTCCTGTGTGCAACCAAACACTATCTGCTATTGTTGGAACTCAGAGACAAAGAAGACCAAGTACCCGACCAGACTTCGCATAGCAATCACGCCTTAGAATCATAGAACACCGACTTAGAATGATAGAACACTAGAACTCGAAGGGACCTTTTGAGGACATCAAAGCCAGTTCCCTGCCCTCCGGCAGGATCTAACACAGTCCTAGCAAGGAAGCAAGGACTTCTCCGTTCTCAATTTCCAAGGAACACGGCACAACCCCTTCCGAAGATGGGAGCTTAAATTCCTAACTCTGCAAGACACTAAAGCATGGATTGAACAGACACGCTGATGTATGGCTTAGTACAACCCCGAATAGCCCATGAAGAGCCCTTCCCCCCATCCCTTTTGCTCCCTTCTCCCTTGGATGGTGATAATGGGCCACTTCACTGTGAACGGCCTCTGGAAATGTGTTAACCAGGGATGCTAAAGCACCTGTCCATTTGCATTTGGCTGTGATGCTCTGGGTTTGTCTGGGCTGCACTTACAGCCCAGCGTCTGGGCAGGGCCAGGCGAAGGGCCGGTTCCTTGCAGTGTAGGCAAAAGACATGAGGATGGGGCTGAAACAGGAGCTCTGTGACCTTCTCACCTGGCAAGATCTGGGATGGGTTCCCTAGGGAGGGGGTGGAATCTCCATCCTTAGAGGTGTTGAAGTCCCGACTTGACCAAGCCCTGGCTGGGATGATTGCGTTGGGGTTGGTCCTGCTTTGGACAGGGGGCTGGACACGATGACTCCTGAGGTCTCTGCCAACCTTGTGATTCTATGACACTAGAGCCCAAATTCCAGCTGGGGTCCAAGTGTCCACACCACAATTAAACAGCCCCATAGTCCAAGCCTGTGTAACCCACACACCTGAGCGGTGTGGGTCACTGTTCCATCTAGTGACATGGAGACCCCTTACAGAGCAAAGAATGAGTCTGCTTTTTACTGCTTGCACTAAGCTCCGGAGGTCGCCGGTTCAATTCCACCTCTCGACGTTACCCCAGCAGCTCTGGATATGGCCCTACTTTCCTGAAGAACGTTTTCGGTAATGATGGAGTTAATCCTCCCCCCCTCCACCTAGTTGGTGCTTTGTTAAGGAAGTTGTTTACAGTTGAAGTTCCTCTCTTCGGTAGGGACCTGTTCTTTCCTGCCCCAGGGGAGAGGTCAGGGTGACTGGAAGGGGCTGTGCTGAGTCAGCACCGGACAGAGCAATTTGCAGACAATCCAGGGACAGCGGCAGACCAGCTCCCTTAACAGGAATAATCTGTTGTTTGAGTTTGGGTTGACGGGTGATGTATTGATTTCCAAGAAGGCCTGAAGGCAGTGGTTCTCAAACTTTTTTTTTTTTTTTTAACAAATCACTGGAAAATTGCTGAGGAACACTTAATGAGCTTTCCAAATGCCGTTTGCTCATTAGCTAATGATCGGAAAGTGCTTGTACGGAAGCGCTATGTGGAAAAACCATGATAGGACTTCATGCTTTTTTTGTTCTGCAACTCATATTTTACTATCAGTAGGGTCTGCTCCCCACCACAACTGGAGAAAGTCACCTCTTTCTCTGGCCACCGCAGCCCTGCACTTTCAAATTCCTCCACCCGTCTCTTCTCATAAAAACCTATGAATGGCCAGACTGGGTCAGACCCAAGGTCCGTCTAGGTCAGTATCCTCTTCCAACAGTGGCCAATGCCAGATGCCCCAGAGGGAGTGAACAGAACAGGGAATCATCAAGTGATCCCTTTCCTGTCACCCATTTCCAGCCTCTGACAAACAGAGGCTAGGGACACCATTCTTACCCATCCTGACTAATAAGAATTGATAGGCCTAACCCCCATGAAATTATCTAGTTCTTTTTGAACCCTGTTAAAGTCCTGGTTTTCACAACTTCCTCTGGCAAGGAGTTCCACAGGTTGACTGTGAACAGAAAACCTTCCTTTTGTTTGTTTGAAACCTGCTGCCTATTCATTTCGTTTGGTGGCCCCTAGTCCTTGTGCTATGGGAACACTGGTTTCACCCCAATGCCTCCCCACCTGCCTCCTATTTCCACCTTCTCACCCCACTTCCGCCTCCCACTTACTCCCCCTAAGGCCGTCATCTCACTTGGCATATGAGGGTCCAGGTACCTGATTAGTGGAGCCACATCTGCCAGCTACTAATTAGGTGGGCAGCCCTTCGTTTTCTCATGTGCCACCACCCAGGTACATGCCTTAGAGGGAACTATCTGTAGACAGCCTGAATTCTTATGGACCACTCGTGGTCCAGGGACCACAGTTGGAGAACCACTCCCTTAAGCCGTAAATCGGTGCGTCAGGGAAAGGCCGAGGTTTGGAGCTGTGCAGAACCAGCACCCCCAACCCCTCCCTGACACACACATAGTGCACAGGATTAATTTGGCTCATTCACAAAGTGGCAGCTCAGGTCACGAAACTGAGACGCCTTCTCCCCCAGCTTCCTCCAAACCCTCCTCCCTCCTCAATACCGGTAGCACTGCATCAGCCACTCTTCCTGCCAGAATGCTTCTGAAGAAAGGGGCGGGTGCGGGGATGGTGTGAGTCACTGACATCCATGTATTTGGGGAAGAGGAAGGAGCAAGGTCATTGCTGTGTCAGATTATGAACCCTGCCTGGTCGGTGTAACCCATACCTGCCGGGGCTCAATCGTGGGAGCCAGGAGACCCAGGAACACCATAGAGCAGTGGTCTCCAACCTTTTTACACCCAAGATCACTTTTTAAATGACAGACCAAGCCAAGATCTACCACCCCGCCCCTTCCTTGAAGCCCCGCCCTCTCTATTCTCCTCTCCATCACTTGCTATCCCCACTCCTTATACTGCTACTTTAAAAAAAAATTCCCACCATTCCTCACAGCTACTCACCTGTGCTGTTGCTCAGTGAGTGGCTGCTCCTCAAATGAGGAAATCTAATGTAAATGTACTGTGCAGGCGCACAGTTCAGAGAGGGCTCAAGAGCTACTCTTAGAGCCTCTGAGATCTACCGGTAGATCGCGATCTACTGGTTGGTGACCACGGCCATAGAGCTATGGCTGGGAACTAGCTGAGGGAGGGTGGAAGCGCAAGCTGACACATTTTCGTAACACTGTTAGGGTAGCTCAAACAAAAAGATTGCGAGCCCTTGCCATGGACCTACAGAAGTGACGTGGATGCATTGGAGAGGGTCCGGCAGAGGGCAACCAAAATGATGAGGGGGCTGGAGCACATGACCTACGAGGAGAGGCTGAGGGATTTGGGCTTATTTAGTCTGCAGAAGAGAAGAGTGAGGGGGGATTTGAGAGCAGCCTTCAACTTCTTGAAGGGAGGTTCCAAAGAGGATGGAAAGAGGCTGTTCTGAGTTGTGGGAAGTGGCAGAATGAGGAGCAATGGTCTCAAGTTGCAGTGGGGGAGGTCTAGGTTGGATATTAGGAAAAACTATTTCCCTAGGTGGGTGGGGAAGCACTGGGATGGGTTCCCTAGGGAGGGGGTGGAATCTCCATCCCTAGAGGTTTTGAAGTCCCGCCTTGACCAAGCCCTGGCTGGGATGATTGAGTTGGGGTTGGTCCTGCCTTGGGCAGGGGGCTGGACTTGATGACTCCTGAGGTCTCTTCCAGCTCTATGATTCTGTGAACACAAGGCTAAAATCTACATGGTCTTGTACTTACCAAAGGCCGGATGGAACCATTAGAATCACCGAGTCTGATCAGAACAGAGACCCGAGAGCCTCGCCTCATAATTCCTGCTTCATCCAAGTCCATCGTGCCTGGCTGAGTACCATTTTGTCTCTTTTAGACAGACCCTCTCTTGACCAGAGGGATTCAAGTGAAGGAACCCAAAGCTGAGGGCTGGCTATATAGAAAGGCCCAGCTGTGGTTGTTCTGAAAGCCCCTTTGGAAGAAAGAGCTTGAAAAGTGCTCTAGGTGGATCCTCTCTAGTCTGGCACCCTTGGGACCTGCCCGGTTCTGAACGAGACAATTTTCAGACCACAGGAGGTCAATATTGTCTAGCAGTGTGACCAACCCTTCCACTGCTTACTGGGCTGTGAGAGGACATTTAGGGGTAAATTAGCACTAAATAACAGCCCAGAACGCTGAGAGCCAGGACTGGGAGCTGTAAACAAACTTTATGGGACCGCGGGAAATTTGGTCACACCCATGGGAAGTGGACATCTGCCCAACTCACATCATGCCGGACCATGGATGTTTCTGGATGAGAGAGTTCTGGACTAGAGAAGTTCAACCTGTGTCAGAAATCAAACAGGAACAGGAGGAGATTGAGCTCGGGGGCGCGAGTTCACTGCTCCCAGGGCATGGTGACCACGTGGAGACTTCAGAAGTGAAGGTGGGAAAAATACATAGCTGGAGTCTTCTTTACTTAGGCCGAGCTTGGTGCCATCTTCACAAAGAGAAGCCAAGGGGAGCAAAATGCTCCTGTTGGCTTCCCATACTCCTCACAACTGTTAGGAGTACTGACACCAACCGGATCCACCCTCTGTGTTCGATTTAGCGGGTCTTAACTAGACCCGCTAAATCAAACACCAGAAGATCAATTTCCGGTGCAGCAAGCAAAGACGAGGCCTTTGAGTTCTGGACAGTTGCCTGAAGTTCTCTGAGGATCTGCTCTACGTAATGATACTTATATTGCTGTCAAGAGACTTTTCTTGTGACCTTTGGCCAGACTGAATAACAGGGGTAGAGATTCAGGGGAACTCACCAAGAGATTTTTTTGACAAGACATTTTCCATCCAAAGATGTCAGTTGATCAAAGCCAAGGCTGTTTCCAGAAAGGGCTGGTTCTGATTAATCATCCACACTTCCCACCAACAATTTCAAAACTAGAAGCTCCATATCCTGGATACGACCCACTTCCACCCTGATATTTAAAGCCGTTTCTAGTGAAGTTGAAAAGGTCAGCATCTGAACAGAAGGTTTCAGTTGCCTTGAGCCAAAAGTTTGGGTTTTTTTCAGTTCATGGGGAGTTTGAAATTGATCGTCCATCCCCATTTGGATCGAGATTTATTGATTTGTTTGTCAGCTCAAGAGTTCTCATGTAAGGAAAACAGTTTCCCCGCCCAGCTCTGGAGATCAGGGTTTTGGAACTGTCATAGACTCCTAGAATCCCAGGGCTGGAAGAGAACTTAGGAATCATCAAGTCCAGCCCCCTGCCCAAAGCAGGACCAACCCCAACTCAATCATCCCAGCCAGGGCTTTGTCAAACTGGGACTTCAAAACCTCTAGGGATGCAAAATACAGGACTATGTAGCACTTTAAAGACTAACAAGATGGTTTATTAGGTGATGAGCTTTCGTGGGCCAGACCCACTTCCTCAGATCAAATAGTGGAAGAAAATTGTCACAACTATATATACCAAAGGATACAATTAAAAAAATGAACACATAAGAAAAGGACAAATCAAATTTCAGAACAGAAGGGGAATGGGGGGGAGGTAAATGTCTGTGAGCTAATGATATTAGAGGTGATAATTGGGGAAGCCATCTTTGTAATGGGTAAGATAATTAATGTCTTTGTTTAAACCTAAGTGTAAAGTGTCGAATTTAAGCATGTCTCAATGACTTGATTACCTGCATCTTGCTTCAAAGACCTTTTCAGACCACACTTGAAAGAGAATCCTCTGAACTGTCATTCATGCTTACCTTCCCCGCTCCCCCATCCCCCTTCTGTTCTGAAATGTGATTTGTCCTTTTCATATGTGTTCATTTTTTTAATTGTATCCTTTGGTATATATGGTTGTGACAGTTTTCTTCCACTACTTGATCTGAGGAAGTGGGTCTGGCCCACGAAAGCTCATCATCTAATAAACCATCTTGTTAGTCTTAAAGTGCTACATTGTCCTGTTTTTTGTTCCAGCTACACCAGACTAACACGGCTACATTTCTATCACTATTCTAGGGTTGCAGATTCCATCCCCTCCCTAGGGAACCCATTCCAGGGCTTCCCCACCTGCCTAGGGAAATAGTTTTTCCTAATATCCCACCTAGACCTTCCCCTCTGCAACATGAGTCCATTGCTCCTCGTTCTGCCATCTGCCACTCATGGGAACAGCCTCTCTCCATCCTCTTTGGAACCCCCCTTTAGGAAGTTGAAGGCTGCTCTCAAATCCCCCCTCACTCTTCACTGTCAAGTGATGGTGGGTGACATTTTGCACACGTTGTCTACATGGTTCAAAGCCTAAACATTGGCAATCAGCATGGACCAGAGCAGCGGTGAGCAACACAAATCCTGTGGGCCGCAGGCAGCCCATCCAGGTTCTATACATGGCCCAGGCGACATTTTGTTTCCTGTTGCCCACGGCCAGCGTGGCCAGATTCCGCCGGTTTTCAGCCATGTAGAGTTTTTTCCTTACCAGTACGACTACGGTGACACGCTCGTAACACGAGGCCACGTGAGAATGTGGTGCGCGCGGATTGCACACAACACTGACGGTGAAAGGCACACACTCCCTCTGCATCCAATCAAAGCGTGGCTATGGTTCAGTCAGCCCCACCCCCCACAAATTCTAGGTGGGCGAAAGCAGTTAGAAAAACTACCCTGTCATGGGAGGCCATCTTGTTGAGCACAAGCTGGCAGCCCACGAGATGGAGGAGGGGCACTCATGTGGCCCACTCACCAGGCAAGGTTGTCCATCGTTGGACTAGACCAGGGATGGGGAAGCTCAGGCCTGGAGGCCAGATGAGATCCCTGGCTTGCCTGGATCCAACCCCACAAGATATCCCTTGTGGCAGATCAAGCTCCCTGCCACCCCACCATGGGGCTGGAGTGCACAAAATCTATTCGCCCGGGGCCCCTCAGGCTCTAGTATGCAAGGGAAATGTGGGGAGTGTCTTTCTCCTCAGTCCGGGGCCACCTCTATGGGTCACCAGCTCCTACCGTCCAAAAAACGGTTCTCCATCTCTGGGCGAAAGAGGTCATGGAGAAAGAGGTCATGGAGCTCACCCTGGAGATGTCGGTTCTATTCCCGACTCTACCACCAACCAGTTATGCGAGTGGGTAAGCCATTTCATCTCAGGGCCCTTCTCCAAGCCGCTTGGTGACCACCTTACTATGAGATTGTCTCATGCACAGTGGGTCTCTGATCTCATTTAGGGCCTCTAGATGCTACTTCATTGGATTATTAGCTCTTCAGGCCAGGACTATGCTAATTAAAGGAGCATCTCTAATAAATAGCAGTATTCATCCGCTAGTGGACCAGACCCTACAGGCATGAGGGATGCAAAGCATCCTAATGATGTTTTTTGTGGTTGTCCCGGGTATTGGCAAACTAGGACTACATTCAGGAATCCAGAGACATTCCCTGTTTTCCCTTAGCAGCTGCAAATTCTGGCTTTGGGGTAAAGGCTGTTTATTCCCCACCCCACCTCCCATGCAAGGGAGTCATCATGGAACCAGAAGCATCTGGGGATGGGACATTGCGAAGTCAGCAAATCCGGTCTTCCCACAGTGCGGTAGGACCAAGTACACCGAGACCACCCGGACCGGTATAAAACCTATTCTGAGAAATTTCCAAAGATGGGGATTTCACCGCCTGCCAGGAAGCCCACTCCAGAGTGGAAACACCCTTGGGCTGCGTCTAGACTGGCAAGATCTTGCTGCCTGTCTACACTGGCCGTGAGTATTTGTTCAAGAACACTGATTTTGTACTGTACAAAATCAGTGGTTCTTGCACAAATACTCCGACGCTCCCACTCAGGGATAAGCCCTCTTGTGCAAGTATTCTTGCACAAGAGGGCCAGTGTAGACAGCCAAGTTAATTTCTTGCACAAGAAAGCCCGATGGCTAAAATGGCCATTGGAGCTTTCTTGCGCAAGACGCCATCTACACTGGCACGGATGCTTTTAATGAAAAAACTTTTCCGTTAAAAGTATTTGTGCAAAATCGTGCCAGTCTAGACGCAGCCTTGGAGTTAGAACGTTTCCTCATATTTCAACAATATCTCCCACGCGGCAGACTAAGGCCACCGCTTCCTGTCCGACCTCCAGAAGCCACAGAGAAGACCTGACCAGGGCCCTGTATACCAGCCCTTAAGATAGTGGAAAGTATAGCAACTTGCTTCCACCCCCTGAGCCCATTCCTCCAAGGTCAGCTTTTCGAACTGGAATGAACATGAACTCTTTGCAGGTTCCCAGGAGTCCCTGTGGCTGCCACCAGGGGGTGCTGTAGCAAGCGAGGACAGAATCTTCAGGGCCACCTAGTGGCTCCTAAGAAGGACCCTGCCCCAACGAGATTCCAATTTAGGTGTCTGAAGCAAACGGATCGGGGTGAGATAAGTGAGGCCCTCAAGTTTTTTTGGACAGTGAGCAGACGTCTCAGTGCATCACCTGGGGAGTGAGCCAGGTTTGCATCTCAGCAGAGGTGAGAGTTTAAGGCGATTAGAGGTACCGAGGGGCCATTTGCAGTGTTGGTGCCCCTGTGCACACTGGCCGCCTGGGAGAAAGCAGGAAATACAAGGGACTAGGCGACTAGCTAACTAGCGGGCGGCAGAGGCACAAGGGAGGTGGACCGGGACTCACAGGAGCAACAAAGCTTGGTCCATGTCTGCCTCAGCACGAGTCGATGTTGCATGCCCCTCCCTGCTCCCCTCCTCCTGCTGGTTCCCCTGCCTTGTGTCAGGCAGAATTCAGTAAGGCAATGAGCGGAGGGTTAGTTACTGGTATTTATTTGGCACTGGGGAGGCCACATCTGGAGTACTGCATCCAGTTCTGCCTCCTCTCCACATCTGCATCCAGTTCTGCCTCCTCTCTCCCCACGGAAAGGATGTGGACATATTGGAGAGGGTCCAACGGAGGGCAACCAAAATGATGAGGGGGCTGGAGCACATGACCTACGAGGAGAGGCTGAGGGATTTGGGCTTGTTTAGTCTGCAGAAGAACAGAGTGAGGGGGGATTTGAGAGCAGCCTGCAACTACCTGAAGGGGGGTACCAAAGAAGATGGAGAGAGGCTGTTCTCAGTGGGGGCAGAAGGCAGAACGAGGAGCAATGGTCTCAAGTTACAGTGGGGGAGGTCTAGGTTGGATATTAGGAAAAACTCTTTCACTAGGCGGGTGGGGAAGCCCTGGGATGGGTTACCTAGGGAGGGGGTGGAATCTCCATCCCTAGAGGTTTTGAAGTCCCGCCTTGATAAAGCCCTGGCTGGGATGATTGAGTTGGGGCTGGTCCTGTTTTGAGCAGGGGGTTGGACTCGATGACTCCTGAGGTCTCTTCCATTTTAGGATTTTGTGAATGAAGGTGTGATAGATGGACTAGTGGGTAAGACACTAACCTGGGACTTAGAAGACAAGTGGTGTGTTCTTGGCAACGCCGCCAACTTCCTGTGAGATGTTGACCATCATGCCTCAGTTTCCCCTCCAACGCCCCCTTCTGCAAAATGGGCGTAGCAGTTCCTTACTGTCCAGGGAGTCTGGAAGACAGAAGCCATGAGGGACTGTGAGGCGCTGCATTATTTATGGCGGGGTCATAGACGTCACCAGATATACCCTGCAAGGCCAAGAAGGTGGCACTTGAGAAGATTGTTATGAAGTACTACACTCCTGCTGCCCTGTGAGGATATTGAAGGGTGTTTGCCACATGGCTGGGTTTCACCTCCACCCAGTAGCGCCCCCGTTTTGTAACTGGGCAAAAAAAAGCCTCTAACAGAGACGAATTTCCTCGAGGCTTCAGCCAGGCTGACAGAGCAGGGTCTGTGCCCAATGCCCCGTCTTGTGCTGTTTCTTAGAGCAGGAGTGGGGAACCATTTTTGGGTCGTGAGCCGCTGACCCACAGAAAAATCAGTTGGGGGGTCGCACACAAGTAAGGAAGAAACCCCCCCCCCCCCACAAAACCAAACCAGCCCTTACGGAGGAGGCCCCCGATGGAAAAGGAGAAAGACCCTCCCCACATTCGCACCAGAGCCTGTCGATTTTGTGTGCTCCCACCCTGAGGTGGGGGGTGGGGGTGACAGGGAGGGGTTGGTGCACCGGCCCAGGCTCCTCGATGCTGAGGGAGAGCCCCACGCCTGGGGGGCCGGATCCTGGCAAGCCAGGGGCAGCCCCGAGGCCTTAGGTTCCCCACGCCGACTTAGAGTAACTATCTACTCACTCACAGCGCTGGGAGGAAACCGTGGGCCACGGAAGCGACCCAGAACGGTAGCTCCCTCCCGGGACAATCCACACCGCTTCCCAAAATCTGCCTCCCACGGCGGCCCAGCTCGGTTTTCTCCTCCGTGCGAGTCCTGCTGGCTGCAAGGGAGCGAGACGCGTCCCTCACCCAGCCACGGGCTGTCAGCCGGGGCTCCACGTGGGCGGAGAAAGAAGTTGTTGACAGAAGCTGCCCTGCACAGCGCCGGCTGTTTCAGCTGCTTTATTGGCTCCCCCCGGCCGTCCCCGGCCTCTCCCAGAGAGCACAGCACAACATTCCTGGCTAACATGGAAACCGCTGGCAGGCCGCCAGAGCTCGGCTGGGCGCCACCTCACTGCTTAGCCAAGCAACTCTGCTTCGAGGGGATTTCAAAGGGAAGCGTCGCTGCAGGACGCGGCGTTCGGGGGCTCTGGATCATTCGACAGGGAAGTGATTCTGAACCCACACGGTTCCGGCAGAGATCATATCATGCCTCTGGGGATCGTTAGGGAAGGAAACGGTCTCTGCGGTGTATCGACAGCCTGGCGGGGTCAGAATTTGCCTGACGAAGACGAGCAGCGACCTCGCACCTTCTCCTTCCGTGGGCGCATTCTAGGGTGAATCCGACGCTGGGGCACATCCTGCCTTTGTTTGTCAACGCGCCTCTCTTGCATTTTAATTTGGGGATTGCCATTTATTTCTGCCTGTCTCGGTCAGTGTGCCTCGCGGCTCCTATTGGCTGCGGTTTGCCGTTTGCAGCCAATGGGAGCCAGTGTGGCTCCGTGGCTCCTGAGCCTGTAAGTCAGGGGGTGGGCAATAATTTTCCTGGGGGGGGGCACTTAATGGATTTTGGTACCTGGTCACAGGCTGGCTCCACCCCTAGAAGGGGCCAGAGGGGTGGGGCTGGGCACTAGCTTCCCCCCAGATTTATCTGGGGCTGGAGCAGGGTTTCCCAACCTATGGGTCAGGACCCAAATATGGGTCGCCATTACATTTCAAAAAGGTCGCCAAGTGTCTCCCCAGGTGACTCTACCCCCTTCTTCCCCCCGTTTTTGAATTGCCTTGGGTCATCAAGTCTTCCTGAATTGTCAGAATGGATCCCCATCTGGAAAAGGTTGGGAACCGCTGGGTTGGAGGCTTTGAATTAAAAACACAGCCAAGGGCTCCCGGCTCCTGGCCCCGCTGCTACCATCTTGCCTGGCAGCCGCTCAGGGTGGCTGTGGATATTTCAAGGGCTCATGGTTCCGGCCCCAGCCAGGGTCGCACCACGACCGTGAGACATTTTAAAAGAATCTTGGTGCATGAGCCACGGCCTGGAAATTCAGTGGCACAGGCAGCAGGATATAAATAGAAAGCAGCCAGATGCCGTCCGCGGGCCAGATCAAAGTGTTAGGTGGCCGGATCCGGCCCCTGGGCTGCATCTTTCCCATCCTTGCTTTAGATAAACAAGCCAGAGCGGCTCGTTAGCAGCCTTCTCAAAGTGGGCCGACACTGGTCCAGGTAGCATCTTTATCTCCCCCTGCTTCCAGTACATGAGTTCTTCCGCCTTCCTTCTCACAGCATCCGGGAGAGAAAGCAAAGCACTTATCCCCACTACCACCAAAGCACAAACAGGCAAAATCAGTGTTTCTCAACCAGTGGTACAAATACCCTTAAAAGTACTCCAGAGAAGACTGGGGGGTACATCGACACAATCGAAATTTGGAAAAAAACTGAATTTTGGTTGTACGTTTTACAGCACTTTATTATTTTTTATTTTTTACACCCAAAAATGTCATCATCCACCTGGCTACGATTAAGTTGTTTAAACAAATGTGTTGCAATGGTAGAAACAAATTTTGTGTATGTGAAAACTGTAGGAATTAGGGGTACTTCCGATTTTTTTAAAGGGGGATAATTTATAAAAAAAGGTTGAGAAACACTGGGATAAATGACTTGCCCTCACACATGCAGCCAGGCTGGGCAGAATTTGTTTATTATTTCAATGAATATCAACGTTTGAAAAAAGTCTACCAATTTCACACTTCACGGTTGCAAGATAAGATAAGTAGGGGACTACCAGATTTGCAGCCTTGAAAAAAAGAGTAGTAGACTATGTCATCTGATCTTTCTGTGTACTTTTACCCCATCAGCTCATAGCATTTCTCAGACTAGGGGTCCTGACCCATAAGGGCCTATTGCAGGTGAGGGGTCACAGTATTGCCACTCTGACTCCTCTACAGTTTTCAGCACTGGGAAGGGCAAGAATGAGGCAGCAGCTGGCACCCAGCTCTGAAGATAATACTTCTGCCAGCAGCGGGCAGAAGTAAGGGAGGCAGGTAACATACAACTGTATGGACACAGCTGCCAATTCTGCTATTTATACCCCAATCAACCGGCAAGCAATGTGAGATTTTCCTGTGTTTTATGGGGTCAGACAATAACTCCTGACAGAAGATTGTGATGGTCACAAAGTTAAAGCTTTATACCCATTAAAACATAATGTCCATCTCTTCACAAAACGGAAGAATGATGCTGTCACGATCGATATTCCGGAGTTTGATTTAACGAGTCTAGTTAAGACTCGCTAAATCAAACTCAGAGGGAGTCCTCAATGATATTTGGTACTCCTGCTCCTGTGAGGAATAAGAGAAGCTGAAGAGAACATTTGCTCCCATCAGTTTCCCATTGTGGGGATGGTGGGCAGACTAGAAACAAGGTACGTTGACTCCAACTACATAATTAATGTAGCTAGTGTTGTGTATCTTGATTCGACCTTCCCTTGTAGTGTAGACCCGGCCAATGTCAACATTGCATGTCAAAACACACAAATTGAATAGCCAAAATAATCAGTTCCCAGCAGCATTTCTATTACGTTGTCTGTCATTAAATTGCCCTCCTCAATGGCGATGTTTTCTCAAGGTGGGTACGGTGAAACCGACATTTGCCGGTAACAATCAGATCGTTCCAAGGCTATCTGCAGCAAAGGAGGGACTTGGCTCTGGTCCCAACTTCCTCATTTTCCCCTGATGGCATTTAAATCGTTGCTTAATCCTTATGTGCTCAGCTGTGAGATATTATCCGGTACCTGGCGGAGCTGGTTGGAAGATCGCCAACGGAACAAACAGCAGAGAACAAAAGCGTCAAAAACCGAAACATTGTGCATAGAACAGAGGTGAGCAACCTGTGGCCCGAGGGACACCTGCATCCCACTGGGGTTCCATGTGTGGTCCTCCAGATATTTTGTTTACTGCTGTCCGTGCACAGGGCTGACAGATTCCGCCGGTTTCTGTCCGTGTCGGTTTTTCCCCATCGATATTACTAAAGGGACACGTATGTAAAGCAAGGGCACATGACGTGCGCCTTGTGAGTAACCCACACGTCTAGTGTGGTTCACTGTCCCGTGCAGTGGCACTTAGACCACGTACAACAAGAGGTGAGAGCAAGGGAACTCGACAGCTTAAACTGAGAGCCAGCTGGCTTTATGGCTCAGGTAGTGAAAGCTCCTACACTAAGATCCTGAGGTTCTAGGTTCAAATCTGCCTGGTGGAAGTTACATGTGCAGATTGCACACAGCAGAGTGCTGCTATGAATCCATCTGCAAATTCTAGGTATGTGAGTGTAGTGAACAGTGCTACCCTATCCTGGAAGATTAGCTTGGTTAGGGTGATCTTGCAGCCCACTGAGATGAAGGAGGGCTGCTTGTAGGGCCCATGCACTAGCTTAGGTTGCCTCTTGCTGGCACAGACTATTCTGTTGCAGTGGAACCCCATGTAAGGCTCTGTTAGTGTAACCCACACACCTACTCTACTGGGTGGGGTGCCCTGTCCTATGGAGTGACACCAAGACCACTCACAGAGAGAGCAAGAACGTGACTGCTCCACAGCCTTAGCTGAGCACCTGCTGGCTTTTGGCTCAAGCTATAGGGGTGCATGCGCTAAGCTCCAGAGGTCCCAGGTTCAGTTCTTCCTGTCAGTGTTATCCTAGCTCGTGGGCTTCCCACCTAGGAAGAAGACAGGGGTCCCATGTTGCTCACCTCATGGACTGCCAAGCTCTCAGCCTCCCCCCCCCCCCCCCCCCCGTGGAGGCAGGATTTTTGGTGCTCTGAGAAAAGAGAATTCCGTTTCCCTGCCCGGCGAGACGAAGGGCATTCCCTTTGGTTTTTCACCAAGGGGTTACACCAGATTCAAGAGATGACAGCAAGTTTGAGTACTCTCTGTGGCTTCACTCAGAACATTCTGCCCACACTAATAGGTGCTCCTCATAGCGGACCCATGGGTCTCTGAGGGTACGTCTAGACTACAGGGGTTTTTTTTTTTCGAAAGGGGATATGCAAATTCAGCACGAATTTGCATATCGTCTTCCGATCACTTCTTCGAAAGTGGGTTTTTCGAAAGTGAAAGTAGTCCGGATGTGGATTTTGCAGGAGTAGTCCCTCTCATACAAATTTTGTACAGCACCTTGCATGCCCACCGTCACTTTCCCAGCAATATTTTTAAGACTCTTAAGGATATGTTCTTCAGCAGAGCTAATTGAGCAGTACCGAGGAAGAGTGGAGCCCATGAGACCCCTGCAAATCAACCCCCGAGTTTGTTATGTTTGGAAATTACTTTGGTGAACATCAGTCTCACGAGTCCATTGCTGAGGGAGAGGGGGGAAAGAAATGAGTGAAAATAACCACTCTTCTGTGTAGCAACCAAGACACTAGCACTGAGGCCTAGTGGCTAAAGCACAGCCCTGGGATGTGAAAAACCTGGATTATGTTCTAGGCGCAGTCACTGGTTTAGGACAAGAAGCAATGGGCTTAAACTGCAGCAAGGTAGGATTACGGTTGGATATTAGGAAAAACTTCCTACCTATCAGGGTAGTGGAACCCTGGAATAAATTGCCTAGGGGGGTTGTGGAATCTCCGTCACTGGAGATATTTAAGAGCAGGTTGGACAGACACCTGTCAGGGATGATCTAGACGGTGCTCGGTCCTGCCGTGAGGGCAGGGGGCTGGACTCGATGACCTCTCGAGGTCCCTTCCAGTTCTAGTGTTCTATGCCAGCTATACCTGGGTGAAGTAGAATAGTGATAGAAATGTAGCCGTGTTAGTCTGGTATAGCGGAAACAAAAAACAGGACTATGTAGCACTTTAAAGACTAACAAGATGGTTTATTAGGTGATGAGCTTTCGTGGGCTAGACCCACTTCCTCAGATCAAATTGTGGAAGAAAATTGTCACAACCATATATACCAAAGGATACAATTAAAAAAATGAACACATATGAAAAGGACAATTCAAATTTCAGAACAGAAGGGGGTTGGGGAGGGAGGTAAATGTCTGTGAGCAAATGATATTAGAGGTGATAATTAGGGAAGCTATCTTTGTAATGGGTAAGATAATTAGCGTCTTTATTCAGACTTGAGTGTAAAGTGTCGAATTTAAGCATGAATGGCAGTTCAGAGGATTCTCTTTCAAGTGAAGTCTTAAAAAGCCTTTGAAGCAGGATGCAGGTAATCAAGTCGTTGAGACAATGTCCTTTCTGGTTGAAATGGCAAGAAACTGTTTTTTCTTTTTGATCCTGTCTGATATCTGTTTTGTGGGCATTGATCCTTTGGCGAAGTGTCTGAGACGTTTGTCTCTTGAAGTAGAGTATGTTACGTTTGACAAAGATACAGCAGGACCATTTTATTCCAACAGATTGGAGTCTAGCGGAGACTGTTAGGAATAATAAAGTTCTTACACCTTAAGGGTTCCTAAAATCCAGGGGGGAGCGGGGGAAGTGAGCCACCTTGGGCCGCGACTGCACTTTTGCTGTTTTATTTCCTGCCTCGTCACTGCCACCTCGTGTCTCCTCCTGGTAAGGCAGGAAACGCCGCTCCAGAAAATTTCCCACCCCCCTTCCCAGCCCAGGGCTTGACTCCAACACTCCCAGCATGCACTTCCTCGGATGCTAACCACACTGCTGTCTGCTGCACTGGGCACATCCTAAGCACCAATGTGGCTGGCAGCAAGGGAGTGGGTATTTCTGGCTTTCTCTCATATTACATTCAGTGCAGGCCCGCGGACGGGGGAGGAAGAGGCTCAAAGACGGTAGTTGCCTCAGGGTCCAATGATTCAGAAGGCTCCCTGCTGTTGCTACTGTGGTGCCAGCCAGAGCCCCTGGCCTTTTAAGTGGCTGCCGGAGTGCCGCTCTTCTTGCTCCGCATGGCTGTGAGGGCTGAGGGGAGGTTTGAGGGCAGCCCCTTGCTCTGGACGGCCAAACCCCTTCCACCTGAGGCACCTCCCCAGACATAGAGCCACCCCCCAAACACACACCTTGCCTGGGGGGCCACGGAAGCTGCCCCCCCACTTAACGATTTCCTTCCTCCACTGCTCCCAGCGCCATCGATCAATCACTAGCGCAGACACGGGCAGACCAGTGTGTCTAGATTTTTTTTAAAACACACCCGAATATATGGAAATATTTCCTGTTGTGCTTGATCTAGAATCAGGGACCTCTGTAATGCAACTGCGCCGTCACCCACTTGGCTAGAACCCACGGAGACGTGAGTGCGGCAGCTATGAGAAATGACACCTGGCCACTAACACCCCCACCTCAGCCATTAACCCCCCCTGGCCACTAACGCCCCCACCTCAGCCATTACCCCCCCTGGCCACTAACCCCCCCACCTCAGCCATTAACCCCCCCGGCCACTAACGCCCCCACCTCAGCCATTACCCCCCCCGGGCACTAACCCCCCCACCTCAGCCATTAACCCCCCCGGCCACTAACGCCCCCACCTCAGCCATTACCCCCCCCGGGCACTAACCCCCCCACCTCAGCCATTAACCCTCCCCAGCCACTAACCCCCCCATCTCAGCCATTAACCTCCCCGGGCACTAACCCCCCCGCCTCAGCCATTAACCCTCCCTGGCCACTAACCCCCCCACCTCAGCCATTACCCCCCCCGGGCACTAACCCCCCCACCTCAGCCATTAACCCTCCCTGGCCACTAACCCCCCCACCTCAGCCATTACCCCCCCCGGGCACTAACCCCCCCACCTCAGCCATTAACCCTCCCTGGCCACTAACCCTCCCACCTCAGCCCCAGCCACTAACACCCCCATCTCAGCCATTAACCCTCCCCAGCCACTAACCCCCCCACCTCAACCATTAACCCTCCCCGGCCACTAACCCTCCCACTTCAGCCATTAACCTTCCCCGGCGACTAACCCTCCCACCTCAGCTCCAGCCACTAACACCCCCACCTCAGCCATTAACCCTCCCCAGTCACTAACCTCCCCACCTCAGCCATTAACGCCCCCCGGGCACTACCCCCCCCCCCGCCTCAGCCATTAACCCTCCCCAGCCACTAACCCTCCCACCTCAGCCCCAGCCACTAACACCCCCATCTCAGCCATTAACCCTCCCCAGCCACTAACCCCCCCACCTCAACCATTAACCCTCCCCGGCGACTAACCCTCCCACCTCAGCCCCAGCCACTAACACCCCCATCTCAGCCATTAACCCTCCCCAGCCACTAACCCCCCCACCTCAACCATTAACCCTCCCCAGCCACTAACCTCCCCACCTCAGCCATTAACCCTCCCCAGCCACTAACCCCCCCACCTCAGCCATTAACCCTCCCCAGCCACTAACCTCCCCACCTCAGCCATTAACGCCCCCGGCCACTAACCCTCCCACCTCAGCCATTAACCCCCCCGGGCACTAACCTCCCCACCTCAGCCATTAACCCTCCCCAGCCACTAACCTCCCCACCTCAGCCATTAACCTCCCCGGGCACTAACCTCCCCACCTCAGCCATTAACCCTCCCTGGCCACTAACCCTCCCACCTCAGCCCCAGCCACTAACACCCCCATCTCAGCCATTAACCCTCCCCAGCCACTAACCCCCCCCGCCTCAGCCATTAACCCTCCCCAGCCACTAACCTCCCCACCTCAGCCATTAACCCTCCCCAGCCACTAACCTCCCCACCTCAGCCATTAACCTCCCCGGGCACTAACCCCCCCGCCTCAGCCATTAACCCTCCCTGGCCACTAACCCCCCCACCTCAGCCATTAACCCTCCCCAGCCACTAACCTCCCCACCTCAGCCATTAACCCTCCCCAGCCACTAACCTCCCCACCTCAGCCATTAACCCTCCCCGGCCACTAACCCTTCCCCCCCAACCTCAGCCATTAACCCTCCCCAGCCACTAACCCCCCACCTCAGCCATTAACCCTCCCCAGCCACTAACCTCCCCACCTCAGCCATTAACCCTCCCCAGCCACTAACCCCCCCACCTCAGCCATTAACCCTCCCCAGCCACTAACCCTCCCACCTCAGCCATTAACCCTCCCCAGCCACTAACCTCCCCACCTCAGCCATTAACCCTCCCCAGCCACTAACCCCCCCACCTCAGCCATTAACCCTCCCCAGCCACTAACCCTCCCACCTCAGCCATTAACCCTCCCCAGCCACTAACCCTCCCACCTCAGCCATTAACCCTCCCCAGCCACTAACCCTCCCACCTCAGCCATTAACGCCCCCCGGCCACTAACCCCCCCACCTCAGCCATTAACCCCCCCGGGCACTAACCCCCCCATCTCAGCCATTAACCCTCCCCAGCCACTAACCTCCCCACCTCAGCCATTAACCCTCCCCAGCCACTAACCCCCCCGCCTCAGCCATTAACCCTCCCCAGCCACTAACCTCCCCACCTCAGGCATTAACCTCCCCGGGCACTAACCCCCCCGCCTCAGCCATTAACCCTCCCCAGCCACTAACCCCCCCACCTCAGCCATTAACCCCCCCGGGCACTAACCTCCCCACCTCAGCCATTAACCCTCCCCAGCCACTAACCTCCCCACCTCAGCCATTAACCCTCCCCAGCCACTAACCTCCCCACCTCAGCCATTAACCCTCCCCGGCCACTAACCCCCCACCTCAACCATTAACCCCTCCCGGCCACTAACCCCCCACCTCAACCATTAACCCGCTCCGGCCACTAACCCTCCCACCTCAGCCATTAACCCTCCCCAGCCACTAATCCCCCCCACCTCAGCCATTAACCCTCCCCGGCCACTAACCCTCCCACCTCAGCCATTAACCCTCCCTGGCCACTAACCCTCCCACCTCTGCCCCAGCCACTAACACCCCCATCTCAGCCATTAACCCTCCCCAGCCACTAACCCTCCCACCTCAGCCATTAACCCTCCCCGGCCACTAACTCCCCCACCATTAAGGCTCTGCTCCCTGAAATCTGGGGCTAGGCTGGGTTTTGCCTGGCTCCTGCTACCAGTAGAGCAGCCTCAGGGCTGCTCTGCCTTATGCCAGGTTCCCATGTTGGCCCTGGGCAGCAGAGAAGGCCACGGTGCACTGCCCTCTAGATACATCCCATTATTCAGGGGCTGGGGGAGCAGGGCTGATGCGCCTTCCCCCCCCCAGCTCCACACTGGCCAGGAGTGTCTGAGCTCAGAGGGAATTGGGGGCGGGGGGGTGGCCTGGCCATCTCCTTTAGAGCCCGTTTCTGCTGCCAGGGTGGTGGGGATCTAGTGTAAATGGACAGAGTGAGGGAGAGGGGATGGGGAAGGTGATGGAGAACCAGGGGTGGGCAGGGGGGTTCTCTCTGCTGGGATCTTTCCCAGCTCTGCCAGCTTGTGGCCATCCCCATTTTAGAGTCTTTTAAAACCCATCTGCATGCTGCCGCTAGGGTCAATGGCCTGCCATTGAATGGGACTAGATGGGGGCAGCCAGCAGGGGGCAGCGTGTCCCTGCCCTGCAGGATCCCCTCTGCTTGGCCCAGCAGCTGGGTTCCCCCTAGTGCACGGGGGGGGGGGGGGGTGAGGGGGGGGATCACGGAGCAGACACACCCGAGCTGGGGTTACCTGCTGGGCCGGGCCGGGTTGTACCATTGGGATATGAAATGCACAAGGCAGGTTCTGAATTTTGTGACCCTGGAGTCTCCCCTCCTGGGGGTGTTGCTGTATCTCTGTTCCCGGCTCCGCTGCTCTCAGGGGCTGCCAGGGTCTGACCCTTCTCGGATGCCAAGTGGGAAAGTGCAAAGCAGCGTGGGAGTGGGAGCGAGGGGACTGGTCCGTGTAACGGGGAATTGTTAGGTGGGAGAACCGGCAGAGCCCTGTGGAGACCCACGGCCAGGTTCAATGCCTGTCCAGCCCCATCACCTGTGCTATACATGGGCTTTAGAGCAGCCCCAAAGCAACTGGGTCTAAAAAAGAGGCTCAGAGCAAAAGTCAGTGGGGGGTTGGTGTCTAAATCCCTTGGGCCCTTTACAAAGCCACCCCGTGGTCACCTCTATATGAGTTATTCAACTGCACTGCTGCAGTACACAGACTGCGAGGGGCTCTGACTGGAATTAGCCACCCTCCTCCTCCGTGAGGCAGGGCAGAGCTGTTAACCGTATTGCACAACGGGGGAAACTGAGCCACACCAAGTGCTGTGAGGTGGCAAGAACCAGATTGGAGGAGTTCATGCCCTGGCCTCCTTGTGGCACCACTCTGTGCCTTTTCCACCCAGGCTCAGGGTGGGGCAACCCCTTCCTGTGGGTCTCTATGAGCTGGGCTTTAGCCCTGCCCCTCACCATGAGGCCACGCCCCCTACTCCTCTTCATCCCCCATGGGGCCCGGTCCCTCCAACTGTCCTAAGTGGCCGGACATGGGCAGGAAACGATTTTCCAAACGATCCATCTGGTAGCAGAAAAGCCGCCTTTCTTCTGCCTTGGTCCGGGAGAGAAAACTTTATCGAGATCGTGTTGGAAACGGCTCTTTCTTCGATTACTGATTCCCTTCCCTGTCTTTTCTTTGGAAGCACAATTTCTCCCCCCACCCCCGTCCGTCTTTCCACTGCCCCCTCTTGGAAGCTGATTGGCCAGGAAGGAGAGGTGGGGAAAGAAAAAAGGAGAGAAGTAAAGATTTAAGAAAATCCACAGGGGGAAAATCGTACCCCTCCAACTGGAATGTCTCCCCCAAAATAAATCATGAAAGAGAAATCCTGCCCCACCCCGAAAGACACTTCAAACCATGAAGGAAACGTGAACATGAAAAACACAAACAACCCCTTCAGCTGGATGTGAGAACCAGGCTGGCTGAGAGCTGACCAGGATCATCCCACGAATCATCCACACCTTAAGTGTGTTTTTGTGCAAGTAAATCATCAGAACAGAGGCCTTTTGCCAGTAGAGTTATTCCTCTCCCCACAAGGAATAACTTCTTTTTGTGCTACAGCTCTTGCTCAAAAAGGCAGGGGTGGATGCTCCGGAGGGGTTTTGCACAAGAAACCCCTATCAGCAAAAGCACAGGAAATCAGAGCTTTCTTGCGCAACAGCCTCCATGCAATGTGAATGCTCTCTTGCACAAAAGCACATTGCTTTTGCCATGTGCTTTGAGATGTGGATGCGCTTTTGCGCAAGGCATTTTTGTGGAAGATCTCTTCTGCAAAAGGCTTCTTGTGCCGAAACCCTGCAGTGTAGATGAAGCCACAAAGAGGAATACAGGAATGCCGAAATAACAAGTCCGTTTTTTTGGAAACGGTCTGAAAATGCGGACGCGTTCCATGGACCCAGCATCGCTTTTCGCTCTGCAGTGTAGACGCAGCCTGAGTCCAGAATACGGATCTTTTCCCAGCTTAGTTCAAACCACTTTCAGCCAAGCGTGGGCTTGAGATCAGATGTGACCTGCCAACGTACAGCGGCAACGCCTTTGGGAATGAAAGATGCTGCCTGAATTAGCTAGCGACAGTCCGGCTTACACACAGCTTGGCGTGCTGCCCGTCTGCTTCAGCAAAAAGACATTCTAACAAGCAGGCGGGAGAAAACAAGGCAGGGGCGCTGGAATCAGCCGTCAGCTGTTCGGAAGCAGGGGCAAAAATCTACAAATAGCTATCCTCTTCAGGCAGTGGGGGCTGGCCGCCGGTCGCCACCTTGCTGGCCAATTTGGAGCTCCAAGCACCACCGCCCAAAGCATCCTGTAAGTGACACCGATCTAATTAATTCATGACTCCCCCGGGCCGGCTCTGCGTCTGCTGGCCTGGAAAGCAAGGCAGCCCCGGGCGGAATAGAACTGCGCATAGCCACTTCTTCCAGAGGCGCTGCTGGCTATCAATCACCCCTCCAGTCCACAGAGCAGGCCGGGGAGAGACAGGCGGAGGAAATAAGATGGCGTGGGCGCTGCATCCCCTCTGCTGGCGCAGGGGCTCTGCCTTCCTGCTGTCTTACTCCCGAGCTGCCATGAGCCAGTTAATCGAGGTACGAGAGGGGCCCCTCTCCTCGGGGATGGGGTGGGGGGTGTCCGACGGTGCAGGTGGCAGGTTTCTGGCTCTCCTTACATGTTACCCAGGGAGGACCAGCGTGGAGGATTTAAGGTAGCGCTGAGGAGTTCGAGGCGGGCTTGGCTGAGGCGCAGGCCTGTGCTAGAGGCACGGCTGTACATTTAAGGTGGCCAACAGTCAACGAAGAGTTACCAGCCTCTTGCCAGTGGTGAAAGGTTACAACTGACTGTCTTGGTCACCCCTGATTTGCCTGAGTCCCTCTCGGGCATCCAAAGGGACGCAGCTAAGAGCATCTTTCTGTATCCATCCTTCTCTCTCCCTCCACGGCATCCTCTCCTCTTTTCCTTCAGCGCCCCACACAATTTCACCCTCTCTCTCCCCACTGGCCCCAGCCAAGCCTTCCTCTCCCCCTTTCCCTAAGAATGGCCACTTGCTCTTCTCTGGAGCCAGCTGAGTCGCCCCCCTCTGAGCCCTTCACTATTCACCCCCCAGCTTATTTGCTTCTTTCCACCCCAGGGGCAGGGGATAATCCCCCACTCCAGAGCCTCTGAGGCTCTGGCAGCCGCCCCATGGCTCTCTGATAGGCCCTGCAGCCTGGCCTCCCCTTGCATCCAGCTCAGGTTGCTCACAGCGCCTCCTGCTGGCCAGGTGTTCACCTGGGCAGACAGCCCTGAGAGCTCCCTGTGGGCAACTCCTCATCCTCTCGGCCAGTGTTTCTCAACCTTTTTTTTTTTTATAAAGTACCCCCTTTAAAAACATATGATAACTACCCCCTTTAAAAATATTATAAGTACACCCAGTACCTACAGTTTTCAGACACACAGAATTTTTTTCTACCATTGCAACACATTTGTTTAAACAACTTAATCGTAACCGGGCAGGCAATGGCATTTTTGGGTGTAAAAGGTACAAACGTAATAAAACGCTGTAAAACTTAAAACAAAAATTCCATTTTCTCCAAATTTCAGTTGTGTTGACGCACCTCCTAGACTTCTCTCGAGCTCCCCTCAGGGTACTCGTACCACTGCTGTAGGCCACCCCAAACACAGCTGGAGGGGGAGGAGAACACGCCGAGGAAAAGTCACTGCTCACGCCTACCAACGGGGAAGCCGTGGAGATCACTGACCGTTGGTTGGGAACAGCGTGTCCTGCCCTAATGGACAACCTTAAAATAACTGCCGCCAGCCTAGCCGTTCTCAGTCACCGCTGGCTAGTCTGTGCCAACAGCCTCCCAATCTTAAGAGTCCCTGGTGGGCAAAACAAGCCTGTTTCTCTGGTGGATATGCCACCCGCTCCACCAGAGTCTGAACGAGGAACCTCTGAGTGACCTACAAGAGCTAAGGTCCACACTGGGGAGGCTGTAATGCTGGCTCTGTGGTGTGGTCACAGAGGGCATGTCCACACTAGGAAACTATTTCGAAATACCTACATTTGTAATAATAACTCCTGAAATAACAAAATGGAACTCGTGTGTCCCCACTATGGGGGCGCCTCGAAATAAGTCCAAGGCTGGCTCTGTTCATGTGAACGCGCTACCTCAGACTTAGAAGCATTGGCATCTAAGAGCCCGCGCTAACGCTATTTCGAAATAACTATTAGTGTGATTCCCCGAGGAAAGCAGGAGTACAGATTTCAAAATAACCAGGCTGGGTAGTGGACGTTCCACTTAGAAATTCGACCGACGGGAGGTTATTTCAAAATAAAGCCCTAGTGTAGACTAAGGATGTTAAGTAACGGTTAATTGACTAGTTGAGTAGTCGATGGAATTTCCATCAACTACTCGACTAGTTGATAGGCACGTCTGCATTCCTCCTTTGAAATGTACAAGAGCCCCAGTAGGAACTCTGCGTGCAGCCCAGGGCCAGGGGGAAGTCCTGCTGACTCTGGGCTGCATGCAGGTGTCAGCTTTGAAATGTACAAGAATCCCCAGTGGGGGGGTCTTGTGCATTTCAAAGCGGCAGTGCAGCATGGAGCCTGGGGTCAGCGGGGGACTCTGAGTCCCCCACTGACCCCGGGCTCCATGCATCACTGCCGCTTTGGAATGCCATATGGAGCCGGGGTCAGCTGGGGATTCCCCAGCTGATCCCGGGCTCCGTGCGGCATTTCAGAGGCAGCAAGTGGGGGGGTGGGGGGTAGGAGGGTGGGAGGAATTGACTAGTTGACTAACTATCTGATAAGCATTTGTTTATCTGATAGTCGACTTGTCAACTAGTCCTTTAACATCCCCAGTGTAGACCAGGGCAGAGAGGCTCATTGACCAGTGGAAAACCTCAGCGGGGAGGTCGTGTTAGTCTGTGTCTGGAAAAACAACGAAGATTCTAGGCTACATCTACATGGCATGATTACTTTGGAAATGCTTCAAAACATCTTATTTCAAAGTAGCACATCTACACTACAGGGAAGTCTGGAAATGAGTCCAAGGCCGGCTCTCCTAGGGTGTGTCTAAACTACATGCCTCCGTCGACGGAGGCATGTAGATTAGATAGATCGGCAGAGGGAAATGAAGCCGCGATTAAAATAATCGCGGCTTCATTTAAATTTAAATGGCTGCCCCGTTCTGCCGATCAGCTGTTTGTCGGCAGATCGGGGCAGTCTGGACGCGACGCGCCGACAAAGAAGCCTTTCTTGATCGGCACAGGTAAACCTGGTTTCATGAGGCATACCTGTGCCAATCAAGAAAGGCTTCTTTGTCGGCGCGGCGCGTCCAGACTGCCCCGATCTGCCGACAAACAGCTGATCGGCAGAGCGGGGCAGCCATTTAAATTTAAATGAAGCCGCGATTATTTTAATCGCGGCTTCATTTCCCTCTGCCGATCTATCTAATCTACATGCCTCCGTCGATGGAGGCATGTAGTTTAGACACACCCCTAATGTGGATGCACTACCTCGATTTAGAGCCCCAGGAAGCACAGGGGAGTAATTACTTTGAATGGCCTGGGGGAGGAGCGATTTCAAAATAGCAGCAGTGGCACGTCCACACTAATGCTAATCTGAAATAGCAATTTTGGAAGAGTTGTTATTCCTCGTGGAATGAGGTTTACAAACGAATGCCAAAATAAGCTGCCCGCTATTTTGAAATTATTTCGAAATAACGGGCTAGCTGTGTAAATGCTCACATAGTTATTTTGGAATAAGGGACGTTATTACGAAATAACGCAGCTGTGTAGAGGCACCCTTAGAGATGAACAGCTCCATTAGGGCATACGCTTTCGGGGATAAGACCCACTTCATCAGATGTATCGGAGGGGATGTTACAGAAGCCGGGGTATCTATAAGGAGGACCTTGCTTGTGTAAATGAAACTAATCAAGTCACAGCATTTTGTGAGGAGGTGTGACCAGTTAATGCACTACAAAGGCAATTTCCCCTCTCTGGATATTCACATCTCCACATTAACCGCTGTGAATGAAACACATCTCCCCTGACTTGATTAGCTTCATTTACACCAGCCTCAACGACTGTCGCTATCATGTAACCACGTGAAAGTTTCAGAGGCACTTCTCAGACATCAGTGGAGTCAGCCCACATTTATACCAGGACGGTGGCCATGCCCAGGGGGGTTTCGGACCACCCACAGGTAAACTTTGAAAAGATTCTAGCTATTACGGGGACAGAAAACCCATACGGCCTTGCTTCAGATAAGCCTGGAGAAAGCTCTGGCCCTACCTGACCCTCTTATTGGGACCAACTGCACCTACTCAAAAGCCGATTGTGTCTGCCTGTGTCTCCCTGATCACGCCTGTTTTGCCTGCGGGTGCATCACTAATTTGCACATTTGCCTTACCACTCCCAGCCCAGGGCTTTGTCCCTCCCTTTGTGCTTCTGACCTGGACCTTTTTCTTCTGGGGTTCCAAATAGGGTGTCTCTGAAGCTCTGAATGTGTTTTCTCAACTAGGGAAAGTATGTAACTCATGCACCTGCTGAGTGTGGTGTGCTGTCCCACGTAGTGGCGTGTTTTCTTCATGCAGCGCACAGTCAACCTGTGGAACTCCCTGCCAGAGGATGTTGTGAAGACCAGGACTTTAACAGGGTTAAAAAAGAACTAGATAAATTCATGGAGGTTAGGTCCAGCAATGGCTGTTAGCCAGGATGGGTAGGAAAGGTGTCCCTAGCCTCTGTTTGTCAGAGGCTGGGAATGGGTGACAGGGAAGGGATTACACAATGATTCCCTGTTTTGTTCACTCCCTCTGGGGCATCTGGTATTGACCACTATTAGCAGACAGGATACTGGGCTAGATGGACCTTTGGTCTGACCCAATATGACTCTTCTTATGTTCTTAGACCACTTACAGAAAGCTGGATTGAGTTTCCTCTGCATCCTTAACTGAGAGGCAGCTGGCTTTTAGCTCAACCTGTAGAGGCTCATGCACGAAGCTCCAGAGGTCCCAGCTTGGGTTCTGCCTGTCGGTGTTACATTTGGAGTCATCAAACCAATTGCTGGCTTGAAGTGTTGGACAGTGGGTTTAACTCAAGCCTAATGGAGAGAAGCATCAAGAAAGGCCTCCTGAAACACTCTGGCTTGGGTGAAGGTGTTGCATCTCAGCAAAGAGTTAGACAGTTCACCAAGGCTACGTCTACACTGGCACCCTTTTCCGGAAATGCTTAAAACGGAACAGTTTTCCGTTATAAGTATTTCCGGAAAAAGCACGTCTACATTGGCAGGATGCTTTTCCGGAAAAGCACTTTTTCCGGAAAAGTGTCCATGCCAATGTAGACACGCTTTTCCGCAAAAAAGCCCCGATCGTCATTTTCACGATTGGGGCTTTATTGCGGAAAAGAAATCTGTGCTGTCTACACTGGCCCTTTTCTGGAACAGTTTTCTGGAAAAGGACTTTTGCCCGAACGGGAGCAGCATAGTTTTTCCGGAAAAACACTGACAATTTTATAGTAGATTGTGAGTGCTTTTCCGGAAATTCAAGGGGCCAGTGCAGACAGCTGGCAAGTTATTCCGGAAAAGTGGCTGATTTTCCGGAATAGGTGGCCAGTGTAGACACAGCCCAAGTGTTTGGTATTCAGTGTTTGGGTAAGTCCCTTCAACCCCCCTAAAGTGTCTATGTGGCGTGGTTTTGAGATGTGCCCTGGCATTCTTGGAGTGAACTCTTGCAAGTTCTAATGTCCACTCCCAGCCAGATCCACAAAGGAATTTAGGCTCCTACATCTCAGTTTGAGCAGGGGGCTGGACTCAATGACCTCCTGAGGTCTCTTCCAGCTCTGCGTTTCTATGATTCTATTGTGCTCAGTGTGAGCACCGAATGTGGTTCTGAGGAGACGGAAGCCAAAAGAAATACTACCTATCCTGAGAGGTAGCAGCCCTAGTGCGATGGGAATTGCTCTGAATTGGCCATCTTCATTAGGAAAGGGCTGAGATACAGTTTTTGTTGCCCAAGGAGAGGCGTAATTTGAGAGCGGCTCCAACCTAAGCGCTCCCTTCTGTGTCCGTTGCAGCTGTGCAGAACTGTAGCTTCATGTGCGGAGAAGGAAGAAGCCCTCTGCAGCATCAAACACTGCGCGCTTCCAAGTGCCCAAGCCGTTCCGGCGTGCATTTAAAGAACGCAGCCAATTCAAAACTGGCCCCAACTTGAAATGTCCAGCAATACAAGTGTTTCTTTTACTGCCACCCCAAAGTTCCCAGACAGTTTTGAAGCTACGATTTGTCCCATGACAGAGCAGGGTTAATGGACCTGAGGGCTGAGCTACAGTGAAAATTTACCTCAGCTTAGTTACATCACTGGGGAGTGTGAAAAAGGCACACCCCCTGGCTGTGTCTACAATGGGCCACTTATTCCGGAAAAGCAGCCGCTTTTCCAGAATAAACTGCGAGCTGTCTACACTGGCCCCTTGAATTTCCGGAAAAGCACTGACGATCTACTGTAAGAAATCAGCTGCTTTTCCGGAAAAACTATGCTGCTCCCACTCGGGCAAAAGTCCATTTTCTGGAAAACTGTTCCAGAAAAGGGCCAGTGTAGACAGCACAGTAGTCTTTTCCGCAAAAAAGCCCCGATCGCGAAAATGACAATTGGGGCTTTTTTCCGGAGAAACGCATCTACATTGGCCACGGACGCTTTTCCAGAAAAAGGGCTTTTCCGGAAAAGCATCCTGCCAATGTAGACGCCTTTTTCCGGAAATACTTATAACGGAAAACTGTTCCGTTTTAAGCATTTCCGGAAAAAGGTGCCAGTGTAGACGTAGCCCCCTGTGAGATACAGCTAGGCCGAGCTAACCCCCTTGCGTTGACAGCATTAGGTCAATAGAAAAATTCTTCTGTTGGCCTAGCTGCCATCTAGGCTGTTTAGTTTAGAGAAGAGGAGACGGAGAGGGGCTGTGGTAGCAGTTTTCAAGTATCTAAAAAGGGCGTTACAAGGAGGAAGGAGAAACATTGTTTTCCTTGACCTCTGAGGACAGGATGAGAAGGAATGGGCTTTAATTGCAGCAAGGGAGATTGAGGTTGGACATTAGGAAAAACTTCCTACCTGTCAGGGAGGTTAAACACTGGAATAAATTGTCCTAGGTCGGTTGTGGGGTCTCCATCACTGGAGATATTTAAGAGCAGCCTGGACAGACATCTAACAAGGATGATCTAGCTGGTGCTTGGTTCTGCCATGAGGGCATGGGACTGGACTTGATGATTCTCAAGGTCCCTTCCAGTTCTAGTGTTCTATGATTCTCTCAGGGCTTGTCTACACTACAGACCTGTATCAGAAATTGACGAACCCGAAGTAACTCCTCTGGAATGAGGTTTAAAAGCTAATTCGATTTAGGGCTTCATTTCGGAATCCCGTTTCACTGCCGCGTGTAGCTGTGGGCAGTTACTTCGGGCTAGTCAATTTCTAAAATGGTGACTGGCCAGGAACATGCTAACGAAGCGCGGGATATTTAAATCCCGGGCTTCATTTTCAATTTCGGTCGCCCTCATTAGCCTCCCCTAGATCGAACTAGAGGGCTAGTGTAGACATACCCATGGTTGTGCCAACCAATCCCACCATGTAAAAAGCACGTTGTCAGAAGAGTTTCTCCCACAGACTTAGCTGCTGTCTCTCAGGCAGGTGGATTAACTGCACCAACAGAAGAGATCTGGGCAAATCTTCTAGTTGCAGATATGATATCGCTGGGGCAGGGAGGGCGGGGGGGACGCTGTTGTATAGGGAGGTGACATCTGTGGGGGCAAGGATGGTGTTTAGAAGGAGGTTGTTAATGGTGAAGAGTATCCGGAGGGAGTTGGTTTTGCCCTTTGTTGGTCAGTGGTTTAACGGCACCTTCTAGGAGCCCTTGTATCTTTCTAAGTGAAGCTTTGCAGGATTGTGAACACGTACAGTCTACGTTAAGGGGCACAGACAGTGCCATCTAGTGTCTAGGTCCCTGCCTTTCTTCAGCACAGGCCTAATCTCAGGTATGTGAGCAACCTTTAAACGCAACAGGCCCATGCATATAGCAGTGGACACGAGTGACGTATCTTGCTGGAGCAAGAACTAAGAGACCTGGTTCCTATTTCCTGCCCTGATCCTGGCTCAAGGGCCTGGATCCGCAGCTGGTGTAAATCAGCGTGGCTCCACTGATCTGTCAGCCTGCCCACATGCCTGTGAAAAGGGGGTAACGATACCCCACCGGGTAAGCACTGTGAGGTGTCTGGCTACTGCACACTGTAGTATAATATAGTATAGTCTTCCCCACAGTTTCCGGTAAGAAGCCACTGAGGAGAGAATTGATAGGCTTTTTGACTCCCTGGCATGGGTGGTGGGTGAAGGCCAAGCTGGGGAAGGCAAGCCCCAGCCCCGCCCCTTCTGACCAAAGCCCCACCCCTGGAATCAAGCCCCACCCACCCCAGCCCAATCCTTCCTGGCCATCCAGGTTATGTCTACACTGCAGAATTTTTTCAGGAAAACGGCCATTTTTCCAGAAAAAACGACACTTACATCCACATTGCTATTGCGTTCTTTCAGCAGGAAGTCGAAAGACCAGAGGGGTTTTTCTGACAGTGGTAAACCTTTTTCTACGAGGAAGAAATCTTTTTCTGAAAAAGCTTTTTCGGAAAAAGGTGTGTGTGGACGCAGCAGAGGGTGCTTTTTTGAAAGAAGAGGCCTCCCGGAAAAAGGTCAGGTGCCCTGGTGGCCACTCCGTCCACAGGAATCGCAAGTGAAATGCGAGATAATGTCCAATGTGGATGCTATTTTTCAAAAAAGCAGATCACTTTTTCATCGCACTTTGGCTGTGTAGACACTCTCTTTCGAATTTTTTTTTCCTAAAGATCTCTTCTGGAAAAGCTTCTTCCAAAGAAGCCTGCAGTCTAGATGTAGCCCTAGAGGGCTGAAGCTTACATGTTGCAGCCTGGCCCCGACCCGCCCTGGTGGCCGGGGCAAATAGGCAGTTATACCACCCAGCCCCCATGCTCCCTGGGTAAGTCACTGTCAGATCTTGAAACTTCCTGCTGAAAAGCATCCTCACAGTTATCTCTGAGCACAAATTATTGATGATCTGCTGCTCCCTTCTGTTACCACCCTGGCTGTAGCAGTGTGATCTGTAACGGAGCCATGTGACCCTCTAAGCATGACCTGCAGCTAGAGGCCGAATTACATTTAGCCTCTCCGTGCCAGGGAGGTTGTGAATTACAGGGCTAAGATTCCACCGGTAAGCCACGCTAGGCAAAGTCTGGGCAGTGCCCTCACGAGACAGAACTGAGCACCTTCTAGATCATCCCTGACAGGTGTCAGTCTAACCTGCTCTTAAATATCTCCAAAGATGGAGACGCCACAACCCCTGTAGGCAATTTATTCCAGTGTTTAACCACCCTGACAGGTAGGAAGTTTTTCCTATACCTAAACCTCCCTTGCTGCAGTTTAAGCCCATTGCTTCTTGTCCTAGCCTCAGAGGTTAAGAAGAACAATTTTTCTCCTTCCTCCTTTCAATGATTATCATGTCCCTTCTTGGTCTTCTCTCTTCCAAATGAAACAAGCCCAGTTCTTTCAGCCTTTCCTCATCGCTCATGTTTTCTAGGCCTTGAATCATCTTTGTGGCTCTTCTCTGGACCTTCCCCAGTTTCTCCACATCTTTCTTGAAATGCGGTGCCCAGAACACAGCACTCCAACTGAGGCCTAATCAGTGCAGAGTAGAGCGGAAGAATGACTTCTCGTGTCTTGCTCACAACACTCCTGTTAATACAACCCAAAATGATGTTGGCTTTTTTTGAAGCAGTGTCACACTGTTGACACATATTTAGTTTGTGGTTCACTGTGAAACATGAATATGACACATATTTAGCTTGTGGTTCACTATGAAACATGAATATGACACATATTTAGCTTGTGGTTCACTAGGTTTAGGGGATAAAATGGTGTCCTTGGCCTCTGTTTGTCAGAGGCTGGAGAAGGATGGCAGGAGACAAATCGCTTGATCATTGTCTTCAGTCCACCCTCTCTGGGGCATCTGGTGCTGGCCACTGTCGGCAGATAGAATACTGGGCTAGATGGACCTTTGGTCTGACCCAGTACGGCCGTTCTTATGTTCTTATGACCCCTAGATCCCTTTCTGCAGTTCTCCTTCCTAGACGGCCTCTTCAAATTTGGTACACATGCAACTGATAGCTGCTAAATGGAGTTCTCTGCATTTGTCCTTATTGAATTTCATCCTATTTGTTTCAGACCGTTGCTCCAGTTTGCCCAGATCGGTTTGAATTGCATCCTCTCCTTCAAGGCACTTGCAACCCCTCCCAGCTTGGCATCATGAGCAAACTGCAGCAGGGTTCTGGCTATGCCGTTATCTAAATCCCTGATGGAAGAAATGTGGAAGAAACTTAGAGGCAGCACTTCATGCCATTGATTAAAATGTTCTGTCTAATGTGAGGGGGCTGCCTCGATTCTTTTTTGGTGCATGCCCATCTTGATCCGGTTTGCATGATCTTGCAGTCCTGGTGCAGAGTTTCGATGGGAATTTGGGCAGGTGGATGTCATGTGATGGGTCTGTTCCCGCTGGATTCCAGATCAAAACTATGGAATAACCAGTGGAGAGACTTCCCTCCGCTGTCAGAGACCTCGCCCCTTGTTTCATGCCTAGGGCAGTTTCTTCTCTGAAGGCATGTTGGGAATTCGGCATGTGCTAAACCCATCCCATGCCGACTTGCTCATCAACTTGCTCAGTGGTCTGGATAGTCAAGTACCCAACAAGCATGACAGGGGAATGGCCAGGAATAAAAAATCAGCAGCTTTTGGAGACGGGCTATCTATGCCCACCATGACGTGGGAGAGGAGTGAAAGGAAGCAAGCCCTCAGCCCCGCCTCCAACCCCGCCCCTTCTGCACAGGCCCCGCCCCTCCAGCACCAAGAGGAGGGAGGCGGCACGCAGCCCCAGTCTCCTGGCCCTGGAGTATGAGGAGGGCGGGTGCTGGGGGTTGAGTGCTGCAGTAGGTGCTCTGCGGGCAGGGCCACCCCTGGCAGTTTGGAGAGGCAATGCCTTCCCCTGCCTATGAGACCCGCCGCTCCTGTTGGACGAGCAATCTTCCCCACTCCTCTGCAACCAACACAGGTGCCTCTCCCCTTCCCCCTGTGGTGGGAGGAAACGCCTCTCTCCCCCACAGCCCCGAGGTGGGGCAGAGCTGGCTGTCCCTCTCTCCCGCTGTGGCCACAAAGATGGCGGCCGCTCGCCCACCCCCAGCAGCTGGAGGAGCTGTGGTCTCTCCCCTCAGCCTGAGGCCAGGAAACTTGGCCTCCTCTCCACAGCCCCAGAGGAGTCCTATGTCCCTACTGATTGGGGGCAGAGGC
This sequence comes from Pelodiscus sinensis, assembly GCF_052426305.1. Lineage (NCBI taxonomy): Eukaryota > Metazoa > Chordata > Testudines > Trionychidae > Pelodiscus > Pelodiscus sinensis. The sequence goes on from NC_143053.1 coordinate 257,122,262, forward strand.
TGCAACTCTTCTTGCCCCCTGCATACTCCCTTATCAGAGTCATGGGCTTTGCCCCAAGGAGTCCTCACTGGCATTTTAAAGCAGCTCTGGGGGGCACGTATCACCACACGCCTCCAACCTCAGCATATCACCACATGCCTCCAGGAGCCGGGGCTTTCAGACATGCCCCCTCCACATGCTATGCTGAGACTGGCTGTAAAATGGTTCAAGCGGGCAGCAGCATGCTCAATGAAGCCATAGCACTGGGCCTCAGTTCATTGCTGTAAGATGGCCTCCATCGCTGGGCTGCACAGCCTCACGAGGGAGACCCACCCAGAAAGCTTTGCGCTGCCTGAGGGTGATGTTTGTGTAACCGCCACCAAGCAGATTTGAACCTGGGACCTTGGGAGCTAAGTATAGAAGCTTCTACCCGCTGAGCTAAAAGCCTGCTAATTCTCAGCCCACCCTGTAGAGGTCTCTTGGTCTTATCTCTTGCTGTGGTCTAAGTGCCATGCCATGGGACAGTGAACCCCACTAGGGACATGTCTACACTACAGAGTTTTGTCGGAAAAACAGCCGTTTTTCCGACAAAACTTGAGGAACATTCACACTGCAATTGCGTTCTTCCGCAAGAAAATCAAAAGAACAGAGGGGTTTTTCTGGCATTGGTAATCCTCATTCTACGAGGAAGAAGCCTTTTTGCGAGAAGCCACACAAAAGGCGTGTGTGGATGGGGAAGAGGGAGTTCTTTCGGAAGAAGAGGAAAGAGGAAAAAGCACAGGGGCCCTGGTGGCCATTCTGTCCATTGCAATCACAACTGAAATGCGAGAGAGCGTCCATTCAGTCTGGACGCTCTCTTTCGAAAAAGCAGATTGTTTTTTGATGCACTTAGCCTAGGTGTGTGGGTTACATGCTTCCCCTAAGAGAGGGAGCACGCCCTGAGCTTTGAAGACCCAGTTAAGATCTCCCCACTTGTAATCGCCACTGGATGGATTTAAACCTGAGATCTCTTAGCATAGGAGCCGCTACCCTCTGAGCTGAAAGGTCTCTTGTTATCTGTTGCTGTGCTCTAAGTGCCACTGCATGGGACAGTGAACCACACTAAGGGTACGTCTAAACTACATGGCTCTGTTGACGGAGCCATGTAGATTTGTTTGTTCGGCAAAGAGAAATGAAGCCGCGATTTAAATAATCGCGGCTTCATTTAAATTTAAATGGCTGCTGCGCTGAGCCGACAAACAGCTGATCAGCTGTTTGTCGGCTCAGCGCACTAGTCTGGACACTTCCCTGCCGACATGAAAGCCCTTTATCGACCTCCCAGGTGTACCTCATCCTACGAGGCATAACGGGGAGGTCGATAAAGGGCTTTCAGGTCGGCGTGGGAGCGTCCAGACTAGCGCGCTGAGCCGACAAACAGCTGATCAGCTGTTTGTCGGCTCAGCGTGGCAGCCATTTAAATTTAAATGAAGCCGCGACTATTTAAATCGCGGCTTCATTTCCCTTTGCCGATCACCCTAATCTACATGGCTCCATCGACGGAGCCATGTAGTTTAGACACACCCTAGGTGTATGGGTTACATTTGCCTGGCATTAACCGCTCTCTTCCCTCCTCCAGGCCACCACCGAACCCCCGAAAAAGAAACCGGACCCTGTCACGTCAGAGACCGTGGTGTTCTGGGGGCTACGCCTCTGGCAGGTGATTGGAATCTTTGCCATCTTTGTCCTTGGAGTCAGTAAGTCACCGTTCTCTGCCCTCCACCCCTGTACCTGGGACCCCTCCCGCTCCCTGCACAGCCAAGAGCAGCGCTGCAGGGGGTCCCCTTCTTCTTGGGACTTTGCAGTGTCAGCTCGCAACAGGTGCTTGGGCTGTATATTTCACAGGCGCTATTTCACAAGGCATTAGGTGTTCACTGTGTGCCATGCCAGTCGTCAGCCGGCCGGAGAACCACGGTCCCTCTGGCCTTATGGATCTATGAATTTCAGAGGGGTAGTCGGGTGACTGTACTGTACCTTGGAAAAAAGCTTTAAAAAACAACGAATAGTCCTGCAGCACCGTAGAGACTAACCAAGCATGTCGATGGGGTCGTGCGCTTGCTTGGGCACCACCCACTTCTTCAGTTGGCAGAGAGCGTTCAAAGTGCTCGTGCGTGCCTGGTGTTTGTCCTTTTAGTCATTGGGAGGTGGAACACATGAATTTCAGTGGGATCTGGGCACTTCCCTTCTTCCGGCGGCTTTGGGAATGTCACTTCTGAGTGCCCGGTTCTTCACACGCAGCATAACTTGTCTTCTGTGAGGAAGAGTGAACAGGGAGCTAAGCTGCTGGATACAGATCAGCGACAGGCAGATGTCAGTGGTTCAGGAGGCAGATTAGAGATCAGGGATCCTCAAAAGAGCCATAGTAGTATGAACTCATTGTTTCACTTACTACAGTACTATACATCCAGTCTAAGGGTACGTCTAGACTACATGGTTCCGTCGATGGAGCCATGTAGATTTGTTCAGCAAAGGGAAATGAAGCCGCGATTTAAATAATCGCGGCTTCATTTAAATTTAAATGGCTGCCCCGCTCTGCCGATCAAAGTAGGAATAAGATCCTCCGGAAAAGGGCGCTTTTTCTGGAGGATCGGGGCCAGTGTAGACGCTCTTTTCCGGCTTTTCTAAAAGCCGGAAAAAAGCGGCGGACATTTTTATTTAAATGCCGCGGGGGATATTTAAATCCCCCGCGGATTTCCCTATTGCGATCTCTGAAATTAACATGCCCCTTCCAGAAAAGGGGCCAGTGTAGACGTAGCCAAAATGAATTGAATTACGGACCTGAGCAACTTCAGATCAATCTTCTAGGAACGCTATAAAACAGCGGTTCCCAACTGTTCTGCGGCCCGGCAAACCCAGTCGCAAACTTCTAGTGGCCTGGTAACATTGTATTTGCGTATTTGCAAATAAAATGTTACCTGTCCACCAAATTATGTACCCAGCCCTCTCGGCCACCACGCAGCAGCCAGCTTCAGCGCTGCTTCAGACTGGTAGTTGGGAATGACTGCTATAAAATATTCAACCTCTTACTGGCATTTGTTAACCCATATAAGAAGGCTTCTGGTTCTTCAGAGGAAAAGGCTTTGCCCTCTTTAAAATAAAAATCGGATATTTTATCTTCTCCACACCCCACAGGCATAAAACCATAGTGACGCACACAAAATACTCTTTGGCTGCGTCTAGACTGGCAAGTTTTTCCGCAAAAGCAAATGCTTTTGCGGAAAAACTTGCCAGCTGTCTACACTGGTCGCTTTGAATTTGCGCAAGAACACTGACGATCTCATGTAAGATTGTAAGTGTTCCTCCGCAAAGACAATGACTCTCCCGTTCGGGAAAAAGCCCTCTTGCGCAAATGCTTTTGCACAAGAGGGCCAGTGTAGAGCACTGAGAACCGTTTTGTGCAAAAAAGCCCCGATGGTGAAAATGGCGATCAGGGCTTTCTTGTGCAAAACCGCGTCTAGATTGGCACGGACGCTTTTCCTCAAAAAGTGCTTTTGCGCAAAAGCGTCCGTGCCAATCTAGACGCTCTGTTCCACAAATGCTTTTAATGGAAAAACTTTTCCGTTAAAAGCATTTGCGGAACATCATGCCAGTCTAGACGCAGCCATTTTGTTGCTCTCTATGGAGGCCGAAGTCTTACATAAAAGCAAGAGAGCAATATTCCTTTGACTACTTGGTCCAGTTTTCTATAGGACTAACCCTGTCAAAAAGAAAAGAGAAGATGCAGGGGGAGGATGAACAGGGGTACCTAGGACAATTATTTGTTTTAAAGCCATATCTTGGTATTTCTTTAGGAACCCCCTTCTATTTTTTCAGGAAGAAGTGTAGTGAATAACACGAGGGCTATGGCTACACGATGGGTTTTCTCAGCAAAAAATATGCTAATGAGGGACTCCTTTGCATGAGTTGCCATTTCATTTGCATATTTTCTGCAGATCCGTTTTTGCGCTGGGGTTTGTGCGCAAAAAATATTCATCCTCTTACCAGCATTTGTTAACCTATCTAAGGAGGCTTTCAGTTCTTCAGAGGAAAAAGCATTGCCCTCTTTAAAATAGAAATCGATTATTGGGGCTGGGGTTTTTGCGCTGGGATTTTCGTACAAAAACAAGCAGTGTGGACGTTTTCTTTTTGTGCAAAACCCCCTTTTTCTGCACGATCCTTGTGCCTCAAAAAAGGAGGTGTACCGATCTTGCGGGAAAAGGGATTGTTGCGCAAAAAGGAAACATCCACACTGCTTGTTTTTGTTCAAAAACCCCAGCGCGAAAACAGATCTGCAGAAAATATGCAAATGAGATCATGACTCATGCAAATGAGGCCCTGGAGGTTTTTCGCCTTCCTCTGTAGCATGGGGTACAGATCACAGCTGGAGGACTCTCTGCATCTTGGGGTCTTCAAAGTATTTGAAGGCTTCAATATCGGAGATATAGGTGAGAGGATTATTCTAGGAGGGGTGGGTGAGATTTTGTGGCTTGCACTGTGCAGGGGGTCAGACTAGATGATCATAATGGTCCCTACTGACCTTAAAGTCTATGAGTCTATGAGTCTAAATGAGTCCCTCCTTAGTATCTTTTTTGCCACGAAAACTCGTTGTGTAGATGTAGCCTAGAAGTTATTTCTCATTGTATTTATTTACGTCTTTTACTAAATCCAGGGTTTTGAGGGACGAGGGAGCTATGGGTGCAAAGGGACTGTGCCTGGTTCATTTACAGCAGGGCGGGCAGTGTCTATTTTATCTTCTCCTTGCATTTGGACCCTGGCATAAAGGTACATGGGTCCCATTCTCTCTTGCACCCATGCTGTTAGTGTAAGCTATGCACCTACTGGGGGTGGTGTGCTGTCCCATCTAGTGTGGAAGCTTTGGTAGGGTCTGAGGGCTACCCCATGCTCTTTGGGTCTTGGTTTTGCTCCAGAGGGCTCACTGTTTTCATCCAAGAAGACAATTCAGGGAATGTTTCTGATTCCTTAGCTCAGGGGTGAGGAACTATGGTTCTTGGGCCAGCCAGGATCCAGCCCCTGTTTTGCTTTGATCTGTCTCATGGACAGGGTCTGATTCACAAAGGGGCAATAAGGCTGCAGCCCCTAAAGCCCCTGTTTTCCGGGCTAGTCCTTCCTGGAATTGTGCAGAAAAGCACCTGGGGATTGCATGGACTAGAAGCTGGATATGAGCCAACAGGGTGACCTTGTAGCCAGGAAGGCTAATGGCACATTGGGGAGCCTTAGTTGTTCTTGCTCTGCCTTTTGTCCAATTTGCATTAGGAAGAGTGTTGCCAGTAGATCTAGGGAAGTGATTATTCCTCTTTATTCGGCACTGGGGAGGCCGCATCTAGAGTACTGCGTCCCGATCTGGGGCCCCCTCTATAAAAAGGATGTGGACGCATTGGAGAGAGTCCAGCAGAGGACAATGGAAATGATGAGGGGGCTGGAGCACATGACTTATCAGGCGAGGCTGAGAGATTTTGGGCTTCTTTAGTTTGCCGGAGAGAAGAGTGAGGGGGATTTGAGAGCAGCCTCCAACGTCCTGAAGGGAGGTTCCAAAGAGGATGGAGAGAGGCTGTTCTCAGTGGTGATAGATAACAGAACAAGGAGCAATGGTCTCAAGTTGCAGTGGGGGACGTCTAGATTGGATATTGGGAAATTCTCTTTCAGTAGGAGGGTGTGGAAGCACTGGGATGGGTTCCCTATGGAAGGGGAGGAATCTCCATCCCTAGAATTTTTTAAGTTTCGGCTTGACCAAGCCCCGGCTGGGATGCTTGAGTTGGGTTGGTCCTGCTTTGGGAAGGGGGCAGGACTTGATGACCTCCTGAGGTCTCCTCCAGCTCTAGGATTCTCTGATTCTCTGTGTTGGTTTCTAGCCTGTGTTCTTCACAGTGACCAGGAGGTGGCAGACGTATATTACAAATGTATTTCAGAGGAGGAAAGTGAGGAGACGGATTCCAACAACACAGCTGTGTTAAATTCCCATGGGTAATGAAGAACATTTCACTTCCCTGTCTCTCAGGCCCACCCAAGCCATCAATTTCTATGGACATCAAGGCTCATAGACTCATAGACTTTAAGGTCAGAAGGGACCATTATGATCATCTAGTCTGACCCCCTGCACAGTGCAGGCCACAGAATCTCACCCACCCCTCCTAGAATAATCCTCTCACCTATATCTCAGATATTGAAGCCTTCAAATACTTTGAAGACCCCAAGATGCAGAGAATCCTCCAGCTGTGATCTGTGCCCCATGCTACAGAGGAAGGCGAAAAACCTCCAGGGTCTCTGCCAATCTACCCTGGAGGAAAATTCCTTCCCGACCTCAAATATGGCGATCAGCTAAACCCTGAGCATGTGGGCAAGACTCATCAGCTAGACACCCAGAAAGTTCGTTATAGTAACTCCTATCATCCCTCCATTGACCTATTTCCTAAGGCTATTAACCTATTTCCTATTGACCTAAGGCTATCGAGAGTCAGGCTCCTTCATAATAAAATGTTGGGAGAACTCCTAAATGTTTCTGTCAAGTTCTAACTACTCCACAGCAAGCTGAGTGCTAATGGGAGATGCAGTGTTGATGTAACTATACAGGTCCCAGGATATTAGAAACACAAGGGGGTGAGGCAATATCTTGGGGAGAGCCAAGTGAAATCTAGGGGGTCACCAAATGAAATGAAGTGGCAGCAGGTTTAAAACAAACAAAAGGAAGATTGTCTTCACTCAGCGCACAGTCAAACTGTGGAACTCCTTGCCGGAGGATGTGGTGAAGGCCAGGGCTTTAAGAGATCTAGATAGATTCACTGAGGTTAGGTCCAACAAGGGCTTTTACGCAGGATGGGTAGGAATGGTATCCCTAGCCTCTGTTTCTCTGGAGGTGGGTGACAGGGGAGGGATCATGTGAGGATTATGTTGTGATCCCTCCCTCTGGGGCATCTGGCCTTGGCCACTGTCGGCAGACAGGACATTGGGCTGGACGGACCATTGGTTTGACCCAGTCTGGCTGTTCTTATGAGAGAGACCAGCTTTCCAATGTTACCTTTCTGCCAGGGGGAACCGACAACAACCAGAGTCAGATTTATCATTGTAGCACAGATCTGGTTCAAGCCCTCACCCTGTCAACCCCTGAGAAAATTACAAGTTGATTGGTTTACGCCCGTTGGGACAGCCCGGTCCCACTGTGGCAAAACCCCCATTCACTTCAGTAGCAGCCACGGACTGACCCCCGAACGTAATCTCTCAGCGAGCACACACCCGCACGCCACTCTCTTCAGAAGTGGCTAGTGCTTGGCTCTTGGACGTGAGACATTTCCGTGTGTCTGAAGCCGGGCGCCTCCAACGGCGGCAACAAAAATCGTGACGTGGTTCTGAAAATCTCAGCCTGGGTATTCCGAAAGCGGGGGGAGGCCCTCGTGAGCCGTAGCTCCCGTGTGAAGGCAGGTAGGCAGACATGTCTCTGCTAGGGTTTCACCCTGTCATACAGGGGTGGGCCATCATTTCTGAGCGGGGCAGGGCACTCCAAGGTTTTGGTAAGTGGTCAAGAGCTGCACGTTTCTATGGAGGGGAGAGAATGGAGGTTGGGTGCAGAAGGGAGCTCGGGGGAGGGGGCTGGGGTACAGGAGAGGATGTGGGATCTGAGAGGAATTTGAGCGAAGGAAGGGAATGTGATTTGGGCCAGGAGATTGGGGTGCAGGATCCTCGAGGAGATACGGGGGCAGGAGAGGAATGTAGTCAGGGGTATTGGAGGGGTTGCAGGGTCTGAGAGGGAGTTGGGGTCTGGGGGTGCAGAGGGCTTTGGGTCATGACCTGAGGCAGGGAATTGGGGTTCAGGAAGGAATTTGAGTGCCAAAGGCCGGGAGGTGCTTACCTAGGTGGCTCCTGGCCAGCAGCCCTATAGGACCCTGAGGCAGGCTCCATGCCTGCTAGAGTCCCAGACTGCACAAAATGGCTGGCTGCTCCCTGTGGTTCTCTGCTCCGGGCGCAGGAAGGGACAGACTTTGGGCACTGTCCCAGCCCCCAGCACAATTTCTCAGCTCCTAGGGGCCGTTTTCCAGCCAATCAGAGTTGAGAAATGGAGCAGGGCAGCACACAAAGCCTCCCCCCTTTCCCCGTCAGACTGGGACAGACACGGCGTGGGCCAAATTCATCATTGGTGGTAATCCCCCTGGCTTCACCAGTTACTGCAGGGATAAATGCGGCGCGATTCCTGAGTGGTGGGCCTAGGAGAGTTCTCTCACTCCAGCAGGGGGCGCTAGAAACCAGTTCTCCACTAGCAGGCTGGACCGATAGATGCTGGGTGGATGGTGCTTTCTTGCTGAGAGCTACAGAATCAGGCAGGACCTGTTTGCTCCTTCCCTGCTACTGCCCCCACCCTGGCCTGCCCCACCGCAGCTCACACCTGCCCCTGCCTGCCCCACAGCACTTTCCAACCCACCGAGCTCGACTGTGTGCAGCCAGGGGGCCAAAGCGAAGGGAGGGAGACACCATGCCTACTAGCACCTGGCCCCTCATCCCACCAAGCTTCCCTGCCCCATTAGCTCCTCAGGCAGGAGCAGGGGGCAACTAGTGGGAGGGGCACCAGTAGGAAGCGGGGGATGAAAACCACCAAGTGACTTCCCCATGTGACCCCCCCCCCCCCATATGACTTGTTTCCTCTAAACATAAGACCTCCTGTGCACCAGGCCACTCGAGCCCTGCGACCCAGCCCCACCCACCCCTAGGCACCCAGGAGATCCGCCACCAAGCAGAATCTGCCCTCCCCCCACTTTAGTTCTTCCGACCCACAAGGCTGAAAAAAAGATCCCACAATGAACCTTTTTCCTTGTCTCCCCCTCCCCATCTCTGTGTTTTTTGAAAACTAGATCCGCTAAACGCCATTCAGCTGAAGAAGTGGGTTGTGCCCATGAAAGCTCATGATGCCTTCTACATGTTTTGTTAGTCTCTAAGGTGCTGCAGGACTATTGGTTGTTTTTGATGTTTTTCCGGGTACAGACTAACCCGGCTCCCCCTCTGGAACTTTTGTCCAGAGCCTCTGTTTGCTGGAAGTTGGGAATGGGTGACGGGATGGATTATTTGAGGATTCCCTGTTCTGTTCACTCCCTCTGGAGCACCTCGCATTGGCTGCTTCCTGTTGGAAGACAGGACACAGGGGCTACATTTAGACTCCAGGCTTCTTTCGAAAGAAGCTTTTTTCGGAAGAGATCTTCCGAAAAAACTTCTTCCAAAAGAGAGCGTCTGCACAGCAAAAGCATATCCAAAAAAATGATCTGCTTTTTTGAAAGAGTGTCCACACTGATTGAGCGGTGAGGAGTCTTGGGGCACCTTATAGACTAACTGAAGTGTAGGAGCATAAGCTTTTGTGGGCAAAGACCCACTTCGTCAGATGCATCTGACGAAGTGGGTCTTTGCCCACGAAAGCTTGTGCTCCAACACTTCGGATAGTCTATAAGGTGCCACAGGACTCCTCGCCGCTTTTACTGATTCGGACTAACACAGCTACCCGTTTGATACTTGACACCACACTGAATGGACTCTCTCTTGCATTTCAGCTATGATTACTATGGATGCAGTGGCCACCGACGGCACCTGTGCTTTTTCCTCTTTCCTCTTCTTCCAGAAGAACTCCCTCTTCCCCGTACACACACGCCTTTTTGCGAAAGATCTCTTCCGCAAAGAGGCTTCTTCCTGGCAGAAAGAGGATTACCAATTCTGGAAAAAAACCGTCTGTTCTTTCGATTTTCTTGCGGAAGAACGCGATTGTAGTGTGGATATTTCTCAAGTTTTGTTGGAAAAACGGCCATTTTTCTGACAAAACTCTATAGTGTAGACATAGCCTGGGCTAGATGGACCTTTGTTCTGACCCAGTCTGGCTGTTCTTATGGCCACTGTGACCATCTCGTCCCTGAAATAAATCCTGTTTGAAATAGGGCACAGATTCTGGGGGGGAGGGAGGGAGGGGGGAAATCCAACCTTAATTTAAAAATCAGGTTGCACTATTTCATTGGGTGTGGAGCCAGGTCTCAGGTCCTGCCATGAGTAGTCATCTCATGCTTTGAGCAATTCTTCCCCCTTTGAAGTCTTTGCCCCTTTAGAAATAACACAAGAAGTGAAGATTCAGGAAGGCACAAAGGTACGTGCACATCCCATCAATTCCCACGCCCCAGGCGCCAAGGATGTGATAAGGAAAGGAAAGCAACACCAGCCATGTCAGTGCCTTTGTTGTAATGTGTGCATTTGGGGGGTCTACATTGAAATCCATCTCTAATAAAGGACCAAAAAGTATCTGGCTTCCTTCTCGTACAAAATTCCACTCCGCATTCCCCGGCTTCCAGCTGTGAGAAGTGATTGAATACTTGGATGGTTTGAGAGCTGAACGAAGAGAGAGAAACATCAAAAGCGGCATCGGCGCTGATGTTCGGTTTAAAAGAGACTGGCAAGGGCAGCTTTCCGAAGCCAAAGAGTGCACAGACCGCTGCATGGCGTGGTAGAGACAAAGCCGAGATGTATCCTGCACAAAGAGAGGAGAAGGCGTGTAATTTACAACCGTGTTTCCCAACCAGAGCTCCAGTCCACCACCTTGCTCCCTCCTAGACCCCACAACCCATCTCTAAGCACCCTAACACCTGCTCAGATCCCCCCCCAACCCCAATCTCCTGCCCTAAGCCCACTCCCGCCCTCCAGACTCCTTGGCCTCAACCTGGAGTCCCCTCCTGCACCCCAAATGTCTCATCCCCAGCTCCACCCCTGAGCCTGCACCCCCAACCTTCATCCCTCCCACTCTCTGAATCCCTCGGCCCCACCCATGACCCAGATTGTCCAGGTGCCGTATTAATGTTATTACGTGCACCACTATGGAGGTGATAAGGAAAAAAAAAAAGAAAAAATAATGGAGATATACCTATCTCCTGGAACTGGAATGGACCTTGAAAAGTCAGTGAGTCATAAGAACATAAGCACATAAGAATGGCAGTACTAGGTCAGACCAAAGGTCCATCTAGCCCAGTAGCCTGTCTGCCGACAGTGGCCAACACCAGGTCTCTCAGAGGAGGTAGACTGAAGACAATGATCAAGCAATTTGTCTCGTGCCATCTATTTCCAGCTTCTGACAAACAAAGGCCAGCGACACCATTCCTACCCCTCTGGCTAATAACCTTTTCTGGATCTAACCTCCATGAAATTGTCTAGCTTCTCTTTAAACTCTGTTATAGTCCTAGCCTTCACAGCCTCCTCTGGCAAGGAGTTCCACAGGTTGACTATGCGATGTGTGAAGAACTTTCTTTGATTAGTTTTAAACCTGCTACCCATTAACTTCATTTGGTGTCCTCTAGTTCTTCTATTATGGAAACTAATAAATAACTTTTCTTTGTTCACCCTCTCCACACCACTCATGATTTTATAGACCTCTGTCATATCCCCCTCAGTCTCCTCTTTTCTAAACTGAAAAGTCCCAGTCGCTTTAGCCTCTCTTCTTATGGGACCTGTTCCAAACCCCTAATCATTTTAGTTGCCCTCTTCTGAGGCCAAAATATGTTTTTTGAGGTAAAGAGACCACATCTGTACTCAGTATTCACAGCAGGACCAAGTAGTGTCCTTGACAGATTTGCCCCAGATCTTTAAATGGCCTTCTGAAGGATTGAACACATAACCCTGGATTTAACAGACCAGTGCACAAACCATTGAGCTATCCCTCATCCCCAATACTGTGGTCCTGTGCTGTGCTGTGTTGTTTTGTGCTGTGCTGTGCCATGTCACACCACATCACACGCCCGCTCCATAGTGGTGCACATAATATTCATTCCGCACATGCGCATACCAACTTAGAGGGAGCATTGATAGTGGTTCTTTACTGACTTACAGAGCAGCGGGCTGTACGGTTTCCTCACTCACACGCCCATCTGATTCCCTAGAATTTCAGCTGTCTTTTCTTTAAGTCAGTCCATCCCTCCTATGAACGGGAAGGAAAATCTTCAACCCGTGAACATTTGCCTGCCGACGTTTGCATGGAGCCTGAGACAAGCGCTTTGAGCAGATCCCGGCCGGCCAGACACTGTTTGCGACACCTGACAAACCGAGGATTCACAACCTTTTTCATGCTATAAAAGCTTACAGGGAACGCTGCCCCTAAGGCCCTGTGAAGTGGCCCCATGTCAGTCCTACCCAGTGCGGGGAACAGACACAACAAAAGTCACAAAACGTGAGAAGAGGAATGAGCCTAAAACCTTGCACAGAAAGAGGCTTATCAGGCATATGGGCTGGGGAACCTTTTTTGGCTCGGGGGCCACGCGCCCACAGTAAATCAGTTGGAGGCTGCACACCAGAACCTGGGGGAGGGGGGGTATGTCTACACTACCCCGCTAGTTCGAACTAGCGGGGTAGTGTAGACATACCCTGGGATAGTTAATTGTGTGAGCCCCTCCCCTGGCTCTGGTGTGGGGCCGAAAATGAGGGGGCCAGTGTGTGGGCGAGGTCTGTGTTGTATCATGAAAGCAAGGTAGTAACAAACGGCAACAGGCCTTTATTTCCCAAAGGGGAAACCTCTTTCCAAAGCTGCTGCTGCTCCCCTCTGTAGCTCTCCCTCAGGCCTGGCCCATCTCCTCCCCCTCCTTCCTGGCTCCTATGCTTCCAGATTCCCAACAGCCAGTGCTTAGGGTTGCCAGGTGTCCGGTTGTCTACCAGACAGTCCAGTATTTGTGCCCTCTGTCCAGTAGACCGCTCCAGCTCTGCTTCCCACCCCCCCTCCTCCCGCCAGCTCAGCTTCCCGCCCCCCCTTCCTCCTGGCTATCCCTGCAGCCCCCGGACACCCCCACCCCCGCCTGCCAGCTCTGCTTCCCCCCATTCCTCCTGGGCAGCCCTGCGGCCCCTGGACACCCCCTCCCCCACCCACCAGCTCTTCTTCCTGCCCCCCTCCTCTCAGAAGCTCTCCTTCCCACCCCCCCTCCTCCCGCCAGCTCTGCTTCCCGCCCCCCTTCCTCCTGGCTATCCCTGCAGCCCCTGGACACCCCCACCCCCGCCTGTCAGCTCTGCTTCCCACCCCCACATTCCTCCTGGGCAGCCCTGCAGCCCCTGGACACTCCCTCCCCCACCCACCAGCTCTGCTTCCCGCTCCCCTCCTCTCAGCAGCTCTGCTTCCCACCCGTCCTCCTCCCGCCAGCTCTGCTTCCCGCCCCTCCTTCCTCCTGGCTATCCCTGCAGCCCCCGGACACTCCCCCCCCCACCTGCCAGCTCTTCTTCCCACCCCCTATTCCTCCCGGGCAGCCCTGCAGCCCCTGGACACCCCCCCACCCGCCAGCTCTGCTTCCCGCGCCCCCTCCTCCCACCAGCTCTTTTTCCCACCCTCCCTCCTCCCAGCCAGCCCCGAGACCCCCCCTGCCAACTCTGCTTCCTGCCTCCCCTCCTCCCATCTAACCCCACGGCCCCTGCCCCGCCTCCCGCCAATTCTGCTTCCTGCCCTGCTCCCCCCCCGGCCAGCCCCATCCTGCTCCCGGCCGGTTCTCTCCCCTCCCCCCCCGCCCACGATCAAGTGTGTCTGTTTTTTGGCGGGGTCTACCTGGCAACCCTACCAGTGCTCCCAGTTCTAATCATTACAAGCCGCATCTAAAACACCCACGTCGGCTGGGAGATGGGCTTGAGGTGAGGGGTACGAGCCTGACAGGAGTGCAGGGGCCATGTGGGGGTGCACAGTCAGGGTGGGAGGTAGGAGCAAAGTGGGGGGTGGGGGTCTGGGCGGGAGAGGGGTGCAGGAGCAGACTGAGGGTTGGGGTCTGGATGATGCTGGTGCGGTTAGCAGGAGCCACTATCCTTGGGGGCTGAATCCATCCCCCAGGCCTTAAGTTCCCCACCCCGAGGTGAATGATACAGTCTCCTAGCCAGGCAGAATTCTGTGCGGCCCATTAACGAACACTGACATTTCCAGGTAATCATCTCAATGCAAAAGGCTGGAAACGTTCAGTCCCGAGCTGACATTAACTTTGGCATTTAGAGGATTCCAGGAGGCTTTGCTTGGATTCCTTGTAGGAGCGTGGAACAGCCACATACGCAGGAAATGCAGTTACCTCAGACGTACTTGAGGTGGGGAAGCCATAAAAGAAATGCCAGCGAGAGCAGAAATTGCCCTGAAATGCCCCCATTCTCCTCTGAAGAAGCAGCCTCGTCTCCCACTCTTATTAAGAACAGAAAACTGATTACAAGAGTCTCAAGTGAAAGGAGGCGCGCAGGAGATGTTATGACTTCCCATTGGCAAGGAAGAAATATAGAATCCTCTTAGACTCATAGTATCCTAGAACGGGAAGGGACCTCGAGAGGTCATCAAGTCCAGTCCCCTGCCCTCACGGCAGGACCAACCACCATCTAGACCCTCCCTGACAGGTGTCTGTCCAACCTGCTCTTAAATATCTCCAGAGATGGAGATTCCACAACCTCCCGAGGCAATTTATTCCAGTGTTTAACCACCCTGAAGTTTTTCCTAATGTCCAACCTCAACCTCCCTTGCTGCAGTTTAAGCCCACTGCTTCTTGTCCTGTCATGTTAGGCCAAGGAGAACCATTTTTTTCCCTCCTCCTTGTAACACCATTTTAGATACGGCCAGTCCCCGAGTTGCAAATGGTCGATTTACGACCGTTCGCATTTACGACCAAACCTCCCATTACGCAGTCGTAAAAGGCGGTCCCCGAGTTATGAATGAAACAGAGCGTCTAGACTACAACCAGTACTTTCGAAAAAGCAAGCCGCATTTTCGAAAGAGAGCACCTAGGCCGTCTGGATGCTCTCTTTCGAAAAAGCACAGCTAGCATTACATAGCACCTTTTTTCGAAAGAGCACTTTTGAAAAAAAGCATTATTCCTCGTAAAACGAGGTTTTCCACAGTCGAAAAACCTGCCGCGTTCTTTCAATTTACTTTTGAAAGAACACGGTAGCAGTTTAGATGCAGGGGAAGTTTTTTTGAAAAACGGCCATTAAAAAAACCGGTAGTCTAGACACACCCCAAGTGTGGTTCACTGTCCCATACAGTGTCACTCAGACCACAGCAACAGATAAGACCAAGAGACCCCGACAGCATGGGCTAAGAGCCAGCTGGCTTTTAGCTCAGAGGAGGTTCAAATCTACCTGGTGGTGGTTACAAGTTCACTCCCTCTGGGGCACCGGGCATTGGCCACTGTTGGCAGACAGGACACTGGGCTAGATGGTGTGACGGCGCGTTGGGGGTCCCCTGTCTCCTGCACCCCGAAATGGCACAAATAGACTGCACCAGCCGGTGGAATAGAGGAAGTTTATTGCCTCTCCAGGATACAGCACAGCACAGATGTAATCTGGTCACAGAGCTGGGCTAGGATGCCTCAGGCCCCCTTGAGATGGGGGAGACTGGGCCCCTAAACTCCAGCCCCTGTCCCTAGGCTGTCTCCTCCATGCTCCCAGACAGCAACTAACCCACACTCTTCCAGCCCTGCCCCCCAGCCAGGTCAGCATTCCCCCTTCCTTTGTTCCTCTCCATGGGGGGTGTCTGGCCATACTGGTTGAGAGATCCCTTTGCATAGTGACTCATCCTGTTTTGCTGGGCCGTGGTACCAACTGCAGCCAGTGGGGGTTACCCCAGAGCCAGCAGCATAGAAACCAGCCAAGTACCCCCACTACGTCACAGATGGGGCTTTGGTTGCACCCAATTTGGCCGTTCTGATGCTGTTCTGTTGGTTTTTGGGCAAGTCTCTTAATCTACTGTGGTCCCTGGTGGTGGAATGGAGATGCTCCTAGCCTAATTCACAGGAGCTTGGGAGGGTAAGATGAGCGGAGCATTGTGACCAGCTTGGATTCTGGGATGATGAAGAGGAGACAAGGAACCTAGAGGGACCTTCCTAATGAAGTCAAAACTGCCAGGTTCCCCTTGAAATCCTCCTTCCCCCACTTGTCTCTGCTGGCTATGATTTGGTGAACCCTTGACTTGTTCTAGCAAACTTTAACTCACGCCGACTCTCTCCCCTCTCTCAGTTATAACCCTGTGCTGTATTTTCAAGTGCCGGATTCCCCGGACGAAGAAAGAGATCGAGGCCCGGTACGCACAGCGGCAGGCAGCCAAGACGTATGCCGACAAACTGGAGACGGTGCCGCCGCTCAACGAGCTGACGGAGATCCCTGGAGGTATGTCCACACCTCCCTGTTTCCTCTCCCGGGTTTCTTGGGGCAGACATGAAGCGTTAGGTTGTCCACAGGCACAAAGCTGTGTTTAAGGAAACACAGAATCCTACGGCTGGCAGAGACCTCAGGAGTCATTGAGTCAACCCCCTGCACAAAGCAGGACCAACCCCAACTCAATCATCCCAGCCAGGGCTTGGTCAAGCCAGGACTTCAAAACCTCTAGGGATGCAGATTCCACCCCCTCCCTAGGGAACCCATCCCAGGGCTTCCCCACCCTCCTAGGGATGTACTTTTTCCTGACATCCAACCTAGATCTCCCCCACCACAACTTGAGCCCATTGCTCCTCATTCAGCCCCCACTGAGAACAGCCTCTCTCCATCCTGATGGCTCAATGTCAGGTTGGCGGTTGGTTTCAAGCAGAGTGCCCCAAGGATCGGTTCTTGGACCGGTTTTGTTCAATATCTTTAATAATGATCTGAATGAGGGGATGGGTTTCACCCTCAGCAGGTTCGCAGGTGACAGTAAGGTAGGGGAAGAGGTAGATAGGCTGGAGGGCAGAGATAGGGTCCAGAGTAACCTAGACAGATTATAGGATTGGGCCAAAAGAAATCTGATGAGGTTCAACAAGGACAAGTGTAGAGTCCTGCACTTGGGACGGAAGAATCCCAAGCATTGTTACAGGCTGGGGACCAGCTGGCTAACTAGCCATTCAGCAGAAAAGGACCTGGGGATAACAGTGCATGAGAAGCTGGATAAGAGTCAACTTGTAGCCAAGAAGGCTAATGGCATATTAGGGTGCATTAAGAGGAGCATTGCCAGCAGATCTAGAGAAGTGATTATTCCCTTTTATTCAGCTCTAGTGAGGCCACATCTGGAGTATTGTGTCCAGATCTGCCCCCCCTCCCCAACTGCAGAAAGGATGTGGACACATTGGAGAGGGTCCAGCAGAGGGAAATGAAAATGATGAGGGGGCTGGAGCACTTGACCTATGAGGAGAGACTGAGAGATTTGGGTTTTTTTATTCTGCAGAAGAGAAGAGTGAGGGGGGATTTGAGAGCAGCCTTCAACTCCCTGAAGGGGGGTTCCAAAGAGGCTGGAGAGAGGCTGTTCTCAGTGGTAGAAGATGGCAGAACAAGGAGCAATGGTCTCAAGTTGCAGTGCGGGAGGTGTAGTTAGGATATTAGGAAAAACTATTTCCCTAGGAGGGTGGGGAAGCCCTGGGCTGGGTTCCCTAGGGAGGGGCAGGGAGAAATCTCCATCCCTAGAGGTTTTTAAGTCTCGGTTTGACAAAGCCCTGGCTGGGTTGATTGAGTTGGGATTGGTCCTGCCTTGGGCAGGGGGCTGGACTTGGTGACCTCTTGAGATCTCTTTCATACGTATGATTCTATGATCCTCCAGGGCATTTAATGGCCAATTGCACCAACAAAAGACCTGGACCCTTAGTTTTCTGGACAAAGCCCCCCCTGGCTTTGCACACGCTCTTTGTGGCAGAAAGCCCCAGTGTTAAGATTCAAGGGTCAGATCCGTAGCTGGTGTCAGTCCACATAGCTCCATTCATGGCAGTTGGCTCTCCCTCCGCTGATGCCCATGAGCAGAGCAATGCTGAAAGGAAACCTTCCGACCCACTGAGCCTCCAGCCTCGCTGTGTGTCCATTCGAAAGGCCAGGTTCCAGGGGGTACCAGAGGGGAGCAAATGCGTCGCTAACTCAAGGGGGGGCCAAACCCATCTCGGCGAATAGCAAATGAGCTGGGGGCCATCTTGCATTTTTTCAGGTCCCGGAAACAATTTGTGAAGTTAGGACCAATTTGGCAAATGTCCCCCCTTCCACAAAAAAAAAAGCCGAAGACAGTTTTTGGAAAAAAGGTCCAAACGTTTTTTTTCCTCCTGCCCCTTCAAAACCAACGGTTTCAACGTTTCCTTGCGCGCTTTGTCTGGAAATGTTGCTTTTTAATTTATGACAATGGGGAGGGGGAAAGGGCATAGAAGAAAGACACAAAACAGAAAGCACAACTGGACCAAAGTTCCTTTGGGGGGTCAATGAAACCCCCAATTTCTTTGGGTCCCACATGAATAGGAAGGGGGAGGGGGAGGGTTCGGCCTCTGAACTGGAAAACCAATGATTCGCGCTGTGTGATTCACGCTCCCGGTGTCCCTTACACAGTCTGCCAGCCCAGACGGCCAAGGGCTACTCTGCCTCTGGAATCTTGTCCCGGCTTCCTTTCCTGCCACTCACCAGCTCCTACTTCTATCCGCTAGGCTCCACTGAAAGCCTCTCGACTCTCTCTGCTCACCTCCCGCCCAGACCTCTCCACTCTCTGCCCGTGGTGAAGGAAGAAGATGAAATGGCCCTGCAAGGGAACTAGCAGGAATGTCTGCCCGTCTGCCGGTCCATCTGTCTGTCTGTCTGTCTCTTTGGCGTCTCCTTCCTGTGGCTTGGCAGAGTTGGATGCAGACTCGGCGCTCATTGTTCTCCTTTCCTTCCCCGTCTTTCGCCTTCACTTGATCGTCTTCTCCCGGGGTTCCTTGTCAACATTGCTCTGCACCCATGGCAGATGGTCGCTCAGCTGTAGAGCGGTGGTTCGCGCACTTTGTGGCCCATGGCCCATCCCGCTCCATGCAGACTTCCCCCCGGACCACCAACCAACCGTGATCACAAAATGGATGCAGTAGAGGGTGGGAGTTGGGTAGGGGGAAGTCTGGCTGGGAGGTAGGGTGCAGGAGCGGGATGAGGGTGAGGGGTCGGGGTGGAAGGTTGGGGGCAGGAGTGGGGTGGGGGTGCAGGTGTAACCCACACACCTAGTGTGGTTTACTGTCTCATGCCATGGCACCTAGACCACAGCAACAGATAAGCCCAAGAGACCTCTACAGCAGAGAGCTGAAACAGTGGTGGAAAAAATACAAAGAGCTCCACCAGACTTGTTGAGCAAAAAAAAAAAAAAAAAAAGATGCTGCCCCTTTAAAAACAAGCTTTTGGCCACATCAGGATCCTGCCAGCTGCCACCATTTTGCCACACCAGACGGTGGCTCCCCTTCACCTGCTGAGCACAGGGAACTGGGGGCTGTTTGTAGAGGTGCATGGGGCAGCTTCGTGAGCCTTGGGGGAGGCTTTCTGAGCTGCACTTTCAGGGGTGAAGAGCTGCCTGCGGCTCGCAAGCCACAGGTTGGCCACTCCTGCTCTACAGCATGGGTTGAGCACTAGGAGGCTTTTAGTTCAAAGGGCAGAGGCTCTTATACTAAGCTCCCGAGGTCCCAGGTTCAAATCCACCTGGTTGTGGTTACATCTAGTCTTGGTAGGAGGGGGATGAGAGTGTGGGGACCTGGGCATGAGGAATGCTTAGCTGGGTCAGTGCCTCCTTCCACTCCCAGGTGCTGCTCCCATTGGCTGCAATTCTGGCCAATGGGAGCTGCAGGGAAAGCCTCAGATGAGTGGCTTCCTGTGCTGCTGTTCCCCCAGCAGGGGGCAGAGGCATGGTAATGTGTGGAACCACCTCCCCACCTATGAGCTGCATCCAGCCTGCGAGGCTCACCTCCCTCCACCCCCTGCAGGGGGAAGCCGGTGGGCACTGAGCCCACTGCCCCACCTGCAAGACTATTGCAGATCACTAGTGGTCCACAGAGCACACATGGAGAACCATTGTATTACATGAACTCTGGGAGCTGGGAGCTTCCTTGCCTCAAACCCCAGACCTGTGATGGTATTAAAACTGCTTCACTTCCATTGACTTCACTGGACATTAGACATTAGGGCTGTGTCTAGACTGCATCCCTTTTCCGTAAAAGGGATGCAAATTAGACACATCGCAATTGCAAATGAAGCGGGGATTTAAATCCCCCCCACTTCATTTGCATAAAAATGGCTGCCGCTTTTTTCTGGCTCAGGGCTTTGCCGGAAAAAAGCGCCAGTCTAGACAGGGATCTTTCGGAAAATAAAGCCTTTTCCGAAAGATCCCTTATTCCTTATTTCGGAAAAGGCTTTATTTTCCAAAAGATCCCCGTCTAGACTGGCGCTTTTTTCCGGCAAAGCCCCGAGCCGGAAAAAAGCAGCAGCCATGTTTATGCAAATGAAGCGGGGGGGATTTAAATCCCCGCTTCATTTGCAATTGCGATGTGTCTAATTTGCATCCCTTTTACGGAAAAGGGATGCAGTCTAGACACAGCCTCAGTGCCTGAATATGTCTCAGACTCTTGGTCTTATCATATCACAGACCAGGACCGGGATATGGAGGAGCATAGAGAAAGTGAAGGAATTCCAGCTCCAAACCATTATAATACTAAGATCATGTTTAACTTTAAGCATGAGGCCTGATCCCAAATCCACCGAAGTCAATAGAGCTATGCTCTGAGAGCGTAAAATTCTCCCAGGCTCCTTCTGCAGTGTTTTACACCTCATCTGCCTGTGTAGACACGATTTCTTCGTTCATTACGTATAATGTCTCATTGTTTTGCCTTGCTGTAGCCCCCAAACATAGATCAAGGGTAGGAACTATGCAAACACACAGCCAAAAGACAAGTCCCTGCTTTGTGCAATCAGTGTCACAAGCAGAAGGGCGGGGAGAAATCAGACCCTCCGGTTGGTTTTCCACTTTTTTATGCCGTGCATATTGTCTTTGCATTTCACACAAATTACCAGAGGACCTGGTCTGGTCCGTTTCAGTTTCTGGTCCAGCTCCTTCTCTTTGTAAACTGCTGCAGCTCCATTGACCTCAAAGAGAGGGTCCTTTTAGCTACCAAATTGGAGGATAGGAGATTTGTACCACTCACTGCCAGAGATCAATGCTGATTTACATACGCCGCCTGGGGACCTGGTCCTAACAGGGTTTCCTGCATATTTCTCTGTGTGCAGAAGTCCTGAACAAGGTTTATGAGCCAGTCAAACCTTATGGGGTTAATCAGGATTCAAACTGATTTAAGAGCAAATATTAGCCCGGAAATATATAGGAACAAATCCTCCAATGGTGTCTATTAGCACAGCCCTACAGACATCAAAAGAGCCAGGCCAGTTTATCCCAAATGAGCTTCTGCCATATGGTTTGATGGTGCATTTAGTCCTGTGGATACATAAGAGAAAAAATAGAATTTTAAATTAATGAATGATCCACAAAGTGTTTTGAAGCGGGAAATCGCTACTTAGGTGCTAAGTGCCAATCATATATTGATCATTAAATACTATTAGCGGTTATTGATTGTTGTTATTTGAGCCTCTCCATCCCACTGTTAGTACTGTCATGGAAAGACCCCACTAATGGCTTTTGATGACTTTTGCGTTGCCCAGCATGGAACGATGTCTCTTCTGGCTGTGCACAAGGGGTGGTGTTGGATTGTGCCTACAAATCTCCTTGACATGTGTCATCTTCCTTGAGTCATGTGAACAATGGAAGCAGGGTTTGGTCCTTGCTTGGGGATGTTCTAAGGGCCTCAGCAAGTCTCCAGTGACTTGGTTGGGAACTGGACTGGGTTCTGTAACAGGCGGGGCCTCAGATGGAAGGGGCGTGGCCTCAGGCAGAAGGGGTGTGGCATCAGGCAGAAGGGGCGGGGCCTCAAGTGGAAGGGGTGGGGCCTCAGGTGGAAGGGGTGGGGCTGGCACTAGGCTGCTGTCAGTGCTGCTCAGAGAGAACCATGCTTCCCCCTCAGTGCTGTCCAGAACACATGGCTTGGTGCTTCAGCAGCAATTTAAAAAGCCCCATCCAGGAGCTCCGGCCCATCTGTGTTGCCACGCTTTGGGCCCATCCAGGCCCGTCTGTGTTGCCAGGCTTTGGGGCAGTTACCCCCTTCCCTCTCCATCGGCAGGCCTGCCTGGAAAACATAAAGGAGGAAGTGATTTGCCTTTCCCAAGCTTTCCTGCAAGGCTTCAGAATTTCCCTCCAATGAACAGAAAGAGGCTACATTATTTTCACTGTCCTCTGCAGATCCCTTCGAACCATTCATAGATACATTAACACTGCGATGCATTCTTCACAATCTTCTTACCGGCCAGAGGAGGTTATGTTTCTGGGTACATGTGGGGAGGCTACTTTGGGGAGGCAATGTAATAAGGACAGACCACAAAGGGTATGTCTAGACTGCACACTCAAATCGAAATAAGATACGCAATTTGCTCTATGCAAAATGCGCATCGTATTTCAATTTTATTTCAAAATAGGTGCCAAATTTTGAAATAAAGCACTATTTCAAGACACCCCTTATTCCTTGTGGAATGAGATTTACAGGGATGTCGAAATAGCTGAACTAGTGAGTCCGTTCTTTCGAAAATTATTTCAAAATAGCGGATGCGTTCCTTGGATGCAGGGTAGCTATTTCAGAATACCTCCAGGATCCTGAAATAGCTTTGTGGTCTAGATGTACCCATACTGAGCTGGGACAAATTGGTGTAGCTCCATACATAACTAGCTTGCGCTGGTTGGCTTTAGGCAGTGTTTCTCCACCTTTTTTTGAGTAAAGTACCCCTTTCACAAAAAAAAAAAAATAAGTACTCCCAGTACTTACAGTTTTCAGATACACACATTTTTTTTCTACCGTTGCAACACATTTGTTTAAACAACTTAATTGTCGCTGGGTGGACGATGAAATTTTGGGGTGTAAAAAGTACAAAAAGAATAATAAAACGCTTTGAAAATTAAAACAAAAATTCAGTTTTCTCCAAATTTCAATTGTACTGATGTACCCTCAAGACTTCTCTCAAATACCCCTAAGGATACTCGTACCACTGGCTGAGAAACACTAGCTTAAGGTACGTCATCCAGCTATGCAAAATGCGTAGCTGGATTCAGATTACCTTAAGCTGATTCACTGTGGCGTCTACACAGCGGGAGGCCAATGGAAGCACATGGTCCCGTCAGCTTCCCTTATTCCTCGCAGAATGAGATGCACCAGATGCCTGCAGGAGCTGCTGTCAGCATTTGTTTTGCGGGGGCTACACTACACCCGCTAAATCGAACACTAGAGGATTGACCTCCGGAGGGTCTATCTTCTCCATGGTGTAGACATGCCTTGGAGGAGGTATGGAAATGTAAACCTACTAGGAAACTGGTTACTTCCTCTGAACCAGCTGTATGGCCTGGTGCTGAGTAAGCTCGTGGGTAGGACTAGAGCCTCACAAGAAACGTTTTGGGCACACATGCCTCTGTCTAATTGCACATGCAATTATCTGATGCAGTGATGGGTCATGGCAAAAATTTCTGGTAGATCTTCGTCACCATTTTGAACAATGATGCTGTTTGGCAAAGTCCTGTATTTCTTTCCTCCCTAGGAATCAGCTTCTTGATGGAATGTTGCTTCATAATTTTAAAATAGAAAATCTAAATGTCAAACTTTTTACTCAAAAATCCAAGGGAGGGGAAAAAAAGCCCCATTTTCTTTGAAAGAAAATTGTGCATTATTAAATCTGGAACCAGAATTAATAAAGGGTTGGCACATCTAATACTTAAAGGCGAGACTGTGCTAATCTTATTCCTGTTGAACAGTAGCCTACTATATTCTAGTACCATTTCCGTTCTTCAGGCAAGATCAGAACCACATTGTGGGAGGTGCTGTACAAACGCAGAGTCATAGAATCATAGAAAACATCATATAACATAGCATGAAACAGTCCCTACCTCAAAGATCTTATAGTCTAAACAGACCTAGAGATGTAAAGTAACTTGCCCAAGGTTACAGAATATATCAGTGGCAGAGTAGGTAGGTCTCTTTAATCCCAGTCGAGTGCCTTTTCCAATAAACCACACTGCCTCCCTGTTTATACAAAGGTTCTACCTGACATGAATCAGAGGGGTAGCCGTGTTAGTCTGAATCTGCAAAAGCGGCGAGGACCTGACATGAATAAGTCTCAGCATTTGAGCGTAAATCAGTAAGAAGTGTAAGACAGAAGTTTGCCGTTCCTGCTCTTACTCTGTTCTGTAGTTGGCACGCTGAAACAGCAGTACCCACAAAGTGTTAACCAAAGACCTCCCTGGATCTCCATCCACCAAATCTTCAGCCCCTGTCAATTTCATTAGTCCCATTGAAGTCAACGTGTGCTGATTTATACCCGTCGAGGTGCTGACTCAAGGTAGCTTTTTACGAAGATCTGGGGAATGCTGAATTTGTAACAACAGAGATGCTGGGAAGCAGTGGTTTTACATTTTTCCTGGATGCAGCAAGCCCAGAGGTGCCAGGGCTATGAAGAGCCAAGTTGGGAGATGCCTGGGTCACCCTGGCACAAACTAAGCGTGTGTCTGTACAATGGTAGTTAACACATCTCTCTGTCTAGATTGCTTAGAACGACTAAGGAGACAGGGAAGTAATAAGAACGTTTCAGTGTTACTGTTAGTTTGAAGGGCAGAAGGGATACCGGGGAGCATTACTAGAGAGGTGATTATTCCACTTTATTCGGCACTGGGGAGGCCACATCTGGAGTACTGTGTCCAGTTCTGGGCCCCCCCCATTACAGAAAGGATGTGGATGCATTGGAGAGGGTCCAGCGGAAGGCAACCAAAACGATGAGGGGGCTGGAGCACATGATGTATTAGGAGAGGCTGAGGGATTTGGGCTTGTTTAGTCTGCAGAAGAGGAGAGTGAGGGGGGATTTGGTAGCAGCCTTTAGCTTCCTGAAGGGGGGTTCCCAAGAGGATGGAGAGAGGCTGTTCTTAGTGATGACAGATGGCAGAACGAGGCGCAATGGTCTCAAGTTGCAGTGGGGGAGGTCGAGATTGGATATTAGGAAAAATTATTTCCAGAGGAGGGGGGTGAAGCACTGGGATGGGTTCCCTAGGGAGGGGGTGGCATCTCCATCCCTAGAGGTTTTGAAGTCCCAACTTGACCAAGCCCTGGCTGGGATGATTGAGTTGGGGTTGGTCCTGTTTTGGGCAGGGGGTTGGACTTGATGACTCCTGAGGATTTTATGATTCTATGAGTCAGCAATGTAGCTGGGCAGGAACCTGATTATGGGAAATTCTGTGATTTAAATCTTACTATTACTACAGGTTGAACCTCTCTGGTCCGGCACCCTCGGGACCTGACCAGTACCGAACCAGAGAATTTGCCAGACCACGGGCGGTCAATATTGTCTAGCAGCATCACCAACACTTCCACTTATTGGGCTGTGAGAGGACATTTAGGGCTAAATTCAAGCTAAACAACATCACAGAACACTGAGTCAGGACTGGGGGCTGGAAACAAACTTTATGGGACTGTGGGAAATTTGGCCACACCCGTGAGAAATGGACATCCCGCTAACAAAAATCATTCCGGACCACGGATGTTTCTGGACGAGAGCATTCTGTATTAGAGAGGTTCAATCTGTACTATTAAATAGTGATTGTATCCCAAGAGGTAACCAATCAAAAGTGACCTTTCCTGTGAAACAAGTATCTGAAATGGTCATTGCATGTCACTTGAAATGTTTTGTTTTCATCAACTGGAAACATTGGGTTCTGATTTTGATTTTTTAACTTTAAAAAAGTTTCATGTGAAAAAATAGGGAATTCCATTTAAAAAAATGGCTCTGAAACAAACAAACAAAAATCAAAAGAATCTGTTCCAAAATTGTCGACAGTCTGGAAACCCTTCGTTTGGGGCATGGGGTGAAAAGAAATGTCCCGATTTAAATGATTTTTCTAAAGAACTCAAAATGAGCTCTTATCCATGCTGGGCCAGTCTTGTTCCTTGGTCTGGGATGGCCAGATCCAGGCTGAGATATTTTTGAGACTGTCTCCTCAGCATAGTGTAGGTGCTTCTGGCATTCACAGCAACTAAGGATACTCTCTTCTCCTCCGGAAGGGACGTGACTCCCCATGAAAAAAGCCCCGTCCAGTTTTAAAACAAATCAAACACTGGACGTTCCGCTGCTTCTCTGGGGACTCTGTCCCATACTGGACAAAAATCTTAAGGAATGCTCCTTGTTTGTCATCTTGGGTGTGTCTAGACTACAGGGTTTTGTCAACAAAAGTGGACTTTTGTCGACAAAACTAATCCTGCGTCTACACTACTGCTGAGTTCTGTCGACATAACGTCGACAGAACTCAGCAGTTTTGTCGACGCTGGTAAACCTCATTTTACGAGGAATAACGCCTTTTGTCGACAGAGTTCTGTCAACAGAAGGCATTATTGCATCTAAACTGTCCTTTGCGTCCACACTGTTATGTTGACAAAGCAGCTTGCTTTGTCGACAGAACTGAATGTAGTCTAGATGCTCTTTGTCGACAGAAGCTTTGTCGACAGTATCTGTCGACAAAACTTCTGTCGACAAAACCCTGTAGTCTAGATGTACCCCTTGAGTCCAACCCTGGTCCCATACAAACAAACAACCAGGACTTTATTTTTTGGCCACTGATTTCAGTAAAGCCAGGATTATGATTAGTTTTGTTCCATTCCTCCAAATACACCTATAAGTTAATAAACAGATGTTTAAATGCATTAAATTAGGCAGCCGAAAGGGAAATATGCAAGATGTTGGAATGCTGGACTCAAGTGATTTCTGATCTCCTAGATTTAGTGTGGGCTGCAGAACTCCTATCCCATATGGTGTAATATGTTATAAAATCATGAGGGGTGTGGACAAAGTGAACAAGGAAACGTTATTTTCATAACATAACAACAAGGGGTCAACAGATGAAATTAGGAGGTAGCAGGTTTAAAGCAAAAAAAAAAAGGAAGTTTTTCTTCATGCAGTGCACAGTCAACCTGTGGAACTCCTTGCCAGAGGAGATTGTGAAGACCAAGACTTTAACAGGGTTCAAGAAAGAGCTAGATAAATTCATGGAGGATAGGTCATAGAATCATAGAATCATAGAATAATAGGACTGGAAGGGACCTCAAGAGGTCATCGAGTCCAGCCCCCCGCCCTCAAGGCAGGATCAAGCTCCACCTACACCATCCCTGACAGATGTCCATTAATGGCTATTAGCTAGGATGGGTAGGAATGGTGTCCCTAGCTTCTGTTTGTCAGAGGCTAGAAATGGTGACAGGGGAGGGATCATTTGATGATTTCCTGTTCTGTTCCCTCCCTCTGGAGCACCCGGCATTGGCCACTGTTGGAAGATAGGACACTGGGCTAGATGGACATTCGGTCTGAGCCAGTGTGGCTGTTTTTATGTTCTTACCCCCAGGTAACTTTCTGTTTTCTCCCCCACTTTCATCCCTACAGCTCATGTGGCAGAAGAGAAGAAAGAGGAGGTGCCCACAGTCTCAGGGAAAGTAGACAAAGCCCAAGGCAAGAAGGACAGTTCCAAGGGATCCAAGAAGAAAGAAGGCAAAAAGGAGCAGAAAGAAGGGTCCAAGAAAGAGGGAAAAGATGGGACCAGAAAGAAGGAAGGAGGAAAAGGGGCAGCTGAAAAGAAGCAAGGAGGTGGGAGGAAGGACCAGAAAGAGCCGGAGAGAGCTAAGGCAGGAGGCAGCGCCAAGGCTAGTGGCAAAGCCGGGGGGAACGCCAAGTCCACAGCCAGGAAAGCCCAGCAGAAGAAGTGATCCGGCCAACAGCAGCACTGCCCCGTTCCCTTGCCCACACGCAACGCTGAAGACCTGACCTAGCAATCCACGCCCAGATACCATGAAGCTGGCATGGGGAGCGTAGTGGGAACAGGGAGGAGATGACATCCTTCAAAGTCTGAGGCCACTTGGAGCCCCTGGATTAATTTCCGTAAAAGGGAAATCACCCTTTCTACAGAGGTGATGTTGCCGCCGAAGGAAAACCTGCATTGGGGGGCCAGATAGTTACCCGTGAACTGGGAGGATCGTGTGATCAGGAACTGGTGCCAGCAGGCAGGCTGGATCGAGAAACAGGAGCACAGAGGGACTCATGGAACACAGAGCATGTAGACATGAGGAGCGTGTCTACATGGCAACCAGAGGTGTGACAGCCGCACGTAGAGTTGTACCCAAGTTATCTTTGATTTAGCCTGCTCTAGACCCAAGAGCAGGGAAACTAAAGTGGCACAGGCAGAAACAGCGTCCATACAACCAGGACGGCTGCCCAAACCCCTGTGGCATCGCTGCTTTTGGTGCCCAAACTAGACACCAAAGCTAGGACCAAAGCTAGCTCAGGTATATGCTAGAGAACCTCTCCAAGGTACCCTGGAGAGATGCCCATTCTACCTGAGATCAATGCTTGACGAGCAATCGCTAGGCCTTCTGCTAGTCTTTGAAGATGTGTGGCATTCCAGAGAGGGCACCGAATAGCTGCTGGAGGGCACCACGCAGAGGATGCTCTCTAGCCCATGGCTCTATTGGAGATGTCTTGGGAAAAGGCTCTTCTTCCCCATGAATTTCTTTATAACCGTTTGGTGTTCCTAGGGGTCTTGGAGAAGTACTTTTTGGACATGCGCTTTCCAACCCCCTGATCCTTTGTGGGTTTACAAAAGGTGTCATAAAGAAAGCTGGATGCCAAATATAAACTAAAGGAACAGTCTTCCTTGACATGCTGGTGACACTGTCTTCAGTTCTTCAAGTCACACTCATTGCCAGTGTGACACTGGCAGATCAGGTGCTAGTTTCTGCCAGAGCCCCAAGCCAATTCGCTTGTGTGTTAGTACAGGTGGAACCACTCTAGTCTGGCACCCTGGGGACCCATCCACTTCCAAAGGAGACAATTTTCCGGACCATGGGAGGTCAATATTGCCTAGCAGCAGTACCATCACTTCCACTACTTCCTGGGCTGTTAGAGGACATTCAGTGGTAAATTAGCACTAAATCACAGACCGGAACACTGAGCCCCAGGACTGGTGGCTTTACACAAACTTTATGGGACCGTGGGAAACTTGGCCACACCCATGAGAAACGGACATCTGGCTAACAAAAATCATTCCGGACCATGGAGGTTGCCAGACTAGAGAGAGCTGGACTAGAGAGATTCAACCTGTATGGACAAAAGTGATTGTTAACTATATCAGCCTTTATCCAATGTTTAAACTTCATGCAATACTAGTGGGGTGTTACTGGCATTGTTTTCCCTTATCCGTTTCCCCGATAATTTATTTACAGTGTGTTTAGCCCTGTGACTGAATAACCCATCACACGAGAAAGAAGCCTGGTGGAATGCAAATGAAGAACTCTCATGGGGAAAAGGGCTAATTTCCAGGCAAGTGGCATCCTGTGTGATGCCTGGAGGTCAAAGACTCCAAATGGATCCCTCACTCTCCATCGTGATAATAGCCCTGGCAGAAGTGGATTCGAGGAGAGATCCTACATCTCTGGACTGTTTGGACTCTTAGAGGGACATCTCAGAGGGGTAGTCATGTCAGTCTATATCAGGGGTGATTACAGGCAAAGAGCCAAAATAGTGGCGGACAGGTGCCAAGCCAAAAAAAAAAAAAAAAAGACACCGCCCCTTTAAATGAAAACTCTGGTTTGGCTTTTTAGCCACTTCAGGTTCCCTTCAGCCATCAGCCATCTTGCCAGCACAATTTTG
Source organism: Pelodiscus sinensis (assembly GCF_052426305.1). Taxonomy (NCBI): domain Eukaryota; kingdom Metazoa; phylum Chordata; order Testudines; family Trionychidae; genus Pelodiscus; species Pelodiscus sinensis. The sequence continues at coordinate 257,151,755 of NC_143053.1, forward strand.
CTTTGCCACACTGGACGGCTCAGCAGAGGGAGCACCCTGTGATCACAGGAAACCGAGGGCTGGGGGCGCAGGGGTGGCTTCGTGAGCCAGGAGTAACACTTCGTGAGCTGCACTGTCTGCGGCTCACAAGCTATGGGTTGGCCACTCTTGGTCTAGATCTTTAAAAACAAGGAGTAGTCCTGTGGCACCCTAGAAACTAACAAAAATATATAGAATCATAGAACACTAGAACTGGAAAGCACCTTGAGATGTCATCGAGTCCAGTCCCCTGCCCTCACGGCAGGACCAATCACCATCTAGATCATCCCTGATAGGTGTCTGTCTAACCTGCTCTTAAATATCTCTAGTGATAGAGATTCCACAACCCCCCTAGGCAATTTATTCCAGTGTTTAACTGCCCTGACAGTGAGAAAGTTTTTCTTAATGTCCAACCTAAACCTCCCTTGCTGCAGTTTAAGCCCATTGCTTCTTGTCCTGTCATCAGAGGCCAAGGAAAACAATTTTTCTCTCTCCTCCTTGTAACACCCTTTTAGGTACTTGAAAGCTGCTAGAGTGTCTCCTTTTAGTCCTCTCTTTTCTAAATGAACAAGCCCTAGTCTTACAGTTTTCTGTCATGACATATATAGTATTATGAGTTTTTGTGGACCAAACCCACTTCTTCAGATGAGATGAGCTTGCTTTTGCCCACAAAAGCTCATGATACAATATATATTTAGTCTCTGAGGGTATGTCTACACTACAGTACTAATTCGAACTAACTTAATTCAAACTACTTAATTCGTACTAGGCGTTAGTCCTCATGGAATGAGGTTTACCTAGTTCGAATTAAGCGCTCCGCTAGTTCGAATTAAGTTCGAACTAGTGGTTTGCTAGTGTAGCTCCTATCAAAGTTAATTCGAACTAACGTCTGTTAGTTCGAATTAACTTTGTAGTGTAGACATACCCTCAGGGTATTTACACTAGCCCCCTAGTTCGAACTAGGGAAGCTAATGTAGGCATTCGAAGTTGCAAATGAAGCCCGGGATTTAAATATCCCGGGCTTTATTTGCATCTTCTCATCCGGGTGCCATTTTTAAATCCCCTTAATCCGAACTAACTGCCTGTGGCTACACGCGGCAGTCAAACATTAACTCGAACTAAGTCCTTAGTTCGAATTAACTGTTACACCTCATGGAATTAGGTGTAACAGTTAATTGTTACACCCACTTGTAACATGTTACACCTCATGAGGTGTGTGGTGAGGTCCATGCAGTCCTGCCTTATGGCCCCCCCTTTTTTTAGTCTCTCCCCATAAATCTTCGGCTCACTCTCACCATCTCAGGTCGCCGGTCATGCTGCCACCCTCTGTTTGGCTGCTTGGCCCATTACCGGCCAGCTCCTAGCCCGGCCTGATTGGGTGCTTGCCGTCGAATTGCTCCGTTCGTCCCCGGCGTGCCTTCCGCCGTTGTCAGCTTCGGTGTCCTGGGGAATCGTTGCTTGTGGCTCCCCCCGTCCTCCAATCGCGCCGTCTCCACCTGTGGGGGTTGAGAGCACAGCCAGCCCCTGCTCTCCTCCCCCCTTTTGGCTCCCGCGTTCTCCCTTTTGAGCATCCCGGGTGGCCTCCCGGCCTCCTACGCTCGCCGTGCCAGGGAGCCCTTCCTGGGTCCTAGTGCCCTACTTCCTGGTGTCCTGCTTGCCTGCGGCTGCGTAGGCAGTCAGCCCCGTGCTGCCCGAGGCGGCAGCAGCATTTTCCCCACCGGCAGGTGCCGCCGGGCTGCCGGCAGTCGCAGGGGCTTTGACCTCCCCTTCCCCGCCTGCCGCCCGTGTCTCGTGTCCCCCGGGTCAGGGCTCGCCCGCAGGCTGCCGGTCACCCGCTGCGGCCGTATCCGGGCCTCTCCAGCTGCCAGCACCCGCCGGCCAGCTGGGTTGAGTGCGGGCATCGGCTTCCCCATCACAAGGTGTAACAGTTAACTCAAACTAAGGACTTTGTTCGAGTTAACGTTTGACTGCCGCGTGTAGCCGCGGGCAGCTAGTTCGGACTAAGGGGATTTAAAAATGGCGCCCGGACAGGAAGATGCAAATAAAGCCCGGGATGTTTAAATCCCGGGCTTCATTTGCAACTTCGAATGCCTACATTAGCCTCCCTAGTTCAGAACTAGGGGGCTAGTGTAGACATATCCTGCCACAGGACTACTTGTTTTTCTTAGAGGGAAGTGAGCCAGATGCAAAACAGTGATTCTCAAAAGTTTTTCCAGGGAATCAGATGTCCTCTGATTGCATCACTGATTAAATCTCTTCCAGCATATGGAATTCCCATTTGTGACTCCCCTGGGCATATCTTATGTATGTGCTTTTACCTCTCAGCAGCTTGACTTCCTTTGCTTAGCTAATTAACCTCCAGTTAATTTATTATAGAATTGGCCACCAGCATTGTCTCTGGTATGAGATCCATCATACCACATGAGCTGGTGGTAAGTGACTGGTTTCTTGGAACAGGAAGCCACCTCAAAGTGATGTGATTTTTGGTATCAGTGGCCATTTGTCCCCAAGTCTAGTTTGTCTGGGTGTCTGGAGACTCTAAAGGGACTGTGACTGGTAAAGTGACCCAGCAGTTGCTTTTTGTCCCAGGTGTGGTGTATGTCACAGCTCAATTCCCCAACCTTTCACTTGGGGTATGTCTACACTACCCTCCTAGTTCGAACTAGGAGGGTAATGTATGCATACCGCACTTGCTAATGAAGCCCGGGATTTGAATTTCCCGGGCTTCATTAGCATAAGCGGGGAGCCGCCATTTTTAAATCCCCGCTGCTTCGAACCCCGTGTAGCGCGGCTACACGGGGCTCGAACTAGGTAGTTCGGACTAGGGTGCCTATTCCGAACTACCGGTACACCTCGTTTCACGAGGTGTACCGGTAGTTCGGAATAGGCACCCTAGTCCGAACTACCTAGTTCGAGCCCCGTGTAGCCGCGCTACACGGGGTTCGAAGCAGCGGGGATTTAAAAATGGCGGCTCCCCGCTTATGCTAATGAAGCCCGGGAAATTCAAATCCCGGGCTTCATTAGCAAGTGCGGTATGCATACATTACCCTCCTAGTTCGAACTAGGAGGGTAGTGTAGACATACCCTTGGAGTGTAGATATGGGAGCCGGCTAGCAGAATAAACGCTATAAGAACCTGTCTCTGTAACTTCCGGAGACAAACTTGTCCGGTCTCAGTTTCCCTGAGAGCCAAAAGAAAAACTATTAGTTTGCTGCCACCATCAAGTGTAAATAAAAAATATAAACTAAGCCCTTTTCCAGGGAAGAGGTTGCTTGGACCCCCCTCCCTGAGGCAAATCTCTCCCCCCTGCCTCACTTCAACCTCTATTTTGCTTGGAGTTGGGAAAACAGAGGTAATCCGCAGAGAAAATGGGGCTCTGCTTCTCCCAGGAAATGTATGCACATAGGTTTAAGGACACAAAAATATTGGTTAATCAAAACAAAAAGAAAACACTTTTATTATCAAAACAAGACTATTGTTGCAAGCATAGTAAATGACTGGGTGTTAAAAGCCGTGGAGAGAAGTAGACTCAGGGAGAATCCCTGGGTTCTAATCCTTAGTTACAAAAGAGAAAAACAATTAACCAGCTCAGACGTGATTTCCAAATGCCCAAATGAGGAAAACAATAAAACCTAATGGACAATCTAAATTTTTCCCCACTTACACATTTCAAGGAGTCCATTCCTGGGAAAGCCCATCTCTCCCACTACCTGGGGAAAAACTGCTCTGATCTAAAAACAAAGGAAGAGAGAAGAAAACTCTCTCTTGGTTTGAAATTCCTATCTGAATTTCATTGGGGCCTGAAGACCCCTCCCTCGGGTGCATCTCCTAGTTGCTTAACTCTGTCCTCACTCTCCAGGTAAATCAGACTGTCCTTAGCAGCTCCTATTCATCACAATGTAATTTAATTATAAGGCACAGCCCTAGTTTGCATTGTTTGACTGTATTCTGACTGTTTGCCCTGAGGTAGGCACTCACAACCATGAGCCATTCCAAACAGCATTACAACGGACTCTGTTCTATAATGCCTGGAGGTGACAATTGTGCCCAACTCCCATTGAAGTCCAAGGGAGTTAGGATAAATTCAGCGCTTTTCAGTGGGGGATGAACATCTAAGGGGACCAGGCTGTGTGTCACAAGCAGAATCTTGCTCTCTCTGTCTTACTGAGTGGTTTTGTGTTCCAGCTTGAATTTGAGTGACTTGATTACCAGTTCCTGCCTCTTAGCAGACACATTTGTAAACACCTGTCTAGATGCTCCACAAATGGTTTATTTCCTGAAACAAGTATTTGTGGAACTTCTGGCTCAGCATTGAAACACCCATTAGCTAATTTTAGTCCATTGGCACTTACTTAACATGAGATAAAAAGGGCTTACAGCTCATACTATCTCTGATGCTCACCCACTCTCTGTGAAAGAGACAAAATGATGCCAGGAACCCAACCGCCTATTCCAAATATGCAGCCAATGTTTTGCCCAGTTGTAACTTTGTGATTACACTCTTATTAAGCTTGTATATGGGTTCTCATTAGGAATAATTAAAAAAGGGATAGAGAATAAGACAGAGAATATATTATTGCCTCCATATAAAAATATTGGTACGTCCTCATCTTGAATACTGCATACAGATATGCTTGCCTGCTTTCAAAAAAGATATCTTGGCATCGGAAAAAGTTCAGAAAAGGGCAACATAATTGATTAGGGGTTTGGAACTGGTCCCCTATGAAGAGAGATTAAAAATTCTGGGACTTTTCATCTTAGAAAAGAGGAGACTAAGGGGGGGATAGGAGAGAGGTCTATAAAATCATGACTGATATGGAAAATGTGAATAAGGAAAAGTTATTTACTTAGTCCCACAATATAAGAACTAGGGTCACCAAATGAAATTAATAAGTAGCATGTTTAAAACAAACAAAAGGAAGTTTTTCTTCATGCAGATCACAGCCAATCTGTGGAACTCCTTGCCAGAGGAGATTGTGAAAACTAGGATTTTAACTAGGATTTTTAAGGTTCAAAAAAGAGCTAAATAAATTCATGGAGGTTAGGTCCATCAATGGCTATTAGCCAGGATGGGTAGGAGTGGTGTCCCTAGCCTCTGTTTGTTTGGAAATGGATGACAGGAGAGGGATGATGTGATGATTACCAGTTGTGTTCCCTCCCTCTGGGGCATCTGTCCACTGTCGGCAGACAGGATACGGGGCTAGATGGACCTTTGGTCTGACCCAGTCTGGCCGAGCAGAGTGAGTTAGGGCCTATACTTCTCCCCCCACTGCTGTCGAGTGCAAGCCACATTGCTTGGTAGGTTTGAATTGGAAAAGGTTCAGAAAAAGGCAGCAAAAATGATTCTGCATATGGAACCGCTAAAATATGAGGAGAGATGGGTACGTTGTAACTTGGAAAAGAGAGGACTAAGGAGAGAATTGATAGAGGTCTATAAAATCATAATTCGGGGGGAGAAAGTGAATAAAGAAGAGTGATTTACTCCTTCCCATAATGCAAGAACGAGGGGTCACCAAATGAAATTAACGGGCAGCACATCTAAAACAAAAAAAACGGCAGTATTTCTTCACAGAATGCACAGTAAACCTGTGGAACTCCTTGCCAGAGGATGTTGTGAGGGCCAAGACTTTAGTGGTGTTCAAAAAAGAGCTAAATAAATTCATGGTGGATAGATCCATTTATGGCTGTTAGCCCTGATGGTCGGGGATGGCGTCCCTAGCTCTGGAGCATTGGCCACTGTCAGAAGACAAAAATACTAAGCTAGATGGACCTTTGGTCTGACCCAGTATAGCTATTCTTACGTTCTTATGTTCATCTTATAGGCTGTAAACTCTCAGGGTATGTCTAGACTGCATCCCTCTTCCGGCAGAGGGATGCAGATTAGGCAGGTCAACATTGCAAATGAGGCAGGGATTTAAATATACCTAATTTGCATAAACATGGCCACCATGTTTTGCCAGCTCAGCACTTTGTCGGCAAAAAGTGGCAGTCTAGCGGGGGATCTGTCGAGAAAGAAAGCCCTTTCCGACAGATCCTGTAAACCTCCTTGCAGGAGGCATGAGTGACCTGTCGAAAAAGGCTTTCTTTCTCAACAGATCCCCCTCTAGACTGCTGCTTTTTGCCGACAAAATGCTGAGTCAGCAAAACACGGTGGCCATTTTTATGCAAATTAGGCTCGGGATATTTAAATCCCTGCCTCATTTGCAATGTCGACCTGCCTCATCTGCATCCCTCTGCCGACAGAGGGATGCAGTCTGGACATACCCTCAGAGACTCTGATTGGTTCAGTTCTGTCTTGATCAAGGGTTCTTTATTTCTGATTGTTAAAGGTTTTTTCTACTACACAGACCACACAGCTTAGCAAATAACGGGAACTAAGAGTCCTGCAATGGAAAGGGGCTGTTGGAGGACCTGTCTCTAAGTTCATTTGTGGTCATTAAAAGCTTCTCATGGTCCTTTTTGCAGGTCTTAAATGCTGCAAATCCCTCTGCATGGCAGTTATTTATAAACACATATAACCATAGGATCCCAGGGCTGGAAGAGACCTCAGGAGTCATCGAGTCCAACCCCCTGCCCAAAGCAGGACCAACCCAACGCAATCAGCCAGGGCTTTGTCAAGCCGGGACTTCAAAACATGCTAACCTAAACCGACATCCTTGCTTCTAAGAAGAGTGCCCTGTGGTTAATGCTGGCTGCAAATGGCAAATGAGAGTCACAACAATTTTGTAAATGATGTTATTTTTATTTAAAAGGGAGTGAAACGAATCCATTTTTTGGGAGAGAGAGGACTTGGGTTTTTCCCTAATATTTATATCGAAGTGAATCCAAACGGCGATTGGTGGTCATGAAAAACGAGATGTGTGGTGGAAAATTTTTAAGTAATATATGTGCTAACTTTTACAGTATTTGCATCAGCCAAAAAATGTGAAAACATTTGGAGAGGAACCGGTCTGAGAAGAGGATAAACAAATGTTGCATGAGAAACGTCAGCCTTGAAAACAACGCCTTTTTCTCGTTAAAGCTCTTTTCGTTTGAAAAACGGTGACCTGACCTTCAGGGCCATTTGTTAGCTGGCCAGGCCCCCTCTGTCTTACATCTTCTATCTATTTGGGAGAGCTTGTCTGTCTGGCCATGTGTCTGTCTGTCCCGTGGTTTGCTCAAGAACTCCTCCTACACGGTAAGAGCGTGGACCCCCAAATTGGGTACACAGCCCCTCCTTCTCATCACTTAAAGCGAGGGCAGGGTTTGGTTGGGCCAGGACAATGGGCTGTGCCTGGAATGGGATGGTGCCTCAGCAAAGTGGGAGGGATAGCTCAGTGATTTGAGTCTTGGCCTGCTAAACCCAGGGTTGTGAGTTCAATCCTTGAGGGGGCCATTTAGAGATCTGTGGCAAATCTGTCAGGGATGGTACTTGGTCTTGCCGTGAGGGGAGAGGACTGGACTTGATGACCTTGCAAGGTTCCTTCCAGCTCTATGAGATGATATATCTCTCTACATAAAAACCATTGAGAAAAGAGACAGAGTTACCAGGCAGGTAAAGGGGCTAGTGGGGGGCATACCATCTCTGTCTGTCTTGTGGGGGAGATTGCTCAAGCAATCCACCCCCCTAATGGTAGGGAGGAGGCCTTCAGCTCCCCCACCCCATTAGTATGGGGCACATTGCTGGCTGTTCTGGAAAGTGCCCTGTTTGCTGCATTCCTCATGCTGCATAGGGTGGTAGAAGAAACAGATCTAGATCCATCCTTCCCCCTGCTGGAGTGGCAGCAGCAGCAGCAATGGAGAGGTGCTTGTCCTCTCTCTCCCCCTGGGGCAGCAGCCTGAACCTCTTCTCCCCACCTCTCCCTCAGAGCAAGGATTAAATTGAAGGCAAATACCTTTCCTTTCTGAGTTGAGGACCCAGCAGGTGCGGAGTGGAACGCAGCCTGCAGGTGGGTTGTAAACTGTGGGATCAAATCTGAGTAACGGCATCTAAACACACAATTTCACCAGGTCCTGATGAAATGCATCCCAGGATACTCAAGGAGCTGATAGAGGAGGTATCTGAGCCTTTAGCTATGATCTTTGAAAAATCATGGCAGATGGGGAGATTCCAGAAGACTGGAAAAGGGCAAATATTGTACCCATCTATAAAAAGGGGAATAAGAACAACCCAGGAAACTATAGACCGGTCAGTTTAACGTCTGTCCCAGGGAAGATAATGGAGCAGGTAATTAAGGAAATCATATGCAAACACTTGGAAGGTAATAAAGTGATAGGGAATAGCCAGCATGGGTTTGTGAAGAACAAGTCATGCCAAACTAATCTGATAGCTTTCTTTGATAAGATAACGAGCCTTGTGGATAAGGGAGAAGCGGTGGATGTCATATACCTAGACTTTAGTAAGGCATTTGATACGGTCTCGCATGATATTCTTATTGATAAACTAGGCAAATATAACTTAGATAGGGCCACGATAAGGTGGGTGCATAATTGGCTGGATAACTGTAGTCAGAGAGTTGTTGTTAATGGTGCTAAATCCTGCTGGAAAGGGATAACAAGTGGAGTTCCTCAAGGGTCTGTTTTGGGACCCGTACTGTTCAATATCTTCATCAATGACGTAGATATTGGGATAGAGAGTACGCTTATTAAGTTTGCAGATGATACCAAACTGGATGGGGTTGCGACTTCTTTGGAGGATAGGGACATAATTCAAAATGACCTTAGCAAGTTAGAGAAATGGTCAGAGGTAAACAGGATGAGGTTTAATAAAGAGAAATGCAAAGTGCTCCACTTAGGAAGGAACAATCAGTTCCATACATACAAGATGGGAAGCGACTGTCTAGGAAGGAGCATGGCGGAAAGGGATCTAGGGGTCATAGTGGACCACAAGTTGAATATGAGTCAACAGTGTGATGCTGTTGCAAAAAAAGCAAATATGATTCTAGGTTGTATCAACAGGTGTGTTGTAAGCAAAACTCGTGAAGTCATTCTGCCGCTCTACTCTGCACTAGTTAGGCCTCAGCTGGAGTACTGTGTCCAGTTCTGGGCGCCACATTTCAAGAAAGATGTGGAGAAATTGGAAAGGGTACAGAGAAGAGCGACAAGAATGATTAAAGGTTTAGAGAACATGACCTATGAAGCCAGGCTTCATGAACTGGGCTTGTTTAGTTTGGAAAAAAGAAGATGAAGGGGGGACATGCTAGCGGTTTTCAAATATCTAAAAGGGTGTCACAAGGAGGAAGGCAAAAATTTGTTCCTCTTGGTTTCTGAGGACAGGACAAGGAGTAATGGGCTTAAAGTGCAGCAGGGGAGGTTTAGATTGGACATTAGGAAAAAATTCCTAACTGTCAGGGTGGTCAAATATTGGAATAAATTGCCAAGGGAGGTGGTGGAATCTCCCTCTCTGGAGATATTTAAGAACAGGTTAGATAGACATCTGTCAGGGATGGTGTAGACGGAGCTTGGTCCTGCCTTGAGGGCGGGGGGCTGGACTCGATGACCTCTCGAGGTCCCTTCCAGTCCTATTATTCTATGATTCTATGATTCTATGAATTCCCAGGGCTGCCTGAGCTTAAAGACACACCTGTGTTAGGGTGTGGCTGCAGCAGGTGTGCATAACCTGTGTGATCCAGCCACCCACCACTAGAGGGCGACAAAGTGCCCTGTAGATGGGTTACACCAGGGTAGCCAATTGGCAGAGTATGGGTCAAATCTACATCTCCAGATGCTTGTGACTAGACCCCCAAACTGGTTTTATTTACTTATCATTCTGATGCTATGATTTTCTCTAGAATCTGGACATTGACTATGCCTTAACCAAGAAATGTGGACTGTGACCACAAATAGTGAATGAACTACCCTGGGATTCACCAGGCATGGCGTTAAGCGGCAAAGTCCCATGGGAGCAAAACCATTCTGGTGGGAGTTGCATGGCGTTAAGCGGCAAAGTCCCATGGGAGCAAAACCATCCTGGTGGGAGTTTCATATTTCCCCAAGGAGTCCACCGAAGCGAAGCAACAGATGGAGAGATGGCGCACCCAGACGTACATCGGTCCCTCACATTTCCTGGGGAGATTCTTTCAGGAGTTTAAACTCAGTCTTGACCTCTGTTTTCCCCAGAGATGAGTTGGAACTTAACTGCAGCAATCCCTGCAGGGGAGGTTAAGTCTGTAGATTCCTCTCATCCCATCACTGACCCAAGAAATCCAAGCAGAACTAGCTATTGAAGGCTAATATCTCCTTGGGGCGTAAGCAAGCTATCAAAGTACAACACTTCACACGTAACTTCCAAGAGGAGGAGAACACAGGCTGAGAATGACGAGAGCTTGCAAAGAAACAAAACGCTGTCTGCTGCCCAATGGGGAGACGCAACAGACACCACACAGAAAATGGCTGTATCTCTTGCACACCACCTTCCACGGCCTACTGACTTAACCAACCAACCAACCAAGGGGTACTTATAGAGGTGCACATTCTTTTTATCAGCCTCTTGTAACTTGAACAATCCAATTCACTATTTTTTCTCTTTTTTTCCTCCTCCCATCCCTCCCTTAGAATCATAGAATCATAGGCTACGTCTACACTGGCATGATTTTCCGAAAATGCTTTTAACGGAAAAGTTTTCCGTTAAAAGCATTTTCGGAAAAGCGTGTCTAGATTGGCAGGATGCTTTTCCGCAAAAGCACTTTTTGCGGAAAAGCGTCCGTGGCCGATCTAGATGCGGTTTTCCGCAAAAAAGCCCCGATCGCCATTTTAGCCATTGGGGCTTTTTTGCTCAAAACAGTACTGTACTGTTTACATTGGCCCTCTTGCGCAAATGATTTGCGCAAGAGGGCTTTTGCCCGTACGGGAGCAGCATAGTATTTCCGCAAGAACACTGACAATCTTACATGAGATCGTCAGTGTTCTTGCGGAAATTCAAACGGCCAGTGTAGACAACTGGCAAGTTTTTCCGCAAAATCACATGATTTTGCAGAAAAACTTGCCAGTCTAGACACAGCCATAGAACTGGAGGAGACCTCAGGAGGTCATCAAGTCCAGCAGGACCAATCCCAACTAAATCAACCCTGCCAGGGCTTTGTCAAGCCAAGACTTAAAAACCTCTAGGGATGGAGATTCCACCACCTCCCGAGAGAACCATTCCAGAGCTTCCCCACCCTCCTAGTGAAATAGTTTTCTTAATTTCCAACCTAGACCTCCCCCACTGTAACTTGAGACCCTTTCTCCTCGTTCTGCCATCCAATAACACCTTCCCTTATTTATTCTCAAATCTAGACTTCTAAAACTCCAGTCATCTGAAGAAGCTCATGACACCATCTGCGTGTTTGTTAGTCTTTAAGGTGCTGCTAGACTATTCGTTGTTTTTTACGTTTTCCTCCTTAGAGAGTTAGGCAAATGAAGCAGCGAGTTTCTTTCTGCCCACGTGTCCGGTGGCATAAATGCAAACGCGAGAAATGCAAAGGCAAAGAGAGAAATTAAAACCACTACCTGGGCAGAATCTTCTCCTCTCCTCGGTGATGTGTAATGAGGATCCCTCTTTAGGAGGCAAGATGGGGTGTTGGAGCAGTGAGGCCAGGGGCACCCAGCACCCCCCACACTTCAGAGGTAGAGCTGTTCCCTTCCACTTTTTCACTGAGGATGTGCAATAAGACGGAGAGGGAGGAGTTTTGGGAGGAAGCGGCCGTTCAGGGGCCTTCCGGGAGGCATATCAGTGAGGCACCAGCCAAAACCGAGGAGCCGAGCAGAGCCAGTCTGGGCATATTTTGAACATCTGCAGGAGCCATGTCTCATTTTGGTAGCTCCAGTGGGCAGAGCTTGGCTTGGGAGTCGAGCCCTAAAAAATTCCTCCTTGAATCAGCAGGGGGAGAAGTATTCTAAACATGTGGGAAGGAGGCGTGTCACTAGCGCCCAAACTGTGTCCCTCCCATTTCCCTTCCCTCAAGGCCCCATCGCCATGCTGCCTCTTTCCCTAAGGTCCCTCTTCCATGCCCTCTCTTCCCCCCAAGACACTCCCCAACTTTTTCCTTTACGCCTCCCACCCGTGGTGAATTTCATCTCACTTTAAAAAGTGTGGCCCTGTGACCCCACCTATATACCGTGCTCGACAGCAGGATCATCCCCGGAAGAAAAAACAAAAGCGCTCAGGGTTAATCTCATCTTCCATCAGCAAAGAAAGCAGTTTGGTTTAGGAAGCAATCTATAACGGGAAGCCTTCGACTTGTCTCAGGAAATGTCAGTAAATATTGATTTCACTGTACGCACAAGAAAAAAAAATTCCCTCGATAATAAAAGAAATGTACAGACAACGGGGACTGACTAGAGGATCTGTTTTTAATTTGACAGGTGACATTGATCCTTCGTGTTTTAATGGTGATAAAGCTTTAACATTTCGAATCTCCACCTCTACTGTCATTACATAATTACTGGAATCCCACCTATAATTTTCCCCAACTGGGAACATTTTCATAGATGAAAATCATTTTAAAAACTACTTCAAACCCCAGCGTTCATGCTCCGGTGACAAGTTAAAGCAGTTCAAATCAGACAAAGAATTTTAATAGAATCAGTATGAAATGCCAAAATTATTACAAAACTAACTGCAAATTTGGTTAAGCGTGCCCCAGTTCCTAACTCCTGTAGTTGTCAGAGGAAATGATTTCATTTTCCAGGGAAGTCCTGATTGTGAATATAAAGAAGCAGCAGCTGGAGTCTACCCCCAACACTCTCCGTGAGTGGGACCAAGAAAATTAAAAAGGTGAGCGAAAGTTTTACAGACTGATCCTTCATACCTCCCTTCCATAGACCTAGACCCTCAGCTGGTCTGAATGGAGGTAGCGCCATTGGCTCTACACCAATTTACACCAATGAATATCTGGTTTGTGTATCCAGCCCATGGTGCATTTTGAGGGCTTAAGTGATATGCAGAGGAGTGGTAAATTTCACACACACACCCGCTTCCAGCGTACATGCAGCGGCAGGTGGCTTGTTTCTATATTTCAACTGTGCTCCCAGTTTGGTCACCGATTCAGGGCAACTTGGGCTACATCTAGATTGCAGACTTCTTTTGGAAGAAGCTTTTTCGGAAGAGATCTCCCAAAAAAACTTCTTCCAAAAGAGAGCGTCCACACTGCCAAAGTGCATTGACAAAACAATCTGCTTTTTCAAAGATTGCGTCCACACTGAATGGATACTATCTTGCATTTTAGCTGTGATTATTATGGATGGAGTGGCCACCAGGGCACCTGTCCTTTTTCCTCTTCCCTCTTCTCCATCCACACGTGCCTTTTTGCGAAAGAGCTCTTTCGTAAAAAGGCTTCTTCCTCGAAGAATGAGGATTACCAATGTCGGAAAACCTCCTCTGTTCTTTCGATTTTCTTACGGAAGAATGCGATTGCAGTGTGGCTGTTCCTCAAGTTTTGTCGGAAAAAAGGCCGTTTTTCTGACAAAACTCTGTAGAGTAGACATACCTCTGGTGTAAACTGGTCAATGGAAGCTTTCTTCAGTGTACGCCAGCTGAAGATCTGGCTGTGAGCGAATTATAAAGTATATTTCAGAGGGGTAGCTGTGTTAGTCTGCTTCAGCAACCACAGCAAGGCCTGGTGGCACTTTAAAGACCAAGGGTATGTCTACACTACAAAGTTAATTCAAAGTAACAGACGTTAGTTCGAATTAACTTTTCTAGGCGCTACACAGGCAAACCGCTAGTTTGAACTTAATTCGAACTAGCGGAGCGCTTAATTCGAACTAGGTAAACCTCATTCTACAAGGACTAACGCCTAGTTCGAATTAAGTAGTTCTAATTAAGGGCTGTGTAGCCACTTAATTCAAACTAGTGGGAGGCTAGCCCTCCCCAGCTTTCCGGTGGCCACTCTGGGCACCACCAGGGAAACTCGTATGCCCCCCTCCCAGTCCCGGAGCCCTTAAAGGGGCACGGTCTGGCTACGGTGCCTGTGCCAGGTGCAAGCCTGCCAGCACCCAGCCAGCAGACCCTGCACCTGGCATGGCACGAACCAGCCACCTGCTGCCACCCAGTCCTCCACCTCTTCCCGGGACCAGGCTGGCGGCTCCCAGGAGCCTGCCCGGGGCCGCAAGAGGTGGGCGCCCGCCTGGTCTAGTGTGGAGTTCGTGGACCTCATCCACGACCTCCGCACTAGGCACAGGAAAGTGGCCGTCCAGGGCAGGATAGCTGCCAGCCTGGCCACCCAGGAGAAAGTTTGCATGAAAATCAGGGTGGTCCAGTAAGACCCCCGACCCTGAGCTTAGAACATAAAAACATAAGAATGGCCATACTGGTTAAGACCAAAGGTCCATCTATCCCGTAGCCTGTCTGCCGACAGCGGCCAACACTAGATACCTTGGAGGGGATGGACTGAAGACAATGACCAAGCCATTTGTCTCGTGCCATCCATCTCCAGCCTTCCACAAACAGAGGCCAGGGACACCATTTCTACCCCCTGGCTAATACCACTCCATGGACCCAACCTCCATGAATTTATCTCACTTCTCTTGAAACTCTGTTAGGGTATGTCTACCCAACCCCCCTAGTTCGAACTAGGGGGGGTAATGTAGTCATATGGAGTTGCAAATGAAGCCCGGGATTTGAATTTCCCGGGCTTCATTTGCATAAAGCTGGCCAGCACCATTTTTAAATGCCGGCTAGTTCAGACCCCGTGCCACGTGTAGCCGCGCGGCATGGGGTCCGAACTAGCCGGGATTTAAAAATGGCACCGGCCAGCTTTATGCAAATGTAGCCCGGGAAATTCAAATCCTGGGCTTCATTTGCAACTCCGTATGACTACATTACCCCCCCTCGTTCGAACTAGGGGGGTAGTGTAGACATACCCTCATAGTTCTAGCCTTCACAGCCTCCTGCAGCAAGGAGTTCCACAGGTTGACTATTTGCTTTGTGAAGAAGAACTTTCTGTTATTAGTTTGAAGCTTGCTACCCATTCATTTCATTTGGTGTCCTCTAGTCCTTCTATTATGGGAACTAATGAAGAACTTTTCTTTATGCACCCTCTCCACAACACTCATGCTTTTATAGACCTCTATCATATCCCCCCTCAGTCTCCTCTTTTCTAAGCTGAAAAGCCCCAGTCTCTTTAGCCTCTCTTCATATGGGACCTGTTCCAAACCCCTGATCATTTTAGTTGCCCTCCCCTCTCCCACCCTCTCTATTCCCCTCTCCCACCTCCTTTTCCCAGTCTCCTCGAGTTTTGTTCAATAAAGAGAGTTTCTATTTTTTAACACACGTGTCCTTTATTTTGAACATCAGGAAGGCGGGCTAGGGAGGGGTAAATGGCGGTATGTCTACATTACCCCGCTAGTTCGAACTAGTGGGGTAATGTAGGCATACCGCACTTGCAAATGAAGCCCGGGATTTGAATTTCCCGGGCTTCATTTGCATAAACCGGGCGCTGCCATTTTTAAATCCCGGCTAGTTCGAACCCCGTGCCGCGCGGCTACACGCGGCATGGAGTAGCTAGTTCGGATTAGGCTTCCTAATCCAAACTAGCTGTACTCCTCATTCCACGAGGAGTACAGCTAGTTCAGATTAGAAGCCTAATCCGAACTAGCTACTCCGTGCCGCGCGGGTTCGAACTAGCTGGGATTTAAAAATGGCGGCGCCCGGCTTATGCAAATGAAGCCCAGGAAATTCAAATCCCAGGCTTCATTTGCAAGTGTGGTATGCCTACATTACCCTCCTAGTTCGAATTAGGAGGGTAGTGTAGACATACCCTGGAAGAAGATGAGGGAGGAATGGGGTATGAGCCCCCAATGGGGAAGACTGGGGTGGCTCTGAGGGCTTTTTGGGGTGGAAGCTCTCCTGCAGCCCCCCAATTGACCCTCCCTGGATGGCAGCCTGCGGCAAGTGCAGCCGGGCTGATGGCCGAGTGCTGTGATGTGCCCAGTGTGGGCACTCAGGGCACTCCAAGCCAGGACTGCTTTGCAAGCGGGGAACCTCTGAGACCTGTCTGTCCGGGATGGGGGTCAGGTCCCTTTAAGCACAGCCCTCGGCTAGCCTGAGACAGCATCTCCACGCTCTAAGTCCTACTCTGATGCCCTGCCGGCACTGCTTCCGGCCAGCCTTAACCTTGGTTCAGGGTCCACTCAATGTGGACATGCTAGTTCGAATTAGCAAAACGCTAATTCGAACAAGTTTTTAGTTCTCGATGCACTAGTTCGAATTAGCTTAGTTCAAATTAACTAATTCGAATTAAGTTAGTTCGAATTAGCGCTCTAGTGTAGACATACCCCCATGGATTTATTAGGGCATCAACTACAAGACATTTCTTCCGATGCTTGGAAGCAAAGAAAAAAAAAGGATTCAGAGAGGGGGCTGTGACACCTGTGCTAATTAAATCAGAGAGGAAACATAGAACATTAGAACTGGAAGGGACCTTGAGAGGTCATCAAGTCCAGTCCCCTGCCCTCATGGCAGGACCCCGCACTGTCTAGACCTTCCCTGACAGGTGTCTGTCCAACCTGCTCTTAAATATCTCCAGAGATGGAGATTCCACAACCTCCCTGGGCAATTTATTCCAGTTTTTCACCACCCTGACAGTAAGAAAGTTTTTCCTAATGTCCAACCTCAACCACCCTGAAATTTAAGCCCGTTGCTTCTTGTAGTTGTCGAATGCGTGACAGAGATCCTGTAGCTGTGCCTCTTTGTGACTACTCTAGACAGCAAGCCTCCTTTGAAAAAGAGCATCTATATTACAACAAGTACTTTCGAAAAAACAAGCCGCTTTTTCGAAAGAGAGTACCCAGGCAGTCTGGATGCTCTCTTTGGAAAAAGCAAAGTTTGCATTACACAGCGCCTTTTTTCGAAAGAGCACTTTCGAAAAAAGGCGGTCTTCCTCGTAAAACAAGGTTTTCTGCAGTCGAAAAAACTGCCACGTTCTTTCGATTGACTTTCGAAAGAACGCGGCAGCAGTCTAGATGCAGGGGAAGTTTTTTCGAAAAAAGGCCACTTTTTACGAAAAAACCCTGTTGTCTAGACACACCCTATCGAAGGGAATGGGGCAAAAGTGGTGGTATCTTTAGGCTTGGCTGTAGACAATGGATCATGCAATGTGTTCTGGATTAAGTGGAGGCATGTAAGTATCACAGTCAATAGATTTCCAGTTTAGAGTGGTATTTCTGTGGCTATCGGTTATTTGTACTGTAGTGTTCAGGAAGTGGATCTCCTTTGTGGATTGTTTCAGGCTGAGATTGATGGTGGGGTGGAAATTGTTGAAATCCTAGTGGAATTCTTCAAGCGCCTTCTTCCCAGAGGTTGAGGCGATGAAGATGAAGATGAAGTGTGGGTATCACGAAGCATCCCTCAGAATATATTTCCTTCTGTGATGGATAGAAGGATTGCTGGCCAGCACCCGGTGACTAACGGGTTAAACTGAGGTAGCTAGCAAGGGGTTGGCAGGGAGCCAGAAAAACCAATGGGACTACAATGCTGAAATTTGAATTATATAAGATGCCTTGCCTGTTTTCTTTGTGTGGGAGAGTTAAGACACAGAATCACAGAATGGCCACGTCTAGACTGCAGGGTTTTTTCGAAAAAAGTAGCCTTTTTTTGAAAAAACGTCACCTGCGTCTAGACTACAGCCGCGTTCTTTCGAAAGTAAATCAAAAGAACGCGGCTTTTCTTTCGACGGCGGTACTCCTCATTTCACGAGGAAGAACGCCTTTTTTCGAAAGTGCTCTTTCGAAAAAAGGCATTCTTGAATGCAAACAGGGCTTTTCCGAAAGAGAGCATCCAGACTGCCTGGGTGCTTTCTTTCGAAAAAGCGGCTTGCTTTTTCGAAAGTACTGCTTGCAGTCTAGACGCTCTTTTTCGAAAGAGGCTTTTTCGAAAGTATCTTTTGAAAACACCTCTTTCGAAAGAGGCTTGTAGTCTAGACATAGCCAATGAGTCAAACCCAGGCAGGATTACCATGCCTCCAAGGAATTCATGGCATGGAAATGAACTGAACCCAGAAGGAACCGTGAGTAAATAAAGGGAAAAAAATGTATCTAGTCATGATCAGAGTATTTTTCTTTCTTTTTGTGGTTTCGTTTGAACTGCTCTGTGTGAATCTCTGCTTCTCCTCCCCCATTCACCTTCTAAGACTTGTTCCCAGAGATTTTCTCTGTGTTTTAATTTGTTTTACTTAGTTGCTCTGTAGCCCCTTGCATTCAAGTCTGAGTATCAAGTAGCTCCTTTGTTTTGTTAATCAAACTCACTTTTTGAAGGTGATGATTTGATTCTTATGTCCTGGAAAGTAGAGGAGGTCTCTGTGTGTGTGTGTGCGTGTCTGCTTGCCTAGTCTGAGCAGTCAGCTACCAGAGATTGCAGTTTGTTTTTCTCTTCTCTTGTTTTTCAAGATCTCTTGTGGTAAAAGAGCTTACAGTACCTTTGAGGGGATTCAAGTGCCCCCCTGGTTTTTAGACTAAATCACTTGAGGGTGGCAGCTACCCACACAAAAGTCAGTAAATCTGTGATTCTGGGGAGTTTCTGTAAGCAGAGCCTGTAGAAGCAAGGTATTTTTAAGGTCTCTTGTGGGCCCCCATCTTCTTCACTTGGGCTATGTCTACACTGGCATGATTTTCCGGAAATGCATCCGTGGCCAATCTAGACGTGCTTTTCCGCAAAAAAGCCCCGATCGCCATTTTCGTGATCGGGGCTTTTTTGCGGAAAACAAATCTCTGCTGTCTACACTGGCCCTTTTGTGCAAAAGTTTTCCGGAAAAAGACTTTTGCCCGAATGGGAGCAGCATAGTATTTCCGCAAAAGCACTGACGATCTTACATGAGATCGTCAGTGCTTTTGCGGAAATTCAAGCGGCCAGTGTAGACAGCTGGCAAGTTTTTCTGCAAAAGCAGATGATTTTGCGGAAAAACTTGCCAGGCTAGACACAGCCTTGGAGTGGGGATCAGCCCTGACACCCTCTTTTAAAAAACCAAAAATCCCAAGGACTACGGGGGCTTGGGCGTACTCCCAAGATTTTGAAATATGTAGCCATTCATTTAGGACAAGCATAGAAGGCACACACACTCCAGACGAGACTTGTTAGAGCACATTCATTTTGTTTCCTCTCCAGCGCAACACCAATCAGCTGTGATGTTAATTTCAAAGTGATGGCTCTCCTTGGAAAGGACCGAACCAGGAGCTGGGATGCATCCCAGAACATTTCATTCCCTCCATCAGCCTCTCTCTTGTTAGTGCCAGTGAGCAGGTGTGGGTGGATTGATGTGTGTGGTGCAGAGAGGTTCTCAGATCCGAATGAAGCCTGCTGCTCATGAAATTTTTCATTAACTTTAAAAAACTCGTTTCTAAAATCAGTCTGAAAGGGGCACGAAATCAAAGGTAGAGTCCATTAACTATATAGCACTCCATCGGTCTGTCTGACATAACACGCATTTATTTGTACCATGCCCACTGCCTAGGTCTGGAGGGACAGAATTCAAACAGCAAAATAGCCTTGCTCTGTGGCTACATCTAGACTGGCGTGATTTTCCGCAAATGTTTTTAACGGAAAAGTTTTCCTTTAAAAGCATTTGCAGAAAAGAGCGTCTAGATTGGCACGGACGCTTTTCTGCAAAAGCACTTTTTGCAGAAAAGCGTCCATGGCCAATCTAGACGCGCTTTTCCGCAAAAAAGCCCCGATCGCCATTTTCGCCATCGGGGCTTTTTAGCACAAATCAAATCTGAGCTGTCTACACTGGCCCTTTTGCGCAAAAGCTTTGCGCAAAAGGACTTTTGCCCGAACGGGAGCAGCATAGTATTTCCACAAGAAGCACTGATTTCAGACTGTAGGAAGTCAGTGTTCTTGTGGAAATTCAAGCGGCCAGCGTAGACAGCTGGCAAGTTTTTCCGCAAAAGCAGCTGCTTTTGCGGAAAAACTTGCCTGTCTAGACACAGCCTATGACTTTGCTCATTTACAACAATTCAAGATCCATCCCTGACCATCAACACAAGATTATGTAAAAATGCACAAAAACTCCGCTTTGCAAAAATGACCATTACATTAAAAATGATCATAGACATTTAATTATATGAAAATTAAAACATCAATTCCCTCCAAGATGCTAAGGGCATAAGAATGGCCATACTGGGTCAGACCAAAGGTCCTTCGAGCTCAGTATCCTGTCTTCCAACAGTAGCCAATGCCAGATACTCCAGACAGAGGGAACACAACAGGGAATCCTTATGTGATCCCTCTCCTGTCACCCATTTACAGACAAACAGAGGCTAGGGACACCATTCCTACCCATCCTGGCTATTTATAGACCTATCCTCCATGAATTTATCTAGTTCTTTTTTGTACCCTGTTAACATCCTGGCCTTCACAACATCCTCTGGCAAGGAGTTCCACAGATTGATTGAAGTAAAACTTCCTCTGGCTTGTTTCACACCTGCTACCTATTCATTTCATTTGGTGACCCCTAGTTCTCATATTAAGGGGACAAGTAAATAATTTTCCTTATTCACTTTTCCCACATCCATCATGCTTTTTTGGACCTCTCTCCTATCCCCCCCTTAATCTCCTCTTTTCTAAGCCGAAAAGGGCAAGAGTTTAGTAGGATTTAACTCAAAAGGATCAGACACCTGTGCAGATAATGGAAACATCTAAGGCTTGATTGGATGGGGCTGAATATAAACCTCAAAGGAGTATACACACCACTACACTGCACTAGCCTCCTTAACTGATGGGAATTTGGAAGCATGTTATTCCACAGTTGACCACTCGAGGGTCTCTTGTTCCTCCTCAGTCCTATTTGCTGGAGGGAAGGTTAACCCGCTGAACACACTGGGTCTTATAAGCTGGGGTGAAACTAGCTTAAATTTCTTACAGATCCCGTCTTATTGCAATGATGGGGGGGGGGCGCCTGGGGCAAAGGGTTGGGGGGTGATAGGACAGTATCCGTTAGACATTTAATTGTGGGATGGAGTGCTCGTGGCGGGAGGTGTCCTGTGGCAGGGAGTTAGAGAGTGTGGATGAGGGGGAAATCAGGGCGGAGGGTGGGTTCAGGGCAGGAGGTGTGCATGTGGGGGGTGCAGGAGACAGGGCAGGGGGTTGTGCAGGAGTCAAGGCAGGAGGCCTCAGGAGAGAGAATTGGAGGGTGGAGGGAAGTTCAGGGCTGGGAGCATGGACACCCCATTTCCTGGCCGGTGGATCCCCAGGGCTGGCTAGGGTTGTGATAACCATGCTGCTCAGCCAGCAGATCCTAGAGCTGGTGTCTGGGTGCATTGTAGCCGTGTCACCCAAGATGCAAGGACAAGCCCCGCCCCCAGCCAGCCGGTCTCTTACTGGTACGGTGCAGTAAGCTCAAAGGGATGTTAAAGGGACAGACCCAAGGCACGACTCCCATTGACTGTCATGGACATTGACTCAAGCTAAAACAGCCCTCGTGCGGAGGACTTCAGGGCCTGCTGCTTGCTGGTAGGCCGAGGTAGCGACTCAGTTTCCTTTCCCGGTTTATCTTCTGGCTTGGGAAGAAGTCTCCAAGTCTCGACTCCAAAGCGAAGCCAATTGTCTGTCTCCCTTTGGGCTCACTGCTAAGAACATTCAAGAGACCCACTCACCACACTCAGCCCAATGCACGGCCTACAAGCCAGCAGTACATCCTGAATGGTTCTTACCTCCTTGAAAACGTTGGGGGTGGGGGGTTGTAGCTAATCACACAAGTTCCATTTGTGGAACTAAGGCTACATCTACACTGCAGGCTTCTTGCGGAAGAAGCTTTTTGCGGAAGAGATCGTCTGTAAAACCTTCTTGCTCAAGAAAGCGTCCATGCTGCAAAAGCGCATTGGAAAAGCGATACGCATTTGTGCAAGAGAGCGTCCAGACTTCATGGGCGCTCTCTTGCAAGAAAGCGCTGATTGCTAACCACAGAATGGCCACCAGGGCACCTCTACTTTTTCCTCTTTCCTGTTTTTGTGCAACCCCCCCCCCGCCCCACTTCCCCGTCCACAAACACCTTTTTGAGCAAGAGCTCTTGCACAAAAAGGAGTTACTCCTCGTAGAAAGAGGAATCCCTATTGCACAAAACCCCTTCTGTTGATTCATTGTAAATTTACTTGTGCAAAAACGTGCTTGAGGTATGGACGCTCTGCGGGTTTTTGCGCAAAAACCCTGTCGTGTAGATGTAGCCTAAATGCCTATTGATTGGGAAAGATTTCCCTTCACAGCAGGATCAATTACGTAACCCTTTTCGAGACTCTGTAAACACCGATTCTCAGCTTCTGGCCATTTGGTGCAGTCCAGTTTTGGAGTGTGGGGCTGGACTGTCGTTCTAGTTACACTCTGGGGTTTTTACAGTGAAGAGCTTCCTCTTTGTCACGTCAAGTTGGAGTTTCACCCGCCGGTTTGTGCCAGCTTTCTCCTGGGTTTCTCCCTGCCCTTCCCCCAATCTCATGTGGCGCACTACATTCCTGAGGGGACATGAAGCAGGGAAGTGCCCCCGACATGAACTAGGGGCAAAGTAGTCCTGCATCATCACTTTGACCTGTTTCCTCTGGTCTGGGGCCGGCTTGGTGAAGGCTTGATGGCGCCTGCATGGCCGAAAAAGATTGTGGGAAGCACGTGAGTTGGGAAGTTAACATAGCTTCTCAGCATGTACACACACACGCACATTTATCCTTGTATTCCAAACATGTACACACAACCACACACATACAGGCTGTGTCTAGACTGGCAAGTTTTTCCGCGAAATCATCTGATTTTGCGGAAAAACTTGCCAGCTTTCTACACTGGCCGCTTGAATTTCCGCAAAAGCACTGACAATCTCATGTAAGATCATCAGTGTTCTTGAGGAAATACTATGCTGCTCCCGTTCGGGCAAAAGTCTTTTTCTGAAAGACTTTTGCGCAAAAGGGCCAGTGTAGACAGCAGAGATTTGTTTTCCGCAAAAAAGCCCCGATGGCGAAAATGGCGATCGGGGCTTTTTTGCGGAAAAGCGCATCTAGATTGGCCACAGACGCTTTTCTGCAAAAAGTGCTTTTCCGGAAAAGCATCCTGCCAAGCTAGACGCGCTTTTCCGAAAATGCTTTTAACGGAAAACTTTTCCGTTAAAAGCATTTCCCGAAAATCATGCCAGTGTAGACGTAGCCACACACATTTAGCCTTGTCTTCCCAAAGGGGTGAACAGTGAGGGGGCAAAATTTGCAGATGATACCAAACTGCTCAAGGTCATGCAGACCAAAGCAGAGAGGGAAGCGCTCCAAAAAGATCTCACCAAACTAAGTGATGGCGCAACAAAAGGGCAAATGAAATTTAATGCTGATAAATGTAAATGAATGCACATTGGGGAAAAAAAATCCCAGCTAGACATACAAAATGATGGGGTCTAATTTAACTATAACCACTTCAGAGAGAGATCTTGGAGTCACTGTGGATAGTTTTCTGAAAACATCCACTCAGTGTACAGCGGCAGTCTCAAAAGCAAACAGACCCCAACCAGCAGGAGTTATTATTTCAGAATAACCAGCTTGTTATTTCAAAATAACAGGCTTGGAAGAGTGAACGCTCCTCTTGCTATTTTAAAATAAGGGGGGTTATTTTGAAATAACTCCCCAGTGTAGACCAGGGCTTAGTTAATAAATCTTTCGATCGTTTTTACAGGACTAACTACAAGTGTTGTCTTTGGTGTGGAACTAGAGTGTTGCTGACCTAGGGTAAGTGACTGGTCTTTCGGGACTGGAAGTAACCTGAACGTAGCTGATACTTGGCGTAACGCTCCCCTGGATGCCCAGGGTATGTCTAGACTACATGGCTCTGTCGCCAGAGCCATGTAGATTAGTTTACGAGACATACCCAAATGAAGCGGCGATTTAAATAATTGCCGCTTCATTTAAATAAAAATGGCTGTTGCTCTGAGCTGATCAGCTGTTTGTCGGCTCAGCGCACTAGTCTGGACACTCCATGGTTGACATAAAAGGCATTTGTCGACTGCCCCGGTAAACCTCATCCCCGGTCGACAAATGGCTTTGATGTCGAACGCGGAGCATCCAGACTAGCGCACTGAGCCGACAAACAGCTGATCGGCTCAGCGCAGTGGCCATTTTAATTTAAATTAAATCATTTGGGTATGTCTAGTAAACTAATCTACATGGCTCTGGCGACAGAGCCATGTAGTCTAGACATTCCCCAAGAGAGATTCAAGTACACAATGTGATTATGTCAAGTATCAGAGGGGTAGCCGTGTTAGTCTGAATCTGCAAAAGCGGCGAGGAGTCCTGTGGCACCTTATAGACTAACTGAAGTGTTGGAGCATAAGCTTTCGTGGGCAAAGACCCACTTTGTCAGATGCATGTAGTGGAAATTTCCAGAGGCAGGTATAAATATGCAGGCCAGGATCAGGCTGGAGATGACGAGGTGGATCCAATCAGGGAGGATGAGGCCCACTTCTAGTAGCTGATCTGGAGGTGTGAATTCCAAGAGAGCAGAAGCTGCTTTTGTAGTTAGCAAGCCATTCACAGTCTTTGTTTAACCCTGAGTTGATTGTGTCAAACTTGAAGATGAACTGTAGCTCAGCAGTTTCTCTTTGAAGTCTGGTCCTGAAGTTTTTTTGCTGCAGGATGGCTACTTTTAGATATGCAATTGTGTGTCCAGGGAGACTGAAGTGTTCCCCTACAGGTTTTTGTATGTTGCCATTCCTAATATCAGATTTGTGTCCATTGATTCTTTTACGTAGGGACTGTCCAGTTTGGCCGATGTATATAGCAGTGGGGCATTGTTGGCACATGATGGCATATATTACATTGGTAGATGTGCAGGAGAACGTACCAGTGACAGTATGGCTGATCTGGTTAGGTCCTGTGATGGTGTTGCTGGTGTATATGTGTGGGCAGAGTTGGCACCGAGGTTTGTTGCAAGGATTGGTTCCTGAGTTCGAGTTATTATGGTGCGGTGTGTAGTTGCTGGTGAGAATATGCTTCAGGTTGGTGGGTTGTCTGTGGGCAAGGCCTGGCCTACCTCCCAAGGCCTGTGAAAGTGAGGGATCATTGTCCAGGATGGGTTGTAGATCACTAATGATGCGTTGGAGAGGTTTTAGCTGAGGACTGTAAGTGATGGCCAGTGGTGTTCTGTTGGTTTCTTTCTTGGGCTTGTCCCGTAGCAGGAGGCTTCTGGGTCCACGTCTGGCTCTGTCAATCTGTCTCCTCACTTCCTCATGTGGGTATCGCAGTTTACAGAATGCTTGTTGAAGATCTTGTAGGTGTAGGTCTCTGTCTGAGGGTTTGGAGCATATGCATCTGACAAAGTGGGTCTTTGCCCACAAAAGCTTATGCTCCTACACTTCAGTTAGTCAATAAGGTGCCACAGGACTCCTTGCCGCTAATGTGATTATGGGTGACATTCTGGTTCAATTGTAAGGGCACGTCTACGCAGCAGGGGAAAAGTCGAATTAAGACACGAAACTTCAGCTATGTCCATTCTGTAGCTGAAGCCGAAATCTCTTAACTCGGCTTTCGGCACTGTTTACACCGCAGGAAGTGGAAGGGAGAACACTCTTCCGTCGACTTCCTTTACTCCATGTGAAATGATGGTTTCAGGAGTCGGAGGAAGAAGTCCTCCCACTCGATAGTATTTCAAAATAACGGCTTGCCGTGTAGACGTGCACTCTGTTATTTCAGAATACCATCCGTTACTCTGAAATAACGCCGCTGTGTAGACATACCTGTCCAGTGCCTGAGAGTTGAAACTCGGTGCGATCTAAGTAGAGATCTCACCGCCCATTGGGGTGTGGACCCTGGTTCTTAACAGTCTGCCCTGAGGTCCGGAGTCATGAGCAGGACAGCTTGACAAGCGTCAGTCTGGGAATGTTTTGGACCCAGCATGGGCTGTCCTGGAGGAACAGTGAAAGCCCCACACTCTCTTTGCTGAGTTTGCTGCTGCTGGGTTCACCATCAGAAGGCAGAAGAGTTCTCGACACCCAGGAGGCTCCGTGGCTCGGTGAGCCGGTCCCGTCCAGCACATCCCATGCCCAAGAGCTGCGGGCTGTTGTCCCATTGCCAGGCCTAGAGGGGACCGGGTGGAGCTCCCTCATTGAGGCGCCGGAAAAAGCTGCAGTGCCATCGCACAGCCTCCGTCGTCACCCTCCCACTGGCCCTTCGTGGATCAATACTGTGATGAGGCCACCGAGATGGCTGGCAGGGAGGATGCAGCGATACGCCACGTCATTCCCTTCTGATTGGTCCTGCCTTGGGCAGGGGGCTGGACTTGATGACCTCCTGAGCTCTCTTCTAGCTCTATGGTTCTGTGCCTGCTGGGGTGGCTCTAAGGCAGGGGGAGGAGGGGGCTCCGCCCACCAGGTGGTGCTAAAGATGGGGGGTCTGGCATTGCACACTTGCTGCCCCATCCCTGCCCCTTCCATCTGAGGCCCTGCCCTTCCGGGAGCATGGGGCCTGGTTCCCCACCATTTTGCTCAGGCTCTCTCACCCCATGTTGACAGGGGAGTGCAACTGATGTGGCTCATTACAGAAAGGATGCGGACGCATTGGAGAGGGTCCGGTGGATGCAAAATGATGAGGGGGCTGGAGCACATGACCTATGAGGAGAGGCTGAGGGAGTTGAGTTTGTTTAGTCTGCAGAAGCGAAGAGTGAGGGGGGATTTGAGAGCAGCCTTCAACTCCCTGAAGGGGGGTTCCAAAGAGGGTGGAGAGAGGCTGTTCTCAGTGGGGGCGGATGACAGAACGAGGAGCAATGGTCTCAAGTTGCGGTGGGGGAGGTCTAGATTGGATATTAGGAAAAACTTTTCCCTAGGTGGGTGGGGAAGCCCTGAGATGGGTTCCCTGGGGTGGGGGTGGAATCTCCATCTCTAGAGGTGTTTAAGTCCCGGCTTGAGCAAGCCCTGGCTGGGATGATTGAGTTGGGGTTGGTCCTGCTTTGGCCAGGGGGTTGAACTCAATGACTCCTGAGGTCTTTGCCCGCCCTGGGATATATAGTTCTATGGCATGTGCAGACCCTCTTCCAGCAGTTAAGAGACAGAGAATCTGGAGGCTTTCCCAGGAAATGGCCATCTCCAAGCCATCAGGAAGATGGAGTTGTTGACACCAGCACAACAACCCCCCGCCCAGTTCAAAAGCCCCGTGGCTTCCCTTCGCTCAGGGAACAGGTGTACTCTGCTTCCAAAACACCTTGGGTGCCATAGTGGCTGGAATCCCTGCTGGTTTCCCTCCTGGAGACGGACCACAGCAACCGGGCCATGACAACGGGAAGAAAGTACCATCCTGGGGACCGTGGGCAAGAGCCTCAGTTCTGTTCACATAGCCTGGAGGTCTTCGGACTGGGCCATGTTGTTTCTGCCCTCCTCTATGAGGGCAGGGCGCTGCTCTGCAATGGAGAGGATGGTGGAAGGACATTGCTGGTGGCTACAGTCCACCCTCTTCGTTACTGGCATCAGAGGGGCTCCAGACACCCCCAGGAGCACCCATCTCTCCGTGGGGTGTGTGGATGAAGCTTTTGTGCACCAATGAAGACACTGGCTT
Source organism: Pelodiscus sinensis (assembly GCF_052426305.1). Taxonomy (NCBI): domain Eukaryota; kingdom Metazoa; phylum Chordata; order Testudines; family Trionychidae; genus Pelodiscus; species Pelodiscus sinensis. Next base: position 257,179,220 of record NC_143053.1, read on the forward strand.
CCCCAGAAGGGCACCCTGACAGAGGACATCACCTGTAGCCTGGTGGGAGACCTCAGGGCCAGAGCTGGAGAGGAAGAGGAGACTGTCGAGGGGTTTTTCAGGCCGACGGGGGCTAGACGTGATGCCCTCTTGAGGTCTCTTCCAGTTCTAGGGTGCCACGATTCAACCATTCTGCACATTAGATCTCCTCGGGGGATGGAAAGAGTTGTGTGAGCCAATCCATCTCCCTACCCTTTCCCAGTAAATACTGTGAAACCAGCACTTGGGTGCTCTTCGGCGCAGAAAAAGCTCGGCTGTGAGATTTATTGGAGACTCTCTCCCCCGTCTGGTCTGGCGCCGGTTTCCCTGTGGAAGCTGCAGCCGAGAGGAGGCCCGGATTGGTCGTGTGTGCTGGGGTGTCTTTGGATCCTCCCTTGGGTGGGTCCTAGGAACCCCCCCAACTCAACAGTGGGAGTGACGGGTAATATTTCCCCTTTGCTGTTTTAAAAAACAGTTTCCGAAGTGCAGCACAGAAGCTGATTTACCATGAGGAATTTGACTCAGGCTGTGCTTCTTTAAGCTCTCGCGTGAGTAAGCCATGGCAGAGAAACAGTCTGAACGTGGCGATTAACTCGGAACAGCATCGAGCAACTCACTTTTAGTTTCAAATAAGCAAATGTGAAGGGGGAAATGTCTCCCTTGGGTCTATTAAAGCTCCCCCTGTTCTCCTCCAAAGCTGGCTAGTTCCTGCCCTCCACCCTCATCTGAGGCAGGGGACAGACTGGGTTAGGAATCGACCGCCTGGCCTCCCTCTAAAATTCAGGATTGCTCCTTGTTCCCTCAGGTGTTTCTCCAGGGGGTGCATGTTGGCCTCCACTCCCTGCTTCTGTTCTCTGACCTGAGCCTGCATCTCCAATCTATCCTGGTCCATGGTGGAAACCACATCTTTACCCTTGGGAGCGGTTGTACCTGGTCACCTGCCGGGAGGATGAAACCCAGGTGAGCTCTTAAGGCCTGCACCGGGGCACCTGGTGGAGTGGGGGCCAGGGAGCCAGCCTGATGTTTTGGGGGGCAACGGTGGCTGTCAGATCTGGGGATGAGGAGCACCGGTAGGCGATGCCTCTTGAGGAGGATACTGGTCCCAGACTCCCGCCTGACTCTGTGACCGCAAGGCAGTTCCCTTCTTTGCAGCAGTAGCACAGGTGCTGGCTTTATGATTTCCCTGCATGTTCTCAGCCCCTGTTCTGGCCCCCAAGTCCTTTCCCACCCCTGTCCTTCCTCTTTCTGTCCTGCTTCGTCTCCCTGAGCATACCCCGCCCTTGCTCCACCTCTCCCCGTCCAAGCGCCTCCCTCTCCCCTCTAGTGGCCTTCTGCCTGCCACAGAACAGCTGATTAGCAGCAGGCCAGAGGTTCCGAGGGAACCGAGGGGAGGAGCTAATCGGTGGGACCTGCCGGTGGGTTCTCAGCACCGACTTTTTTTTTTCATGGGTGCTTCTGGCCTGGCGCATGCATCTAGGAGCCGTCGCATGTTTTCCCCTTTTCCTGCCTCTGTCAGTCCCTGGTGACCATCCCTCTCCGGGCATTTGCCTAGCCCTGTGGGCAGTTCTTCCTGACAGCACCCGATGCTCCAAGACTGCTTGCTTCCTCCATCGGTCCGTAGTCATGGAGACGGAGGCAGGTCTCCCAGGAGACGCTGGGGATGGAGACAGATTGGCTTAGGAGGCTACCTCCTGGCCTCCCCCTAAAATTCAAGGATGCTTCTTGTTCCCTTAGGTGTGTCTCCAGGGTGTGCTTGTTGGCCTCCCCTCCCTGAATGAGTTTGTTTCCTTGTGGGCGGAGGAGGCAGGTTCCCCCAGGAGACATTTCCCGAGGCTGACACCACCAACAGGCCATACGGCCTCTGGCTGGCTTTGCTCCAACAGGCCCGTTGCCGCGGTAACGGTGGCCCGCCAGCCCCAGCTTTCCCGCGGCCGGCTCCGAGCGACAATGAAAAGGGCCAAATGTGCGTTCAGCCCGTCTAGTCATAACCAGAAATCCACAACACAAGCAGGCCTTAGTGCATCTCCCATGGGGCTATCCCCGGGGCCCCTCCCGTTGCTGCACACGCCAGGAGCGTTGGGCCCTACACAGAGGTCCTGTCTTTCCCAGCGCTCTGACTCATCGGACAGAAAGCCATAGAAATGAAACGATTCGTCTCTGTTTATGGACACATGGGCCATTTATCCCAGGGCCTGTTTTATGGGCTGCGGGGTGCGAGTGTGTTTCCTCTATAAAGCCAAGCAGTGTATGTGAAATTCTAAGCTCGTGTTTCACCGTAGTAGACTCCCCGTCCTCTTACAGGAAACACTAATAAAGCCTCCGGGGATGCTTAAAATGATAGAAAAAAAATGCCCTCGTGGAAACGCTGCTGTTGCTAAGACACACCGCCGTGCGATAACACAGTCAGGGAATATCTGCAGGCCGGTAAAGTAAACTCATTACATCGATAATCTGAATGCACTGTGACCCACGCCCGCAGCAAGCACTTGGCAGCTCTTTATTTCAAGGAAATGGCTGGTGGGCTGAGAAGGCTGTCACTAATGAAGATCAGACCTCGTTAGCCAAACGGCCCAAAGCGCTAGAGACAGGCCCCCTCGACAAAGCAGGTCGCTGGATTTCAGCGGTGCCAAAGTTCAGGCGTTTGGCTTTGAGGCCATGTTTCCAAATCACCCCTTGGGATCCAAAACCACAGGGCTATGGAGCCCAATACAGTCACGTTTCTCAGGGGCTGGAGGCTTTGATCACGGCGAATGTTGCAGAGTCCTGAGCAGGGTGGGCAGCCAAGGTGGAGTGGCCTGCCTTCATCTCAGTGGGCCGCAGGATTGAAATCGGGCATGTGTACTAGCCATGGCCCCCCAAGGACACGTGGTTGCATGTGGTTCTCCTTCTGTGGCATCCCCTTTCCACACAAAGGGATCCGTTGCGAGGGGCAAAGGAAATTGCCGGCAAAGGTAACACAAAGAAGGGGAGGGGGCACCCGGCTCTCCCAATGGGGTGCACCATCAGCGTGCGTCTTACGTGCCACTTCTCCACCAGGGTCTGCTTGACCCTCCCCTCTGCCGCAAGCCCCGCCCTCACGCCAACCCTTCCCGCTAACCCTCACCCGGCCTCTTCCCTGCCTCCGCCCTGAGCGCGCCCCGTCCCTTCTCCTTCCCCTCCCTCCCAGCATTTCCAGAGGGCGATGAGTTAGCTGATTTACATCCCGTCCCCGTGCTCCAGAAGTTCTAAGAGGGATAGGGAGGAGAAATTAAGCTCAGGGCCCCAAGCGTGAGAGAGGGCGGGGGGGGGGGACCTCAAACTCCAATGGGCCACAATGTGGCCCTCGGAGAGCAGCTTGAACCTAAGCGCTGTAAAGTGATGTGGCAACTCCCAAACCTCTCAGCCTGGTCCTCAACTGATGTGAACTAGAGTAACTCTCCAGATTCCAGTTTACACTAGTTGAAGATCTGGCCCCTTCACTGCGACACGTCTCCTGGCTTAACAGCTCACCGGATAAGACAAGGTTGTGGACGTCAATGGTTCAGTAAAGTTAAGTCTTGGGTGCTAGGTAACAGCGGGGCTCCGAGAAGGGTAAATTCACCAGTAAGGCTCCGTAGAGGGGGCTGCCAGCTCCCTGCTACCCACTAGGTGAGGGAATATTCTGATATTCATTGCTCCTATTGGAGTTGTTCCATTTGCACGAATTTAAATATTAATTAAGCCAGAGAAAGAGCTGGGATGACTCTGCAGCCTAGTGGTTAGAGCTCTGGTGGGGAGATAGCACATTGTGTCTCCTCATCAGTTCACAACAGGACAAATGAGGGATCTTCCTCCTCTTGTGTGGGTGCACTAGCCACTAGGCGAAAAGCGATGAAAAGGCTGCTAACCCCTCCCCGGCCTACAGGCTGGGATCCTGCATGCAATGTAGGCAACCGAATATCTACCTTCCCCCAGTCCGGGATCACAGTCAGCAATCGCTGCTGAACACGAGGGTGGGGCTTAGCATGCACCCCTCTGATTGGCAGCTCCAACAGAACCGACCCTCTGGGTGGAGCTTAGGGCTGTCTGGCCTGGCCCCGCCCCTTCCACCTGAAGCCCTGCCCTTTGGCCCGCAGGGTGGGGTGGGGCCTCAGATGGAAGGGGCGGGGCCAGGCCAGACAGCCCTAAACTCCGCCCACAGGGTGGCGCCGCCTGCCCCCTACCCTCATGTCACACAGAGCTTCAGTGGTGATTTAAAGGGGCCAGGACTCCGGCTGCTACCGTAGTCACAGCAGTGGTGTCCTGGAGCCACGGGCCTCTTTGAATCACCCCCACCCTTTGCCCCCCTAAACATTAGGCATTGTGGTTCTGAGAAACTGAGACAGAAGTTCATAAGTGACGGGTGCGGAGGGCTAAGGGAGAATGAATAACTGAAAACCGTTCTGCGCCTCATCATTACAGACCAAAGAGAGTGGAGAAGCTTGTCACTATATCAAATACACGAAAATCTATTTTGTGTAGGGATAGGACACCCCAAAACCCAGCCCTGCCAGAAGCACCACATCATATCTCATCCACTCACACACTTTTACCCTTCCAACAAGTCACTGTATCATGTCAGAGAAATCCCCCAAGCTGTATTGTATTGCTTTACCCTCCCCATCCCATCCTAGCCCTGGAAAACCCCTAGCGACTGTTGGTTTTATTCCACTAAAAGGGCGCTTGATCTCTGTGTGCTTTGAGACCAGCACGTGGGAGCATAGGAAGGACAAACCACAATTAATCTCTCAGAGGGGTTAAAGGAGATTTGAAAACAAAATAAGCTCAATTTTATTTAGTTCTGTGGCCTCCGCTGCATTTTAAGTCAGTTTCACGCTCGCCACTAATTTTCTCCGGGGTTTGATAGATCATGCGGCAGTTTGACTGAGACAGAGCAGTTGGAAATTATTTGTGGGCTGTTGTGTAAACACAAAAGAGACTTGAATGCTGGTGCGAAAGGGCTTGTTCCATGCAGAGTTCACCTTGAGCGCTTGGAAAACCCAGTAAGTCAGATGCCCGATTCAGACCTAGGTGAGCAAACACACACACAGCAAAGGAATGCGTGTTACCAGACGTGCCCGCACACTCTGGCTATGTCTAGGCTTCTTGCGCAAGAAGCTTTTTGCAGGAGAGATCTTCCGCAAAAACATCTTGCGCAAAAGCGCGTCTACACTGCAAAAACGCATTGAAAAAGCGATGCGCTTTTGGGTAAGAGAGTGTCCAGACTGCATGGACGCTCTCTCGAAAGGACACTCTGATTGCTATTCACAGAATGGCCACCCAAGATACCTCTGCTTTTTTCGATTGCCTCTTTTTGTGCAAAACCCCCCTGTTCCCTGTCCACACACACTTTTTTGCACAAGTGCTCTTGCGCAAAAAGGAGTTATTCCTTGTAGAAAGAGGAATCCCTATTGCACAAAAATCCCTCTGCTCTTTTGATTTTTTTTTGCACAAAAACATGCTTGAGGTGTGGATGCTCTGCGAGTGTTTGCGGAAAACAAGCTGTTTTTCTGCAGAAGCTTTGTAGTGTAGGCATGGCCTCTGTGTCTAAAAATCCCAAGGCAGATCCTCCAAAGCTATGCAATTAGTCGAAAAATCATAAACACATGAAAGCTGGAGAGGATGGGGTTATCTTTGACTTTATGCTTTCTGAGCTTTCCGAGAGCTTTGTGTTTTCAGGCATTTCCTCTCAACCAGGAAGGCTTGAAACTTTTTTTAAGTGAAAGATGAGATTGTCAGTTCTCAGCGCTGTAGCTTTAAGAAAAACAAGAGGACACCTTGAGATTCATAATAAAAACAGGAGACAGCAACTGCGTTTGCTAAAATATACATAACCTGTGCAGATTCTGCTTTCATGTGTGCAACTGCCCACGCTCCAACTGTCAGTCCATTCTAATCCCCCACAACAAACTCTCTCTCTTCTCCCAAGAAGCCATCCCATTCACAAAGCTGGAGGTTATACATTTGTTCCAGATGCAAAAGGCTGCATAGACACTCTTCATTGGGTTTTCTTTGCATCGATTAGGATCAGCTTTAAGCTAACCTGAAATGAGAGTCCATACAATGTTTTGCATGTGTTCAAATCACATCAGAAATTCAACCAGTGCCCTTCTGGATACAGAGACAAGCCCCAAAACTGTGATCATGCTGCAAACTCAGAAATTCAAAATGTAGCAGACCATTCTGCCAGGGGGGTAGTTCAATGGGTAAGGGCTAAGCCTAGGACTTCAAAAATAGGGGGTCAAGTTCTGGCTTCTGGTTTCTGAGGACAGGACAAGGAGTAATGGGCTTAAAGTGCAACAGGGGAGGTTTAGATTGGACATTAGGAAAAAATTCCTAACTGTCAGGGTGGTCAAATATTGGAATAAATTGCCAAGGGAGGTGGTGGAATCTCCCTCTCTGGAGATATTTAAGAACAGGTTAGATAGACATCTGTCAGGGATGGTGTAGACGGAGCTTGGTCCTGCCTTGAGGGCGGGGGGCTGGACTCGATGACCTCTCGAGGTCCCTTCCAGTCCTATGATTCTATGATTCTATGATAGACATAAGAGACATCACATGATACCATCTACATGTTTTGTTAGTCTATAAAGTGCTACCAGACCATTTGTTGTTTTTTTCTGTAACAGATTAACTCGGCTACCCCCTGAAGTTCCTAGTTTTTGTGATATGGGAAGGAGTAAATGACTCTTCCGTATTCACTTTCTCCACACTAGTCATGATTTTATGGACTTTTATCATATTCCCCCATAGTCATCTCTTTTCCAAGCTGAAAAGTCGGAGTCTTTTTAATCTCTCTTCATATGGCAGCCGTTCCAAACCCCTAATCATTTTGTTGCCCTTTTGTGAACTTTTTCCAATGCCAAGAAATAATTTTTTGAGATGAGGTGACCACATCTGCATTCAGTATTCAAGATGTGGGCATATAATAAATTTATATAGAGGCAATACAATAGTCTCTGTCTGATTCTCTAGCCCTTTGTTAATGATTTCTAACAAAATCTGCATTCTGTTTTCTTTTTTGACTGATGCTGTACATTGAGTGGATGTTTTCGGAGAACAATCCACAGTGACTCCAAGGTCTCTCTCTTAAGTGCTAATAGCTAATTTAATCCACATCATTTTCTATGTCTACACTATGAGTTTTGCCGGAAGAGGCAATGCGAATGAAGCATGGATTAGCATTTTCTCACACTTTATTTGCATAATCTCTTCCGATCTGTTTTTGTGCAAGGGGTTTTTGCACAAAAACAAGCAATGTGGATGTTTCCTTTTTGTGCAAAAAACCTCTTTTGTGCAAGATCCTTATGCCTCAAAAAAGGAGGTACACCGATTTTGCACAAAATAGGGTTTCTGTGCAACAAAGAAATGTCCACACTGCTTGTTTTTGCACAAAAACCCCTTGAGCAAAAATGGCTTGAATAAATTATGCAAATGATGCATGGTGATATGCTAATTTGCATTTCATTTGCATAGGCTTTTGTGGCAAAAGCCGCAGTGTAGACGAAGCCCAAATGTCTGTAGTTGGGATTATGTTTTCCCATCTGCATTGCTATGAATTTACCAACATTACCAACATTGAGATTCTTATGGATCCTTGGTCAAGTCACTTAACTTCTGTGCCTCAGTTTCCCACCTGTAACAGGGAAATAGCACTGCCATGCCAGGCAGCAGGCTTGTGGGAACAGATGCATTAAATCCTGTGCAAAACTCAGAAGTCGCAGTTACGGGCCCAGAAAAGTCTCCAGTGTAGACAAGACACAGCTGGCAGCTGGTTTAGTTGACGCTTGTGAAAGGAAAGTGAAACAGGTTCTGGGGGTGATCCTAGAGGCTGAAAACTTGTCTAGGCAGCAGCTCCCCCCACCCCATGCCTAATCATAAATCCCTTTCTCCACTTTCCTGGAAGTCAGTTTCCCTTTGCGGACACACATGTAGTACCTGGCTGAATTGCTTTCCCCTCACCCGGTATCTGTTCAAGGCTGGTTCTGGTCCCCAGCATTCAAAAATCCGGACTCAGCTCCCCTGAAAACCCATGAAATGGGCTGAAAATCCAGTGTTTGGGGATGGGGGGAAGAACAAATGTATTTTGTGTGTGTATCTCCCTTGCCTATCTCAAAGGGCTGTGAGACACGAAATTGAGGGCCCTGGATCCTCTCCCCAGAGGGGGTCCCCACTGCACATCCAGACCACTCACTTGGCCCCCCTCTCCAGCGCCTCCCACTCCCCCCAGCACGTTCCCCCAACCACAGACTGCCTTAGCAGGGTCCCGAAGCGTCCTACTCCTCCCTTGACCATGGGTAGGCGCCCCCAGCAATCTCCCACAAGAACATGTGTTCAACATAATTCCCAGATGTATAGGTATTAACACCAGGGGGCACCATGAGATCGTCTATTCTTGCTTCCAGCATAACACAGTCCAGTGAAAGTCACCCACTTATTCCTGTATGCACCCCAAGAATTTGTGTGTGAGTAAAGCATGTCTTCCAGAAAGGAGGCTAGTTTTGATTTGATGGCTTCTGGTGGGCGAATCCCCCACTTTCCTGAGTAGTGTGCGTCTGTGCTTAATCACCCTCGCTATTAACAATGTGTGCTTTCCATCCACTATTCTCGAGTAGTCTTTCAGCGTTTGTTATTTGCTTCTCTACAAAGCATCACGCAACCGATCAGGTTTTTTGCCTTCCTCTGTAGCATGGGGCATGGATCACTTGCTGGAGGATTCTCTGCATCTTGGGGTCTTCAAACCATCATTTGAGGATTTCAATATCTGAGATATAGGTGAAAGGATTATTCCAGGAGTGGGTGGGTGAGATTCTGTGGCCTGTGTTGTGCAGGGGGTCAGACTAGATGATCATAATGGTACCTTCTGCCCTTAAAGTCTATGGCTGTGTCTAGACTGGCAAGTTGTGAAAAAACTTGCCAGCTGTCTACACTGGCCGCTTGAATTTCTCCAAGAACACTGACAATCTCATGTAAGAAATCAGTGCTTCTTGTGGAAATACTATACTGCTCCCGTTTGGGCAAAAGGGCCAGCGTAGACAGCTCAGATTTGTTTTGTGCAAAAAAGCCCCGATTGCGAAAATGGCGATCGGGGCTTTCTTGTGCAAAACCGTGTCTAGACTGGCACGGATGCTTTTCTGCAAAAAGTGCTTTTGTGGAAAAGAGTCCTGCCAATCTAGACGCTCTTTTCCACAAATGCTTTTAACGGAAAACTTTTCCGTTAAAAGCATTTCCGGAAAATCATGCCAGTCTAGCCGTAGCCCTAATGTATACATTTATTACCGGTACAAGTTGAACCTCTCTAGTCTGGGACCCTCAGGACCTGACAAGTGCCAAATTTGTCAAACCATAGGAAGTCAATATTGTCTAGCAGCATTACCAACACTTCCACTGCTTATTGGGCTGTGAGAGGACATTTGGGGGTAAATCCGAGCTAAATAACGGCACAGAACACCGAGAGCCAGGACTGGTGGCTGTAAGCAAACTATATGGGACTGCGGGAAACTTGGAATCACCCATGATAAGTGGACATCGGGCTCACTCAAATCATGCTGGACCACGGAGGTTGCCACACCAGAGAGTGCCGGACTAGAGAGGTTCAACCGGAATTAGATACCAAGATACCTTGATGAAAGCTTTTGCCTTAGGATGAACAGGTAGCCATATTGGCTACGTCTAGACTACCAAAATAAGATATGCAAATTAGGTGTGAATTTGCATATCTTCTTCCGATCCCTTTTTCAGATGAGTTTTTTTTTTTTTCAAAAAAAAGCAGTCTAGATTGGGGTTTTCGTGCACAAACCCCCTTTTTCGAAAGAACCCTGCACACCTCGGGTTTTTTAGGAAGACGGGTTCTTTCGAAAAAGAGGGGTTTTTCATGAAAAACCCCATCTAAACTGCTTTTAAAAAAAAACTCTTTCAAAAAAGGGGTCGGAAGAAGATATGCAAAAAGGGATCAGAAGAAGAACAAGACCTAATTTGCATATCTTCTTTCAGAAGCTGCAGGTAGTTTAGATGTAGCCATAGATGCCAAATTCACCAGCCTGGTGAATAGCCCCTCCTTATCCATAGAGCAGATTCCATAAGGAGAATTTTTTCTTACGCTTGATATGTGAAGGTCAGCACAGAGCGGCAGTGCTGCAGGGAGTTGAACTTTGGCTCACACAAATGATCGTTTCACGGAGCTATGCTGATGTACATCAGCTCAGGATCTGACCACACATCTCATAAGACTTTCTCTGAGCCGGTGAAGTGGAGGGAATGTACTGCAAAACCACCTTAAATAGGGTTTTGGTTTATGTTTGCACAGGAGGACAGCCTGTTAACAGGGAACTGGATTTTCTGCTTTACCAATGGAATGAGGTACCTACATTCTAATGCTATTTAATCAGCTGATTGCTAGGTCTCCCTCTCTGGAGACCTGGTAGTGCCTAATTATGATGTTTATCTGTCTAACTTCAGGAAATTCCAGGAAAGTCTCAGACCAATAAAACCTTTATTAGGAAAGCAGAAAATCCATGCATCATTAAGGCCTGTCCTCCAACCCTCTTGTCCATCTCGAATCAACAGGAGTCCTGTGTGTCAAGAAGCCACAGAATTGGGCTTTTATCTGTGTCAAATAAATAAGCCAGAGAACTAGATGCTTGAGTTTAGCGAGTGCGCTGGTGGGAAGAGAGCTGTAAGTCCAAAAGCAAATTTGCAGCTGTGCACTTGCTTGAAATATTTGCTGTCAGGGTTGTTCTGGTTAGTTACAGAAGTTGCCCCCATCAGAATCAATACCATGGCTTAGGTAACTAGCCAATGTCTCCTCGCAGCAAATTGTTTACAAATGATCTGCCGATGAAGATGGATTCCCGGGAGGATGTGCAAATTGTGTTCACTGACAAGTAATTGGGAGAATTTTGCTCAGCTTCAATGGCAAATTGAAGAATTAAAACAAAGCCGGATGATGCCGCTGGCTAATCGTGATTGCACCCCAGTGCCTCATGGTTAGGTGGCCCTTTTGAAGGGAATCACAAAATCATAAGGTTAGGAGCACCACAAGGGTCCTCTAATGCAGTGTTTCCCAATTTTATTTGGCCATGGAACCCTTTTCAGCTTAGAAGATTTTCAAGGACCTCCCAGGGTAAAATTTTGTAAGAAAATAAAAAAAATCCCACCAAAATTTTCAAGCCCCACCCCCACCACCCAAAAAAGCCCTGCTAGAATTGGTGGTAAAAAAAATGCAAAATAGACTGTCTCTTTAAGAGGGGGTGGGGAAGTGCTGCGTTCTCACGGAACCCTTACTTTCGCTTCACGGAACCCCAAGGTTCTGCGGGGCACCAATTGGGAAACACTGCTCTAATGTAACCCCTGCCCACACACAGGACTGGCTGTGGCTAACCCAGGCCTGGGCACAATACCCTCCGTGGGCCAGATCCAGTCTGCCAAGCCGCCAGATCCAGCCTGCGGATGCAGCAGGGAGCCTTAGACAGAATCTGAGGTAAGCAGCCATCGAAGGATTCTGTTTGAACAGTCGTGAGCCCTGGGGAGAGGAAAGAGGCTTCGTGTGCTGACCCCCTCCCACAGCACAAGGCTAACTCGGCAGTGAAAACATACCCTGGGAATCAGTCTTACTAAGAGATATAAGGGCTGCCTGTGTTAAATAAGGGAAGCTGACCAGGGACAGCAGGCCTAGGAGTGAGTGCTTCATTAAAGGGCTGGGAGAAAAGCCAGGGAAAGGATAGTCAGGAGGCCTGGCTGAGTGCACTGGAAGAGGATGATAGAGGGGAGTTTGCGTGGCAGGGGTCAGCTAGCTTCCCAGGCATGTGTGCCAAACAATCAGGCTATCGGAGAAGGTAAAACCGAGTAACCTTCGAAAGCTCCAGGGTAAAAGGCTGGGGAAGAGGATTACAGGGAGTCAGGAGCCAGTTATGGTTGGCTAGACAAGAAGGATGCAAAGCCCCATTTGGGACTGGATCCTTGCATCAAAGACGGTGAGCCAGGTAGGACGCTTGGTTGGAAAAATCTCATGGCCTTTTGAACGTCATGTTCATAACCCACAGTCCCAGATGGGGAGGTGTGAAGAGACGGACAAAGCCCAGCAAGGGCCATAGAGAAGTCCTCCAAGAATCTAGAGTGACAGAAGAAGTTGGCCGATCAGGAGTCAGGGAGGCCTACAAAAGACACTGCAAAGCTCAGCAGCAGTCAGTTGCTGTGGGGTCCTGAAGGGGAGAAGACCAAGGGAAACTGGGTGGCTGAGGCAGCAGTAGCACAATGGACAGCTCCCAGGGGAGAGGTGCAGAGAAACTGTGGACCGGAAGGTAAAGCCCCTGAGGTAAGGGCAAAGGAGTTGTCTCGAGGAGGGGAAGGCCTGGAGGCACCACTCTCATCCAGGGTGGGGCAGCAGACAGAGAGCACCGGGATGGACCCGCTAGAGGTGTACCATGGAAGAGTGATTCAGCTAGAGGGCTGAGTTGCCGAAGACGTGTTCAGCTAACCAACGCAGGAACCTACACTCAGCCAGATGTGAGGTCAGTGCCACCCTGTGAAAAGGAGTTTGGTTAACAGGGCAAGACGGAGAAACTGAGGCAGTAGCCAGACTGCTTAAAGCCCAGCTGTTACTAGTGAGCAAAGAAATTGGATATTTAGGAAGGAACCTTCCCCTAGAGCACGTTGGTAGCAGCGTTGAGGATTTGCTTGCTTCTGAAGCATTGGATTTAGAGAAGACAGGTGTGTTGCACCTAATCCCCTGCTGCCACCAGGGCCGGAAACAGGAATCAATAGACTTCAAACCTGCTGTTTCCTTCTGTCATTCGGCTTTGCCAAGAACGTGAAGTAAAGCAGATAAGGCAGCTTATAAACACTAAGGCTACGTCTACACTGGCACCCTTTTCCGGAAATGCTTAAAACGGAACAGTTTTCTGTTATAAGTATTTCCGGAAAAAGCGCGTCTACATTGGCAGGATGCTTTTCCGGAAAAGCACTTTTTCCGGAAAAGCGTCCGGGGCCAATGTAGACGCGCGCTTTTCCGGAAAAAAGCCCCGATCGTCATTTTCGCGATCGGGGCTTTTTTGCAGAAAAGACTACTGTGCTGTCTACACTGGCCCTTTTCCGGAACAGTTTTTCCGGAAAAGGACTTTTGCCCGAACGGGAGCAGCATAGTTTTTCTGGAAAAACACTGACAATTTTACAGTAGATCGTCATTGCTTTTCCGGAAAAGCAAGAGGCCAGTGTAGACAGCTCACAGCTTATTCCGGAAAAGCGGCTGCTTTTCCGGAATAAGTGGCTCAGTGTGGACACAGCCTAAGAAAACTGCACAAAGAATCCAGATTATTGCCAGAGATTCACTTTCAATTCCCAGCCTTGAATGTAGCAATAGGGCAGATTCCCTTCCAAGACTCTCCAAAAGTTGCTCTTTACGTAAGTGACGTGCCAGACGTTAGGAAAAGCCACCTTTGCTCCTTAACAACAGTGTTCTCATGCAACATTTAAAGGAGGAAAATAGTCATAAATGTCACTGCTCACGGAGGACATATGAATTCTAGCTTCCAAACCCTTCCTCCCAGTTTCATCAGCCATTCACAGATGCAGAGAAAGGACCTTGACATTACGGTGAAGACCTTGACATTACAAAACTCTTTTGCCTTAAAGCGTAGGCATTCGCCAGAAACATCCTCTGCATAAATGAGATGTATCTTCTTCTCTCAGTAGTGTTGGGGATCATACCCACCTGGTTCAGAAGATGAAATGTATTCTGTTCCTCTAATTTCCAGAGCTTCAGACTTTAACATGGGATCCAAATCTCATGCTGTATCATTTTGTGCTTCCCATGCTCAAATATTCTGCAGTAAGAATTTAGCCAATGATTTTGTTCATGCATGAAAAGTCCTCCCCAGTGCATCCACATTAGGGGAGCCTGCCTTGGACTCATTTTGAGGCTTCCTGGTCATATAGATGCACTATTTCGAAATAGCTGTAGTGTGGCCGCTCCACTGCTGCTATTTTGAAATAGCGCCTCTCCAGGGCCATTCAAAGTCATTACTCCCGCTGCTTCCTGGGGCTCTAAATCAATGTAGCACATCCACATTAGGGGAGCATGCCTCGGACTCATTTTGAGGCTTCCCAGTAATGTAGATGTGCTATTTATTTTGAAATAAGCTTGCTGTGTAGACGTACCCTTTCTCCACACCGGTCTTGATTTTACAGATTTCAACCATATCTCCCCCTTCGTGGTCTCATTTTCAGACTGAACGGTCCCAGTCATTTTAATCTCCACTCAGAAGGAAGTTGTTCCCATAATTATGTTTGTTGTCCTTCTCTGCATCTTTTCCACTTCTAATATATCCTTCTTTAAATGAGTCAGCTGCTACTGCATGCAGTAGCCAAGGTGTGGGCATACCATGGATTTATATAACAGCATTAATATAAAAGCGACGAGGAGTCCTGTGGCACCTTATAGACTAACTGAAGTGTAGGAGCATAAGCTTTCATGGGCAAAGACCCACTTCATCAGATGCATGTAGTGGAAATTTCCAGAGGCAGGAATAAATATGCAGGCCAGGATCAGGCTGGGGATGACGAGGTGGATCCAATCAAGGAGGATGAGGCCCACTTCTAGCAGCTGATCTGGAGGTGTGAATTCCAAGAGAATAGAAGCTGCTTTTGTAGTTAGCAAGCCATTCACAGTCTTTGTTTAATCCAGAGTTGATTGTGTCAAACTTAAAGATGAACTGTAGCTCAGCAGTTTCTCTTTGAAGTCTGGTCCTGAAGTTTTTTTGCTGCAGGATGGCTACTTTTAGATCTGCAATTGTGTGTCCAGGAAGATTGAAGTGTTCCCCTACAGGTTTTTGTATGTTGCCATTCCTAATATCAGACTTGTGTCCATTGATTCTTTTACGTAGGGACTGTCCTGTTTGGCTGATGTATATAGCAGTGGGGCATTGTTGGCACATGATGGCATATATTACGTTGGTGGATGTGCAGGAGAATGTACCAGTGACAGTATGGCTGATCTGGTTAGGTCCTGTGATGGTGTTGCTGGTGTATATATGTGGGCAGAGTTGGCACCAAGGTTTGTTGCAAGGATTGGTTCCTGAGTTCGAGTTATTATGGTGCGGTGTGTAGTTGCTGGTGAGAATATGCTTCAGGTTGGCGGGTTGTCTGTGGGCAAGGACCGGCCTACCTCCCAAGGCCTGTGAAAGCGAGGGATCATTGTCCAGGATGGGTTGAAGATCACTAATGATGCGTTGGAGAGGTTTTAGCTGGGGACAGTAGGTGATGGCCAGTGGTGTTCTGTTGGTTTCTTTCTTGGGCTTGTCCCGTAGCAGGAGGCTTCTGGGTACATTAATATATTTACTGGTTTATTACATATGGGGGGAGGGGTATGTGATATGTATTATCTACTATATATTTGAGAGAGTCTTCTGTCTATCCAGCTGTTTGTTCAAGAACTCCTCCTAAACGGTAAGAACTCGGATCACTACATTTGGTACACAGCTTCCCTTTATCATCACTTAAAGCAAGGCCAGAGTTTGGTTGTGCCAGGACAATGGGATGTGCTGGAATAGGACTGTTGAATTTAAAGTGCCAGACACAAGGACTAGCAGAAGAGCTCAATACAGAGCTATATGGTTGAAAGAGCCCTCGAACAGTGTGCCACAATAGTTCTCTACCAGGACCTGCAATGCAGGGGCCTGTTAGGAATGGCATGGTGCCTGGTGCACCTTTATGAATATAAAGCGGCCGGTGCCCCTATTAATTATGTAATGCTTGCTGCAGATTTATGATCATTACAATGTGTTTGTCCCTGATCCTACGAGTTATGTCACAGGGTATGGCAAAAAGTCAGAGGCTGCTTTCTCTACTGCTGGGCATTCTGCAATATATCTTGGACACAAATAAAGATGAATTATTTTTCAGACCATCCAGTTCTACTGAGTAACGAAAACACTTACAAATGCTGTGCACGTTAAAAGGAAGTGCATTAAGACCTTAACAAATGTCTGGAAGAGAATTAAAGAAGGGGAAGGAGCAGTCACACTCACTTTCGCTAACCAAACATTAATGGACCCTTGCTAATGTAACCACCAAGGGGCAGATTTGAACCTGGGACCTCCAGAGCACAGGGTATGTCTACACAGCAAAGCTATTTCCAAATAACAGCCGTTATTTCGAAATAACTTTCCTAGCGTCTACACAAGCCAACTGCTATTTTGAAATTAATTCAAAATAGCAGAAGGCTTATTTCGAAATTGGTAAATCTCATTCCACGAAAAATAGCACCAATTTCAAAATTGCTATTTCGAAATAAGCGCTGTGTCGATGCTTATTTCAAAATAGGGGGCCTCCAGCCCTTCGCAGGGTGCCCTACTGGCCGCCCTGGCCTCAAGGTAACTTCTGACCTGATGCCCTGTCTGAACCAGTTCCGGCTGGCCTTAAATGTGATTCAGCGTCCAATCAGTGCAGACGCGCTGTTTCGAAACAGTGAAAAGCTATTTTGAAATGCATTTTGTGTGTAGACATGTTATTTCAAAATAAGATATTTTGAAATAACTATTTCGAAATTAGATATTTCGAAATAACGCTGTAGTGTAGACATATTCTCGGTATAGGAGCCTTTACAGCTTGAGCTATAAAACCAGCTGGATCTCAGCTGAAGCTGTAGAGCTCCCGTGTTCTTAGCTCTCGCTGTAAGTGGTGTAAGTGCCACTATGTGGGACAGTGAACCACACTACGGGTGTGTCTAAACTACATGGCTCCATCAATGGAGCCATGTAGATTAGGCTGATCGGCAAAGGGAAATGAAGCCATGATTTAAATAATCGCGGCTTCATTTAAATTTACATGGCTGCCACGCTGAGCCGACAAACAGCTGATCAGCTGTTTGTCGGCTCAGCGCGCTAGACTGGACGCTCCCACGCCGACCTGAAAGCTCTTTATCAACCTCCCCGTTATGCCTCGTTGGATGAGGTTTACTGGGGAGGTCGATAAAGGGCTTTCATGTCGGCAGGGGAGCGTCCAGACTAGCGCGCTGAGCCGACAAACAGCTGATCAGCTGTTTGTCGGCTCAGCGTGGCAGCCATGTAAATTTAAATGAAGCCGCGATTATTTAAATCGTGGCTTCATTTCCCTTTGCCAAACAAACAGATCTACATGGCTCCGTCGACGGAGCCATGTAGTTTAGACGTACCCTAGGTGTGTGGGTTACACTTGCTGGTGTTTCTTTGTTTTCACGTGGCACTGCTGCTGGTCCCTGTCCTCCTTCATCTCCTCATCCGCTGTGCAACCTGCTCCTAGATGTCCATGTTCCTATGTCTGCTCCACCACTGTGTTCGCACAGCCTCCTCGTCCCATAGGTCCAGGAGATTCAATATCTCTCGTCTGGCCCAACCCAGAGTACGTCCAGCACATGGCGTCGGCATGGGCAGCTGGACAGGTCCACATAACAGCAGAGAGTGTGCTCATCAGGATGGCCAGTGAGGAAGGCCGTTTTAGATCTTGTCTACCCTTGAAACATTACAGTGGCACAGCTGTGCATCTGTGGTGGTCCAGAGTACAAAATGCTCTACGCCAACAGGAGAAGTTCTATCCGGGGAGGTAGTCCACCTTCCTGAGAGGCGATAGCTAAGTGAGCAGAAAAATTCTTCCATTGACCTAGCACCATCTACACTGGAATTTATGTCAGCTTACTGATGTTGTTCTGGATTGTGGATTTTTCACATCCCTGAGTAATGGAGCTAGGTGGCTCTAATTTTCTAACCAGCTCATAGTTTTAGTATGAGTGGAGGCTGAGATATACCTTATGGTCCCTCCTGGACCTCACGTGGAAACTACACACTCACTTGCCTTCGTTGAGGATGTGTCTACACAGCAGGACTTAACTCGAAATAAGCTACGCAAATTGAGTGACATCCATTGCATAGCTTGATTCGAAATTGGGAGCGTTGACACAGCACTTATTTCAAAACAGAGCACTCTTCCTCCCACTTCCCTTACACCTCACACAATGAGGGTTACAGGAGTCGGAGTAAGAAGTCCTCCCGCTTGACAGTATTTCGAAATAACTGCCTGCTGTGTAGATGCAGACTAATTTATTTCGAAATAGGCCTGACTCAGGGCTAGGGGTATAAGAAGAGGAGCTCCAAACTCAGTTCAAGCTCAGCTTCTGAGCAGGCAGTAGCTCTTCCCCACCCCAGTGGAGGAAGACCCTGACACGCTTCCCTCAGAGGGAGTATTGGGTTGGGCCGAAGGGGCATTGCCGGACCCTGAGCACTGGCCCAGACAGCCATGGCTGCCTCAGGTCCAGGTAAATCTGTGTGTTCAGGTAGCGACTTCCGCAGCCTTGCCCAGTTATCTGGGTCCGGCGGTGGCCGTGGCAGGCTAGGCCTGTGCTCAGGGCCCGACAATAGCCCGGGCGGCCCAACCCAATCCTCCCTCTGGGGGCAGCATGGCAGGGCCTTCCTCTGCTGGGGGTGAGGAAGAGCCTCTGCCCTGCTCGCCATCCAAACTCTAACTGAGCTTGGAACTCCTCTTCTTATATCCCCAGCCCTGACTTCCTGTTTCCTGTGGGTGGGGCTGGGTGGTTCTGGCACCGCCCACCAACGGGTCCTTGGGGAAAGTTTTTTCATCCAGGTCAGCTGGAGGGCACGCTGACTCACTACAACTCCACATTTTCATGACTTTGTTGCTGGACTCCCATTAACCAGGTTTGTTGTGTGCTCCAGGCCAGACGTCACTTATCAAACATCATTTCTAAGCATTTAAACCAGGGGGAAGAGCGCTCGCCTGCCTGGAGCCTGGAGGCTGGCAGTTGCGCAGGAACTGGGGCAGTGAGGGCCCGCAGGAACCGGGGGGACTTAGGCTGGCTAATTCGCCCCCCCCCCAGCACCGTAAAATAGTGAATATACTCCCCGGCACAGAACAGTCTTGTGTACCCTGTGGGTTATACTCATGCACGGGGTATACAAGATTTTTTTTTTACTCAACTTGGAAAAACTGCGGAGTATATTCGGGAGTGGGATATATTCGCTAAAATACGGTAATACATAATAATGTGTTGCTTGTGTTACAGCAGCACCTAGAGACTTTGGGACTGGCAGGAGGGCCCCATTGTGCGTGGTGCTGTACAAACACATGGAAAGCGACAGCCCTTGCTTTGAAGAGCTCACCATCAAAACAGACAAAAGGAGTGGAGAAAGGAAACGTGATTATGCTCCTTTTGGGGAAACCGAGGCACGGTGCGATCCACACATTTGTCCCCAGTCCCATAGTGATCCCGAGAGGATCCCTCCTGTCTGTGGAGCTGGAGACATGGCCAAAAGGGATGAGTAAAGTTGTGAGTTTGAAAGGGGGGTTATTTGAACTCCTCTCCTCCCAAGCACTGAACGTTCTAACGCGTCTTTCACATTAAGATAAGAGGGGGGGAAAACGGATCGGGAGCAATTGAACATAACCCAGTCAGATCCCTGGGAATGCATTTGAATTTCAGTCTGATCACCTCATTTACTGTCTAGTCCGGGGCGGGCAATTTGCCACCCATGGTTAATATGCAGCCCATCAGGGCTCTACTTGCAACCCTTCTCTATCCCCTCCCCCTGAACCTCTCTCACACTGGGGCCCCTGCTGTTACCTCCCTCTCCCTCCCTCCCAGCACTTCCTGAGTGTGGGAATCAGCTGATTCATAGCTTTCAAGCTCCAGGAGAGAGGGAGGGAGGAAGAGGGACAGGGCACAAATAACCTGATTCCTGGTGTTTGTCCTCTGGGAAGGAGGGAGGGGGCAGGGATGGGACATGAATCAGCTGATGCACAGCACTCTGGAAATGCTGGGAGGGAGGGGAAGGAGAAGAGACGGGGCATGCTCGGGGGCAGAGGCAGGGAAGATGCCGGGTGGGAGTTAGCGGGTTGACGTGGGGGCGGGGCTTGCCGCAGAGGGGCGGGTCAAGCAGTCCCTGGCTGAGAAGTGGCACGTCAGATGCATGCTGATGGCGCATCCCATTGGGAAAGCCGGGTGCCCCCTCCCCTTCTTTGTGTTACCTTTGCCGGCGGATCCCTTTGTGTGGAAAGGGGATGCCACAGAAGGAGAACCACGTGCAATGTATTTAATCTCGTCCTTGGGGCCATGGCTAGTGCACATGCCCGATTTCAATCCTGCGGGCCACTGAGAAGAGGAGAGCCACTCAGCCACTCACTAGCCTTGGCTGCCGATTGCTTGTGTAGTCTCTGCACATCACCGGGATGACTCGGCAAGAGTTTGAAGACAGGGTGTCGTTATCACAACCTCAGACAATGGCGTATGTCGAAGTGAAGGACGGCAGAGCGTGGTGCAATTACAGCTCGTTATTATTCTACCCTGGCTGCTACCAACAAAAGGGAGAACGTTCCGGTGTATCTGGGATGACATCCCTTGACAGCTTCTTGGAATGGAGCTATTTCAAGACCGAGGTTGAAGACGGAGAGACAGCAAATGAGCCAGGCTTCTTCAAAAAAGACACTCGTGGTCTTCAGTTGGGATTGTGAGTATCGATGTGGTAAATCCGCCTCTGTCGGTCTTCCTATTACATTCATCAACTCGACATCCCAACAAACTGGGAGGAAAAAAAGGCCAACATAAGACTAGAAACCGAGGTTTTGTTTCTTGGTTTGTTTTTTTTTCAAAATGACTGGTTGAAGAATCCAACTTTCTTTTCACAAAGCAAAACTAATTTCATTCACAATGTTTGTGAGGGGATATATTTTTTTGAAGACAAAAAAAAATGGAAGAAAACCAAAATTGTTCTTTTCTGTTGAACTGAAATGTGTTTTGTGTTAGGGCTTTCAAAATGTGTAACAGAAAATGTCAATTAGAACTAGGGTGCTTCTACGCAGCAGGGCATACCTTGAAATAAGCTACGCAAATTGAGCAACATCAATTGCGTAGCTTATTTCGAAATAGCTTATTTTGAAATTGGGAGAGTTGACACCGCACTTATTTCAAAATAGAGTAGTCTTCCTCCAGCTTCCCCTACTCCTCGTACAATGAGGGTTACCAGAGTTGGAGTAAGAAGTCCTCCAGCTTGACAGGATTTCGACATTATTTTGAAATAACTGCCTGCTGTGTGGATGCATGCGGGCTAAGTTATTTTGAAATAACGCTAGATATTTCAAATACTGTTGCTGTGTAGACATACCCTAAGGCTATGTCTAGACTGCAGAGTTAAATCAGAAAAAGATATGCAATTTGCACCAAATTTTGGAAAAAAGTGTTCTTTTGACACATCCCTTATGCCTCAGAGAACAAGGTTTACAGGGATGGTGAAAGAGAACCTCTGCTATTTCGATTTTTTTTGGGAAAAGCGGATTTGTTCCTTGGATGTGGCATTGCTTTTCCGGGTATCCCAGCATAGCAATGCAGTCTAGACGTAGCCTAAGTGAACAATTTTGTTTTCTCTGGAATTACTTAAATGGGGAAAAATTTCATTTGTGAGAGCTGTAAAGACGTGGAGAGAGGTCAAAATGAGCTAGGGCGAATGGGCAACAAATAACTTTCCAGGCTGATGAATGCACAGCAATGCACATGGGAGGAAAACACTTAAAATTGCTTGGTCATTTTTACAGGGTCTAAATTAACCCTGTCAACTCAGGTAAAATACCTGAGAATCTTGACACACCAGCTCAATAAAGACCCCTTCACATATTATATGTCCATCTTGCTCTATCGAGGCACATCTACACAGCAGGGCAAAAGTCAAAATAAGATGAGCAGCTTCTTCTATGTCAACTGCATAGCTGACACCCACATAGCTTCTAGTGATGTTCCTAGGTGGGTGGGACTCAAACCCACAACCTTGGGAATCCTTAAGCCACCCTCCAGAATCCACCCAGTATATTACTGTCAGGACATCCCTTATCTTTCCACTAGGACATCAAAGGGAGAAACCTATTCCTTTTCCTTACTCCTCGGGAAATGAGGGTTACAGAAGTCCAAGTAAGAAATCCTTTAGCTCAACAGTATTTTGAAATAATGGGGCTGTGTAGACATGCTCTGGGTTAGCGAGAAATAATGTCAGTTGTTCCGAAATAATGCTGCCGTGTAGAAGTACCCTCAGTCTTTACACCAAGGCAGCGTCTAGACTGGCATGATTTTCCGGAAATACTTTTAATGGAAAAGTTTTCCGTTAAAAGCATTTGCGGAAAAGAACATCTAGATTGGCACGGATGCTTTTCCGCAAAAGTACTTTTTGCGGAAAAGCGTCCATGCCAATCTAGATGCTCTTTTGCACAAAAAAGCCCTGATCACCATTTTCGCGATTGGGGCTTTTTTGCGCAGAACAAATCTGAGCTGTCTACACTGGTCCTTTTGCGCAAAAGCTTTGCGCAAAAGGCACTTTTGCCCAAACAGGAGCAGCATAGTATTTCCGCAAGAAGCACTGATTTCTTACATGAGATCGTCAGTGTTCTTGCAGAAATTCAAGCGGCCAGTGTAGACAGCTGGCAAGTTTTTCCGTAAAAGCAACTGCTTTTGCGGAAAAACTTGCCAGTCTAGACACAGCCCAAGAGTCTGTTGCGCTCTGTCGGAGGTTTTCAATTGGGACCGCATACTCCGAGTCCGTTGAAAATCTTCGGAGGCTGTGACCTAGATGCTGATTTTCATTTCGAAGCCTCTGAGTGTGACAGGCCTCTCTCCACAGCTGCAGCTGAAAAGCTTTTAACACTCCTTCCTGTGAATGCCAACTGAGATCTGCCCCGGCTGCCAGCTTTCCTAGTCCTCATTATTCACACTCAGGCTTAATTAGAAAATTACCCTGCTTTCAATGTGTGCATTTGGGTGCCACTTGGCTGTTCTTTGCCCAACAGTCGTTTCAGAGTCATGTAGCAGGAAGTCAGCTCTAATTATTTTAATGACTCTTTATGAATTAGTGCAGGTCTGGTCTTAAATGGGAACATTATTTTTTTATTAATAGCACCACATTCTGACTTAATTTAGACTCCGTGAAGCCCAGGTGACTTCACAGAAATTGGCCTTTCTAATGCCTTTCATCTGTTTTTCTCAACTTTAAAGGAGCGGATGAAACGCCTCCGTTTAAAGAGGCAATGATGCGACTGAGGTTAAGTGATTTGTGCAAGGCTATCCAGGGAGTAAGTGGCGGAGCCGAGAGTAAAGACTAGTTCTTCTAAGCCTTCCGGTGACTCACCATCGGATATGGGAAAGGGAAAGCACCTTTCTGGAACTGGCTAAGGCAGATGACAAGCTGACGAACACCTAAAAGTTCGGCTGGCATGAGTAGCAGGATGAAACCCAAAAGCCCGGGGCTGCCCTGAGGTTGCATTACGGATCTGTTTTGGGAATGTTCTCTCACCCTGCAGCCTGTGAATCTACGGCAAGTGCTCATCCCATGCTCAACTTGCACAAAAGGGGGTCAACTTCCAGCTGAACATCAAAACATAGCAGGTGGGGATGGAGCAGGCGCCGGTGGTCCCAGAAGATGTCCAGCACCTTCTGAGGAATTGAAATGATTTTAATTCAGTGGGGCTGGATGCTATTCACACTAGGGTGCTGAAGGAATTGGTTGAAGAAATCTCAGAGCAGCTGCCAATTGTATTGGTAAACTCATGGATGGCAGGAGAGGTCCTGCAAGATTGGAGAAGGGCCAACATCATGCCCTTCTTCAAAAGGGGGGGAAAAGCCAAGAATTATAATGAGTCAGCCTGACCTCTGTGGAGAAGGCAAGTATTAACACCAGTCTCACAAGAAATGAAACAAAACAGCAGCCAGACTGGTCAGACCAAAGGTCCACCTCACCCAGTGTCCTGTCTGCCGACAGTGGCCATGTCAGGTGCCCCGGAGGGAGTGAACAGAATAGGGAATCATCATGTGATCCCTCTTCTGTCACCCATTTCCACCCTCTGGCAAACAGAGTGTAGGGACACCATCCCTACTCATCATGGCTAATAGTCATTGATGGACCTAACCTCCATGAATTTATGTAGTTCTTTTTTTGAACCCTATTAAAGTCCTGGTCTTCACAACATCCCCTGGCAAGGAGTTCCACAGGTTGACTGAGCGCTGAGTGAAGAAAAAACTTCCTTTTGTTTCTTTTAAACCTGCTGCCTGTTAATTTCCTTTGGTGATCTCTAGTTCGTATATTGTGGGATCACTTGATGTTTCCCTGTTCTGTTCATTCCCTCCCGGTGCACCTACTATTGGCCACTCTCAGAAGACAGGACGCTAGGCTAGATGGACCTTTGGTCTGACCCAGTCTGGCCCCTCTTATCTTCGGGTAAGACATCCAAAAGCTTGCCCAGTGGCTTCCAATATTTTGCCTAATCTTATCTATCCCTCATGAGCCCCAACTATAGTAACGATTCAATTTTTGTGCTGCTAAATTCTTATACCTCATTAGATTGTCTAGTTAATTTTTCTATCCAGATTGTTGTTTCCTTATTATGATAATCAAGATGCAACTATATAAATATTGTTTTCCCTTTTCACGTCCACCACCGTGGGGGAGCCTGCACTACCCTGCCTTGGCTATAACTGGTGATGTCTGCCTAGTCCAAAGTGCAGATTTCTGGCCTCTTTCAAGTCTGGTGCAACAAAACACGCAGGCAAGGCCCAAGAGTCAGGAATGGTTTTGCATAACAATGCAGATTAAGCATGGGACGCGATTTAAATAATCGTGGCTTCATTTACATTTAAATGGCTGCCCCGCTCTGCTGACAAACAGCTGATCAGCTGTTTGTTGGCTCAGCGCGCTAGTCTGGACGCTCCCCCGCCGACATGAAAGCCCTTTATCGACCTCCCCGGTAAACCTCATCCTAGGAGGCATAACAGGGAGGTCGATAAAGGGCTTTCAGGTCAGCGTGGGAGCATCCGGACTAGCGCGCTGAGCTGACAAACAGCTGATCAGCTGTTTGTCAGCTCAGCGCGGCAGCCATGTAAATTTAAATGAAGTCGCGATTATTTAAATCGCGGCTTCATTTCCCTTTGCCGATCAGCCTAATCTACATGGCTCCATCGATGGAGCCATGTAGCTTAGACACACAAGTGAATTAGGTTTTATTATTGTATATAGTAGATCTTTTAATAATTGCTTTTGCACTGTATTAATTGCTTTAGAATGTATAGTACTTAAGGTATAAATTGTATAGTCATTGTTTTTAAGGCTTGTAAACTTAAACAACTGTATTAACTGCTTAAAGCTTGCAATAAATCAGAAAGTGGTTAAGAAGCCTTGAAGTGTCCTGGTTTTCCTTGGATCTAAAATAAATTGAACTACACGCCCACCACTGGCATATTTCACAAGGCTGAACAATTGTGGGGTTTTTTTAATGGACCTACTTTACATAATTGCCAAAAGCTACTGCCCCCGAGGCAGGCTGTGCTCAAGAAGTGTGACATGATGGATTCCAAGCACTATTCATTAATTGAGCCCTTCCAGACGAATTCACGGGGCAGGCTACACTTGTCAGTTATGTGCAAGCTTGCAGATTAAGGTCGAGCTGTGACTTGGGCAACATGGCCTGCGTGCTTCACATTATGCTGGTCCATAAGTGTTCGCGTAGTAGCTGTCGCGCAGAGGTAGGGGCCCTCCAGGGTAACAGCACAAGTTTCTCCTTCTTAAGCTCAAACCCTCTAATTGGAGCTGTACCGGATTCATAGCCTCAGAGAATTAAGCAGAAGGCAGAAGCTGTGACAGGTATGAATAGTGATAGGTCTGCGGTTACCTGCACGTCATGTACCACGTTTGTCTTCCTCCCAGACGAAAGAAAGGATTTCATCTGCACTAAGTGCAAGCTGGTCGCCATTTTGGAAGAAAAAATTAGAGGACATGAGGCCCAAGTATCGACCCTACGTTCCATCAGAGAGGATGAAGACTTACTCGATAGAAAGCAGTGTTTACTCCTTCAGGCACAGCAGGCAAAAAAGCCAGTCAAGGCAGTACAGGACAAAGAAGAAAACTGGAAGCAGGTAACCTCTAGAAGAAGGAGGCTAACTCAGGTATCCCCCATTCATGTAGAGGGAAGTAACCACTTTCAGGCTCTCTCCACAGGCACTGCGGTGGAGGATTCTTTGGCAAGGACCTCTCAAGGAACTACAGACCAGTCAGCCTTACCTCAGTCCCCAGAAAAATCATGGAGGGGATCCTCAAGGAATCCATTTTGAAGCACTTGGAAGAGGGGAAAGTGATCAGGAATAGTCAACATGGATTCATGAAGGGCACGACTTGCCTGACCAATCTGATTTGTTGTAAGCAAAACTCGTGAAGTCATTCTGCCACTCTACTCTGCACTAGTTAGGCCTCAGCTGGAGTACTGTGTCCAGTTCTGGGCGCCACATTTCAAGAAAGATGTGGAGAAATTGGAAAGGGTGCAGAGAAGAGCGACAAGAATGATTAAAGGTCTAGAGAACATGACCTATGAAGCCAGGCTTCATGAACTGGGCTTGTTTAGTTTGGAAAAAAGAAGATTAAGGGGGGACATGATAGCGGTTTTCAAATATCGAAAAGGGTGTCACAAGGAGGAAGGAGAAAATTTGTTCCTCTTGGTTTCTGAGGACAGGACAAGGAGTAATGGGCTTAAAGTGCAGCAGGGGAGGTTTAGATTGGACATTAGGAAAAAATTCCTAACTGTCAGGGTGGTCAAATATTGGAATAAATTGCCAAGGGAGGTGGTGGAATCTCCCTCTCTGGAGATATTTAAGAACAGGTTAGATAGACATCTGTCAGGGATGGTGTAGACGGAGCTTGGTCCTGCCTTGAGGGCGGGGGGCTGGACTCGATGACCTCTCGAGGTCCCTTCCTGTCCTATGATTCTATGATTCTATGATGAGGTAACTGGCTCTGTGGACATGGGAAAGTCAGTGGATGTGATATACCTTGACTTTAGCAAAGTTTTGATACGGTCTCCCACAATATTCTTGCCAACAAGTTAAGGGAATGTGGATTGGATAAATGGATAGAAAGCTGGCTAGACTGTCAGGCCCAACGGGTAGTGATCAATGGCTCGATGTCAGGATGGCGGTCGGTTTCTAGTGGAGTTGTGACGGCGCGTTGGGGGTTCCCCGTCTCCTGCACCCCGAAATGGCACAAACAGACTTCACCAGCCGGTGGAATAGAGGAAGTTTATTGCCTCTCCAGGATACAGCACAGCACAGATGTAATCTGGTCACAGAGCTGGGCTAGGATGCCTCAGGCCCCCTTGAGATGGGGGAGACTGGGCCCCTAAACTCCAGCCCCTTCTCCTAGGCTCTCCTCCCTGCTCTCCCACAGTAACTAACTAAATTCCCTTGCAGCCCTGCCCCCCAGCCAGGGCAGCATCCACCTTCCTTTGTTCCTCTCCATGGGGGGTGTCTGGCCACTGGTTCAACAAGTTTGGCATTACCTCTGCCTAGCGAGGTTTTCCCTGCTGGGTCTTGCTCCAGACAGCAGGGGTCACCACAGCCCAGCAAGTACCCCCACTACGTCACAGGAGTACCCCAAGGATCTATTCTAGGACCAGTTTTGTTCAACATCTTTATTAATGAGCTGGATGAGGTGCCTCCTCAGCAAGTTTGCAGATGACACTAAGGTAGGGGGAGAGGTAGATACGCTGGAGGGCAGGGATAGGGTCCAGAGTGACATGGACAGATTAGAGGATTGGGCCAAAAGAAATCTGATGAGGTTCAACAAGGACAAGTGTAGAGTCTTGGAACAGAAGAATCCCAAGCATTGTTACAGGCTGGGCACCGACTGGCTAAGTAGCAGTTCAGTAGAAAAGGACCTGGGGATGACAGTGGATGAGAAGCTGGATAGGAGTCAACAGTGTGCCTTGGAAGCCAAGAGGGTAATGGCATATTTGGGTGCATTAGGAGGAGTGTTGCCAACAGATTCAGAGTAGCGATTATTCCCCTTTATTCGGCTTTGGTGAGGCCACATCTGGACTATTGTGTCCAGTTCTGCCCCCCCTCCCCACTATAGAAAGGATACGGACGCATTGGAGAAGGTCCAGTGGACGGCAACCAAAATGATGAGGGGGCTGGAGCGCTTGACTTATGAGGAGAGACTGAGAGATTTGGGTTTGTTTAGTCTGCAGAAGAGAAGAGTGAGGGGGGATTTGAGAGCAGCCTTCAACTTCCTGAAGGGAGGTTCCAAAGAGGCTGGAGAGAGGCTGTTCTCAGTGGTGACAGATGGCAGAACAAGGAGCAATGGTCTCAAGTTGCAGTGGGGGAGGTCTAGGTTGGATATTAGGAAAAACTATTTCACTAGGAGGGTGGTGAAGCACTGGAATGGGTTACCTAGGGAGGGGGTGGAATCTCCATCCCTAGAGGTTTTTAAGTCCCGGCTTGACATAGCCCTGGCTGGGTTAATTTAGTTGGGATTGGTCCTGCCTTGGGCAGGGGGCTGGACTTGATGACCTCCTGAGGTCTCTTCCAGCTCTATCATTCTATGACACTTACTCAGCAGTGGGCTACATTTGCAGGATCGGGACCTAGTTTCTCATTGTTTTCCCTCTCTCCAAGACTAGACTTACTTAGAAATAGACTCTTCCCCACGGTGATCACATTGGTTTCTAAATGGATTAAGATAGACAGGGGCAACATCCTTGCATAGGTTCTTTCTATCCAAACCAGAGACGTTAGCTTGATAGTACAGGTTAAACCTCTCTTATCCGGCACTCAATGGTCCAGCAACATCCGTAATCCAGCATGATTTTAGATAGTTGGGTATCCACTTTCCATGGGTGTGGCCAAGTTTCCCACAGTCCCATAAAGTTTGTTTACAGCCACCAGTCCTGGCTCTGTGTTCTTGGCTGTGATGTTGCTGTAATTTACCCCAAAATGTCTTCTAAGAGCCTGGTAAGTAGTGGAAATGTTGGTAAAGCTGCTAGATGATATTGACCTCCCGTGATCTGGCAAATTCTCTGTTTGGGCACTGGTCTGATCCCGAGGGTGCTAGACTGGAAAGGTTCAACCTGTAGTCAAAGTCAGCAAGACAGGTTGAAAATTATTGAAGTGTGTGCAAGCAAAAGTTTGCAACCATTGAACTCAGCCCACTTGAAAACACCCCAGTAACTCTCTATATAGACCAGCCCTCCAGCCAACCAGTAAGTAATGCTTAGACAGTCAGAGTTATGCAGGCCCACAACCAGTCCCATAGAGTATGGATGCAGTTACAACAGAAAGTGGGGAATCATTAAAAAAGGGACGGCGAATAAGATCTGCCCACTGCTTGAATATTGAATGCCAGGATGACAGGACAGGGACCACGTGAGGGTTACCTGTTGTGTTCCCTCCCTCTTGGGCATTTGGTATTGGCCACTGTTGGCAGACAGGACACTGGGCTAGATGGACCTTTGGTCTGACCTAGCATGGCCGGTCTTATGGTCTTATGAGTGGCAGCGGTAGCTGGTGGCCTGGAAGGTTCCTGGCGGTGAGTGGCTTCCCTTTTGCTCTGCCTGGAGCCGGGACACACCTGAGGCTGTTCAGGTAAGGCTGCTGCAGCTGGAATGGGCCTCGTGCAGCTGCCGCTTGACTCCAGCTGGAGCTGGGCCACCTGCAGTAACCAGGACTGTGGTACTAAAAATAGCACCACAGGTGGCCTCTTCTCCACCTGGTCCTGCTCCAGGAGCAGCTGGGGATGAGGCTATGGCGGCTTCTGGGACCTGGAGTGCAGTACTAAAATTAGCACAGTGGCCCCTGCTCCAGCCCCCGCAAACTGCTTTCCAGGTAGAAAGTGAGGGAAGTGACAGGGGGAGAACTAAGGGGAATATAGGGGTGAGGAGAGAAAAGGGCTTGTTCTGAGGGGGAGGACAGGGCAGGAGAAGAAAGGGGAAGGCACCAAGGGGCAGGGTGGAGAAGATACAAATGCCAGGAGACCAAGAGGAGACAATGACAAGGCGATGCTGGGAGAGGAGAAGGGACGGACAATGGGGAAAGAGGAGAGGGGAGGAGTGGGTGCTGGGAGAAGAGGGGTTGAAAGGAGGGATGAGCATGAGGAAGGCAGGGGATGGAGCAAGTCATGTGTGAGGGCACAGAGGGGCGTGAGGAGAACCGGGGCAGAGGGTGGTGAGGGGGTGGGCACCAGGGAGGAAGAGGGCAAGCAGGGCAGGGCAGTGAGGGAAGGGGAGGCACCAGGAAGGTGCAGGTGCCAGGGAATTGTGGGGGTGAAGCAGAAGGGCAGACACATGGAAGGGAGGAACGGGCACCAGAGGAGAGAGGCAGGGCAGGTGGGTAGGGAGAGGTGTTAGGAGAGGGGATGGGAGCTAGAGGAGGGGTGGGAACAGGGGGAAGAGAAGAGCAGGTGCTGGGGTCAAGGAGGATGGGGAGGAGGGCAGGTCCCCAAAAGTCTGAGGGAAGTGGGAAGGGCAGGAGCCATGACAGCAGAGGAGGGTGGGGGGCAGAAGCAGGCACCAGGGGAGCAAATGGGGTGAGGGGAGGGTGGGAGACATGGCAGTAGAAGGGAAAAGGGAGAGGTTTATAACGTGGGTGCCACAGGGGCACCCATCCGAACAAGCGTCCATGACCTCAATACTGGTGCACAAGACAAAACTCCCTCCACTCATTGGTGGAAAATCTTAGGGGGAACCCTGCCAGCGACTCTCCCTTTGTTGGGTGTTTTTAATATTCTCTAGCGCCCAATGGTCTTACTACACATTCTCGCGAGGTCATTGCGAGGCTGAAAACACTCACTGGTTACGGAAGAGTTGCCACGGAGGTGCCATTTCCCAAAGTCCTGTGCATGCCCTGACTGTTTGGTTAATACAGAGAAGCTGGCGAAGGCTAAAATAGGTTCTGCTGGGCCAGATGGGACAGATCATTTAGGATATGATGCCAGAGACCACAAGAAATGAAATGAGCGATTATCACCTCTGCGGTCACAGGACAAGGAAGGTAAGTTAAACAGCTGCTGCATTTTCCCCCATCAGTAGCTGCCTTTCAGTTATAGACTTGTATACAATCTGTATGAACAGTTAACAAAGTTCCCCAAGAACTTTGGGTGCATCTGTACTGCAACTCTGGCTGTATCTACGCTACAGAATGCGTCCGCTTTTTCGCATCAGTTTTTGAAAAAGCGGGCGTGTTCTTTCAGAAGCCCTGTATTCCTCATTTTATGAGGAATAAGGGCTCTTCCAAAAGAGGAGGTTTTTCCCACATTTGGCCCCGTGTAGGTGGGCCAAATGTCAGAAAAGCCTCTTCCGAAAAAAGAATCGGAAAAAGGTATGCAAACTGCATTTTGCAATTTGCATACCTTTTTCCAAAAAAGAACTGCAGTGCAGACATAGCCTCTATTTCAGGATACCAGAGTATCCCGAAATAGTTATCCCATGACTTCACAGCAAGCCCGTTATTTCGGGTTTATTCTAACATCCCTGTAAACCTCATTCTATGAGAAGTAAGGGACATTTCGGAGTAGCACTTTATTTCAAAATAAGTGCCGTGTAAACAGCACCAAATGATGAAATAAGCTAGTTCGAAATAGCATCGAAATAAGATGCGCAATTTGCGTAGCTCAAATTGCGTAGCTTATTTTGAATTATGGTATAGTGTAGACGCACCCTTTGGGAGCAATTTGAGTGAAAGGGGCTATACAAATGCACAATCATTACCCTGTTTGTCTGCAACACCCAGAAAGTGATCTGTTTTTTTTTAATGGACTTTTTACATAAGTAGATAATTTGGGCCTGGGCCTGATCCAAACCGAATTACAATCCGTTAAAATCATTCCACTGACGTCAGTGGGCTTTGGATCAGGCCTGTATAAATATTCATATTGTGCATTTGTCAACAATGTGTATTTGATGAAGGCACATTCAAATGTTCCATTCTCTCCCCCAAGTGTTTCCATGATAACAGCGGAGCAAAATAAATTCTGATTCCTGATTCTCATTAGCCGCGTCTCTGTGTGTTCAGTTTTTTCAAACTTTTCATAGCACAGCTTTCATCGGTGTGACTGCAGATTGCTTGCTCACCCCTTTGAAGCGAGAGGCAGGAGCGGCGCATCAAAACCACTTTGCTGGAACGTATAATAAATCCAAGGAAAAAATGTTCTGTCACTTACAGACGCAGTACCTGAAAGAAGAGGCATTTTAAATCTCATGATACTTTTGATGTCACTTGGCTTAGAAGCAGAAGCAAGTCAAAACAGGAATGTCAATTCCAAATCCCTATGAAGTTCAGGTGAATCTGACTGTGTTCATATATTAGAATAGTGGATGTGATATAAATACTTGGGCTATGTCTACACAGCAGCATTATTTCGGTGCTAGACAGTGCTTGGTCCTGCCAGGAGGGGAGGGGATTGGATCTGATGACTCTCAAGGCCCCTTCCAGTTCTAGTGTTCTATAAGTCTATGATTTCGGAATAGCTGACGATATAACAAACTACATAGTGCGAGTCTATACAGCAAACTGTTATCTCGACACAAAGTCAAAATAATGTCGAGTTGGAGGACTTCTTATTCTGACTCCTGTAACCTTCATTGTACAGGGAGTAAGGAAAGTTGGAGGAAGAGTGTTCTACCTCAGACTTTCTGCTATGTAGACAGTGCCAAAAGCCAAAATAAACTATTTCGACATAAGCTATTGACATAGCTGAAGTAGCGTCGCTTATTTCGGCGTTAGCCCTGTTGTATAGCCGTGCCCCTAGATAGATAAGATTAGTAAATGAGAATAGTAGGATACAGCCCCTAGATTGCAGGAACCCAGAAAGGGGAAATTTCCCCACTGATATTCACAATGCTGAATCTGAACCCAAAATCTGATCCTTAGCCTTGTCCAAATCCCAACCAGGCCCCCTTCACCAAGCTCTAAGGATCAGTCCTTTCCGGACCCTCATTCAGAAAGCATCCCTACTGAGGAAAATAACTTCAACTTAGTTTATCTCCCATTAAAGCCAATCAGATTTAAGCATGTGCTTAAAGTTAAGCAAATGCTTAAGTGCTTTCCTGGGCTTGCCACTTCCTTGCTTGCTTTAGGGTACTGTTCCACCTGAGGTCATCTCTCACCCCGGTCATCCTGGTTATTTCCTGGATCAAGGGTGAATCCTCATCTGACGTTAACGTCCTGGATGCATTGATGTCAGTGGAACAAAGTGTAAATTTGGTGTGTTGAGAGCAAGACACGAGAAGTCATTCTTCCGCTCTACTCTCAGCTGGTTAGACCTCCGTTGGCGTATTGTGTCCAGTTCTGGGCACCACATTTCAAGAAAGATGTGGAGAAACTGGAGAGGGTCCAGAGAAGAGCAACAAGAATGATGAAAGGTCTAGAGAACATGAGCTATGAGGGAAGGCTGAGAGAATTGGTTTAGAAAAGAGAAGATTGAGGGGGGACATGATAGCAGTTTTCAGGTACTGTAAGATCTCGAGTATAATGAGCACCTATGTATAGTGCGCACCCCAAGTTTAGACTCTTAAAATCATGAAAAAACCAAACTCCTATGTATAATGCGCACCCATTATACAGGAGAACGGGAGGGAAGGAACGGGAAGAAAACCTGCCCCCCGCCCAGCTGCCCGCACACCGAGCTCACGCCTGCCGGGGGGGCCTCCTCTGCTCAGATGCCTGCGCGCTGAGCTCGCACCTGCCAGGGGGCCTTCCCCACCCAACTGCTGGCGCGCTGAGCTCGTGCCTGCTGGCCCCCCTCCCACGCAGTTCATGCCTGTCCTCCCTCCCCCCGCCCAGATTTTGCCTGCCGAGGGTGAGTTTAAAACTTTTTTTAAAAAAAACCCTCCTATGGATAATGCGCACCCCAACCTTGGCGCTTAAAAAAACAGGAAAAAAGTGCGCATTATACTCGCGATTTTACGGTATCTAAAAGGGTGTCATAAGGAGGAGGGAGAAAACTTGTTCATCTTGGCCTCTGAGGATAGAACTAGAAGCAATGGGCTTAAACTGCAGCAAGGGAGGTTTAGGTTGGACATTAGGAAAAAGTTCCTGCCTGTCAGGGTGGTCAGACACTGGAATAAATTGCCCAGGGAGGTTGTGGAATCCCCATCTCTGGAGATAGTTAAGAGTAGGTTCGATAAATGTCTATCAGGGATGGTCTAGACAGTATTTGGTCCTGCCATGGGGGGACTGGACTCGATGACCTCTCGAGATGCCTTCCAGTTCTAGTATTTTATTATTCTAAATTAGCACAGTGTAACACTGACAGGGGAAGCCAAACCGGGGACCTCTGGCGCTTAGAGCAGCAGTCTCTATAGCCTGAGCTGAAGGAGAGCTCAGGGTATGTCTACACTACCCTCCTAATTCGAACTAGGAGGGTAATGTAGGCATACCGCACTTGCAAATGAAGCCCGGGATTTGAATTTCCCGGGCTTCATTTGCATAAGCCGGGCGCCACCATTTTTAAATCCCGGCTAGTTCGAACCCCGTGCCGCGCGGCTACACGCGGCAAGGAGTAGCTAGTTTGGATTAGGCTTCTAATCCGAACTAGCTGTACTCCTCGTGGAATGAGGAGTACAGCTAGTTCGGATTAGGAAGCCTAATCCGAACTAGCTACTCCGTGCCACGTGTAGCCGCGCGGCACGGGGTTCGAACTAGCTGGGATTTAAAAATGGCGGCGCCCGGTTTATGCAAATGAAGCCCGGGAAATTCAAATCCCGGGCTTCATTTGCAAGTGTGGTATGCCTATATTACCCCGCTAGTTCAAACTAGCGGGGTAGTGTAGACATACCCTCAGAGATTTGAGCCCTGGACCTGCTAATCACAAAGCTGAGAGTTCAATCCTTGAGAAGACCAGTTAAGCATCTGGGGCAAATCTGTCAGGGATGATACTTGGTCCTGCTGTTAGGTCAGGGGTGTGGACTTGATGACTTCTCAAGGTCCCTTCCAGCTCTATGAGATGATGGTATATCTCCCTTTATTTTATTAGCTAAAAGCCAGCTGGCTGCCAGCAAAGGCTGTAGAGGAAATTCATTCTCTCTC
The DNA here is from genome assembly GCF_052426305.1 of Pelodiscus sinensis. Lineage (NCBI taxonomy): Eukaryota > Metazoa > Chordata > Testudines > Trionychidae > Pelodiscus > Pelodiscus sinensis. The sequence continues at coordinate 257,214,093 of NC_143053.1, forward strand.
GTAAGCTCTGGTCTACACTAGGGCTTTATTTCAGAATAATTCCCCTTAGGTTGAAGGCAATGTTTGTTGTGGAGGTCAGACAAGGTTTTATTTTGATTTATTTTTGTTTGTCTAGTTCTTTTTGGAGCCCATTTTCAAGACCACAATGAAGACCAAAGGAAGGATGAGTTTATCCAAGCCTGGCAGTACCTCAGGCATCTCCTTCCAGCTGGAGGAAGGCATACATTTCCTCGGTCCCCTCTGACCCAGCAGACAGGTGACCCCGGCTAATCCCCTCTCTCTAAGGACTTCTACGCCGGACAACTAGAAGCCAAACCAGAACTGCACACATCTCAGGGGTTTCAAGCCCACAGAAGTCTGTGTCAGCCTTTGGCTGTGGCTCGTGGATGTCCTTTTCCTTAAAACCACTGTGTTTTGTCAGCTTTCTTGGATGATGCTTAGAAACCGGCAAATGTTCTGTGGCATCAACCCTGCTCTGGGACAGGGGGTCAAAGCTCAGCTGGAGTTCATGACGTCTCCGGACCCTCTATGCTGTGACATCTTCCATGTCGGGAAGACGTGATTTTAAACATGGCCCCCAACACAGGATGGCTACATCTAGACTGGCATGATTTTCTGCAAATGCTTTTAACGGAAAACTTTTCCGTTGAAAGCATTTGCGGAAAAGAGCGTCTAGATTGGCACGGATGCTTTTCCGCAAAAGCACTTTTTGCGGAAAAGTGTCCGTGCCAATCTAGACGCGCTTTTGCGCAAAATAGCCCCGATCGTCATTTTCGCCATCGGGGCTTTTTTGCGCAAAACAAATCTGAGCTGTCTACACTGGCCCTTTTGCGCAAAAGCTTTTGCACAAAAGGACTTTTGCTCGAACGGGAGCAGCATAGTATTTCCGCAAGAAGCACTGATTTCTTACATGAGATCGTCAGTGTTCTCGCGGAAATTCAAGCGGCCAGTGTAGACAGCTGGCAAGTTTTTCCGCAAAAGCAGCTGCTTTTGCGGTAAAACTTGCCAGTCTAGACACAGCCGGTATGTCGACGCTGGAGCTGGGGAGAGGGCGATTTGCAACTCAGAAGTATCCATGCCAGATCTGATCCAGCTGAAATAGAATTGCGCTCCCATCCGCAGGAGTGGCGGGATGAACTAGCCAACCTGAGGACAGTCCCACTGGAGAAAGGATGTGGACACATTGGAGAGGGTCCAGCAGAGGGCGACTAAAATGATTCAGAGGCTGGAGTGCATGACCTTTGAGGAGTGACTACGAGACTTGGGCTTGTTTAGTCTGCAGAAGAGAAGAGTGAGGGGGGATTTGAGAGCAGCCTTCAACTTCCTGAAGGGAGGTTCCCAAGAGGATGGAGAGAGGCTGTTCTCAGAAGTGACGGATGGCAGAACGAGGAGCAATGGTCTCAAGTTACAGTGGGAGAGGTCTAGCTTGGACATTACGACAAACTATTTCCCTAGGAGGGTGGTGACGCACTGGGATGGGTTCCCTAGGGAGGTGTTGGAATCTCCATCCCTAGAGATGTTTAAGTCTCGGCTTGACAAAGCCCTGGCCGGGTTGATTTAGTTGGGGTTGGTCCTGCCTAGAGCAGATGCCTGGACTTGATGACCTCCTGAGGTATCTTCCAGCTCTAGGATTCTATGAGGCACTAGGGATGTACTCAGGAAGGCTAACCTGTCCTGTTGTCTTCGGAGCCATGTCTACGCTGTCGTTTTTCATACAGGCGTCTCTACCTGCACTGGAAGTTACCCTTTCACTTCCAGTGTAGACACACTGTGGTGGAGCTCCGGTTGCACCCCCTTGGTCCTGCCCTTCCTGTTGGATTTTTAGTGCCCCTCAGAGGCTCACGGTGACCCTCCCGCCGTCGCTTGTCTCTCTCAGAGGTGAGGGTGCCCACTTAATGAGCCATTTTCAACTTAAGCTGATCACTAGCTTGGGGGAAAACACTTCCGTGGCCCTAGACTCCCTTTTTGCCCGGTGGTGGCCCAATAGGCATGAGGAGAATTGGTGGGGGACCCGGTTCTGTCCACTTACTCCAAGTTCTGGCCCAGGGCCCCAAGTAGCAGCCACTAGTGGGGCTCTTGTCCTTATCTCCACAGAAATGCAGCCTCTCCCCCAACTGCTCCCACGGCCCCTCCTCCCTGGCATCTTGGAGAAGTCTCTGCCGCTTGTAACCTCCACTCTGCACTTCCTCCCCTCCGTCCGTCCCTCTTCTCCTTCCCCCTCCTTACCTGAGGGGAGGCCTGTTATAGGGGCCCAGCCAGCTTTACCTGCCTGCAGGTGTCCTGCTGCTGCAGGTCAGTTCTTAATGAGTCTCAGGTGCCCGCCTGTCTTAGTTGCTGGGCAGCTGTCCCTGTCAGCCTACGCAGGGAACAGGGACCCACTAACCCAGTGGTTCTCAACTCGTTTCAGTCCACGGACCACTAGGCCAATCAAAAAATTTTCGTGGACCACCTCCTTTTTGAGACATGATCAAAAAGAGCAGACAACGAACATTTTGGTTTCAAATTTATTTCTTCCCAGCAGATTTTTGGTGCCTGCCCACACCGTGTGACTTTGGACAATGTTCCTGTGAACCACCGAAAAAGTCACCATGGACCACCAGTTGAGAACCACAGCACTAACCCAACTGCCTGTGCACTTGTCCTCTACTGAGGTTGACATGATCTGGCAAGGCAGCAGATAAGCAGAAGAGATCCAACAGAGACCCATCCTGTACATGCAAGCGAGTGGCTGTGCTGAAAAAGAAAATAAGCGGCAGGTGACTATTCTTGTTTAGTATTGCATAGTCAGCTGCATTAGAGGCTTATAACACTGTGCACTTAAGTCTAGCAGAACAAGCACACAAGAAGCTACCTGTACACCCCAGACACATGATGACACTTTTGAAAAAAATATAAATGGCCCACGAGACCAAAGAGAGAAGGGGAGTCGTTTGAAGGATTTATCATAGAATCATAGAAGACTAGAACTGGAAAGGACCCCAGGAAGTCTTTAAGTCCAGTCCTCTGCTCTCAGGGCGGGACCAAGCACCGTCTTGATCATCCCTGATAGATGTCTAGCCAACCTGCTCTTAAATATCTCCAGCAATGGAGATTCCACAGATTCCCTGTAGGCAATTTATTCCAGTGTTTAACCACCCTGATAGGTAGGAAGTTTTTCCGAATGTCCAACCTAAACCTCCCTTGTTGCAATTTAAGCCCATGGCTTTGTAACTTATCATGCAAGGTTAAGGAGAATAATTCATCTTCCTCCTCTTTATAACACCCTGGCACTTGAAAGTTGTTAACGTGTCCCCTCTCAGTCTTCTCTTTTCTTGACTAAACAAACCCAATTCTTTCAATCTTCCCTCATAGCTCATGTTTTCTAGACCTTGAATCCTTTTTGTTGCTCTTCTCTGGACCTTCTCCAATTTGTCTGCATCACTCCTAGAATGTTGTGCTCAGAACTGGACACAATATATCAGCTGGGGCCTCATTAGTGCAGAGTACAGCAGAAGAATGACGTCTCATGTCTTGCTAACTACCTTGCCAATGCAGCCCAAGAATCATGCTTGCTTTTTTTTTCTTTTTTTTTGCAACCATATCATACTGTTGACTGATATTTAGTTTGTGGTCTATTATGACCCCTAGATTCCTTTCTGCAGTGCTCCTTCCTAGACAGTCACTTCCCATTCTTTATGTTCTCAGACTGATTGTTCAGATATGCTTTACCTGAAAGTATTAAACCAAACATGTAATTATGGTAAACTCACAGATACAATAAGCAAATAGTGATGGGCATTTGAGATCCAAAAATTATAAAAAGATGGCTGAAAGATCTGTCTTTGAGTTGGCAAAGCAGTTAAAATATTCCGGTGACTCTGAGCCAGAAAAGGTTAAACAACCAGTAGGCTAAGAAACCCAAAATCAATCTTTAAGACCTATTAAAGTCATAAATACGGCCATTCCTCATAGATAGTTGTCAGAGCCATGATAATGGATGAGAGTTCTGCATTGTTAGAGAATGAAAGTTAAGCACTAATTATATTTGTCAGTGTTTGTTAGATGTTAATATAACTAGAGTTGCTTGTGGATGCTAATTCCCTTACATGTCTTAAGTACATTATATTATGCATACAGAAGTTTCAGTAAACCTTCAGATCAAAGATGAAAGATACCGAAGAAAATAATATGACTTACATTGCCTTTAGCTTAAATTATCTATGCCATAATGGAATGCCTTGATCATTTGAATGAATATTTGCCTTATGTTAATTAATACTACGGGTACGTCTAGACTACAGGCTTTTGTCGACAGAGACTTTGTCGACAGATACTGTCAACAAAGCCTCTGTCGAAAAAGAGTGTTTAGACTACAACCAGTTCTGTTGAAAAAGCAAGCTGCTTTTTCGAAAGCGAGTGTAGGCGCTCTCTTTTGAAAGCACAGTGTGGATGCAATAGCACCTTTTTTTGACAGAACTCTGTCGACAAAAGGTGTTATTCCTTGTAGAATGAGGTTTACAGCCATCGACAAAACTGCCTCGTTCTGTCGACTTCTGTCGACAGAACGCGGCAGTAGTGTATACGCAGGTATCATTTTGTTGACAAAAGTCCAGCGCCAGGTGCCCCAGATAGGGTGGACTGAAGACAATGATCAAGCGATTTGTCTCCTGCCATCCCTCTCCAGCCTCTGACAAACAGAGGCCAGGGACACCAATTCTATCCCCTGGATAATAGCCTTTTCTGGACCTAACCTCCAGGAAATTATCTAGCTTCTCTTTAAACTCTTTTATAGTCCTAGCCTTCACAACCTCCTCTAGCAAGGAGTTCCACAGGTTGACTACATGCTGTGTGAAGAAGAACTTTCTTTTATTAGTTTTAAACCTGCTACCCATTAATTTCATTTGGTGTCCTCTAGTTCTTCTATTATGGGAACTAATAAATAACTTTTCTTTATCCTCCCTCTCCACACCACGCATGATTTTATAGACCTCTATCATATCCCCCCTCAGTCTCCTCTTTTCTAAACTGAAAAGTCCCAGTCGCTTTAAACTCTCCTCATATGGGACCTGTTCCAACCCCCTAATCATTTTAGTTGCCCTTTTCTGAACCCTTTCCAAGGCCAAAATATCTTTTTTAAGGTGAGGAGACCACTTCTGTACACAGTATTCAAGATGTGGGTGTACCATAGTTTTATACAGGGGCAGTAAGATATTCAATAACTCTTTTGAAATTACTGTTATTTCTCACGGAAAGCAGGAGTACAGATTTCAAAATAACTGGCTCGTTATTTCCAAATAACAGGATTAGTTGTGTGGACGCTCCGCTTATTATTTTGAAATAAGGGGGATTATTTTGAAATCGCTCCCTAGTGTAGACTAATAAATATAGATAGTATCATGAGCCTTTGTGGGTAAAACTCACTTCATCAGATGAGCTGGAGTGGAAATAACAGAAACCAAGATATTTCTAACAGAAAAAAAAGAAAAGTAACTGTCAATTTTAGGACCAGTGCTAACGAGGCCAATTAAGTGGGCTGCAAGTGTTTTATTCTTCGCTTTTGATGTCAAAATGCAGTCATTGATAATTAAGTAGATGGCACTCAAAAATAGATAGCATCGATCCTAGATTTTGTCAGGACGGATAAAACTTGTGGCATATTGCAAATAGCCGTCTTTGTGTATCAGCTTTTAGCAAGCTTTCTTAATCTTGTCCTATACTGGGCTAAATGATGACTATCTGAGATTCCCAGAGTTCAGGACAAAAATGCAGTTGTACTTCCCCTAAAATAGCGTAAGAGAGAGACTGATTCAGCCCTCTGTGGATTGCTGGAATATAAAAGATACCCTGGTCATATCTGCTGTCGTCCAGTGATGCCCATGGGCCAGTAGTGGATGTGTTGTAGGAGTAGCTACACCAACACTACCCCTCTAACCTAGGGTATGTCTACACTACAGAGTTTTTCTGAAAAAACGTCATTTATGTCCACACTGCAATCACGTTCTTTTGAAAAAAAAATCAAAAGAATGGGGGTGGGGTCTAACATTGGTAAACCTCTTTCTACGAGGAAGAAGCCTTTTTCCAAAAGAGCTCTTTCACAAAAAGGCGTGTGTGGATGGGGAAGAGGGAGTTCTTTCAAAGGAAGAGGAAAGAGGAAAAAGCACAGGTGCCCTGGTGGCCACTCCGTCCATAGCAATCACAGCCGAAATGCGAGATAGCGTCCATTCAGTGTGGACGCTCTCTTTCGAAAAAGCAGATTATTTTTTCAATGCACTTGGGCAGTGTGGATGCTCTCTTTCGGAAGAAGTTTTTTCGGAAGATCTCTTCTGGAAAAGCTTCTTCCGAAAGAAGCCTGCAGTCTAGACGCAGCCCCAGAGAGAATCCTCAGCAATATGTCAGTGTTATGCACCCTTGGCATCACCAAAATAATGCAAAGGGGCAGTAACAGGGCTCAGAATCCAGTCTGAAGGAGGGTAAGGCAGGCCCTGAAAAAAACGAGACAGTAGAACAGTTGTACCTCAAGCAAATCCAAGTTTAGTTTGCCCAAAATAGACATCCAAATTTACAAGTTAATCTCCAGCGAGAGATTCTACACTCCATATTTAGTTCAAATATAAACAAGGCAGTTGGGATCAGGTGGGAGCGTATGAACAGCCCAAATCCATACACGCCCTTTCTGTGTTCATATATTGGGTTGAACCCCTCTGGTTTTGGTTTGCAAAGTCTCTTTGGATTTCCAAAAAAAGAGGCTCCCACACTGTCTGAAACGCCCATCTATTACTGGAAAGAACATGGCTTTGTGGACAGAAGTGTTTGGGTGGTCAAATCTAGATTATTCACCTTGGAAGGAAGCAGGGTTGTTATTTTTCGTCCATTTCATAAGAGATTAAATCTTCGAAGCTCTCTCCCACTGCTGTGAGCATGAACTGACGGGCTGTCTGGGATTTAATTGTGGGGTAAAATAAAATCGTCTTCCTGGAAAAAGGGATGAGGAGGTGGAGCTGTGGAGCCGGTTGACCAGAAAGGCAAACAAAATCAGCCACGGACTTTTATTAACATTTAAAATAGTGTCCTGGAAAGTAATGAGTGTCCATGTGTGTCTGTGGGAAAGAGGGGTTGTATACTTGGCTGTTTGGGGGGGAAGGAATAGCATTCAGTCAGGTTGGACAAACAAGACCAGCGTGTAGCCTGTAATTTTATAATGAGAGAATTTGGAACAGGAGGCTCGGGTTTGGAGGCAAACTAAAAAAAAAAAAAAAAAAAAAGTGACAGCATGCCAAGGAAATAAGCAAGATTCACTCGGGGATATGACTCTACAGACTGAGTCAACCCTTTTCACCTAACTGAAAGGAGTTTTGATTTGGGCCAGTCAAAAAATGGGGAGTAGAAATTCCTGTGGAAACTTTTTGACAAAAACGCTGACTATCCGTGAGGACTTGTTGAAATCGAATTGGGATCCCATGAATTTTCACCCCAAATGTGACCTTTGATGAAGCAGGAAAAAAAGTGAATTTTACTTCTCTATGAGCTGTTTTTCCACCCTTCTGGCTAGAACTAGAAGCAGAAGATACAGGAGAAAAGGTCATAAGCCGTGCTATTGTTGTTATGCTGAACAAGGTTAATGGCTCTCAACGAGGGGGTTTTTGATCAACAGATAACCAACATTATTTGTATCGCTGTCATGCCTAGATACCTAAACCAAGATCACAACCTCATTGTAATTGTTATTGTACATCCCTCCACAGAACATTTGATGGCCAGATTTTGCCTCTTAAAATCTTGCACACTTTGGGCATGTCTACACTACAGAGAAGATCACCACTCCAGAGGTCGATCTTCTACTGTTTGATTTAGTGGGTCTAATGTAGACCTGATAAATCAAATGCTGAGGGCAGCCCCCGCCGGCGTCTGGTACTCCTGGCTCTGCGAGGAGTAAGGGTAGCTGATGGGAGCGTGTGCTGCCATCGGCCTCCTGCAGTTTGGACACCATGGTGGCTCAGTTTAAGGTAAACCAAATACGGCTACACAAGATGGAGTACCTTAAGCCAACCTGCCTGATCTAGTATAAACCAGGCTTTTGGGCAGGGGCAGATATACGGCAGGGCGAACGGGGCGGTCGCCCTGGGCCCCGCGCTTCAGAAAGTCCAGTGCATGCGCCGTGGCGCCACTGCGCATGCGCATGGCGTCACTGCGCATGCACCATGACAAAGGGGGGGGCCCCGCGGAATTATGCTGCCCGGGGCCCCGCAAAACGGTCATCTGCCCCTGCTTTTGGGGATCTGTATTTTCTGCCGAAAGCTTCCCAATACAGAAGTCAAACAACGTCCCCACCCCAAATGTATTTATTTTAGTACATATTGCAATTCTTAAGCAAATCTCATGATCCCCAAGGAGTGTCGACCTATGATTTGTGAACCGATGCAGTTTGCAACATTGGTGTGTCACGACTTGGTGTGTCTCAATGTCTAAGTGCCCACTGTCAGATACGTTAAGGGGCCTTTGATTTTCAGAGAACCCGGTGCTTAGCACTGTATAAAATGCAGGTCCCTTTATGGTATTTCCAATTGGGCCCTGAAAATTGACGCCTCTTGCACCCCTTTCCACATACAGAAAAAAATCACTCGCCAGTTTGGAAAATCTTGCCCGAAAATGTGCTGGTTTTTTGTTCCGATTTTGGGGTGGAGTTTTTTGCAATTGTGAAATGCAGTTCACTAGCTCAGGGGCCAGGCCTGACTCTGAGCTCGGTTACAACGGTGTGAATCAGGAGGGACCCCTCTGAAGCCCCCGCGACAGCAGCAAAGGGCTTTCCAGCTACTCTCGTATGAAAGCAGCTGACATTTCATTGTCCTTGCCTATGGTCTTGGCTGAAATGGTTGCATTCAAAAGTGAGTCTGAGAAGACGCTGATGGAATAACTCTTTGCTTCCTCTGCTGTCACTCTCGGTCTGATTTCCCTTCTCCTCAGTCTTCCTGCTTCTTTCCGTCCACTCTCTTGTCTTCTTTCTTCTCCAACTCACTCTCAGCCATCTAGGATTGGGCCAAAAGAAATCTGATGAGGTTTCAACAAGGATGAGAGCAGAGTCCTGCACTTGGGACAGAAGAATCCCAAGCATTGTTACAGGCTGGGGACCAAGTGACTAAGCAGCAGTTCGTCGGATACGGACCTGGGGATGGCAGTGGATGAGAAGCTGGATAGGAGTCAACAGTGTGCCCTTGTAGCCAAGAAGGCACATTGCCTTAAGAGGAGCATTGCCAGCAGATCTAGGGAAGCAATTATTCCCATTTATTTGCCTCTGGGGAAGCCACATCTGGAGTATTGCATCCAGTTCTGGGCTCCCCATGACTTGAAATGTGGTGGACACATTGGAGAGGGTCCAGCAGAGGGTGACCAAAATGATGAGGGGGCTGGAGAACATGACCTATGAGGAGAGGCTGAGGGATTTGGGTTTGTTTAGTCTGCAGAAGAGAAGAGCGAGGGGGGATTTGAGAGCAGCCTTCAACTTCCTGAAAGGAGGTTCTAAAGAGGCTGGAAAGAGGCTGTTCTCAGTGGTGGCAGGTTGCAGTGGGGGAGATCTAGGTTGGATATTAGGAAAAACTATTTCCCTAGGCAGGTGGTGAAGCACTGGGATGGGTTCCCTAGGGAACCCACAGCTTCACTGTGAGCCATGCCACATTAGAAGGCGCATTACATTTGTTCTCTCTTGGGGGTCTTTTTGTTCCCAGTTCCCAGGGAGGGGGTGGAATCTCCATCCCTAGAGGTGTTGAAGTCCCGGCTTGACCAAGCCCTGGCTGGGATGATTGAGTTGGGTTGGTCCTGCTTTGGGCAGGGGGTTGGAATCGATGACCTTCTGAGGTCTCTGCCAGCCCTAGGATCCTATCTCAGTCTGTCCTCTTCACTGTCTGTCGATCGATCTGTTGACGCAGGGTTTGTGCTTCTGCCCATCAGGATAGCACTGGAGCACTGTCCACGCAGATCCGAAATAGCCAAGTCCCAAGAGGACTTCTAGCTCTTCTTCGCTCTCTTTAGCCTAAGAAATGTACGTCTCCACTGTCAATCTTCCCCCTCCTTCAAAGGTTCATGTTGCTCTGCTTTACACTCCCTCTGCTTTGCCGACAGCTTTGCAGGGCCACCCAAAAGGCAACATTCCAGATAGAAGCTCAGAGGACTCTACAAATCTCCCACGTTCGTATGCAGGTGGGAGCCTTCCCCTGCAGCAGAAGAGAATGCCACCTTTGCCGCATGCTCACTCTTCCTCTTTCCCCGTCCTGCAGAAGCCTCTCCAGGAGGCTGCTGTAGGCAAACAGGCCATTCTCCTCCTCTGCCAACCCCCTGAGGTTTCCCATCTACGTTGGGCAGTCCCCTCCTTGACCTCGCTAGGGGTATTTGGGGAAGCCCCCAACAGCCCAGCTCCAGCTGTCCAAAGACTGAACCGCAGAGCAGAGGCAGTGAACATCCGTACCCCCTTCCCTTCTTTAGCTACCTCAATATTTCCACAAACCCAAGTGCTTTCTTCCATCTTCTTCAATGTACCACAGTTTGGGCAAAACGCTAGTGCTTCTCTATTGAGTTATGCTTCTGCACATGCCACTCACAGCGTCACTGTGAGCCATGCCACATTAGAAGGCGCATTACATTTGTTCTTTCTCGGGGGTCTTTTTTGTTCCCAGTTCCCAGGGCACACCCTTCCCCTGACTTTTGCATTGGATTGTCACTTGTTGCCCTTGTTTCCACCTCTCCAGACCCCGTTGTGCTTGGCCTCTGTCCTCACTGATGTTTGCAGCACTTCTCGCCTTGGTACAATCCGGGAATGTTTATTCATGTGATTTTCATTTCCCCTTGCGGTCCATTAATGAGGATATTAAATAAGGCTGAACTCCACACTAAACTCTACTGGCCACCTTTCCACAGTTTTGTAATGCTGTGTATGATTCATCACCCTCTTCTGTTTGTTCGCAGAGCTCCAGTTAATGTTCAGGGCACAGGGCTCTCTTAGCTAGACAGATTTTAATGTTGCGAAAGACATGTTCTCACTTGCTTTACTAGCGTCCAAATAGTTTATGTCCACCACATTCACTTTAATTTAGTCATTCTAGTATAATGGCCAGAAGAGCCCAATTCTTTCTGTCACCTTGGACTTCCCCAGACACTTACTGGAGTGCAAAGTGAGTACAAAACACCACAATTAAGGCTACATCTAGACTGCAGGCTTCTTTTGGAAGCTTTTTTCGGAAGAGATCTCCCGAAAAAAACTTCTTCCGAAACAGAGCGCCCAGGCTGCAAAAGTGCATCGAAAAATGGATCTGCTTTTTTGAAAGAGAGCGTCCAGATTGAATAGCCCACATTAGAAGGCGCATTACATTTGTTCTCTCTTGGGGGTCTTTTTATTCCCAGTTCCCAGGACACACCCTTCACCTGACTTTTGCATTGGATTGTCACTTGTTGCCCTTGTTTCCACCTCTGTGATTGCTATGGATGGAGTGGCCACCAGGGCACCTGTGCTTTTTCTCTTTCCTCTTCTTCCGAAAGAACTCCCTCTTCCCCATCCACACGCACCTTTTTGAGAAAGAGCTCTTTCACAAAAATACTTCTTCCTCGTAGAATGAGATTACTAATGCCGGAAAACTCCTCTGTTCTTTCGATTTTCTTGCAGAAGAACACAACTGCAGTGTGGATGTTCCTCAAGTTTTGTCGGAAAAACAACTGTTTTTCCGACAAAACTTTGACGTGTAGACATGCCCTCAGAGTGGAAGCATTTCATTCGCATCAGGCCCTAGCTCTTTATAAATTCATGGTCCTTATAGCTTTTAGTTTCCAACCCATAGTCCATATTAATTACATATGATGGTTCATGTGCATATCTGGGATAAGTGGGGGTAATTCCATTTCTGTCAGTGGAGGTGCACCTTTTTACACTAGAACTGAATTTGACCTAATGTTTTTAACAAAAAAAGAGGTAACTTAAAAAAAAAACATTTATTACTGTGTGTGAAAGAGTAGAGACAAAAGAGAATCAAGTCTGATTCTTGAACATGGGGCGTCTCTGTGTGTATATGTGTGGGAAAGAATGAGAGAGAGAGAGAGAGAGAGCTGGAAGGGCTGGTGGCAGTAGTGGGATTGGACTAACCAGATTTCTCTTTCTGAAGTTGAAGAACAAATTATACAGAGAGGACCAAATCCTCAGCTGGCATAATGAAGCATGAATCCACCTAAGGCATGGTATGTAAGGATCTGGCCGGCCAAGTAGGACCCTCTGAAATCAGGCATCTCAGAAAGCAGGGTCCGTTCCTGTCCAAATTTTATATGAGAATAATGCTGTTGATGGATTGTAGATGGCAATGAGCATCTTGTACATAACTGGGATGCCCAATTATCTGGCCCTGTATTCTCATGTTCACCATAAACAGCTTGAAATGGTACGGCATGATGGGTTGCACTCGAAGGCTGTCCGATGCTACTTGGTGTCTTTCACTGGCTGGATTCTTGAATCTCCTGGCATCTGCAACAGCTCCCTCGACTCCTGAGAGCTGTCTGGCTGGGCTCTGGAGAGTGAACCCTTTCTAGTGTTAAAAAAAACAAAACATCATAGAGGTTGAAAGGAGATGTTGGAGAAATGCTCCTTTCTGAGGACAGAGGAGGAAACTTGGCTTTAAACATCAAGACTTCTGTTGTGAGTAACCCAGTGACTTTAAGTGCTTTGCTGGGTTGGGGTTTGATAGAATCTTAGGTCAATATTGATGAAGCAGGATTCGGCAAACTCTGTGGGTCAACACGATAGGGGCCAGAGTGGATTAATAAGAGAATTGCAAATACAGCCACATGTGGACAGAGAAGATTATCTAGGACAGTGTTTCTTAAACTATGTTCCGCGGCACACCGGTGTGCCATGAGGCAGTCGGAGGTGTGCCATGGAGAACAACAAAATTCAAAATGGCTGTCTTTAAAGGGGCAGGTGACCTTTTTTTTTTTGCTCAACAAAAAATCCTTGGTGTTCCCCATCAAAAAAAATTATTGTTTGGTGTTCCTCAGTCTTAAAAAGTTTAAGAAAGACTGGCCTAGGACCACTGCAACTTTACTTTGCCTTGCTGACATTTTTTGCATGAGGTGTTCACGGGTCTGGCTTCAAAATGATTCATGGACACACGAGGTGTCTGCTGCCATATTGTTCGGCTTTGGGCTGGGACTTCCCCCTTTCTGGGGTTAGCCTGACACGCTTTCAAGTTTGACTTCAGGGTGTCTTTGTGCTGTTTGTCCTGGCCCCCAGGCACACGGTATGGAAGGGGCTGGCTTTGGCTGATCATAAAACAAGGCCTCGGGCGTTCTCGAGTTGGCCACCTGAACGACGTGCCCAGACCAACACAGTGGCGCTTTTATGAGCACCGTGTGAATGCCAGACATCTGACTGCCATTAACGATTCCAGGATTGGGAAACTTGTCCCGCCCTGTGCACGGACCCACAGATGGAGCCGATCAAGCTTCCTCGAGCAGCGGCGATGCGTGGTCCCGGCCTCACCGCCGTTTAGAAGCATTGGACGCAGGGCTGCCCCCTAGCCGTTTGGCTGAGCGCTAATATCGACAACCCTCTCCTTCCATGGGCGGCGGGATAGGATTCCAAAGGCGGAGCTGGGCTTTCTAGGCCAAATGTAATACCCCCAGAAGCCAAGGCAAAGATTTCCATTGGCACCAGCAAGCATTTGATCAGGGTTTGAAGTGTGGAACAGCGGTCGTCTCCCTGGTTCGCCCCTTTTTATTAAACCATGAAACCACAGATGCTAGGGATGGAGAAGAGCTAGGATGCATTAGGATCATCAGCCAGGCCCCAGCTTACCCGACAAGGCTGGCAAAGCAGACAGACTGCTTGCTATAGCAGACAAAGCATGCTAACGTGGAGTTCACATTCAGAAGAACATCAGAGCGGCCAGACCGGGTCAGACCAAAGGTCCATCTAGCCCAGGGTTCTGTCTGCTGACTGCAGCCAATACCAGGTGCCCCAGAGGGAGGGAACAGAACAGGGAATCCTCACGTGATCCCTCCTCTGTCATCTGTTTCCAGCCTCTGACAAACATAGCCTAGGGACACCATTCCTACCCATCCTGGCTAATTAGTATTGACGGACCGATCCTCCGTGAATTTATCTAGCTCTTTTTTTGAACCCTGTTCAAGTCTTGATCCCTCTCCTGTGATCAAATATGGATTTCTGCATCGCACACTAGAGGATACAACATGTTTTACGCATCAGCAATAAAAAATACGATTAATCTTCTCTAAGACCTGAACTTTCCCGGTTTTGCCTGATTGTGTTTTCATTGTCGTGTACCCAAGTCCGGGACATTCAGGGACATTCTAAACACCGAATATCATGATAGCTCGTTAGCCAGGTAACCTGTGTTTCCACTCCTTCCCGAAAAGGTTATTCAAAGGTCTTATTAACTGAACTAAACACTAGGCTACGAGTATATTGCTGATACATTAGCTCATGTAGCATCAGCCGATATGTAATCCATTGCATACATTTGGGCCCGTACTATCTGGCAGGAGGCAAGTTCACCTTCCCCTCTTTGCAGGACTTGGTATGTCCCACTCCATACACACCCCCTCCCCACTTCCCGAATTGCTCCGCACCAATTACTTTACTGATCAGAACGGTCTTTGTGCTAATTTCACTCCTTTCCTTGAAATGTGTGTTGGTGTTACCAGAGTCTCTATCACCACAATCACAATTGGCTATTGTGATGGTATCTTAGCCATGTATGTCGGTATGGATACATTGTGGGGAGGCGGGGGGGTTTGAAGAAGGTATGCAAATTGCACTCGCACTTGCATATATTCTTCAGATTTTTTTTCCAGAAGAGGATTTTCTGATATTTGGCCCGTCTACACGGGGCCAAATGTCAGAAAAAACCCATCTTTCAGAAGCCTCCTGTACACCTCGTTTTATGAGAAATAAGGGGGCTTCCGAAAGAGGATTTTTTTCCCGACATTTGGCTGTGTAGAGATGAGCCAAATATTGGAAAATCGTCTTCCGGAAGAAGATATGCAAATGTGAGCACAATTTGCATACCTTCTTTGGAAACACGCCCCCCCCCCACACACACACACAATGTAGCCATACCCTGTATGTTTTTGGGTCAGTGCTTTTTTATATGAGGCTACAGGAATCAACCACCCTCTGTCCATTGTTTTTCATGGGGACCCGGACACTCATCTCCCTTAAGATCTTTGGAAACCCCATCTGAACCAGACCTTGCCCCCTTCAAATTGGTTCCCTGGCTCTTCTGTGAATAATCTGGTCTGGTTTGCTGACAAGGCCTATTTTGCTGACTTGATGCTGCCAAAATCCAGGCCTCCCCTAGAAATCAAACCCAGTCCTTTCTCTCCAACCTAGCGGGGAGCCTTGTAAAGAATCCTTCATTACTAAGACCACAGCTGCCAGCAATCGTCTTTAATAACGCCCTTTCCTGAGCTGCATTGTGGCTGGCCAAGAAGCCGCATTCAAGATTTGAAATCCCCCACGAAATCCCACACACCAGCGGCGCGTCTTTTATTTACGCAACTGTTCCCCATCTGCAAGGAGACCACAGAGGCGTCAATGTGAGCCCTCTAATCACAGCGTCCCGGTGTGTAATTGCCTATAAATTTAGATGTAAACAGCCTGAAATGATGGGCACATCCATCGCCCGCCAAACCCCGCTACTGTTTGTGCTTCGGTTATAACAAAGGAGGACATGTCTTCTTGGATCATTTCAGGGGGAAGTTAATCATCAGTATTCAACATCCTTGAGAACTGGCGGACAATCGCCATCAAACCTGGCATGGCAGGGGGAATTTGGGGAAGCTACCTCCCATTTTGAGTCCTCTAAAGATGGCTAAGAAACCCTTCCACCCTTAATTCTCCATGGAAATGAATTCTCTGCTGGCATGAGTCCATGGACACCCATGAAGTTATACCAGCCACAAATTGGGGTTTCCTACCAAGAACAGTCTCGTGATTTTCTTTTGGTGTGGGTCAAAGGTGCCGACCTATTTAATTTCAGAGGAAGGAAATAGGACGGATCTCCCTCATCTCTCCAGAAAAAAGGCCTCACCTCCCAAGAAGAAAAAAATACCGTCTCCTCTCACAACTGACTGGGGACAACTAAAATCAAAAGCTGCAGCCAAAGTAAAAATAGGGAAGACCGTGGGGCAGGCAGGGCACAGAGCAAACAACTTCATGCTCCCAGGAGGGCCCTGCTTAATCCTTGTGTGTGGAAGGCTCCCAACAAGACAAAAAAAGGTGTCCCCTTCATCAAAAGGTAGAGGCCACACACAAAAATAGAAGGATCAACTAAACTCTGTAAGACAAAGAAAAAAAAATAGGGACAGGAGCAGGGTGATGGGGAGGAAGGCTGGTCCTCTGGTGAGGTACTAGCCTGGAACCCAGCTTTGCTTCCCTGGCTTCCTTCGAGACCTTGGGCAAGTCACCACATTGTTGCGTGCCTCAGTTTCCCCTCAGGAGATAATAGCGCTGCCTGACTTCAAAAGACTGTTGTGAGACTCAGAATCACAGAACACTCAAACTAGAGGGGATCTTGAGAGGTCATCCAGTGCAGTCCCCTGCCCTCACGGCAGGACCAAGCACCAGATAGATCATTCCTGGTAGAGGTCTATCTCGGGGATAGACCTCTACCAGGGATGAGGATAAATCGTGAGGGGCTGTGAGGGATGGGTGCCCCATACTGGACCTGGAAGAGTTGAGTTAGGCCAGGCGGGTCCTTTCAACCAAGTAAGCAATGAACTGGGCAGAGATTTAGGCTGTAAAAGCACCATTAATAAGAAGCAGGTTTAGCTGCAAAAGGAAGAGAAGGGGCTTGTATAAAACCCAGGAGCCCAGAGCAGCAAGGGGGCTGCTGGGAGGGAGGCGGCAGTCCTTCCCTGGGTCTGTTGGAAATACAGCGGGCAGCCACAGGTACTCGCGGAGAGGAGGGAGCTGGGAGGCTGGCAAGCCCAAAGCAGCGCTGGGGAGAAAGTAGGAGAAAGCTCAGGGGAAGAGGAGCAAGGAATAGGTGCTCCAGGCTTGACGGTTGGCTGGAGGGGCCCTGAGCTGGACCATCGAGTCGATGGTGGGCCTGGGTTCTCATAGAGCCCTAGAGCTGTCATCACATCCAGCCCCCTGCCCAAGGCAAGCTCCTGCCAGCCACGAGGAGCAGGGCACAGACCGGGACTGCCTGGGACAATTTGTTTTGGAAAGACTTTGTCACTCCTCCCACCACAGGGCAGGGGACCATGTCGTGTCCTGGCCGGGGAGCTGAGTCGCAGAATCATAGAACCCCGGGGCTGGAAGAGGCATAAGGGGGTCATCAAGTCCAGCCCCCGGCCCAAAACAGGACCAAGCCCAACTCAATCATCCCAGCCAAAGCTTTACCTGTGTGTGAGGATAACTCAGTGCTTTCAGTGCTGGCTTGCTAAATGGAGGATTGTGAGTTCAATCCTAGGTAGGGCTGTTTAGGAATCTGGGGCAAATCTGTCAGGGATGGTATTTGGTCCTGCCGTGAGGGCAGGGGACTGGACTCAATGACCTCTCAAGGTCCCTTCCAGCTTTATGAGATAGGTATATCTCCATATGTTATTGTAGTGCACCCTTTCCACCTGGGTACCTTCTTTAAAGCCAATCTCCTTACAGGTTTGGATGGAGAGGTCTGGGTTCTTCTGGATCCTGCCACCCACTAAACTTTATTCTTTCTGATTGATTTATTTGGCGGTGCCTCCACCCCCCTCACTCCTTCCTGGCAGGGTCACCAGGGCAGCTTGGGAGGAAAATTCTAGCCCAGGGGAATCCCCACGTATTTGCCAGATAGTCGGAGACTCCCAGAAAATAGCACAAACACATACACTATAATAAACACAATTATATTAAACAGGAGATAAATAGAACAGAACAGGGTAAAACGATATTTTTAGGGTCACCAGTGCCCAGCAACTGTAAGATCAGTGTCCTGTTGGTACACGGACTTTGGCGGGGCCCTTGATGACTGTTGACCACAAAATACTTCTCTGCAGTGGTTTAGCAGTGGGGCTGACTAGGTCCAGTACAGCCCAAAGGACTCACAAGTGGGAGAAGATGGTAAATCCCTCCACAGGTTTAATATGCTTCAGGTAATAAAATCCCCAAACAAATTCCCTGACTTACTAACTAAAAATTGGTGCACTCACACACTCCATGAATGAGCCTCAGGTTCAGAGATGACTCAGTCACTGCAGAGGGGCTGCTCTCATAGACTCATAGACTTTAAGGTCAGAAGGGACCATTATGATCATCTAGTCTGACCCCCTGCACAGTGCAGGCCACAGAATCTCACCCACCCATCCTAGAATAATCCTCTCACCTATATCTACGATATTGAAGCCTTCAAATACTTTGAAGGTCCCAAGATGCAGAGAATCCTCCAGCTGTGATCTGTGCCCCATGCTACAGAGGAAGGCGAAAAACCTCCAGGGCCTCTGCCAATCTACCCTGGAGGAAAATTCCTTCACGACCCCAAATATGGCGATCAGCTAAACCCTGAGCATGTGGGCAAGACTCACCAGCCAGACACCCAGAAATTCTCTATAGTAACTCCTATCATCCCTCCATTGACATATTTCCCACTGAAAATGAATGATCAATTAGTTACCAAGATCATATTATCTCATCAACCCATCCCCTTATCATAGAATCATAGAACTGGAAGAGATCTCAGAAGGTCGTCAAGTCCAGCCCCCTGCTCTAGGTAGGACCAATTCCAACTAAATCAACCCAGCCAGGGCTTTGTCAAGCCGAGACTTAAACACCTCTAGGGATGGAGACTCCACTACTTCCCTAGGTAACCCATTCCAGTACTTCACCACCCTCCTAGGGAAATAGTTTTTCCTAATATCCAACCTGGACCTCTCCCACCACAACTGGAGACCAATGTTCCTTGTTCTGCCATCCGTCACTACTGAGAACAGCCTCTCTCCATCCTCTTTGGAACCTCCCTTCAGGAAGTTGAAGGCTGCTATCAAATCCCCCCTCACTCTTCGCTTCTGCAGACTAAACAGACCCAAGTTCCTCAGCCTCTCCTCATAAGTCATATGCTCCAGCCCCCTCATCATTTTGGTTGCCCTCCGCTGGACCTTCTCCAATGCATCCGCATCCTTTTTGTAGTGGGGGGCCCAGAACTGGACACAATACTCCAGATGTGGCCTCACCAGAGCCGAATAAAGGGGAATAATGACATCTCTGGATCTGCTGGCAATGCTCCTCTTAATGCAACCTAATAGGCCATTAGCCTTCTTGGATACAAGGGCACACTGTTGATTCATATCCAGCTTCTCATCCACTGTAACCCCCAGGTCCTTTTCTGCAGAACTACTACTTAACTGGTTGGTCCCCAGCTTGTAACAACGCTTGGGGATTCTTCCGTCCCAAGTGCAGGACTCTACATTTGTCCTTGTTGAACCTCATCAGATTTCTTGTGGCCCAATCCTCCAATTTGTCTAAGTCATTCTGTACCCTATCTCTGTCCTCCAGCATATCTACTTCTCCCCCTAGCTTAGTGTTGTCCACAAACGTGCTGAGGGTGCAATCCATCCCCTCATCCAGGTCATTAATAAAGATATTGAACAAAACCGGTCCCAGAACCGAACCTTGGGGCACTCCGCTAGAAACCGACCGCCATCCTGACATCGAGCCGTTGATCACTACCTTGAGCCGTTGATCACTCTCTTCTCGCAGGGATCCTCTTCAGCCAGGAATCAGGCTGTTTCGGTCCCAGAATTTCCCCTCACCGTGAAGGGGTGCAGGGCTCAAGGTGCAGGCCACACAACTGCACCAAAATTCAAACTATAACCTCCTAGCCCAGCATTCAGACCCACACAGCAGGCAGCAGCCCTGAACTCGCCACTAGAGCCGAGCTGACCATGCGGTGACTGGTCTCACCCAGGGAGCCAGAGAGTCAACTCAGCTTGGCTGGGGAAGCCTCCCAGCAAACTCCACAAACTGGGAATCAACAGTGGAGACATAAAACCCAGCGGAGGGATCCTCCCGTCAGGTCCCTAGAGGCTAGTTCTCAGGGGGAACCCTGCATGCAGGCCTGGGGCTTACTCGCTCCCACACAGCCAGCCCTCCCCTTGCCCTGGCTGGCTCCAGACTCCTCCAACCATGGTCTCTCCTTCCCCCTGGGAGGGGCATCTCACTCCCTATGGGTTGCTGGGCAGACTGGTAGGGAGGGGGAGCCAAGGCAAACTCAGAGCCTCTCCCTGAGCTGCCAGCAGACAGAGCCCCGGGAATCTAAGTCATCTCCTTGGGGGTTACATTATTATTTATTTTACCTCTAGGGATGGAGATTCCACCCCCTCCCTAGGGAACCCATCCCAGTGCTTCCCCACCCGCCTAGTTATGAAGGACCGATTGTGGTTTCTTAAGTAAGGAGAGTACAAGTTGGGAGGATGACAGGAAAGGCCCAGCACGGGGAGGGCACCAAGCCTAGCAGAGCTACTCCCCAGGATGGCCAGCAGGGGGTGCTACTGGCGTTTAGTGCCCCTGTAGCAGAGGCTCAGTACTAGAGGAATGGGGGCCAGATAAGTACAAAAAGAGAGAGAGAGAGAAGGGAATTTAAAATATGGGATCTAGGAAGGGGATGCTGAGCGGAAACCCCCAACAGGTCACACCCAATGGCTTGCTCATTGGCTGGAATTGGTGAGCTGAAAGGAAAGATCTGAGGACCCGTGTTCCCTGTAAGCTGTGTCCTTGTGGGGCCACTCAGGAGACATTCAAATGCCGCCCAGCTGATTAGCAGATCGCCCACGGCTAGGTTTTGTGTTTCCAGGGGTGAGGCGCATTCACATGTGCCTTTGGTGCACACTGAAAAAAATTATTCCGCCCCTGGATGGGAAAAAATCTGCACTTGGATGGAAAAATTGGAGGGAGCACTGTGTGCCAGGACCCAGGGATGGACGAGAGTGCCGCAGGGCCCCGGGCAGCGAAATTTCGTGGGGCCCTTCCTTTGACACAGCGCATGCGCGGGGTCTCGGGAAGCGTGGGGCCCGGGGCAGCCGCCCTGCTCGCCCTGCCCTAAATCCGCCACTGCCAGGACCAATCCTTAACCTGGGAGGAGAAAGAAAGAAACAGCAGACAGACGGGGTCGCCGAAACAGGACGGGAGGCACCATGCCAATAACCCTGGAGAGCTGCCAGATTAAGAGCCGGGGAAAACAAAATCCCTCCATGAGAAACCGAACCCTGAGCTTTATCTTGTAGGCCCGTGGCCCCATCACAGCGCTCGCCACGTTGACCTCGAAGGAACTGAACTGAAGCTAACGGGATTACACTGGGGTGAAGCTGGACTCGAGGTCGAGACGGGCCATAGGGTGCTTCTACTGAACTGATCCAGGCTTCTGATGCCTGTGACCTCCCCCCTTCGTTAACGCAGAAGAGCTGATCTTGAGTGGGTGTCCACAGAAGGGGATGGAAAGTCTCCCATTGGCTTCATGTGGCATCAGCTCAGCACCGGACTGAGCCAGCCACGGAGATACAGCCCGAGGGTTAAAGGCCCTGGTGAAAAACGGAACGCATCAGGCTTCCTTTTTTATTTCGCTGCTCTTAATTAAATGCTCCGATCCTTCTGCTAGCACTGGCGTGTTCCTGCTATTTCCACATCAAAAGACTTCCCCACACCCTTCCCCCCCCCTGCTGTATTTAATTCATTTTTTTTGGAGCCAGACATTCCTCATTTTATTATGTTCCCGCATTTCTCAGCGCCTGCTTCCAGGGCCGCTGCCGGGACACAACGCTTTGGCTGGGAGCTCCGCGTGTAACAACATCCCTGGCCTTTCAGGCAGTCTTGTGTGCTCCCCCCACTCTCCCCTTTCAAAAGGGGATGTTTTGCAACAGGAGTTTGGGCCACATTCTTAGCCAGCCCCGAGCAGCTGTGCTGAGTTACCCGCCAGGGGAAATCTTCCCGGTGAATTTTCATGGCTTACGGCAGGGGGTTGTTTGTGCGTTAATTTGGTTTTGCTCTTGGCACTTAGTCTTCCAAAGAGTGCCCAGCCAAGGTCAGCCTATAGGACAGCTTTTTATGCCCATCCCCCTGATCCTGGAAAAATCCCTCATCCAGGACCAGTTAGGTCCCGAGGGTGCCAGATGAGGGAGGTCTAACCTATCCTCAGCGAACATTTTTAAACCCCCTAAATCTTGCCCTAAATCTTACCACCTTGTGCCACCGTGGCTACACTCTCAGTTACCTGGTGCCGGAACGTCTCCTTGGGCTGGGAATTCCATTACCAGCTGGACATATGGACGCACCTGCAGAGAGGATGCCAATGAGGCGGTGGGGGTGGCTTTTATGATGCATTCGGCTGAGAACTAGGAATTAGATGGAGGCCATTAGTTGGGGGGAGGGAGGGAGAGAAGCAAGGAGAGCACAGGGCCTGCCCACAAAATTTTGGCACCTGAGGCGGGGAGCTCAAATGACGCCCCCTCGCTTGGGCCAAAACTTTGAAAAGTCTCAAATCTGCCTTCTTCCTGTTCTCCTCCTCTCATAGGACTTCTCTGCTACCTACTTAGGCACCAGCAGCAGACACAATTTTCTACACTCTGGGTCCTAGTGCCCCCCCTCCCCCCACTGTCTGGCACCTGAGGCGGCTGCCTCAGTTTGCCTCATGGTAAGGCCAGCTCTGGGAAAGCAGCAAAATCCACAGCCTGGTCTTCAGAAAAGCAGCCTTTGACTCCCTCAGGGATCCCTTGGGATGCTAACATGAAGGGGAAAGGAGTCCAGGAGAGCTGGCTGCATTTTAAAGAAGCCTTATTAAAGGCACAGGAACAAACCATCCCAATGCGCAGTAAGAAAAGCAAATATGGTAGGCCAAAGCCGGCACAAGCTACGGGCTGACTGGGCTACCGCCCAGGGCGCCCCATTGTAGGGGGCACCACGTGGGGCTGTCGGACCAGGCGGAGGTGGGGACGTGCATGCGCTGGGTGCCTGGGGCAGGGCCATGAATGCTCTGCACTCCTGGGGGTGGCGCTGCACTCCCAGGGCCTGGGCACACGAATGGCTCGGGCCGGCCCTGTGGTAGGCGACCAGATTGGCTTACCGGGGACATCCTTGGTGAATTTAAATACAAAAAGGAAGCTTACACGAAGTGGGAACTTGGACAGGTGACGAGGGAGGAGTATAAATATATTGCGTGAGAACGCAGGGGAGTAATAAGGAAAGTGAAAGCACAATTGGAATTGCAGGTAGCAAGGGATGTGAATGGGAACGAGAAAGGTTTCTCCAGGCATGTTAGCAATAAGAGGCAATCTGAGAGGATGTGGGATCCT
Source organism: Pelodiscus sinensis (assembly GCF_052426305.1). Taxonomy (NCBI): domain Eukaryota; kingdom Metazoa; phylum Chordata; order Testudines; family Trionychidae; genus Pelodiscus; species Pelodiscus sinensis. Next base: position 257,237,382 of record NC_143053.1, read on the forward strand.
TACTGGATGAGGGAGGTAACCTAGTAATCATGGACAACATGATTTATGAGGAGAGGCTGAGGCATTTGGGTTTGTTTAGTCTGCAGAAGAGAAGAGTGAGGGGGGATTTGAGAGCAGCCTTCAACTTCCTGAAGGGGGGTTCCAAAGAGGATGGAGAGAGGCTGTTCTCAGTGGTGGCAGATGGCAGAATGAGGAGCAATGGTCTCAAGTTGCAGTGGGGGAGGTCTAGGTTGGATGTTAGGAAAAACTATTTCCCTAGAAGGGTGGGGAAGCGCTGGGATGGGTTCCCTAGGCAGGGGGTGGAGTCTCCATCCCTAGAGGTGTTTAAGTCCCGGCTTGACCAAGCCCTGGCTGGGTTGATTGAGTTGGGGTGGGTCCTGCTTTGAGCAGGGGGCTGGACTAGATGTCTCTGCCAGCTCTGGGATTCTAGGATTCTAACAAACGAGGGAAGGAAATGCCAATTGTGGGATTTGCAAGCCGTTTATTCAAAGATTCGGCCAGGAGGTGTCAGCGCCTTCTTAATTACTAGGCAGCAGACACATGAAAGACAGGCCATTATTTCAATTGCTCACACAGTGATGCCAGGGTGTCGCCCTGGAAATTGGAAGCTGTTGTGTTCTTCTGTCCTTTCTGGAGATGAGAAATTGACAATGAGCTTCCCCCGGCCCTTCCTTCTGAGTTGCTCTCGAGATCCATCTAGGGCTGCCAGATGGTTTCAACAAAAATACCAGACACACTTGACATGACATCTCAGTCTATAGTCCATCTGATTTAGAAAATACCCGACATTTCTATTTTCTCAATTTGTTTCCCAAACAGAAAGCTCAAATACTGGACTGTCCGGTTCAAAACCGGACACCTGGAAACCCTAGATCCACCCTGTGGAAAAGCGGGTGAAAGAAGTGGAGGAATTAGATGGCTGGAGATGCTGCCATCTCATTGCTCCGGGCTGCCCACTTACTCACCCACCGAATTTGCCTGGCACATCGGACCTGCTGTTTCATGACGTTTATTTTCGGGGTCACCGTCTCTTCGGACGGACGAAGGAAAGGCAGGAGTGGGGGGAAAGCCCTGGGTTCATGTCCCATCCCACCCATGGGATCGTGCGAGGACCACCCTGGCCTGGCCTCCCACATTAGTGGAAGACTTCCGGTGTGTCTTGGGCGAGCTAGTTAATGGGTGTGTCTTGGTTTCCCCTTCCCTAAAATAGGGATCGGGCTAGCTTGTTGGCAGGCCTGCTGACGGAGGCGATGGGGAGGGGCAAAGAAGGCAACTGCCCCTGGAGCAGGTGATATGAAAAGGCCCCGAGCTCCAGCCGCTGCTGTTAATGTGGCAGTGGCAGCAACTGGAGCCCCGGGGCCTTTCTATGGCTGCTGTGGAGCAATGACACCCCACACTGAGACAGAAGGGGTTAAAACCCTGTGGGCAGAGGAAGTCCTGCCCCTCTGCCCAGACTGGGCATGCTCCAAGGGCGGGAGCCGTATAAAAGGGAGCAGCTCAGCTCGGTCTAGGCTGGACACCGGAGGAGACGGTCCTGCTGCCGGAGGCACCTCCACCAGAGACGCGGCCGAGGGGAGCCAGTGAGCCGGGACAGCACTTCAAGCCTCCAGAGCCGGAGGCGCCCCAGGGAGAGGCTGGTGCTGTGGAACAGGGGGACCCGGAGGCCACATGGAGCACCACAAATCCCAATCCGGTGGGGAGGTGACCCCGGGAGGGTGCGCGAGTGGTATCTCCCACCCGAGAGAATCCAGCGTGTTGCAGTCAGATTCCCCACAGGGGGAGTGGCAGGTCACTCTGCCACTAACGGTGCCATCAGGCTGTACTGCCCTCAACCCGCGGGCTATTATTATTGCCTCTGGCTGTGCTACAAGAACCCAAGGCTGGGGGAGGGGCATTCCATGGCACTGTGGGCTGGCTGCTTCCACCACGCCCCTTCCTCCTGAGGCCACGCCCCTTTCTCCCCAGGCCACGCCCCCTTTCTCTGCAGGCCACACCCCTTCCTCCTAGGCCACGCCCCTTCCATGCCCGGGGTCCCAGCGAGTTGTGGTCCCCACTACTTGCTGGAATGTAAATGACTGTGCTGACGGGCACTCTCTAAAAACACTTCCCTCGAAATGCATCACACAAAGGGACTGTCTAACCCCCGGCTGATGCCCCGTCACACATGGTATCGGTAATAGAGGGGAATTCCATTGCCAGGTGCAAGGTGGATTTTCCTCCCGTGTAAGGAAGCAACACAAGGTGACGGAATGGCCTTGAGTCCCTGCTGCAGGATAATTGCCTTGCACCCCACAAGATCCATCCCCTGGAGGATTGCCTCAGTATCTGGGGGTCCCCAGCTGGCCCAGAATCACCATCGAAAGCCACGCAGCCCCCTCCCCTCTAGCTTTCCACATGGCCAGGGAAAGGGCTCTCTGGCCAACGCATTCAGCTGCTTAAGGGCACTTTGGAGGCACTTGGATATCGGTGCAGCCTTCAGGGTGCTCCCATTTCTGCCCCCCGACCAGCCTGGGTTAAAAGCATCTGGCACATTCCTGCTGCTGATTTACACCCAATGCGCCTTCCCCCATTTCAGAGGGTCTGGCCCAGGATCCATAATCACTGTGTCCCATCGATGAGACAATCGGTGGACCTGATCCAATGGCTGCTGAGGACAACAGAAAGACATCCCTGGACTTGTGTGGCCTTTGAGTCAGGGCTTGTATCTACACCCTGCCAAGACAGGGATCAAGGGATTAGTCAATTAGCCATGCCACTACGAACTCCTTCCCCCCCTTCCCCATGACAGCTCAATAAGCCAGACATTCCTTAGTTCTGTGAGCTCACACACAGTCGCACAATATCACCGGCATTTCATAGAATCAGGGAATCCTAGAACTGGAAGGGACCTCAAGAGTCAAGTCCAGTCCCCTGCCCTCACGGCAGGACCAAGCACCGTCTACACCATCCCTGACAGGTGTCTGTCCAACCTGCTCTTAAATATCTCCAGTGATGGTGATTCCTCAACCTCCCTAGGCAATTTATTCCAGTGTTTCACCACCCTGACAGGTAGAGAGTTTTTCCTAATGTCCAACCTCAACCTCCCTTGCTGCAGTTTCAGCCCATTGCTTCTTGTCCTATCCTCAGAGGCCAAGGAGAACAATTTCCCCCCTCCTCTCTATGACACCTTTTTAGTGCATGTCTACATGAGAAGCATTTATTTCGAAATAATGGCGAGCTGAAGGACTTTTTACTCCAAATCACGGTAGCCCTCATTTCACGAGGAGTCAGGGAAGTGGAAGGGAGAGTGTTCTTCCTTCGACTTCCTGCTGTGTCGACTATGACAAAAGCCAAATTAAGTTATTTCGACATAGCTGAAATTGTGAGGCTTAATTCGACTTTAGCTCTCCTGTGTAGATGTACCCTTCAATACATGAAAACAGCTCTCATGTCCCCTCTCCGTCTTCTCTTTTCCAAACTAAACAAGCCCAATTCTTTCAGCCTTTCCTCATAGCTCTCGTTCTCTAGCCCTTTAACGATTTTAGTTGCTCTTCTCTGGATTGTCTTCAATTTCTCCACATCTTTTCTGAAATGCGGTGCCCAGAACTCAATACTCCAATTGAGGCCTAATCGGCGCAGAGTAGAGCGGAAGAATGACTTCTCGTGTCTTGCTCACCACACTCCGGTTAATGCAGCCCAAAAGCATGTTGGGTTTTTTTTGCAACAGCATCACACTGTTGACTCATATTTAGCTTGTGGTCCACTATCGCCTCTAGGTCTCTTTCTATAGTACTCCTTCCTAAGCAGTCGCTTCCCCTTCTGAAAGCTTCGCTGGGAGTTAAAATGTAATTGGGCATTTTTCTTTCATCTGGTTTTACTTGCCTTTTACTTCCAGCAAGTTCCCATGCTTATTCAAATGCAATTACTTGCCCCCATTGCTTTTCCTCCCTGCATCATAATAACCCAACATAATGAATTGCCGGTAATTCTTGACTTGAGCAAGGAAGCAAAGGAAAATTACGGTCCCATTACAATACCACAGAATTGGCTCTTTGTTTGCATCGATCAGATGTTTAATGTTAAGTAACCAATTTAGAGCAAGGCAGCAAACCGGCATCATATTGTTTAACAAATAGCCCTCATTTCTGACTCTTTGATTTACTTACTGCAGCGTCAGGCAGAGAGCAAATCATTCTCAGCATTGCTCCCCGAGGAGAGGCACTCCACATTTCTACTTCTGTTCTGTTCAGAATCTAATTACTTCTCTGGCAAGTCAAAATAAAAAAAAACAAAACATATATATTATAATCCCACGATGGGGGCGAGCTGAATGATAAAGAATGAAGACGATGGATGCACATTCAGTGCTGTGAATATAAGGGTTGGAAGAGGAAACCTTATCCCATGATTTGTTTTGCTTTCCTTGTTTACACCACTCCATTAGCATTATTTTTACAACAGCAGTGCCCAAGGTGCTAGGTGCTGTACAAATAAATAGCCAGTGACTGTCCCTGTGCCCCAAGAGTCTATAACTGAAATAGACAAGAGAAAACACAGTTGAAGGTCGTGCGAATAATATCTACATGACAGCTGCCACCACTGGATTGACATCAGTGATGAATGACGCTGATGAAGTTTATTAGAATAGAGGAAATAAATAGATCCCGAGGTTCTTGTTAATTTGGGGTAAGTCTGCAAAAGTTTGGTTTATCTAGCGAGGTGTTTTGTGTCTATGATTTTGGTCTATTTTTCATTAGCATCAAACTATCTGTCTATGCGACCCCTTTAACCTATCTATCCGCCAAATCCGTCTGTCTGTCTATCCACTAGGTCCATCTGTCTGTCCATCCACCACGTCTGTCTGTCTATCTGTCCCCACCCACCACATCGATCTATCTATCTATCTATCTACGATGCTGCCTATCCCGGCGATCTCCATACTATCTGAACTAGATTAATTACATCACAACGACTTCATGAGTCGGCGTGGAAATGCCCTCAGGTCAGGGTTCCCATGAGCTTTCCCATGCTCCCTATTTTCTGAAACACAGAAGCACAACAGCCTCCCTATCATGGTACTGGAGACTTTTTGCTTCCCGTCTTCATTGGCCCTAACCACGTAACAGGTTTTCCAACAGCGCCGGATGAGTTTAGGAATCGGATTAGCTGACGGGTTTCCCTGAGAGAGTAGTGCATGAGAACTGAAGACCCCAGAGTTCTCATCCAGCCCTGTGCTCTGCGTTCCAAATCAGAAAAAAAAAAGCAGCGGTATAGGGAAAAAAGTAGCAAAATAAATCAAGCAATACCAAACTGTAAAGTGTAGCAAGTTGGTGAGAGGAAATGATTGTTCATGCAACACACAGTTGGCCCATGGAACTCATTGCTACAATATACCATTGAAAGCAAGAACACAGAAGGAGTCAGAACAGGTCTGGACATTTTTTTGGGCAAGAAGAATAGCTGCAGCTATAACAGTAATTATTAAAAACATACGCAAGCTCTGTAAACTCCCATGCACTGGTGGTTAAGGTAATCTCTACCGAATGGGACCAGGGAAAAGCTTTCTTGTGCACTGCGTTATTTTAGAATTTCATCCTTGGCAGAGATTTTTGCACTTTCTTCTTTTCGTTTTGGAGACCTGTGTGATGCTCTTATTTAATAAACGTTCTTTGTGGTTTCAGCCCTTCACGGATACCAAGGCTGGCTCAAGCAGTCCATATCATTTAATTTCTTGGGCAAGGCAATGGGGGTGAGATTTCCCAAGTGATCTCTCCCCTGGTTTTCTTATCGTTACTTGGTGGTGGCAGCGGAGTTTCTATCCCCAAAATCTAGGTTGTGCTGTCTACACATGCAAATAAAAACTCAAGGCATTGAGTCCCCGAGCCCCGATCGACGAATTCCCACTTGGACGGGAGCAACCGAGCCCCTCCCCTCTTGCTGGGTTGGGAGTCCAGTCAGAGTGGGAGCATTTCGACTGTTATTTAAGCCCCACAGTCCAAACCCCCTAAGCCCAAGTTAATTGACCTGAGCTCTGACACACCGTTCCATGGATTTTTCTTGGCAATGAAGCCACATCCTTATTGTCTATTGTTTTGGAACAGCCTTTCACAGGAAATGGGGGTGGTGTGTGTGTGAAAAACCTAACTGGCTTGAAGACCGAGCTTGGGAGGTTTATGGTGGGGATGCTCTAATGAGGCTACCTGCAATGGCATGTAGCAAACATCTCCAATGGCCAGGGATGGGCCTCGGAATTGATGGGAGGGCTCTTAGTAACTCTAGAAAATTCCTTCCCAGGTAGGTCTTGCCCATCATCTCAGGATCTCACCGATCTGCATATTTGAGGTTGGGAAGGAATTTTCCGCTGGGTCAGAATGGCTGAAACCGTGAGGGGATTTCGCCTTCCTCTGCAGTATGGAGCATGGGTCACGTGCAGATTTAAACTGGGAAAAATCATCGTTTCTCTAATCCTGTGGTTCTCAACTGGTGGTCCACGGTGACTTTTTCGGTGGTCCACAAGAACATCGTCCAAAGTCACACGGCGTGGGCAGGCACCAAAAATCTGTTAGTAAGAAATCAATTTCAAACCAAAATGTTCGTTGTCTGCTCTTTTTGATCATGTCTCAAAAAGGAGGTGGTCCACGAAAATTTGTTGATTGTCCTGGTGGTCCGTGGACTGAAACGAGTTGAGAACCACCACTCTAAATGGAAGTCTTTAAATCGTAATTAAACGAGTAATTACTCTACCACGTCCAGCAATACAATTAGAAACAACTCAAGCAAAACTATCCTATGCACTGAGAATTATTGGGCATACCAGAACAGAGAAGATTTTTAAAGTAGAGATGTCTGGGTTTTGGTCTAGAAGACATGAATGGACATTGGGGAAAAGTGAGATGATGGGATTGAAATTAGATTTAAAAAAGAAAAGACATGAAAGTAGAGCTCCCAATGGTCTTTTCCTGGGAAATTGTGCTCTGAAGCCAAGAATGTGGAGGCAGAATTCAACCTGACTTTAAGAACAGAATTAGCGAAGATTCTCAGGTCTTGGAGTGGAACACTGAGAGAAGATTCAAGCAACCTGATACATTAAGAGACCCTTAGCCAAGTATTCTGTCATCTAAGACCCTTAGATCCTCTTGAAACTCCAAGTCATACGGCATCCCCCATAAACACGGGAGAGTTTTTACCTTTTAAGATACTGGGCCTGTGGCCCAGAACATTTATTGTTCACAGAATCATAGAATCCCAGGGCTGGAAGAGACCTCAGGAGTCATCGAGTCCAGCCCCCTTCCCAAAGCAGGACCAACCCCAATTCAATCATCCCAGCCAGGGCTTTGTCAAGCTGGGACTTCAAAACCTCTAGGGATGGAGATTCCACCCCCTCCCTAGGGAACCCATCCCAGTGCTTCCACACCCTCCTAGGGAAATAGTTTTTCCTAATATCCAACCTAGACCTCCACCACTGCAACTTGAGACCATTGCTCCTTGTTCTGCCATCTGCTACCACCAGGGGCGGCCCTAGACTAGCTGCCAGCAACTGGTGCCCTAGGCGAACCATGAAATTGGTTCCCCCCTCCCACCCCCGCAACCGCAAGGACAGATATAGACTAAGGTTTTTGGTTCTGGGGCTGGGGAGAGGGGGACTCTGGATGGAGTTCTGTGGCTGGGGACTGGGGAGTGGGGAGAGGGGAGAGGGACCAGAGTACCAGTGGGGGGAGAGACTCCCCTGCACCCGCCTCCTCCCAGGATTCCCCCCCCCCCCGAGGGAAGCCGGCGCCTGCCTCCTCCGGGGCTGACCCCCCCTCCTGCGGAACAGGGATATCCCTGCGTGCCTCCTCCCCGGGGCCAACTCACCCCTCCTGCGGTGCAGGGAAGCCACCGCGCTCCTCCTCCGGGGCCGAAGCCAGGCATTAGGGGAAGGAGAAGGGAAAGGGGAAGTGGCAGGGAATTTGGTGCCCCATTTAACTCAGCATCCTAGGTAGCTGCTGAGTTTGCCTATAGTCATGGGCCTCCCCGGCCCCCACTGAGAACAGCCTCTCTCCATCCTCTTTGGAACCTCCCTTCAGGAAGTTGAATGCTGCTGTCAAATTGCCTAGTTATGAGCCAGTCTGCCATGAGTATGGGGTCAAGTCTCATTCTGTTTTCCTAGGTTGTATCACATGTTGTACAAGATTGAACAGGAAGAAGCACAATGGAAAGAATTTGCTCGTATGTAACATTTGGTTTATCTACACATGAAAGGCTACCGTGGCACAGCTGTGCTGCTCTCGTGCTTCCATGGAGACCCTACCTATGCCAACAGGATGGATTCTCCCAGTGGAGTAGGTAGCCAAGATGCGGCAGATTGGTTGATGGAAGAATCCTTCCAGTGGTTTAACTGCACCTACGATATGGGGGAGGTTGGCTTAACTATGTTGCTCAGTGAAGTCGATTTTTCCACACCCCCTAAGGGCAAGTCTTCACTTGCCACACCGGAGATTGTCATTGTAGCATTACATTTAGCGGGGCTAGTGTAGACTTGTAAATCAAATGCTGAAGGCAGCTCCAGTTGGAGCCTTACTCCTCATAGTTGCAAGAAGTGAGGAAAGCTGACGGTAGCATTTGCTCCCATCGACCTTTCGCTGTGTGGCCACCACCAACATCGGCTTACGATAAGCCGACTCCAGCTACGTTACCTATCATAGAGACAGGAGGAGAACCCAATACAGGTGATATAGCTGCAGAGCAGCCACCAGTAGATAATTTTTCAGTATAACAGTGTGATGCAGGTTCCAGAATGGGCCACCAACATTGCTATGTGGTAAATTTTCTCTCTCTCTCTTGGTGTGCAAGATGCAAAGATGAGCAAAGAGATGCAAATATTTTTCAGCCAATTATGAGTCCTGGTTGTGTCCCTCTTTCTGTGCCTTTTCTCTGTAGAGATTGAGAACACAAGGTGCATCTGTCATTCTAGTTCTGGGGATTATGTTGGGCTGATGAGAAGTAGGATAAAGTCGTGCTCAGAACAATCATGTTTATGCTAATGAGGCACGGGATATTTAAATTCCAGCTTCGTTAGCCATTTCGACGTACCTAATCTACATCTCTCTGTTGACAGAGAGGTGTCGTCTAGACACACCCTGGATGATTCCTTTTCTATTCATTCCCTTTGAGGCGTCTGGTATTGGCCACTTTCAGAAGACAGGACACTGGGCTGGATGGACCTTTGATCTGACCCAGTATAGCTGTTCTTATGTTCTCTTGGGAAAATCAGCAGACTTAGGACCCCCTTGGCTCCCCATCTTCTGGGATTAGGAGTAGGCATTGTATGTGGCAATTGTGGTCATTGTATGTGGCCATCACTTCCCATTGTAGCGATGGAGGTCATTGTATGTGTCCATTGTTTCCCATTGCAGCGATGGACGTCATTGTATGCGTTCATCGTTTCCCATTGCAGCGATCGCGGCCATTGTATGCGTTCATCGTTTCCCATTGCAGCGATCGCGGCCATTGTATGCGTTCATCGTTTCCCATTGCAGCGATCGCGGTCATAGTATGCGTTCATCGTTTCCCATTGCAGCGATCGCGGCCATTGTATGCGTTCATCGTTTCCCATTGCAGCGATCGCGGCCATTGTATGCGTTCATCGTTTCCCATTGCAGCGATCGCGGCCATTGTATGCGTTCATCGTTTCCCATTGCAGCGATCGCGGCCATTGTATGCGTTCATCGTTTCCCATTGCAGCGATCGCGGCCATTGTATGCGTTCATCGTTTCCCATTGCAGCGATCGCGGCCATTGTATGCGTTCATCGTTTCCCATTGCAGCGATCGCGGCCATTGTATGCGTTCATCGTTTCCCATTGCAGCGATCGCGGCCATTGTATGCGTTCATCGTTTCCCATTGCAGCGATCGCGGCCATTGTATGCGTTCATCGTTTCCCATTGCAGCGATCGCGGCCATTGTATGCGTTCATCGTTTCTCATTGCAGCGATCGCGGCCATTGTATGCGTTCATCGTTTCCCATTGCAGCGATCGCGGCCATTGTATGCGTTCATCGTTTCCCATTGCAGCGATCGCGGCCATTGTATGCGTTCATCGTTTCCCATTGCAGCGATCGCGGCCATTGTATGCGTTCATCGTTTCCCATTGCAGCGATCGCGGTCATAGTATGCGTTCATCGTTTCCCATTGCAGCGATCGCGGCCATTGTATGCGTTCATCGTTTCCCATTGCAGCGATCGCGGCCATTGTATGCGTTCATCGTTTCCCATTGCAGCGATCGCGGCCATTGTATGCGTTCATCGTTTCCCATTGCAGCGATCGCGGCCATTGTATGCGTTCATCGTTTCCCATTGCAGCGATCGCGGCCATTGTATGCGTTCATCGTTTCCCATTGCAGCGATCGCGGCCATTGTATGCGTTCATCGTTTCCCATTGCAGCGATTGCGGTCATTGTATGCGTTCATCATTTCCCATTGCAGCCGCTCCAAAGTCTCCAAATCTCAATGATTTTTTTCTTCAGTCTCCTTTGCCCCTATTCATCTCCAGCACGTCTCCAGTGCCTCCAACATCTGCTTCTAACAGGGCAGACATCCGTGTTTGCAGTTCTCTGTTGGGCGGAATGAGTCAGCTCGGGTCCTGCAGATGCCCTTAGAAAAACAGAGCTTATCAACCTCATTGTGCTGATGCAGAGGCTGGCTCGGAAACACCCACAGCCTGGCATGGTGCGGGTGACTCAGGAAGAGAACACATCAAGAGCCAGAAGACGCCCCCTTTTTTGTGTTCCTCTCTGTTCCAATTATCCTTGATCTCCTTCAGCACAAAGCATCCCGGTCGGGTGTTGTGAGCTCCTCATTCCTGCTCAGATTAGCTCTTTGGCAGCCCATTATAAATGGTGCATTGTCTCTAAAGAGAGGCTTTTGTTTACTTAGCGGCTGAAATCTGAAGAGGTTACAGTGAAGTAGGAAGCCTGGTGAGAGCCATGCAGCCGCCCCCATTAAAAGGATAATTTACCTTGTTAGTGGTTTGTGAGTAAATGGATCATGGTGCTCAACCCAATACGCCTGCAATTTATACAGCTGAGAGTTTCAAAGCTGCAATAGAGGTGAAAGCCTGTTTTATGCTTTGCTACAGGGGCCTGACTCCATATCCTTCCTCAGGAAAAACTCCCTGTTGATTGTAGGATCAGTGTTTTAGTTTGTCTGTCGATCTAGGTCCTTAGGTGGTCCTCATTATCAGACCATCCGAGCATCCTGCAGTCATGAATATGGCCAAGTCTACACTAGATCCAGCAACTCGGATTAAGGCTCGCAACTCCAGCTATGTATTCTACATAGCTGGAGTCGGCTTATCGTAAGCCGAGCTTGGTGGCAGTCTCCACAGCAAGAGGCTGACGAGAGCAAACACTCCCGTCAGCTTCCCTTGCAAGAACAGCTGCCTACAGGGTGCTCTCTGAGTTTGATTTAGCGAGTCTAGTTAAGACTCGCTAAATCGAGCTCCGGAAGATCAAACGTGGAAGCATTGATCGTCCAGTGAGTGAAGACGTAGCTTACACCTTGCCTGACCAGAGCATGGTGAGTTATAAGTCCCTCGTTGCAGATGGGGGGGCTGAGAGATGAGGTGACTCCCTCAGGTTCTCATGGCATATCTGGGGCAGAGCTGGGAAGTGAACGCTGGTCTCCTTAGTCCCAGTCCAGTAAGCCATCCTGCTCTGCTTTCAGTCCTTGCTTCCTGGGTCTTGTAAGGCATGCAGTGTCTTGCTTTGGCTGGTCACTGGCAGTGAGGCCATGGTCTGCTTCTCATGGCTTGTTTCTCTCTCTCTCTCTCTGGAAGTGGTCTCAGTGTGAAGTGTGGGTTACCCTTACATGGAAGAGAGGAGGTACAAGAAGCCTTCAGTGCCTACATCTGATCCTCAGAGGAGCACGCTTCTTTCTTCCAGGGTGAAGTCATGCCAAAGGTGTTGGGGAAACACAGGAAGACACCCCCCTCCTTGTACACCATCCCCAGCATCTCTTGAGGTTCCCCCGGTCTCTATGTGCACCATATCCATTGTAAATGTAGCTTACACCTGAACGTCGGGAGGAGTTTTCCTGGCAAGTGGAAGTACATAAGTCAGATGCTCAGTGTGGTTTCCTGTTCCTTCTAACGGAGCCTGGGCTACTTATAGAGGCTGATGGATCCACCACATCTTGGCTTGCAGAGCTGGGCCTCTTACCCCAGGGACAAGAGATACATGCTTTAAGATTCAGAGGTCCTAGTCCCACTTGGGGCATGGCCCAACATAGGCATGCTGCTAAATACCCCAGGGTGGCCCCCAGGAATTCAGCCAGCCCTAATGCTTAAAAGGATGTGTACTCCAGCTGAAAGCGTGCCTTGGGCCTGGTTTACCTGAGGGGTTTAGATCGAATTTAGCTGCAGAAGGTGGATTTTACAGGCAACGTGCCCACACTACCAAGCCTGTCGCATCACCCAGAAGGACCGTTGAAGTCAATGGGGGTTACTCCTGATTTCACGAGGAGCAACGCTATTCCCGACCTGGCCTGGTCAAGGTTACGGCAGCACAGAGGCAGTGTTGGATTCACCCAGCTCCATAACATGCCTCCTGTGGAGTCCGCATCCTGCCACTCTAACCTCGTTTTTTCTGTCCTGCGCCTTTATAGAACCCTAGAATCCCAGGGATGGAAGAGTCCACAGGAGTCATCAAGTCCAGCCCCCCTGCCCAAGGCAGGACCAATCCCAACTATGTTTTGGTCTGGGGCTGGGCCTGCCATTTTGTGCAGCAGACGTGGTTCAGGGTGTCAATGCAGCATGTTATGGAGGAAAAACACAGGGGTTCTCCTTCCTAAGGATTTTACTTGGGTTCTTGTTTTGTTACCCCCCCGCACTCTGCATACAAATGGTTCAGTCTGGAAGTGCATGGCTGCTCTTGAGTGAATAGATGAGCATCCATCTCATGGCAAGTTACAAAACTTTCAGAAAAAACAGGTGATGGAAGAATGGCAATGAAATGCAGGAAGCCACGATTGCTATTATAGTAGGAGTCCACCTGGATCTATGGTGATTTACCCCAGCTGAGATCTAATCATGAAGTTTATCTGAAACTCATCCTAAACGTGCTGGCTGGCAGATTTGAACCTGGAATCTCTGGAGCTTAGTATAGGGGCCTCTACCTGCTGAGCTAAAAGCCACTGGCTGCGTCTAGACTGGCAAGTTTTTCTGCAAAAGCAGATGTGAAAAAACTTGCCAGCTGTCTACACTGGCCGCTTGAATTAGCGCAAGAACACTGATGATCTCATGTAAGATTGTCAGTGTTCTTGCGGAAATACTACACCGCTCCCGTTGGGGAAAAAGCCCTCTTGCGCAAATGTATTTGCGCAAGAGGGCCAGTGTAGACAGCTAAAAACTGTTTTGAGCAAAAAAGCCCCGATGGCAAAAATGGCGATCGGGGCTTTCTTGAACAAAACCGCGTCTAGATTGGCACGGACGCTTTTCTGCAAAAAGTGCTTGTGCGCAAAAGCGTCCGTGCCAATCTAGATGCTCTTTTCTGCAAATGCTTTTAACGGAAAAACCTTTCCATTAAAAGCATTTGCGGAAAATCATGCCAGTCTAGACGTAGCCACCTTGTTCTCAGCCCATGCTGTAGCGGTCTCTTGGTCTTACCTGTTGCTGTGGTCAAAGTGCCTCTTCATGGGACAGTGATTACAGGTGTGTGGGTTACACATAGTTTTTGCATGGTCTCCAGTACTTTGTGCTTCTGATTAGGCCAGAAATGGAGAGGTAATTATGGTGAAAATGAAGAGGAGAAATATTTCAAATTTGGGGTAAAGATTTGGTGGTGAGTCTTATTATCCAAAGTGATTTCCCAATGTGTAGAAAATTTCCAGACTAACTTTTGGTAAGATTCAGTCAAGAGATCTGAAGCATCTCCAGGATTTTAACAGGGTTTAATAAAGCTAAATAATCATGGAGGTTCGGTCTATCAAGGCTTATTAGTCAGAAAGAGTAGGAATGGGGTCCCTAGCCTCTGTTTGTCAGAGGCTGGGAATGGGTGACGGGGGGGGGGGGGTCACGTGATGATTCCCTGTTTCTGTTCACTCCCTCTGGGGCTCCTGGTATTGGCCACTGTCGGCAGACCGGACACTGGGCTAGATGGACCTTTAGTCTGGCCGCTGTTATGTTCTTATGTTCATCCATAACATTGCAGACTTCCGGAAGGATAGACCAAGACTTAAAACCAGCGCTGGCAAAGCAATAGAACGTATACCATAGGGCAACACTTTTCTTTCTCCCTGGTCAACAGATTGGTGCAGCTCTTTTCTATGTCAGGAAGACATGCGAAACATTCCCGAAGTGGCGTGCGAGAAGGATTCATCACTGAAATTGGTCCGCGGGTTAGATCATTAGCTTCCCTGGCTCAGATGGGGAGTGTGACGTGGATTTTGCTCCAAGCCCTTTGCTTTTCAGATCTCAAAGCCACAAAAATGGGAGGTAAGGAGTAAAAAGTTTGTGCACACGCACACTCGCACACTCCAAATAACCCTGCACACCTAGTGAAAATCAGCCACCAATCAAACCCCCTCCACAAGGCCAGGGCTGAGAAAACAACAGTGATTTGATTTCATTGGCACCAGCAGCAAAGATAAATGCAGGCAGGTCGATGTTTGTTTTCTTGGGCCTGTTTCTCTGGTATTAAATCAAATGATCATGAGCTACCAGTTGGTTGCTTCGGTTATTTCCAGTCAGGGGAGTTTATTAAGTGACCCTGTGGTAACCTGAAAGTAGAAGACGTCTACCCGAAGCCTTCCTTTAGAGCAGTGGTTCCCAAAATTTTTGGCATCATAGATTGGACATTAGGAAAAAATTCCTAACTGTCAGGGTGGTCAAATATTGGAATAAATTGCCAAGGGAGGTGGTGGAATCTCCCTCTCTGGAGATATTTAAGAACAGGTTAGATAGACATCTGTCAGGGATGGTGTAGACGGAGCTTGGTCCTGCCTTGAGGGCGGGGGGCTGGACTCGATGACCTCTTGAGGTCCCTTCCAGTCCTATAATTCTATGATTCTATGATTCCTCTTTTTGATTTTTGAAAAACCCTCACGCCCCCTCCCCCCCATAATAGCAAAACTTGTTGAGAAAAAAAAAAAGGGCAGCAAAACTTGATGTGTGTGTGTGTGGGGGGGGGGGCTGGGTCACCTTGCGCCCTCCCTGGAATTTCTTCGCCCCCCAGTTTGGGAACCCACGCTTTAGAGGATGAAGGAGGAGTGATGTTTAATTAGCTGCCCTGAGACAGTCTTTAAGGGGACGCCCTGTGTGAAGAGGTGATGGTTTGGGTGATGGAATTAGATTAGCACATGGGCTCTTGACTCAGACGATTCTTACTGGTCATGCTTTTGTGGCCCGTGTGCCAGTGAAGACGTGTGCCAGCTCTCTTTAGCCTCCCAGGCCTGCTGACGGGGGTGGGGACAGAAGGGGCAGTTAATCCCAGGCCTGGGGCAGGTCTGGACAGCGGTAAGGGCTGGGGGGGGGGGGAGTCACGCTCCAGCCAGTGCTGAGGACTACCTGGGGGCTGCAGTGGTATGTTCCAGGTGGTGCTCTGGGCTGGTTGCCTCAGGCCCCGCCCCTTCCAACTGAGACTCCGCCCTTTCTGGGAGTCATTGAGTCTAATCCCCTGCCCAAAGCAGGACCAACCCCAACTCAATGGTCCCAGCCAGGGCTTGGTCAAGCCGGGACTTAAACACCTCTAGGGATGGAGATTCCACTCCCTTCCTAGGGAACCCATTCCAGTGCTTCACCTCCACCACCACCAATTTCACCCGCTGTTGCAGGCACCTTCCTAGGATGTCTGCATGGTGGGTGTGGCGCAGAGTCTGGGTGATGCAACTCCACGTCATGTGTGTGGGGAAAGGTGGGTGTGTGCACTGACATACGGACAGAACAGGGAACGTCTAAGGCAGGGGTGGCCAACTCGTTACAGACAAAAAGCCAAAATTGTGGTGGATACAGCACAAAGAGCTGAGGGAAAGACGTTGTTGAGCAAAAAAAAAAAATAGTGCCCCTTTACTAATTCCGTCAGCCAGAAAGTCGTTGGGCAAAAAAAAAAAAAAAAAAAACCTGCTCCTTTAAGAGCCACAATTTTTCCTCTGCTCTAAGTAGTCTGATGCAGGATCTGTTTTTTTCTCCCTTGGCGTTCTGTCAATGCTGCAGAGCCTGGCTGTGCTGAATTTCCAAAGAGGTCTGTTGGTGGAGGACAGGGAGTACACAGACCATCGTCTTTGATGCTGCAGCAGTGATATCAAAGGTAGCAAAGGGCTACACTCAGATCCTCAGAGGAACTGATGAGCCTCACTCTTATTAAACTAGCATCTTTGGTCTACACTATGCCAGGCACATCGGCTTAAGGCATGCCATCCAGCTACACCAAATGCAGAGCTGAATTCGGCTTCCCTTAAGCTGAGCGGCCGCAGCATCCACACTGCGGGAGGCCGACGGAAGCATATGCTCGCACCGGCTTCCCTTACTCCTCACAGAACAAGGAGCATGGGACACCAGCTGGGCCTGCCCTCAATGTTTGATTTAGGGGGTCTCCAATAGACCTGCTAAATCAAACATGACAAGGTCAACCTCGGGATGGTCGATCTTCTCTGTATGTAGACATGCCCAACGGGACTTAGATGCCTCAAATTCTTTGAAGATCTGGGTCTCCAAGTCCTATCAAGAAACATGACCATGGGTCTACTACATGCTGAGGTGTTCGCAAATCCCTCCTGGAGGTGGGGTGGGACAAATGTCATTGCTCATGGTGGCAGGGCACTGTGTGAGAGCAGCATTAACGAGGGAGGTTGCAAACAACAACCTTGCGGCCGACGGAGATGAAGAAGGGCCTCCCATGCAGCCCACTCACTAACCTCGGCTGCCCATCACCACTTTAAAAGCATGTGACATTGACACATGCAACTAGGCAGATATGCCCAAAAAGTGTTGCTGGACAACATAAGAACATAAGAACGGCCGTACTGGGTCAGACCAAAGGTCCATCCAGCCCAGTATCCTGTCTGCCCACAGTGGCCAGCACCAGGTGCCCTGGAGGGGGTGAACCGAAGACAATGATCGAGCAATTTGTCTCCTGCCATCCGTCCCCGGCCTCTGACAAACAGAGGCCAGGGACACCGTTCCTACCCCTTGGCTAATAGCCTTTTATGGACCTAACCTCCATGAATTTATCTAGCTTCTCTTTTAACTCTGTTATAGTCCTAGCCTTCACAGCCTCCTCTGGCAAGGAGTTCCACAGGTTGACTACGCGCTGTGTGAAGAAGAACTTTCACTTTTTAGTTTTAAACCTGGTACCCATTAATTTCATTTGGTGTCCTCTAGTCCTTATGTTATGGGAACTAATGAATAACTTTTCTTTATTCACCCTCTCCACACCACTCATGATTTTATATACCTCTATCATATCCCCCCTCAGTCTCCTCTTTTCCAAACTGACATCAACACCATATCAATCACGGCAAAAAGCATCCGCCATTCAACGCGACAATCCCACGCAAAACCATTTCAAACACTTCAAAAGATGTTTTCTTCCAAGTCAATAGAAAGCGGAAAAGACACACCAAGGGGCTGGGCTAAATTCATCCCTCCGTGGAGAAAAAACAAAATGACATCCAAACTTCTTAATTCTTTTCACACATGGAACAGCATCCGAGCCAAGATATCCCTTCATCATTTCCACATTTGGTTTTCCACACCCTGACCGCCGCAGGATTACACTTTCTGCCTAACAATTGTACTTTCCAAAAAAATATATGTTTTTTTCACACATTTGCTTCCTCTTCTCAAGGCTTTGGGGTGTATTCATTTTTCAGATCATTCCGGGAATATTCACGCCTTGGAGGAGAGGGCTATGATCTCAGTGGAAAATAGACTGCATTACAACAAAAGAGACTCCGTGTTACATTAATTGAAATGTCCTGTTGATTATTGGACAGTCAAGACTCTGCCCTTAGCATGAAGCAGTGTTATTGAGATCAGCCCCAAATGTCCAATGTAACTGCTGATGGTGGGTACCTCCCATTGTTTGGACTTTGCTTGTGACTCCTTAAGCGGAATAAGAAAAGTGCCGGGTATCTGAAAATCAGGACACTGGAAGATGTCTCATGTTATTAATAATCATGTTTATTGCAGTAATGCCTACAGGCCAGCCAAGAATCGGTCTCCAAAGAGCTAGGTGCTGTACAAACACAGAGTAGTAGGCATTCCCTGCCTTAAATATTTTAAAAATCAATGCAATTGGTGCTGGAATAATAATGATCAACACTGCCCAGTCCAAGTCTTCAAAAATCCCAGGGGAAGCTCCAAAAAAATCATGAGATTGGCTGAAAAGATTTTAAAAAAATACAATTTGGGTTATTTTAATTTACCTTCTGGTTGCTGGGGCCTTAGAGTGCTTTGAGGCCATATTTTCAAGCTTTTCTTCACAACACACAGGCTAGAACCTTTTTTGTGTCGATGACAGTTGAGACTTTCATGCAACTGCGGGGGCTATAGATTTAGGAAAAACACCAAAAGTGGCGAGGCTTATGATAAGACGGCTGGCAACACTGAAAATCACTTGTGGCATTTGCTAGCAGTTTTGGAGGCCGGACTCATGATTGTCAAATTCTTGAGGTTGACAAACCTGCTCATGTTACAATTTTCCCATCTTGTGCTCTCTGGGTATGTCTACTCTTGCACCCTAGTTCAAACTAGGGATGCAAAAGCAGGCATTCGAAATAGTCAATAGAGTGGGGATTTAAATATCCCACGCTTCATTAGCATGATCTCGCCGGCGCGCTAGTTCGAATCACAGCTGATTCGAACCAGGAAGTGCGCGCCGGGACTTGCTGAGGAGTAATGTTAGTTCGAACCAAGCAGTTTGGTTCGAACTAACGCATCCGACGTGCACTTCCTGGCTTGAATCAGCTGTGATTCGAACTAGCGTGCCGGTGGGATCATGCTAATGAAATGTGGGATATTTAAATCCCTGCTCCATTGATTATTTTGAATGCCTGCATTTGCATCCCTAGTTCGAACTAGGGTGCAAGTATAGACATGCCCTCTGTGAATATGCAAATACGGACAGCATATTTGAAAGCATTATACAGACTGTAGAAAAAAACCAATACCTTCCAAAACTCCACACATAAGAATAGGATGAACCCTAGATGAAATAGTTCAAAAAGAGGCTTTTATCGATGTCATTCCTTCGCAGATCATTAAAACTGATCATTCAACACAAGGAACATTCCAAAGGTCTGGAAAAGCTAGGGTTCTCTGGGCAATATTGGATTTAGTCATTGCCTTTCATGAAGCTAACATTCCAGTCCTGTTCAAATCAACGGTGGCTGGTGAATACTGTGAATGTCAAAGACCCAGCTTGTTTTTAGTTTATTTCCACCTCCTTCATCTAGCAGGATGCCTGGAACCCTTGCAGATAAGGTTAACTCCAGGTGGTTCTGCTCTGATAAGCAGGAGGAATGCAGTAATCCACCACCTACTCCCCTGGGTCTGGCTCTGTAGGTATTCATCTTTGTTGAAATAGCTAATAAATAACTCTACAAATGCAACAGCAATGGCCCAAAGACTTTCCAGCCGCTGTGTAAAATAAGAACATAAGAATGGTCAGCCCGAAAGTCCATCTAGCCCAGTGTCTTGTCTGCCGACAGTGGCCAACACCAGATGCTCAGAGGGAGGGATCACAACAGGTAATCCTCATGTGATCCCTCCTCTATCACCCACCTCCAGAGAAACAGAGACTAGGGACACCATTCTTATCCAGCCTGGCTAATAGCCATTGATGGACCTAATCTCCATGAATCTATGAAGCTATTTTTTGAACCTTGTTAAAGTTCTAGCCTTCACCACATCCTCTGGCAAGGAGTTCCACAGGTTGCCTGTGCGCTGAGGGAAGAAACGCTTCCTTTTGTTTTTTTATACCTGCTGCCTATTCATTTCATTTGGTGACTCCTGCTTCTTTTATTGTGGGAATAAATAAATAACTTTTCCTTCTTCACTTTTTCCACACCAGTCATGATTGTATAGACCTCTCTCCTATCCACACTTAGTCTCCTCTTTTCTAAGCTAAAAAGTCTTTTTAATCTCTCTTCATATGGGACCTATTCCAAACCCCTCATCCTTTTTGTTGACCTTTTCCTGAACCTTTCCCAATGCCAAGATATCTTTTTTGAGATGAGGCGATCACATCGGTACTCAGTATTCAAGCTGTGTGCGTCCCATGGTTTTATACAGAGGCAATAAGATAGTTTCTGTCTTATTCTCTATCCCTTTTTTAATGATTCCTAACATTCTGTTTGCTTTTTTGACTGCCCCTGCACACAGAGTGGCTGTTTTCAGAGAACTATCCACAAGGGCTCCAAGATGAGAGGCAATGGATGTGTCTGAATGAAAGACCAGGGGTGCACAAGGTAACGGTGGGATTTCAGAGCTGTAGCTCCAACCCCTGGCATCGGTTGGTTGCACATCCTTGACCATGTCTTTCCCACATCTGAATTGAAGTGTTGGTGACTGTCAGCCTCTCTCAGTGGCTGGCTTTATTTCCAAGAAGGAGCAGGATTGAGAGGCAAAGTGCCAATGAAGAAAATCCTCAACTCCCGTGGAAAAAAGATCCTTCGGGATGGTTGCCAAGCAAGATGGTAAATAGCAGCCGTAGTGACGGCAACAGTTTTGGGCTTCTAGCTCTCATGTGTTCCAATGGGCTAGTAATAAAAAGGAGATATACCAACTCATAAAGCTAGAAGGGACCTTTAGAGGTCATCAAGTCCAGTCCCCTGCCCTCACAGCAGGACTATGTACCAACCCTGACATATTTGCCTCAGTTCCCTAAATGCCCTCTTCAAGGATTGAGCTCACAACCCTGTGCTATCCCTCCTCAAGCACATGCTTGAGCATCTGCACCATTTCTGGGGGGGTGGGGGCCAGCTGTTACATCAGGCAGCATCAGCTGTTACTGAGGGTCAGTTTCAGTGGGGCATTGTTCTGACAAAGGAAAAATGCCGTGTTTCCTGAACCACTCTCACCTCTTACAAATTGTGAGCGGCCACAAATCCCTCCTACAGGGAAGCACAGACCTGGCCCCAAAAGATGCTGCCACCGAACTATGGAACTATGTGTGGGAAGGAGGAGAATTTGCTCCTGTAATTGTGGGGTAGTGCCAAAGAGCGTGTGGCATCATACTGCAAACTTGGGACAGACAGCTTCTGACAAGGCAAGTGGCTTTTGTTTAATTCACTTCACACCCTTGGGAAATGAAGGATTCATCTACAGCAGTGGTTCTTAAAAATTTTGGCATCATGCCCCTCTTTTGATTTTTTCCCCCACCCTAAATAGCAGCAAAACTTGTTGAGCAAAAAAAAAAAAAAAAAGATTGCCCTTTTAAGGCAGCCATTTTGAAGTCTGCCCCAACTAGCCCGAGAGGCAAGTGTTCCGGAGGACACCCACGCGGATGGGCAGATGGTGCTCTTTCTTGGAGGGTATTGATGGGGGAGGGGGGCTGGGTTGCCCCACTCCCATCCTGGAATTTCTTGCCCCCCAGTTTGGGAACCCATGATCTACAGTTGATAATGCCCTATGCTGGGCTTAGGAAATCTGATTCTTGTCATCCTAGGACCACTATGGACTTTCAGGGTGATGACGAGCAAATCACCGACTGTGTCCGTGACTTAGTTTCCCATCTTTGCCTGCTTAGCACAAGCACCCATATTCTGGCATTTCCTAATTGCTGAGTGTTCGACTTCATAGAATCCTCGGGCTGGAAGCGACCTCGGGAGTACTTGAATCCAGCCCCCTTTTCAAAGCAGGACCAACCCCAACTCAATCGTCCCAGCCAGGGCTTGGTGAAGCAGGGACTTCAAAACCTCCAGGGATGGAGATTCCACCCCCTCCCTAGGGAACCCATCCCAGCGCTTCACCTCCCTCCTAGGAAAATAGAATTTCCTAATATCCCACCTAGACCTCCCCCACTGCAATTTGAGACCATTGCTCCTCATTCTGCCATCTGCCACCACTGAGAACAGCCTCTCTCCAGCCTCTTTGGAACCCCCCTTCAGGTAGAATCATAGAAAAATAGAATATTAGGACTGGAAGGGACCTCAAGAGGTCATCGAGTCCAGTCCCCTGCCCTCATGATAGGACCAAGTACTGTCTAGACCATCCCTGATAGACATTTATCTAACCTACTCTTCAATATCTCCAGAGATGGAGATTCCACAACCTCCCTGGGCAATTTATTCCAATGTTTAACCACCCTGACAGGCAGTTGAAGGCTACTTTCAAATTCCCCCCCCCCCTTCTCTTCCGCAGACTAAACAAGCCCAAATCTCTCAGCCTCTCCTCTTAGGCCATGTGCTCCAGCCCCCTCCTCATTTTTGTTGCCCTCCTCTGGACCCTCTCCATTGTGTCCACATCCTTTCTGTAATTGAGGGAGGGGGGAGCAGAACTGGATGCAATTCTCCAGACATGGCCTCACCAGCACCGAATACAGGGGAATAATCACTTCTCTAGATCTGCTGGCAATGCTCCTCCTAATGCACCCCTACGTGCCATTCGGACTTTGCAGCCTTCACAATGCATTTCCAAACATTATTCTTTATATACAGTGCACGCCTGTTTATCTAAGTCTCTGCCGCAGGACCCAAATCCCTTCCTTGTCCCCCTTGGATCTCATGCTGGAAGGGATGTGGCGAAAACGGGGTTCAGATAATAGAGCAGCGCCTCCCCAGTGGGGACTTAGCTGCCAGTGACAAGCACCCTGCTGCTGAACAACTGAATGGCCCCTGCCCTGTCACCTAATATCACCCCTCTCCCCTCTACGACTGGATACAGGGATGCGTCCTGTTCAAGTCCCAGCTTGTTTTTTCTTTATTTGTTGCCTTTTCTTTGTAGGGAGCTGCCCAGTCTCTTTAGCAACCGGGAGAGTATAAAGATTTCTCTGCAATGTATGTTTCGTGCTCTGATCCTAGGTGGGGGAGAGCAGCCTGTGTCCAGTAACATCTCCCGGAAATGTGTCACCCGGTAGGAGAGGGGAGAATTTTGTACCCCGGGGAGCAGGAAATTGGGGCTCTCACTCATCTGATGAAAAATGCCATGAGATCTTTTAGCAGCAGGAAGTAGCCCGAGACAGGTGGCTGTTTGGCATCTCCCTCCAAAGCCAGCAGGACCACGAGCTGCTTCATGGCTGTCTTTTCCTCTCCAGCGTGGAACGACGTGGCTCGCTCCTTAGCCGGGTGCCTTGGTCGGGAAGTTTCCTCTCCCATGTGGGCTGTGCCCAGCGCCCGGGCAAAGGCAGGACGTGTGCTGGGGCTGGCGGAGCGTGCGGACCGAGGGATGAGCTCAGTGGTGTGGAATGCCAGCCCCACCTGTGGGACGGACCCGAGAGAGGAGATGCCAGGGCTTTACTAGCAGGGTGAGTCATCGGGGCTGGAAACAGCAGATGAGTTTCCAGGCTGTGCTGTTTGGTACGGTTGCAGGACGACGGCTCCTGCAAAGAGGCCAGCGAAGTTCTGGCTCTGAGGCTGGAATGTGGGCATTCCGCTTCTGGCTGGAGATGAAGCTGGAATCCAAGTAGCCAGCACTGGGGCCACGGGGCATGGGACATCACTTCCAAAACGCTGCTCCGAGATCAGAAGAACCTCAGCGCACCCGAGGTGGCCCCGATTGCTCCTCTTAGCTGCTCTGTCGCAGCCATTGCTAGCGGGCAGGCCAGCACCTTACAGTACTCTCCACTTGGCTCCCAGAGGTTACAACAGGAAGGCATCACCCACAGCTGGTCCTGTCCAGGAGCTTTGCAACTGATCCGTCTCAGCCTAAGCTCTCCATATCACTGGCTGGTTCACGTGAACATCGGTGGGACCTGGGCACCATGTGAACATCGGTGGGACCTGGGCACCATGTGAACATCAATATGAACTGAACTCCATATTTACATCAGATATTTTGGCCTTGGAGAGGGTTCAGAAAAGGGCAACTAAAATGATTAGGGGTTTGGAACAGGTCCCATATGAGGAGAGGTTAAAGCGACTGGGACTTTTCAGTTTAGAAAAGAGGAGACTGAGCGGGGGATATGATAGAGGTCTATAAAATCATGAGTGGTATGGAGAGGGCCGATAAAGAAAAGTTATTTATTAGTTCCCTAAATAGAAGAACTAGAGGACACCAAATGAAATTAATGGATAGCAGGTTTAAAACTAATAAAAGAAAGTTCTTCTTCACACAGCGTGTAGTCAACCTGTGGAACTCCTTGCCTGAGGAAGCTGTGAAGGCTAGGACTATAATAGAGTTTAAAGAGAAGCTAGATAATTTCATGGAGGTTAGGTCCATAAGAGGCTATTAGCCAGGGGATAAAATGGTGTCCTTGGCCTCTGTTTGTCAGAGGCTGGAGAAGGATGGCAGGAGACAAATCGCTTGATCATTGTTTTCGGTCCACCCTCTCTGGAGCATCTGGTGCTGGCCACTGTTGGCAGACAGGATACTGGGCTAGAAGGATCATAGAATCATAGAATAATAGGACTGGAAGGGACCTCAAGAGGTCATCGAGTCCAGCCCTCCGCCCTCAAGGCAGGACCAAGCTCCGTCTACACCATCCCTGACAGATGTCTATCTAACCTGTTCTTAAATATCTCCAGAGAGGGAGATTCCACCACCTCCCTTGGCAATTTATTCCAATATTTGACCACCCTGACAGTTAGGAATTTTTTCCTAATGTCCAATCTAAACCTCCCTTGCTGCACTTTAAGCCCATTACTCCTTGTCCTGTCCTCAGAAACCAAGAGGAACAAATTTTCTCCTTCCTCCTTGTGACACCCTTTTAGATATTTGAAAACCGCTATCATGTCCCCCCTTAATCTTCTTTTTTCCAAACTAAACAAGCCCAGTTCATGAAGCCTGGCTTCATAGGTCATGTTCTCTAGACCTTTAATCATTCTTGTCGCTCTTCTCTGTACCCTTTCCAATTTCTCCACATCTTTCTTGAAATGTGGCGCCCAGAACTGGACACAGTACTCCAGCTGAGGCCTAACTAGTGCAGAGTAGAGCGGCAGAATGACTTCACGAGTTTTGCTTACAACACACCTGTTGATACAACCTAGAATCATATTTGCTTTTTTGGCAACAGCATCACACTGTTGACTCATATTCAACTTGTGGTCCACTATGACCCCTAGATCCCTTTCCGCCATGCTCCTTCCTAGACAGTCGCTTCCCATCTTGTATGTATGGAACTGATTGTTCCTTCCTAAGTGGAGCACTTTGCATTTCTCTTTATTAAACCTCATCCTGTTTACCTCTGACCATTTCTCTAACTTGCTAAGGTCATTTTGAATTTTGTCCCTATCCTCCAAAGAAGTTGCAACCCCACCCAGTTTGGTATCATCTGCAAACTTAATAAGCGTACTCTCTATCCCAATATCTACATCATTGATGAAGATATTGAACAGTATGGGTCCCAAAACAGACCCTTGAGGAACTCCACTTGTTATCCCTTTCCAGCAGGATTTAGAACCGTTAACAACAACTCTGACTACGGTTATCTAGCCAATTATGCACCCACCTTATCGTGGCCCTATCTAAGTTATATTTGCCTAGTTTATCAATAAGAATATCATGTGAGACCGTATCAAATGCCTTACTAAAGTCTAGGTATATGACATCCACCGCTTCTCCCTTATGCACAAGGCTCGTTATCTTATCAAAGAAAGCTATCAGATTAGTTTGGCATGACTTGTTCTTCACAAACCCATGCTGGCTATTCCCTATCACTTTATTACCTTCCAAATGTTTGCATATGATTTCCTTAATTACCTGCTCCATTATCTTCCCTGGGACAGACGTTAAACTGACCGGTCTATAGTTTCCTGGGTTGTTCTTATTCCCCTTTTTATAGATGGGCACAATATTTGCCCTTTTCCAGTCTTCTGGAATCTCCCCTGTCTGCCATGATTTTTCAAAGATCATAGCTAAAGGCTCAGATACCTCCTCTATCAGCTCCTTGAGTATCCTGGGATGCATTTCATCAGGATCAGGTGACTTGCTGACATCTAACTTTCCTAAGTGATTTTTAACTTGTTCTTTGTGTATCCTATCTTCTAAACTTACCCTCTCTCTGCTTGTATTCACTACGTTAGGCACACCTCCAGACTTCTCCGTGAAGACCGAAACAAAGAAGTCATTGAGCATCTCCGCCATTTCCAAGTTCCCTGTTACTGCTTCTCCCTCCTGACTAAGCAGTGGGCCTACCCTGTCCTTGGTCTTCCTCTTGCTTTTAATGTATTTATAAAAGGTCTTCTTGTTTCCCTTTATGCCTGTAGCTAGTTTGATCTCATTTTGTGCCTTTGCCTTTCTAATCTTGCCCCTGCATTCCCGTGTTGCTTGCCTATATTCATCCTTTGTTAGTTGTCCTAGTTTCCATTTTTTATATGACTCCTTTTTTATTTTGAGATCGTGCAAGATCTCCTTGTTAAGCCAAGCTGGTCTTTTGCCATATTTTCTATCTTTCCTACACAGCGGAATTGTTTGCTTTTGGGCCCTTAACAACGTCCCTTTGAAATACTTCCAACTCTCCTCAGTTGTTTTTCCCTTCAGTCTTGCTTCCCATGGGACCTTACCTACAAGTTCTCTGGGACCTTACCTTTGGTCTGACCCAGTATGGCCATTCTTATGTTCTTATGTTCTTATCAATAGGAGCTGGGCACCATGTGAACATCAATGGGAACTGGAAACCATGTGAACATCATTGGGAACTGAGCACCATGTGAACATCAATGGGAACTGCACATCATGTGAACATCAATGGGAGCTGGACATCTTGATCCCCTTCAGGGGCTTTTCCCGACCTTAGTCTGTCCCTTCCTTCAGTTTGTCCATCTGTATAATGGGGACAAGAATGCTGTATTGAATCTGCAGCTGAGCCTGGTTCTAGTCCTGCCGCAATGCACAGGACTTCACTGGTGGGACCCTTCTGCACCAGTTCAGCTGACACTCAGTGGGTGCTTCACAAAGGTATGGATCCACAGCACGTGGTGCCCCTGGATCTGGTCGGCCAGGCCAAGTGTCAGATTATGCCTGCCTCCCTGGGGGGTTCTTGGGGG
Organism: Pelodiscus sinensis; assembly: GCF_052426305.1. NCBI lineage: Eukaryota > Metazoa > Chordata > Testudines > Trionychidae > Pelodiscus > Pelodiscus sinensis. The sequence continues at coordinate 257,264,475 of NC_143053.1, forward strand.
CTATCCACCAGGACTGCAGGCGGTGGCACCGCTACTAAGGAGGGAGCCTGAATGACGTGCCAAGTGGCCCCATGTTTGCGTGGCGTTGCAATCTGGCTCACAGAGTCACAGAGCCACTCCAATTTGTCCCCGTCTTGCCACCGGTGCTGCACCCTGCTCCAGTCAGGAGCCAAAGGCTGGGGGCTGGGCCCTGTCTCTCTGCACTCCTTGTTGGGCCCCTGATGGCACCCACCCTGTGACACATAAGCCCCCCGACCGCCCGTGGCAACCTGGGGAAGCTGCATGCACCATTGGCATTAGCATGGGAAGGAGATTCAGGAGCCTCAGATTCTACCCTTGGCTCTACTGCTGCCCCCTTGTGGGACCTCCAGCAAGTCACTTTCCTTCTGTGCCTCAGTTTCCCTGTCTGCTATATGGGATCATGGAGCCCGACCTTCTTTGGAGCTCTGTGAAAGAGTGAAGTGTTGTGAGGGTCAGGCCATCCCAAGCTGAGCTGGATTTCCTCCAGTGACCTACAGGCAAATATTTCAGGCTAGATCCCAAGAGGCAGGTTGGTCCAGTGGTTAGGGTGTTGTGGTGGGGCTCAGGAGAGCTCGCTCCATTCCTCTCCTCTGCTACAGACTTTCCTATGTGTCCTTGGCAATGTGCCTATTCCCTTTGCCTCGGTTCCTCATTTAATAGCACTTCCCTATCTGTAGTGAGGACCAACCCACTGTAGATTGGCAGGTGTGCAAACCTGTGGAACTCCTTGCCAGAGGATGTTGTGAAAATTAGGACTTTAACAAGGTTCACAAAAGAGCTAGATAAATTCATGGAGGCTAGGTCCTTCCATTGCTATTAGCCAGGATGGGCAGGGATGGTGTCTCTAGCCTCTGTTTGCCAAAAACTGGGAATGGGCACCAGGGGAGGGATCATTGATGATTCCCTGTTTTGTTCACTCCCTCTGGGACCCCTGGCATTGGGCACTGTCAGAAGACGGGACACTGGGCTAGATGGACATTTGGTTTTGTCTAGTCTGGCCATTCTTATGTGGGCACTGCACTGGAAGACCAGGGAGGAGGGTTCGGCGGTGCGACCTTGAGCGAGTCCGTGTAACTCGGTTTACCCCTCCCATGCTTGGGCTGCCCTTTCTGTTAGGATTGCAAGCTCCTCCGAGCAAGTGTAAACCCAAACCCCTAGCCCACCCGCAGCCCCACCCTTTCTGCCACGGCCCCGGCCTCACATGATCCAAGCTGCTTCCACCTCTCCTGCACCACAGGGAGACGGAATAATGTGCCACGCCATGCCCCCCACCCCAGCACAGAAAGGAAGAGCAGGTACCCCGTCCTAGTTTCCCCAGCCACGGAGCACGGGGAAGGAGGAAGGTGGTGGCCCCAGCCTCCCTGGCCCAGAGCATGTGGAGGGCAGGTAATAGGGCAGCCACACTCTGCCCCTGGTAGGCATTCTGGGGGCGGAGAGTGGGCGGGACCAGACTGGCAAGTTGGGAAGGCAAAACCTTCCCCTGCCTCGCATATCCTCCGCCCATGTGTAACCCGCACACCTGCTGGGTGGGGCGCACTGTCCCACGGAGCGGCACTGAGACCCCTAACAGAGAGAGAAAGAGTGTGCTCACTGGGACGCGCCATGGCCTCCATCAGAGGGGAATCAGGAACTCCGTTTCCCCACCAAGATCCATACTAGATCCCTGCAGGCTCTTTCTCCTTGCCCGGTTCTTGCATGGGCAACGTCCGGCGCTTGGCAAGCTTCACCACGTTTCCAACCCTTCCCGGCACTGCCCAGCCGCAGGGCGCTTCCCGGAATGTCACCCTGCGGATTCTCGTGGTTTGCCCCATGGATGCAGCTGGCGTCTCACCCTGGGAATGCAGCTCTCTCCAAATGCTAAGGACCTGCAAGGATCAGCGCCCGTGACACTTAGATAGTAATAAATTATGGTTCCATCAGAAGTAAACTCTGAACAGGCTGAGCGGATGCAGAGTTGATGCCAAAGTGTTCTCCGGTTTCTATTTATAAGCCAGGCAGATTTTTTTATTTTTTTTTTTTGAAACAGAAAGTGAAAAAAAATATTTTATTGGTGCAGATTCACTGCCCGAGAACATTTGGGTGTAGTTTGCAATTCGCTTGCGACTGGCCGCTTCAGCCTCGCAGTGGCTTTCCCCTGAAGGCGAGGGAAGCGATATTAAAAGCCGAGGCATGACAAATTTTCTGTTGCTGTTGGCCAGGAACCTCCGGGGTGGGAGCCATTTGCCAGGAGGAAATCTGACACAGATGACAGGCTGGCTTGCAGGACCGAGAAGTAAACCAAGCCAAACTTGTGTGTGTATGTGTGTGTGTGTGTGTGTGTGTTCTCTTTATGGACTCCTGCAAGCGTCAGGGTTGAAACCTGAGCTCCAAGTATGTGCTCTGCTCTGTATGAACAAAATAGGGCTCTGGCGTGGATTCCTGGCAGGATTGAAGAGGAAACAATTCAGTTACTCTAGTGTGGTTTTTTTTCTTTCCCTACCTAGAGTGACCTGAGAAGAACCCTCGCTGGGGTGTTATTTTTCTCTCCCGGCTCATGGCAGATTTACAGAGTGGCTTTCGTTAGAGTAGTGGATACTACCTGGCCAGTGTTCCCAGGACTTTCTTTCTTGGACTGTCAGATGCTGGTGGGAATACCATAGCGATCTGTACAATGCCTTTTCTTTCATCCCTTACATTGCCGCTTCTTTCACATCGACGTCAGGTCTTTAATTGAAGGGACCATGTCCCAGCACGTAGCACTAGAAGCCAATTTCCTTTGTGCACGCTTATACATAGCAAGAGGTGCGATTCATTGGGAATACAGAATCTCACCCTTAATACTCTGACTTGAATTTTCATACTATTATTTTATCGGCGTGTCTAGAGTTTCCCCTCTCAATTAGCCCTCTGCTGTAAAAACACGTTGGAAGACACGGTTCTCGCCTGGCAGAGTTTGTGCTCCAAGGCCTAACTCCTGCAAAGACATAGGGAAGTACTGCTAAGGGTGGGGGAGGTGTTTTCTGTCAGAAAATACAGTTTCCTTCATGCAAAATATCGAGTTTACGAAAAATGTTCAATGTCCCGCTGGGAAAATGGAAGGGGAACATTTTGCTTCGGAGGAGTTGGACCCCAGTGGGAACGCGTCCTTCTGAGGAGCTGACCAGAAAATGTTTTGCTTCAAACCGGTTCACCGGAACGCCAAAGGTCATGTTGCTAGCAGCACATTGCCTTATGGGAGTTGTAGTTCAGTTCCTCATTCTCTGCTAAGGCTGAATTCCAGGGTCTTCCACAGGGGAGCCGACAGCCATGCCAGGCCCTTGGGCGAGGCGAGGGGAAGAGGGGGGGCTCCATACTATAAGGGGTGGGGCCTTAGGTGGAAGGGATGGGGAAGGAACAGCCAGCTATCAGTGCCTCCCAGAGTGCACCATGCTGGACCCTCCAAGCCTTTACAGCTGCCTGGAGTGGACTGTCTTTGCACTCTTCCCCCCCACCCCTCTATTGATGGGCCTGATTTTCCATAAATACAATGTGGATTTCTCACTGAGAGAGATCCACATGCAGGATCAGGAGAGGACGGACTAGGGAGGAGGTAGGGTGCAGAAGGGGTCTGGGGAGGGGGGTAGACTGGGGAGGAGGTAGGGTGCAGGAGAGGTCTGGGGAGGGGAGTAGACTGGGGAGGAGGTAGGGTGCAAGAGCAGAGTGGACCTGTATCAGAGGACTGGGTGAGGGTGCTAGAGCACAAACACCAGGTTCCTGATGATGGGGGGGAGTAGCCCTGAGTCTTGGATCCAGGCAACTGAGGGGTCACATCCGGTTCCCCACACCTGGTCTAAAAGATCCTGGTATTCAGGATGAGGAAAGAATTTACTTGTTGGTCAAGCTCTTGGGGGAGGACAGGTTTTCCTTCCTCTGCCTTGGGTGGATATAGGTCCCTTGCCAGGACCACCATCTCCAATACTGGCATCTCAGATATCGATGCTTCTCAACACCCCCCCGCCTCACCTGTCGTGCACCACAGTTTCACTTTCTCAGGGCTGTACTACTTTTCATCTAGCTGTGGCAGCCTGGACTTGAACCCCCCCACCTTGCTATTGCTAAGTGAACACCCTACCCCCTAGGCCACAGCAGAACCCACCCTAGGCACTCATGCTAGACAATTCATGGGGCCTCCATGAACTGGGTCTACGGCGGTTTGCCCCACTTCCCTGGATTCAGGGATGACAGTCTGGTGGTATCTGATCCTTTCAAGCCCCAGGTGCTGGAATCCAGAGATTGCACAGACGGGGAGTTTACAGCACAAGGTGCTTTGCAAAGGAAGGCAGGATCGTTACTCCTATTGGACAGATGGAGAAACCAAGGCACCGAGCGGTGAAGTGACTTGGCCGAGGTAATTCAGGAGGCCATTGGCAGAGGTAGGAAAAGCCTCCCATTCTCCTCAGTTCCAGGCCAGGGCTGTGGACAAAATGTGCTGTAGGAACACCCAGAATCCCCAACCAAAATTTCTCCAGGGAGCATAGAAGGGATGACGCAATACTTAGGGTGCTAGCCTGGACCCTGTGACACCTGAGTTCAAAGGTCTGTCCTGCCACTGACATTCCACGTGACCTTAGTCAAGTCATTTAGTCTCTCTCGCCCAGCTCCATGGATGTTAGAAGCCCCAATACCTTTGAGGATCCATCCTTCAGGCCCCGCTCTGCACAATGGGGAGGATGGTTCTGCCCACCTTCCCAGAGACGGTGGGAGGTCGAACACATAGAAGATGCTGAGTTGCTGGGGTTCTCTTGCCGTGGTACCTAGGGTCGATTGATCAGTGCCCCCTCGCAGTGTGTTAGGGAGTGCGTAAGCACACAGTGAGGAGCAGGGCCTTCCCCCAAACAACCTGCAGCCTGTGACTGGGAAGGGGAAACTGAGGCACTGACACAGTAGTAACGTTCCCATGGTCAGTAGAAGAACAGAAGAGAAAGTGGCTCTCTGCCTTGTTCACACTGCTGCTCTTCTGCCACAGCCTGCATTTTAGTGTAAAACTACATTTTCCTGCCAGGACGGGGGACAGGGAAGAGGGGGTAGGGATGTTGTTCTTCCCCAGGCCCTGGTTGCTGGCCCCACACGCCAGGCCTTTGCACCTCGCTCTTAACAATACCCCTGCGCCGCTGGCTATGACCTCGGTGCCTCAGCCACAACATGCACGTGACAGGCGTGTTACATATATGACAGGGGACAGGGAATGCTCATCTTAGGCTAGTCATTGTGCCCCAGAGGGGCAGTTAGCAATGAACCCAGTTCGAGTTACCATCCAGATTCACCCGGAGCCCCTCTTGCTCTGCAGACAGGCAGGGTGGCCTAGGGGTTAGTGCGCTCGCTGACTTGGGAGCCCCGCTAGTGAGTCTCCACTTGGCGAGAGGGGCGAGCGGGGAAGACGTGTCCAGGCCTTGCAGAATGGGGTCCGACCAGGCAGGGGAGGGGCTGTGGGTTTGCAAGGTTGGGGGTTGGCGTTTGGCTGTTACAGCTGGGGAGGAGGAAGGGGTCCGGCATAGCAGCACACAGGGAGAGGCCACGTGTGGTAGCAGGAGAGGGGCTGTGTGTTACAATGGGTGCACGGAGAGAGGCATGGGAGGCCGGTGCTGAAGGCAAGGGGAGGCATAGCCTTCCCAAAACTGCCTGCATGCCCGACCACCAATGGCGCCCCCTGGTGGGACTCCTGGGGGATGAACATTGAGCACCCACCCTAGGCCCTCAGGGCTGTCTGGAGTAGCACAGCCCCTGGCCTTGCGATTGCTCCTGGCCCACGCTCCTCACCTTGGACTCCTGCCCCCCGAGCCAGAGACGGGGTGGCCCTCAGAGATCAGCCAGCCCCCTCCCCAGCCAGCACGATCCACTCCCTGGGGTCTGTTCCTCAGCGACCGGCTTTCTGCCACTCCCCAGGAGACACCCACCCCCGCATGGTCCTGGAGCACACCGTGCTGGGCATGCAGCATTCCTCAGTGTACACCCATGGCAGGGCCTGTCCTTGTGGGGTGGTGAATTGGTAGGGCCCCATTGTCTTCAATGTAGCTACGCTGAGCTACACCAGAGGGGGACCCTGCCGTAAACCCAACCATCAGGCCCGGAAAGAAGGCCAAGTCCTGCAGACTCAGCTTTTTCTCCGGACTCTCCTCAGTCATTCAGTTGCGGTACCCTCCTGTGCGGCCGTGCCGACATCGGTGTGCTCCGGCAAGTGCCCCACCCCACCGGGGGGTCCTCCCCACCCTGTAACGGGCTGCCCTGTCCCACGGAGCCCCGGAATTGCCTTCGTCAATTGTGCGGTTGGACTTACCCGGCAGCAGAGCTAATGGAGGACACATGGGCCCTGACGGGAGGAGGCACGCCAGACAGAGGCGAGCAAGGCTGGCTGGACCCCCACCGGGCGGGGAATGCTAATGGGAGCCACAGGCTCCGGGTTTTGCCCTTGGGGAGGGGGATTCCGGGACAGCGCGGGAAAGCGGCACACGTTCTCGGAAGCGCCATCGCTAACGAGCCCCCGAATTTGGGCCATTAGGAAGTTTTAACGAGCTTCTGGGCATTAAAAAAACCCAACAAACTAACCACCAGTTTTGGCAAGAAAAAGACTGAGGGTGAGATGATCAGTGGTTGCTAAGATGCGGATGATCCCTCTGAACGGGAAACTGACTGGGGTGTTTTCAGTGGTTGAGGATGTTGTGAGTTAGGGAGAGTTAGCAATCAGGAGGAAATGGGCCATGTTTACACAGCAAATGAGGAACTGGATTCTTACTTGCACTCATATTCTTGTGAAAGGGGTATAATTTCCCTCACTTTTAAGGCTCTTCTGCCCTCACTGAGTTTGTAAAGGGGACTTAGTAGTAGTAGTAGTAATAATAATAATAATATCTACCTCTTGCATGGCACTTTTCAACCCTAGCTCTCAAAGTGCTTCACGAAAGAGGTAAGCACCGTGAGTTCTGTTTTACAGATGGGGAAACCGAGGCATGGGAAGGCGATGTGGCTTGACCAAGGTCACTCAGCAAACCAGTGGCAGAGCTGGGAACAAAAGCCACCTCTCCTGAATAGTGGTCAGGTGCTCTGTCTCCTAGTCGCTGGTGTATATGAAACCAGGTTTCTGGGGCACGGCTCCTGACAGGTGTTTAGGTGCATAACTCCCAGGATGTGGGACTGTAACTGTGGGAATATATCTGGGGAAAGGATGTATCATGTGCATGTACCAGGTGTAGAACTGAAACATGGCAAAAGTGGTACACTCTCTAGTCCTGCCCACAAATAAAGCTCCACCTACTTTGAATATGAAATCACTCCTAATAGATTGCATCAATGTTCAAAATGTGATCACATATGCCTTGCTGGTCTTGGCTTTACCTCAGCAGTATTTGTACATATCCCGAGCAGGGATGACTTTAGGCCTAGGCACCTAGGGACTTATTCCCTGTACAGGCTCCATTGTTATTTTGTTCAGTTTCCTTTAAAAAAAATGTTCCCGGGAAACACTGTTTTGTTGGGGGGCAAGAATAGGTGGGGATCTGGGGAGCGAACTGTTTAGGTGAAAAGTGATTTCCTCCGCGGCAAAACAGCCTGCACCTGAATAAAGATATTAACTGGTTAATGCATTGGAAAGCCAATTTCCCCTGCCTTTAATATCCACATTTTCATTAGCAAACATTGTCAATGGGACACGTCCCGCCCATTTAATTACCCTCATTAATATGGATTCAGGGGCAGCCCGTGGCTATAGGCCGACTCAGCCATCGCCTAGGGCGCCACCTTCAATGGCGCCCGATGATGACGTCACGGGGCGCCCGGGGTGCCCGATGATGACATCACCCCATTGATGGCCCATTGACAGCCGTGCAGGCGGGGGCGCCAATCGCATGTTCCGCCTGGGGCACCAGCTGCCGCAGCCCGCCTCGGGCCGCTCCTGTATGGACCCTAAAATTGACAGATACTTCTTTCTTGGATTCTGTTATTTCCATTCCAACGCATCTGTGGAAGTGGGTTTTACCCGCGAAAGCATGTGATACTGTATATATATATATATTTTCATCTCTAAGGTGCCACAGGCCCACTCGTTGTTTCCACAAAGTGGTTTTCAAAGGCACAGAGGGAAATCGGATACACAACTCTCATTGACCTTTGGAGTCCTTTGTGCCTCCTCCTACCTCTTGCTTGTGCATATAAATTGCCTATTATTATTTCCTGACCTCTGCTCAGAGGTTTGTCCTTCGCATGTGACCTCCTGCCAGCTCGGACTGCCCTTCATGTTCAACCATGCAGCCGTGAGTGTGGTGTGTTTGCTTCGACCTGGCATGAAAATAAGTTCTTGGATTTTAACAGGCTGCAAGCCCCATGGCTGGCATGCCAAGGAGCGCAAAGGATGGCTTTTTGGACTGCACCAAATTCCACCCTGTAACAGGCACTTTAAAACACAAAAATATATTTCACAAGTGAGGGGAATCTCGGGGTCTCTCCCAAGGGAATGATGGAAGGGAAGAAACTAGCACCTGCCTATCTATTCATCCAGTCTACACGGCATGCTTATTTCAAAATAAACTATTCCGGAATAGTGATTCTGAAATAGTTTATTCTGAAATAGAATCATAGAAAACTAGGACTGGAAGGGATCTCGAGCGGTCATCGAGTCCAGTCCCCTGCCCTCATGGCAGGACCAAATACTGTCTAGACCAGCCCTGATAGACTTTTATTGAACCTACTCTTAAATATCTCCAGAGATGGGGATTCCACAACCCCCCTAGGCAATTTATTCCAGTGTTTGACCACCCTGACAGTTAGGAACTTTTTCCTAATGTCCAACCTAAACCTCCCTTGCGGCAGTTTAAGCCCATTGCTTCTTGTTCTATCCTCAGAGGCCAAGATGAACAAGTTTTCTCCCTCCTCCTTATGACACCCTCTTAGATACCTGAAAACTGCTCTCATGTCCCCCCTCAGTCTTCTCTATTCTAAACTAAACAAACCCAATTCTTTCAGCCTTCCCTCATAGCTCATGTTCTCTAGATCTTTAATCATTCTTGTTGCTCTTCTCTGGACCCTCTCCAATTTCTCCACATCTTTCTTGAAATGAGGTGCCCAGAACTGGACACAATACTCCAACTGAGGCCTAACCAGCGCAGAGTAGAGCGGAAGAATGACTTCTCGTGTCTTGCTCCCAACACACCTGTTAATGCATCCCAAAATCATGTTTGCTTTTTTTGCAAGAGCATCACACTGCTGACTCATATTCAGCTTGTGGTCCACTATAACCCCTAGATCCCTTTCTGCCATACTCCTTCCTAGACAGTTGCTTCCCATTCTGTATGGCTGTGTCTACAATGGCATCCCTTTCGGAAAAGGGATGCTAATGTAACACTTTGGAATAGGCAAATCCGTGGGGGATTTAAATATCCCCCGCTGTATTTGCATTACCATAGCTGCCGCTTTTTTCCGGCTTGGGGAAAAGCCGGAGAAAAGCACCAGTCTAGACGTTATTCTCCGGAAAATAAAGCCTTTTCCGGAGGATGTCTTATGTCGCAACCCCTCCCAGCTTAGTATCATCTGCAAACTTAATAAGCGTACTTTCTATGCCAATATCTAAATCGTTGACGAAGATATTGAAGAGAGCCGGTCCCAAAACAGACCCCTGCGGAACCCCACTTGTTATACCTTTCCAGCAGGATTGTGAACCATTAATAACTACTCTCTGAGTATGGTTATCCAGCCAGTTATGCACCCACCTTATAGTAGCCGTGTCTACACTGCAGGGAAAGCTCAAAATGAGTCAGAGGCCGGCTTCCCTAATGGAGATGTGCTATCTTAATTTGGAAGCCCAGTAGAGGAATAACTTAGAATGGCCCTGGCTATTTTGAAATAGCAGCAGTGAAGCATCTACACAGGCCTTATTTCGAAAGAGCTATTTCAGAAGAGGTGTTCTTCCTTGTAGAATGAGATATACAGATTTTTGAATAAGCCGTCCGTTTTTTCAAAATAACAGAGTGGCTGTGTCAATGTTCACATTGTGATTTCGAAAGAACACTCGGTATCTTGAAATAATGGTGCCATGTAGATACACCCTGAATGATATACTGGTAGTGTCAGCTGCTGGGGGAATTGAACCTGAGACCTCTGGAGCTGAGTTCAGGAGCCTCTACTGCTTGAGCTAAAAGCCAGCCGGCTCTCAGCTAACCCTGTAGAGCGGACTCATTAGCCTCACTCCACGGGGTCTCGGTGCCACTAAATGGAACAATACGCCCCACCCAGCAAGTGTGTGGGTTACATGCGGACCTCATCATCTTCTTGGAATTTATCCGCATCTCCAGGAGGTAGGACAGAGCAGCCATGCCCATTTTACAGGTACAGAATGGCTCCTTCCCGATCACACAGGCAGCCTAGAGCAGATGAGGAGTTACACCCTGACGCCTAACCGAGAGTTCTAACCCCTGCATCACCCTCTTCTTCAAGCGCCTCCTTCCCCATTGATGGCGCACAGAGGACAACTTCCCTGTGCCACTTGGACCTCAGGGGCTATCTCAGGGCAGGGGCCATTTGTCTCGTAGGAACCAGGCTCGGATGCTGCTGGAAGTGGACTATTTCGGAGCTGCTGTTGCCCTGAACTGAAAGAACATAAGAACAGCCGTACTGGGTCAGACCAAAGGTCCATCTAGCCCAGTAGCCTGTCTACCGACAGTGGCCAGCACCGGGTGCCCCAGAGAGGGTGGACCGAAGACAACGATCAAGCGATTTGTCTCCTGCCATCCCTCTCCAGCCTCTGACAAACAGAGGTCAGGGACACCATTTTATCCCCTGGCTAATAGCCTTTTATGGACCTAACCTCCATGAAATTATCTAGCTTCTCTTTAAATTCTATTATAGTCCTAGCCTTCACAGCCTCCTCTGGCAAGGAGTTCCACAGGTTGACTACACGCTGTGTGAAGAAGAACTTTCTTTTATTAGTTTTAAACCTGCTCAGCAGGTTTAAAAAGCATCAGCAGTTCCGTGTCTTGACGGAAAAGAGGCTGCAGGGTGACGTGAGGCCTCTCTCTTTGAAGAGCAGCCCTATATCCATCTACAATGTGAAAGGCGCGCAGGGGAGGCAGATGTATAAGGCAGGAGGAGGCTTTGCCTTTTCAAACTGGCCCCGCCCACACACCCCCCCAGACTGCCTGCTGAAGGCGAATCAAGCGGTGTGTTGCTGTCCCCGAGCGCCTACCTTCCCTGGTGCTCCGGGGCCAGGGAAGCATGGGCTGCATGTTGCCTGCTCTTCCTGTGATGGGGGCGGGGCCTGGGAAGAAGGGGCGGGGTTGGGGGTGTGCCTCCCCCAGCCCTACCTTCACCTGCCGCCCATGAAGGTACATTAGCTCAGCACACTTTCCGGCAACAACCCTCAGACCTCAGTGGTTCAGGATACCAATCAGCGACCGATCTTACCCCAAAGAGACACGATCATGTGAATTCATTGCTGCATACTCGGCAATGCTGCATATCTATTTTAAACAGCATGGAAAGGGAAATATTTAGGGTTTCTCTATTCTTCTCCCAGGAAAACGAGTGGCCAGGTATTATTATTTTATTGGCAACAGTGGGTTAACGAAAGAGTAAAACCATCTTGATTGGGTCGTAGGTGAGTCTGGCCCATAAATAGAATCATGCCGTGTTTTCCTACCCGGTGCGGCAAAGCGCCAGAACTTGTCAAACGCCACTGCCCGGGAGGGATGGGTTTGTCCTTTGGAGGGTTTCGTGATGAGAAAAATCTTGCGGTGAATAATCACCAACCAGCTGGGAACCATTTTTCGGTCGGGGGCCCCAGAAAAATCAGCTAGGGACTACCCACGAGTGAGAAGCGGAAAAAAAGAAAACAAACCAACTCACAGACCTGGCTCCCAACCGAAAAGAAGACAAAAAAGACACTCGCCTCACTCCCACTCAACTCAAGGTGCCGGGCGTCTCAGCCCCACGGGGGAGAGGGGTGTGTGCAGAGGCTCGGGGCTCCCCCTGGCTGTGGGGCTGGCGGATCCTCATGCACCAGCCCTGCGGGGGCGGAGGGAGGTCGCTGGAGCTCAGAGGGGTGCGTGAGGGTGGCGCACGAGGGTCAACTTGCCCTGGTTGGAGAGGTGGGGCGTGAATTCCTCGCTGCAGACTAAGCCCATTGCCTCGTGTCCTACCTTTGGTGGGCCTGCAGAACAGCTGGTTGGGGGAGCCCTGCGTATCTGCGGATACCTGCTTCGTGCACGGAGGCAGATATCCACCAGCTCTTTTTACTGATAGTGGTTTGCAGGCAAATGCCACCATGCATGGCCAGGGGGGCTGATAGAATTGCCGGGCCCCTGGGCAAGGGGGCAGGGCTCTGTGCTCCCGGAAGAGGCAGGGCCTGAGATGGAAGGGGCGGGGCCTGAGATGGAAGGGATGGGGCCTGAGATGGAAGAGGCGGGTCCTGAGATGGAAGGGGTGGGGTCTGAGATGGACAGGGCTGAGATGGAAGGGGTGGGACCTGAGATGGAAGAGGCGGGGCCTGAGATGGACAGGGCGGGGCCTGAGATGGATGGGGTGGGGCCTGAGATGGAAGAGGCGGGGCCTGAGATTGAAGGGGCAGGGCCTGAGATGGAAGGGGAGGGGCCTGAAATGGAAGCGGCATGGCCTGAGATGAACAGGGCGGGGCCTCAGATGGAAGAGGCAGGGCCTGAGATGGAAGGGGTGGGGCCTGAGATGGAAGAAGCGGGGCCTGAGATGGACAGGGTGGGGCCTGAGATGGATGGGGCTGAGATGGAAGGGGTGGGGCCTGAGATGGACAGGGCGGGGCCTGAGATGGAAGGGTTGGGGCCTGAAATGGAAGAGGCAGGGCCTGAGATGAACAGGGCGGGGCCTCAGATGGAAGAGGCAGGGCCTGAGATGGACAGGGTGGGGCCTGAGATGGAAGGGGCAGGGCCTGAGATGGAAGTGGTGGGGCCTGAAATGGAAGAGGCAGGGCCTGAGATGGACAGGGTGGGGCCTGAAATGGAAGAGGCAGGGCCTGAGATGGACAGGGTGGGGTCTGAGATGGACAGGGCGGGGCCTGAGATGGAAGGGGTGGGGCCTGAGATGGAAGGGGTGGGGCCTGAGATGGAAGAAGCGGGGCCTGAGATGGACAGGGTGGGGCCTGAGATGGAAGGGGTGGGGCCTGAGATGAACAGGGCGGGGCCTCAGATGGAAGAGGCAGGGCCTGAGATGAACAGGGTGGGGCCTGAGATGGACAGGGCGGGGCCTGAGATGGAAGGGGTGGGGCCTGAAATGGAAGAGGCAGGGCCTGAGATGAACAGGGCAGGGCCTGAGATGGAAGTGGTGGGGCCTGAAATGGAAGAGGCAGGGCCTGAAATGGAAGAGGCAGGGCCTGAGATGGACAGGGTGGGGCCTGAGATGGACAGGGTGGGGCCTGAGATGGACGGGACAGGACCTGAGGTGGAAGGGGTGGGGCAACATTCTGATGCATTCTGGCAGGAATTTAAAGGGCCTGCGGCTCCATTAGGCCCTTTTGAATTTCTGGTCCCAGCGTCAGTTGCCCCCTTGTCCCTCTCCCCACCAGTCAGTAGGTCTGTGCAGGGCACCTGGCCCATGGCATCCAACCCCTCATCGCTCGCTCTTGTGAGACAGCTGGCTGCTGGGGGCGCGGATGCAGATACAGAGGAAAGATGGCTAGCGGATCGATCCTGGCACATCTGGATCCACCTTGTTTATCCGCAGAAGACTCTATTGACCAATTCACCATCCTCTTTTTAACAGCCCTGGAGATATTTAGGAACCGAGTTCCCCCTGAAATCAAACAAATCAGTCAAGGTGATTTCCATCTGAGTGAGGTATCTGAGCTTAAACAACTGGCCCAACATCCACAGGAAGTGGTGGGTAGAGGAGAGAACTGCGCCCGGGTCTGCCAGCTCCCCACAGTACACCATCCTCCCCGCACTGCCTTCTTAGCTGTGACACTCCTCTGTCATTCAAAATGCCCCTGTAGGTGGCCTACCAAACTGACTTCCTCCTCAAGCCCTTTGTCAGGGAGAGCCAGACGCACTGTACATGCGAACCTTCAACCACCAAAGTGCTCAAATGGGTTCACACAACAGTCAACCAGTGGAACTCCTTGCTGGAGGATGTTGTGAAGGCTAAAACTAAAACAGAGTAAAAGAAAAAAAAAGGAACCAGATCAGTTCATGGAGAATGAGTCCATTAAAGGTTTCTAGTCAGGATGGGCACCACTGCTTTGAGTGTCCCTAAACTTCAGTTCACCAGAACATGGGAGTGGGCTGTAGGGTGTGGAACACTCTCTGGTGACCTGTTCTATTTATTCCCTCTGAAGCTTTGGCTACTGTCAGATGACAGAATACCCCACTCTGGACTATTAGGTCTAGTTACAAGGTGCAGCTGGGGCCCTCCCCTTGGCCTGCCCCACACAACTGCCTTCCCAGTCCTGGCACCACTGGCTGGACTATAGAAAACCATAACTCCATATACGTCCATTGATTCTGACTAGCCTTACGTAACCTGGCACTCAGGGGGCTGCGTTTATGTGGCAGAGCGAAGCTAATCAAAGACACGAGGCGATGAAATGCTAATACAGGCAGCCAAAGGCTGGGACCACACCCAGCATTAAAATTGCTAAGGGACTGTCCACAGGGGAACCTCAGAGCAGTAACCTATGCGCTCTTGCTACCGCAGTGAAACCAAGGAATAACTTTCATCAATAGCTTTCTTGTGCACACTGAAACAGCCTAATAGATTTCCACTGCTTGGATGTAGTGGTTTGAGGGTAAATATCTGACTGCGGGTGCCTTTTTCCCCCCTCGTCTCTGTAACCATGATGTCAAAAGAGGGGAAAATAGGTTGCAAAAGGCAAAATTAAAAAGCCACGAGAAATGCATCTCCCCAAGGCCAAACTCTTGCAGCTGTGGAATCTAAAGCACACCTCTTTCAATAAATACCCCCATCTCCAGACCTCAGGACTGAGAGCCAGAAGCCAGGAGCGTTTTGCTGAGGCTGGAAAAGCGGCCAACAGCAGATTTCAAGGGGGCCGGGCAATGGGGCGGATTTGGCATTCTTGGCTCTTTGGGAATTGGCCCAATGCCAAGAGGTGTTGCGATTCTGTATCCATCACTCCAGATAAGCTTATCGCAGGTCAGTTTCAGTCGGCGAGCCCATCGCCAGAGTTGGGAAGTCAGTCCAAGTTTCACAACACACACACCCTCGAAAGGAACTCAGCTGTTTCCTCTAGGACTTCTTGACTTGCAATAAAGTCGAAAGGGTAGACCATGAGAAAGACAAGTCTAATAAGAGAACTAAGTGATTCTTCCCCTTTATTCAGCACTATGAGGCCACATCTGGAGTAGTGCATCCAATTCTGGGCTCCCCGCTACAGAAAGGATGTGAACGCATTGAAGAGGATCCAGCGAAGGGCAACCAAAATAATGAGGGGGTTGGAGCACATGACCTACAAGGAGAGGCTGAGAGATTTGGGCTTGTTTAGTCTGCAGAAGAGGGGGGATTTGAGAGCAGCCTTCAACTAGCTGAGGGGGGTTCCAAAGAGGCTGGCGAGAAACTGTTCTCAGTGGTGGCAGATGACAGAATGAGGAGCAATGGTCTCAAGTTGCAGTGGGGGAGGTCTAGGCTGGATATTAGGAAAAAGCTATTTCCCTAGGAGGGTGGGGAAGCACTGGGATGGGTTCCCTAGGGAGGGGGTGGAATCTGCATCCCTAGAGGTTGGTAAGTGCCAGCTTGACAAAGCCCTGGCTGGGATGATTGAGTTGGGATTGGTCCTGGTTTGAGCAGGGCGTTGGTCTTGATGACTCCTGAGGTCTCTACTAGCCCGATAATTCTGTGATTCTATCATAGATAATTATATGGCTCCAGTCACCCTGGTTACCTGAACACTTCACAATCTGTACTGTTGTTAGCCAGCCACTACCCTTGTGAGGTAGGACAGTACCGTCATCTTGGATCACACAAAGTAAATCAAGGCACAGAAAAGATGAAGATCATTTAGCAGCTCCATAACGGAGCATGGAATTTAACCTGGCTCTTCTATATCCCAGAGTAATCCCTCAGCCGCTGGATAATCCATCCCATTGCCTGCTACGAGGTTTGGGGTAATAGTTTATTCCATCTGTGACAGGGTGTGCATACCTCCGCACTGGGCCAGAAAGTCTTAAGGCCCGGTGGGTGAAGGAAGTCCCGCCCCCCCAGCTGCACTGGGCATGCTCCAAGGGCTGGAGCAGTATAAAAGGAAACTTAGCTCAGTCTGTGCTGGACGCCGGAAGGGAAGGACCTATGGTGGGAGCTCCAGAGGTAACCCAGCCAGAGATCCCTGACGACAGGAGCCAGAGACCTGGGAAATGGCATTGATCCTCCATTTGGGATCCTCCATCTGGGAGACAGACCCATAGTCTCCTATAGACAACCACCTAACCTCAAGATGATTCTTACCAACCACCACAGGACATACCACACTAATACCAACCCTGGTACCTTCCCTTGCAACAAACCCCGTTGCCAGCTTTGTCCACATATTCATTCTGCTGATACCATTATTGGACCTAACCAAGTGAGTTATAAGATCAAGAACACATATTCCTGCGCATCCAGAAATATAATCTATGCTATCATGTGCCGAAAGTGTCCGTCTGCTATGTACATTGGACAAACATCTCAGACACTTCGCCAAAGGATTAATGCCCACAAAACAGATATCAGACAAGATCACAAAGAGAAAACAGTTTCTTGCCATTTTAACCAGAAAGGACACTCTCTCAATGACTTAACCACCTGCATTCTGCTACAAAGACCTTTTACATCTGCACTTGAAAGGGAATCCTCTGAACTGTCATTCATGTTAAAATTCGACACTTTCCAACAAGGACTTAACAAACATTTGAACTATCTCACTCATTACCAAGACAGTTTCCCCAATTATCACCTCTAATACCATTAGCTCACAAACATCCCACTCTCCCTACCTCTAATATCATCAATTCACAGACACTTACCTTCCTTCCTTCCCCCCCGCCCCGCATCCCCCTCCTGTTCTGCAATGTGATTTGTCCTTTTAATATTTGTTCATTTTTTTTAATTGTATCCTTTGGTATATATGGTTGTGACTACTTTCTTCCACTATTTGATCTGAGGAAGTGGGTCTGGCCCACGAAAGCTCATCATCTAATAAACCATCTTGTTAGTCTTTAAAGTGCTACATAGTCCTGCATTTTGCTTCAACTACCCCAGACTAACACGGCTACAATTCTATCACTTGATCCTCCAGAGTGTGACGGCACGTTGGGGGTCCCCCACCTCCTGCACCCCCGAAATGGCACGAACAGACTCCGCCAGCCAGTAGAATAGAGGTGGTTTATTGCTTCTCCAGTATACAGCACAGCACAGATGTCATCAGGTTACAGGGCAGGCCTAGGATGCCTCAGCCCCCCTTGATATGGGGGGGTGTCTCAGCTTCTAAACCCCCCAGCCTGTTGCTGAGGCTGCTTCCTCCATGCTCCCAGACAGAAACGAAACTAACTCTCCTCCAGCCCTGCCCCCCAGCCAGGGGCGTCATTCCACCTTCCTTTGTTTCTCCCCATGGGGGGTAGCTGGTCAGACAGGTTTGGAGCCCCCTTTGCATAATGACCAGACAGCAGAGGTCGCCACAGCCCTAGCAAGGCACCCCCACTACGTCACAATCCTCCAGAGCTGTTGGAGCATCAGGGAGAGATGCTGCAGAGCCCGAGAACCCTGAAGCTACGTGGATCGCTCTAATCCCAGAACTGGGAGGAAGTGACCCAGGCAGGAAGCGTGATGGTATCTCCCACCCAAGTGAGCTCAGGGCGTTGCAGTGGGATTCCCCGCTGAGCGAGTGGCGGATCACTCCTCTACAGACAGGGCCCTGGGTCGGGGCCCGGTGGAGTAGGATGGGCCCAGAACCCCCTGCCAGGGCTGCTGCCCAAACCCCTGAGACTCTAGCCATTAGGCTGTACTTCCCTGAACCTTATGGCTGTTACTGACTCTAGATTGTGGCCTTGATGACTCCTGAGGTCTTTTCCAGCCTGGTAATTCTATGATTCTATCATAGATAATTATATGGCTCCAGTCACCATGGTTACTTGAACATCTCACAGTCTGTACCATTGTTAGCCAGCCTAGACTGAACCCTAGACTGTGGCCATTGGGCCGCACTGCCTCAGGACAGGACATGCTTACAATGTGACACCATCAAAGAAAAAAGCCACAATTTGAGCCCATAGCACAGGTTTTCTCTTGAAATCCCAGTGTTCCTATGAACTGTAAACACATCTGGGAACACACAAAAGTCGAGGCATTGTTGCAACTAATAGTCTAGCCAGCAGCTATGTTTGATGAACAAGCCAAGTCAGAGATATTGTGCATAACATTCACATAGGTGCGCGGACTATCCGTTTAAAATGAGCCCGTGAGCTACACAAATGCCCCCAAATTACAATTCCTGTCATGCTTATCACCCCCTTGACTCCAATTTGCCACTTACCGCCCAACCCCCCGCCCCAATCCCTTTCTGCAGCTCAATCGATTGGAGGAAACCGGCTCAGTCAGAAAAGGTCATGGCTCATTTAACTCCCACTCTGTAAAATGGCAGGCGATTTATTTTACAGTTAAATATTACAGCCCCAGACTCTCACACCTCTGAATGGGTTCTGGCTAATGGGGAAAGCTGCTTTTTAACAGATCATTGGGAGCTGGGGGGTGAGAGGGGGTTCTGTGCCCACGAAATACCTCTAGGCCCAGTGACTGTTTAAAAAAAAATAGGAAAGTTATTTCTGGAAAGGAGCCGAGCAGGTCTGGAAAAACATCGGCACGTGGAGAAGCTGGGATTTCTCAGAGGCCAGCAAACAAGGGGGTGAGAGGTGGAGGGCAGGAGGTGGAATTCCCTAGGGAGCTGGCAGTAACTCAGAGCAGCAGAGCTGCTACCTGGGGTGAGGGTGCTCTGTTCCGGGTACTGCTGAGGGCTGGCGATGGGAGGGTGCAGCGGCATGCCTAGGGCCCCGCCCCTTCCACCCAGGCTCCCCACACCTAGCTCAGTGACCCGCAGAAGCAGTTGGTGCCCTTGGCTCCAACGTCAACTAACCTGAGTAGAAACAGCCTCGTAACACTAATGTGCCAGTGCTAGGGGGCACAACAGTTCAACGAGCGGGCCTCAAAAGGGGGTTCAGGTCTAGAGTCCCCAAAATGGATCCTGGCCCTAAAATGTATGGGGAATGGGATTCAGGTGTGAGCGGCACATAGCACTGGTTGGAAGAGGATGGGGATTTTCCCACAGAAGACATTTTAACTTAAAAACTAAAAAGATTTTGGCCAAAATCTGTTTTATTTTGGGTTTGGTTTTTTTTTTTCTTTTTTTCCTTCGGGGTTTTTTGTTTTTGTTTTTTGTTGTCTTGTGGAAAAAATTCAATAGACACAAACACTTCTGGGGAAAATGTCACTCTGGCAATAAGCCACTTTTCTGTAGGAAGTAATTTTCTGTCAGCTACAGATGCTGAGTTTCTCTGGGATCAGGCCTGATGGATCCAAACCTCTCATTGTTTTCAGCCAACATGGATAGGCCAGAGACCCATCTCTGAAGAACCTTCTGGGTTCAGTGGGATGAAACTCGATTTTTCACTTCCAGTGAAATTCCTTAATATTTAAAACTTCTTTTGTTCAGCAATGAAAGAAAAATGAAGACATTTAAAACATTTCCCATGGCACAAAATGCCCCCAAAATTCATTTTGCGTCAGCCGGAACATTTCATTTTGACCAAACTAAGCCATTTTTCTCTGATTGCAACCTCTTAAAATATTTTTTACAAATATTTTAGTATAAAAGCTAAGGGATTTCATTTTGAAAAGCCACTTCACAATGACAAATTGAAACTTTTCATTCTGTAATTTTCAAAATGGGGGCATTGGCATTGTTAAAATGCTTGATTTCAGTGGATTTGAAGCAAACAAAATGTCATTGAAATCAGCACTTTTGAAAAAAAAACTTTTGATTTCAATAATTTTTTGGTCAAACAATGGTTTCAACAACAACAATAAAAAGTTTAGACCTGCTCTACAGCTGAGTGCTTTTGAAAACTGGATTCTGTACTTGGTAGAGCTGAAATATCTAACATGTTAACATTGTGCCTGCACTTTAAAATTAAAGCAATAAAATGAAACATTTCTGGATGATTTGGAACAGAATAAATTCATCTTTTTTTTTTTTTGCCAGCTGTAGAATTGGTTGAATTTTTACAACACTTCGAATTTTGTTAAAAAAAGAAGAAGATTTTAGTATATTGTATTAATAAAGTTTTTTTTATCATTTACATTTTCATAGTGCCTAGGAGTCGTATCATAGACCAGGAGTCTCTGCTGTTTAGCGAACCTCAACGATCTAGAGGCCTAGATGAGATCTGTAGATTGCTGAATTCTTTTGAAAATCTGCCTCTGGATGTTTATCCTACATTTGAGAGAGACCAACTAGGGGTGAGACAATAACTTTTATTGGACCAGCTCGTGATGGTGAAAGAGACCAGGTAGCAGCAGTGGAAGAAGAACTCTGAGGGTATGTCTAAACTACACCCCTCTGTCGGCAGAGGGATATAAATTACATGTATCGAAAGTGCAAATGAAGTTGAGATTTAAATATCCTGCACTTCATTTGCATAATGGTGGCTGCTGCTTTTTTTTTAAATGGGGCTTTTCAAAAAAAAAAGGCAGTTTAGATGGGGCATTTTCAACAAATAAGCCCCGTTTCAAAAGAGTACAGGATCTGTCGAAATGGGGCATTTCTGGTGAAAATGCCCCATCTAAACTGCCATTTTTTTTCCCGAAAAGCCCCATTGTGACAAAAAGCGGCAGCCGCCATTATGCAAATAAAGCACGGGATATTTAAATCCCGGCTTCATTTGCACTTTTGATACATCTAATTTACATCCCTCTGCTGACAGAAGTGTGTAGTTTAGACACACCCCAGGAGCTCAAATGCTTGTCTCTATCAAGAGGAAAAAGTCAGTCCAATAACAGATAATACTTCACCCACCTTGTGCCTCAGGGTGTGTCTACACAGCACCCTAAACTCGAAATAAGACAATGTATAAGATGCGTATCTTATTTCGAAACTCTTTCGAAATAGCTTATTTTGAAATTTGGTGTCGTAATTTGAAGGCCTGAAACATAGGCCAATGTCGCTCAGGCCTGGTCTGAGGCCTGAGGCCTAGCTAACAACAGACAAAACATGGCTAACATAAAGCAAAGCTAAGCTGTGTGCCAGAGGCAGGTCCCTGCTCAAATTACACAGCGCCAATATTTCAAAAGAGCACTCTATTTCAAGTCATCCCTTATCCCTTGTGCAATCAGGTTTACTGGGATGGCGAAATAGCATGCCTGTTATTTTGAAAAAATATTTCAAAATAACTGGTGGCTTGTGTAGACGTGGGGTAGAAACAGCTACACCATGCAGTGTAGATGTACCCTCTCATGTCCTGGGACTGACATAGTTACAACCCTGTGTCCTGCATCTAAGGTTTTGTGCCCAAGTGGAGCTGAAGAACAAAATCCCCATCATCTGAACTTTAAAAATGTTCCCTCTAGAAACACCCGGCTCAGTGTGCCAGAGATGAGAAAGGGAATGAACATCACATGAGTCTTGGCTGCAAGGTGATGCCTCATTGAGGTGTGTGAGTTTTCATTTTAGGACCTCCTTGTGCAAGGTGCTAAGAGCATTCAACTTCTATATTCCAAACCTGTGTTATTAATAACAAAAAGCAATAACATGCCCAAATGACACTGCAGTGGGATTACAAAATGGTCAGGGCTCATTATGGGAGTGTTACTCAGTAGGGGGGAGGGATAGCTCAGTGGCTTGAGCATTGGTCTACTAAACCTAGGGTTGTGAGTTCAATCCTTGTGGAGGCCATTTGGGCCAAAAATTTGTCAGGGATGGTACGTGGTCCTGCTGTGAAGGCAGAGGACCAAGGTCCCTCCCAGTTCTAGGAAATAGGTAATCTCCATTTAAAAAAAAAAAGTGGCCTGGACAAATGAGAATTACAGACCCACTCATGTGAAAAAGTACCATTTGTCCATGGTTTTACCAGTGAGTTTGAAATACAGGCAGTCCCCGGGTTACATACAAGATAGGGACTGTAGGTTTGTTCTTAAGTTGAATTTGTATGTAAGTCGGAACGGGTACATATTGTAGGGGAAACTCTAGCCAAACATTTCTCCAGAGCTCAGTTTTATTCTCCCACACCTCACTTCCCTCAGTCCTTTATTCTCAAGCTGAGGTGTCTGCTGAGAAAAGCCGCTCTGCGTCTCCCTGGTCAGCTGGGGGCGGGTGCTAGCTTCGCGTCTCCCTGGTCTGCTGGGGGGAGGGGGGGCGCTAGCTTCGCGTCTCCCTGGTCTGCTGGGGGGAAGCAGCTAGTGCGGGGTTGCCTCACCCCGTTTGTAAGTAGGGATCCGATGTAAGTCAGATCCATGTAACCCGGGGACTGCCTGTATCCATCTCGATTGATATATACTCCATAGATGATGTCAGTAGAAATCAATATAGTAAATAGCACCTGCTTACACCTGCATTTGAACCAATATGGAACAGCTTCTATACAATCATGGAGTCATTGAATTGGACAAGACCTCGAGAGGCCATCAAGTCCTGTCCCCTGCCCTCACGGCAGGACCAAACACCATCTAGATTATCCCTGATAGATGTCTATTCATCCTGCTCTTAAATATCTCCAGTGATAGAGATTCCATAGCCTCCCTAGGCAATTAATGCCAGTGTTTTACCAACCCAACAGTTAGGAAGCTTTTCCTAATGTTCAACCTAAACCCCCCTTGCTACAATTTAAGCCTCTTGCTTCATGTCCTATCCTCAGACCTTAAGAAGGATAGCTTTTCTCCCTCTTCTTTGTAACACTTTTTTTAGTTACTTGAACGCTATTATGTTGCAAAGAGAGATTTAAAAAACCAGAAGTGTTCCATTTAGAAAAGAGATGGCTAAGGGGGAGCTATGATAAAGGTCCACAAATTCATGACAAGTGTGGAGAAAGTAAATAAGGAAGTGTTATTTCCTCTTTCACATAGCACAAGAACTGGGGTCACCCAATGAAATTAATAGGCAGCAGGTCTGAAACAAACATGAGGAAGTACTTCTTCATACAAGGCACAATCAACCTGTGGAACTCCTTGCCAGCGGATGTCATGAAGGCCAAAAGCATAATTGGGTTAAAAAAAGTACTAGGTAAGTTGCTGGAGGACAGGTCCATCAATGGCTATTAGCTAAAATGGTTAAGGACACAACCCTATGCTCTGAGGTTCCCTGAACCTATGACTGCTAGAGCTGGGCCCGACGCCAGGGGATGGATCACTCAAAGTTGTCTTGTTCTGTTCATTCTCTCTGGGGCACAAGGCACAGGGAGACAGGATACTGGGTTAGATGAACCTTTAGGCTGAAACAGTGTGGCCGTTCTTATGTTCTTATGCTTATATTTGATTATTATTATTACTGTTTGTATTTATTGGTTGTAGCTCAGGGTGCAGGAAGGCTAATGGAAAGTCTCTTGTTGACATCACTGAGACATGGCAAAGGCTCCACATAAACAGGAGACACACCCTGCCTCAGACAGCATTCACCGTAAACAGAAAAAAAAAAGCGGTGTTAACAGGCCCATGTGGTAGAGGGGAAACTGAGGCACTGAGCATTCAAGGATCTACTAAAGGAACAC
This sequence comes from Pelodiscus sinensis, assembly GCF_052426305.1. NCBI lineage: Eukaryota > Metazoa > Chordata > Testudines > Trionychidae > Pelodiscus > Pelodiscus sinensis. The sequence goes on from NC_143053.1 coordinate 257,288,198, forward strand.
TGTGCCAGAAAGAAGGACTGATTTTCTGAATCCCAGCCCAATGTGGTAGTGTACAAAACGACCAGCCCTCTCCTCGATGGTAGTAATGAAAACGAAGAATCTGAGCGGAGAAAGGCAGCCACCTCGAGGGCAGGGGGAGGCGCTCCTGAGCAGATCCAGAGACGTGTGGACACTTGGGACGTAGAAGGAGGTTCTCTGTGCTTTGCAGAAACTTTCCTCACCCCTTAGCATATTAGTTCTGCAGGGTGACGTTGGTCCCATCACGAGGTTCATGCATCTCTGAAGCCCCACGTAAAGTCCCCACGGTCCTCGTGGTGGGCTCTGCCTTCTTGTGCCTAAACAATGCAGCGTCCACTCGCCCTCTTTTTGATGTTTCCGAGGACTATTCCTCCTGTGGATGGAGGATATTTTCTGAGTGAGCCAAAGACCAGGCCGGTGGTCTGTGCACAGACCCTCCGAGAAAACATCTGTCCACCCTTAGGAAAATACACAGCTTGTGTACTCTTTCTTATCCCTACAACCCTTCTTCTCGCTGCATTGTAAGTCACAATAAAATGTGCAGGCTTTGTCTTCTCCAGGAAGCCAGGACAAGGCGGAGAAACTGATACTCCTCTCCCAGGAGCAAATCCACTTAGAAGAGCCAAACGGATCCACGTTTAGCGCAGGCGTTGGGGCATGGATGGAACCCAAATTCTTTTCTTTGGCAGCGACGCTCTGTCACCAGACACTTTTGGTCTCTCTGAGGTTTCCTTCTTCCAAACAATTGCTGACTCTTCCTTGACGCTCTCGCGCCTTTCCCACATGGGAAAATAATTCTTTGTGTATCCAGCCACGGAGGGAGACAGAGAGAAGTATAGGGGCTTTCCATAAAAGATAACCCAACTCTCCACTAAATCTCCGAAGACGTCTTCCAAGGACATCGCCCTGAGGGAGACTGGCTTTTATGGGTAACCAGTGGCTTAAAATATCAAAAGAACATCAGAACGGCCAGACTGGGTCGACCAAAGGTCCATCTAGCCCAGTGTCCTGTCTGCCGACAGTAGCCAATACCAGGTGCCCCAGAGGGTGTGAACACAACAGGGAATCATCCAGTGATCCCACCCTTGTCACCCATTCCTAAACAGAGGCTGGGACACCTTCCCTGCCCATCCTTTCTAATAGTCGTTGATGGCCCTGTCTTCTGTGAATGAATCCAGTTCTATTCGGAAAAATGTTTCCTGCTGGGTTTTTTCACCTATTTGAGATTTCTTTGTTTTCCCATCTTGCTTGATGACTCTGGTTCTATGCAAACAAAGAAAAGACAGGCTTTGTTAAGGACAGTCTTTCCAGCTCCCTTTTGCCTAGATTGGGCTGTGGGGTTAATAAAGCCACACAGAGGAGATCTGATACATAGATGGATATGTTGCCACACCTGTTTCATTAGGGTGAATGATGGGCTTTCAGATGATACCTTACAAAGCCATCCCCATACAAAGATTCATAGAATCATAGAACTGGAAGAGACCTTAGAAGGCCATCGAGTCCAGCCCCCTGCCCAAGGCAGGACCAATCCCAACTAAATCAGTCCAGCCAGGATTTTGTCCAGCCGAGACTTAAACACCTCTAGGGATGGAGACTCCACTACTTCCCTAGGTAACCCATTCCAGTGCTTCGCCATCCTCCTAGTGAAATAGTTTTTCCTAATATCCAACCTAGATCTCTCCCACCACAACTTGAGACCAATGTTCCTTGTTCTGCCATCTGTCACTACTGAGAACAGTCTTTCTCCAGCCTCTTTGGAACTTCCCTTAATTAATTATATAATGCAATAGCGTGCAGGGTGTGAATATGTAACCGCCACCGGGCGGATTTGAACCTGGGACCTCGGGAGCTTAGTATAGGAGCCTCTACCCTGAGCTAAAAGGTATCTGACTCTCAGCCCATACTGTAGCAGTCTCTAACTCTTAGCTGTTGCCATGGTCTAGGTGACATTGCATGGGACAGTAAACCACACTAGGTATGTGGGTTACAAATACAGGGGTGTATTCCATCACATTCACATGTAAGAACGCTGTGCCAGATGGCCAGGGGTGAACCCTGCCAATCAGCTCTCAAATCTCACGGCTCCTTCTCCGATAGCATAGCAGATGCCGAATCTTTATCCACTTCCCCTCCACTGCCTTGGCTCTGCAGTTCCTTCAGTTACTGTGTGCTCACTGGCTCTTTGAAGTTATCCCGGGCACACAGCGATGTGTGGCTGTTGCATGTAAAATAGTGTGTCCTAAATTAGCTTCAGTGAGTTTCCACAGCTAGTTGCTCTGTTCTCTGGCTGAAAGGACTTCTATTCAGTTTTCGGTTGGTGGCTGTATTTTAATCCCAGTGCAGGAGCAGCGTGGCATGGTCAACACACCTACGACCCACCCAAAGCCACCCACAAATGCATACTAAATATAACCCTTTCTGAGAGAGAGTCTTTGTGAATTATTCTCAAAATATAAGCACGACACTAAGAGGCCCTCTGTGACAAGTGGCAAAGCGTTTGCCATTCTGTAACAGCAACTCCTATCAGGTCAGACAAACTCACCACACCTAACATGCTGTTTTCATAGTATAGGTTGAACCTCTCTAGTCCAGCACCTAACACGCTGTTTTCATAGTACAGATTGAACCTCCCTAGTCCGGCACCTAACACGCTGTTTTCATAGTACAGGTTGAACCTCTCTAGTCCGGCAACTAACATGCTGTTTTCATAGTACAGGTTGAACCTCTCTAGTCTGGCATCTAACACACTGCTTTCATAGTACAGGTTGAACCTCTCTAGTCCAGCACCTAACACGCTGTTTTCATAGTACAGATTGAACCTCCCTAGTCCGGCACCTAACACACTGTTTTCATAGTACAGGTTGAACCTCTCTAGTCTGGCATCTAACACACTGCTTTCATAGTATAGGTTGAACCTCTCTAGTCCAGTACCTAATACGCTGTTTTCATAGTACAGGTTGAACCTCTCTAGTCCAGCACCTAACACGCTGTTTTCATAGTACAAATTGAACCTCCCTAGTCCGGCAACTAACATGCTGTTTTCATAGTACAGGTTGAACCTCTCTAGTCTGGCATCTAACACACTGCTTTCATAGTATAGGTTGAACCTCTCTAGTCCAGTACCTAATACACTGTTTTCATAGTACAGGTTGAACCTCTCTAGTCCAGCACCTAACACGCTGTTTTCATAGTACAGGTTGAACCTCCCTAGTCCGGCACCTAACACACTGTTTTCATAGTACAGGTTGAACCTCTCTAGTCCGGCACCTAACACACTGTTTTCAGAGTACAGGTTGAACCTCTCTATTCCGGCACCTAACACACTGTTTTCATAGTACAGGTTGAACCTCCCTAGTCCGGCAACTAACGTGCTGTTTTCATAGTACAGGTTGAACCTCTCTAGTCTGGCATCTAACACACTGCTTTCATAGTACAGGTTGAACCTCTCTAGTCCAGCACCTAACACGCTGTTTTCATAGTACAGATTGAACCTCCCTAGTCCGGCACCTAACACGCTGTTTTCATAGTACAGGTTGAACCTCTCTAGTCTGGCATCTAACACACTGCTTTCATAGTATAGGTTGAACCTCTCTAGTCCAGTACCTAATACGCTGTTTTCATAGTACAGGTTGAACCTCTCTAGTACAGCACCTAACACGCTGTTTTCGTAGTACAGATTGAACCTCCCTAGTCCGGCAACTAACATGCTGTTTTCATAGTACAGGTTGAACCTCTCTAGTCTGGCATCTAACACACTGCTTTCATAGTACAGGTTGAACCTCTCTAGTCCAGCACCTAACACGCTGTTTTCATAGTACAGATTGAACCTCCCTAGTCCGGCACCTAACACGCTGTTTTCATAGTACAGGTTGAACCTCTCTAGTCTGGCATCTAACACACTGCTTTCATAGTATAGGTTGAACCTCTCTAGTCCAGTACCTAATACGCTGTTTTCATAGTACAGGTTGAACCTCTCTAGTACAGCACCTAACACGCTGTTTTCGTAGTACAGATTGAACCTCCCTAGTCCGGCAACTAACATGCTGTTTTCATAGTACAGGTTGAACCTCTCTAGTCTGGCATCTAACACACTGCTTTCATAGTATAGGTTGAACCTCTCTAGTCCAGTACCTAATACGCTGTTTTCATAGTACAGGTTGAACCTCTCTAGTCCAGCACCTAACACGCTGTTTTCATAGTACAGGTTGAACCTCTCTATTCCGGCACCTAATACACTGTTTTCAGAGTACAGGTTGAACCTCTCTATTCCGGCACCTAACACATTGTTTTCAGAGTACAGGTTGAACCTCTCTATTCCGGCACCTAATACACTGTTTTCATAGTACAGGTTGAACCTCTCTATTCCGGCACCTAACACGCTGTTTTCATAGTAAAGGTTGAACCTCTCTAGTCTGGCACCTAACACACTGTTTTCATAGTACAGGTTGAACCTCTCTAGTCCGGCACCTAACACGCTGTTTTCATAGGACAGGTTGAACCTCTCTATTCCGGCACCTAACACGCTGTTTTCATAGTACAGGTTGAACCTCTCTAGTCCGGCACCTAACACACTGTTTTCATAGTACAGGTTGAACCTCTCTATTCCGGCACCTAACACGCTGTTTTCATAGTACAGGTTGAACCTCTCTATTCCGGCACCTAACACGCTGTTTTCATAGTACAGGTTGAACCTCTCTATTCCGGCACCTAACACACTGTTTTCATAGTACAGGTTGAACCTCTCTATTCTGGCACCTAACACGCTGTTTTCATAGTACAGGTTGAACCTCTCTAGTCCGGCACCTAACACACTGTTTTCATAGTACAGGTTGAACCTCTCTAGCCCGGCACCCTCAGGACCTCACCAATGTTGAATCAGAGAATTTTTCGGACCAATACTGTCAAGCCACTTTGCCAACATTGGGAGGTCAATATTGTCTAGCACAGAGGTGGGCAATAATTTTTGACGGGGTGCCACTCCAAGAATTTGGAAAGTGATTGAAGTCCGCGCTCTTCCATGGTATTAATGGAGGAGATGCGAGGTCTGGGATGGATGTTGGGTGTAGAAAGGAGCTTGGGGTAAGGGAGGGAATTTGGGTGAAGGACCTGGGGCACTGGGCTGGGGTACAGGAGGTTGGATTGTGACCGTGGGCAGGGAATTGGGGTACAGGAGGGGATGCAGGGGTTTGGGTTGTGAGCATGGATAGGAGGGGACTGTGATCTGATGCAGGGGATTGGGATGCTGGATCTGGGCAGGGGTATGGGTACAGGAGGTGGTAGAGAATTTGGGTATAGGAGTAAGGGGCAGAACTGGGGGGCAGCAGGTTGCAGAAGGGAGGGACTGGGGTGCCAGAGGCAGGGTCTGGCCAGGAGACTTACCAGCCAGCAGCCTGTTCCTGAATCAGCTTCTCTGCATGCCCTACCCCCACACAGGCTGCAGCCATGTGCTTTGTGAATAAGTAAGAGCCCCTTGTGCTTCATGGCTACCTATTATTGAAACAGGCAATTCCCATTGGCCAGTGTCTGGCCAGAATCTGGCCAATGGGATTGTGCTGGGGGCGGGGGCAGCTCCTAAAGCTTTCCCTCCTCCCCTCTGGGCTCAGTTTTTAAAGTAAAACCGCCCACAGCCATGTTTCTGAGCGGTATGTGGGTGGGGTGAGGCAAGCGGGGAACGTACCTGAATCCACTGGCTTGGTGGGCTGAATCCGGCCCACGGGCCATATTTTTCCCAGGCCTGCTCTAGCAGCATTACCAACATTTCCACTGAAGCGTGTTTAAGCTAAACACAAATAAGCCACCCTTCAACCAAAATCAGAGCATCCAGATTAGTTTAATAAACTGATTCACCATTTTTGTATAGACAAGGCCTATTCATAATTACATAGAGAACAGAAGAGCATGAAAATACTATTCTTTAGTATGCAAAGTCACACAGGGCATGTCTACCCTAGGAAACTATTTCAAAATAACTACATTCGAAATAACAGCTCCCAAAATAGCTATTTCAAAGTAAGTGTTATTCCCGAAGAAAAGCAAGAGTACAGATTTCAAAATAACCAGCCCATTATTTCGAAATAACAGGCTTGGCAGTATGGAGGCACCGCTTATTATTTCAAAATAAGGGGGGGGGGGTTCAGATTGACCCCCTAGTGTTGACCATGGCACACTGACAATGTAGGAAATGTTCCAATTAAGGTTGCCTGGGTAACCTTAACTCTGTCTCCTCGTGGCTCTGCTTTTTGATACACCCGCATACCGTGTGTTTCACAATAGTTGGCAGCAGTGTGCCATGACAGCAGATGGGTGTCTTTTACTTTTCCCGCTCCCGTTTCCCTCAGTTTTACGTTTTCCTCAGACCACTCCAGGGGAACAGCAGACAGGTATTCCTAAATGACAAAGGGCAACATTTTCCAACGCTCCCATTAAAGTCAACGAGAATTGTCAACGACCTCAGCAGGAGCAGCGTTGGGTCCTTTGTGGCAATAAATAAACAGAGCTGTGATAACCACCAGCAGATGGTGTTATGAGAAAGAGCCAGCCTGTGTCAGAAGCCAATATAACTATATTTAGCCCTTGATAACAACTGCACATTGAGACCTGGACGAAGGCACGAGAGTTCTCCTCGGAAGGCCTTGGGGGTGAATTTACTGCTCTGGGTAGCTGAGGCAGCAGCCACATGTCCGTATTTCTGTCATTATCAGCTCTAACCACCTTCATCGGACAGCTGGGTGGATTAAGCACTACATTTTGCTCCTGCTGGCAGGTTTTGGCGTGTAGTTGGGTTTTTTCTCTTCACTGGGTCGGCAGGTGTTCACATCATAAAACACATGAAAATTGGCAGGAGAGCGTCAGGACAAAGGGTCGCATGCTTGATCCATGAACAATGCACAAGCTAAAATTATCGGCGGGAGTGACTGACGCCACGGACCCGGCAGTGTGCAGAGGGACAGCCAGCAAGGCGGTGATGGAGGGGCAGAGAAGCTAGACTCCGCCTACATTCCTGTCTTGTGAGGCAACGGAACAAGAACGAATTAGGGTTTATAGGCTAGGGGGCACCGAGTCAGTCCTCATTTAGTCAACAGCCATAGAATCATAGAATCATAGAATCATAGGACTGGAAGGGACCTCAAGAGGTCATCGAGTCCAGCCCCCCGCCCTCAAGGCAGGACCAAGCTCCGTCTACACCATCCCTGACAGATGTCTGTCTAACCTGTTCTTAAATATCTCCTGAGAGGGAGATTCCACCACCTCCCTTGGCAATTTATTCCAATATTTGAACATCCTGACATTTAGGAATTATTTCCTAATGTCCAATCTAAACCTCCCTTGCTGTACTTTAAGCCCATTACTCCTTGTCCTGTCCTCAGAAACCAAGAGGAACAAATTTTCTCCTTCCTCCTTGTGACATGAAGAGGACCTCCTGTTGGAAAGCCACCAAAGATGAACACTAGGCAGAGGTTATTACAGGCTGAACCTCTCTAGTCCACAACTCTCTGGTCCAGAAACATCCGTCGTCCAGAATGACTTTAGTTAGCCAATGTCCACTTTTCATGGGTGTGGCCAAGTTTCCCAAAGGCCCATAAAGTTTGTTTCCAGCCACCAGTCCTGGCTCTCAGTGATCTGTGCTGTGATTTAGCTCTGATATACTCCTAAAAGCCCTCAAAGAGCCCAGCAAGCAGCAGAAGTGTTGGTAAAGCTTCTAGACAACACTGACATGTCGTGGTCTGGCAAATTCTCTGGTTCGGAACCGGTCAGGTCCTGAGGGTGCCGGATTAGAGAGGTTCAACCTGCACTAGCTAGTTCAGAGGAGGATGGGAGATGGTATCCGTACTCCCTACGTTTCCTTCATCAAGCAATTTCTAAATCCCCAGTGAAACAGCAGCAGTTCTCCCCACAGAGTGTTCTGGGGTGGGGTGGGGAGAGTGGAGCATAAGCAGGTTTCATGGGGTCCATTAAGCAGGGCTGACATTAAGCTTGGCAGAGCCCAAGGCAGAGCGCTCCAGCTAGACCTGCCTACAGCAAGTCTGCACCCCAGTGCAGAACAGTCAATGGTCCCATGCATACCTAAGCTGCGTCCGCACAGACACGGCCTGCCTGACTTTTGGGCGCTGCTACGTCCATGCTGGCTGGTGCCCGGTGAGCTGCCAGCCTGGCTAGGGCTTTCCCCAACCCAAAGACCTCACCCTGGTCCTGCCCTTTCTCTGGGGCCATGCTCCCTCACTTGCTCTGTTCCCCCTCTCCCTTGCTCTCTCCCCCACCCACTTTCGCAGGGGTGGGATGTAAGAGGGTTGGGGTGCAGGTTCTGGGAGGGAGTTTGGGTGTGGGGTTGGGCCGGGGTGGGAGGTTGGCAGACTAAGGAATAGATCCCAGGTCTCCTGGCTCCTTCCACACTGGGCTAGCCACCGGCCTACCCTCAGACCTCTTGGGAGATGAGCTCTGTGTGCTGCCCTTACCCCAGGCAACCATTCCGCAGCTCCCATTGGCCAAGAACTGCAGCCAATGGGAGCTGCATGGGCAATGCTTGTGAGCAGGGGCACGTGGAGACCTTCCTGGCCTCCCAGGTAGCCATTACCAGAGGAACGAGCCGGGGACTTTCATCTGAGGTAAGCACCAAAGCAGACCCTACTTCTAGTGCTAGACAAAGGTGAGTTACAATGATTCTTTATTCAAACACTATTGAAGATGCAACCTAGAAGCCACCCTTCCCATGTGGTCCTTCTTATCTCTGTTATGGTAATCAGGGTTCTATTGTGCTAGGCGCTGTACAAACACCCAGATGATAAAGCCTTGTTTGTAACCAAACGACACAAACTGTGTTTGCTTAGGACAAGGCAAAGCAACCATGGCAGGATCCCCTGGAGCAGGGATTCCCAACCTTTTCCGATCTTAACCCCTCTCCCCCCAACATGCTGTAAAAACTCCGCAGCTCACCTATGCCACGCCTGTCTTTCTGCCGACACAAGGGCTGGCACTAGGGGGTAGCAAGCAGATTAATTCCCTCAGGGCCCCACGCCACAGGTGGCCTTGCAGAGCTAAGATGTTTTGGCTTTGGATTCAGCCCTGGATTTCAGGCAGGGCCAGGCCCACTGATGGGCGGGGCAAGGGGGCAATTATTAAGGGACCTGGATGATTTAATAGTCCCCTGGTCCACCACTGGCAGCACAGAGTGGCTATGGCAGGCTTCCTTCCTGCCCTCGCTCTGTGCCACTCCTGCAGGCAGCTGGCGCCACATTCCTGTGGCTCCTGGGGGAGGAGCTCTATGTGCCACCCTGGTCCCAAGTGACCATTCCGCAGCTCCCATTGGCCAGGAACTGCAGCCAATGGGAGCTGCATGGGCAATGCCTGTGAGCAGGGGCACGTGGAGACCCCCCTGGCCTCCCAGGTAGTTATTACCAGAGGAATGAACCGGGGTCTTTCATCTGAGGTAAGCACCCCGCGCCTCAACCCCCCTGCACCGCAACCCCTTTCCCCAGCCTACAGCCTGCACCCCACATGTAAACTCCCTCCCAGGGCCCACTCTGCCTCCCACATGCTGATTCCACATCCACGCCACTTGAAGAAAAGGAGATTTCTGGCTGCTGGGGGTACAGAGCTCCAGTGGAGATTTGCCATGGGTGTATATATACACTCCAGGCCGGATCCTCACACAGTGTAAAACAACACATCTCCACTGCCTTCAGGGAGCTAGGCTGATTTATACCGGCTGCGGCTGCAAACTTGAAGCGCAGTTGTGTGTTTTGAGCTTGCCAAAAAGACAACACATTGCACTCTTGATACGGCGAGCCTCTCCCTCTCACACACACACACGGGCTGTGTCTAGACTGGCCAGTTTTTCCGGAAAATCAGCCGCTTTTCCGGAAAAACTTGCCAGCTGTCTATACTGGCCGCTTGAATTTCCGCAAAAGCATTGACTTCCTACAGTAAGAAATCAGTGCTTCTTGCGGAAATACTATGCTGCTCCCGTTCGGGCAAAAGTCCCCAGTGTAGACAGCTCAGATTTGTTTTGCACAAAAAAGCCCCGATCACAAAAATGGCGATTGGGGCTTTTTTGTGCAAAAGTGCATCTAGATTGGCCACGGACGCTTTTCCGCAAAAAGTGCTTTCGCGGAAAAGCGTCCGTGCCAATCTAGACGCTCTTTTCCGAAAATGCTTTTAACGGAAACGTTTTCCGTTAAAAGCATTTCCGGAAAATCATGCCAGTCTAGACGTAGCCTTGCTGTTGTCCACCCCACACCATGGCATCCCACGATTGCTGTTAATAGAGAAATTGCCCTGGATTTCTTGAAGCCTCATTCTCCGGGACCAGCCAGTTCCCCCCCAGTGCTAGCTGGACCCACAAAATGCTTCTGAGGCATATTCAAAGTACCTCAGAAGGACCAGAAGGAAGGCTTTCCATTACAAAACCAAAAGGGTCTGCTGCTTTGGAACGATATGTTCCCTGCTTCTCTCTCTCTCTTCGCCACAGAACAGCTGCCCATCAAGAGAGAGATGACTCATGTGACCCAGAGTGGCCAGGAGAAGCCAAGACAGAGCTTGCATAGTTGTGCAGCTAACGCCGAACTAGGCTGAAGTCACTGTGACCCAGCCAGAAGAGCATTTTGTTTGGAGCTGAAATTGCTTTTATCCTCACTAGGAGGCGTACGCACACACCGGGACGCACACAAAAGAACGGTTTGAAAGACTTGTGGGGAAAAACTCCAGAATATTAAACATTGTTTCCATTTGCAGAGACCATTTGCGTTTTTCTTGCCTATTTTTAGATATCTTTATATTGTTAGACATCTTTCAGGGACAATCCAGATGGTGCTTGGTCCAGCCATGAGGGCAGGGGACCGGATTTGATGACCTCTCGAGGTCCCTTCCAGTTCTAATGTTCTTTGGCTCTATGATTCGATTATAATAATAATGCCTAGCAGTTAGGGGGCAGACATAGCTCAGGGGTTTGTGTATTGGCCTGCTAAACCCAAGTTGATCAGTTCAATCTTTGAGAGGGGTCTGAGGCAAATCTGTTAGGGAGGGTACTTGGTTCTGCTGTGATGGAAGGGACTAGACTCAGTGACCTTGCAAGGTCCCTCCCAGCTCTATGAGATGGTATATCTCCATATATTATTACCTAGCACTTTTTATCATAAAATTTGAAAGCACTTTACAAGGGAGGTTAGTCTCATTAGCTCCATTCTACAAGGGGGGAAACTGAGGCACAGAGCGGCAACATGACTTACCCAAGGTCACCTGGCTGGCCAGTGGTCAAGCTGGGAACAGAATCTGCCTCTCCTGAGGGGCAACCCCACTGCTCTATCCATTAGGCCCTGCTTCAAATGATTAGCAATCCTTTTTGTATGCTGTGACCACTGTTCTTACCCGAAACATAATTGTGTTACTGTTGTGGTGTTCTCCCAATATATCCCCCGTTTGTTTATCGTGTCCACCTCCTGGCTCTTGGCACATTAGACTGTAAACTTTTTGGAGCGGGGACTTTTTAATTGGGTGTTTGTATAGCACTGAGCACAATGCAAGCCTGATCACTAATCCGCGACACTGAGTATGTCTACTACAGAGTTTGGTTGGAAACACAGCCATTTTTCCGACAAAACTTGAGGAATGTCCACACTGCAATTGCAGTCTTCCACAGGTAAATCGAAAGAACGGAGGGGTTTTTCCGACATGGGTAAACCTCATTCTACGAGGAAGAAGCTTTTTTGCAAAAGAGCTCTTTGGGAAAAAGGCGTGTGTGGGCGGGAAAGAGAGAATTCTTTTCGGAAGAAGAGGGAAGAGGAAAAAGCACAGGTGCCCTGGTGGCCGTTCTGCCCATAGCAATCACTGCTTATATGTGAGAGAGCGTCCAGGCAGTTTGGACGGTCTCTTTTGCAAAAGTGCATCGCTTTCTCGATTCACTTTGGCAGTGTGGACGCGCTCTTGCGCAAGAAATTTTTTCGGAAGATCTCTTCCAAAAAAAGCTTCTTGCACAAGAAGCCAGCAGTGTAGACGGAGCCGTCCAGGCAAAGAAATAAATAACCATGTATGTAGCGCCTTTTGCTCTTTACCCTCATCAGGCTGAATATAACAGAAACTCAGTATGGCTAGTTGGGTCCAGAGAACTGTCAACTCACCATGCACAATGCGCCAGACCGAATTCTATATTTACACTCCTGGTCTGGCGAGTTTCTAAACAAAGAGTCAAGGCCACTCAAGAGCCCGTAAATTCTGTAGAGGGATGTTAGACTTTTACTGCACATTCCACGGATTATGTGTCATGAGCAATAACTGACACAGCTAAGCAGTTGCAGGAAAATGATACTTCTTCAGCATGGGGGAGGGATAGCTCAGTGGTTTGAGCATTGGCCTGCGAAATCCAGGGTTATGAGTTCAATCCTTGTGGAGGCCAGTTAAGGATTTGGAGGCAAAAATTTGTCAGGAATGGTACTTGGTCCTGCTGTGAAAGCAGGGGACTGCAGTTGATAGCCTTGCAAGGTCCCTTCCAGCTCTAGGAGTTAGGTCATCTCCATTAATTAAAATAACGGCAAGAGGCCAGGCTTATGCACTGAAGAGCTAGAGTTTGGGGGTTATTGGCTAGGCCTTGGCTTGCATTCTTGAGTCCAGAGCATCTGCCTCCATTGCAAAGGAAACCCAGGGTTAGCAGACCCTGGATTTGTTAACCGTGGGCTTGGGTGTCTACACCTGTTTGTAACCCCCATTAAGAAGTGTTGAACCCTGGGTCCCAATCTCAGGCTTCAGCATCTACACTGCCTTATGCCAGTCTATATCCAACACCTCCTATCCCAGATTTCCTAGCACCCTCCCAAAATGTGGTCCCTAGCCCTGGGTTCAGAATGCAGCATAGGAAAACTTGACTGTCTACCACACATGACCATAGAGCAAAGAAAGTCAACCCATGGGATTGTGGGATATTTTGGGCAGACACCCAGAACACAAATCCAGGGGGGCTGCATTTATACTGCAAAGCTATAGGGCTTGAAATCTGGGTCCTGATCCGACTCGGGCTTGGACTCTTGGGCTATGTCTACACTCGCGGCTTCTTGCGGCAGAAATATGCAAATGAGGCTAAGCGTGGAATATTGCCGAGCCTCATTTGCATACGTAATGAGCCACCATTTTAACAGAAGAGGCTCTTGCACCAGAAGGAGCATCTACACTGTCCCTTCTTGCGCAAGAAATCCCTCTTGCGCAGTGCCAGTATTGCTGAAAATAATGGCAGCTCATTGGGTATGCAAATGAGGCTCAGCGATATTCCACGCTTAGCCTGATTTGCATATTTCTGCCGCAAGGAGCCGTGAGTGTAGACATAGTCTTGTATGGTTGTGAGAGCCCTGGGTTAGTGTGATTTGTGTGTAGATAAAAGGGAGGGTAAGGCTTGAGCCTGAGTTTGAAACCAGGGATTACATTGCAGTGTTGACGTACCCTTGGTGTCACACCAACTTAGGTCCCTCCTGAAACCTGACCTTTCTCCAGTTCCACTCATCATAGTACAGTGCTAGGTAAAGATAAGTTATAGAGAGTCTTTATTAAAACATTATTGAAGGTACATCTTAGAAGCCACCCTTCCCTGGTGGTTCTTATTATATTCCTATTATGGTAATCAGGGCTGCATCGTGTTAGGTGCTGTGCAAACACAGAGTAAAGAATCAGTTCCTCCTCCAGTGGATTTAGGAACAATTCTCAAAGGGATTTAGGTGCTTAACACCCACTGAAATCAACGGCAGTTAGAGACCAAAATATCTCCGAGGATTTGGCCTTGTTATCTCAGCATAAGACAAGGGGGATACACCGAATTACACATGAGGGAAACGGTTATGAATGAGGCCCCAAGAAAATCACCTATTTTATTTATAATGAACAGCACTGCCCTGGCTCAAACCTTGAATTTCACACAGCCGCTGAGTCCTCCCCGTCCTCTGATGGACTGCGACAGGGGGCAGGAGGAAGCAGACCTCCCAGCCTTTACTGAGGCAGGCGCTCCTCATGGGGTTGGGGGTCGGGGGCCAGCTTGGTCCCATCCAAGGTGGGGTGGGAATGTGGCGTGCCAGTCCTACGCCGGGGGAGGAGGGCAGAGGGCAGGTCTCACCGATGGCCAGGGTAACGAATGTCATTTGGAGGAGCAGCAAGAACCCGCTGAACGTGGAGCGGAGTCACATGGAGCCATCCCCTTCAGCCCAGCCCAGCTAAGGCCAGTCCATACACCAGCCCAGCCAAGGCAAGGCACAGTGCTGGCAACACAGGGGTGAGGAGGTCCCAGCTCCGGGGAGACATGGAAGGCCCGGCTGGCAAGGACCTGAGCTAGGATTCCATCCGCCCACCCCAGCTCTTGTGCTGCGACAGCCCCCCCCTTGCACGGCTGCCTGTGTTCCAAGCCATGGCGGAGCTGCGGCCTGCTGGCTGCCGTGGGGTCTCTGCGTTCCTCACCCACCAGTTCTGTGGTATCCACCCCGCCCCCTTTCCCTGCCAGCCAGCCAGGAAGCAGCAGTCTGGGCCAGAGCTGAGCCTGGTGCAATCTGGACTCCTACCCCTGCCCTGGGCCAGAGCGGCTGATGCCCCACAGTCTGTCTAAATGCGGTATACACAGGGGCTTGTCTAGACTGGCAAGTTTTTCCACAAAATCATCTGCTTTTGCGGAAAAACTTGCCAGCTGTCTACACTGGCCGTTTGAATTTCCGGAAAAGCACTGACGATCTCTTGTAAGATTGTCAGTGCTTTTCCGGAAATACTATGCTGCTCCCGTTCGGGAAAAAGTCTTTTTCCGAAAAACTTTTGCACCAAAAGGCCAGTGTAGACAGCACAGTAGTGTTTTCCGCAAAAAAGCCCCGATCGCGAAAATGGCGATCGGGGTTTTTTTGCGGAAAACTGTGTCTAGATTGGCCACGGACGCTTTTCCACAAAAAGTGCTTTTGTGGAAAAGCATCCTGCCAATCTAGACGAGCTTTTCCGAAAATGCTTTTAACGGAAAACATTTCCGCTAAAAGCATTTTCGGAAAATCATGCCAGTGTAGACGTAGCCAGGGAGCATTTGTCATCACAGTGTAACCCACACACCTGGTGTGGTTCACTGTCCCAGGGCGTGGCACAAGCCCACCAGTCCCATTCATGTCACAGGCCAAAAGCTGAGCTGTAGCTTTGAACCTGCATCACACTGAATCTCACCTACAACCAGATCTGATTGGCAGCTTCTTGGTCACAAAAACCTCTTCGGCAAAAAGCATCGGAAAAGAATATGCAAATGAAGCACGTGAAGTTGCGAATGACTGTTCATTTGCATTGCCTGGTCCGCAAAAAAGAGGCAGTGTAGACGCAGCAACTGAGACCACTCACAGAGAGAGGGAATGAGTTTCCTCTCTGCTGAAGCTGGGTGTCAGCTGGCTTTTAGCTCAAGATGTAGAAGCTCATGAACCCAGGTTCGGTTCTGCCTGTTGCCGTTACCGTCCATGACATTGCATTGCCTTGAGGCCTTTGTAAGAGCAAAGGCAGACACGTGTCCCCCACACAGCAACCCCCTAACCGCTCCGTAGGTGGTGCAGCAAGGTGAGGAGACGCACATAGTGGCCTGTCAGTGCTGCTTCAGCCTGAAGCAACATTGGCATGAAGGGCTGAAAGTAGGGTTGCCAGATGGTTTTGACAAAAAATACCGGATACACTTGATCTCAGATGGGATGGATTTTTTAGGGGGGAACCAGCCGGTGGGGAGCGGGGCTGGTGGAGTAGATTGGGGGGGAACGAATGGTAGGGAGCAGGGCTGGTGGGGGATATTGGGGGGAGCGGGGCTGGCTGGAGGAGATTGGGGGCAGGGGGAACCAGCTGGCAGGGAGCGGGGCTGGTCAGGAGAGGTTCAGAGGGAGTGGGGCTAGCCGGGGGAGAGGTGGGGGGAACAGACCGGTGGGGAGCGGGGCTGTTCGGGAGGGAGTCGGGGGGAGTGGGGCTAGCCGGGGGAGATGTGGGGGAAACAGACCAGTGGGGCGTGGGGCTGTTCTGGAGGGAGTCGAGGGGAGTGGGGCTAGCTGGGGGAGATCAGGGGGGGCAGGCCAGTGGGGAACGGGGCTGTTCGGGAGGGAGTGGGGGGGAGCGGGGTTGGCTGGGAGAGATTAGGGGGGAAAGGCCGGCGGGGAGCGGGGCTGGTTGGGAGGGGGTCGGAGGGAGTGGGGCTAGCCGGGGGAGAGGTGCGGGGGCAGGCCAGTGGGGAGCGGGGCTGGTTGGGGGAGATGGGGGGGGATGGGGGGGGAGGGGGTCGGAGGGAGTGGGGCTAGCCGGGGGAGAGGTACGGGGGCAGGCCAGTGGGGAGCGGGGCTGGTTGGGGGAGATGGGGGGGGAAAGGCTGGCGGGGAGCGGGGCTGGTTGGGAGGGGGTCGGGGGAGTGGGGCTAGCCGGGGGAGAGGTACGGGGGCAGGCCAGTGGGGAGCGGGGCTGGTTGGGGGAGATGGGGGGGGAAAGGCTGGCGGGGAGCGGGGCTGGTCGGGAAGGGGTCGGGGGGAGCGGGTCTGGCCGGGGGAGATTGGAGGGGGGGAACTGGCCGGCAGCAAGCAGGGTTGCTTGGGCACCCGCAGATCCTCGGGCACTGCCCGTCATGCGCACAGTCCCAGGGGAATGCACAGGCGAGTCCAACCCCGGGGATCCCATCCTGCCCCGCCCCTTTCCTCTCTACTGCGTAGTTGCGTCCTGCCTGGCTGGTAGACACGCTCACGCAGTATGACTCACGCAGCATGAGCGCGTCTACGCAACTACGGACCGATACTCGTGAGAATAATAAAACTCACTTAATTAGAAAATACGGGACATTTCTACGTCTGGTGTTTTCTCAGTTTGTGTCCCTGGCCAGAAAGCTCAAATGCCGAACTATGCGGTCCAGAACCGGACACCTGGCAACCCCAGCGGAAAGGCCCAGTGAATTCCAGCAGAGGCAGTGCAAGGCAACGGGTTTAAACGCCCCCCACACCTCATGTCTGGCCTTAGAAGTATCAGCCGGGAAGGCAGCAGCCCAGACAGCCGTCCATTAGCAGCGTAGCCGCAGCAGATGTAAAGCCACCAGCTCCACTCCCCCGGCTCCCCGTGAGCCAGATGCAGTGGCTATAAAAAGAGCAGCGAGGAATTTGGCAGGTCTCCTGGCTTCAGTTTAGAACAAACAGTGACATTCTCCAGCGAGGACCTTGTTTGCTCAAGGGCCGTGGGGGAAGGGGCAGATTGTTTGTTGCTTCTTGTGAACTGAGGAAGGCCTCCGGAGCGGGGGAAAGCCGCCCGCTGTCGCAGCACGTCCCGGGACGAGCTGAGCACGGCCCAAGTCCCGGGCACGGGGCCAGCCCTCTCCCCCACACGGCTCCCTCGCGTCACCTCAGCACGGCCGCACCTCCGGCTGGCCCTGCCGCCTTCCCACAAATAGCTCGGCTGAGGCGCGTTCACCTGGGACGGCGCCTGGGGTTTGGGTTTCGCCCCCTCACCTCGCTCCTCCCCCGACTCATGCCCTCTGCCAGTCCAGCCCCTGGTCCTTATAAACCATCCCCCCCAAGGGACCCCTTGTGGCTGGGGTTGACCTGACAGCACCCTGCCTCAGTTCCCTCCGCAAAGGCTTATGGGTGGAACTTTTCCAGACCTGGAAAATTACAGGCACGTGCTGCCATCCACAGAGCCAGAGTGTGGCACCTAGCCCTGGTCTACACGGGGGCTTTATTTCAAAATAATCCCCCTTCGGTCGAATTCAGAAGCAGAGCGTCCTTATTCCCAAGCCCGTTATTTCGAAATCTGGACGCCTGCTTTCCTCGGGGCCTCGTGTGAATTTCAGAATGGGTATTTTGGAATAGCAGTCGCGTGGCCGCGCCGGTGCCGCTCTTTCGAAATAACTGCCCCCCAGAGTCAGTCGAACTGGTGAGTCCCCCGTGCTTCCTGGGACTGTAAGTCGAGGGGCGCGTCCGCGAGAACGGAGCCAGCCTCGGGCTCATTTCAAGCCTTCCCCGTAGTGGGGACGTGCTAGTTCGAGTCTGTTATTTCGGGAGCGATTCAATCGATTTCAGTTATTTCGAAAGCGTCTCCTAGTGTAGACGGGCCCCTAGGCTGACTGTACTGTGAAAGGGGAGAGAGAGCCACCTTCGAACATAATCCCTCAAGCCAGCGCAGGAGGTGGGGAGGGGTCTGAGCTAGTCAGGGGGAAAATCCCACTCCCCGGGTACGCCCCATTCCCCACCCCCTCTCGGAGTTTGGCACCTAAGTCCCGAACGCAGGGAGGCACCAAGCTCTGCTTGTGATCCACCAACCAGGGGGAAGACGGGTGTTTGGGGCCCGATCCAGTAGGCATGCCCAAAGGGCACCCCCATGGTTGGCTCCTTCAGGAGACTTCCAACAGAGTAGGTGGGGGCTGGAGAACCACTTCTCTTTTAACCTGTCACCCCATGCTTAAGGCAGGATATTTTCCACCTCTCCCGGCCAAGTCTTGGCGTTACCTGAGGAGAAGTCACGTTTTGGTGAGATGAGTCCTGACTGCCATGGCCTAGAGTCCTTCGGGCCCCCTCTCTGGCCCAATTAGTATTTAATTATTCCGTTACTTAAGCGGTTTCAATAGGAGAGACCAAGGCAGCCTCTGTGGGAATGTATCCCAGGGATTAGCACACTTACTTCTGAGGTGATAGGTCCCAGTTCAAATCCCGTCTCCTGCTGAGGTGGAGAGGGGATGGGAGGCTCTCCCAAATGCTGGAGAAAGGTTTCGAAGAGAGCTCTCCCTCGTGCCTGGCTGGTTTGCGTTGAACCCGCCTGAGGGGCCTAATCCGTGGTGGACTCGGAGCATGCCTACCGGATCGGGCCGCGTTGGCGGCTGAAGGCCCATCTTTCCTGACGCAGAGGCGGGAGAGAGGCGCCTAGCGACAGCCAGCAGTGACATGCCCAGAGGCAGATACCTCAGCTCCTGGGGCGCTTTCCCTTCAAACCCTTAGGTGCCGAGTGACATGAGGTGCCAACAGCATGCTGCAGAAGTTTTGTGGTGCCTCAAACCAGGCCTAAGAAATTCAGGTGCCTAAGGGATATACCTTTGTGTGTCTCAGCCTAGGCACCTGATACCTGAATCATAGAATCATACCATGGAGCTGGAAGAGACCTCAGAAGGTCATCAAGTCCAGCCCCCTGCCCAAGGCAGGACCAACCCCAACTAAATCAACCCAGCCAGGGCTTTGTCAAGCCGAGATTTCAAAACCTCTATGGATGGAGATTCCACCCCCTCCCTAGGGAACCCATCCAGAACTTCACCTTCCTCCTAGGGAAATAGTTTTTCCTAATATCCAACCTAGAACTCCCCTACTGTAACTTGAGACTATTGCTCCTCATTCTGCCATCTGTCACTACTGAGAACAGCCTCTCTCCAGCCTCTTTGGAACCTCCCTTCATGTAGTTGAAAGCTGCTCTCAAATCCCCCCTCACTCTTCTCTTCTGCAGACTAAACAAACCCAAATCCACAGGGAAAGCTTGGAATTACATGCACAAATTCAATTAACACGCTAATGGACTCAATCGAGATACAGGCTGGTGGGGACACTACCACTGAAGGTGCTAACAGTTTTCTGAGCGGTATCCTTCCTGTCTCAGTAATCTATCTATTGACTTTGATCTTGATCTGCTTAAGTTTAAGTACCCATTCTCCAGATACTTAATGCTGCCCTGTTCCTTTCCCCCATCCGCCTTCCTCTTTCCTTTCTTTTCCCGTCTCCTATTTATTTCCAGGTTTCATATCCCCTACTCATAACTCCGGTCATCTGAAGAAGTGGGCTATGCCCACGAAAGCTCATGATCCCATCGACATGATTTGTTAGTCTATAAAGTGCTACCAGACCATTTGTTGTTTTTTCCAAATCCTTCAATCTCTCCTCGTAGGTCATGTGCTCCAACCCCCTAATCATTTTGGTCGTCCTCCGCTGGACCCTCTCCAATGTGTCCACATCCTTTCTATAGAACTGGACACAATACTCCAGGGCTACGTCTACATTGGCATGATTTTGCACAGGAACTCTTTTGTGGAAGAGTTCTTGTGCAAAAACTCTTCCAGAAGAGAGCGTCTACACTGGTATGTGCCTTTGCACAAGAGATGTGCTTTTGCACAAGAGCATCCATGCCAGTGTAGACGCTCTCTTGTGCAAGAAAGCTCTGATGGCCATTTTAACCATAGGACTTTCTTGCGCAAGAAATTCATGTTGCCTGTCTACACTGGCCTCTTCTGGAAGAGCTCTTGCACAAGAGGGCTTATCCCTGAGCGGGAGCGTCAGAGTTCTTGCGCAAGAAGCCCTGATTTTATACATTAGAACGTCAGTTTACTTGCGCAAGAAGCACTGATTTTATACATTAGAACGTCAGTTTACTTGCGCAAGAACACGCGGCCAGTGTAGACAGGCAGCAAGTTTTTGCGCAAGAGCAGCCGCTTTTGCGCCAGATCGCGCCAGTGTCGACACAGCCCAGATGTGGGCTCACCAGAGCTGAATAAAGGGGATTAATCACTTCTCTAGATCTGCTGGCAAAGCTCCTCCTAATGCACCTTAATAGGCCATTCGCCTTCTTGGCTACAAGGGCGCCCTGTTGACTCCTATCCAGCTTCTCATCCACTGTCATCCCCAGGTCCTTTACCAGCATCTGGTCTCGTCACTTAAACTTCAAAATGGACGCCGACGTGTCTCCCTGCCTTTTCGGAGCTGCCCCTCCCCGGCCGGTCTCCTCAGAGTCTGTCCCTGCACTTTACGGCTGCAGGGCCTCCTGGTGTTTCCACTCACAGCCGCCAAGTGACTCTCCCAGTCCTTTCCAGCAGTGAAGTGTCTTCTGTGGGGTCCTCCTGACCACAGCAGTTGCAGCCACCACTTCCTTTCTCTCTGTCTCCCGGCCCCTTCTGGCCCTGTAGAGACACCCGCTGTCTCCTCGCAGGCCCCGTTAGGGCTGGACTCAGCCCCTCTTCTCCTCGGCGGGTGCCCACTGCTCTCACAGAGCGCTGCTTCGTGGTCGTCCACACCAGGGGCCTCACCCGGCTCTGCCAGTGGTCCCCGGGCCGCCTTTGCAGTGTGCGCCCTGCTCCCAGTTTTATCGTGAGGCTCCTGCTGTGGGGAGTTCTCCTCACATGCCGACTCTGCGTGTCAGGGAGGCCGGGGAGAATCCCATGGGTGTGGGTGCGTGGCTGCTGAATCCGAGGCTGCCGCCTGCTGTGGCGAGTGTGTCTGGTGGGTGCTGGGGCTCGTGGCTGCAGGGGGAGCAGGTGAGCAGCGGAGGGAGGGGCGCTAAGGCAACTCCCTGCCTCTCCTGGCAAAGCAGACTGTGCTGCAGCCCAGAAGCAGCCGGCAGCAGGCCCGGCTCCTAGGTGTGGGGCAGGGGGGAGCACACAGGGCTCCGTTCACTGCCCCTGCCCCAAACACTAGCTCTGCGCTCCCATAAACCGCTGCTTCTTGGCACAGCATGGTCTGCAGGGCCCAGAGAGGCAGGAAGCTGCCTTAGCCCCTCCCCTGTCTGGGAGCCACTCAAAGTAAGCCCCTACTGCCCCAGCCCTGCCCCACTAAAGCAAGAGCCCCCTCTACATCCCAAAGCTCCCATCCTCCACCCCACCCCAGAGCCTCCACTCCAATCAAATTATGTCGGGTCACGGAATCAACAATTTTCTTCAACTGGGTGATGAGAAAAAAAAGTTGGACAGCCGCTGGCTTAGGAGATGAAAGTTTGGGTGTTGGACGAGCTTTGCAATCTGCCCTTGAACTCAGCATCCCTTTGTGGGCAGAGGAAATCTGAGCAGTGGAAGCAGCCAGAGATCTGCATTGAAGACTGATTGAGGCGTCCAGCGTCCCCTCTGCACCTGTGGCTCCTTCGCGGCCTTGTGAGTTGCTTGCTTTGAGTTCTCTAGTCGGGGAACTGTTTGGAAGACCCCCTACCCTTCCCTGAACTCCGTTCTCAAGCCAGGAGGTAAGCCTGTGGGGACTTTATTACCTGCCAAGAAGGCATCTGCAAGTGATGTTTTGTTTTCCCTTAGAGGGGCTGAGTTTTAACCAGTCACGTGGGACCTCACCAGAATCTCAGCTCTACACTCAGATCCCAGATTACAGCATGAAACTACAAACTGGCTCCGTGGAGCCATAGGTTTTCAGGCCAGAAAACCTGTGATCACACAGGCTCTCTCCCTGTATCAAACCCACCATAAACATTCACCCCGGGATGCTTTCAGGGGAGGGAATTAAGCTCTAAAATGCAGGAATGCAGAATGCAACTGTCCTGGCATCGGAGCATTTGGAATGCAGCTTAAACCACCACATTAGGACAAGAAGCAATGGGCTTAAACTGCAGCAAGGGAGGTTTCAGTTGGACTTTAGGGAAAACTTCCTTCCTGTCAGGGTGGCGAAACACTGGAATAAATTGCCCAAGGAGGTTGTGGAGTCTCCATCACTGGAGATTTTGAAGAGCAGGTTATACAGGCATCTATCAGGGATGATCTAAATGGTGCTTGGTCCTGCTGTGAGGGCAGGAGACTGGACTCAATGACCTCTCAAGGTCCCTTCCAGTTCTAGTGTTCTGTGATTCTAAGATTATGGAATCTTTAGAATCAAGATTATATCTTGCCCATCATAGAAATGAGACATTCAGACCCTGATCTGCAGTTCAGACTTTTGGTTTCAGTGATGGCTGCTCTCTAACACACACACACACACACACACACACATACACCTGCACCGAACAAGAAACACATACACACACCCTGCACCGAACAAGAAACATGTGAGAAAAGAATGATTTAATGAGAAAAGCTAGTGTCAGTAGGCAGGTGTATTACAACATTCTCCAATCTGACCTGGGGGGAAAGATCTTTCACTTACTCCGTGGTTCATGCTGTTAGGCTAGAAGAGGACTTTATGGACCAGGTGGACTTTGTGACACCTATTAAGTGGCACAAACACAAGGTCAAAGGCACACCCATCATGCCAAAAAAGGTGCTTTCTTCCAGGTGAGCCTAAATCTTGCACCTTCGGTAGCCCAGACGCTAGTGCGATGGGTTGCATTTGTTGGTGTATGGATGGGTGTCATGCCTTTCCTTTGCTTGCATTTCCTCAAGGTCTTAGACACCCTGAGCATATGTCCTGAACTCCAGGGAACTTTGCATTCATCGCTGTTCATTCCACCAACCCCATCCCTCTTCTGAGCTAACTCTGAAGCCTAAAATTCCTCCAAACGCAACACATGCAAAGAGACAGAGCCCGTAGTGATAGTGGCGGAAAAATCTCTGCTACATTTCAGCTCTTTCTGTTCATTTTGTTATGGAATAAGTGAAATATCTTTCCCCGCAGCCTCTCCATTCCAAGTCATTTTATCGCTGGTATCTGAGAGCAATGAAAATGCTTAAAATTCACACCCCAGTTCCTTCGGATTGCCGCATTTCTGTAAAGGCCACCCATTCTCCCATGGGGGGAAAATGCATTTATCCGTATAACCTCAAGGCTGGGACATTTTGTAGCTTTGTAACAGGGATCTGGACTGGAAAATGAAGAGACATTCCATGACATTGAAATCCAAAGCCAGCATCGGGGAGGTGTCGGAATCTGTCTTGTCCTACAAACAAAATTATTTTTAAGCATTAGGGAGAAACAAATCAGCAAACAGCAAAGCCCCAGCCAGCTGCAAACTCTCTTGGATTTGCACTCAAGTTATTAATAAGGAAATATGAAACGGATTTCCTCTCTAGTGTTATTTTTTATATGGCAGGAATGGCCGGAGATTGGGATCTTACTGTGATCATTGCTGTACAAAGTGAAAGATTTTCTCCTGAGGAGCTTAGAGTCCTAAAATTAAAAAAAGAAAAAACACAGAAAAGAGTATAGAAGCACAAAGGAGCGAAGTGATTTTCCCAAGGTCGTGCGGCAGCCCAGTGGCAGAGACAGGAACAGACTCTAATTTTGGGGCGTTACAGCTTCATATTGTATCCTCTAGACCAATCTCACCCTATTATGTTTCTTATATTGCACCCTTGGAGATCTTGGAGTCATTACAGAAGAACATAAGAACGGCCATACTGGGTCAGACCAAAGGTCCATCTAGCCCAGTATCCTGTCTGCCGACAGTGGCCAGCACCAGATGTCCCAGAGGGAGGGAACATAACCAGGGAATCCTCACGTGATCGCTCCCCTGTCGTCCATTTCCAGACAAACAGAGGCTAGAGACGCCATTCCTACCCATCCTGGCTATTAGCCATTGATGGATCTAACCTCCATGAATCTATCTAGCTCTTTTTTGAACTTTGTTCAAGTCCCTAGACCTCTATCATATGCCCCTTAGTCTCCTCTTTTCTAAGCCGAAAAGTGACAGTCTTTTTAATCTCTTTTCATATAGCTCTGGTTTCCAAACCCCTAATCAATTTTGTTGCCTTTTTCTGAACCTTTTCCAAAGCCAAAGTGTCTTTTTTGAAATGAGACGACCACATCTGCACTCAGTACTGGAGATATGGGCATACCATGGATTTTTATAGAGGCAATAAAATATTCCCTTTCTTATTTTTCTATCCCTTTTTAAATGATTCCTAACATTCTGTTTGATTTTATGAGTACTGCTGCACATTGAATGGACTCTCCACAATGTAAGAACAATATTAGAACTAGTGGTCACGCAATGAAATTAATAGCCAGCAGGTTTAACACAAACAAAAGGAAGATTTTATTCACTCAGCACACAGGCAACTTGTGGAACTCCTTGCCAGAGGATGTTGTGAAGACTAGGGACTTTAATAGGCTTCAAAAAAGAGCTAAGTAGATTCATGGAGGTTAGGTCCATCAATGGCTATTTGTCAGGCTGGGTAGGAATGGTCAGAAGCTGGGAATGGATGACAGGAGAGGGATCACTTGATAATTCCCTGTTCTGTTCACTCCCTCTGCGGCATCAGACATTGGCCATTATCAGCAGACAGGAGACTGGGCTAGATGGACCTTTGGTCTGACCCAACATGGCTGTTCTTCTGTTCATATGTTCTTACTCATCACTCTTATCCAACCACAGGATAAGGGATCAGGATTCAGGATTCCTGTGCCTTGTACCGTTTCTGAGTTATTAGCATCAGATGTGAAAAGAGCAGCAAATCTGGAAACGCTTCCCTACATCCCTGCTGAATGAGAAGCAACCCGAGCAGGCTGAGAGCCAGAAAAGCACTTGGCCCAGAGTGCTAAAGAAATAACCCAAGGACTCACTGGCAGAGGATGTAACAAATTATATTATCAAGAGTTTGCAGCAGCTGGCTGGAGAGCAAGTGGAGGGGGCTGAGAATAAAGATACAAACAGGCAAACTAGTTATGAAAACCAATTACCCCAAACAAGAAGAACACAAGAGGGGCTTAAATGGCTATATTTGGATTCTGATTTGATTAGGCCCATTAAACAGAGCCACAGTCCCAATTCAGACTCAGATCCAAATGTCCAAAGTTCATATCCAGGGTTAGGAGTTGGCTTGTTATAAATGTGGGCTCCGGATCTGGATTTTCCAATAGCAGGGATGGCAGAGGGGACATTCCATTTGGGATTATCTCTAAATAATGATCATGACGGATTCTGTTATCTTTGGACACCGTCCATTCTGAATGTGGGTGGGAGGGCGGAGTTAGAACACACTCTCCATTAACTAAAACAGGGCATGCTTAGAGATGAGAAAGGCCTCAAAGAAAGATAAAACAGCTGCTGTTTAATGTCAACTCACATTTTGGGGGCAAATGATATTTTGGGACAAAAGTCCTGGAGACCCGGACTTGACTCCTACTCAGATTAACTCACTCCCAGGGCTTCAACCTCTCTTCTGCCGGTCTATCCCTGTGTCAGATTTCACAAGCTAAGCGACGCAGGGCCTTGTCAGTGTCTCAGTGGGAAAATAAACTGCAGCAGAAGAGAAAGACATTGGTCCAGGAGAAGCCACTCCCTTTTCTGGTCTATCGGATCTTTTGCAAAACAAATGGGGTGGTTGGTTCGTAGATCAAACATTTCACATGGGCCGTACGGATGTAAATACGGAGATAAGACACTGAGAAATGCTTATTTTCCAAGAAAATAAGATCATAAGAATGGTCATACTGGGTCATACCAAAGGTCCATCTACCCCAGTATCCTGCCTGCTAATACCAGATTCCCTGAGGGAGGGAATACAACTGGTAATCATCACGTAATCCCTCTCTTGTCACCCATTTTCAGAGAAACAGAGGCTAGGGACACCATTCCTACCCATCCTGGCTAATAGCCATTGATGGACCTAATCTCCATCTATCTACCTAGCTCTTTTTTGAACCCTGTTAAAGTCCTAGTCTTCATGACATCCTCTGGCAAGGAGTTCCACAGGTTGCCTGTGTACTGAGTGAAGAAAAACTTCCTTTTGTTTGTTTTAAACCTGCTGCCTATTCATTTCATTTGGTGACCCGAGTTCTTATATTGTGGGAGTAAGTAAATAACTTTTCCTTATTCACTTTTTCCACATCAGGAAGGGAAAAGAAAACCAGGGACAGTAAATACTGGAGAAAAAAAATCCAGACAGTTCACAATGGAGAGATGTGGGCTTGTGGTATTTCAGCTCTGATGTGGTTTGGAGAGCACACTACTGAATGGGAGGCCAAAGGCATCCCCTGGAATAACTGAGATCTTCATATGGAAAACCAGGACAGCTGCCCATAAAGTTGGATAATCGATGTTGCTAATGCCCATAGTGACCCAAGGATCTGGATTTAGCGCCAGAAGATTGAATTACTACTTTCCATCGAGACTTCATTGTTTATCTGGGATTTCCTTCTATTCAGGCCAGTTTTTTATTGTCTTCCATGCAGGGAAAGACTATGGCAGCGTAACATGAATATTTCAAAAGTGACGAGCGATTTCAGGGTCCTCGGTTTTCAGATATGCATGCAACCTGAGACATCTTTCAGTGGCCTGATTTTCAGAAAGTGAGGCGCATCCACCCTCAAAATCAAGGCCCCATTAGGCCTTCAGACTACCAAAAATGTAAGCACAGGGTCATTGTAGTGTGTTTCCAGTGCAGAGTTGGAATTCTGTAACGCTGAAATGCTGGCTGTTCCCTCTGGGTGGCACTGTTGCCTGAAATGCTGGCTGTTCCCTCTGGGCGGTGCTGTTGTTGATATGCTGGCTGTTCCCTCTGGGTGGCGCTGTTGCTAAAATGCTGGCTGTTCCCTCTGGGTGGCGCTGTTGCTAAAATGCTGGCTGTTCCCTCTGGGTGGCACTGTTGCCTGAAATGCTGGCTGTTCCCTCTGGGCGGCGCTGTTGTTGATATGCTGGCTGTTCCCTCTGGGCGGCGCTGTTGCTGAAATGCTGGCTGTTCCCTCTGGGTGGCGCTGTTGCTAAAATGCTGGCTGTTCCCTCTGGGGGGCGCTGTTGCTGAAATGCTGGCTGTTCCCTCTGGGTAGCGCTGTTGCTGAAATGCTGGCTGTTCCCTCTGGGCGGCGCTGTTGCTGAAATGCTGGCTGTTCCCTCTGGGTAGCGCTGTTGCTGAAATTCTGGCTGTTCCCTCTGGGCGGCGCTGTTGCTGAAATGCTGGCTGTTCCCTCTGGGGGGCGCTGTTGCTAAAATGCTGGCTGTTCCCTCTGGGCGGCGCTGTTGCTGAAATGCTGGCTGTTCCCTCTGGGCGGTGCTGTTGTTGATATGCTGGCTGTTCCCTCTGGGTGGCGCTGTTGCTGAAATGCTGGCTGTTCCCTCTGGGTGGCGCTGTTGCTGAAATGCTGGCTGTTCCCTCTGGGTGGCCCGTGCTGCATGGGGACTGCAGGGCCCAAACGGCCGCTTGCGGTGGCCCAGTTGAGCGGCGCAGAAGTCAGCCGAGCGCCACAGCGGGAGGCGAAGGGGGACGGGGCGGTGACGTGCGGCATGACAGCGGCTCCAGGCCCTGCCCCCTGGCCGTGAACGTCACCGCCCCACCCCCCTTCACCTCCCGCTGTGGCGCTCGGCTGACTTCTGCACCGCTCAGCCAGGCCACCGCGTGGGAGCAAGTGGCGCAAGCGACCGTTTGGGCTCCACACCCCCCATGCAGCACGGGGAGTGCGGCGCCCAAACGGCCATTTGGGCTCCACAGTCCCGCGAGTGAGAGGCAGGAGGGGGAGGAGAAGAGAAAGAGAGAGACAGGGAGAGAGGCAGGAGGCGGAGGAGAGCTGAGACAGAGAGGGGGAGACAGTAGGCGGAGGAGAGAGAGAGAGACCGGAGGCTCGGGAGAGAAGACCAACGTGGAGGAGAGACCTGAAAATCCCGTCTTATGACGGGCTAATTGGCTAGTTTCAAAATAATTCCCTATTGTAGACGTGGCCTATTAGGGCAGCTAGGAAGAGACGAGCCAAAACTAAGGGCGAGTTTCATTTCACACTCCCGAAATTGGTGGGGTGGTTCTGACTTAGACTACTCAGCACCAGTGCAATGGGAAACCAGCTGCTTGTGCCACAAATCATACATATAGTAGCCCAATGTCTGTGACTCTGTAATGCTGAAATGCTGGCTTTTCCCTCTGGGCGGCGCTGTTGCCTGAGTCACGTCCTCCACCTCCCGCCATGGCGCTTGGCTGACTTCTGCGCCGCTTTGCTGGGCCGCTACACGGGAGCAAGTGGCACAAGCGACCGTTTGGGCTCTGTGGTCCCCCAAGTGAGAGGCAGGAGGGGGAGGAGAAGAGAAAGAGAGAGACAGAGAGAGAGGCAGGAGGTGGTGGAGAACTGAGAGAGAGAGGGGTGAGGCAGTAGGAAGAGGAGAGAGAGAGAGACGTGGAGGAGAGACCTGAAAATCCTGTCTTATGTCTATTGGCTAGTTATTTATACAAGAGCTAAAATTCTAACCCGGAAAGATTTTGTCTCTGAAATACTGCCACTCCCCAAAGCGCTGCTCTCCGGAACAGAAATGGAAGAGCCCTTTGGGAAATAGAAACGTGGACAAAACCGGGAAGAAAACATAGCTTCAGAGCTCATAGTGACCTTTCACAGTGGTATGTGCTAGGGATGTAAGTGACTAGTCAACTTGACTAGCGACTCCGCCCCGCCTCCCTCTCCCCCTGCCCGATGCCTCTATCAGAGAGAGGCAGCAAGGGAGGAGCAGGAGCTGGTGCTGGGAGAGTTGGCTTAAAAGCTGGTTCCTCCCAGCACTGGGGCGGGAGCGGAGAACGGCGCTTCCGCCTTTGAAATGTAGCAAGAGAGGGGCAATTTGATCAACGATTCGACTAGTCGATCAGGGCACCCCCGCCTTTGAAATGCAGCAAGAGCTCTGTGGGATCTTGCTAGATTTCAAAGGGGCAGCATCGTGGGAAACACGGGGACTGCAGGGGACTCAAGCCACCCCACACTGGCCCCATTCTCCCTGCTTTCGAAAGGTACAAGAGGCCCCAGAGGGGTCTCTTGTACATTTCAAAAGCAAAGCACATGTAGGGAGCGGGGAGCCAGTGGGAGGTGGCTTGAGTCCCTGCAGTCCCCATGCTCCCCGTGACGCTCCTGCCTTTGAAATGTATCAAGAGCCAGCAGGGCACTTGCTACATTCCAAAGGCGGAGGCGCCCTTGTCGACTAATCGATCAGTCAATGCAAATTCCATCGACTATTCGATTAGTCGATTCATCTAAATTCAACATCCTTAGTATGTGCCTTGTGGTCTCCTGAAAATGATCGGAAGGGGATAAATATCCCCATTATCTGCAATGACCGTTGGTACCCCCTTGCAGTGGAGGGGTGGCTGGTCGGTGATTCTCCTCCGCATCCAGAATGTCTTCAACAATGGCGTTGGGACCAAGGTCTTTGGAGAAAGAGGCTTGGTTCCTGCTACGTGTGACCCCCATCCCCAAGAGGAGGAAGAGGAGGCTGAAAAACCAACCAGGAAAACAGAAAAGGAGGAGGAGGAGGAGGAAGGAAGAGGCTCACCTCGCATTCAGTTGGTCATGATGTGCTTCACAAATGCTAGAAAGTGGAAAAAGAGAAGATCATTTAGCAGGTGTGTCCTTCCCGTCAGGAACCTGATGCTGCATCCGTGCAAGACTGGGGCTATTTAATCCCATCCCCTCTCGTCGTTTTCATAATTCATGCAACTGAGCTGTTTAAGAAAGCTGCCAGGGCTGCACCCCAACCCTCTCCCCTGGTCCCCAACCCTCTCCCCTGCTCCACTCCAGGGCTCCCTACTTTCAGTAGGTCCCTTATCCTGTGTTGGTTGGCTGGTTGCTCCCAGAAGGACAGGGGGGCAAGACTTGAGTTGCCCAGGGGGTGCCAGGCTCAGGCTAAAGCCCACCCCCTGTGCTCCCCAGGCAAATGCCCTCTCCCCTAAGGCGCTCCAGAACCTACCCCACCGCCCTACCTTCAGAGGGTCCCTTTATCCTGCTTTTCTAATGCCAGAGCCAGGTCCAGCCTCTGCTGTAGCCTGTGTTGGCTGTTCCATCCCGTTCCCCAGGCTTTACAGAGCCTTGAGACAATATCTGCAGTACATTCTAATGGATTGTCTAGCATAGGGGTGCTGGACTTCGTGGGGGGGGGTCACAGCGCCAGGCCGGCTGCCATTTCGTTTTCCTGGGTTGGCGTCCGACATGTGCGCAGCAGGGGCGGGGGGAGTGGCAGGGAGTGAACCGGCACTTGAAATGAAAGGGCCTGCAACAAAAAGTTCTGGCTGTTCAACCGAAATTTTCCTCGCCCTGGGGGTGGCACATTAAAAAAGGTTGAGCCCCACTGGTCTAGCACAGCAGATAAGGGTGCGTCTACACAGCGGCGTTACTTCAGAATAACGGACGTTCCTCCAAAATAACTTTGCACACGTCTACACAGCAAGCCCGTTATTTTGAAATAATTTCGAAATAACCGGCGGCTTCTTCCGGATTCTGCAAAGCTCATTCCAAGAGGAATAACGCCTCTTCTGAAAGAGCTATTTCGGAATAGCAGTAGTGTGGACGCTTCGGACATGCGCACAACATGTTGTGCGCATGTCCGATGATCGATTGCCCAAGAAGATGCTCTATGGTGAATTACAACACAGCAAGCGATCTCTTGGAGGTCAAAAGAAGAGATTCAAAGACACCCTTAAGGCCTCCC
The DNA here is from genome assembly GCF_052426305.1 of Pelodiscus sinensis. Lineage (NCBI taxonomy): Eukaryota > Metazoa > Chordata > Testudines > Trionychidae > Pelodiscus > Pelodiscus sinensis. The sequence continues at coordinate 257,319,212 of NC_143053.1, forward strand.
CCTTAAGAACTGTGACATAGATCCTGGAAATTGGGAGAGTATTGCTGGAGATCGTTCCGCCTGGCGCAGACGAATACATGATGGTGCAATAGCCCACGAACAAAAGAGACTGCGTTATGCTGCAGAGAAACGTCTTCTTCGCAAGTCCAGGGCTGGTATCTTCTCTTCCTGCAGTCGGCAGTCCAATCTTTCATGTCCCCACTGTAACCGTCAATTTCGGGCTCGGATTGGACTAATCAGCCATCTCTGAACCCACCCCCAACTAAACTGATGACACTGGGTGGTCCTCATCGACCTCGATGGACGAAGAGCAGTGTGGACGCTCCAGTGATGCTATTTCAAAATAGCTCCTCCTTCAGGCCATTCAAAGTAATTACTCCCCAGTGCTTCCTGGGGTTCTAAATCAAGGTAGCATGTCCACATTAGGGGAGCCTGCCTTGGACTCATTTCCTGGCTTCCCTGTAGTGTGGATACGCTATGTCAAAATAAGCTATTTTGGAGTATTTCTTCCGGAGTAGCTTATTTCAAAATAAACCCACAGTATAGATGTAGCCTAAGTGGCAAAGAAAGCTCATGGTGGACAATGGTTTGAATGGAAACTCCGAGGAAGATCAGATCCAAATCAGAGCTTAGTGGCTCAGACCCATCATTGAGCCAAACTTTCATTGGTTTATTGAAATCAAATCTCCAAATCCTGTCCTTCCCTAACCACCTCGTACCTTCATAGTTGATGCAACCATTGGCATCTTCCTGGCCGGACATTAGCTTATCAACTTCCTCTTCAGTCAACCTCTCACCTGAAGAAAAAAAACAAATACCCGCTCAATATTTCAGAGTATCCAAACCATCACCTGGGGAATGGTCACTATTCAAAAAAACTGCCTATGTGAAAACAGCACCTTCTTACTCGTGTTAGCTGCTATCTGTTCGGCTTCAAGTCAGAGGTGCTGACTTGGCATACAGAAATCAAACTTTTCAATTCTCCCATCCAGGTGCAGAAGAGAACTAGATAATTTCATGGAGGTTAGGTCCATAAAAGGCTATTAGCCAGGGGATAAAATGGTGTCCTTGGCCTCTGTTTTTCAGAGGCTGGAGAGAGATGGTAGGAGACAAATCGCTTGATCATTGTCTTCGGTCCACCCTCTCTGGGGCACCTGGTGCTGGCCACTGTCAGTAGACAGGATACTGGGCTAGAAGGACCTTTGGTCTTACCCAGTACGGCCGTTCTTATGTTCTTATGTTCTATTCTATGCTACCTCCCAGACTGTCTTCATTTCACATGGAAGATCTAAGTAGCAAAAACAACCCAGATTAAATAAGGTGTTGTTAACGCACATTTTTAACATTTAAGAAGATTTCGGGTTCTATGCTGATGGGTAGGGCCAGCTCTAGGTTTTTTGCCGCCCCTACCGGTAATGTTAAAATTTTTGGTACCGGTAATGTTACATACAGTAACATTTTATATACTGGTAATGTTAATTCCCCCCTCCTTTTTTTTGTTGGCTTTTACACTTTTGCACTTTGCAATATTTTTGTTTTGTTTTGTTTTGTTTTGTTTTGTTTTGACTGTTTAAAATTAAAAAAAAAAATGAAAACAGAATATTTGTCGTTAGTGAAATAAAACAATTTCCTACTAGTGTACTCATTTAATTTTAACAAAATCACAATTCCAAACAATTTGGGTTCAACTATACACTGTAATGAAAAACATTAGTGTCTTCCAGTGTGCCCAATTTCTCATAAATTAAAAGAATTTATATGTACTGAATGTTTCTGGTTTTTATACTTGCGTAGCCTTTTAATAATTCAGTAAAATCTAAATTTTTTGCAATGGTACTTTCAATTGATATTAATGCAAGTCCTGACAAATGATTTTGAGACATGGTAGACCTCAAATAATTTTTTAATAATTTCAGTTTTGAGAAACTGCGCTCACCAGAAACCACTGATACTGGTAATGTAAAAAGAATGCAGTGTTTGGAGTGAAAAAAATCATTTCTTGCTATAAATTCTAATGCTTTTAGAGGAGAAGTTTTAGGACTTCTTAGCTCGGATAAAGCTATTAGTTCATCATACAGTTCTACTCCATCAATGTCAGCAGCGTTATCAGTACTGAGTGCTAAATGTAGGTCCTGGTAGTGCTTCATGAAACGGCATCTTTAGATGATTTGGCGGCATCTCTGACAACCAGATTGAGCAAATGCGCATGGCAAGGATGGAAAAAAGCCTGCTGATTGAAATTCAATATTCTTTGCTGTACACCTGCATGTCGTCCTCGCATGTTTGAGCCGTTATCGTACCCTTGGCCGCGCATATTTTCTAAAGGTATTCCATAGTGTTCCAATTTCTGTTGAATTACATCTGTGAGCAATGGTCTCAAGTTGAGGTGGGAGAGGTCCAGGTTGGATATTAGGAAAAAGTATTTCCCTAGGAGGGTGGTGAAGCACTGGAATGGGTTCCCTAGGGAAGTAGTGGAGTCTCCATCCCTAGAGGTGTTTAAGTCTCGGCTTGACAAGGCCCTGGCTGGGTGGATTTAGTTGGGATTGGTCCTGCCTAGAGCAGGGGGCTGGACTTGATGACCTTCTGAGGTCTCTTCCAGTTCTATGGTTCTATGATTCTATGATCTGTGATTCTATGTGAGGACTTGCCCAGTAGTTTCGTTCACTGGTATAAATTCTAGAAAGTGTTCACAAATGTTCACTTCTGCTGTTCCTCAGCCCCAGGCCTGGATGCTCCACCAGCACCTGCAGCTTCTCTAGGGCCTGCAGGGCTTTGTCCACCGTGGTCCGCGTGACCATGCCCAGGGCGCAGGGGCCCCGGCGGGTGCCCGGTCCCCCTGCAGCTGCCATGGCCCTGGCTGGAGGGGAGACTGCGCTTCCTGCACCAGGGCCATCCCCCCCTGAACCCACCCCAGCCCCCCCATGGGCAGGGCTGATACGAAGTAGGTGGCGGAGCCGGGTAGCAGCAGGAGGCAGAGGGCAGCCAGCAGGCTCCAGGTGCGCATGGTGCCAGCGCTGCGCAGCAGGTAGTGGCGTCTCCCACGGCCCTTTAAAATCGGGGAGGCGGGGCCGGGCATTGCCAGAAGCGGCTGCTTACTTGGAAATGCCACCCCTGGAAATGTGCCGCCCCAAGCACATGCTTGATTTGCTGGTACCTAGAGCCGGCCCTGCTGATGGGTGCCACATAAGAACAGAGAGAAAACGAAACATCCTAAGGCCAGGTCCACACCAAAGAGGAAGGCTGAATTAAGATATGCTAATTACATAGCTGGAGTCATCAGACCTTAATTTGAGTTTTCTTGCCACCCCCAAAGGGGAAGACTGACAGGAGCAAGCACTCCTGTCAGTTTCCATTATTCCTTGCTGGAGCAGGAGTGCTGGCGCCAATGGGGGTGCCCTCTGAGTTCAATTTAGTGGGTCTTTCCTAGACCTGTTAAATCAAACTCCGAATGATTGATTGTGTCAATCTTCTCCCTAGCAAAGACATGACGTAAGTTGAATTTGCAAGGTCAAGTGTTAAAAATCTACCATTGGGCTTTCAAACAGAGAAAATGTGATCTAAAAGCCAGTGACTCCATATTATTTTCACATGATCACTTCACTGCATATAACCATACATTAGGAGCAGACTCTTAAAGCCTCTTAAAGGTCTACTTTTTGAAACATGCTTAGGTTCTTCACTTCCACTGAAATTAATTAAATCAATTCAAATCAATGGGACTTTGACACTGATGGGGCCTTTTATGTCAGTTAGGACTCAAGCAAAATTCATAGTAAAGTCACTTCAGTTGAGCTTTCAATTTTAGATTCAGGAAAGATCCAGGATGTAACCCAGGACCTCTGCTCTTTCAAGGTCTTGCTCCAGATACCACTGAAATTGTCACAATGTTTTATTGATTGAAATGGTCTTCTGGGGGCTAAGCATGGAGCTGTCTGGAGAGTTAATAGAGACTCATTTATGGACGAAATTGATTAAAAAATGAGTTATGATGTAATACAATGCTACCAACTCTGGCAATTTTTACTCCTGGACTCTTGTGATTAAGAATCTTAGCTCTCCTTCCCTCCTCCCCCCTAAAAACATGTTTCTATTGATGGAGAAAAACTTGAGAATATGACCCAAGTTAATCTAATTGCTCTGAGGCCAGAAGACAAATAAAAAGAACCTTGCGTATTTTAACAAATCTCATGTTTTTAAAATTGATCTCATGATTTCTGAATGCCTCAGGATATCCACACTGTGATTCATATTTTTATGGTAGTGCCTAGTGACTGGCTAAGAATGTGGCCCCATTGTGCAAGGTGCTGTACATAGAATAAGAGACAGTTTTGACTCCAAGCATATTCCAGTGTAAATTTGGAAAATGGATTCAGGGTGAAGGACAAGGAGTATAACACACAAGCAGGTGATAATACGTGATGGTCGGCAAATGGCATGTTAGTGACATGGTTTTTCTCTGGAATTCAGCTCTATGAGGAGGGGTGTAGAGAAGGGAAAGATGAGGGGAAGGAGAGGAGTTAAAGAAGGCGGGAAGGACGGAAGAGAGAGAGAACAAAGGGGGGGAATGCTGGAACAAGGCTGAAATGAAGATATTGAGAGGGTGGGGTTGGAGTCAACAGCCAATCAGCACAGGGAAGAGACTGTCCAGAGTTAAACCTATAGGGAGCACGAGGATGATATCATTAGTGTCTGACCAATCTCTGCTACCATTTCCTCAGGCGCTGCTGCTCTGTCTGACATTGTCTGCACAGCAGGGGGCTGGTGCATGGGTCATGTTTCCCCGATGAGCGGATGGGAGTTCTCCCCAGCTCGTTCGGTGGGTGGTCCCGGCTGGGCCCCATCTCCACCTGCCTTCCCCCTACGGTCTCTCCGAACAGTCTCTCCTGCCCCTTGGATTGGATTGAGCTTTCCTGCTCATGTGTCCACCATCTGAGCTGAGCATTTATCCCCTTCCCTAGTGCCCGATCACACGGCTCTGCCCGTACCATGTCCCACTCCCTGGCCCCTCCTCCCATTCCCGCCTTGTCTGCTTGTCTCTCCCTCTGCTTTCCTGCACCTTCCCATTCGAAACTGAAGACTGGCACCGTCTCAGCTTTGAAATCGGAATCCTTCCTGATGGCCGAGTCTCAACTGCGCTGGATTAATCTGGATTTCAACACCGGTGTAAATAAGAGCAGAGTCAGACCTATGAATTAGGGTACGTCTAGACTACCGGGTTTTGTCGACAGAAGTTTTGTTGACAGTATCTGTCGACAAAACTTCTGTCGACAAAGAACGTCTAGACACATTGAGTTCTGTCCACAAAGCAAGCTGCTTTGTCGACAGAACCCTGGTCTAGACGCAACCCTACAGGCAATAATACCTTCTGTCAACAGAACTCTGTCGACAGAAGGCGTTATGCCTCGTAAAATGAGGTATACCAGCGTTGACAAAACTGCTGAGTTCTGTCGACGTTATGTCGACAGAACTCAGCGGTAGTGTAGACGCTGGTATAGTTTTGTTGACAAAAGTCCACTTTTGTCGACAAAACTCAGTAGTCTAGACACACCCTAAGTCACATGCAAAGGACTTCCTCTCTCTCGACTCCTGTTTCTTCTCGCAGCCTGAGTCGGTCTAATCTCTTTAGAATTACCACTCAAGGGAATTTACTACTCAAGAGAGAGATCTTGGAGTCACGGTGGATGGTTCTCTGAAAACATCCACTTCGTGTGCAGTGGCAGTCAAAAAAGCAGAGAATATTAGGAATCATTAAAAAAGGGGTAGAGAACAAGACAGAGAATATCTTATTGCCTCTGTATAAATCCATAGTACACCCACATCTTGAATACTGAATATAGATATGGTCGCCTCATCTCAAAGAAGATATCTTGGCATTGGAAAAGGTTCAGAAAAGGGCAACAAAAATGATGAGGGGTTTGGAATGGGTCCCATATGAAGACAGATTAAAAAGACTGGACATGCTAGAGGTCTATAAAATCATGACTGGTGTGGAGAAAGTGAATAAGGAAAAGTTGTTTACTTGTTTTCATAACATAAGAACTAGGGGCCACCGAGGCATGTCTAAACTATATTCCTCTGTCGAAAGAGGAACATAAATGAAGCAAATCAAAAGTGTAAATGAAGCGCGGATTTAAATATCCTACACTTCGTTTGCATATTTGCGTCCTAGCGCTTTTTCGAAAAAGGGTTTTTTGAAATTGAAATCGCAGTCTAGACGGGGTTCTTTCGAAAAAAAACCACCTTTTTCGAAAGGACCTATACTCCTCATTTTTTCAGGAGTACAAGTTCTTTCCAAAAAGGGCTTTTTTTTCGAAAGAACCCCATCTAGTCTGCACTTTCACTTTCGAAAAACTCTTTTTCGAAAAAGCACTCGGACGCGACTTTGCAAAGGAAACGCGGGATATTTAAATCCACACTTCATTTGCACTTTCGATTTGCCTCATTTACATTCCTCTTTCGAAAGAGGAGTGTAGTCTAGACATAGCCCAAATGAAATTATTAGGTAGCAGGTTTAAAACCAATAAGAGGTAGTATTGACAACACACAGTCAACCTGTGGAACTCCTTGCCAGAGGATGCCTGAACCTTTAACAGGGTTCACAAAAGGAGGTTAGGTCCATCCATGGCTATTAGCCAGAATGGGCAGGGGTGGTGCCCCAATCCTGTTTGTCAGAGGCTAAGAATGGGCACCAGGAGAGGGATTGTTTGATGATTTCCTGTTCTGTTCACTTCTTCTGGGGTTGGCAGACAGGATACTGGGCTACATGGACCTTTGATCTGACTCAGTCTGGCCATTCTTATGTAGAATGCAAACTCTTTGGGGCAGAGACTGTCTCTTATGTGAAATGATCTTTATTGGGACCTTTAAAACAATAGTAGCAAAGTGTATAATTATTACCTGTAGGCCCACACTGAACTGTCTAACACTTTTAGACAGCTGCAATGCAAGTGCAAAGTCAGATGCTGACAGAGCAGCTACCTGGCTGTCCATCAAACATTAAGGATGCGCAGAATGGGCCAAATCTTCAGTTGGTCTAAACTGGTGGCGCTCCATCAATATCAAGGAAGTGATACCAGTTTTCACTGGCTGGCAATCTGGCCCTGTTCAAAAGTCCTTTGAAGTTAAATGCGAGACTTTCCGGTGGCTTTCACAGGGTGTGGTTAAGGGTTTTATTCAGCACTCTATGTGACTGCCAGGAAAGTATGTTGCTATTTTGGTGTCCATGGATGTGAAGCCACATTCAACAGGTTTTCTATTAACTGCTTAATGGTGAATTGAAAAACTTTCTCTCTCCTGAAATATGGAGCTAAATACATGCAAAAATCCACTTCAGACCTGCTAATCAGTAACAAGATACGTGTGCAGATTTAAAACTGCTGGTGTCGATATATTTTTTTCTGCTGTCAAGTGAAATTGTCGGGTCGCGTTAGCCAAAATTGTAGTCGGCATTGGGAATAAAATTTACTGTGCTGGCTTCACGGCTGTTAATCCAATTTTATAGCATGGATTTTGGGGTGTTTGGGGCCAGCTGGTGGAAATCTAAATCGTCCCACGGCAGCCAGATTTACCCCAGTTGGGGCTAGATGCCATCATTTAAAAGTCTTTATCCAACTAAAAAAGTAATGACTTGTTTGCTAACACAACAATTTTCCCTTGGATTGAAATATTCCCCACCGGGACTGGAAAGCCAGACAGGTCAGGGTTGTGCTGGGGCAGAAGAAGCAGAAAGAGGAAATGTCTATCAAAAGAAGTGAAATTGACAAAACTAAGCAAACCAGCTTGTCCAAGATAGTTTGAACAGATGCAGCTCCCCTGACCTCACTGACATTGGGCCCGCTTAACCCATCACTGAATTTGGTCTAAGGTCACCAGATAACAAGTGCGAAAAATTGGGGCAGGGTGTGTGTGTGTGTGTGTTTGGGGGGAAGGGGAGTAATAGGTGCCTATAAGACAAAACTCCAAATATCAGGACTGTCCTTGTGGCTGGGTTCCTGGTGGCTGTGTAGCCTAGTGGCTAGGTCACTGAGTAAGCAGGTGATAAGGAGGAGCTCCTACAACCAGATCTGATTGGCAGCTTCTTGGCCATTATATATGTCACCCACACACCTATAGGGTGTGGGTCACTGTCCCATTCAGTGGCACTTAGACCACTCACAGAGAGAGATAAAAACAAGGGAGTTCTACAGCCAAGGCTGAAAGGCAGCTGGCTTTATAGCTCAAGCTGTAGAGGCTATTACACAAAAATCCCAGGTTCAAATCTGCCAGCCGGTGGTTACCTATAACTCAGTACAGATAAAGACTTAGCTATGCTTTGAGACCAAATTTGCAAAAGAGGTCAGTTTGCATGTTAGGTGCTGAACACGGTGGGCTTTTTGCAAGGGAAATGTTGATACAAATTCAAACGTCAATGTGGTTCAGCCAAAGACTGACACATTCTGACACAGAACGGCCACTGCAGTGCCTCATGGGAGTTGTAGTTCTGTTGCTTCATGCTCCCATTCTCCACTGGAGGCTGGACTCCGTAGTCAAACTACATTTCCTGTAATGTGCATTTGAAGAATGGAGGATCCTGGTGGGTCATGGAAGCTACACTGCAGATTCGTTTCGGATTGGATACATGGGATAGGGCTAGCCATTGACGGGGTGGAGCTATAAACATCAAGCCTTCATCACGAGACTGTGTAACTAAAGAAAACCAAAGAAAATCACCACCGACATAGATGAGTTTTTCACAGTTTACAAAAAAAGTGTGTGGCCAAGCTGGACAATTCCTTGGCCATATAAATGATCAGTTATTGGGGGAATACAGTAGAACTCAAATAAGAGAACTCAGAGAAATAAAAGCCACTAACCTTTGAGCTGAAAGATAGCCATCCTTCGCTGGAATCATTTTGGGACTTCTTAGTACATGTCTCACTAGATTGTGACATAATTGTCACACATGCTGAAGTGCACCATCCAGCAGAAGGCAACGGCACACAGTCCCACCAGCCAATCTGTTTCCAGCTACATGGAAAATGCCTCCAAACTGAAAGCATAGGAAGAGAGCTTCTACCTACCCAGCGTAGCCAAAACGTGGCGGAGTTCAGCGCCCATGACTGTTCCGTTCCCCTCCTTGTCGAATACCCGCAGGCCCTCCACAAAGTCCTCATAGGTGCCAGTGTCTTTGGTCTTGGAGATATGCTGGAGCATGGGCAGGAAGGTCTCGAAGTCAATCATTTTGCTGTTCATTTCTGGAAGTTTCAAAAGAAAAATGCAAGGGATTCTGGGAAGACAGAGGGACTCAGGGCCCTTCGGAAGGTGCACGCCAACTTGCAGGATGTTTGTGTGAGAGAGCTGGGCAAATTGTCAGATAAATGTAAGGCAGGGGCACGGGCCCATGGTCGCGAGAGAGAGAGAGACAAAAAGAGATGCAGGAGGATGTTGGATAGATGGATGTTTGCAGAGTTGTTATAGGCGTGTTGGTCCTGGGATGTTAGAGAGACAAGGGAAGTGAGATAATATCTTTTACCTCAACAGGAGTTGGTCCAATAAAAGATATTTTCTTGCCAACCTTGTGTCTCAGATAGATGAAAAGAAAAGAAAAGAAAAGAAAAGAAAAGAAAAGAAAAGAAAAGAAAAGAAAAGAAAAGAAAAGAAAAGAAAAGAAAAGAATGCGAGAGAGTGGATGGATGGATGCATGCACATGAATGAGGATAAATAAACAGATGAGTATGAATGGGTATGGATGCACAGATGGGTTTGTGTGGGAATAGACAGAGAGAGGGATGTGAATAGGGGTGGTTTGGGGAGTATATGGGAATGGTTGGATGGATAATGGAACTGATAGAAAGATGAAGACTTAGGATGGATGGATGGATGGGTGGAAGGATAAGTCTGTATGGGGATGGATGTGTAGATGGATAAGTCTGTATAGGGATGGAGGGATGGATAAGTCTGTATGGAGATGGATGGATGGATGGATGGATGGATGGATGGGTAAGTGGGGATGGATGGATGGATGGATGGATGGATGGATAAGTCTGTTTGGAAGTGGATGGGGATAGATGGATGGATTGATGGATGGATGGCTAAGTCTGTATGGAAATGGATGGATGGATTGATGGATGGATGGATGGCTAAGTCTGTATGGAAATGGATGGATGGATGGATGGATGGATGGATGGATGGATGGGTAAGTGGGGATGGATGGATGGATGGATGGATGGATGGATGGATGGATAAGTCTGTATGGAAGTGGATGGGGATAGGTGGATGGATTGATGGATGGATGGCTAAGTCTGTATGGAAATGGATGGATGGATTGATGGATGGATGGATGGCTAAGTCTGTATGGAAATGGATGGATGGATGGATGGATGGATGGATGGATGGATGGGTAAGTAGGGATGGATGGATAAGTCTGTATGGTAATGGATGGATGGATGGATGGATGGATGGATGGATGGATGGGTGGGTACGTAGGGATGGATGGATGGATAAGTCTGTATGGAAATGGATGGATGGATGGATGGATGGATGGATGGATGGGTAAGTAGGGATGGATGGATGGATAAGTCTGTATGGAAATGGATGGATGGATGGATGGATGGATGGATGGATGGGTAAGTAGGGATGGATGGATGGATGGATAAATCTGTATGGTAATGGATGGATGGGTAGAAGCTGGGGTTGGATGGGTGCATAGATGACCATGTATAGAGATGGACACATTAGCATGCTTTGGGATGGGTTCATGGGTATGTACGGGGATGGACAGATAGCAACTGCAAGTATTTGAACTATGTGTCTGTCAAGGAGGGAAAAACAGCTGAGGGTTAATCAATGCCTGTTAATTATGACTAAGAAGGTGAATATGAGCAAATGCAATGACCAGCTGGAGAGTAGTCCTGGTAGTACAATCAGTTTTGCTGTGCTGTAGTCTTCCCAGGGCAGCAGGGCACTAGTGGCAGCCCTGTGGCATCGGGTTTCCTCATGTGGGGCTCCCTCAGTGTCTCCTGCAGAGGACTCCTGAAGACACCGCGAGAGAGGGAGAGCACGCCTCCATGAGCATGTGGCCAGAGCCAGCTGGTTGGAGCACACCCAAGATGGGACAGCCCCAGTGTCAAGTTCTCCTGCTCCAATGGGTCCTTAGCCCTTCACCCTCGGCTTCTTGCTAAAAAGGCAGATGGCATCTATCACCCAGGCAGGTCCTCGACTTCAGAATCGCAAGCAGAGCACGGCACCTCCCTGCAGCCAGAACTTCAGAGCCTATCTCTGGGGTAGGGGACTCACCCTTCTGACCAGTATCTGCCAAAGGGTAACTTAATTTACTGCCTGCCCAGGGCGGTGGTTTTGGTGAACCACAGTGTAAGGCACCCACATATCCCCACCTTATGCAGGCTTGGGGAAGCCCAGGGATTTTTTTTTCTGACACCTAGAAATTAGTGGTTGTGAACCTATTTCCTTTGGAGCACTCAGCCCTAAGGGACTTGCCCCGGAAGTGCCTAGTAGAGCTAGGAATGGGCGTCCCAGCCTGCCCCTCCCCAACTCCTCTGATTTTGTTCATGTGTCTACACTACCCCGCTAGTTCGAACTAGGAGGGTAATGTAGGCATATCGCACTTGCAAATGAAGCCTGGGATTTGAATTTCCCGGGCTTCATTTGCATAAGCGGGGAGCCGCCATTTTTAAAACCCCGCTGGTTCGAACCCCGTGCAGCGCGGCTACACGGGGCTCAAACTAGGTAATTCGGACTAGGCTTCCGTTCCACGAGGTGTACCGGTAGTTCGGAATAGGAAGCCTAGTCCGAACTACCTAGTTCGAGCCCCGTGTAGCCGCGCTGCACGGGGTTCGAACCAGCGGGGTTTTAAAAATGGCGGCTCCCCGCTTATGCAAATGAAGCCCGGGAAATTCAAATCCCGGGCTTCATTTGCAAGTGCGATATGCCTACATTACCCTCCTAGTTCGAACTAGCGGGGTAGTGTAGACATACCCTTAGTTATCATGTGTCTTTGATAATTCAAAATGACCTGGACAAGCTGAAGAAATGCTCTATGGTAAACAGGATGAAGTTTAATAAGACAAATGCAAAGTGCTCCACTTAGGAACCATACATTTCAAACATACAGAATGGGAAGCGACTGTCTGGGAAGGAGCACGGAAGAAAGAGATCTAGGGGTCAGAGTGGACCACAAGTTAAACATGAGTCAACAGTGTGACACCATTGCAAAAAAAGCCAACATGATTCTGGGATGCACTAACAGGAGTGTTGTGAGCAAGATACGAGAAGTCGTTCTTCCGCACTGCTCTGCGCTGATTAGGCCTCAGTTGGAGTGTTGTGTTCTGTTCTGGGCATCACATTTCAAGAAAGATGTGGAGAAATTGGAGAAGGTCCAGAGAAGAGCAATGAGGATGATGAAAGGTCTAGAGAACATGAGCTATGAGGGAAGGCTGAAAGAATTGGGCTTCTTTAGTTTAGAAAAGAGAAGACTCAGAGGAGACATGAGAGCAGCTTTCAAGAATCTAAAAAGAGTGTTATAAGGAAGAGGGAGAAAAATTGTTCTCCTTGGCCTCTGAAGACAGGACAAGAAGCAATGGGCTTAAATTGCAGCAAAGGAGGTTTAGGTTGGACATTAGGAAAAACTTCCCAACTGTCAGGATAGTCAAACACTGGAATAAATTGCCCAGGGAGGTTGTGGAATCTCCATCTCTGGAGATATTGAAGAGCAGGTTGGACAGACATCTGTCAGGAATGGTCTAGATGGTGCTTCGTCCTGCCGTGAGGGCAAAGAACTGGACTCCATGACCTCTCAAGGTCCCTTTTAGTTGTATTCTATTATTCTATGACCTCACGGTCCTCTCTACTCATTGCCCCTGATTGACTTGGAGTCAGAGATGAGGCTGTTCCAGCTTAACCTCGGTCAATCTTCCCACCAAAGGAGAGAGAGAGAATCATAGAATCATAGAACTGGAACAGACCTCAGGAGTCATCAAGTCCAGCCCCCTGCCCAAAGCAGGACCAATCCCAACTCAATCATCCCAGCCAGGGCTTGGTCAATCCAAGACTTCAAAACCTCTAGGGATGGAGATTCCACCTCCTCCCTAGGGAACCCATCCCAGTGCTTCACCACCCTCGTAGGGAAATAGTTTTTCCTAATATCCAACCTAGACCTCCCTCACTGCAACTTGAATGGACAGAATCCATTTGGGCTGACAATTTACTCCTGGAGACCTCTCGTTCAAAACAAACAGAAAGAGGATGACGTACCTTCTGGTTTGGGCCTGCCAAGGACTTTGAGGACTTCGGATTGGGTTGGATTCTGCCCCAAAGCCCTCAGAACGTCTCCACATTGCGCATACGTGATTTTCATCTCTGATTTAGGGGTTCTGTCGAAGAGCGAGAAGGCTTCCTTAAATTCTGGGAGGCACAAAGAAAAACAAAGTCATTTAGAGAGATAAAGTCATTGTCACTCTGAACTTTCCCCCCAAACTCTCACTCGCTCTGACCCTGAACCATGTATTTTTCAGTTTGGAAAAGCTGATGAACAGTGCTGTTGTCTGATATGTTTGCATTCCTTCCTCCACCACACTTCCTGCTTCCAGCCGGGAATGGAATTAAACAGGTCACACGGTTCTTCTTGTGGTATTTCCAGCTCAGGGGAAGTACAGGAAAGCTCTCGAGAAAGCCAGACCTTGAGAGCTATCCAGAGCAGTGAGAGTCCTGGTGGACTTCAATATCAGCTCTGCGTGTTAGTTAGTTGGGTAACAACCCTCTGTTGGAGTTATCAGTAGGGTTATACAATGAAGGAGCTTCTGCACAAGTCCTATTCCACCTGAGTTAAAGGAGCATCTCTACTAACTGGTAGCATGTGTAGGCTGTTATCTTCTAGTACTGTGGTTCTCAACTGGTGGTCCATGGTGACTTTTTTGGTGGTCCACAGGAACATTGTCCAAAGTCACACGGCGTGGGCAGGCACCAAAAATCTGCTGGTAAGAAATAAATTTCAAACCAAAATGTTCGTTGTCTGCTCTTTTTGATCATGTCTCAAAAAGGAGGTGGTCTGTGAAAATTTGTTGATTGGCCTGGTGGTCCGTGGACTGAAAAGAGTTGAGAACCACTGTTCTAGTAGATGGTCATGTGACACACCTGGCCAATGCAGAGATCAGCTCCCAAGATTTTGGGGGTCTGTATCCATGATGAGCCCTACATTTGACACTTGACAATTAAATGACAGCCCTTCCAAGAAGTAGTGTCAGTAAAGACAGGCCCAATTCAATGGCTTAACTGAGTTCTTGCTCAAATAGAGCTTGTTTAACATACTGACTGGACAAGGCTTGAAAGAAGGCAACCTAGGGGAAATATATAGTGAAAATAATTGACTACCAAAGGCGAAGGATGAAAAAGTAGTTAGCGTCCGACTTGGAAGCTTTCCTCTTGACAATGTGATGAAGCCAAGGTAGGACTGGTGTTGCTATTTGAACACTCAGGATCGGAAAGTCTTGTAAAAGTGACCGAGCTAGATTGTGTACAGTGCAAAGGAGTACATGAGTAGCACAGTGGAGTTAGATTTTGGCTGTAGCTGGCAAGCTGAGAATTCCCCATGGTGGGAGGGAATTGCCATCTGCTAGGAGACAGCTCCTATATTAATAGGTCACCATTGTGGCATAGAGCATATACCAGGGACAGGCAGGAATTCCATATCATATGCTCTCTTTGGGATCATAAACAGCTGTCATAACCCAAAGCAGCCCCGAGGTTGCTCTAGCTGTTGTTGGGACAGCTTGAAAAATCAGCAAATAACTTCCAGGGTTAAAACTTCCAAAAATGGGTTTTGAGACTGCTAGGCTCTATCTGCTGGTGGACTAGAAATGCTCTGCTTTGTGTCAGGGTAACGACTTCGCAACACGAGAATTGTCACTCTTCCTGTCTCGCAATTCCTGCATGGACCTTTGCTTTGCGGTTAATGGGTGGACCACATATAACCCACACACCTAGGGTACGTCTAGACTTGCTTTCACCTTCGAAAAATATGCAAATTTGGTGCTTATTTGCATATCTTCTTCTGATCGCTTTTTCGAAAGCGGTTTTCTTTCAAAAGTGAAAGCAGTCTAGATGAAGTTCTTTCGGAAAAAAACCACTTTTTTTGAAAGAACCTGTAAACCTCCATTTTTGAGGAAGAAGATTCTTTCAAAAAAAGGGTTTTTTCCCTAAAAGAACTGCGTCTAAACCACTTTCACGTTCGAAAAAACTGCTTTCAAAAATGCAATCAGAAAAAGATATGCAAATTAGTGCCAAATTTGCTTATCTTCTTTCGAAAGTGAAAGCAAGTCTAGACATACCCCTAGGCTATGTCTACACTCGCAGCATCTTGTGCAACTAATAAGCAAATGATTTTAAGCATGGAATATCACCGAGCCTCATTTGCATACCTAAGGAACCACCATTTTTTTCACATCTACACTGCCCCTTCTTGCGCAAGAAAAACCCTCTTGCGCAATGCTGTTCTTCCTCTCAAGTAATAGGTGTAATGGCATTGCGCAAGAGGGTTTTTCTTGCGCAAGAAGGGGTAGTGTAGACGCTCCTTCTTGCTTAAAAGCCTCTTCTGAAAAAAATGGTGGCTCATTAGGAATGCAAATGAGGCTCGGCGATATTCCACGCTTAGCCTCATTTGCATATTACTTGAGCAAGAAGCCGCGAGTCTAGACATAGCCCTAGTGTGGTTCACAGTCCCATGCAGTGGCACCTAGACCACGGCAACAGATAAGAACAAGAGACCTTTCCAGCATGAGCTGAGAGGCAGCTGGTTTTTAGCTCAAAGGGTAGAAGCTCCTATACTAAGCTCCAGAGATCCTAGGTTCAAATCCACTTTGGTGGTGATTATACATGTAGAGCAGCTACACAGGCCTCACCTCAGAGCCTGTGGTCCATGCCACTTGGCCACACACAGCTGGTATTTCAAGAAAGAAAGGCCCAGGCCACCAGCAATGAGTGGAATGGATAGAATTGGCAATACATGTGTTTTGGATGGTGTATTTCTGGTCTCTTTGGGACCAGATTCCTTAATGGCTGAACGGAGGAGAAGACTACAACCTATTCAAGCTGAGAACGTAGTCATAATAATATATCCATGAAGCCTGCCAGTGGTTTCACGGCTGATGTCAGTACAGATGAGGGAAGGGCAGTGCCGGTTTCACTGCTTTGAGAGCAACTGCATGAGCCACTGAGCTCAGACAGAGGGGTGTTTTTGGTATGGACACAAGTGATCCCCCAAAGCAATTGATCCATGCTTCGGCTGGAGAGCACTTGCATTAGGATACAGAAACCAGACAAGCTGTAAGTAACTATGGCACATTATGTCCAAGATGTTGGAAAAGGCCTAGTTTCAAACGGATGCCCTTAAGTGTTCTCAGTGCTTACTTGGCCTTGTGAGAGGTTAAGCATCTGAAACAGACACGTCGGTTTCCCCGCAGCCCCGAATCCTAAGAGAACCCCAAGAAATGGAGCATATTTGAATACTGAGCAGCATGGAGTTTTTTCTAGCCATCAGCAACGGTACCATGAGAAAGGCCATATAGTTTAGCAAAATATTTCCAGGGCTGTGGTGTCCAGCCTGTCCATGGGGAAAATGTTCAGGAAAGAGAGACAGACAGAGAGACAGAGAGCAGCAAAACAAAGAGAGACGGAGAGAGAGAGACAGACAGACAGACAGACAGAGAGCAGCAAAACAAAGAGAGACGGAGAGAGACAGACAGAGATAGAGAGCAGCAAAACGAAGAGAAACAAGGAGAGAGAGAGACAGAGAACAGCAAAGCAAAGAGAGACAGGGGGAGACAGACAGAGACAGAGAGCAGCAAAACAAAGAGAGACAGGGAGAGAGACAGACAGAGAGATAGAGAGCAGCAAAATGAAGAGAAACAAGGAGAGAGAGAGAGAGAGCAGCAAAACAAAGAGAGACAGGGAGACAGACAGACAGAGAGATAGAGAGCAGCAAACAAAGGCTACATCTAGACTGCACCTCTCTGTCGACAGAGAGGTGTAGATTAGGCATGTCGAAATTGCTAATGAAGCTGGAATTTAAATATCCCGTGCCTCATTAGTATATACATGGCCACCACATTTTTTCGAAACTGAGTTTTTTTGAAAAAAAAAAAGCAGTTTAGGATCTGTTGAAAAAGGCTTTACTTTTGACAGATCCGCATCTAGACTGCCTTTTTAAAAAAAAAACCCCCTCCGTTTCAAAAAAAAGCAGCGGCCATGTTTATGCTAATGAGGCATGGGATATTTAAATCCCGGCTTCATTAGCAATTTCAACGTGCCTAATCTACATCTCTCTGTCAACAGAGAGGTGGAGTCTAGACACACCCAGAGAGAGACGGGGGAGACAGACAGAAACAGAGAGCAGCAAAACAAAAAGAGACAGGGAAAGAGACAAAGATAGAAAGCAGCAAAACGAAGAGAGACAGAGAGAGAGACTGTGCAAATCCAGGAAAGAAAAGAGGGGTGAAGAACCAATTAGTGGAAGAAATGAGCAGGGGGTAAAAACCAAGCAGAATGTTGCAAATGGAAAAGGAAGAGAGAGAAAAAACCTTGCGTGGCGGAGGGAGGGAGGCAAAGGGATGACAGGAAAAGAAGAAGAGGGCAGCTAATGAATGAAGGAATGAAACAGGATCCAGGGAGGGATAATGAAATTTAGTCTAAAGATGCATGGTGGTAGGTGGCAGAGAGGGAGCCCTGCTCATCTGTTTCAGCAAAGACAAGGAGTCCGTGGCACTTTCAAGACTAACTCACAGGACTCGCTCATTGTGTTTGCAGATACAGACTAACCTGGCTACCCTTCTGAAATGCATTACCCTAATCCATGTGTTAGTCATTAAAGTGACACTGGACTCCTTGTTATGTTTTCTAGTCTCGCCAGACTCCCATGAGGTGCAGACTGGGGAGAGACAGGCAGACGGGAGAGGAATAACAGCAGGCACGTAGCTTTTAAGGCTAGGGGGACCATCGTGATCATGGTTCTACCTCACACAAACCAGAGACCCTCACCCAGGGATTCCTGCACTGAGGTCTACAACCTATGGTGGAACCGGAACCTAACACTGGGTGAGCTTGGCTCATGTGCGTAGCGGCCCACCAGCGCGAGTTAGGGGCCCATCCGCTGTCCTGCAGTCCAGAGAGTGCTAGGAACAGGAGGGGAGATGGAATCCGGAGCAGGTTGTGCCCTCTCGATGGTGCGCCCAAGCACAAGGGGTGTGTGGTGGGTGTTGTGCCAATTTGTAGGCAACATTTCCTTCTCCTGTCATGTGACGCGTTTCTGGCGACTGTATTTGTCGGTGTACTAAGGTGGTGGGGATCAGAACTGGATCGAGACCATGGAGAGAAGGCTTCGAGGGTCTTTCCCATAGACTCCTCACTTTATGGTCAAGAGGGACCATACTGAACGTCTAGTCCAGTGGTCCCCTACCATTACAGGTTGCCGGGTGCCAGGGGGTGTGGCCGTTCGCCCGCCGGGCGCCAGGGGGCGGGGACACTTGAGTGCCCGGGGGGGCCCCCTCATAGCCGCATGCCCGGGGGCAGGGCCCCCCCATAACCACGCGCCCGGGGCCGGGACCCCCCCATAGCCACGCGCCCGGGGCCGGGGCCCCCTCCAAGCGCCGCGCGCCCAGAGCGCGGGCGGCCAATCCGCGGCGCTCCCGGGGCCGGCACTCACCATGCGCCATGTGCCCGGGGCCAGGCCAGCCCCGAGCACTTGGCGGGAGCACACAAATGCCCGCGTGGGCACTGTGTTGGGGACCACGGGTCTAGTCTGACCTCCTTCCCATTGCAGGGCACAGAGCCTCACCCACCCATCCCTCTAACAGCCCCTAACCGGTGGCTGAGTTACTGACAGCCTCGAATCATGGTTTAAAGACTTCACTTTACAGAGACTCCACCATTTACATTGGTTTAAACCTACCAGGGACCTGTGCACCATGCTGCAGATGAAGGCAACCCCTCTCTAGAGTCTCAGACAATCTAGCTTATTGGTCCTGAAGGACCCAAAGGCCCCTTTACATGCTTCAGCAGTGTAAAGAGGCCTTGACTTGGATGTAAATTAACTTTTCCTTAGTGTAAATGACAATCTGGCCCATTAACTTGATGCTAAATGAAGCGGTGCTGTTATTTCCCCAAGAAGCAGCTCACTTCACCAGAGAACCATCCTTTCCTGGACTCGCCTCTCCCCTACTATCCCCACCCACCTGTACTTGGCATCCAAACTGATTTATTTTGCAACCGGCATGTCTGTAACAAACCAGGGTGACATAACTACAAACACCGTACGCTGTCAGTGTGGATTGAAACCAGCCCTGTCGTATCCATCTCACAGCCCAATGGCAAACTCCCTTAGGTGTAAGCAGCAGGTCACACACAAGAAGGAGATATGATCCTGGAATATATTTACACGGTGTGTGTTCTCTCCAGTGGATGTGCTACAGTGAGGATAATAGCCTACTACTGCTGCCAGCTGCAAGAGTTACTCGTTCAGTTCCAGTGGTGCAGGTGTATGCTAAAGAAACTACAGTGCAACACTGCTGGTTGTTGGAAATGTGGTGGGTACAATCACATCTCTTTATCTCACTGTGACAATCCCAGACCACAGACTGATGCCCACTGAACTAGACCAGGGACCACGCAGGAGGTTGAAGACCGGTTGTTTGGGAATAAGAACTATATGCTGGGCTTAGCTAAGAGCCTAGACTTTGATGGATTGTCACCTTCCTTTTGTGGTCTAAATATTTAGATCTCCTGCTCACTTAACAACGCACCGCCTTGGAGACAGGAAGCAAAAATTGCCTTTTATCATCTTAGAATCATAGAACCATAGAGTTGGAAGAGACCTCAGGAGGTCATCAAGTCCAGCCCCCTGCTCTAGGCAGGACCAATCCCAACTAAATCATCCCAGCCAGGGCTTTGTCAAGCCAAGACTTAAAAACCTCTAGGGATGGAGATTCCACCCCCTCCCTAGGGAACCCATCCCAGTGCTTCCCCACCTGCCTAGGGAAATCGTTTTTCCAACCTAGACCTCCCCCACTGCAACTTGAGACCATTGCTCCTTGTTCTACCACCTGTCACTACTGAGAACAGCCTCTCTCCATCCTCTTTGGAACCTCCCTTCAGGAAGTTGAAGGCTGCTATGAAATCCCCCCTCACTCTTCTCTTCTTCAGACTAAACAAACCCAGATCCCTCAGTCTCTCCTCATAGGTCATGTGCTCCAGTCCCCTCATCATTTTTGTTGCCCTCCGCTGGACCCTCTCCAATGCATCCACATCCTTTCTATAGTGAGGGGCCCAGAACTGGACACAATACTCCAGGTGTGGCCTCACCAAAGCCGAATGAAGGTGTAGCCTGGAGTGAAATCACCCGTTGCCTCTGGGAAGCAGACGTGGAAAGAGACCTACTTGAGGTGAGAAACCCGTTGCTTTCACACCAGATGCAGCGCGGTCGCTCTGTTTCCTCCCTCCGTCGCTCGCAGGGAGGAGGTTCACGCGGCCCGGCTGGCTAACACCAAGCCAGTATGCTGGGCGCTTGCCCAAGGAACACGGCCCTGATGTCACGAGAGGGTGAGGAAGAAAGAGGCTGCTCTGGCCTGCCCGTTTACTATTCGAAAGTCCTCATCAGCAGGAGCCTCCAGCGCTGCCTGGCTTGTCCGGAAGCGCTCACTGAGCTGTGGTTTGGGGTTTTGCCTCAGACTTCGGGCGGATACTGCTGGGCATTGTTCGGGGGAGGGGAGGAGGGAAGAGCCGTTGCCTTGTGGAAGAGCAGCTTGGATTCCATTAGTTCCTTCCCTGAGAAGATGCTGCTGTGGTTCCCATGCTCTAGCCAGCTGACGGGGCCAAACAGGAATGAGACGGGCCCATCTTCTCCTCCCCGGCTCTGCATTTTGTGGAATCCTCGGGCTGGAGGAGACCTCAGGAGTCGTCGAGTCCAGCCCCCTGCCCAAAGCAGGACCAATCCCAATTCAATCATCCCAGCCAGCGATTGGTCAAGCCGGGACTTCGAAACCTCTAGGGATGGAGATTCCACCCCCTCCCTAGGGAACCCATTCCAGTGCTTCACCATTCTCTAGGGGAAATCGTTTTTCCTTATAGCATGGGGCAGCCTCCCCACTACAAGGTCAGGGCAGACGGGGGTTCTCAGTTCTACCCAGGAGCTGGTGGGTGCAACTGCTGGGGGCAGGGTCTATGATGGAGATGGGCTTGGATTCCTGATTCCAGGAATGGTCTAGCCCAGCTTTGGGCACGTTATGCACTTTAGAGCAGCCTCCGGGCTGCTCCAAAAGATACCCTCTGCCGGTGGTGTCCAGAGGCTCTTCCTTCCTGCTGCAGACAGAGTACGTCAGTGCTACAACTGTCCCTCATTCCTCCCCATGCAAAGGGCCTTTGTGCCAGAGGGAAGGGACAGAGTACAGGAGCCAGCAGGGGTTCCTCCACCCTGTTGGGGAGATCCTGCTGGTTTCCAACCCCTCCGTGCCACAGAAAGGGTGCAAGGGGGCTGGCTTGCAGCTCAGAATCAAGCCCAGTGAGCTTAGCAATCGTGCACACGTAGCCCTGGATGCCAGGTACGCCCACATCTTGAATGCTGCATGCCGATGTGGTCACCTCATCTCGAAAAAGATCTCTTGGCATTGGAAAAGGCTCAGAAAAGGGCAACGAAAGGATGAGGGGTTTGGAAGGGGTGCCATATGAACAGAGAGTAAAAAGACTGGGGCTTTTTCAGCTTAGAAAAGAGGAGACTAAGGAGGGATATGATAGAGGTCTATAAAATCATGACAAGTGTGGAGAAAGTGAATAAGGGAAAGTTATTTATTTGTTCCCAAAACATGAGAACTAGGGGTCACCAAATGAAAGACAGAGGTAGCTGGTTTAAAACCAACAAAAGGAAGTTTTTCTTCACACAACGCACAGTCAACCTGTGGAACTCCTTGCCAGAGGATGTTGTGAAGACCAGGACTTTAACAGAGTTCAAAAAAGAGCTAGATAAATTCATGGAGGACAGGACCATCAATGCTTATTAGCCAGGATGGATAGAAATGATGTCCCTAGCCTTTGTTTGTCAGGGGCTGGGAATGGCTGATAGGAGAGGGATCGCTTGATGATTCCCTGTTCTGTTTATTCCCTCTGGGGCACCTGGTATTGGCCACTGTCGGTAGACAGGACACTGGCTAGATAGATCTGTGGTCTGTCCCTGTGTGGCCATTCTTATTTTCTTAGAGGTGGGACCCCAGAAACGGACACCCCCTCCCAAATCATTAGCCATTTTGTTTTAAGATAAGCTATTATTTTCAGAATGGAAGGCATAAGGCAAGGGAATGACTTCCCTAAGGTTGCGCAATATGTCAGTGGCAGAAGAGGGAGCAGAATCCTTTATCTGTCAGGCTCCAGACAAGTCATGAATCCCCGACATTCTGGATGAGAAAAATCTTCCAACGCAAGAAATGCGTCCTTCCTCTTTCCAGCCAGCCTGTGGTATGATACTCACGGGGGAGTATCCCCCCCTGCTGTTACCCCATCTGTCAGCGCTACCTTTCCAGCATCGGAGAACCTGTTAAAAACCCCAGCAGACGTTCAACCACAAAGCATCTATTGGGTCTAAACAAATCGCACTTTAGGTGCCAAGCTCCAGGCGGCTCCAGCTTGCGGTCTTTGCAGCCCCGCATCAGATCCACTTACGCGTCAGATGCTGGGACGGGGGTGGACGTCTAGGAAATTGAACTTGATGCTTTCCTTCGCATGGAATAAATTGGAATAAAATAAAGGCCCTGTGCTCCGTTATGTAGCTGCAACCAATTAAATCCAAATTTAACTCAGGGAAGAGTTTTCAAAGGCAAAGAAGGGTGGGTTGGGTTTTGTTGTTGTTGTTTTTGAAGGGTTTTTTTTAAGGACATATGGATACATGGGGTAATTTTATTCTTTGGCATGTGTCCTGTTCTTAATGTAATAAATCTAGGTTGCAAGGCTGTAATCCGAATGATGTGTGACTTTCAACCCTCTGCCAAGAAGGGCAGGGCCTTTTGGGAAAGTGCACTGATTTAACTGAGGAGTATATTCCATGATCCTTCCCCTCAACGGATCCTGCGGCATGTCTCTGTGCCAGGCTTGGAAGGAACAGGGAGCACACGGCTCAGGGATCAAGAGCTGGGAGACCAATGAGGAGGCGTGCAAAGCTCATAAGAAAGCAAAGGGACGTGATGGATCTAAAAGGAACCCTCGGGTCCTCTTCGGTGTGAGAAGTCTGGTCCTTCTGCAGCATCTCGGAGGGAACAAGCATCTCCATGCCAACCATATGACCAAGTGCCATAGAGTCATAGATCGCGGCTTCATTTAAATTTACATGGCTGCCGCGCTGAGCCGACAAACAGCTGATCAGCTGTTTGTCCGCTCAGCGTGTTAGTCTGGACACTCCCCTGACGACATCAAAGCCCTTTGTCGGCAGCCCCGTTATTCCTCGTGGGATGAGGTTTACTGGGGCTGCCGACAAAGGGCTTTGATGTCGGCAGGGGAGCGTCCAGACTAGCGCGCTGAGCGGACAAACAGCTGATCAGCTGTTTGTTGGCTCAGCGCGGCAGCCATGTAAATGTAAATGAAGCCGCGATCATTTAAATCGCAGCTTCATTTGCCTTTGCCAAAAAAACAAATCTACATGGCTCCGTCGATGGAGCCATGTAGTCTAGACATACCCATAGAGTCCTAGGACTGGAAGAGCCCCAAGGAGTCATCGAGTCCAGCCCCCTGCCCAAAGCAGGACCAGCCCCAACTCAATCATCCCAGCCAGGGCTTGGTCCAGCCGGGACTTCAAAACCTCTAGGGATGGAGATTCCACCCCCTCCCCAGGGAACCCATCCCAGTGCTTCACCTCCCTCCTAGGGAAATAGTTTTTCCTAATATCCAACCTAGACCTCCCCCGCTGTGACTAGAGACCATTGCTCCTCATTCTGTCATCTGCCACCACTGAGAACAGCCTCTCTCCATCCTCTTTGGAACCCCCCTTCAGGAAGTTGAAGGCTGCTCTCAAATCCCCCCTCACTCTTCTCTTCTGCAGACTAAGGGTGCGTCTACTTAACTCGACGTAAGCTACACAAATTGAGCTACGTTAATTGCGTAGCTTATTTCGGAATAACATATTTCGAAATTGGGAACATCTGCACAGCAGTTATTTTGAAAAAGAGCCTTCTTTTTCCGACTTCCCTTACTCCTTGCACAATGAGGGTTACAGGAGTCGGAATGAAGGTATGTCTACACTGCAACACTATTTTGAAATAACTTAATCCGCCTCTACACAGCTAGCAGTTGTTTCGAAATAGGTTACGTCTACACTGTGAGTTTTCTGGGCAAAATATATGCAAATGAGGGACTCATTTGCATGAGTCGTGATCTCATTTGCATATTTTCTGCCAATCCATTTTTGCGCGGCGGTTTTTGCTCAAAAACAAGCAGTGTGGACGTTTTCTTTTTGCGCAAAAAGCCTTTTTCTGCAAGATCAGGAAACCTCCTTTTTGGGGGCAAAAGGATCTTGCAGAAAAAGGATGGTTTGCGCACAAAGAAAACGGCCACACTGCTTGTTTTTGTGCAAAAACCCCAGCGGAAAAATGGATTGGCAGAAAATATGCAAATGAGATCACGACTCATGCAAATGAGTCCCTCATTTGCATATTTTTTCCCAGAAAACTCGTAGTGTAGATGTCGCCATAGTGTCAAAATACTGTCAAGATGGAGGACTTTTTACTCCAACTCCTGAAACCCACATTGTACGAGAAGTAAGGGAAGTCGGAGGAAGAGGGGTCTATTTCGAAACAAGTGCTGTGTAGACACTATTTTGAAATAAGCTACGCAATTGACATAGCTCAATTTGCGCAGCTTATTTCCAGTTAAGCCCTGCATTGTAGACACACCCTAAGAAATCCTCCAGCTTGACAGAATTTTGACACTATTTTGAAATAACAGACACTGTTAAGACGCGGTTATTTCGAGAGAAAACCCTTCTCTCGAAATAACTAGTAAACCTCATTGTATGAGGAATAAGTGGTAATTCAAGAGAAAGGTTTTCTCTAGAAATAACTGCGTCTTGACAGCATCCGTTATTTCGAAATAGCGCTATTTCAAAAAAGCTCCATAACGCGAATATGCAAATGAAGCACAGGATATTTAAATCCCAGCTTCATTTGCAATTTTGAATATCTTCGTTTGCATCCCTCTCTCTAAAGAGGGTGCAAGTGTAGACATACTCAAAGTTATTTTGGAATAGCATTGCAGTGTAGACGTAAAAGAGAAGTGATGAATGACCGTTTCTCCAGACTCCACCAGGGGGCCTGACTCATCCCAGCTTTACAACCGGTGTGTATGCTATTCTGTGTGGGCTTGATCGGGGTGGGAAAAAATATGTCTATTTATCCCATAGGGAGCAGGGATTGTTTCTTTCTATGCTGTTGGACAGGACTTAGCACAGTAGGTCTCCGATGTCAGTTGACGCCCTCAGGTCCTACCATCCCGCAGCTCCCAACAAACAAAGAGCAAAGCCAAGCTGGTAAGTAAGTGTCCTCTTTGTCACGTGAATGATAAGCTTTCGAGGCTGCGTTCGTGTCACCCACCGCCACCACCGGGAAAGAGATGCAAATCCTCCTCACCTTCAATCTGGTCTTCCGTGAATTCGAGCTGAAAGAGAGCAACAAAAGAGCCACAGATTAGCTCCTCTGCAGAGGGACCTTATGGATTGCAATCTCCGGGGAAAGATGCTGGGCACTGAGGATGCATCTACACTAGGAAATGGTTTCAAATTCGACTTAAGAACTCCTGATTTAACAAATTCGAACTTGGGTGAATAAGGGAAAAAAGTGGATAAGGAAACGTTACTGACTTATTCCCACAATATAAGAACTAGGGGTCACCAAATGAAATGAATAGGCAGCAGATTTAAAACAAACAAAAGGAAGTTTTTTTTCACTCAGCGCACAGGCAACCTGTGGAACTCCTTGCCAGAGGATGTGGTGATGGCTAGGACTTTAACAGGGTGCAAAAAAGAGCTAAATAGATTTATAGAGGTTAGATCTATCAAATGCTATTAGCCAGGATAGGTAGGCATGGTGTCCCTAGCCTCTGTTTTTCTGGAAATGGGTGACAGGGGAGGGATCACATGAGGATTACCTGTTGTGTTCCCTCCCTCTGGTGTTGGACACTGTTGGCAGACAGGATGCTGGGCTGAATGGACCTTTGGTCTGACCTCGTACGACTGTTCTTATGTGTGTCCTCACTACACGGAAGCTTTGAAATGAGTCTGGGGCAGGCTCCATCAATGTGGACGCGCTACCTCAGACTCAGAGCCCCAGGAAGTACTCTGGGGAGCTGTGGGAGGCCTCCCAGAGGCTAATTAGTTTGAATTAGCGCCACTTCATTGTCCACATGAAGGTCATTAGGAACGTACAAGTTCAGAATTAGTGTTACTCCTCATGAAAAGGGGGAGTACAGAGTTCAAATTCCACAGCCCCTTATTCTAGCTTGAGAGCGTGGACACACCACTTACAAATTTCTAAGCAATGGTGAAGAAATAGTATCATGGTCTAGCGCGAGTTAGAGACACCTCTCTGATCCTGCAGCCCATTTCTGGTCACTGCACGGTTGTTCCCTAGAGTGTATTTTATCCAACATCCAGTTTCAAGATCCCAAGGGATGGGGTTTCCAGCAGCCCACATGGGAGACTATTACACAGGCTACAAATGGAGATATACTTATCTCATAGGACTGGAAGGGACCTTGAGAAGTTATCCAGTCCAGTTCCCTGCCCGCATGGCAAGATCAACTACCATCCCTGACAGATTTGCCCAAGAGGGTCCCCTCAAGGATTGAACTCACAACCCTGAGTTTAACAGGCCAGTACTCAAACCACTGAGCCATCTCAGTATCAGGAAGATGCTCTTTGCACCGCTAGCTCCATCAAGCAGCAGATGGTGGTGAAGTAGGTCCTATTAATACAACCATTCATTAGGGTGTCGGGGGAAAGTCGTTAGCACAAACAAGGAGTCCCCAGCACAGAATTGATGGGTTTCTCTTCTACGGCAGGCTCAGGAATTCTAACGTTAATAACAAGGGTCTGAATGAAACAGGGCGAAAGAGGGTCAGAATGCATCCACCGCTTCTCCCTTATCCACAAGGCTCGTTATCTTATCAAAGAAAGCTATCAGATTAGTTTGGCATGACTTGTTCTTCACAAACCCATGCTGGCTATTCCCTATCACTTTATTACCTTCCAAGTGTTTGCATAGGATTTCCTTAATTACCTGCTCCATTATCTTCCCTGGGACAGACGTTAAACTGACCGGTCTGTAGTTTCCTGGGTTGTTCTTATTCCCCTTTTTATAGATGGGCACAATATTTGCCCTTTTCCAGTCTTCTGGAATCTCCCCTGTCTGCCATGATTTTTCAAAGATCATAGCTAAAGGCTCAGATACCTCCTCTATCAGCTCCTTGAGTATCCTGGGATGCATTTCATCAGGACCTGGTGACTTGCTGACATCTAACTTTCCTAAGTGACTTTTAACTTGTTCTTTGTGAATCCTATCTTCTAAACCTACCCTCTCTCTGCTTGTATTCACTACGTTAGGCACACCTCCAGACTTCTCGGTGAAGACCGAAACAAAGAAGTCATTGAGCATCTCCGCCATTTCCAAGTTTCCTGTTACTGCTTCTCCCTCCTCACTAAGCAGTGGGCCTACTCTGTCCTTGGTCTTCCTCTTGCTTTTAATGTATTTATAAAAAGTCTTCTTGTTTCCCTTTATGCCTGTAGCTAGTTTGATCTCATTTTGTGCCTTTGCCTTTCTAATCTTGCCCCTGCATTCCCGTGTTGCTTGCCTATATTCATCCTTTGTTAGTTGTCCTAGTTTCCATTTTTTATATGACTCCTTTTTTATTTTGAGATCGTGCAAGATCTCCTTGTTAAGCCAAGCTGGTCTTTTGCCATATTTTCTATCTTTCCTACACAGCGGAATTGTTTGCTTTTGGGCCCTTAACAACGTCCCTTTGAAATACTTCCAACTCTCCTCAGTTGTTTTTCCCTTCAGTCTTGCTTCCCATGGGACCTTACCTACATGTTCTCTGAGCTTATCAAAATCTGCCTTCCTGAAATCCATTACCTCAATTGTGCTGGTCTCCCTTCTACCTTTCCTTAAGATCATGAACTCTATTATTTCGTGATCACTGTCCCCTATACTGTCTTCCACTTTCAAGTTCTCAACTAGTTCCTCCCTATTTGTTAAAATCAAATCCAGAACAGCTTCTCCTCTGGTAGCTTTTTCAACCTTCTGAAACAGAAAGTTGTCTCCAATGCAGTCCAGAAACTTATTGGATAGCCTGTGCCTCGCTGTGTTAGTTTCCCAACATATGTCTGGATAGTTGAAGTCCCCCATCACCACCAAATCTTGGGCTTTGGATAGTTTTGTTAATTGTTTAAAAAAGGCCTCATCCACCTCTTCCACCTGGCTAGGTGGCCTGTAGTAGACTCCTAGCATGATATCACCCTCGTTTTTTACCCCTTTTAGCTTAACCCAGAGACTCTCTACACAGCTATCTCCTACATTCATCTCCACTTCAGTCCAAGTGTGTACATTTTTAATATACAAGGCAACCCCTCCTCCCTTTTTTCCCTGTCTGTCCTTCCTGAGCAAGCCGTACCCTTCCATACCAACATTCCAATCATGCGTCCCATCCCACCAGGTTTCTGTAATACCAATGATATCATAGTTGTATTTATTGGTTAGCAATTCCAGTTCTTCCTGCTTATTACCCATACTTCTCGCATTTATATATAGGCATCTAAGATACTGATTTGATCTTGCCTCCCTGTTGTGCCCTGACCCTCCTTTCTCCTTGCCATTATAGGCCGTAGTCCCCCCCATTTCCAACCCATCTCCCAGTCCCACACATGCAGCACTTACCTGTGGGCTTTGCTCACCTGCCCCCAACAAACCTAGTTTAAAGCCTGAGTTAACTCACTACGTCTAGACTGGCTACATCTAGACTGGCATAATTTTTCGCAAATGCTTTTAACGGAAAAGTTTTTCCGTTAAAAGCATTTGCAGAAAAGAGCGTCCAGATTGGCACGGACACTTTTCCGCAAAAGCACTTTTTGTGGAAAAGCGTCCATGCCAATCTAGACGCGGTTTTGCGCAAGAAAGCCCCGATCACTTTTTTGCACAAAAGAATACCACATTGTCTACACTGGCCCTCTTGTGCAAAAGCATTTGTGCAAGAGGGCTTTTGCCCAAACGGGAGCGGCATAGCATTTCCACAAGAACACTGACAATCTTACATGAGATCGTCAGTGTTCTTGCGGAAATTCAAGCGGTCAGTGTAGACAGCTGGCAAGTTTTTCCGCAAAAGCAGCTGCTTTTGCGGAAAAACTTGCCAATCTAGACGCAGCCACTGAGTTTCTCCGTTGCATAATCCATATGGGTATGTCTATACTGCCACCCTAGTTCGAACTAGGGTGGCTAATGTAGGCATTCGAAGTTGCAAATGAAGCCCGGGATTTAAATATCCCGGGCTTCATTTACATCTTGCTGGGCGCTGCTATTTTTAAATCCCCGTTAGTGCGGACTCCGTGCCCATGGCTACACACAGCACCGAGTAGGTAGTTCGAATTAGGATCTCTAATTCTAACTACCGTTACTCCTTGTGGGTATGTCTAGGGTTCGAACTAGGGTGGTAATGTAGGCAACCGGAGTTGCAAATGAAGCCCAGGATTTGAATTTCCCGGGCTTCATTTGCATAAAGCCGGGCGCCGCCATTTTTAAATGTCCTAGTCCGAACTACCGTTACTCCTCGTTTCTCCTCGGAAGCCTAGTCCAAACTACCTAGTCCGTGCCGCGTGTACCTAGTCCGTGCCACGCGGCACGGAGTCCGCACTAGCGGACATTTAAAAATGGCGGCGCCCGGCTTTATGCAAATGAAACCCGGGAAATTCAAATCCCGGGCTTCATTTGCAACTCCGGTTGCCTACATTACCACCCTAGTTCGAACTAGGGTGGTAGTGTAGACATACCCTGTGGAACGAGGAGAGCCTAATTCGAACTACCTATTCCATGCTGCGTGTAGCCGCGGGAACGGAGTCCGCACTAACGGGGATTTAAAAATGGCGGCGCCCGGCAAGTTGCAAATGAAGCCCGGGATATTTAAATCTCTGGCTTTATTTGCAACTTTGAATGCCTACATTAACCACCCTAGTTCGAACCAGGGTGGCAGTGTAGACATACGCTATGAGAGAGGATGTGTAGGCAGGGGAGTGAGATAG
The DNA here is from genome assembly GCF_052426305.1 of Pelodiscus sinensis. Taxonomy (NCBI): domain Eukaryota; kingdom Metazoa; phylum Chordata; order Testudines; family Trionychidae; genus Pelodiscus; species Pelodiscus sinensis. The sequence continues at coordinate 257,349,507 of NC_143053.1, forward strand.
ATAGATAGATAGATAGATAGATAGATAGATAGATAGATAGATAGATAGATAGATAGATAGATAGATAGATAGATAGATAGGATGTATGGAGATAGAGAGAGGGGGCGGCGTTTATGGGGATAGATAGATGGGGTGTATAGGGATAGATAGATAGGTAGATAGATAGATATTCAGGCTGCTCTTGGACTCTAAGGATGAGTATTACTGTCTAGCCAGGAATCTCTTTAATCATCCTATCAATTCACATCTGCCTCAACTCTCCTTTCCAGCAGCTGAACCTCCTCCAGCCCCTACCCCAAGTGCTGCAGCTGGGGGGTGAGGGTCTGGCTGGTTGACAGGCCTTGCTTAGAGAACTCTGCTTGTGGGCAGGGACACAGTTCCGGTGAGGGCCCATCTCTTGCAGGGCTCCGTGGGAAGCAAGAATTCCATCTTCTGAGAAACTCCGCCATGGCCATGTTTGGGTTTATTTCCACTTCGGCCCTGCCCCAAATGCTCTCTGAACCCCAGTGAGAGCCCCCTGCTGTTGGAGTCGTCCAGCTGGGGGTATGCATGCCCTCCCTAATTCAGAGCTAGGCCTTCCACGAAGCCTGTGATTATAACAGGGCAGATCAAAGAGTCTCCCCTGGACCTCAGAATCTTTCCTGACCACATTTGTGTGGACAGCGATGCATTGGCGCCAACAGTCGCGGTTGTGCCAAATCGACTCTCTCCGATGGAAGAAATGTTTCCATGAGACATTCCGAACCAGCTCTAATCTCTTGCCTTCCGCCACTGGAAGACAAATGCACCCACCCTCGTGGTATTAAGGGCTAAACCTAGCAGTCCATGGGGAACGTGAGTCTCCGGCACTCCAGCGCTGTGTCTCCAGAGCCGTCCACCAAAGAGGAGCGTGGAGCATGCGGTTCATTCTAGAGTTCCTCCTTTACTATCTCGGCTCTGGTCCCGGCCTGTGGACAATCCACCCTGACATCATCAGGCAACTAATGAGCAATATCTCAGTTTGACAGTAGCTTGCTACCTCCGCCTCCTCCTTGCTAGCATCCTTTTTCAGCAGACACTTTCTGAGAGCTCTTTGAAATGCTAAACCAAGTCGGTGGGAAGGCTGTCATCTGTAAAGCAATCATCTTTCTTTTACTGGGTGTGGGCAAGTCTAAAGCAGTAGCGGGAGAATTCGGCTGCTCTGGAGAACGGAGAGAGTTTCTGGCAGCGTTCAGCACCGGACATGTAAAATATTTTAGCCCGACTGTTCCCCTTTTGCCACATGACCTTGGATTTGCTCACCACTTATTGAAAGCTGGCTCTCCTTCTCCATGCCCCCCACCACAAGCCTTGCAGCAGATGTTTGTTCCGATGTTCCAAACCAGTGAAGTAAAATGAAAAATAAAAAGCCAAGTGGATAAAGCCAACACTGAAAAGCCAACTTTTGGATAAGCCAAACGTGGCGTGTGCCGGCCGCATAAAGAAGACAACTAGGAAAGGCTGGGGTGGGAAGTCAGTGCATTGCAGGGATCGGCCTGTAGCTGGGATTCTCACTCTACGTTTACACCGCCACCAGACGTCTGCGGCAGACCCACGACTCGTGGCTTGTAGGGCTTGGGCTGCAGGGTTACTGTGTGTCTGGAGCCACGGTTTCGTGACCCTGCAGTAGATGAGACCCAGAGCCCAGAAGCCCACACAGCCCAAGCCTGGGGCATCTGGTGCAGACTAGTCAGAGTTGGTTCTTTGCTGTGTAGACATACCCCAGGAGTGAATTCTGGCCGACTCAGAATGCCCAGAGAGTCACAGAGCCAGGTCCAGGACTGACTGACTGACAGGGTCCAAAGTACCCTCTCTGTGCTAAAACCGGCACAAAAGTACGCAGGCAAGGCCTGAGATTCAGAAATTGTTTTGCATAACAATGCAGATTAAGCATGGGACGCGAGACCACGTCAAGAAAATCCAGGACAAGCAGCCTTGGACTGGTACTTCTGTTTCTGATAAACAAAAAGTACAGATGCAGCCATGAAACTGTCAACTACGCACCTACTTTAGGTAACATCCCGGGAAGCAGGATGTACCCCAAATAGGGGCTTTGGGCATTTTACATATCCTACACAATGCGTAATCAATTATTATCATAGAATCATAGAACACTAGAACTGGAAGGGACCTCGAGAGGTCATCGAGTCCAGTCCCCTGCCCTCACGGCAGGACCAAATACTGTCTAGACCATCCCTGATAGACATTTATCTAACCTGCTCTTAACTATCTCCACAGATGGAGATTCCACAACCTCCCTGGGCAATTTATTCCAGTGTTTGACCACCCTGACAGGTAGGAAGTTTTTCCTAATGTCCAACCTAAACCTCCCTTGCTGCAGTTTAAGCCCATTGCTTCTTGTTCTATCCCCAGAGGCCAAGATGAACAAGTTTTCTCCCTCCGCCTTATGACACCCTTTTAGATACCTGAAAACTGCTATCATGTCTATCAGGTTAGATAGACATCTGTCAGGGATGGTGTAGATGGAGCTTGGTCCTGCCTTGAGGGCGGGGGGCTGGACTCGATGACCTCTCGAGGTCCCATCCAGTCCTATTATTCTATGATTCTATGATTCTATGTCCCCCCTCCATCTTCTCTTTTCTAAACTAAACAAGCCCAATTCTTTCAGCCTTCCTTCATAGGTCATGTTCTCTAGACCTTTCATCATTCTTGTTGCTCTTCTCTGGACCCTCTCCAATTTCTCCACATCCTTCTTGAAATGCAGTGCCCAGAACTGGACACAATACTCCAACTAGAACAACCAAGTCTCTCTTCGCTATAAATTGAGCTTGGTAAGAACAATCAGTGGGTAGGAATGGGTAGGGTCGACCCCCACATCCTGCTCGATGTAACTAAAAGTAATTAGGCCCTTCACACCAGTGGCCCAGGGCACGGCGTTCCATTGCATGGGAAGAAACGGAACCACGACCTCTTGCTGGCACTGTAGGTAGCATACGGGTGAAGTGTACGTGAATTAGGCTTTATTATTGTATATAGTCAATCTTTTAGTAATTGCTTTTGCATTGCTTTGCGCTGTATTAATTGCTTTCGAAGTTATACTATTTAAGTTGTTTAGTCATTGTTCTTAAGGCTTGTAAAACGTAAACAACTGTATTAACTGCTTAAAGCTTGCAGTAAATCAGAAAGTGGTTCAGTAGCCCTGGCGTGTCCTGGTTTCCCTTGGCGCTAAAATAAATCGAACCACACGACACGGCGCCTTGCAGTCACAAAGGATTGTGGGCGAGTCACAGCAAGGAAGCCCAGGTAGCCTTGAGGTCCCCGGTGGAGAAAGGTGAACCTCCGCTCTAGAGTGCAGCTTTTCTGTCAGGGGCTACCACAGTCACAGCCCTGCGAACCGGCGGTAGTAACCACTTGCCTCACAAGGCCACCTACCCATCACTGTCACGGTTTCAGGGTCACTGCGCCTTTGCGACCTCTCCATGGTCCACTCCAACAGTCTACCCTATCAGCCAGCACCTGTGCTTTGCTTGCTCTCAGAGACCAACAACAAATCACGTGTGTTCTTAGGGCAAAAGCAGCACAGGGAGAACATATAACAACGATTGAAGGGTTTCAGTGCTCCCTGAATGTACCAGGAATTGCTCATCTTTTCCAGTAGCCCAATGTCCCCTCCAGCTCTTCAACAAGGTGTGACGACACAGTCGGGGTTCCCCCGTTCCTGTACCCCCGTAGCCACAAGAACAGACTCCGCCAGCTGGTAGAATCGAGGGGTTTTATTGCTTCTCCAGGATACAGCACAGCACAGACGGGATGTGTTTACAGGAGTCTGGGCCAGGATACTTCAGACCCCTTGAAATGGGGTCCCTAGGCCCCTGGATTCCAGACCTCTCCTCAGACTTGTAGAACTGGTTGTAGCCACTGCCCGGGGCGGTAGGGCGCCCCCTGCTGGGCCGTGCTTACAGACAGCTGCCAGTGGGGAGAAGGAGTTTGCTAAAACTTATGGGACGCTCGAGCTCCGTTCGCTGGCTGGCGTGGATGGATCAGAACCCTGATGCGCTTTTTCAGCAAAATTGCCAATTATGCAAAAAGAGGATCGACATTCACCTCCCTCCACCCTTTTGTTTGCTGCAGCTTACCCACCGTCGGGGCAAACGTGCCCCAGATGTCAGTGGCTTTGCTTTATTCTTGCGGCACGGTAGAGACTAGCAGATTGATGAGGGTGAAAGCTGAGGCCGGAATACTGTGTCCCTAGGGGTTGCATCTGCATGGCGGCGTTATGTCAGCACAACGGACGTGATTCCGAAATAACGACGGGCGCGTCTACACGACAAGCCGTTCTTTTGAAATAATGGCGAGCAGGAAGGCTTCGTCCTCCGACTCCTGTGACCCTCATTTCACGAGGAGGAAGGGGAGTTGGAGGAAGAGGTCTCTTCCTTCGGCCTCCTGCAGGTTAGGCAGCGGCACAAGCCAAATGAAGCTGTTTCGACGTCAGTGGCGCAATTGACGTCGCTGAAGTTGCGTCGCTTAATTCGGTTTGGCCCTGCTGTGTAGATGTGCCCGGAGGTGCCACAGGACTTCTGGTTGTTCCTGCGGACACAGACGAACCCGGCCACCCCTCTGAGATCTTGAGAGCTCAGGGACTGAGTGCCAGCCTCACGTCCAGGCAAGATCCCTCCAGGCACGGCCGCTGCTGGTCTGGGGGGTGATGTGGGGGGAGACTCACCCGTGGGGCACCTCTTTGAAGGCTGGAGAGGGACTCCCACCTCCTCTGCACTGAGGTGATGTTTGCACCCGCCCAGATTGCAGCCAGCACCCAGGGTGGGAGACACGAAAGGCCAGAGCCTCCACTGGTGTAAATCAGCACCGCTCCATTGGCGCCAATGGGCCAGAGCCTCTGCTGGTGTAAATCAGAATCTCTGCCCTGATCTCAATGGACTCCAATCTCCGCAGGTGCCCATCAGTGCGTCCTTATTAGCCTCAGTAGGCTGGTATCTCAGCTGGCAGGGCTCCCCATAGCTCCACTAGTGCTCCCAGGCCACATCGGCAGAGGCCAGAGCCCCCTGCAAGCCAGTAGCTCCGGACAGACTGTGGATTGAACGTGCTGACCTGCGCGGGCCACAGATCGGGTCCAGAGCGCAGAGTGATACTTGAGTGAAGCCTCTGAAGCTCGCTGGGGCACTACTATCAGCAGTGATAACGCCCCGCGCGTGAGCAGGAGGTCCCTGGTTCTAGAAAGCCACACCCAGGAGAGCACACCCAGGGCCATATGACCTTGCCTTGCCTTTCCCAGGTTTCTTTCCAAGCCTTTGAACTTGCCAACTAAAAAAAAAAAGATAGTTTTGCCAAAGGCGGGTCCTGGCACTGCCCTAGACTTGTCACATGGCCTTGGGTGTGTCACTCGACTTCTCCCCAGCTCGCGTTCCTGTGTGGCAGATAGGATTACACCTCTCTAGCTAAGGTAATCCTCCTCTGCAGGTTCATTCCCCGGCCCCCCTATCTGTGGCACATAAACTAATCACCTGCCGGCCTCATTTCCGTAGCTGCATTTGGGGGAAGGGGTAGGTGGCATTGGTGGCCCCCACATGCAGGGGGTCAGACTGCATGCTCTGGTGGACCCTTCCAGACTTAAACATGATGACTAGGACATAGAGCTAACCATAAGAGGAGGCAGTGTGGCCCAGTGGCTAGACTCCTGATCTGGGCTGTACTGCTAAGGCACTTCATGCCCGCCTCACTGTGACTCAGTTTCCCAACTGAAAACGGGGGGTGATGCTCCTGAGAGCTTTGAGCACTACTGATAAAAAGCCCTCCTGTTGGCACCATCCGCAATTGACACATGGGTACCTGAAGCTGGGGGGGGGGAGCTAAGTGACTTGCCCAAGGCCTTATGGGACGTCTGTGGCAGAATGCACTTGACTCTCATACCAGTGCCCCAGCCCATCCTTTCTCCAGCTACTAATGCTGCATTTATCTGGCTTGCCTCCTTTGACTGTGGCTCTCTGACTGAGGGCTTAGTTGTAAACTCGACTCTACACCTGCCTAGGGAAATCAAAGGCATAAAACCGGAGCCTTTTTATGTCCATGTGTCCCCATTTGTATCAGCATCCCATGGAGGGGGGTGCTGGGAGTGGGTGGAACCTAGGGCCTGGCTCCCAAGTGCAGGGTCAGGAAGTTGTGCTGGGAAAAGGACTGATATAGGTTACTCGCCCTAAAGTGAAGCTGGTTTCTCTGGGTCACCATTAGATGTTACCGTTTTCGGGGTAAAGACCCCTTTCCCATTCCTCCTCTCCTCTTTGGCTTTTGAGCCCCTTGGGGAAAGTTTAGCATCTTGGCTTCAGCTTCCTGCCTGCTCGGAGCTGTGGGTGTAACGTCAGTGTCATAGAACCGTTATTGCACATTAACAATTAAAAACACACTGATGGGAGGATTAGCAGCTCTGGGAGGAATACAGCGCTTAATGCAGCGCCAATCCGAGTGTGCTTTTCATAACCCCGGCTCACCAAGACGCATTGTGGCCAGGTTTTTAAAAAGAACAGAGAGGAGGGGGCCAAGGTCAGGGGGGTGGAATGGATGGAGCACTCACCTGGGAGTCAGGAAAGCATGTCAAGTATCAGAGGGGTCGCCGTGTTAGTTTGAATCTGCAAAAGCGGCGAGGAGTCCTGTGGCACCTTATAGACTAGCTGAAGTGTAGGAGCATAAGCTTTCGTGGGCAAAGACCCACTTCGTCAGATGCATGTAGTGGAAAGTGTGGTAAATGTCATAGGCCAGTTACAAATCACTTGGGTGACTTGAACTGAGGAGTGACTCTGTTTTTCCTTCCCTTACCTGTGAAATGGGTGAATGTCCCCCGGTAGCAGGGCATCCCAGAGCATCTTACTGCCCCAGAGGGGGCATTCACTGGTTTGGGCTCTCAGGCCCTACAACCCTGAATTAAGGGACCTCTCTGACTCTGACCATCAGGCCCTAATATCCTGGGGTCAAGGACATTTATTGATTGTGACCAGTAGACCATTAGCCCTGTGGAGCAGACTGCTGGTGGACTGAGAGTTCTGCGTGGGGCAAGGGAGTTAAGGACTAGCGAGTGGACTGGGATTCCAGCGACCAATCATAGAATCATAGAGATGGAAGAGACCTCAGGAGTCAGCCAGTCCCGCCCCCTGCTAAAAGCAGGACCAATCCCAACTCAATCACCCCAGCCAGGGCTTTGTCAAGCCAGGACATCAAAACCTCTAGGGATGGAGATTCCACCATGTCCCTAGATAACTCATCCCAGGGCTTCCCTGCCCACCGAGGAAATAGTTTTTCCTAATATCCAACCTAGACCCCCCCCCCACTGCAACTTGAGCCCATTGCTCCTTGTTCTGCCATCTGCCCCCACTGAGAACAGCCTCTCTCCATCCTCTTTGGGACCCTCCCTTCTGGGAGTTGACGTCTTCTATCAAATCCCCCCTCACTCTTCTCTTCTGGGGACTAAACAAGCCCAAATCCCTCAGTCTCTCCTCGTAGGTCATGTGCTCCAGCCCCCTCATCATTTTGGTTGCTCTCCGCTGGACCCTCTCCAATGCGTTCACATCCTTTCTGTAGTGGGGGGCCCAGAACTGGACACAATACTCCAGATGTGGCCTCCCCAGAGCCAAATAAAGGGGACTAATCACTTCTCTAGATCTGCTGGCAATGCTCCTACTTATGCAGCCTAATAGGCCAGTAGCCTTCTTTGCTACAAGGGCGCCCTGTTGACTCCTATCCAGCTTCCCATCCACTGTCATCCCTACTGAAATTAAAGGCCGCCCCCTACGCTCATGTAAACCTGTGGAGCTCCATTGGAACCAGTGAGCTGATTGGCAGATGGGGTCGCTTCTTTGAAGCCAATCAGCTTCCGATTGAGAGCTGGGTTGGGCCTTGGATGCACAGAAGGGATTTCCACCTGCTCCTTGGCAGGGGCAGATTCTGAGCATTATTCCACATGGGGTCTGGATAGATTAGTGACAATGGTGTCTTGGTTTGGACACGGCCCTGTCCCTGCATTCCTGCTTTACCGCACACAGACCTGCTCTGCACGACAGCTTCAAAACCACACACCTCACCTGGCTGATGCCACCTGGGCAAAGCCGTGGGAGCTTCCTACCATGTCCTGATTGAGCTCAGACATGCCTTTCAAGTGAACCCCGCCACCCACCCCCCCATCAAAAGGTTCACAAACATGGGGCATCCATGATGTTAACACCACTTTGAGCTGTGCAAAACTGGGACACCAGGTGAACCTCTGACAGCAGGTTACATTCAGCTGCCTCTGAGTTTCACTACATAGCTACAAACATTAGAGAGAGTGGGACACACACAATGAGAGGCGAGAGAGAGAGAGAGAGAGAGAGAGAGAGAAGTGGCTGTTGAGATGATAGATAATTAAGTGGATAGATGTACATGTATGAAAGGGGATAGATAGATGGGGTGTATGGGGATAGATAGATAGATAGATAGATAGATAGATAGATAGATAGATAGATAGATAGATAGATAGATAGATAGATAGATAGATAGATAGATAGATAGAGGGTGTGTGTGGAGATATATAGATAGACAGAGGGGGTGTATGTAGATAGATAGATAGATAGATAGATAGATAGATAGATAGATAGATAGATAGATAGATGACGTTTATGGGGATAGATAGATAGATAGATAGATAGATAGATAGATAGATAGATAGATAGATAGATAGATAGAAGTGGGGTATGGGGATAAATAGATATGGGGTATGGAGATGGATAGATAGATGTGGTATATGGGGGGAGAGATGGATGGATGATGGATGGATCATTTGGCTGGATTTGTGGGGTTTAATTTCAAATGTCCCCAGCTTGAGTTTTGCGCATTTCCCCCTGTTCTGTAACTTGGACTGAATTAGGGTAAAAGATGAAAAACCTGGCACTGGGAAGGGTCCCACAGTGGCGCTAATCTCCCCAGCCCCAAGCCAGTGTGTTACCCACAAGCCCCTTCTTCCTCTCCACTTCCCGATCCCTGGAGCTGCCCTTAGATGTCTGGCTTGACCACTCTCCAGTCCCTCTGTCCCCTCCCCACCTTTCTAATTCAGTCCCCTTAGGCAGTGTGGGCCAGTCTGGGCTCTGTATGCCGGATCACATGATGCAGATTCAAGCCCCATCTCTGCTTCAACAGAAAGACCTGGATTGTGCAGCCCTTTCTCACTTGGGGAATCCCTGAAGGGCGGTCCGGTGCAGGCCAGGGGTCCTGCATGCGCTTGCTTCCTCCCGTCCCTCCTGCAGTGTGCATTGCCAGATTCAAGGTGGTCCCAGCTAGCTGCTCAGAAGGAAACAGGGATTTCCCTACCCTCCCATGAGGGTATATACCCCCCTGAATTTCCTCAACACCCCCACAGTTTTGTGAACGATGGTGCCATACAGCTCACCTTCACCCTCATGGTCTCACCTCTCATCGGCCCTGACACCCCCCCTGTACATTCAAACACCCCCCTAATTTCAATTCCTGGGGAAGCTCCTGGAAGGAAGCAAGAGGAGAAGGGGCGCTTTCTGCCCTGTTTCAAAGCCGGCTCCCTGCAATGCCCAGCCGGACAGAGGACAGTTTGTACCTCTGGCGTGACAGGTGCTGTGAAAAAGAAATGTGCAAATAAAAGAGCAAAATTGCGTTTAGGACTGCCTGGGATTTCAATGATCTTCACTGCTGCGACCCCTCTGGAAGCGCCCGGGTAAATTACTCCCAGGGTGTTCTGAGCGTGGCCTAGGCTGCATGGCAGACATTAAGCAGACCCAGTCTTGGCTGCCAGCCTCTGAATGCGGAGGGAGACCTGGCCGGAGGTACTTGACGACCACAGCCCTGCACAGCAAAGGAGGCGTGCGAGAGGAAACAGAGATTGTGTTGACAGGCCAGTGCTGCATTCCTCTTGCTGAGATGCCCTCGTCCCTGGGCGTGTGCCCTGTGTGTAATATCACACCTTCCTGCCTCCTGTTACAAAAGGGGGCTCAGTGGGGTGGAAGAAAGACCCTTCCATTTATAGAAGACAAGAGCAGTGTGTGGGGGGAGGTGGAGGGAGCAGGGCTCAGCGGGGGTGTATAGACCTTGACAGATCACTGCCAGCTCCAGAGCCAGCTGAAATGACAGGAAAAACTTCAGGGAACTTTGGATCAGGTCCTTTCTCCGTGCCAAAACATCTCCCTGCTACCCAGAGACTGTGACTCAGACATTGCTACTCAAACCTCGGTTGGCGCAAACTCTCAGGGACAAAACCACACTCGTAGCTGAAGGAAAGAAAATTACAGCCTAACAGGTGACAAGTGCAACTTACAAATGTGTGAGTAGAGGAGGCGATACGGAAAACTGCTCTGAAAATATAACTGCTGGATGGCATAGTGTACCAGTCATACGAATGGGGGTGATGATTAAAAATACATGAGTTGAACCTCTCTAGTCTGGTCCAGCAACTTCCGTGGTCCAGCATGATGTTAGTGAGCCAGATGTCTGCTTAGCATGGGTGTGGCCAAGTTTCCCACTGTCCCATAAAGTTTGTTGACAGCTGCTAGTCCTGGCTCTGAGTGTTCTGTGCTGTAATTTAGCTCTAAATTGCCCCTAAATCTCTTCTAAGAGCCCAGGAAGCAGTAGAAGTGTTGGTAATGCTGCTAGACAATATTGACCTCCCAGGGTTCAACAAATTCTCTGGTTTGGCCGGTCAGGTACTAATGGCGCTGGACCAGAGAGGTTCAACCTGTATTACCAAAGAAAGAAAGAGAGAGAACGAGAGAAAAAGAAAGAAACAGAGAGAGAAAGAAACAGAAAGAGAGAGAGAGAAAAAGAAAGAGAGAAAAAAGAAAGAAACAAAGAGAGAAAGAGAAAGAGCGAGAGAGAGAGAAAGAAACAGAAAGAAAGAGAGAGAGAGAGAAAGAAAGAGAGAGAAAAAGAAAGAAACAAAGAGAGAAAGAAAAAGAGCGAGAGCGAAAGCGAGAAAGAAACAGAAAGAAAGAAAGAAAGAAAGAAAGAAAGAAAGAAAGAAAGAAAGAAAGAAAGAAAGAAAGAAAGAAAGAAAGAAAGAGAAAAGGAAGGAAGGAAGAAAGGTTCAGACTTTAGCAACTTCTGGACACTATAAGGAGTTTCTACCTCTTTCTTGGACCATGCCAGACCCCCAATGAAATTCCTGTCTTCTGGCACCCTGGAAGATGTCCTGTGTCTGAAGAGGGTGGGGCCACGACTCTTTCTTGTGCCTAGCGAGAAGCATAATCTCTACCTCTTCTAGGAGGGTCACAACATGTATTGCATGGGATATCCAGAACGAGCCTCTTCTGGGTCAGAATCACTCTTGTTGCTCGTGCAAGGGGGATGAAGAGCAGAGGTGTTCCTGTTCTAGTTCCCTTGTCAAACATTGTGAGGAAAGCGACGCTCCCTTGACAGATTTTTAGGAGTTTCCCAGGGAGGGAATATGCAGAGATCATCTGGCTTCCTCCCCCTCTCCCCCCTCCCTCCCCCCCGTCCTGGCAAATCAACTCTTGCCAGAGGAGTGTAAGATTCCTCCATGAGGGGTTATGACCAAGCCCCTGGCTTTGATACACGTGCCCAAGCAAGTTAGTTGTCCCATGGAGCAAGATTGCTCAAGTGGCAAGTGATTCCAGGGAGGGGGGTGTCCCCATCTTGAGTTGCCAGGGAGGGGCCTTGTTCACCTCAAGCAATCGCCCTCTGAACCAGGAGTCTCATGGCAGGCCTGCGAAACCACTTCCAGAATCCAGCCGCTGGGTTAAGTTAAGTGACTTGACTAAGGTTCACTGGGAAATCAGTGGCAGAGCATGCACTGGAACCTTTCCCTTCCAATTCCTAAATTAGACCCATAACTACTTCATTAGAGTCCTTTTGTGCCTATTTACCCCCTCTTTTATTGGGGTGCTGTAGATTTCCTCTTCCTGGCCCGCTGTCTGCAGCCTGCTATGCCGAGGGCCCTTGCTGTGTGAAAGAAGTGGAGGAGGTCCTACACCGTTCCCTCTTTTCTCAGAAATGCCACAGTGGGATCAAAGCCGCTGCCATGCTGTTATTCCACCCACGGGCCATGCTGCTGTGAGCTGACCCAGCACCCCACGGAGGAAGCAGTGTGACCTATCCATGTCCTTTGGCTTTCCCCAGATCTTTTGCTCACCTGCAGAGGGCTTTTTAGCCCACAGGAAAGGCAGCTGGAGGAGTTCCCTTCTTTCCCCCCCACATGCACACCCCTGTTAATCAACGTCTCTTTACAGCAGCCGGGCCAGATCCTTGGGTGGAGTACATCAGCATGGCTCTATTGACTTCAGTCAAGCTATGGACAGTGGTGGGTCTGGCCCCATGGATGTCAATGTGGCAACGACTTTGTCCACCAACTGGGGATATGACTCCACTCAATCCATTTGGAGCAACACTAATTTATACTCTGCAGTGGGGCTTTTCCGCTCCCTCCCCCTGGAATTACCCCTTTCAGAGCTGCTGCCTTAAAATCTGCCATTTGTCCTCAGGGCAGCGAGTGCTTGGGGATACGTCCCCAGCCACGGGTCCATTATGAAATAAATCAGACAATGGGAACCTTCTTATTTACCCCACCTTTTGAGGCTGTGGCTCCCGAGAGTCCCTTCATTTCCTCTCTCGAAAGCGACACCTTTGCAAATCATAGAATCCTAGCACACTAGAACTGGAAGGGACCTCGAGAATCATCGAGTCCAGCCCTCTCCCCTCACGGCAGGACCGAGCACCATCTAGATCAGGGCTACTCCACTTTGGAAGCCTCGGGGGCCACAATGATACTCCCAGCACATGCCGAGGGCCACCACTCAAGTGTGGTTGCATAGACATGCAAATAGATATGCAAATAGTTTCTTTCACACTGACGGGCATGACTACAAAGATCAAGGCAAGACTACACAACACGCAGGCCCTATTTAAGTCAGTTCTGCTGATAGTAATAAAATACAATAGTCACCCAATTTCCACCCACAGGACAGCACTTTTAATGACAGTCCAGGAATTTAACTACTAAAATGTGTATCAACAGAAGACCATTCTATTGACTGCTTTTTGGTTTTGGCTCCCACCATGTAAACCCAAATTGCACCGCAGGCCTCAAACAAACGAGCTGCGGGCCACACATTGAGTAGCTCTGGTCCAGATCATCCCTGACGGGTGTCTATCCAACCTGCTCTTAAATATCTCCAATGATGGAGATTCCACAACCTCCCTAGGCAACTTATTCCAGTGTTTAACCACCCTGATTGGGCCCTGCTGAGGAGTGTTTAGCACAAATGACTTGAAAAGTGATTTCTAATGACATGGGGAGGGGGCTTCTCATTTTCAGCCTGGCTATTTGTGGTCCAGAAAGATCTGAATGTTGTGTACAGCAACGGGGCAAAACCATCCACTCGTTTATCTCACCGTTGCTGGCTCAGGGATGTATTTGGGATGTAATCTTGCTCTTTTTCTCATCCCCACCTGAAGTCAGTGCAACGACACTAATGTACACCTGCTGGATATCTGGCCCGCTTTCTGCCTACAGGCTGAACCTCTCTAATCCGGTATCCTCGGGACCTGAGCGGTGCCGAACCAGAGAATTTGCTGAACCATGGGGGGGTCAATATTGTCTAGCAGCATTACCAATGCTCACTCTGCTTACTAGGCTGTTAGAGGACATTTACAGGTAAACTGGAGCTAAAAGTACAGCACAGAACACGGAGAGCCAGGACTGGGGGCTGCAAACAAACTTTATGGACCGGTGGGAAACTTGGCCACACCCACAGGCATCTAATTAAAATCACACTGGACCACGGAGGTTGCCAGACCGGCGAGTGCCGGATTAGAGAGGTTCATCTTGTATAGGGAAACACACCCACCCACACCCACAATAGTCAAGGGCCCGACAATATCAGCTGTGTATCAGAGATGATCTAAGGAAGGTAGGCTGGCATGAGGCTCCCCGCATTTGGTGATCCTTTGGAGCAGGGTGCACGGACGTGCACCCGGGGGCTGCCGACACCCCTCTGTTCCACTGCTCCTAGAAACGCCGGGGCGGGGAAGAGGGGGGATTTACTCTCTTCCTTCCAGCAAAGGAGCATGTTTGATGTGCATGGCAAATCCTGCAGCCTTATGTTTCCCATCACTGAAGGGAAGTGATTGGATTTGCCCCTCACCGGGCTGGCTAAGGAGTGGGGGAGCAGGCTGAGGCCTTGGCAAATGGAGTTCAGCCCTCCTCTTATCTCTTGGGAAAAGGGGAATCGGATCATGTCGCTCGACTGGCCGGTCTGATTCCAAGAGCTGGCCCGTGGGCACAGCCCCTGTGAGCCCATCTCTCTCAGCTGGGCCTGGCCAAGGGACAGGGGGCAACTCCCGCAGTGACCCTCCTAATGCACAGAGGGCACACACACACACACACACACACACACAACCCGCTGCAATCCGCCCGGCTGTTCCTCCGGCCGCCAGACAAAAAGTCACCTACTTTGATGCTAGCTGGGTCAAACTGGACTTCCTTGGGAGGCTCCGGTTCTGGGGGCTTCGGCGCTGCCTTCGGTTCCTCTTTCTTGGGTTCCGGCTTCTTGGGCTCCGGCTTCTTCGGGGGCATGTTGCTTTTCCGACCGCCGCACGCCGCAGGAAGGAAAGAGAGACAGGGGGGGGGAGCCCGGCCGAGGGGAACACAGAGCACAAACCAGGGCTCCGCCAGAGGTCTTTATCCCTGCCGTCCCTTAATGTCACACATTGTGTCCTTCCCCCAGCCTGTCACATGCCCAGGCCCACAATAGGGGCACGGCTATAAAAGGACAAGACATGTACCCTGCTATTTTAGAGCCGTCTCTTATGGCATTGTTATGAATTAGCACTTACATGGAAAGAAAGTTTGGGGATGTCAGGCATGACACTGGCCCAAGATCAGATGTTTGTGGGGGGAGGTTAGGGGAGGTTCCTGTCTTTGTTCTATGCCCACTGGCCTCTTTGCCGTTCACCTGCGGCTGAGTGGGTCGCCCTCCAAGCAAGGGCCTGAATTCCTTGCCTTTGCGCCGTGGGTGGCCAGCCTCTCTTCCCATCTGACACCAGGCCTGTCTCCAGGGCCGCATTATGACTTTCGTGGGCCCCTTCCTCCATAACAAAAAATATAAAAATTATTTCTGATATAACTTTAAATACTTCAACATTTTTTTTTCTGTTTTAGGCCAAATGTAATAGATTTCCGTGGGCCCTAAAAGTTTCCTTTTTTTCTGATGGGAGAAAAAAATTAAAACATTTTCTTCGACCCTACAAGTTCATTTTTTTTCTTCTGATTTTAAAGGAAATTAAAACATTTTCGTGGGCCCCTAAAAGTAGCGTGGGCCCTAGGCATGGTGCCTACTGTGCCTAATGGATAAGTCGGCCCTGCCTGTCTCGTTTTCTGACGTACGTGCTCTGATTCTAAGGGAAGAGAAGGCAACACAGGGGTGTCCACACTGCAGTGGGAGCCCTGCTAACACGGGCTCCTGGGGCATGGTGGTGGAGACGTTCTGTGGAGGCTGCCACCTGGGATCTCCCATGCCGCAGGATCCTGGAGCCAGGCCTGCAGCCCCAGCTCAAACGCCCACACAGCACGTAAACCACCCCTGAGCTGCAGTCCGCTGACACGGACCCGTCGCGGCTTTAGAATTGCAATGTAGACACACTCTTAAAAACCTTGGCCAACGCCCTGCCTGCTGGTCTCATACCGACAGGCCTCTACCAAGGGTGATTAAAGGAGCCAAGATAGCCGGCTACGTCACCGAGGCAGCAAAACGCAGCTCTGCGTATGTGACCGTGCCACTAAAAATCTCTAGCGCGGGAAGGATTTGACGGTAGCGGCTGAGCTTTCTGAAACCGTGTAGGGTCTCGAGCGATGAGTCCCCATTCAAATCCAGAGGAACGGCGGACCCCATGTCCCAGCAAAGTTTTGAGGTGCTTAGTTCTGATTTTAAAAATAAATAATTTTTTAAAAAGCCCCCATCACCTTCATCATATCCCTATTTCTTTGCGGGGGGAGGGATAGCTTAGTGGTTTAAGCATTGGCCTGTGACACCCAGGATTGTGAGTTCAATTCTTGCAGAGGCCATTTGGGGCAAAATTTGCCAGGGATGGTACTTGGTCTTGCTGTGAAGGCAGGGGACTGTACTCAATGACCTTAGGTCCATTCTAGGAGATAGGCAATTTCCATTACTTTTTTATGTTTTTTTAACATAGGGACTAGGGCAGCCTAGTCTTCTTCCAAGCATCCCTAGAAATGATGCATCTTCCCCCTGTTCACAATCTACAATGCATTGGGGGCGTCCCCGCTGGTTCAGATGAACATCAGTTCCAGTAATATTCTCACGCTCTCTGTGGTTTGGGGGAGAGGGGGTTAATGCAACATTCCGGGGTTCTACCAGGCAAGCCCCATGTGTACTCTCCCTCATCTTTATTCCCTTACTCCCTCCATCCATCTGTCTGCCTCCACGTGTGGTATTGCTTCTACTTCGATTGCAAGCCTTTTGGGACGGAGACCATCTTTTTGTCCTGTGTTTGTGCAGCTCCGAGCACAGAGAGGCCCCGGTCCATGACTAGACCGTGTAGGTGCACGGGTAGTACTAAGGATAAATGAAATAACAGGTGCACCTAGAAAAAATCAGGGCTGTCGACTCTGTGCCATTCACCCAGAATTTCCCTCCTGCGAGCCAAGCTGGGGGTAAAAATAATCCAGAAGCTTGGCCTGCTTTTCTAGCCTGATGTTCAGTTTCATTCTCTGCTCCGCTGGCTATTCCCTGATTTTAAGAGATCACCCATCAGCCGTGGGGTGTCGGACACAGATCAATGTTTGGGAAAGTAGCTTGAAGATCTCTTCCTGGCTCCTACTCCTCTTCCGCCCCTCCGCCCTTCTTTGTTTCCCCCACCCCACTTTGTGTTTCAGAAGAGGCCAAACTCTAGACCTTGGAATCTACATGCAAGCTGACTGAGACAATATGTACCACGCTCCCTGCCAAACAGAAGGTCGGCTGTTCTTCGGCTCTCCTAGACTGAATGCCAACCAGAACTGCACACCCTGACGGCATCTCACATTTCGTTCCACTCTATTTGGTCCGGCCTGTCTCCAGTTGTCTCCACTCAGGCACAACCCAGGGGAAATGTTTGGCACGAGATGCGGTGGGTGGGCCGTGAACCCCGTGGAAATGACACAGGCGAGTGTCTCCACGCGCCAGGACGAACAAGCGCGGCAAAGACCTCGCTGTGACAAAGGCCGGGCAAGATGCCCAGCATCTAAAAGAAGCACGTCGACTCAGAACTTCCCAGACTCCCTTATCTCGCCAGTTCCCAGGATAGATGCTGTTCCAAAGCCACAGAGCTGAGAGTGTGACGGAGGCGAGGAACGAGGAAAGGCAGCGCTTTATCTGCTCACACGCATGAGAGCAGTTTTCAAGTACCTAAAAGGGTGTCACAGGGAGGAGGGGGAGAAATTATTCTCCTTGGCCTCTGAGGATTGGACAAAGAAGCAATGGGCTTAAATTGCAGCAAGGGACGTTTAGGCTGGACATTAGGAAAAACTTCCTACCTGTCACTGGAATAAATTGCCTCGGGAGGCTGTAAAATTTCCATCTCTGGAGATATTTAAGAGCAGATTGGACAAACATCTATCACAGATGATCTAGAGCAGTGTATCTCAACCAAGATGAACAAGTTTTCTCCCTCCTCCTTATGACACCCTTTTAGATACCTGAAAACTGCTCTCATATCCCCCGTCGATCTTCTCTTTTCTAAACTAAACAAACCCAATTCTTTCAGCCTTCCTTCATAGGTCATGTTCTCTAGACCTTTCCTCATTCTTCTTGTTCTTCTCTGGACCCTCTCCAATTTCTCCACATCTTTCTTGAAATGCGGTGCCCAGAACTGGACACAATACTCCCACTGAGTTCTAACCAGTGCAGAGTAGAGCGGAAGAATGACTTGTGCAAACTCCTGTGCCTGTACAAACTTGTACAAACTTGTACAAACTCCTTAGTGCTACCCTCCAGAGAGGTCCCTACTCATGGGGATCCCTTACAGGGCTGACACAAAAGGGGCTAGAGCAGTGTTTCCCAAACTTTTCGGCATCACGCCCCCCTTTTTGATTGTTAAGAAACCTTCACGCTCCCCCTCCCCCCAAATAGCAGCAAAACTTGTTGAGCAAAAAAAAAAAAAAGGAACTGACCGGGGCTGCAAACCTTGGGGGGGAGGGGCTGGGTTGCCTCGTGCCTCCCCCCACGGAATTTCTTCACACCCCCCAGGGGGGCACACAACCCAATTTGGGAACCCATGGGCTAGAGAGAGCTGTGAGAGAGATGTGCACCCACGAACAGCCTCTCGGTTGACACAGGCCAGAGGCCAGTGTTGTCGATCTGTATGGGCCTGGGGGGACTTACCTATGGGTGTATCCAACACCTTTACGGGTAGGTTTTTGTGTCATCAGGGAACTTCCTCTGCTGCAGGAGGAAGGGCAGAGACTAGAGTGGATGATGGAGGCCATCTAAGTAGCAGAGACAGAGCGGTGGACAGGCAGCGTGGTAAGCATGAAGGTACCCCCCCTTGGTCACAGTGGGTGGAGATGGATGCTTAAGCAGAAGGAGGGAGGAGGTGGAAGGGATCCCCAATTTTCCTCGATGCAATGACCGCCCATGCCCGCCCATGCGCCCTTTGGAGCGTTATCCCCATCTGGGGAGGTTGCTGAAATCCTTCAAGGCTCTGATCGCTAGAGGCCACACCGCTGCTGTCCCATTGGCATCCCAGGCCGTGGCAGGTGCTGTCGGCATTAGCGACAATTTTGCCTCATCTTAATAGTCTTTCAGGGGCAGAAAAACACGGTTTTCTGTGTTCAGTCAGGCTCACACGACAAGTGCAGGTGGCAGCTTTCCTGCGCCAGGAAGCTGTTGCCAACGTCCCCCAAGAATCGTTTGCTCCACGCGAGGGCTGCTGTGGAGCTTCTGAAATGCGCTTGGTTTTTTTAATGTTATGAGACGTTCCGCCTAAGTGTTGACCTGGGACAATCACCTCAGTCAACAGAGCTCATCGGAAAATGGGCTTTTTCCAGAGATAAATGTCACTTGTCATACAAAAATATCAAAGGGCGAAATATTTCAGGGCCACGCTAGAATATTCCAATTCGGAAATGCTGCCGTGTTGCCTCATGGGAGTTGTAGTCCAAGTGCCTTGTGCTCCCATTTTCCTCCATCAGTTCATCTCCCTCATTGGACTACACCTCCCACGTTGCACCAGTCTTCCCTCACAGTGAGGTGAGAAAAGTGCATCATGGGAATTCCTGGGAGAGGGATGGCAGCCCATATAAAAATGAAGGGATAAGGAAACTAACCTACAGTTAGTGCCACAGTGGAACACTTGAATTCAAATATTTTGGGTTTTAGGCAATTTTGTTTCAGTTTTCAGGCATGTTTTTGACCACAAACAAAAATATTTTCTGTGGAGAGCGGACATTCTTTGTGGCAATTTCATGTGTCAAAATCTCAATTTTTCATCAAAAACTACATCTGGTGGAAACATTTTTATCAGATCTAAATGACATGTACATCACAGAAGGCTACTGTAGGAGTGTCCTTTTTAAGAATTAAGACAATTGTCACGTTCAGCATATTTCCTGGAGAAGAAGAGCAAAGGGGTTTTTTTGGCTTACTTGCATGAAGAATCAGATGTGTTTTCACGTTCCTTCAATTCCTACGCCAGCAGATGCCAAGTCAATCATTGAATGGAGAGGAAAAACCTTAAACAATAGCTACTCAAGCTCTAGATGCTGAAATGGCCACATATTTTGTATTTTCAATAACATTTCAAATTTTGAAAATTAAAACAAAAATCGCTAACCTTTCTATTAAATTGTCACCATTGCTTTCTTTTTGGAACAATTGTACAGCGGTTGAACATCTTGTCATCGTCGGGAATTTTGAAGTTCAGAAACTGAAATTTTTCCGTTTTCAAACTTGTTAAGTTTCGGAAAAAAGTAGGGGAAATTTGAACAGATTGGTCACCCCTTCCTTTTTCCAGCTCTGTCCAGTTAGTAGTGCGGAAAAGCCTGCTTCCATATATGTGCAATTTTTAAATCTCAATATCTAAATATATAGATGTTTTAAATTTGTAGTTACTTTATGTTAAATATAGAAGTGGAGGGTAAGAGAAGGGCTGGAAAACCCAAAACTAGATGGACGGGGGGCATACAAAAAGAATTGATTAGCTGAAGAGTTTCTTGGGATTTGCTCCAAGATAGAATCCTTCTTACCCATTCCAGTCTAAGAACTAACCCTGTATAGATGGGATTAAGGCAAATAGAACAAGAAGGAGATTTTAATCACTTTATTATTTGCAACACTTTGGGGCAGCACACAACAATTCTGTGAGGCCATGTCCACACTAGGGGCTCGTCTACATTGGCCCCTTTTCCGGAAGGGGCATGTTAATTTCAGAGATCGTAATAGGGAAATCCGCGGGGGATATTTAAATATCCCCCGCGGCATTTTAATAAAAATGTCCGCCGCTTTTTTCCGGCTTTTAGAAAAGCCGGAAAAGAGCATCTACACTGGCCCCGATCCTCCGGAAAAAGCACCCTTCAAAGTAGGAATAAGATCCTCCGGAAAAGGGCGCTTTTTCCGGAGGATCGGGGCCAGTGTAGACGCTCTTTTCCGGCTTTTCTAAACGCCGGAAAAAAGCGGCGGACATTTTTATTTAAATGCCGCGGGGGATATTTAAATCCCCCGCGGATTTCCCTATTACGATCTCTGAAATTAACATGCCCCTTCCGGAAAAGGGGCCAGTGTAGACGTAGCCTAGGAGTTTATCTAGAATTTACTAAGTGTGAATTCTGGACACCCAATTTCACAAATTCAAAATTCCGTATTCTCACGACGGGGAAGCATCGAAATTAGTTCGAAATAGCAGCACCGGAGCATCCACACGAACGTTATTTTGGATTTACAAGTTCGGAATCAGCATTATTCCTCGTGAAAAGCAGGAGAACAAAGTTCGAATTCCATGGCCCCTTATTCTGGAACAACAGGTTTGGTAGTGTGGACGCATCACCTACAGATTCAACCTTGGGGGGTTATTTTGGACAAAGGTCCTAGTGTAGACCAGGCCTTATAGACCTGCCAGCAACCATCAGCTGACCCGAACAGATGTGCATAGTGGATAACTATACCGGAAGATATAAGTGACTTTCTGTTGCTCTGTGTCCACGGGAAACCTTCTCAAATATTGCTCTAGGGAGATGTTATTAATCGCATTGGTCACAGTTTTCCAGTTTGAAAATGGGGCTGAGGATTTTCATCAAAATGTTGAACTTTAATGACAGTTGGGGGGAGGGGGCGGAAGAATTGGTAAAATTAGCTTCACCCAACTGACTACGGGGGAGTGGGGCTGACTTTCTGACTCTGTGCTAGTCTACTCCTCTCTTCTCTTCCATTGCTCTCCCTCTCTCTCCCCCTTTGGTGATGAGCAGGTTCCTTGGCTCATCTGACGCTGTGACTATTTTTTACAGCCTACGCCTGTCCCCACATGTATCGCAATGCGGCTGCCATAAATTAAAAGAGCTGAGCTTGCGGAGACAGCTGCAGTGCAGGGGAAGGTGGGTTTCTTTTCTTCTCTCCAGGGCTATTGTTTCCAGCTGGAAATCAGTCCCAGGCCACACAGTAGCAGCTGTTTGCTTGTGACAGCCTGTCATGCAGGGCTGGGGAACCTGTGGGCCGGGGGCTGGATCCGGCCCCCAGCTTGCCTGGATTTGGCCCCTGAGGGGTGGGGCTTCACCCCCAACATTGGGGAGCTGGTGCTCCAGTCTTGTGGCTGCCTTCCTGCCCAGACCCCGCACCCACACTCCGCTCCTGCACCCCACCTCCCATCCAGTCCTCCTACCCCCACTCCACTCCTGAACCTTTCCTCCTACCCAGACACCACACCCCACTCTGCTCCCGCACCCCACCTCCCATCCAGTCCTCCTACCCCCACTCCGCTCCTGCACCCCAACTCCCATCCAGACTCCGCACCCCCACTCCGCTCCTGCACCCCAACTCCTGTCCAGTCCTCCTACCCCCACTGCATTCCAACTCCCATCCCGACCCCGCACCCCCACTCCACTCCTGCACCCCACCTCCCATCCAGTCCTTCTACCCCCACTCCACTCCTGAACCTTTCCTCCTACCCAGACACCACACCCCACTCTGCTCCCGCACCCCACCTCCCATCCAGTCCTCCTACCCCCACTCCGCTCCTGCACCCCAACTCCCATCCAGACTCCGCACCCCCACTCCGCTCCTGCACCCCAACTCCTGTCCAGTCCTCCTATCCCCACTCCACTCCTGCACCTTTCCTCCTACCCAGACACCACACCCCACTCTGCTCCTGCACCCCACCTCCCATCCAGTCCTC
Organism: Pelodiscus sinensis; assembly: GCF_052426305.1. Taxonomy (NCBI): domain Eukaryota; kingdom Metazoa; phylum Chordata; order Testudines; family Trionychidae; genus Pelodiscus; species Pelodiscus sinensis. Next base: position 257,371,881 of record NC_143053.1, read on the forward strand.
CTACCCACACTCCACTCCTGTACCTTTCCTCCTACCCAGACACCACACCCCACCTCCCATCCAGTCCTCCTACCCCCACTCCACTCCTGAACCTTTCCTCCTACCCAGACACCACACCCCACTCTGCTCCTGCACCCCACCTCCCATCCAGTCCTCCTACCCCCACTCCACTCCTGTACCTTTCCTCCTACCCAGACACCACACCCCACTCTGCTCCTGCACCCCACCTCCCATCCAGTCCTCCTACCCCCACTCCACTCCTGTACCTTTCCTCCTACCCAGACACCACACCCCACTCTGCTCCCGCACCCCACCTCCCATCCAGTCCTCCTACCCCCATTCCGCTCCTGCACCCCAACTCCCATCCAGACTCCGCACCCCCACTCCGCTCCTGCACCCCAACTCCTGTCCAGTCCTCCTATCCCCACTCCACTCCTGCACCTTTCCTCCTACCCAGACACCACACCCCTACTCTGCTCCTGCACCCCAATTCCCATCCAGTCCTCCTACCCCCACTGCATTCCAACTCCCATCCCGACCCCGCACCCCCACTCCACTCCTGCACCCCACCTCCCATCCAGTCCTTCTACCCCCACTCCGCTCCTGCACCTTTCCTCCTACCCAGACACCACACCCCTACTCCGCTCCTGCACCCCAATTTCCATCCAGTCCTCCTACCCAGACACCACACCCCTACTCTGCTCCTGCACCCCAATTCCCATCCAGTCCTCCTACCCAGACGCCAAACCCCTACTCTGCTCCTGCACCCCAATTCCCATCCAGACCCCGCACCCCCACTCCTCTCCTGCACCCCACCTCCCATCCAGTCCTCCTACCCCCACTCCGCTCCTGCACCCCAACTCCTGTCCAGTCCTCCTACCCCCACTCCACTCCTGCACCCTAACTCCTGTCCAGTCCTCCTACCCCCACTCCGCTCCTGCACCCCACCTCCCATCCAGCCTCCCACCCTCACCCCACTCTGGTAACTTTCCTCCTGCCCAGAACCCGGACTCCAAACTCATTTCCCAGCAACTCCCTTCCACACACTGAACTCCTCATTTTTGGACCCATTTGAGAGTATAGGGTGGCCCACAAAATCCACTAGCCTGGGCCCCCCACGGATCTCGCATACGAGGGGGATGTGGGCAGTGTCTTTCTGCATGTCGGTTGGGGTTTTTTTCTTTTTGCTTCTCACTTTGGTGCGGCCCCCATTTTTTCTGTGGGTCAGCAGCCCCCGACCTAAAAAAAGTCCCCACCCCTGCAGTGTAAGAATTGATGTCGGTTTAAACTAGGTTAGGAACCCCCCCACACATATAACATGTTAACAATGGAACCAGTAGCACCAGCCTGAGTGTGATGTGACCCATAGGTTGGACCAGGAAAGATGATGTGAAAAATCAGGGTTTTCTGCACCCCTGGCAATTAAATCACAGTCCGCCCTGTGAGGACCTGGAGAATTTAACCCAGTACGTTTAGCGCAGGCCGACAGCACTTGCGCTAACTGCATTAGCAGGTAGTACACAGTGACGCTGTCGTGTGTCAGCCCTGGGAAGGAAACACCCCGCACATCACCCCGCACCCATTATCACCCAGGGCTATTTTTCTTTCCAGTGTGGACCACCTGAGATGCTCAGCGTGTGGTCCCTTCTGTGCTTCTCCTTTAGGGGCTGGTTCCTGCTTCTAATTTCGAGCTTATTTGTTTAGCTCAAGTGGGAGCGATTCTTGTTTTCCTCACTGACGGAACTGGGCACAAATCTTGCTAGGCTTTGTTTGTCAGAGGCTGGGGATGGGAGACAGGACAGCAATCATGGGATGCCTCCCTGGTGTGTTCACTCCCTCTGGGCACCTGGCATTGGCCACTGTTGGCAGACAGGATATTGGGCTAGCTGGACCTTTGCTCTGACAAAGTCTGGCTGTTCTTAGAGGCTACGTATAGATTGGCATGATTTTCCGGAAATGTTTTTTCCGGAAAATTTTTCCGTTAAAAGCATTTTCGGAACAGAGCATCTAGATTGGCAGGATGCTTTTCCGCAAAAGCACATTTTGCGGAGAAGCGTCCGTGCCAATCTAGACCCACTTTTCCGCAAAAAAAGCCCCGATCGCCATTTTTGCGACTGGGGCTTTTTTGCGGAAAACAAATCTGAGCTGTCTACACTGGCCCTTTTGCGCAAAAGTTTTTCGCAAAAGGACTTTTGCCTGAACGGGAGCAGCATAGTATTTCTGCAAAAAGCCCTGATTTCTTACAGTAGGAAGTCAGTGCTTTTGTGGAAATTCAAGCGGCCAGTGTAGACAGCTGGCAAGTTTTTCTGGAAAAGCGGCTGATTTTCCGGAAAAACTGGCCAGTCTAGACACAGCCATGTGCTGTTTATTACTCCTGCTGCAAGGGAAGTGTGAAAAGTCAGCAGGTGACCATGAAAGCTGAACTAAAGTTGCATTCCCCCACCTGCATCCCCGTCCTTTTAAAAAAAATCATCACATTCAAAATGCTCAAGTGAACAGGTGTGTGGGTTACATTCACAGGTCAGGGTAAAGACACAGATCCATTCCTTTGCAGCTATTCTCTCTGCTGGCCTCTATGTACGTGTCTGGCAGCGGTCCTGGAATAATTTCTACAGTGGGTGTATGTAGGATTGCCAGATACTTTCACAAAAAAATACCGATCATGGCGGAGGAAAAATTGGTTGAGAAAAACAAACAAACCGGGGACCAAAGTTCTTGAGAAAAAAAAAAGCTGCACAAAAAAAGAGCCACGGCCCTTTTATAGCCCCATGCTCCACCCGCCCCCACCAGACGCAGCAGAGGAAGAATGTCCCAAGCAGCCTTCCATCCATGAAAAACAGACAACAACAGACATTTTATATGTCCAGTATTTTCTAGGTTTTTTTACCAGACAGAAGCCACAAATAACAGACTATTTGGGCCAATTCCGGACACCTGGAAACCCTAGGGCTACGTCTAGACTGGCATGATTTTCCGGAAATGCTTTTAACGGAAACGTTTTCCGTTAAAAGCATTTTCGGAACAGAGTGTCTAGATTGGCACGGATGCTTTTCCGCAAAAAAGTCCCGATCGCCATTTTCGCAATCCGGGCTTTTTTGCGGAAAACAAATCTGAGCTGTCTACACTGGTCCTTTTGCGCAGAAGAACAGCATAGTATTTCTGCAAGAACACTGACAATCTTACATGAGATCATCAGTGCTTTTGCAGAAATTCAAGCGATCAGTGTAGACAGCTGGCAAGTTTTTCCAGAAAAGTGGCTGATTTTCCGGAAAAACTGGCCAGTCTAGACACAGCCTAGGTGTATGGGGGGGGGGGGGGGGGGGATGCTTAGAGCCATGTAGCCGAACTGTAAACCCTGGACGTCAGGGATTCCCCAAGATTTTTTCATTTCATGGACCACCTGAAAAATTGCTGCAGGCCTCAATTGACCCCTGACCGGTCTCTTGAAATGGCGTGCCGTTAGCAAAGCACACTGGAGAAGAGCCCGGTGTGGAACCCCCTTGATCATAACACTTTGGGGTTCTGCAATAAGAAGCCCCCAACTCATATTTTCATAGTGGAGGGGTCTCTCTCCCACCACACAGCTACCAAGCTGGGGCGGGGAAGGAGGCTGTCTCTGTCCGTCAGCTGCAGCCCGAAAGCTGGGAAAAGTCGAGTCTCTCTGGCCACCCCAGTCCTGCCCTTTCTAAATTCCCCTCACCCCCTCTTCTCACCCCATTGCCCCGCCACCTGCCTCCTGTTCCCAAGCCCGAGTGCCCCAAGGCCTGGCTATTCAAAGGGGCTCTCCTGCAGCAGCATTGGCATCCGGAGCCCTGTGACCTTTAAATCAACCTCCTGACACCACAGACTGTGCTGCGCCCCAGAAGCACCCGGCAGCAGGCCCGGCTCCTAGGTGTGTTGGAGGGGAGAGTGCACAGGGCACTAGCTCTGCCCTCCCATTGGTTGGGACCCTGCTGCCGGCTGCTTTTGGGTGCGTCCTGGTCTGCGGGGCCAGGAGAGGCAGGAAGCTGCCTTAGCCCCCCTGCTGCACCGCTGACAGGGAGCCTCTCAAGGGAAGCCCCTCCTGCCCCAGTCCTGACCCCCCCACAAGCTGGAACCCCCTCCCACACCCCAAAGCTCCCCTCCTCCGCCCCACCCCAGAGCCCCCACTCCAGTCAAATGACGCTGCATCGCGGCACCAACAGTTTTCTTCGACGGGGTGATGAGGAAAAAAGTTTGACAGGCACAGGCATTCAGCAAGCTCCCGTGGCCAGCCTGAAAGGAGCTTGCAGGCCCTTGGTGGCCCAGGGACCACAGTTTGAGAACCGCGGCTGTAGAGAATGGAAAGCACGTTTCTCCCTTGCGCCCCTAGTTCCAACACCTATGTTGTTTGAAGCACCAGGGCTTACGGCTTCGGAGTGACTGCCCCATGACACCGAGTTCGGAGACGTGTCTGCTCAGGGTATAACGGCAGGTCCAACGGAGCCCCCTTGGCGTGTCTTCTGCGATCGCCAGTGGACCTCATCCTCCGAGCACAGGAGCATGTTATAGCCCCCTCAGGGAAGCCCGGCCTGTAACAGCCACGGCTTTTCGCCCCCGAGGTCCCCGGTGCTCCCCGGGAGCCAGCCCAGGAACAGCGTCAGCAAGGGAAGGGGTTTCCCCCGACTGTTGGGGTGGCAGCAGTACGAGGAGAGGGAGAGAAGAGAGACACCGTGCCAGGGGATGCTTGGGAGGAGGTGATGGGATGGGGCTGGAAGCGGGCGCTGGGGCACACGGCCCTTCGGTGTGACTGGGGACCGGCGACAGGCGATTACTGACTGACGACTTTCACCACCACTTCGGAGGCTGGCTTGAGGGAGGTTATTCACCCCAGCATCTCTGAACAGCCCAGCTCAGCGATGGCGGCAGAATGGGGGGGCAGGGGGTGATCCTGGGGCTGCCAGGAAGTAGCCAGGGCCTTGAGGTAACTAGGAAGTATTGGGCGGGGGGGGGGGGGGCAGACTTGCTAGGCCTGTGGGGAGAAGGGGGGGGACTCTGCACTCACAAAAGGGGTGGGGCCTCAAAAAGAAGGGGCGGGGCTGGGGCAGCCAGCCCTCAGCACCACCCAGAGCATGCCACAGCAGCAATTTCAAGGGCTCCTGCCGATGCCACTCCTGTGGTAGGGACGGCAGCTGGGAACCCCAGACCCTTTTGAGCCACTGCACCCCAGGGCAAGTGCCCTCTTTGCCCCCCCCATCCTGGCAGGCCTGGGGGAATAGAGGAGGTGCACGACCACCCTGGCCTGCCCAAGAATTGGGCCCAGTGATCCAGGTGTCAGGGCAGGATGACGGACAGGATCCTGAGCACCTAATGGACAGGGTCCTGAGCCGACCCTCGCTGGGACGCCCCTGGCATGTGAGGTGAGATGGTAGGAGACCATAAGCAGGAGCCAGAGCCATGCAAGGACTCAGGGCACTTCCTCAGTGGAACGGCTCAAGCCCGCTCAGCGACCTTCGCCTCCGGCCCGATCCTAACGGGAGCCAAACCTGAGCAAACAGCTCCCGTTCCAGTTCTGTGGGCCTGGTGTGGGTCACTGTCCCGCACACTGGCATCTAGACCACCACAAGCTCCCTCTACAACATGGGCTGGGAGCCAGCTGGTTTTTAGCTCGGAGGGTAGCGGCTCCTACACTGAGGTCCCAGGTTCAAATCCACCTAGTAGCAGTTACACAAGCACCCTTAGTCCTCCTCATGTCCACGGCATCTGAGCCCTGCTAGACACCACCCTGAGTGCAGGGAGAGGGTGGCATCAGCAGTAAAAGCCGGGGTTAAAGTTACCAGGGCCTGTATCACAGTAGCCCTTTGAGACCCTGTTGCACGTGAGCAACTACACCCACTTCTATGTCCCCTCTCCCAGCACCCCTTTAAGAACCCGGTCCATTTCCAGCCACCTTCTCAGCCCAGAAGCCTTTCATTCGCCCTTCGCCAGCTGCGCTTGTCACAAACAGAGCTCAAAAGTCACAAAATTCCCCCCTTTCATCAATTCTCGCTCCACCCAGTCTCCTGGCATTCCAGAGCTCCCTGCTTGGCTTCCTGGCTTTGATAGCCCCAGCGCCTCCTCCTAGCCATCCCGTCTCCCTTCCACTTCCCGCTGCCTTTCTGTCTGGAGTGCCTGGTTCCTCTCAGGTAGGGCTCCTCTTGTAATTAGAGCTGGCTTTGCCCCAGGCTCTCCTGCCCAATTCCTGGCCCCTACACAGACAGGAGCCCGGGTGTGTTAGGTGCCAGACAGACACAGCTAGTCCCTGCCCTGAAGAATTCACAGCCTAGAGAGCCAAGGCAGACACAGGGCGTATTGGCATCTCCATTTCATAGCTGGGCACTGGATGTACAGGGAGGTTAAGTGATTTGCCCATGGGCACACAGGGAGCTCTGTGGCACAGTCACCACATTTAGATAAATAGAACAAGAAGCATCTTTTGTGGAGGGAAGGCAGTCTTCTGCATTTATTGTGAATGCAGAATTCATTTATTGTCCTTGGCTACTAAAATTATCCTCCATCCATACACATATTCAAACACACAGCCACAGTGGCTAATGCTAGTCCTCTGGTCAGGTGTTCCAGACATGAGGGGGGGGAGTCAGGTCGTGCCAATGGGGGTTCAGTTGCAATATGGAGTCCCTTTAGTAGTTTTAAATGAGTGGTTAGCTGCAATACATAGAAAAATGTTACAACAACCGATTCTTCAAAGGCAATTCATAAGGGGAGACTAACAAATTCATCCCAAAGTGGTTCTCACGGTTTCATTGATAAAACACCATTAATAAAAAAAAATGGGTCCACAATGCATGAGGTTATATTACGTTATATTGGTTGTGTGGCAGGTCTGGGCTAAGCCCAAGGGTCCCACACTTCCTGGCAGAGCTTTTTGTGTGCCTCAGAGGCTCGCGGTGTCCCTACCACTGCAGACAAGGCAAGGGTACCCCGCTCCAAGAGCCCTTCTCATCATCAGCCAGAGGTCAGTCCAAGAGTCCCTCTTTCCTTTCTGGCAGCTCACCAGCCAGGAGAAGGGTTGGGGGGAACTCAGTCCCACCCACGTGCTCTGGGTTCCAGCCCAGGGCCCTATGCGGTAGCCCTGAGTGAGGCTGTGGGACCTGGCCCTTGCCCCATTAGCCACCACTCCTTGGTTACCACCTCCCTGACATCTTGGAACAGGTTCCTTTAGCAAGCTGCTTGCAGGGCTGGCTTCTGTTCCGTTCCCTCCTGTCCCATCTCACCTCGGGTCCGTCCCTTTTCTCCGTCCCCCTGCCTTGCCCGAGGGAAGGTTTTTATTGTGTGCCCATGGGCCTTAACTGGCGGCAGGTGTTCTAATTAGGCTTCACTCCAGGTTGATTCCAGATGGGCTTTGTGACAGCGTGTCGGGGAGCCCCCGCACCCCCCTCCACAGCCAGATGTGACTCGCAGCCGGCAGGGAGAACAGGAGGTTTATTGATTCACAGTGTAGGAATAAGATCCTCCGGAAAAGGGCACTTTTTCCGGAGGATCGGGGCCAGTGTAGATGCTCTTTTCCGGCTTTTTTAAAAGCCGGAAAAAAGCGGCGGACATTTTTATTTAAATGCCGCGGGGGATATTTAAATCCCCCGCGCATTTCCCTACTACGACTCATGAAATTTACATGCCCCTTCCGGAAAAGGGGCCAGTGTAGACGTAGCCTTTGGGTATGTCTACACTACCAACCTAGTTCGAACTAGGGTGGTAGTGTAGACATACCCTTTGTCTCTTTCTCTGGGAACAGAGCTGTTATCTTCTCAGGCTGGCCCTTAGGTGTCTACAGCCAATATACATAAGAACATAAGCACAGCCGTACTGGGTCAGACCAAAGGTCCATCTAGCCCAGTAGCCTGTCTGCCAACAGTGGCCAGCACCAGGTGCCCCAGAGAGGGTGGACCGAATACAACGATCAAGCAATTTGTCTCCTGCCGTCCCTCTCCAGCCTCTGACAAACAGAGGCCAAGGACACCATTTTACCTCCTGGCTAATAGCCTTTTATGGGCCTAACCTCCATGAAATTATCTGGCTTCTCTTTAAACTCTGTTATAGTCCTAGCCCTCACAGCCTCCTCTGGCAAGGAGTTCCACAGGTTGACTAAAACTTGGAGTGGGTCATTGGGAATCACAAAGAACACAATAGAGACAGGCAGAAACACAGGATTACAAAGTAGACAGCACCCCCACTACGCCACAGACTTCAGGTGCCTTTCTGACCAAATGGCTGAGCCACAGTCGCTGGCAGACTATTCAGAGCACATAAACCCACACACCCAACTCCCTGTGTACCTGCCCTTCACCCGGCTTCTGCAGCCCCCTGCTTTCAGGCTGCCACTGTAGATATAATCCATCGATTTCATTTTTCCACCCTACCCAGCTAGGAATTAAACCCAATTCCCTGAAGTCGCAGCCTCGTGCCTGAACCCACACGTGCATACACACCCCAGAGGCTGGCTACACTCCCTCTCTGAGGCACCAGGCAGGAGCAATTCCTCCAAGAGGGGTAATATTCACGGCGATTGATTTCTTTGGTGCGACGAGGGTTCTGATGGGATTTCCGCTGGGGAGGGGGGCCTGGCACGCAGCCCTGGAATCCTTTGGCGTGCCGTCACGCGTGTACAGTACCGCTGCCTCCCAAAATACACGCCTTCTTTTTTCATGCCATGGAATTTCTGGCCCGAAAGTGAAACCCAGCACCACTTGGGAGAGGTGTAACCCAATCGGCAGCTGCAGCACTGGAACAATACATGCCCGGGCTGACTGCAGAGGGAATGAAAGTATGGCATGGTGATGGGGAGGGTGGGGGGATTTCTGGGCTGCCTGTCTCCTCTCTGTGCTCTTGAAATGTCAGACACTCTATGACAGGTCCCCTGGGTGGAGCCAGGCATATTGGAGGGAACTATCAGCATGGAGAAAAGATGGCCCCATGCATCCAAATTACAATCTAGACCAAACTACTCCAAAGCCTATGGGGTATTCATAGAATCATAGAATACTAGGACTGGAAGGGACCTCGAGAGGTCATCGAGTCCAGTCCCCTGCCCTCATGGCAGGACCAAATACTGTCTAGACCATCCCTGATAGACATTTATCTAACCTACTCTTAACTATCTCCAGAGATGGTTTTCCACAACCTCCCTGGGCAATTTATTCCAGTGTTTGACCACCCTGACAGTTAGGAACTTTTTCCTAATTTCCAACCTAAACCTCCCTTGCTGCAGTTTAAGCCCATTGCTTCTTGTCCTCTCCTCAGAGGCCAAGATGAAAAAGTCTCCTCCCTCCTCCTTAGGACACCCTTTTAGATATCTGAAAACTGCTTTATTGATTCTTTATAAACTCCAGCCATGTGCCCACAGTTCATGGGCATCTACGGTGTCCCTCCAAGTCTTGGCTTTGAGCCCATTTCTATTTAGAAACCAGGCTGTAGTACATTCCTCTCATTCTTCATCGGCAGGGGCATCTATCGGGAGCAGAGAAACCCATTCCCCTTTAGCATGCACACAAGCAAGCCCTTTCCCCCACCCCTAACGAAATCTTCCTTGAACTGTGAAAACTTTGGCTAACTTTTCTTGCCTGTTGCAGGTTCCACCGGCACTTGCAGAGTCCAGCTGTGAAGGATCAAGCGGGATTTCCAGTCTCACTGTGCAGATTCCAGAAAGCTGGACAAAACTCAGATCCCCAGCTGAAGACTTCAGCCTCCCAATTGTTGTCTATTGATAAAATTTGAAGGGGACTTTTTCAGGGTTCCCTTTAAGATTTTCCATCTGCGAGCGGAGTGAGTTTTGTCTTGTGCACCAATATTGAGGTGATGTGCACTTGTTTGGACGGGTGCCACTATTGCGCACACCAGTCACTAACAAATAAAACACACAAACACACACACGACAAAAAATAATAGCCCTGATTTCCTGTATCTTGTTCTACCCACTAAACCGTTCTCTCTCCATCTCTTCTTGAAACAATGTCCCTTAAGGAATGCACTTTTGAATGGTACAACGAAAGGCTATTCTTTCAATATGCTTTAAAGATTGCTTTCAGCTATCTTGAGTAATCAACAGGCTTGATATGCCTCTGATTTTAAAACTTTGCTGTTTGTTTTTAAGGAGATGTCACGAGAATCACAGGTCCAATGATGCATACCCAAGGGGGGAAGGACAGAACCAGGTGGACAGTTTTAGCAAATAAAGGATATTTATTTATGACAGTGATGAATTTATAGTATTTATTCTAAGATTTTTAATAGATCGTGTTAATAATGAATTTACAGTATTTATTATATTTATTCTATGATTTCTAGTTAAACGTGTCAGAGATATAAGGATGGGAACGGCAAGGGGAATAGTCTCTAGTCTAAAAATATCCAGCTACACTAATTAAATAACAGTGATAACTACAACCTCTATGTACTACCCAAAACAACTACAACACTAAGCTTATACAACAAGAAAAAAATCAAATCATACATACCAACTTACACAGCACACGGAACATTTCACAGATATCGGTTCGGTTGCGAAGGCCTTGGTTACGCCCGAGAGTCAGGGGAGGTGGCTGGTCGGTTAATCAGGCCGGCAGCGCTTTGAAGTATGCGAGAAGGCACATGCATGGTGGTACGTGTGTAGCGAAGACCTCCAAGAACGAACTGTGCGATGGGTATTTATCCCCAAATTTGCACATCACTTTCCCGCGCTTGCATATGACCATATATGGCCCAATGGTCACCAAGTGGGGGGGTCTGTGTCCCAGGGGTTGGGCTGAAACTGTGCGACCAGGTAAGCCCCACAGTTCTCACGTCAAGGTGACGGGTGGGAGAGTCTGAGGCTATTTTCCCCTTTTCACACCTTTCCTTTTTCTAAAGGCAATGGTATGCAGGAAGGGTGTGGCCGGTTTCTCCCAATGAGTACTGCAGCCCACTATAGCCAGAGTGGCCTGGGCAAACTTTTTTACTGGAGGGGCAGTTTCTTTTCTCTAACAGGAGACTGACAATTTTTGCAATCACCGGCAAAGCGGGTCTAAATCCGAACGAGGGATTTCTTTCATTTAACATCAGTAATAGTCGTGAAGGGAAGATCCCTGCCAGCGCCTGGCACAGCAGATCAGTGCCTGCCTCTCCCAGCCCACGGGCTGCCCCACAACCTGCCCTGCCCCTGAAGCTGGTGCCTTCCCAGCCCCAGCAGTGCAGCCTGCTCCCGCTACAGCTGGCAGAGCGCCTTCCCCGGATGTGGAGCTGGCCGGGGCCGCCGCCACGCGACGTGCTGCTCGCCCCAGCAGCCCAGGCCTGGAACAGCCACGTGGCTAGCCCCCCAAGCAGTCTGGCCCCCCGATCAGCCCCGCCCCACCATGCAGCCCAGCTGACCAGGCCACGGGGCTGCCACGGAGCAGGAACTGGGACTGTGGTGAGGCTGCCCCAGCAGAGAAAGCCTCCATGGCCTGGCTCCAGCTACGGCACCTGTGGCAGCCGGGCTGCCGAGCCGAAACCCGCCACTCACCTCCCCGTGGATCTGCAAAGGAAGTGGGGCGGGCCCAGAATGTTTTCTGCGTGGCCGCGCAGGGAACCGTGACTTTGATAATCCTCTCGTCTGACCTGCATAACTCCGGCCAGAGAACTTCATTTACGTCCACTGGAGACCGGACAAGTCTCCACGACAACATTAAGCCAACCGACGTTGTGTTGATGTACAGCCGCAAGTGACAAAGATGGCATGGGTATTATTTTACCTAACGGTACTCAACAACAGATGTATGGTTTCTTTGTAGGTGTTTCTGTAACTTTTGGGTTTTTTTTTTTACGGATAGGGTTATTAACCCTAAGCGGACCCCTTTCACCTCGGGGAGAGGTGGTCCAAATTTGTCTGGTCTCTACCCTTTGACCTGTCCAATTTGGGTGACCTTTCCAGGAACTGTAGCTCCCTCTGGCATAGCTCTCCAGGTCATCAAAACTCACAAGGAAAACACAAATGAGGAAGACCTCGGACAACGTGGAGAAGATCTACTGAGATTGAAGGACAATTGGGGTACTCCTGGAGTCAGCTAGAAGTTTTGTCTCAAGACAGAGTGAAGTGGAGGAGACTTGTAGATGAGCTGTGCCCCACTTGGAATATAAGGGTTTAGTTGTGGCACTCAAAAACACAAAAATGAGGAACTTCAAGTTGAAGCATGAAGGGGCATGCGAACGTTTCTCACATCTGGCGACCACACTGAACATAAGAACATAAGAACATAAGAACGGCCGTACTGGGTCAGACCAAAGGTCCATCTAGCCCAGTATCCTGTCTACCGACAGTGGCCAGCACCAGGTGCCCCAGAGAGGGTGGACCGAAGACAATAATCAAGCAATTTGTCTCCTGCCATCCCTCTCCAGCCTCTGACAAACAGAGGCCAAGGACACCATTTTATCCCCTGGCTAATAGCCTTTTATGGACCTAACCTCCATGAATTTATCCAGCTTCTCTTTAAACTCTATTATTGTCCTAGCCTTCACAGCCTCCTCTGGCAAGGAGTTCCACAGGTTGACTACACGCTGTGTGAAGAAGAACTTTCTTTTATTAGTTTTAAGCCTGCTACCCATTAATTTCATTTGGTGTCCTCTAGTTCTTATATTATGGGAACTAATAAATAACTTTTCTTTATCAGCCCTCTCCACACCACTCATGATTTTATAGACCTCTATCATATCCCCCCTCAGTCTCCTCTTTTCTAAACTTTTCTTCACTGCCCTGCAAATATCTCTTCCCACTATCAGGTGGCCCTATAAATAAGAAGCGGGAAGCATTCTCTCATCTATATGTTTTGTTAGTCTATAAAGTGCTACAAGATGATTTGTTGTTTTTTCAGTAAGCCAATTAGTATGTCTTAGCCAGAGGTCGAACAAGAAACAGGGCTGCATGCATTAGTTGGCTCTTGACATTTTACAGTGTTTTGTTTATCAGTACAATTCGATCTTCAGTTCACTTATTTTTTTTGAAAAAAAAAACCCTACTTTGTTTTGTGTTAATTGGAGGCATTAACTGTGATGACCTGTCAGCGCTGGGGGGTAACTTTACACTTATCAGACTGGTCATATTTCAGTTTGTTATTTATTTGCCTCCAGTGTGTAGCACAATCACCCTGATACCTTTTACCAGCACAGAATTTGGGTCAGGATTTGTTTCATAGTTCCTGCTGAGCAGGAAGTCTGGTAAAACTCGAACACACGCCCTTTAAGCGGCACTCCAGAAACAGGGTCTCCACCTAGGCAGAATGGAAACCACTAATTCTGTCAGGCTAGGTCTACACAGAAGCATTATTTTGGAATAACGGACACAGTCCGTGTCTACACAGCAGGCAGTTATTTCGAAATAATGTCGAAATACTGTCAAGCTGGAGGACGTCTCACTCCAATTCCTGTAACCCTCATTGTACAAGGAGTAAGGGAAATCGGAGGAAGAGGGCTCTATCTCGGACTTTCTGCTGTGTAGACAGTGCCAAAAGCCAAAATAAGCTATTTAAACAAAAGCTACGCAAGTGACGTAGCTCCAGTTGCGTAGCGTATATCGGCTTTAGCTCTGCTGTGTAGACATGTCCTCATTCTACTACAGAGCCACCACATGTGAACCCCCAGCAGGGCGTGAACCCCTGCAGTAAAAGCATGAAGCATCTTTCTTGGAATTAAGTGTAATCCCCTTTTTCATAAGAACATAAGAACGGTCATACTGGGTCAGACCAAAGGTCCATCCAGCCCAGTAGCCTGTCTGCCCACAGTGGCTAATGCCAGGTGTCCCAGAGGGAGTGAATTCAACAGGTAACGATAAAGCGATCTCTCTCCTGCCACCCACCTCCATCCTCAGACAAACAGAGGCTCGGGACACCATTCCTTACCCATACTGGTTACTAGCCATTGATGGACTTAACCTCCATGAATTTATCTAGTTCTCTTTTAAACCCTGTTATAGTCCTAACCTTCCCAACCTCCTCAGGCAAGGAGTTCCACAGATTGACTATGCGCTGTGTGAAGAAGAACTTCCTTTTATTTGTTTTAAACCTGCTGCCCATTAGTTTCATTTGGTGGCCCCTAGTTCTTATATTATGGGAACAAGTAAATAACTTTTCCTTATTCACTTTCTCCACACCGCTCATGATTTTATAGACCTCTCTCATATCCCCCCTCAGTCTCCTCTTTTCCAAGCTGAAAAGTCCCAGTCTCTTTAATCTCTCCTCCTATGGGACCCGTTCCAACCCCCTAATCATTTTAGTTACCCTTCTCTGAACCTTTTCTAATGCCAGTGTATCTTTCCTCCCTGGGTTACTCGGGAGCAGGTCACACTCGCAGGTGTGCCTGGGCGCCTGATGTTTTAACATAAAAGGAGATCCTGAGTACCCCAGTGGTGATGTGGTTTAGTTGGGGTTTTCCCATCCACCCCCTTGCTGCAGTCCCGTTCTCCTAAAAAATATACAATGGTAGTACCTCCAGCCGGCTGGCCCTGTACACACTTCGGGTATGGCTACCCTTTGGCGAAGGATCAATGCCCACAAAACAGATATCAGACAAGATCACAAAGAAAAAACAGTTTCTTTCCATTTCAACCAGAAAGGACACTCTCTCGATGACTTAACCACCTGCATTCTGCTACAAAGACCTTTTACATCTGCACTTGAAAGGGAATCCTCTGAACTGTCATTCATGTTAAAATTCGACACTCTCCGAGAAGGAATGAACAAAGACTCTAACTATCTTACCCATTACCAAGATAGCTTCCCCAATTATCACCTCTAATACCATTAGCTCCCAGACATCTAACTCTCCCCACCTCTAATATAATTAATTCACAGACACTTAACTTCCTTCCTTCCCCCCCCTGCATTCCCCTCCTGTTCTGAAATGTGATTTGTCCTTTTCATGTGTGTTCATTTTTTTAAATTGTATCCTTTGGTATATATGGTTGTGACTATTTTCTTCTACTACTTGATCTGAGGAAGTGGGTCTGGCCCACGAAAGCTCATCATCTAATAAACCATCTTGTTAGTCTTTAAAGTGCTACATAGTCCTGTATTTTCCCTCAAAATTGAACTGAATTGAACTCAACATGGAAGCTGAACATTGTGGGTACATCTAAACTACATCCCTTTTTCAATAAAGGGATGTACATTAGACGTATCAAAATTGTAAATGAAGCTGGGTTTGGACTTTCCTGTGCTTCATTTACATAATGGCGACCGCGGCTTTTTTTTCTAAAAGCCGCTTTAAAAAAAAAAAAAAACACAGTCAAGACGGGGATCTCTCGACAGAAATGCCCCATTCCGGAAGATCCTGTAACCCTCAAAAAAAGATCTTTCAAAAAATGAGGGTTATAGGATCTTTCGAAACGGAGCATTTCGGGAAAAAAACGTGGCCGCTATTATGTAAATGAAGCACGGGAAATTCAAATCCTGGCTTCATTTCCAATTTTGATACATCTAATTTACATCCCTTTATCGAAAAAGGGATGTAGTTTAGATGTACCCTGTCAGTAGCTCAATCATATTACTCCCTAGTGGCTGTCCTTTATGAAAAGATAACAGGCTACTATTGCTAGCCATAAGAGCAGTACATCCTATAAATCACAGAGGTCTACACTGGAACTTTCCTCCAGATACACCAGCTTTGAAAACTATTTTAAAAAATAGGAAAAAAGAAAGGAAGACGAAGGGGAAAATCAAGTATGAGTGAGACAATTTGCCTGGTGGGTTTTCTGAGTTGTTAAGAATTTGTAATTTGCTCTGGCTGTGTTGCTTTAAATGACATGTGTAATGAGAACAGCCACACGTAGACTAGAAATCACACATCTTGTCACTCTAGCTCCCAGCTGGGTTGTCAAGAAGGAAAGGCTTGCATGTGAACTGCTGGCAAAGCAACTGTTCTCATTCTCTCATAAAAACCAGACGCTGCTTCAATTTGTCAGGCACCCTGTTAGCTGGGAAACTCACAATTTCCCCAAACATCAGATAACTTTGCTGTGACAAGTAAAGCTCAAAGTCTGTGGTGATAATGGACAGAGAGAGAAGTGGTCAAAAACTTTGGCAGGCAAAGAAGTTTATTTTTCAAAAATGAAAAAAGTTCAGGAAAACCTGACCCTCTTCTAGAAACTTTCCTCTTTTCAAAACAGTTTTCATGCAAATATGTATCCACTGGTATGAATATAAAGTGAATAAGGAAAAGTTATTGACTTATTCCCACAATATAAGAACTAGAGGGCACCAAATGAAATTAATAGGCAGCAGATTTAAAACAAACAACAGGAAGTTTTTCTTCACTCAGCACACAGTCAACCTGTGGAACTCCTTGCCAGAGGATGTGGTGAAGACTAGGACTTTAGCAGAGTTCAAAAAAGAGCTAGATAGATTCATGGAGGTTAGGTCCATCAATGGCTATTAGCCAGGATGGGTAGGAATGGTGTCCCTAGCCTCTGTTTCTCTGGAGGTGGGTGACAGGGGAGGGATCACGTGAGGATTACCTGTTGTGTTCCCTCCCTCTGAGGCACCTGGCATTGGCCACTGTTGGCAGAAAGGACACTGAGCTAGATGGACCTTTGTCTGACCCCCTCATTTACCCAAAGTGAAAAATTGCAAACAAGATTTGACAGCAATTAGAGAAAACATTGATTTAAAAATCACCAAAAGAAAGGAGCCAGTCCAGTTGAAACCCTGTGAAGTGTGAACAACTTTGACCATGTTGGCAACGTTTTAATTTCCCCCATTTTTCAACCCGTTTGCACAGATGGCAGGCCAGTCAATAAACTCGTGTTCACTAAGAACTGGAGAAGAACTACATCTGTTTTAACCCAGACCGGGAAGCAGAATGGGACAGGTAATCATGGTTCGGTTGCAAATCGAAACCACAGCATGCCTCAGAGATACTACATTCCATTCCCCATCTCAAGGCCCCGTGGGACAGCCTTCGTTCCATTTAGGCGCAATTTAATTATGCTTCGCCATTGCATTTCATCTGAAGCGCTCTCGCATTAGAAGATAGCAATCAGAACTTGTCCGTCTTTGCTCTTCTGAAACTCTTTTCAGTCACATCAATTTAAAAAAAAAAAAACCCTCCAAAACCAAATGTCTCTAAATATAGCTGACGCCAGCTGGGTTTAATTGAAATAGTATAACCTCAGGCCGGCCAAAAGCAATCTACGCACAGTCCTTTTTGCATTATATGATGATCATGCTACAGCTTTGGCTTTTTGTTGGTTTTTGTTCCTCCATTTCCCTCGGTGAAATCATGCCTCGATGTAACATAATGACAATGCATTCCAGGCATATCTTTTAACCAGAAGCCAGTGAAGTTGATTGGTGCCATATGATATCTGAAATGAGAACATAACGTTGGACCGTGCCATGGAATCAAGTAACCAAGGTGATCTCACGGCAAGAATCCTGTGTTGAGATAAAAGCAGGTGTTAGTGGAACCCACATACCTGCTGGCTGTGTCTAGACTGGCAAGTTTTTCCGCAAAAGCAGATGCTTTTGCGGAAAAACTTGCCAGCTGTCTATACTGTCCACTTGAATTTCCTCAAGAACACTGACGATCTCGTGTAAGAAATCAGTGCTTCTTGTGGAAATACTATGCTGCTCCCATTTGGGCAAAAGTCCTTTTGCACAAAAGCTTTTGCACAAAAGGGCCAGTGTAGACAGCTCAGATTTGTTTTGCGCAAAAAAGCCCCAATCGTGAAAATGGCGATCGGGGCTTTTTTGCGCAAAAGCGCGTCTAGATTGGCACGGATGCTTTTCCACAAAAAGTGCTTTTGCGGAAAAGCGTCCATGCCAATCTAGACGCTCTTTTCCGCAAATGCTTTTAACGGAAATTTTTCCGTTAAAAGCATTTCCGGAAAATCATGCCAGTCTAGACGTAGCCGCTGTGTGGGGCACACTGTGCCATGGAGTGGCAATGAAATCACTTTGGCTGTGTCTACACCGGCATGAATTTCCGGAAATGCTTAAAACGGAATACTATTCAGTTTTCAGTTTTTCCGGAAAAGGAGCGTCTACATTGGCAGGCTGCTTTTCCGGAAAAGCCCTTTTTCCGGAAAAGCGTCTGTGGCCAATGTAGATGCGCTTTTCCGGAAAAGAGCCCCGATCGCCATTTTCACAATCAGGGCTTTTTTCCGGAAAAGACTACTGGGCTGTCTACACTGGCCCTTTTCCGGAACAGTGTTCCGGAATAAGGACTTATGCCCGAGCGGGAGCAGAATAGTTTTTCCGGAATAGTGGCTGATTTTGTACAGTAGAGCATCGTTGCTTTTCCGGAAATTCAAGGGCCAGTGTAGACAGCTCGCAGCTTATTCTGGAAAAGCGGCTGATTTTCCGGAATAAGTGGCGCAGTGTAGACACAGCCTTAGAGAGCGGGAGAGAGGGAGAGAGAGAGAGAACGAGTTTGTTCTACAGACTTAGCTGGGAGCCAGCTAGCTTCATAGCTTGTGTAATAGAGGCTCGTGGCCTGAATTCCAGAGATGCTAGGTTCAGTTCTATGCATTGATGTTCTATTAGCTGGTTGATGCTGTTGCAAAAAAACCCCAACATGTATCTGGGTTACATTAACAGCAGTGTGGTGAGCAAGACATGAGAATGTATTCTTCTGCTTTACTCTGTGCTGATTAGGCCTCAGCTGGAGTATTCTTTCCAGTCCTGGGTGCCACATTTCAAGAAACATGTTGGAGAAGGTCCAGAGAAGAGAAACAAAAATCTTGACTGATCTAGAAAACATGAGCTGAGGGAAGACTGAAAGAACTGGGCTTGTTGAGTTTGGAAAAGAGAAGACTGAGAGGGGACATGAGAGTGGTTATCAGGTATCAAAAAGAGAGTTACAAGGAGGGGGAAATATTGTTCTTTTTGACCTCCGATGATAGGAGAAGAAGCCATCAAGTTAAATTGCAGCAAGGAAGGTTTAGGTTGGACATTAGGAAAAACTTCCTAACTGTCAGGATGATTAAACACTGGAATAAATTGCCTAGGGAGGTTGTGGAATCTCCATCTCTGGAGATTTTTAAGGACAGGTTGGATAGACATCTGTCAGGGATCGCGTAGACAGTGCTTGGTCCTGTCACAAGGGCAGGGGACTGGAGTTGATGACCTCTCGTGGTCCCTTCCAGTACTAGTATGCTATGATTCTATGATTCAATGAAAAAAATACACAAATTTCCCTTCCATTTTCTGACCAACTCTTTGTCATTGCTTTGAGCAATGAGGTGAGTTTTGGATGGATTGTGCTTGGATCTTAGGTCAGGTAGGGGGCACTAGACCCGGGGCCTGCGGAAAGCCCTCTGTGATCATGTCAGAACTCAACTCAACCCAACTTCCTTTTGCTGTTTACCCTTCCTGATGCATTGAACATGTGCACTCTGTTGACATGTTAGGCCTCAGTTGGAATATTGTGTCCAGTTCTGGGCACCGCATTTCAAGAAAGATGTGAAGAAATTGGAGAGGGTCCTGAGAAGAGCAACAAGAATGATGAAAGGTCTAGAGAACATGAGCTATGAGGGAAGGCTGAAAGAATTGGGTTTGTTTAGTTTAGAAAAGAGAAGATTGAGGGGGGACATGATAGCCGTTTTCAGGTATCTAAAAGGGTGTCATAAGGTGGAGGGAGAAAACTTGTTCATCTTGGCCTCTGAGGATAGAACTAGAAGCAATGGGCTTAAACTGCAGCAAGGGAGGTTTAGGTTGGACATTAGGAAAAAGTTCCTAATTGTCAGGGTGGTCAAACACTGGAATAAATTGCCCAGGGAGGTTGTGGAATCTCCATCTCTAGAGATATTTAAAAGTACGTTAGATAAATGTCTATCAGGGTTGGTCTAGACAGTATTTGGTTCTGCCATGGGAGCAGGGGACTGGACTCGATGACCTCTCGAGGTCCCTTCCAGTCCTAGTGTTCTATGATTCTATGACAGATTTCCGAGAAGTAGGTTCCGGACCCAGCTTTTGGTGTCAAGATACTGCGACTGGGAGTATCTCTGGGGGCAAGGGCACATCTAGGAAGGAAGCGTGGCAGAGATGAGATTCTTCCCGGGGGCTGTAGCTCAATAAAGATGCATCTACACGGCACCATTATTTCGAGCTAACAACGCGAATGTCTACGCAGCCATTCCGTTATTGCGAAATAATTTCAAAATAATGGACGGCTTATTCCAAAATCTGTAAAGCTCATTTTACCAGGAATAACACCTCTTCCAAAAGAGCTATTTCAAAATAAGGCATGTGTTGACGCTCCACTGCTTCTGTTTCGAAATACTCCCTCCCCTGGGCCATTCTAAATTATTCCTCCCCAGTGCCTCCTGGGACTCTAAATCGAGATAGCATGTCTATATTAGTGAAGCTGACCTCGGACTCATTTTGAAGCTTCCCTGCAGTGTAGACATGCTATTTTGAAATAAGCTATTTCGGAATCACTATTCCGGAATAGCTGATTCCGAAATAAGCGTGCAGTGTGGACGTACCCTGAAAGAGCTGGCAGCAGTATGTGAAATATCCTCTTTGCAGTTAAGGGATGGAGTGGCCCATTCATGAGAGGGTCCAAGGAAGCAGTGAGGAAAGATGGACACTTCTATGCTCTGAATTTCAATGGACCTGTTGGGGGATATTGGGCCGGCCTCTTCCTCACTCTGTGTCTCAGTTTTACCAGCTGTCCAATGGAGCTCAAGATGCTGACTCACCTTTGTAAAGCACTGTGCAGTCTGTAAAGACAGCCAGGGTGGGAGTGTGATCGCAAGGGCTGTGTCTAGACTGGCCAGTTTTTCCGGAAAATCAGCTGCTTTTCCGGAAAAACTTGCCAGCTGTCTACATTGGCCGCTAGAATTTCTGCAAAAGCACTGACTTCCTACTGTAAGAAATCAGTGCTTCTTGCGGAAATACTATGCTGCTCAGATTCGGGCAAATTCCCTTTTGCGCAAAGCTTTTGCGCAAAAGGGCCAGTGTAGACAGCTGAAATTTGTTTTCCACAAAAAAGCCCCAATCGCGAAAATGGCGATCGGGGCTTTTTTGCGGAAAAGCGCATCTAGATTGGCACGGACGCTTTTCTGCAAAAAGTGCTTTTGCGGAAAAGTGTCCATGTCAATCTAGACTCTCTGTTCCGAAAATGCTTTTAACGGAAAACTTTTCCGTTAAAAGCATTTGCGGAAAATCATGCCAGTCTAGACGTAGCCAAGGTGTAATATTTCTAAGGCCCTGGCTTGTTGTGGAAGGGCTCCTGTGACCGGCGCAAGCTGCAAAGCAGATCCCAAGGAGCACAGCAGGCAGCCACAGAGGTGAGGAGAGAACTATTCAGGACAGGAGTATGTGTAGTCACAGCCAGGAACTGTGCAGCTGGGAACATATTCCTCTTTGTCCTTCGGCTCTGAGTGGTACATGAAAACTAGCCCTTTGGTTTCAGCTAATAACAACGTTCACCGATTAAGGGTTAACTGATGAAGGCGATGAAGGGTTAACTGAAGCTGGAGAGATCAGTTAAGGCACCTGGGGAGTGGGCCAGGCCCAATTCATGATGGAGCCCAGCTGGGGGAGTAGCTGCGTGGTCAACATAAAGGGAGAAACCTGATAGAGAAGGGGGTAGGAGGGATAGAGCAGGCTGGGGAGCTGATTTTGAAGGGACTGGGCTGCTGGCTGGCTGATATGTGGCTGGCGGGCAAGGCAGAGAGAGATGGAAGAGGCAAGAAATGAAACGGAGACCAAGCTAGACCCTGAGGACAGGGTCAGGAGGAAGATCAGATGCAAACTCAGGAAACGGTGGATTCTCTGGAACCACAAAAATGGTCAGCAAATTGGGAGGAGAAAAACATATGGGGAAAATAACACAAATAGTAAAAATTGCAAGGTAAGGCCTTGAAGATAGGGAATACCCACCAAAGTTGCCTCTAATCTTTTCCATCCATGCGCGGAATAAATTTTGTGTGTCCTGTGGCGTGTGTGGATGTGCACCACCCATAGAAACAAAAAACCTAGCTATGGCTTCTCTGCTAATCAGTTGGGTGGCATTTGGATCCTCTCCTAAGATGTGGCACAAGTACCCAGCTTGCAGGGAACTGAAACACTAGTCCTCTGAGGATTTTTGAGGGAACCAAAAAAAAAGTGTTGAAGATACAGTTAGAGCTAAGAAACTACCAGGATGGGATTGTTAGCAGAATATTAAAAGCAAAGAAGAAGTAGGGAAGCTACTTAAGACAGGAGGTGAAAATAAAATTAAAATAAGCTGCCAGCGACCCAGATTTTAGGGTGAGATTCCAGTTACAGGCTGGGGACTGACTGGCTAGGCAGGAGTTCGGCAGAAAAGGACCTGGGGATTACAGTGGATGAGAAGCTGGATGAGAGTCAACAGGGCGCCCTTGTAGCCAAAAACAATAATGGCATATTGGGGTGCATTAGAAGGAGCGTTGCCAGCAGATCTAGAGAAGTGATTATTCCCCTTTATTCAGCACTGGAGAGGCCACATCTGGAGAATTGTGTCCGGTTCTGGGCCCCTCATTAAAGAAAGGATGCGGATGCATTGAAGAGGGTCCAGTGGACGGCAACCAAAATGATGAGGGGGCTGGAGCAAGTGACCTATGAGGAGAGACTGAGGGATTTGGGCTTATTTAGTTTTCAGAAGCGAAGAGTGAGGGGGGATTTGAGAGCAGCCTTCAACTTCCTGAAGGGAGGTTCCAAAGAGGCTGGAGAGAGGCTGTTCTCAGTGGGGGCAGGTGGCAGAACAAGGAGCAATGGTCTCAAGTTGCAGTGGGGGAGGTCTAGGTGGGATATTAGGAAAAACTATTTCCCTAGCAGGGTGGGGAAGCACTGGGATGGGTTCCCTAGGGAGGGGGTGGAATCTCCATCCCTAGAGGTTTGAAGTCCCAGCTTGACAAAGCCCTGGCTGGGATGATTGAGTTGGGGTTGGTCCTGCTTTGAGCAGGGGGTTGGACTCGATGACTCCTGAGGTCTCTTCCAGCCCTAGGATCCTATGTTTCCTTACAGAAAAGGAGGGGCAGTACATGGTGTGCCAATGAAATATCAGAAGAGGAAATAAAGCAAGGCGGAGGTGAAGATGATGTTTTAACTGCTAATAGCAAGTTCTCAATGGCTTAAGGGAAGAATCATAGAATCATAGGACTGGAAGGGACCTCGAGAGGTCATCGAGTCCAGCCCCCCGCCCTCAAGGCAGGACCAAGCTCCGTCTACACCATCCCTGACAGATGTCTATCTAACCTGTTCTTAAATATCTCCAGAGAGGGAGATTCCACCACCTCCCTTGGCAATTTATTCCAATATTTGACCACCCTGACAGTTAGGAATTTTTTCCTAATGTCCAATCTAAACCTCCCTTGCTGCACTTTAAGCCCATTACTCCTTGTCCTGTCCTCAGAAACCAAGAGGAACAAATTTTTGCCTTCCTCCTTGTGACACCCTTTTAGATATTTGAAAACCGCTATCATGTCCCCCCTTAATCTTCTTTTTTCCAAACTAAACAAGCCCAGTTCATGAAGCCTGGCTTCATAGGTCATGTTCTCTAGACCTTTAATCATTCTTGTCGCTCTTCTCTGTACCCTTTCCAATTTCTCCACATCTTTCTTGAAATGTGGCGCCCAGAACTGGACACAGTACTCCAGCTGAGGCCTAACTAGTGCAGAGTAGAGCGGCAGAATGACTTCACGAGTTTTGCTTACAACACACCTGTTGATACAACCTAGAATCATATTTGCTTTTTTTGCAGCAGCATCACACTGTTTACTCATATTCAACTTGTGGTCCACTATGACCCCTAGATCCCTTTCCGCCATGCTCCTTCCTAGACAGTCGCTTCCCATCTTGTATGTATGGAACTGATTGTTCCTTCCTAAGTGGAGCACTTTGCATTTCTCTTTATTAAACTTCATCCTGTTTACCTCTGACCATTTCTCTAACTTGCTAAGGTCATTTTTAATTATGTCCCTATCCTCCAAAGAAGTCGCAACCCCACCCAGTTTGGTATCATCTGCAAACTTAATAAGCGTACTCTCTATCCCAATATCTACGTCATTGATGAAGATATTGAACAGTACGGGTCCCAAAACAGACCCTTGAGGAACTCCACTTGTTATCCCTTTCCAGCAGGATTTAGCACCGTTAACAACAACTCTCTGACTAACAGTTATCCAGCCAATTATGCACCCACCTTATCGTGGCCCTATCTAAAGTTGCAGTGGGGGAGGTCTAGGTGGAATATTAGGAAAAACTATTTCCCTAGGAGGGTGGGGAAGCCCTGGGATGGGTTCCCTAGGGAGGGGGTGGAATCTCCATTCCTAGAGGTGTGAAGTCCCGGCTTGACAAAGCCCTGGCTTGGATGATTGAGTTAGGGTTGGTCCTGCTTTGAGCAGGGGGTTGGACTCGATGACTCCTGAGGTCTCTTCCAGCCCAATGATTCTATGTTTCCTTACAGAGCAGGAGGGGCAGTACATGGTGTGCCAATGAAATATCAGAAGAGGAAATAAAGCAAGGTGGAGGTGAAGATGATGTGTTAACCGCTAATAGCAAGTTCTCAATGGCTTAAGGGAAGGTTGCTGCCAGATCGAGTAACTTCAGGGTATCAGATGATCTGGACTAAGTCCAATATTCCAATGCCTCGAAGATGCTACAGATGCCAAAAAAGTGGATCACGTAGCAAATAATTGCAAAGGCAAAACACAGTGCAGAAACATGGGGCTGGCCATTCGTATGAAATCTGCGAGGAAGGGGCAGAGGAAAAGCCCTGGAAAACGCAGCTCAGCATATGAAAGATGAACGGAGGAAAAGCAAGTTGCTGAAATGTAAAAGGCAATAGAGGTAGAGGTTGCTCAGAGAGATCTGAAGGGGAATAAAAGTGGAAGGGTGGTAATGGAAAAAAGACAATCTGATATAGGGAAAGGGACGAGCCAGCAGCAAATCAATAGGGAGGGAGTCACAAGTGACAGCAGGATGAAAGGTGGTTGACATAGAAACAAAGGGATGGATTGTGTTTATGATCGATACAATAAGTGGTATGTCTCAAACTGGAAAGAAAACAGAGAAAACGAGAATTGTAATTAACGCTGCTGGAAAGCACTTACAGGCCAGCAATTTATCAGTGGGATGACTTTCCACTTTCCTAAGTGAAGGAAATATTGACATTTTTAAAAATGGGGTGAAAACACCTGGGCAGGAACGAAAGAAAAAAATACAAGTTGCATGAAAAAGCCAGATGTAGCGTGCATATAAGCAGGGGCAGATGACCATTTTGCGGGGCCCAGGGCAGCATAATTTCGTGGGGCCCCCCTTTGCCATGGCACATGCATGGGGCTTCTTGAAGCGCGGGGCCCGGGGCGGCCGCCCCGCTCGCCCTGCCCTAAATCCACCCCTGCACATAAGCCACTTGGCCAATAAAAATAAAATCCCAAGTTATGACACAGAGACATGATAAAGAGCTTCAGGGGGTAGCCGAGTTAGGCTATGTCTAGACTGCAGGCTTTTTTCATAAGAAGCTTTTCAGGAAGAGATCTTCCGGAAAAACTTCTTCCGAAAGAAAGCGTCCACACTACAAGGCTACGTCTACATTGGCCCCTTTTCCGGAAGGGGCATGTTAATTTCACGAGTCGTAATAGGGAAATCCGCGGGGGATTTAAATATCCCCCGCGGCATTTAAATAAAAATGTCCGCCGCTTTTTTCCGGCTTTTAGAAAAGCCGGAAAAGAGCGTCTACACTGGCCCCGATCCTCCGGAAAAAGCGCCCTTTTCCGGAGGATCTTATTCCTACTTTGAAGGGCGCTTTTTCCGGAGGATCGGGGCCAGTGTGAAGCTCTTTTCCGGCTTTTCTAAAAGCCGGAAAAAAGCGGCGGACATTTTTATTTAAATGCCGCGGGGGATATTTAAATCCCCCGCGGATTTCCCTATTACGACTCGTGAAATTAACATGCCCCTTCCGGAAAAGGGGCCAATGTAGACGTAGCCCAAAAGTGCATCGGAAAAAAGTGATCTGCTTTTTTGAAAGATAGCATCCACACTGAATGGATGTTCTCTTGCATATAAGCTGTGATTACTATGGACGGAGTGGCCACCGGGGCACCTGTGCTTTTTCCTCTTTCCTCTTCTTGTGAAAGAACTCCCTCCTCCCCATCCACACGTGCCTTTTTCTGAAAGAGCTCTTTCGGAAATAGGATTCTTTCTCGTAGAATGAGGATTACCAGTGTTGGAAAAAACCCTCTGTTCTTTCAATTTTCTTTCGGAAGAATGCGATGGCAGGGTGGACATAATTGACGTTTTTTCGGAACAACGGCAACATGCTGTGGAGGGCTGTTTGCACGCATGTATAAAGGTAAAGCAGAACTCACATGAATGTGCATTATGGTCTAACACGGTGTAGCGGGGTGGTCCAGGCATAAAAAGGGTTAAAACAGCTCTGGGAGAGGGGCCAATCATGAGCAACCCTGCAGCAGCCAATCAGAGCCGAGGAGGGCTGTATAAAGGAGATGGGTGGCCCAGCTAAGCTCATTCCCTCTCCAGCCCTGAAGGGAGAAGGACCTAGCTGCCTAGTCAGCACAGACAGAGCAATGCTGCGGAAAGGCAGCGTGAGGCAGGGGAGCTCCAGGCTGAGGCCCAGTGACTGGGGCCTGAGGGGTACTAGGGCTGCAGGGAGGCAGCCAGCAGGTCCACACCTTGCCTGTGAGGAGTGGCCATGTCAGACAGCAGTTTGCCCCTGAGGTTAGGGGCTAGGTGAAAACTGGCAGTGGGTCATTGAGGCAAGGTGGGTAGGGGAGGCTGGGGGTTCCCTGACAGGGAGGACCCCAGAGTGTGGGGGTAACCAGAGGGAAGGGCATTGGGTCTGGAAGGGATGCAGGTTCTAACGCCAGGTGACGGCGCCATTAGCAGAAAACAGGGAACAGCAGGCATGACACCAGCCAGAAGGGGGTGCTCCGGCCCTGAGCGCTGCTAATTTCCAGCGTGACCAGCCGTGGCAATGAGTCGTGTCCTGTTACCCACGGAGACAGCGCTGCATCTTCCTCAAGCGAATCCGCCACTTACTGGCGCAGCATCTTCCTCAAGCGACTCTGCCAGTATCCCAGGGCCGTGATCTCATCGCAGGTGGATTATAGGGGACACTTCTTGAAGGGCTGTTGCCGCTCTATCTGTGGCCTGGCCTCTCGTGTCAGTCCCTGTGTTTCGTACGCCACGTTTCAATGCATGAATGGCCAGCGTGCGGATTTACCCTTCTCTGGGCGTCAGGGTTGCACGCTCAGGGCCGGCCTACAACATTTTGGCACCTGAGGCGGGGAGCTCAAATGAAGCCCCCGTACCCCCTCCCTTGGGCCAAAACTCAGAAAGGTCTCAATTCTGCCTTCTTCCTGTTCTCCTCCTCTCATGGGACTGCTCTGCTACCTACCTCAATAAAGGAGAATTAACAGCAGCAGACACGATTTTCTACACTCTGGGTCCTACTGGCACCCCCCCCCCCCACACACACACACACACAGAGTCTGGCACCTGAGGCAGCCACTTCAATTCGCCTCATGGTAAGGCCAGCCCTGTGCTCACTGCCCCGGGGGAGGAAAAGACTCAACCACGGTTTGGTCCTGAGCTTCCCCCTTGTTCTGAGGAGAATGAAGAATAACTCCTCCACCTTCCTACCAGCTCAGCTGTGTTGCCCAATTGGGCCAGAGAGAAGACTTTGCTCACTACCAGCCCTGGCCCACCCAAATATATGTGGAAGGGGAACGAGCATTCCCAACAAAGGCTGCTCCTCTTCCCTTTGCTGACCCAGGATGGGGGTAGCCCAGGCTTGCTTCCCTGCAATCGCCTTGCCTTCATTTATTTCCCTGTGTGGATACATAGGACAAGCTGCGTTCTTGTCCTACAGAACCTGTCCTTCTGGACAGCACCATGACCCAGGCCAATATCACTGTAGTTCTTAGTGTTCAATATTGGTATTGCTCTCATGCCCCGGCTGGGATTCGGTTCCCTTTGTGCCGGGTGTTCTACAACCTCCAGGGCAGCCTCAGAGGTACAAACACCAGAGTTATGGACCAACTGGACAACCGGTAGAAACCCATCCCCCCAGCAAATATTGTATTGTCATGACTCATAGACTCATAGACTTTAAGGTCAGAAGGGACCATTATGATAATCTAGTCTGGCCCCCTGCACAGTGCAGGCCACAGAATCTCACCCACCCCTCCTAGAATAATCCTCTCACCTATATCTCCAATATTGAAGCCTTCAAATACTTTGAAGGCCCCAAGATGCAGAGAATCCTCCAGCTGTGACCTGTACCCCATGCTACCCTGGAGGAAAATTCCTTCCCGACCCCAAATATGGCGATCAGCTAAACCCTGAGCATGTGGGCAAGACTCACCAGCCAGACACCCAGAAAGTTCTCTATAGTAACTCCTATCATCCCTCCATTGACCTATTTCCCACTGAAAATGAATGGTCAATTAGTTACCAAGATCATATTATCTCATCAACCCATGAGCGTTAGCCCTGGGGCTGAGGACATTGCTTCGGGCTGCATCCACAACACTGGGGGAGCTTTGGGCATGGGGGCGGGGGGCCAAGTGCTTCTGACCCACAGGAGCACCGGGGCACAGAACTTTAGCTGGGAGGAGCCAGAGCTGGCCCACAACATTTTGTCACCTGAGGCAGGGAGCTCAAAGGAGGCTCCCATAGCCCCTAGCTTGGGCCGAAACTTTGGAAGGTTTCAATTCTGCCTTCTTCCTGTTCTACTCCTCTCATGGGACTGCTCTGCTACCTACCTCAATAAAGGAGAACTAACAACTTAAAATGCCTTGTTCAAAAAGTGTGAACTAGTGGCGCCCCCGCCACAGTCTGGCACCTGAGGCGGCCGCCTCAGTTTCCCTCATGGTAAAGCCAGCCCTGGGAGGAGCGCTGGGGTTTCAGTCTTGTGGGTCTGCTCATGGCTTCAGTCCAGCAAAGGACACCAGGGTGTGGGTTTTAAGCAACAAAGAAAGCTCTGGTTTCTGCCCCAGGCCTCCCCCAGTAGCTGAAGACGTGAGCCTCAGCACGTGCACCCCGTAGCTAAGTCCATAGTGTCTTGAGAGTTATGGCGCATTGCTCAGCGACGAACAACCTCCACTCCCGACGTGCTCTGAGGTTCGACTGTAAGAGGAAGACTCAGTCCCTGGCTCAAAGCACTTCCTCCCAGATTCTCAAAGGTATTTAGGAGCCTATCTCCCATAGGTTTCAGTGGAAGTTAGGCACCTCGATACCTGTGAGGATCTGGGCCTTACTGGACAAATATCCAAAGCTGTAACAGTCAACATTCAAGCCAAGTGTTGAAGGTCGGTATCTTGTTAGCTGCATTTTTTTTCTCCCCCAAACGATGCCCAAAGTGATGTCTAGCCAACAAACTCCATCAACGAGAATACAAGGTACCCACCTTGTCCACCTCTTGGATGACAGGTTGAGGTCCGGTATTGGAGTCCATCAAATAATAGACTTTCCATCCTGACACAGGGATTTTGAAACTCGGTTCCACCCTAAATAGGAACAAAGTAAAAAATCGTGGAATTATTATTTTATTTTATTTATTTATTTTACAAAATGACCGATTCCATTCCAACCTTCTCAAGCCATTTTGACTTTATTCTTTCCCCTCTGATGTTTAATACCACATCATCAACATGTTTACACTTTTGTATTATCAACAATGATAGAAATGTCCGGATGATACATTTGAGAACAAAATGTTCCAAGCGTCGCCTGTCCAAGCTAGACACAACCCAGCCCCACGAAATAGTTTGAGTTCATGGAACTCGCAATTTTGGAGACTTGTCTATCAGTTCTATTTAGTCTATGGGAAGAAGAGGGAAAACTAATTAGATGGTGCCTGTGCTCCCAAAGGACGAAAATGCCACCAAGGTCTCATGACCTCTCTTGCCACCATTTGGCTCTGCGAAGAGATTGTGCTTCACTCTGCCAAGGGGGGATGAACTCCACTGAGCTTTCTCACAGCATCCAGGGAAGCACGTTTTCCACTGGGGTAGCTTCTTTAATTGAGTGTCCTTATCGAAGCACGAGCAAATGCTTACTGTGAAGTGTGGGCCAGGGCAGATTCCTTGGCCCTAACTTCAGAGCCGCAGAAATCCAGAGCGGAAAGCAACCTCCCCTCTGGTCCGTTTGGTTTTCCGGAGCACGTCCCCTCAGCAGTAGCTTCAGGAGCAGTCCACTGAAGTGCTGTCTCGAACCGCTAACCTCCCAAAGGGTGTTGCACTTTTTCCTTTCTCTGCCTTTTCCTTCTCACAAAATCCTAGGGCTGGAAGAGACCATAGGAGTCATCAAATCCAGCCCCCTACCCAAAGCAGGACCAACCCCAACTCAATCATCCCAGCCAGGACTTTGCCAAGCTGGGACTTAAAACCCTCTAGGGACGAAGATTCCACCCCCTTCCTAGGGAACCCATTCCAGTGCTTCCCCACCCTCCTAGGGAAATAGAATTTCCTAATATCCAACCTAGACCTCCCCCACTGTAACTTGAGACCATTGCTCCTCATTCTGCCATCTACCACCACTGAGAACAGCCTCTCTCCATCCTCTTTGGAACCCCCCTTCAGGAAGTTGAAGGCTGCTCTCAAATCCCCCCTCACTCTTCTTTTCTGCAGACTAAATAAGCCCAAATCACTCAGCCTCTCCTCGTAGGTCATGTGTTTCAGCCCCCTCATCATTTTGGTTGCCCCCACTGGACCCTCTCCAATGTGTCCACATCCTTTCTATAGCGTTGGGCCCAGAACTGGAGGCAACACTCCAGATGTGGCCTTCCCAGTGCCTAGCAGAGAAATAATCACTTCTCTGGATCTGCTGGCAATGCTCCTCCTAATCCATCCCAATATGCCATTAGCATTCTTGGCTACAAGGGCACCCTGTTGATTTCTGCTCTCATTGTATAAATGGTGGGGTATAAAGAGTGAAATGAAGGGTCTGGGAATTTGTTATCATGGGGATGGGGATACAGCATAAGCAGGTGTAACTACCACCAGGGAGATTTGAACCAGGTACTGTGGTAGCTTAGTATAGGAGCCTCTACCCTCTGAGCTAAAAGCCGCCTGGACTAACCCTACATCCAGGCCACCTCTGCTTCTGAAGGAACGCTGTCTGACTCCTTCACAAGCTAGAATCTGATCTTACTTATGCCAGCTTCACATTGACATAAATCCCCTTCTAGCGCACCCCCAAGAGAAAAATGGTGGAACTCATGTGATATGTGCTCACCCTGCATTGTGCACCTTGCTAGTTTATTATATCCCTTGACTTGTTCTGCCTTTCCAACAGGATTGTGTACCATTAATAACTAATCTTTGAGGATGGTTATCCAGCCAGTTATGCACCCAGCTTACAGTAGCCCCATCTAAGTTGTATTTGCCTAGTTTATTGATAAGAATATCATGTGAGACCGTATCAAACGCCTTACTAAAGTCTAGGTATATACATTCACTGCTTCTCCCTTATCCACAAGACTTGTTATCCTATCAAAGAAAGCTATCAGATTGGTTTGACATGATTTGTTCTTTACAGATCCATGCTGGCTGTTCCCTAATACCTTGACACCTTCCAGGTGTTTACAGATGATTTCCTTAATTACCTGCTCCATTATAGACTCATAGACTCATAGGCTGTGTCTACATTGGCACCCCTTTCCGGAAAAGGGATGCTAATGTAGACTTTGGAATAGGCAAATCCGCAGGGGATTTAAATATCCCCCGCGGTATTTGCGTTAACATGGCTGCCGCTTTTTTCCGGCTTGGGGAAAAGCCGGAGAAAAGCGCCAGTCTAGACGTTATTCTCTGGAAAATAAAGCCTTTTCCTTGAAAGTAGGAATAAGAAATCCTCCGGAAAAGGCTTTATTTTCCAGAGAATAACGTCTAGACTGGCGCTTTTCTCCGGCTTTTCCCCAAGCCGGAAAAAAGCGGCAGCCATGTTAATGCAAATACCGCGGGGGATATTTAAATCCCCCGCGGATTCGCCTATTCCAACGTGCTACATTAGCATCCCTTTTCCGGAAGGGATGCCAGTGTAGATGTAGGCATAGACTTTAAGGTCAGAAGGGACCATTATGATCATCTAATCTGACCTCCTGCACAGTGCAGGCCACAGAATGTCACCCACCCTCTCCTAGAATAATCCTCTTACCTATATCTCAGATATTGAAGTCTTCAAATAGTTTGAAGACCCCAAGATGCAGAGAATCCTCCAGCTGTGACCTGTACCCCATGCTACAGAGGAAGGCGAAAAACCTCCAGGGTCTCTGCCAATCTACCCTGGAGGAAAATTCCTTCCTGACCCCAAATATGGCGATCAGCTAAACCCTGAGCATGTGGGCAAGACTCACCAGCCAGACACCCAGAAAGTTCTTTATAGTAACTCCTATCATCCCTCCATTGACCTATTTCCCACTGATAATGGATGGTCGATTAGTTACCAAGATCATGTTATCTAATCAAACCATCCCCTTCATAAACCCATCTAGTTTAATCTTGAAGCCAGAAAGATCTTTTGCCCCCACAACTTCCCTTGGAAGGCCGTTCCAGAACCTCACTCCTCTAATGGTTAGAAACCTTCGTCTAATCTCAAGTCTACACTTCCTACTAGCCAGCTTATATCCATTTGTTCTTGTGTCCACATTGGTATTAAGCTTCAATAATTCCTCTCCCTCCCTGGTATTTATCCCTCTAATATATTTAATGAGAGCAATCATGTCCCCCCTCAGCTTTCTTTTGGTTAAGGTAAACAAGCCAAGCTCCTTAAGTCTCCTTTCATAAGACAGGTTCTCCATCTTCCCTGGCACAGAAGTTAAAGTCGGAAAAAAGCGGCGGCCATGAAAATGCAAGTGCCGCGGGGGATATTTAAATACCCCGTGGATTTGCCTCTTCCCAAGTGCTACATTAGCATGCCTATTCCGTAATAGGGGCCAATGTAGACGTAGCCTGAGTGTTCAGCTATCAGAAATTAGGTTTTTTTTTTTCCAAGCTCTCTTTTGGTACAAGAGCTTGGGTTACCTCGCTGGAAGAAGTTCTACGTGCTTATTCCTGGATTCAAGAAGAACGAGTTGTTTGTTTGTTTGTTTTATTTGGTGGTGGCAGCCAATCTCCCATCATCAAGGAATCTGTGAAGTTGGGGGAGTTTTTTGAAGCTGCAGCCTATAGAGGCAAAGTACTTGGTTAAGGCTGCTACACACATTATACACATAACACAATCACAGCTCATGCCCCATATCCTTAACACCTATTACCAAGTTAGCCCCTTTCTACAGAAAACCATCACGGCCTAATTATGATATAACGTTCCCAGAATCCAAGAGAGGAAAAATCCTAGAGGATAAAAAAAGAGCAAATCCATTTACTCAGTGAAACTTTATCTGTTAATGTGCTTATTACCTCATTAAAAAGAAGTGTAGAAAAATAAACAACGTGCATGGTATGTTTTTCAAGGTAGTTTCCCCTGCTTTTCAATGTTTTCTTTGGGTGTTTTTTTGGAAGAGAGCCTCTGACGGGAGCCACTGTGATCTAACAGGTGTTTATTTGCACAGCAGTTAGCTTTTACAAGGCGCATTATTTCTCCAGTAGACAGGAGCAGTGCAGCGAACAGAGGCCTGTAAAAAATGTTCTGTGTGCAGCAGGTGTACTAGGTGCGATAAAAATGATTGCCAACAACTCCCAAACCCAGCAGGATTGGCAACCGCCTTTCAACTCTTGTCCTAAGCCAGTGAAGTGGGTCCTCTGGAGGGCTGCCGGGGCTGGGCTGGCCGGCCCCATTGGAGTGCCCAAAGGTGAGGGGGGGAGTGAGAAAGTGAGGGGGAGATTAGGCAGGGAGGCCACCTACCAGTGGCAGGCAAGAGGGTGGAGCCCCATCCCTAGCTGGCCACTCTCCTGATGGTGTGACTGCCCCCGTGATCACTCTGCAGGATAGCTCCCCCCTGCGCTCACTGCCCCCAGTGGCAAGTGTGAGGATCACACCCTTCCGCTATGTCCTCCTTCCCTTTTCATGTGTCGCAAAACTATCACATTTCAGAATGCCAGAATGAGGAGCAATGGTCTCAGGTTGCAGTGGGGGAGGTCTAGGTTGGATATTAGGAAACACTATTTCCCTAGGAAGGAGGTGAAACACTGGGATGGGTTCCCTAGGGAGGGGGTGGAATCTCCATCCCTAGAGATTTGGAAGACCCAGCTTGACCAAGCCCTGGCTGGGATGATTGAGTTAGGGTTGGTCCTGCTTTGAGTAGGAAGCTGGACTCGATGACTCCTGAGGTCACTTCCAATCCTGGGATTCTGTGATTCCAGGTACATCCCATTTTCCTGGCACAACCAATCCCTGGCCTTGCTTTAAGTTAAAATAAGAGGAAGCTGCCTAGCAAATGTGGTGGCCCTAGAAGTTCCTGCAGAAGATCTATATTGGTACAAATGCTTGTGGAAATCGAGCACTCATACTGGAAGGACCCAGATGGCCATATTGAAAGGTACAGCTCTGTGGCAGGAAGAGGAGCTAAGGTCTCCAACTTGGAAGGGACTTCTCTGAGGAAGAAATAAAGACTCAGGTGGCCATCTTGAAATGTAGTTTGAAATCTGTGACAATAGTAAGGAGGAGAAGAATGTCTGAAGTTGTTCTCACAGTCTGAGCTCACCTGCTATTACATGGAACAGTTTCATTTTTTCAGGAAGAAGGAGATATTTCAAAATCACATTAAAACTCCCAGAGATTATTAGTTCTTCTGGGCAAAGATCTTTCTGCTTCCAGAAGATAGAATAGGTTATTTTATGGGTGAAGGGAGCCTCATTCTGCCCCCCACCCTCCAGAGAGCAGAGAATGGATGATTGAATTTTAATAATTTCCTACATGGTGCTCAGTTCAAAAAAACATGAATAGCATTGGAACAGAAATTACCGTTCCCCTTCAAATGGGAAATGAACTATTTCTAAGGCTCAGAAGAGAGACAGAAAGCTTTGTTGATTGTTCTTATTATGAGGTGAGGTTTTCTCATGCTCTGTTGATGAGGGCCATCTAAACGATCAACAGATGTTCACTGTAGGTTCTTATATCACCCACCTCACCCTAGTATATGAATACCTTCCAGTAGGCCGTTAAGGCCTGGTCTACCCTACATGGGAAGTCGAAATAAGATATGCAACGCCAGCTGTGTAAATTATGTAGCTGAAGTCGACGTATCTGAAATCCCCATCCATACGGCGGGAGGTTGATGGGAGTAAACGCTTCCATCTGCTTCCTTTTCTCCTTGTGAGGAGTGGGAATACGAGCGCCAACAGGAGAGCTCTTTAAGCTCAGTTTAGCGGGTCTGTATTACAACTGCTAAATCGAACCCTAGAAGATCGAAACATGGCAGCGTCGATTTTCCATGAACCATAGACATTGCCTAAGCACTGTTACCAACATCAGGTGCATGCTATACAATAAGTCCAAGCCAAGGTGAGGCGTGAGGTCATTCTCTTTCTCTCATCCTCTCCCTAAGGCAGGGGTGGGCAAAAGGGGCCCTGTGGGCCGGATCCGGCCTGCCAAGTGGGTTGATCCGGCCCTCAGAGGCCCTGCCACTCCCCCGCCCCCAGGCCAATCAGGGCTTGGGGGCGGGGGAGTGCACAAAGTTTCCTCCACACTGCTTAGAAGTGCCACGCTCTCCAGACAGAGCAGGAGACTTCGTGCACTCCCCCGCCCCCAAACCCTGATTGTCCATGGGGCGCAAAGTCGCCTAGGGCGAACCTCTGGGAGGGTAAAGACTTGACGCACTCCCCCACCCACAGATCACCATGGTCTGTGGGTGGGAAAACAGGGAAGCAACCTGGCCCTGCCCACTCTGCTTCAGGCCCCGCCCCTTCCGGTGCAGCCCGGGGCCACTTCACAAATTTACATGTGCTGTGGTGCGCTTTGTTTTGGTAGGTATAACTGGGTTGCACTCGCCTCTCCTGAGTGCCCCCTGGTGGCCACGGGGGTGTGGCCTGCATTCTCTGTTTCTGGAGGCTCTTCAGCGACTCCCCCCCTCCAGCCTAGTCTCACGCAGTCTGGGTGCAAAATAAAACAAATCCTTTCCTGGGTACAAGTCCAACAGGGCTTCTCTCAAGGCCCTCTGGAATGCCTCTCAGTTTGATCTCACTCTGGGATAGAGCGGCACCCACAGGGCTTCCTTCCTGGAGGGAACATTTTTGCCCTCTCTGAACCCCTCTGGTTCCAGCCCTTTGGCTGAGTCACGACCCAATCCTCCACCCCCCAACCTCACACACACACACACCAGGATGCCTCAAGATCCAGGTCACTTCCCCCAATGGTTAATGGAGTGTTGGGAAGGACCTGACCCCATCCTCTACTCAGGGCCCCAGCTCAAGGACCCTGTAGATCAGTGTTTCTTAAACTTTTTAAGACCGAAGAACACCGAACAATAATTTTTTTTTTATGCGGAACACCAAGGATTTTTTGGTGAGCACAAAAAAAAGGGGGGGGGGGGAGCTGCCCCTTTAAGGGTGGCCATTTTGAACTCTGTTCTCCACAGCACACCTCTGACTGCCTCACAGCACACTGGTTTAAAAGACACTGCTGTAGACAGCAGTTGTCTGTTGTGTCTATCCCACTGTTGCTCTAATGATCTGAGCCACTTCCCCGTGGTCTTGCTCCATCTTCACCGTTTCCTCAGGGATCTGTGCTGCTCGGTGTGAGCTCTCCACACTGAGCTGTCTGTGGAACCACTACTTTTCCAGCCAGCTAGTCACCCCATCTTCACTCCTTGAGCGCCACACAGCAGCTACCTGCTGCTCTGACCTACAGCTTCTTTTATATGGCCTTCCTGGCCCCTGATTGGCTGCTTCCCCTCAAGGCCAATCAGGGGCCAGGAAGGCCATATAAAAGAAGCTGTAGGTCAGAGCAGCAGGTAGCCCTTCTATTGCACTTTTTCTGGGATGGGATATGGCAGGACCACATGGCCACCAACAGGGCACTTCATGGACTAGTCCAGCTCCTCACAGTAGAGTTTGGAGGTTTTGGGGAAGGGAAGAAAAAGTAAACACTGAGCAGTGGGAATGAGGCCGTTCAAAGGAGATCCCTTTTATGTGCAGTAGAAGATGGTGAGTTTTGTGATGGCTTGTGGCTCACCTTGTGGGAACTCCTTAGTCTCTGCAGCGCTACATGGGGTCTCATCTCTGGCACCCCCATGGCCCTGCAATGGCCTTTCCCAGCCTTTGACTTCCTCCAACTCCCCTCTTGGCATTGTGGGCCTGGCCTTCCAGTCAAGTCACACGGAAGTCTACCCCCCTTCTGAGACAACATGAACAGGTCCAAATGAAAGTTCAAACACATCTCCAAAACAAAACCCCTTTTCTGCCCCTTCCAGTGTAGTTCCCTTGATGGCCTATCCTCAGGGCTTCCTCTGTAAGGGCCTAACCTGATCTTATAGAGTTCTTCCTCTGTTTCCTGCTAGTCAAACCGTATCCCCTGGCTTTTCTCTACCAGAGAGACCCGTCCCTCTGCAAGCACCCCACAACTGAACTCCCTGAGTCTATTTATAAGGCTTAGGTTTGGCTCCTCTAACTAGGATGCAATTTGTTAATCATCTCCAGGTGTGGAACATGACTATTTGGGGTTCTTTCCCTTGCTTTGTAGGTGGCAGGGGATAAGTATGTGGTCCTGAATTCATGTGGGAATTTGTTCCAATCTTTTGGATTAGCCCCTGAGAGAGTGATTAATCCTATGTTTTTTAGCCTAACCTGACTGAAATGACACTAATTTATAACATCTAACGATTTTAAGGGCCTCAATGTTAATCACCTGAATCCTTCCTAAATTACCCAACTCAGCAGCCTGATTTTCAAAAATGCTAAACATCTCAAAGTGCCCTTTGTCTTCTGTCAGGGCAATGTGAGTTTTTAAATGTGCACCTATCTAATTTATGTCAACCAAAGGTAAATGCTAATTTTGGTCATATATAGACTTACAGGTAAGTCATCATGTCCATAGATTCCAAGGCCAGAAGGTCCCCCTGGGCCCATTGAGTCTGAGATCAGGTACAAACCATTATAGCTCATGGGAGAAAAAATGAGTTTGGGGAACCCAGGTGGATAAAAGTGGACATGCTTTAGGTGCATACTTAAACACGCTTGCTCTTTTGGGGCTGGGAACCTATCATAAGTAAACCAATTTACCAGCCAAGTCACCAGCCAAGTTTGAACACAGTAGCAAAAGACCCACATTCTCCTTGTGTTACACACTCGCTGCCTGCAAACGATTATCCTTAGAATCTGAGTTCTACAGCGTGAGATGAATGGTGGCTGTACAGCGGTAAAGACAGCAGTAGACTTACAGACAGTGCCTGAATGGAGCATGGTAGGTGGTAGGCGGGAGTGGCTCTTCCCCACTGTCAGTCTCCGAGGGAGGCCACACCCCTTTGCTCTGGTTGTTTCCGAAAGGTAAACAAGAGAGAATTAGTAGAACTCTGTGGATATCCATGGATATCCGCATCCCTGGAATGGGGATATCCACAGCTCATTTTTGTGGATACAGATGTGGCTGTGAATACAAATTTTGTATCTAGAGCCCTGAAAACTTGCAGGTCTCTACTTTATATCTGTGGATCATTTTTGCAGATGCAGATGTCTATTTTTTTATCCCTGCAGGTCTCTAGGAATTGGTCGTTTACGATGCTCAGGCCTGGGGGCGGGGGGAGGAGGGAGTATCCACACACAGTCTAGGTTGCTCAAGCATGGGGGCTGCGTAGTTGGCAGGCAGGCTTTCTAACCTACAGAGGGGGAGTACTGCCACTCCAGGAGTCTAGTGGCATTCAGGGATATGTGTCTGCACAACTCCACCACCACCCAGATCAGGGCCCTACCAGCAGCAGCCCAGTCTGATATTGGGTCAGCAGGTATCCCACCGTAACACACTGACCCCACCTCCAGAAACACACCTAACCGATGGTAGCCTGGTTCCCAGGGGCTGCATCTGTAGCTGAATCCACTAGCCCTATTCCATCTCCTCCGGATATCTGGCAAGTGGCAGTCCCAGGAATTCTTCTGCATCTGGCATGCTGCATGGTCCCAATCCTGGTGCAGTCTCCTCCAGACGATTGGCATCCTCTGTGGCCTCCAACTCCTGCAGTGGGCTGGAAACCTGTGGCCTCAGCCCCACAAGGGGTCTGAGGACCAGATGGGTCGGGTCTGGCTCCTCCACTGGCTGCTGCCCAACTGAGCTGCAGCGCTCCCCTTTTATACTTCTTGTTCTTGGTTTGGCCCCGCCCTTCCACTTCCAGCAGGCTGGCAAAGTCCTTCCAGATTCCACCCATCAGGGGGCGTCAGGCTCTCCCCTGCTGTCAGTCTTAAAAAGAGGCCACACCCCTTTGTTATAAGCACTTTCTAGAGGTGAACCAGCTTCTCTTTCAATGCATTTTTATTTTAGTGAGCGTGTGGCGGATTCTACACTCAGCTCGACGTGTCCATCCCGGGGGATCATGAATTTTAATTTGATCCATCAGTGCATTACTGCTGGGTTGCTAATGGAAAGCTAGCACTCTTAACTGCCTAGTAAAAGGTCAGGCTCTATAAATGTACTTAGCTTGCCTTGCATATTGCATCATGTTTACCATTGTCTTATTAAACAACGCATTTTGGGTTCAGCTCACCGAAGACACTTTAATCCTTGGAATTATCATCAATCAAGTCCTGTGATCCTCCAAAGCAGAAGAGAATGTCCCTCTCTCTGCCTGACAACCTTTGAGCACTTTGGTCGCCTAGAGATCCCAAGTTGTTGCTTCAAATCTAAAAAGGACTTATGTCGCTCATTAAGTCATAAAGAACAGGCAGCAAAGGATGTAGCGGGGACAAAAGTTTCCCTACCTGGTAGTTACTTCCAAAATACTTTGAAAAAGAAACAGTATGTGTTTATATATCCTATAAGCAGACTTATCAAACTAAAAAGGGGTGGAGGCAAACCTCACATTATTATGCCCTAAAACAGAGAATATCTTATTGCCCTTATATAAATCCATGGAATGCCCACATCTTGAATACTGCATACAGACGTGGTCTCCTCATCTCAAAAAAGATACACTGGCATTAGAAAAGTTTCAGAGAAGGTCAACTAAAATGATTAGGGGTTTGGAATGGGTCCCATAGGAGGAGAGATTAAAGAGACTAGGACTTTTCAGTTTCGAAAAGAGGAGACTAAGGGGGGATATGATAAAGGTCTATAAAATCATGAGTGGTGTGGAGAAAGTGAATAAGGAAAAGGTATTTATTTATTCCCACAATATAAGAACTAGGAGTCACCAAATGAAATGAATAAGTAGCAGAATTAAAACAAACAAAAGGAAGGTGTTTTTCACTCAGCGCACAGTCAACCTGTGGAACTCCTTGCCAGAGGATGTGGTGAAGGGTAGAACTTTAACAGGGTTCAAAAAAGAGCTAGGTAGATTCATGGAGGTTAGATCCATCAATGGCTATTAGCCAGGATGAGTAGAATGTTTGTCTGGAGATGGGTGACAGGGGCAGGATCATGTCAGGATTACCTGTTGTTTCTCCCTCTGGGGAAACCTGGCACTGGCCACTGTCAGCAGACAGGATACTGGGTTGGATGGACCATTAGTCTGACCTAGTGTAGCCGTTCTTATGTTCATTGCCTTCCCAAAATTGCCTACACTTCCCAACTGCCCATGAAGGGCTGGGGCCACACTACGTGGCAGCTCGGTTCCCCAGCA
Source organism: Pelodiscus sinensis (assembly GCF_052426305.1). Taxonomy (NCBI): domain Eukaryota; kingdom Metazoa; phylum Chordata; order Testudines; family Trionychidae; genus Pelodiscus; species Pelodiscus sinensis. The sequence continues at coordinate 257,412,531 of NC_143053.1, forward strand.
GCTCGGGAAAGCTGGGGCCATGCCGCAGCCCTGGCTCTCACCAGGGGTTGGGCAAGGCTTGTCTAGAGGGGTGAGGGGAAAGATTGTGAAAGGGCATGGTCTTGGGGAAGGGGTGTGGCTTTGGGAGAAAGGGGTGTGGCTTTGGGAGAAAGGGGTGTGGCTTTGAGAAAAGGGGGTGTGGCTTTGGGAGAAACAGGTGGGGCATTGGTTGCCTTCCCCAGCTGGACCTTTACCTGCCGCCCATGCACAGGACTCCTCATTGTTTCAACCCTGAAGGTAAGAGCTGAATTGGGCCCTAGAGTTCTTTATTTCCATGGCAATTTCTATGCAAACACTGATCTTGACATAAGACTTTGCATGTTTGCTCTGCAAGAAGCTTTCACCTTTTCTGCTGGTGAACGCCGTAATTTCTCTGGAAATTCTCCTTCTTCCAGAGCCAAAACTGCAATTAAAGCTGCTCAAAGTCTTTTCATCAAAAATATTTGTCAAGGGTCTTTTTTTTTTTTTTTTGTTCCATGTCAGTGTCACAAAGCAAACGTTTCATTTAATTTTGTTTCAAACCCACAGCCTCGGTGTTTGCTTTTCCTGCCCGTGGAGATCTGGGAGAAGGGAAGAAAGGGGAGAATTCCTCCCCCACCCCCCTCCCACAAAGTACCTACCTCTGATATGAAAGGCTGGGCTGTTCTGCCTAAGGGAAGAGAGATATGGAACTGGAAGAGAGATATACCACAGAATGTAGTAAATTGGACCCTCAGAAGGAGAGTGATTTAATTGTCTCTGAACTGAGTGTATTATGAAGGGGGGAAAACAGAGACTGAGTACCCCAAAGTGACCTCTGGCCATGCAGGTGTACTTAGCTGGGTAGCTGATCCTGCTACCGTGCTCAAATAAAACTGGTTTGAATATCAGATCTGCTGAGCACCCATTGGTGTCATCGAAAGCTGAGATGTTCGACACTTTTGAATATCAGGCTCCTTTTATCAAATAGGGCTTTAGGCTCAGATTTCTAAAAGGGTATTAGCGACCCAGTTGCTTTAGAAAATCCCATTAGGCACATAGCTGTCTCTTTAAGCATCCAAATATCCTTAACTCTGACCCTCAGTGGCTTCAGTCTACGCACTCATTGAAGTCAATGGCAATGTTCTTGTGGTCTTTAATAGATGCACCCCAAAAGGGCCACTTTGATCATCTAATCTCATCTCCTGTATGACACAAGGCAGGAGAACTTTGCAGAATTCATTCCTGATTGAGCGAGAACAGATCTTTGAAGAAAGCCTCCACTCTTGATTTAAAAATTGCCACAGATGGAGAATCGAAGGTGCCTTTAACTGTGGGGAATCAGGACTATGATCCCAATGTTAGTCACTTGAGATTGAATATTTTGGCCCAGAATGACTTCCTTTTCCTGTCATCCCCCAGCCAACCAAAAGAATCCGAATAGCAAAGATAAAGCCACACATTGAAAATCCTCGCCCCAAGCCCTTTAAATCCATGTCACGCTTCTCAGCCTAGTGATAATCCATTGTTCTCAACTACCAAAGAGCTCTCAACAGCTGCTACATGGTTTCACACACGCATATGGCTGATCGGTGCTTCATTGAGTTCATTAGTCAATTAGACAAAGTCAAACAAATCTACTGAGCCCAGTATAATTAGACTTCCTGGGTATGTTTTACACCAGTTTTATACCTGCCCAAAGCAGTCTAGCTTGGATGTTGCCTGTATAGATCAGACAAATTGATTAACTTAATTAGAGGGCTGATTTTCTACTTTTACAAATCCCCATGTTACCATCTCTCAGGAATTTTAAGTTCACTATTTCATGGGTTTTTGTAAAACTCTAGCTCCTAGATTCATGTGACTATGGAACAATCTCATCTTTCTTTTCTTTTCCTTTCTTTTCTTTTCTTTTCTTTTCTTTTCTTTTCTTTTCTTTTCTTTTCTTTTCTTTTCAAACCTTGTAACCTTCACGGTTAGAAAAGAGCAACAAAAATAATTAGGGTTTGGAATGGCTGCCCTGTGAGGAGAGCTTAGTAAAACTGAGACTTTTCAGCTTAGAAAAGAGGAGATTGAAGGGGGGATAGGATAGAGGTCTACAAAATCATGACTGGTGTGGAGAAAGGGAATAAGGAAAAGTTATGTACTTGTTTCCTTAATACTAGAACCAGGGATCTCCATAGGAAATGAATAGGTAGCATGTTTAACACAAACAAAAGGAAGTATTTCTGCACACACCACACAGTCAACCTGTGGAACTCCTTGCCAGAGGATGTTGTATAGGCCAAGAGTATAATAGGGCTTAAAAAAGAGATAGATATATTCATGGAGGATGCATCCCTTGATGGCTATTAACCAGGATGGGTAGGAATGGTTGGGGCTTCCCTGGCTATGACAAATCAGGAAAGAGATCTTGGAGTTATCGTGAACAGTTCTCTGAAAACTTCCACACAGTGTGCAGCGGCGGGCAAAAAGGCAAATAGGATGCTAGGAATTATTAAGAAAGGGATAGAAAATAAGACACAGAATATCTTATTGTCCCTGTATAAAACTATGGTACACCCACATCTTGAATACTGTGTACAGAAGTGGTCTCCTCACCTCAGAAAAGATATTTTGGCCTTGGAAAGGGTTCAGAAAAGGGCAACTAAAATGATTAGGGGTTTTGAACGGGTCCCATATGAGGAGAGGTTAAAGTGACTGGGTCTTTTCAGTTTAGAAAAGACGAGACTGAGGGGGGATATGATAGAGGTCTATAAAATCATGAGTGGTGTGGAGAGGGTGGATAAAGAAAAGTTATCTATTAGTTCCCATAATAGAAGAACTAGAGGACACCAAATGAAATTAATGGCTAGCAGGTTTAAAACTAATAAAAGAAAGTTCTTCTTCACACAGAGTGTAATCAACCTGTGGAACTCCTTGCCAGAGGAGGCTGTGAAGGCTAGGACTATAATAGAGTTTAAAGAGAAGCTAGATAATTTCATGGAGGTTAGGTCCAGGGTTATTATCCAGGGGATAGAATTGGTGTCCCTGGCCTCTTGTTTGTCAGAGGCTGGAGAGGAATGGCAGGAGACAAATTGCTTGATCATTGTCTTTGGTCCACCCTTTCTGCGGCACCTGGTGCTGGCCACTGTCGGCAGACAGGATACTGGGCTAGATGGACCTTTGGTCTGACCCAGTACGGCCGTTCTTATGTTCTTATGATCTTTGGTTTGTAACTGTTTCTGTCAGCTGTATAATTAATTTTGCAAAGTGTCAATCAACTAAGGTGGTGGCGTACGATTGGTTAGCTAATTCTGTTACAGTAGATTTACGAATAGTTAATAAAATTATACTAAAATCATTCGTTTAAGGTCTAGCTAAGCAGGACTCAGGTTTCACTATATAAACTGGGGTCCAAGGAGACCAGGAGGGGAAACGGGAAAGAGGGAGGAAAGGAAGAAAGGAACAGAAGAAGAAGAAGGAAGAAGGACATGAGAGAAGAACGCACCTCCAAGACACAGCCTCAGAGCAGAGCTGCCAGGACTCCTCTGCACAACCCGGGGGCTGTACAGTGTGTTGTTCCTCAAGCCAATCACTAACGAGGCAACAGAAGAAAAGAAATTTGCTGAAGGGACTCCGAGAGGATGTGGGGTGTTGATGGGTTTTTTTGTCCTGCATGCACTTGGCTTTCATGAGCAAACTCTGCTTTAGGGGCGGGCCAGCAATGCCTGCGTGATCATACAAAACTAAAGTCAGGCCTTCAGCTTAAGTACGTCACAACATCAGAAAAGCCAGACTGGGTCAGACCAAAGGTCCCTCTTGCCCCGTGTCCTGTCTTCTGACAATGACCAACGCCAGGTGCCCGAGAGGGAGGGAACAGAACAGGGAATCCTCACACGATCCCTCCCCTGTCATCCATTCCCAGCCTCTGATCAAACAAATGCTAGGAATACCATTCCTACCCATCCTGGCTAATAGCCATTGATTGACCTAACCTCCATGAATTTTTCTAGCCTGTTAAAGTTCTGGTCTTCACAACATCCTCTAGCAAGGAGTTCCACTGGTTGACTGTGCGCTGTGTGAAGAAAAACTTCCGTTGTTATTGTTTTAAACCTGTATTTATTAATTTCATCTTGTGACCCCTAGTTCTTCTGTTATGGGAAAAAGTAAATAACGTTTTTATTCGTTTTCTCCAAACCAGTCATGATTATATAGACCTCTATCATATCCCCCCTTATCTAAACTGAAAAGTCACCGTCTTTTTAATCCCTCTTCATATGTCAGCCATTCCAAATCCCTCATCCTTTTTGTTGCCCTTTTCTGAACCTTTTCCAGTGCTAAACGTTTTTTTTTTTTAGATGAGGGGGAGCACATTCGGCCAGGGACAGAGAGAGAGGAAATATTTACTTTCTCGAACTTTAGCCAAGCAATTGAGGACGCTCCATTCCCTAATAGAGAAATCTGAGCTGATCCTTTTGGCCATTCAGAACCTGATGTGCTGGAGTTAGGCAGAGCGTAGGCATAAAATACTACTTTGGCTGCAGATTTTTGTTTCAAGCCACACCGGAGCCAATTTTGGCTCGCTTTAAAAAAGCATAAAACAACAAACCATATAATAATAATGAAACGATTGATCCTCAGTTAAACCACTGGCTTTGGGGTTGGCTTACTGGAGCAAACTTTGTAACTGTGAGGGATTTACAATCCCTTTTGTGGTGATAAAGACAAAATTGCTCACAGGCCTTCCCTTCAAGTAGAAAAGCCTGCAGCTTGCATATGGATTGGGCCTCATGCCACCAAGAGGCTATGCTTTCATTGGAAGGGGGCTGAGCCCAAAAGACGGCAGCAATCCAAAAGGAACAGATTTCAAAGCCTTCGGTGGCCAGGGAGCAGGGCGGGATGTGTGGCGGGACAGATCCTCTTCCATTCGTAAAACAGTAGCTGGATGGGCTGCTAATCTTTAGCAAATGTGCTTTTGGACGTTTCCCAGCGACAAGACGTGATGGCAGGGGGTGAGCGTTTAAAAATAAACGGCTCATTAACGTCCATCGATTAGCAGTGGGTGGCTCTGCCAAGGGGCAAGAGAACTATTGAGGTGGTCAAATATTGGAATAAATTGCCAAGGGAGGTGGTGGAATCTCCCTCTCTGGAGATATTTAAGAACAGGTTAGATAGACATCTGTCAGGGATGGTGTAGACGGAGCTTGGTCCTGCCTTGAGGGCGGGGGGCTGGACTCGATGACCTCTCGAGGTCCCTTCCAGTCCTATGATTCTATGATTCTATGATTCTAACTGCTTCTGAACTCAGAGAATCATGGATTCGTAGGGTTGGAAGAGACCTCAGGAAGTCCCATGCGGGAAGGGTCCAACTTCTTCAGGTTCCTCCCCACAGACCTTTACGCCATGAATCTGACGCCTTTCCTCCATGACGGGCCCTGCAGGAGATGAGTAAACCCAGCTGAAACTTTCCAGTCACATAGTTTATTCACTGGAGCATGGAGTTTGGGGGAAGTAAAAGCACCTTCTGATGCCAGGTCGGAAATGTAACAACATGCAAAAAATGCACTTTTTGTCTGCCCTGAAATGCATTTTTTACCCCAAATTTTTCAGGGTTTGGCCACTGAACCAAGCAAATCAAAGTAGTGGAGCAGGGTTCAGGGTAGACTAACTACCGCCAAGCAAGTCTGCCAGAGACCTTGGCTTGCTGGTATAACCACCATCAACCAGATTTGAACCTGGAACCTCTGGGCTGTGTCTAGACTGGCATGATTTTGCGGAAATACTTTTAACGGAAAAGTTTTTCCGTTAAAAGTATTTCCGCAAAAGAGCGTCTAGATTGGCACGGATGATTTGCGCAAAAAGTGCTTTTCCGCAAAAGCGTCCGTGCCCAGTATAGACGCGCTTTTGCGCAAAGAAGCTCCTATGGCCATTTTAGCCATCGGGCTTTCTTGCGCAAAAAATTAAGGTGCCTGTCTACACTGGCCCTCTTGTGCAAGTATTCTTACGCAAGAGGGCTTATCCCTGAGCGGGAGCGTCAAAGTATTTGCACAAAAAGCACTGAATTCTTACATTAGAACATCAGTGCTCTTGTGGAAATTCAAGGGGCCAGTGTAGACAGCTGGCAAGTTTTTGCGCAAAAGCACAAAATCTTACCAGTCTAGATGCACCCCTGGAATTTAATATAGGAGCCTCTACTCTCTGAGCTAAAAACCAGCTGCTTACCAGCTTATACAGTAGGGCTGTGTCTAGATTGGCAAGTTTTTCCGCAAAATCATCTGCTTTAGTGGAAAAACTTGCCAGCTGTCTACACTGGCCGCTTGAATTTCCGCAAGAACACTGACGATCTCATGTAAGATCGTCAGTGTTCTTGCGGAAATACTATGCTGCTCCCGTACGGGCAAAAGCCCTCTTGCGCAAATCATTTGCTTAAGAGGGCCAGTGTAGACAGCTCAGATTTGTTTTCCGCAAAAAAGCCCCGATCACAAAAATGGCGATCGGGGCTTCTTTGCGGAAAAGCACGTCTAGATCGGCCACGGACGCTTTTCCGCAAAAAGTGCTTTTACGGAAAAGCGTCCTGCCAATCTAGATGAGCTTTTCCGAAAATGCTTTTAATGGAAGACTTTTCCGTTAAAAGCATTTCTGGGAAATCATGCCAGTGTAGACTTAGCCTTTGAGTACGGTTATCCAGCCATTTATGCACCCAGCTTACAGTAGCCCCATCTAAGTTGTATTTGCCTAGAGGTCTCTTGTGCTTAGCTATTTCTGTGGTCTAGGTGCCAGGTTCAACACAGTGACCCACACTAGGGCTGTGTCTACACTGCACCCCTTTTCCGGAAAAGGAATGCAGATTAGACACATCGGAATAGCAAAATCAGCGGTGGATTTAAATATCCCCCGCAGCATTTGCATTAACATGGCTGCCGCTTTTTTCTGGCTTGGGGATAAGCCGGAGAAAAGCGCCAGTCTAGACGTGATTCTCCGGAAAATAAGCCGTTTTCTGGAGGATCTCTTATTCCGATGTGTTTAATCTGCATCCCTTTTTTAGAAAAGGGGTGCAGTGTAGACACAGCCTAGGTGTATGGGTTATACTGACACACACCACAGTCTGTGACAGCGGGGCTGTACTCTTGTTGTGTGACGGGCTACAGTTGCAGAAGGGCCCTTGAGGCTGCTTCCTGTAGTGCTGACCAAGTCACTGCCATTAGCCACATTCCTTTCTGAGGCTTCTCACCACCCTGTTCTGCTGGGCCAGACCTCCTGGTCTGACCCAGCCAAGGCACCGAGCTGAAATCCCCCCTACCCCCAACCCCCAAGAAGCAGTACAGACACAGAAACTCTTCAGGTGCGAGGAAAATGCAGTTTGGGGCCCAGCTTCCCGGCAAACCACTCCCCAAATGGGATCAGAGAATCCTAGGGCTGGAAGAGACCTCAGGAGTCACCGAGTCCAGCCCCCTGCCCAAAGCAGGACCAACCCAACTCAATCATCCCAGCCAGGGCTTTGTCAAGATGGGGCATCAAAATCTCTAGGGATGGAGATTCCACCGCCTCCCTCAGGTACCCATCCCAAGGCTTCACCACCCTCCTAGGGAAATAGTTTTTCCTAAGATCCAACCTAGACCTCCCCCACTGCAACTTGAGACCATTGCTCCTTGTTCTTCCATCTGCCCCCACTGAGAACATCCTCTCTCCATCCTCTTTGAAACCCCCTTCAGGAAGTTGCAGGCTGCTCTCAAATCCCCCTCACTCTTCTCTTCTGCAGACTAAACAAGCCCAAATCCCTCAGCCTCTCCTCATAGGTCACATGCTCCAGCCCCTCAGTTATTTTGGTCTCCCTCTGCTGGACCCTCTCCAATGTGTCCACATCCCTTCTGTAGTGAAGGGCCCAGAACTGGACGCAATACTCCAGATGTGGCCTCACAAGAGCTGAATAAAGGAGAATAATCACTTCTCTAGATCTACTGACAACGCTCCTCCTAATGCAACTCCAATGTGCCATTCTCCTTCTTGGCTACAAGGACACACTGTTGACTCCTATCCAGCTTCCCATCCACTGTCTTCCCCACGTCCTTTTCTGCCAAACTGCTGCTTAGCCAGTTGGTCCCCAGCCTGTAACAATGCTTGGGGATTCTTCCGTCCCAAGTGCAGGTCTCTGCACTTGTCCTTGTTGAATCTCATCAGATTTCTTTTGGCCTGATCCTCTAATCTGTCGAGGTCACTCTGGACCCTATCTCTGCCCTCCAGCGTATCTACCTCTCCCCCTCTTCTGATCAATGGGATCAGGACCCCATTGAATTATTTGGGTAGGCCCCCTTTAGCAAAGAAAGGGGGAATGTACACATTGATTGCTCCCCTAGGTAACAACTATTTACACTGGGCTTGATAGTAAATAAAAGTGATTTTATTAAGTACAAGCTGCCGGATTTAAGTGGTTGCAAGAGAAAACAGGCAGAGTAAAGTGAATTACAAATTTAAAACAACAGAAAATGCACAGCTAGTTCTAACCCCCTAAAACGTTTAACAAACTTACCCTAAAACTGGTCTTCTTTCAGCTAAGCCTCCAAGCCAGAGAAGGTCTTTTTTCCTTGGGGTCTCTGGTTATCCTTTGGGGGTGTCTCATGCCAGACAAAGACATAAGAACAGCTGGACTGGGTCAGACCAAAGGTCCATCCAGCCCAGCATCTTGTCTGCCGACAGTGGCCAATACCAGGTGCCCCAGAGGGAGGGAGCAGAACAGGTAATGAGCCTGAAAACTTTGCAGGAATTCTTTGTTTCACATTCTCCCCTTCCAAGGAAAATAACCTGGTCAGACCCTACCCGGTGGGGTGGTCACAGGTTTTCCTAAGACCAACCACTGCTTAGCCTTAAAGGACAAAGGAAACTGCCTACAGATGATCGCCCAGACACTGAGATATCCCAGCATTGGAAACACCCTGGATGGCTTTTGTTTGCACATGTAAAGCCACAGATCTTTTCCCATCCCCTATTTCTAACTTTACACACGAGATACATACACCAAAATAAGAGACCCCGATCCAGCCGATCATGACACTGAAATTGATGGGTTACACGAGATGTTTTGTCCGCAGCATCTTCAAGTTAGGCATATTTGTATCCATAAGTCAATTTCATAAAGCATGCGGGGGGGAACGCATCCGTCACAATTGTTCTCTGCATCAGCCTCGTTAAAGCTTGCCCAACTCTCCCCAATTACCACTTCATTTGGCGTGTGGCTCTCCCTGCGGTGTGGCTCTCTGTCTCCCTCCGGTGTTTGGAAGCCATTGGAGAGGTCTGAGGCTGCCTTACCAAGGCTATACTGGAGCTGATGGAGACCCTGGTTTTTCAACTCAGAGATTCGGGGTTCACTCCTGGTGTCTGATCCAATTAGGGATAGAATCACAGAACACCAGAACTGGAAGGGTCATCGAGTCCAGTCCCCTGCCTTCACGGCAGGACTAAGCAACCTCTAGACCATCCCTGATAGATGTCCATCCAACCTTCTCTTGAATCTCTCCAGTGATGGAGATTCCACAACCTCCCTAGGCAACTTCTTCCAGTGTTTCACCACCCTGACAGGCAGGAAGTTTTTCCGAATGTCCAACCTCAACCTCCCTTGCTGCAATTGAAGCCCGTTGCATGTGTGCACACTGGACTTTAATCAAAAGAAAGGGAGCCACCTCCTTTTGCAGAGGAGCGTGCCAGTGTTTGCAAACAGCCTCAGCAGTAGGTTGATGGGTCAAAGCCAATTCAGTATAGTAGAGTCTAAAGCAGGGATGGGCAATGAAGACAAGTGAGTGGGTTGCAGTGTCTCAGTGGGCGACAAGATGGAAAGTGGGGGGCAACCTGCAGGTGATGGCCCATTGGGGTTCCATCTGCAGCTCATGTCCCCCTTCTCTGCCCCTTTTCCCTGAACCTCCTGCGCCCTGGGGCGATGGATCCCCCCACTTACCTACTCCTTCCCCCTCCTTCCCAGCATGTTTGGAGCACCATTCATGCTCCATCTCTCCCGGAGCTTGAACACCGCGAAGCAGCTGATCCATGGCGCTCCAGAAGTGCTGGGAGGAAGGGGGAGCCTGAAAACTTTGCAGGAATTCTTTGTTTCTCATTCTTCCCTTCCGTGGAAGATAACCTGGTCAGACCCTACCCAGTGTGGTGGTCATGGGCTTGAAGCCTGAAGAAGGGTCTGCCATCCTGGTATGTCCTCGGCATGTCCTCTGTATTCAGTCCCATATGTTTTCCCTTTCTGAGCACTGCTCAACAGAGAGATTCTTACAGTCGGCTCTATTGGGGTGTGAGTCCTGATGACACACCTGGAGGGGCCTGGTTCAGAACTGAACTCCTGAATGCATCCATCTTCTTTTCTGGATAGCTGTAGAGAATGGGGTTGTTGTAGTCGCTGACCAATCTTGACAGCAGGCATACATTAATTCCATTTAATACCTAGCATATTACTGAGGTATTTGCACCCTCTTGCTTGACAGCTCGGGGATTTCCAGAGCTAAAAAGTATAAGCTGGTAGATCTTGAGCCAAAGAGCAATTGTGTGGGGGGGGGGGGGGGGCGATTATTGACTGTAACAGGTCATAGCCTCTATGGATTAGTAAAGTCATGGGCCTATAACATGTACTAGTGAGCAACAAAGGACATTAGATGTCATAGAATTATAAAATCATACGGTTGGCAGAGACCTCAGGACTCATTGATTCCAGCCCCCTGCCCAAAGCAGGATCAATCCCAACTCAATCATCCCAGCCAGGGCTTGGTCAAGCCAGGACTTCAAAACCTCTAGGCTGTGTCTAGACTGGCAAATTTTTCCGCAAAAGGAGCTGCTTTTGCGGAAAAACTTGCCAGCTGTCTACACTGGCCGCTTGAATTTCTGCAAGAGCACTGACTTCCTACTGTCTGAAATCAGTGCTTCTTGTGGAAATACTATGCTGCTCCCATTCAGTCAAAAGCTTTTGCGCAAAAGGGCCAGTGTAGACAGCTCAGATTTGTTTTGCGCAAAAAAGCCCTGATCGCGAAAATGACGATTGGGGCTTTTTTGCGGAAAACCGCGTCTAGATTGGCACGGACGCTTTCCTGCAAAAAGTGCTTTTGTGGAAAAGCGTCCGTGCCAATCTAGACGCTCTTTTCCACAAATGCTCTTAATGGAAATATTTTCCTTTAAAAGCATTTGCAGAAAATCATGCCAGTCTAGATGTAGCCCTAGGGATGGAGATTCCACTATATTCCTAGGGAACCCATCCCAGAGCTTCCTCACCCTCCTAGGGAGATAGTTTTTCCTAATATCCAACCTAGATATCTCTCTGTCCCTTTCGTATTCCATATGTTAAGATTTAGCTTGGAATTAGGGTTTATTGGTACATATATGTTTCACTGTATGCACACGCTGACTAAAAACCAAACAAGCCCTATTTCCATCTATACTAATCAAACCGTACAGTCAAACAAAGTAAGAACTTGTTTGATCTCAAGCTATTGACTGTGCATATTTTGACACGTTGTTGACCATTTGTGTTTTAACGGTTATAAAACTAACTTTTTTAATCTCAATGTCTGCTCTCATTAAATAACCATTTCTGAATCCCTTTGTCTGACTCCCCCAATTTAAATCAATCAAATTTGACAAAAATAATAAGTTTTACAGGTGTGTTGTAAGCAAAACTCGTGAAGTCATTCTGCCGCTCTACTCTGCACTAGTTAGGCCTCAGCTGGAGTACTGTGTCCAGTTCTGGGCGCCACATTTCAAGAAAGATGTGGAGAAATTGGAAAGGGTACAGAGAAGAGCGACAAGAATGATTAAAGGTCTAGAGAACATGACCTATGAAGCCAGGCTTCATGAACTGGGCTTGTTTAGTTTGGAAAAAAGAAGATTAAGGGGGGACATGTTAGCGGTTTTCAAATATCTAAAAGGGTGTCACAAGGAGGAAGGAGAAAATTTGTTCCTCTTGGTTACTGAGGACAGGACAAGGAGTAATGGGCTTAAAGTGCAGCAGGGGAGGTTTAGATTGGACATTAGGAAAAAATTCCTAACTGTCAGGGTGGTCAAATATTGGAATAAATTGCCAAGGGAGGTGGTGGAATCTCCCTCTCTGGAGATATTTAAGAACAGGTTAGCTAGACATCTGTCAGGGATGGTGTAGACGGAGCTTGGTCCTGCCTTGAGGGCGGGGGGCTGGACTCGATGACCTCTCGAGGTCCCTTCCAGTCCTATTATTCTATGATTCTATGAAAATAAACATCGCCACTGTCCATCAAAACTATGAAGAATCCAATTCTGTCCAGTCTAGTTAAGATAGACAAGGTAGGTGAGTTAATATCTTTTATTCAATCAACTTCTGTTGATGAAGAGACTAGCTTTCAAACTGACACAGAGGGTTTTTTCCAGCTTTTCCTCAGCTGTCTGTCTGTCTCACCAAGGGTGCATTTCCATGGCACCCTAAGTCTGAAATAAGATATGTCATTTGCGCTACGCAAATTGCATATCTTATTTCCATTGCATTGCGAAATAGCTTATTTTGAAATTTGGCACATCTACACTGTGCCAAATTTCAAAATAATGGGCTATTTTGACATATCCCTTAACCCTCGTGGAACATGGGTTACAGGGATCTGAAATAGCGCACCCGTTATTTCGAAAAAAATATTTCGAGATAACGGGCATGTTTAAAGAACATACTTCAAGAGAAGCTGGTCCAGTAAAAAATATTGCTTCACTCTCCTTGTCTTACTAGTATCCTGCAGGAAGACAAACCTCTCCAGTCTGGCATTCTCGGGTCCCGCAACATCCATGGCCCGGCATGATTTTAGGTAGATGGATGACCACTTAGTATGAGACAATCCCCTCACACAGGTCAGATTTCTTCCTAACTCCTCTCACCGTCTCTTCTCACACAAGGTAGAAGTCACAGCTGTGCTGCACCAGGGAGCCAAACACCAAACCAGCTTCATCACGTATCATCCTCTTGAGAATTTCAGGGCCTGGCACAAATCAAGGAGCTGAAGCTGCTGCCGGGCTACATAAACATCCTGGCATGTCTTCGGACCTGGATGCAGAGAGGGACAATTTCCCTTTTAGTATCAAGATACAGTTCCCCAAGAAGGGTGACACTCAGACGGGGTGTAGCTCTGTGTTCTAAGCTGGTCAGATCCAACCTTTAGAGGTTCCAAAATAAACCGAGGCCTCATAGTGTTATGAACTGCCCTGCTTCACAAGGAGAACTTCCCCCACTTTGATCCTTTCATAATTACCCAGTAGCTTTTAGGACATCTGCTTATAGAAAAGAAAGAAAAAAAAACCCTTTTCTCCAGACAGCTGTACTGATTGTGAGTTCAGTAGGTATGTGTGCTTGTATCCAGGAGAGTAGAACAACAGAAAGATATAATAATGTGGTTAGCTGCATTAAAGGGAGGCCCTGTGTCATGAAGTCTTGGAAAAACAGATTCCTATTTTTGATGATGGACAGGGAGGGCTAGTCAAGGCTTACATTCAGCAGGAGCTGTCCGGAGCTCCGCTCTGATAAATATTTTCAACCCTTCTAGAGTTTTTATTGCATGTGAGGGGGGAGTCAAGAGGGCTCGGGGATTTACTCTAAGGGCTTGTCAAAGCTGCTGCAGTTAATCTTCTGGGGTTCGAATTAACGGGTCGAGAGAAGTCATGCTAATTGGAACTGAGGCTATGTCTAGACTGAAGGCTTCTTTCGGAAGAAGCTTTGCCGAAAGAAATCTTCCGGAAAAGCTTTTTTAGAAAGAGAGCATCTACGCAGCAAAAGCTCAATGGAAAAGTGATCTGTTTCTTCAAAAGATTCTCATAGACTCATAGACTTTAAGGTCAGAAGGGACCATTATGATCATCTAGTCTGATCCCCTGCACAGTGCAGGCCACAGAATCTCACCCACTCCTCTTAGAATAATCCTCTCACCTATGTCTCAGATATTGAAGCTTTCAAATACTTTGAAGGCCCCAAGATGCAGAGAATCCTCCAGCTGTGATCTGCGCCCCATGCTACAGAGGAAGGCGAAAAACCTCCAGGGCCTCTGCCAATCTACCCAGGAGGAAAATTCCTTCCCGACCCCAAATATGGCGATCAGCTAAACCCTGAGCATGTGGGCAAGACTCACCAGCCAGACACCCAGAAAGTTCTCTATAGTAACTCCTATCATCCCTCCATTGACCTACTTCCCACTGATAATGAATGGTCAATTAGTTACCAAGATCATGTTCTCAAACCATCCCCTTATCATAGAATCATAGAACTGGAAGAGACATCAGAAGGTCATCAAGTCCAGCCCCCTGCTCTAGGCAGGACCAATCCCAGCTAAATCAACCCGGCCAGGGTTTTGTCAAGCTGGGACTTAAACACCTCTAGGGATGGAGACTCCCCTACTTCCCTAGGTAACCCATTCCAGTGCTTCACCACCCTCCTAGTGAGATAGTTTTTCCTAATATCCAACCTGGACCTCTCCCACCACAACTTGAGACCATTGCTCCTTGTTCTGCCATCTGTCACTACTGAGAACAGCCTCTGTCCATCCTCTTTGGAACCTCCCTTCAGGAAGTTGAAGGCTGCTATCAAATCCCCCCTCACTCTTCACTTCTCCAGACTAAACAGACCCAAGTCCCTCAGCCTCTCCTCATAGGTCCGCTGGACCCTCTCCAATGCATCCACATCCTTTTTGTAGTGGGGGGCCCAGAACTGGACACAATACTCCAGATGTGGCCTCACCAATGCCGAATAAAGGGGAATAATGACATCTCTGGATCTGCTGGCAATGCTCCTCTTAATGCACCCTAATATGCCATTAGCCTTCTTGGCTACAAGGGCACACTGTTGACTCATATCCAGCTTCTCATCCACTGTAACCCCCAGGTCCTTTTCTGCAGAACTACTACTTAACTGGTTGGTCCCCAGCTTGTAACTATGCTTGGGATTCTTCCGTCCCAAGTGCAGGACTCTACACTTGTCCTTGTTGAACCTCATCAGATTTCTTGTGGCCCAATCCTCCAATTTGTCTAAGTCACTCTGGACCCTATCTCTGCCCTCAAGTGTATCTACCTCTCCCCCTAGCTTAGTGTCATCTGCAAACTTGCTGAGGGTGCAATCCATCCCCTCATCCAGGTCATTAATAAAGATATTGAACAAAACCGGTCCTAGAACCGAACCTTGGGGCACTCCGCTAGAAACCGACCGCCATCCTGACATCGAGCCGTTGATCTCTACCCGCTGGGCGTCCTATCAGTGTGGACGCTATCTTGCATTTCAATTGTTGTGATTACTGTGGACGGAGTGGCCACCAGGGCACCTGTGCTTTTTCCTGGAGGCCTCTTCTTTCAAAAAAAACACTCTCTTCCGTGTCCACACATGCTTTTTTCCGAAAAAGATTTTTCGGGAAATGGCTTCTTTCTCGTAGAAAGAAGTTTACCGCTGTTGGAAAAATCCCTCCGTTCTTTTGACTTCCTGTCAAAAAAACGCTATAGTAGTGTGGACCTAAGTGTAGTTTTTCTGGAAAAACAGCTTTTTTCTGGAAAAACTCTGCAGTGTAGACATACCATGAGAGAGCTCCCCCGTCGGTACCAATATTCCTGCTCTTCACGAGGGGCAAGGGAAGTCAATGGGAGCGTTTGCTCCTGCCGACCTCCCGTTGTGTGGTATCAAAGCGTGATTTAAGATACTTCGACTGCAGCTGTGTAATTAACATAGCTGGAGTTGTGTAGCTTAAGTCCACTTTCCCCTTTAGTGTAGACTAGGCCTATGGGAATGTAAGCCCTGGGACATACCGGGCATGCCAAAATTTGGGGAAAGATGCAGAGATTGCGAAGCACTGTGAAGAGGATAGAGTCTTGTGGCTAAAACATGAGCGTGGTATTCTAGAGCTCAGGGTCCTTTCCTGGCTCTGCCACAGACTTCTTCTGGGACCTTGGGCAAATCACTTATTTGCTACATGCCTCCATTCCCCGTCTGCACAACGGTGATAGTAGCGTTACCAATCATCTAGTTAGACTGCAAGCTGTTCAGGTTAAGGGCTGTCTATTACCAACTGCTTCACCTAGCACAATGGAGCCCTGATTTCAGTTGGACGCTACATGCTACCTAAATATACCCAATAATAACCTCCTTGAGTTCAATTAGAGGGGTTCCTTGTATCTCTGGCTGGAGAACAGGGCCAGTTAGTAGGAAGAAAACAGTCTCCGCAGCCAGCCCAAATGTGAGCATGTGATGTTTTCCCAATGAGTCCAGACTGAGGAAAGAGAGGGAAACCCAGAGCTAAACAGACTGGAAATCTGAGCTGTTTTCAGGGGACAAATATCACCTTTTATTTTCCACGTAAGCTGTGAAATGCGCCTTTCTTAATTTCCTGCAGTTTCATTAAGAGAGGAATGTGCGTTCATTAAAACTTTATCTTCTCTGTAGCCCTTTATGTGACCGAGTCAGGGGGATGTGAATGAGGAGTCTGTAGTGCTCCGTCGTGTTCCAAAATCACCTTTATGTCGGCAGCATTGCCATAGCGACCTAAACAAACAGCCTGAAGCTGCATCTTTCGTTTTCGGTCGGAGGCTCCTGCCAAGCTGCACGGCACCCTTGAATTCCTCGCCGGCTTGTGAATTCTCAGAGGGGCAGCTATGTTAGTCTGTAACTTTAAAAACAACGAGTCGACTTGTGGCTCCTTAGAGACAATCTATCTATCTATCTATCTATCTATCTATCTATCTATCTATCTATCTATCTATCTATCTATCTATCTATCTATCTATCTATCTATCTATCTATCTATCCCCATACACCCCCTCTATCTATCTATCTATCTATCTATCTATCTATCTATCTATCTATCTATCTATCCCCATACACTCCATCTATCTATCTATCTATCTATCTAGCTATCTATCTATCTAGCTAGCTATCTATCTAGCTAGCTATCTATCCCCATACACCCCCTTTATCTATCTATCTATCTATCTATCTATCTATCTATCTATCTAGGGGTACGTCTAGACTACAGGCTTTTGTCGACAGAGGCTTTGTCTACAGATACTGTCAAAAAAGCTTCTGTCGACAAAGAGCGTCTATACTACATCCAGTTCTGTCGAGAAAGCGGCTTGCTTTGTTGACATGAGAATGTAGATGCAAAGGACAGTGGAGATGCAATAACGCCTTCTGTCGACAGAACTCTGTCGACAAAAGACGTTATTCCTCGTAGAATGAAGTTTACCACTGTCGACAAAACTGCCAAGTTCTGTCGACGTTATGTCGACAGAACTCGACAGTAGTGTAGATGCAGGTATAGTTTTGTCGACAAAAGTCCATTTTTGTTGACAAAAACCCTGTAGTCTAGACACACCTTAGTATCATGAGCTTTGGAGGGCAAGCCCCACTTCTTCATATGAGATGATCTTGAATCAGAAGCTAATGTATAAAAGACAGGCTAAGTAATTTCTGGTGTCATGGCCAGCATGTGCTATTTCATAGAGAACTCCTGATCATGCGTTGATTAAACCAATCAAAGACAGGACTAATAGGAAGGGTGAAAGTCTCTGTTTATGATCAAAGCTTGATAAGAATTAAGCACAGAATGTTGTTCAGTTCACACACTGGTCATGCCACAAAAGCCTATGCTGAGAAGTAAGATGATCCAACAATTACTGTGCTGTTTGGGGCCGAGCTGGATTTTGTTTCAGTTTTGGTCAAAGATGCTTTTTTTTGATCATGAGGAAATCACTTAGGTTATGTCTGCACAGCAGCATGATTTCAAAATAACATAGTCTGCATCTACACAGCCGGCAGTTGTTTCGACATAATATCGAAATGCTGTCCAGCTGGAGGACTTCTTAGTCTGACTCTTGTAAGCCTCATTGTACGAGGAGTAAGGGAAGTCGGAGGAAGAGGGCTCTGTTTTGAAAGAAGTGCTGAGTAGACAGCACCCAAACTTGAAAGAAGTTAAACCACTGACATCGCTCAAAGCACATTGCTTATTTCGAGTTAAACCCTGCAGTGTAGACGCGCCCTTAGTCGCCTTGTGCCTCAGTTTCCCAGCTATAAAATGGGGCTGACAGCACTGCCCCACTTCAAAGGGGTAGAATGGAGATAAAGACAGCAAAGACTCTGTGACAGTAATGTGGCCAGAGAAGTGCCTATCTTCTCTAGAGCTTTGCTTTCAGCATATCTCACCTGGGGCTGTAATGTCATCTTACCTCCCAAACAACTCAGGGTAATCCTAGGAAAGGCCTAACGCAGTGATGGCTGTGGAGGTTCTCTTGCACTCTGTCCATCTCCCGGGACTGGAGGGAGATCGGGACAGTCAAAAGCCCAGGCGGTTTATTCACTGGTTTATTCAGCAGGTGTCACTGTTTTCCGAGGCCATGCAGGGCCATGACTTCAGCTTCATGCTGCTGGAAGTGCTGACTTCCCGAAGAACCGTGAAGCCAAGGTCCAGAGCAACTCTGTTCATTAGAGCTCATGGAGAATATGCCCGGAGAAGGGCATATACTCCGGAGTCTTGAACATATTTCAGTCTGGAGATTATATTCAGGTTCTACTGCCCCCCCCCCCCCATCACATTTTTTAGGTAGAGACTCTCTTTTCATCATAAGAACATAAGAACGGCCGTACTGGGTCAGACCAAAGGTCCATCTAGCCCAGTATCCTGTCTGCCGACAGTGGCCAGCACCAGGTGCCCCAGAGAGGGTGGACCGAAGACAATGATCAAGCAATTTGTCTCCTGCCATCCCTCTCCAGCCTCTGACAAACAGAGGCCAAGGACACCATTTTATCCCCTGGCTAATAGCCTGTTATGGACCTAACCTCCATGAAATTATCTAGCTTCTCTTTAAACTCTGTTATAGTCCTAGCCTTCACAGCCTCCTCTGGCAAGGAGTTCCACAGGTTTACTACATGCTGTGTGAAGAAGAACTTTCTTTCATTAGTTTTAAACCTGCTACCCATTAATTTCATTTGGTGTCCTCTAGTTCTTCTATTATGGGAACTAATAAATAACTTTTCTTTATCAGCCCTCTCCACACCACTCATGATTTTATAGACCTCTATCATATCCCCCCTCAGTCTCCTCTTTTCTAAACTGAAAAGTCCCAGTCGCTTTAACCTCTCCTCGTAAGCGCCCTTCCTTACTTCAAAGCCTAAACTGTTGTGCACCGTTAAACAACGGGTGCACTCCTCCCCAGAGAAAGCTGCATGTCAGCCATTGTGAAAATATTCCTATACACTGTGCTGCATTCATGGAAAACTTGGGGATGAAAGTGTTATCGACAAACATGCTAATATTACGATTATTATTGCTAGCATTACCCATCCCATTGTGACGGTAGCGGTACACGTGGCCTACTCCATCCCCATTGCACCGGGGATGCTGGGGCATGAATAGGCTCCTCCCCTCCCCATGGTGGGGAGTGGGGTGCACGTGCTCAGTGCATTGCTCCTCCTTCTCCCCTCCCCATGATGGGGAGGGGCTATAAATAGGGCAAGGGAATCTGCCTCCCTTAGAAACTTCTCAAGTCTTCCAGAAGGTTCTCTGTGACAGACGGCGAGACGAACATCTCTCCTTTTATAATAGCATATATAGAAGTATAGATTATTATTAGGGTCTTTTAAATCCTCTCTCCTCCTCCTCATTATTATTAGTATTCTTCTTCTTTTTCTTGATTATTATTTTCAGTTCTTTTAAATCCTCTCTCTTCCTCCTACTCATCATTATTATTATTATTATAAATTATTATTATTATTTATTATTATTTTAAGTTCTTTTAAATCCTCCCTCAGATTGTATTCATTTTTATTGAGTCAAAACTTCCACTGAAATTAATGGGAGTTTTGTCTTAGTAAAGATTACAAACCAATGGACCAAAACTATGTTCCAATCAAGACCTTGACCCTGCAGTGAATGTGGGTTCAGAAATCTGCCCGAGTCCAGGTTGGAGGCTTGAGACCTGAATTATACCCAGGGCAGCCTCACTGGTTTGGAGAAGCATCCAAAATCTGAGCTGCTTATTCAAAGAATATTGGAATGATCTGCAAAAAAGCAGCTGGATTCTCATGAGGACAAGCTCCCCCTTGATTGTTCAAATACCTCGTTTCCTGCTGGCTCAGATCAGCCAATGACTATTCTGGGTTATTTGCATTGCAGTTGATCCTAGAGGCTCCAGTCGACACTAAGGCTAGACTTGTGCAAACACAGTGCACACAGGCAGGCCCCGCCCTGGAGAGCTGGAAAATCTAAGCGAATTCAGGGCCGGGGGAAAAAAGGGAGATCAAGTTCGGAAACGTTTCGACCATTGACTTTCTCAACGTCATTTTTCATCAGAATTTTAAAGGTGACAAATATTTGGAGGTTTTTTTCTTCAGCCGTGACATTTTTCATCCAAATAGCAAAATCTGTTAAAAAGATGGGCAAAATATTTGCCATTTCATAGAATGATAGAATCCTAGAACACTAGAACTGGAAGGGATCTCGAGCGGTCATCGAGTCCAGTCCGCTGCCCTCACGGCAGGACCAAGCACCGTCTAGATCATCCCTGATAGGTGTCTAACCAACCAGCTCTTAAACATCGCCAGTGACGGAGATTCTACAACCTCCCTGGGCAATTTATTCCAGTGTTTAACCACCCGGACAGGTAGGAAGTTTTTCCGAATGTCCAACCTCAACCTCCCTTGCTGCAATTTAAGCCCATTGCTGCTTGTGCTTTCTTGTGTCTTTCTAGTTTTTACAACCAGTTCCAAGAGAGCTGCCTTGGATTCATCCTGGACAAACCCAGGAAGGGCTGAGTGGAAATAATAACCATGGTTACAGAGGCAGGCCCACAACCGTTTTTACTATGATTCATAACCATGGTGATGGGGTGTTCACAGCCCACGCTGGGCCTGGAGGGGTGATACAAGGCAATAGTGGGCCCGTACAGCATGGCTCCTCTAGGTCGTGTCTTCTCTGAGTGGAGCCGGTTGCAAGGAACTCAGGGTACGTCTACACTACAACGTTAATTCGAACTAACTTAGTTAATTCGAACTAAGCTAATTCGAACTAACGCGTCTAGAACTAAAAACTAGTTCGAATTAGAGTTTTGCTAATTCGAACTAGCATGTCCACATTGAGTGGACCCTGAACAGGGCTTAAGGATGGCCGGAAGCAGTGCCGGCAGGGCATCAGAGGAGGACTTAGAGCGTGGAGCTGCTGTCTCAGGCTAGCCGAGGGCTGCGCTTAAAGGGTCCCGACCCCCACCCCGGACACACAGTTCTAAGGGGTGCCCCGCTTACAAAGTAGTCCTGGCTTGGATTGCCCGGAGTACCCACACTGGGCACATCACACCACTTGGCCATCAGCCCGGCTGCACTTGCCGCAGGCTGCCATCTGGGGAGAGGGGGCAATTGGGGGGCTGCAGGAGAGCTTCCACCCCCAGAAGCCCACAAAGCCAGCCCAGTGCTCCCCATCGGGGGCTCGTACCCCATTCCTCCCTCACCTCCTTCCACTTACCCTTTCCTAGCCCCCCTTCCTGATGTACAAAATAAAGATAACGTTTCTTCCAACATTGACTCTGTCTTTATTGAACAAAACTGGGGGAGACTGGGAAAAGGAGGTGGGAGAGGGGAAGAGAAAGGCTGGAAGAGGGGAGGGCAACTAACATGATCAGGGGTTGGGAACAGGTCCCAGATGAAGAGAGGCTACAGAGACTGGGACTGTTCAGCTTAGAAAAGAGGAGATGGAGCAGGGACAGGATAGAGGTCTCTAAAAGCAGGGGTTGGGTGGAGAGGGTGCATACAGAAAAGTTCTTCATGAGTTCCCATAAAGAAGGACTAGAGGACACCAAAGGAAAGGAATGGGTAGCAGGCTTGAAACTAGTAAGAGAAAGTTGTTCTTCTTCACAAAGCAAATAGTTAACCTGTGGAACTCCTTGCTGCAGGAGGCTGTGAAGGCTACAACTAGAACAGAGTTTAAAGGGAAGTGAGATCAAGTCATGGAGGTTGGGTCCATGGAGTAGTCTTAGCCAGGGGGTAGGAGTGGTGTCTCTGCCCAAAGTTTGTGGAAGGCTGGAGAGGGATGGCACGAGACAAATGGCTTGCTCACTGTCTTCGGTCCATCCCCTCCAGGGTCCCTAGGGTTGGCCGCTGTCGGCAGACAGGCTACTGGGCTAGATGGACCTTTGGTCTGACCCAGGACGGCCATTGTAAGCTCAGGGCTCAGGGTCGGGGGTCTCAGTGGACCCCCTTGATTTTCATGCACACCTGCTCCTGGGTGGCCAGGCTGGCAGCTCTCTTGCCCTAGACGGCCACTTTCCTGTGCCTAGTGTGGAGATCGTGGACGAGGTCCACGATGTCCGCACTAGCCCAGGAAGGTGCCCGCCTCTTGCGGTCCAGGGCAAGCTCCCGGGAGCCGCCAGCCTGGTCCTGGGAAGAGGGGGTGGGCTGGGGGACATCGGGTGGGTGGCTCTGTGCTGTGCCAGGTGCAGGGTCTGCTGGCTGGGTGCTGGCAGGCTTGCACCTGGCACGGGCACCGTAGCTAACCCGTGCCCCTTTATGGGGTCCGGGGCCGGGAGGGGGGCATAGAGTTTCCCTGGTGTTGGCCAGAGTGGACACCAGGGAAAGCTGGGGAGGGCTAGCCTCCCACTAGTTCGAATTAAGGGGCTACACACCCCTTAATTCGAACTAGTAAGTTCGAACTAGGCTTAATCCTCGTAAAATGAGGTTTTCCTAGTTCGAACTAAGCGCTCCGCTAGTTCGATTCTTATTCGAACTAGCGGAGCGCTAGTGTAGCGGCTATGAATGTTTGTTCGAACTAACGTCCATTAGTTCGAACTAACATTGTAGTGTAGACATACCCTCAGAAGCCCAGGCTAAAGGTGGTGGACAGGCTGGAGGAGAGAGGAATTCTTCTCCAGGGAGCCAGACACAAGCCTGAGAGGGCATCCCAGCGTGGGTAAATCCAGCAAACAGGGTCTTCTCCATCCACCACCCACTTGCAGAACCAGCAGGCCCTGTAGGCCCCTGCTCCTTCCGGCTCTTTGATAAGTGACTGATTGGCGGATAGGGGCCATGCCCCTGACTGAAGCAATGTATTGGTAGGAAGCATCCCAGGGTAGCAGATTTAGACTCACTCCAGGGAAGACCCTGCTGGTCGTGCCTCCTACCAGGCTGGTGGAGAGAGGGCCTGGGTTCTCATATCACATCCCCCCAGGGGCAGAGGCCGGGGGAGAGTCGCAGACTCCCTGTGATGCTCAAAAACAAGCATCTGAACAGAAGGGCCCCAGGTCCGGGAGTCTGGGGTACTTATCACTAGGCCCAGCCCTCTCAGCATCCTATCCCGACAATGAAGAGGTCTCCCGCTTGTGACACACCACAGAAGGCTCCAGCAAGACGTTCTGGTCAGCGCTTGCCTCTGGCCTATTCGCCTGGCTCCTGAAGTGACAAATATTTGAAAGATGGAAACAGAAAGCAGCAAGAAGCGGCCTCAGGAAGGGAGTAGAACTAAGGGGATGGATTGAAGGGAAGAAAAATCTTAGAGCTGACCCATACTTTACAGATGTGCTTGGTCTCAGGGGAGTGATTCCCCCACACTTCCCCCGACTGACACAACCGCATCAGCAAAGCCCTTAGTTGAGACGCGGTAATACCGTCAGATGTGAGGGGAACCGTGGCGCCCCAAAGCAACCTTAGAAAATGCTGTCCTTCATCTCTGCGTCTCCGTGAAATGGGGACGCCAACGGCGTTCGGTTTATGGGTCTACATCGAACCCGCTAAATGGAACACCAGAATATCGATCTCCGGCACAGCACGTGTAGATGTGCCCGATGCGTTTATACTGCACTTCAGACAATGGGGGTGTGATCTTGGTGGGCCCCACTAACGACCACTGTAATACAAACAGCAAAAACAGTTTTACGGTGACTTTCATTTGGAAGGTTGCCAGAACCCAACACAGTGTTCTAAGATCGCGTGTCTACCCATGCAGTGCAGCCAGTTCTGGGGTGGAACATGGCTGCTCTTTATTCAGTACTCAGTGACGTCATGCAATAGTTTAGGACAGGAAGTGGGAAAATACCATCTCCAGCTGATACTGCAGGAGGAATTTAGGTAGGCAGAATTTAACAGCCAGAGTTGAAATCTGGCCTGAAGAAGGGACGTATGCCCTATTTTTGTGACAGCTGCCACAGGGAATGGAGTGACCAGAAGTCAGGACCTGTGTTTATTCAGAGATAATACAATAACCACCAGCAATACAATGCCCTTAGCTCCGTTCTGGGCCATTAATTCTGTGCATGCAGTTCAGAGGAAAGATGATCCTTCGCCAGGGAAGCAGTTTATCACAATTTATGGTGGATTCTTCATCACCCACAATTTTTTAATCAAAACTGAATTTTTTTTTCCTTTGGAGATTTGCTTTATTTCAAACGGCAGTGATTCCCTTCTAGCGGTTGACGCTATTAGATATGAAGGAAAATCATGCTTTTTAGCTCCTCTTGCTTCGGAGATTGGGGGATTCAGACTCTGCACCAGTGTATGTATGTCCCTAACTGACACAGCTGTTAACAAATCTATGTGCTACATAGTCCTGTTTTTTGTTTCGTTCACCCACAAGTGCATCACCTTTACACATTGCCACATGCCAAGCCACTTATTAACCCCCTGAGCATAACCAAGTGATCGTATTTTGTCCTTTTGCTGCATTTCCGTTGGCACGGCCTGCTTTCTGTTAATAAAGTTAACGAGAGTCGTTTTCCTTTTCCCCTTTTATCAAAAGAACATAACAAGTGAGCTCCAAAAGGATAATCTTGATTATATATTAAACCAGTGACTTCCACAAATCACTCCTGGGTGATGACCCGAAACGGCCCTCTCACCTCCAAGCGGTTTCCGGATTTGCAGAGTGAACGCCGTGGAATTGCTTCAGATGCTAGGAAAAGCCATGCCGGATCTACAGAGCAGGTAGGATTTTACTGCTCCAAAGCTGGCGCACAAAGAACCAGAGGGGATGAAACACCGCAGGGCGTCTAGTCTGCCTGGATCCCAAAGCAGTGTTTGCCACAGTTCTCCGAACACCCGACACGTTGTGAGCATAGAAGTATCCCTCCCTGAGTCTTCTGGGAAGCCGATACAAGTCGCATGGGTAACGGAGGCCCCGGCTTAGCAAAGCACCAATGCACGTACTCAGCAATATAGAAATAATCCCATCCCTGTTCCAGAACGTATCCTGGCAACTCATTGCCCCTCTTTGCACTTTCATTTCTGCTCCCGCTCTTTAGGTACGTCTCCACCAGAGCAGACGGTGCAGCTCCTTGCGTGGCCAGACATACCAGAGCTAGCTGTGACTGCGCAAGCAAGCTAAAAGTAGAACGGTGGCTACGTTTGCCCTAAGCACCTGAAACCTCGGACTGGCCCCTCCCACGATTCCCACTGGTGTGGCTACATTTCTATCCCTAGCATGCTAGCCCTATCAGAACGTGTCTGGATACATCTGCCGAAGCTGGAAATCACACATTTTGCCCCAGTGTGGACATCTAGGGTGTGTCTGGACTATGGAGTTTTTTCAAAAGAAAGTGGCCTTCTTTTCGAAAAAACTACCTGCGTCTAGACTGCCGTCGTGGTCTTTCGAAATTAAATCAACAGAATGTGGCGGGTTTTTTCGATATTGGTAAACCTACTTTTACGAGGAAGAACATCTTTTTTCGAAAGAGATCTTTCGAAAAAAGGCATTCTTGAAAGCAAACAGGGCTTTTTCGAAAGAGAGCATCCAGATCGAAAGAGAGCTCACCAGGGGGAGGCGGGATAAAGAGTGCCCTGAGAGTAAGGCGGTGCGGCGGATCGCTTTTTCGAAAGTCTTGTGGCTGTCTAGACAATCTCTTTAGAAAGAGGCTTGTAGACATATCCCTAACCTATGTCTAGACTGCAGGCTTCTTTCAGAAGAAGCTTTTTTCAGAAGAGATCTTCAAAGAAAACTTCTTCCAAGAGAGAGCATCCAGACTGAATGGATGCCTCTCGCATGTAAAATGTGATTACTATGAACGGAATGGCCACTAGGGCACCGGTGCTTTTTCCTCTTTCCTCTTCTTCCGAAAGAATTCCCTCTTCCCTGTCCACACACACCTTTTTGTGGAAGAGCTCTTTCAGAAATAGGCTTCTTCCTCATAGAAAGAGGTTTACCAATGCCGGAAACCCCCCTCTGTTCTTTTGATTTTCTTGCCAAAGAGCGCCATTGCAGAGTGGACGTTCCTCAAGTTTTGTCAGAAAAATGGCTGTTTTTCCGACAAAACTCTGTAGTGTAGACATATCCCTAGATTGCTAAGCTAATTAGGCAGTGGTCTCTGAACTGGGCTGAAGCTATAAGAATCCCAATAATGAATGACAGCTTCAAAACTTCATCTGTAAGGGAGGAAAACCCAGGACACCTGACTCCAAAGCCAACCTTCTGTCTTCTAGACCATGTTCTCTTCCTGATGTGCTGGACATGTGGGAAGCCCCGAAGACCATTCAATTCAATACATTAGAAATCAAAGAGAAATAGTCACTCCGGGGTATTTCTTGCAAAACGTCTCCCCGTCATTGACAGATCGGTCCAGAGATTGAAAACATTGGTCTGACAGTAGTTTTCAGCACCATCAGCTGTTCTTACAATGCACGTTTATGGAAGTCGAGTTTCATCCTAGATAGTAAAACGGGACGGTCAAAAATTGTCCAAGAATTCAGGGCATGTCATTTTTCTCAGCAGCAAAGGAAACCAGCACCTGGAAAACCTCTATGGTGGAGCAGGTGTTTGTGCTGCTGTGTTGACTGTCGAATGCAAATGCGTTTTGTTTTTTTTCCAAGCAGGATCTCCCAGAGATGGCCTCCAGAAACCATCTGAGAATAAAGGAAAACAGCAGCATCTCTTCTTTCCATTAGTCGTCAGGCCCAGACGTTACACAATCTGAAGCGGAAGCCTGGGCAACTCATCGGCCATTGGCCAGCCTCACGGGAAAAGATTAAAACAGGACCTCCTGACAATCCACGATTGATAGCCATTGGCCGGGCCTTGCGAGAGCGGCTGAAACAGGTTTCTGCCCTGGAAATTTGTCTACTTAGAAGCTCCGACGTCCAAATATTTTGCTAGCAAAACAGGACAACTAGAGAGTTCGTTGCCAGCAATCCACACGGCTGTGTGAACTCCCGATGAGTAACCAAAGCTGAGGAAGAATGCTCTTGTGGTTCAGAATCTGGCCTGCAGCTCAGAGAAGCTGGGTCCAATTCGCAGTTGTCACAGCCATCCTGTGTGGCCTTACGGAACTCACTCACCCTTTGTGTGCCTCTGTTCTCCTCTGCGAGAGGAGGGAGGAACAGCCCTTTCTTTGTGTGTCTTGAGCATTAAGATTGTAAATGTTGCAGGGCAGGGAAGGTCTGTGTGTGTGCATAAAACACCTAGCACAACAAGCCCCGCATGACTATTTTTTTACACATCAATGGCTCTCAGTGTCACTGTGTTGTTTCAGGACAATTCCAGGCACAGGGAAGCATTTCATTTACAGATTTAGGACCATCACAAAGGTATGAATAAAGACCGGGCCTGGCTAGCACACTGTTTTCCACATCCTAATGACTTAAAAAAACAACCAATGGGTACTTAAGAACAATTTGCACCTTCTGTGTCAGCCTCTTGTAATATGAACCCTCCGATTCACTCTTTTTAACTCTTCCTTCTCCCTACCCCCATCCCCTTTTTATTTTGGAACTGGACTTTTAATCATTGGCAGTAGCACCTGGGATGAGTTGGAGGTTCTCACTCTGCCTTGCCGAACTGGGGGCCTGTGTCTAGACTGGCTAGTTTTTCCGCAAAATCATCTGCTTTTGCGGAAAAACTTGCCAGCTGTCTACACTGGCCGCTTGAATTTCCGCAAAAGCACTGGCGATCTCATGTAAGATTGTCAGTGCTTTTGCGGAAATACTGTGCTGCTCCCATTCGGGCAAAAGTCTTTTTCCGAAAAAACTTTTGCGCAAAAGGGCCAGTGTAGACAGCAGAGATTTGTTTTCCGCAAAAAAGCCCCGATGGCGAAAATGGCGATCGGGGCTTTTTTGCGGAAAACCGCGTCTAGATTGGCCACGGACGCTTTTCCACAAAAAGTGCTTTTGCAGAAAAGCGTCCTGCCAATCTAGACGTGCTTTTCCGAAAATGCTTTTAACAGAAAACTTTTCCGTTAAAAGCATTTCCGGAAAATCATGCCAGTGTAGATGTAGCCGGGGTTATTTTCTGAAATTGTATCAAGAGGTTAGTGTGTCATGGGATGCCGACATGGATCCCTGGAGAAGGTTTTTCCATGTTGCAGAGACAATAGAGAATGATCAGCACTTCAGAGAATCATAAGGTTGGAGGAGACCTCAGGAGTCATCGAATCCAGCCCCCTACCCAACGCAGGACCAATCCCAACTCAATCACTCCAGCCAGGGATTTGTCAAGCAGGAACTTCAAAACCTCTAGGGATGGAGAATCCACCCCCCTCCCTACAAAGAGCAAGAAGTTGATAGGCTGAACAAAGTGTATGTGTGTGTGTGCTCTGTGTGTGTGTGCCATGTGAGTGTGTTGATGGCTCCTCCTGACAGAACCAGAAGCTTCACAGCTTTGGGGTGGAATTCCTGGAGAAGGGTGTGTTACCTGCAAGGGAGCCCAGAGGATCAATGCTGCCCCAGATGGCATAAGCGGCTCGAGACTGGGTTCCAACACTTGGGAGCAGTCTTCCCTCTAGTGTTGCCCATCCCGGTGTGGAATAAATTTGTTCTGTGCACCGAGGCATGTGCACCACCAATAGAGCTATATGCTGCTGGCCGTGGGTGCTGTCTCCTGGGTGGCTGCACAAGCACTCCACCTACAGGGAACTGTGCTTGGGGGCACCACATAGGAGGCCTGCACACTCCAAGTGTGCCTAGGGATGGTCAGACTGGGATAGTGGCCCGGAAGGAATATTTGCTAGGATTCAGGACATCCAAGTTTACCTCTTCAAAGCACTCATTGCATCTTCACAAAGTTCCTTTCTGTCCATGTTGGAATAGGCCAGAGCATTCCAAAGGCCCTCTCGCTCTCTTTCTTCCCGCATTCACACTAGGCTCCCAAAAGATCTATTTGTTACCCCTGAGAAGGTATGAGTAACCCACGGGAGCCAGGCATGCTTTTGTGGTTGTTTATGTTGCATTCTCCCTGGCAAAGTGCCCGAGTTCATTAGAAGGCCATTTTCTGTCTTTTCTCTTTCAATAGCTTCGGCCTTTGTGCGGCATTGAGCTATCTGCCTGGACTCTTCGTTGGGAGAGACTGACGAACCCACTTTCTGCTCCATATTCATCAAAGAAAAATGTCTTCAAAGCAAATAATGATGTGGAACCAAAGCACCTTGTACACATCATGTTAATCACCTCAAATATCCACAGTTGTTTTCTCTCTCTCTCTTTCAGTAGATCAGGGAAGGAGCAACTGGAAGTTAGAAATTATTAGCTTGCATTTTACAGAGCCTGGCATGAGCCTTCTAATCTCCGTAGGCTACTAGAAGCTGCACAGTTTCAAAGCGTAATGCTCTTATCCAAGCGATCCAGCTGTCTAGCCAATCTCTCTACCTTTCAACTTTTCTTAACACGACAGCAAGGGGAATTAGAGGCACCGGTCCCTGAAATAATGCCAAGATGAGTTTTCTCTTAGAGGAAACGCTCTCCTTCTGGGACAATCTTGGAAGAAATAAAAATGATTCGTTGACTGTGGCATCCCTCCTCCCCAAAACTGGGCTGCAAATTTGAAGCATTTCTTGTTTTGCAAAAGTCATGGGTGGACGTAGCTAATTATACGTTTCCTCTGATCTTTGCGCCAGGGAAGGGAATTTGTGTTGCTTATAACCAGGGCTGGCCACCACTCCCCATTGGGGTTCATGAGAAATTTGGCATTTTTGGTTGTCTGTATTGGAGCCAAGTCTCAGTGAGAGATGAGGCTCCACCTGGGAACCGGAGAGGGGGTTTTGGAAGAAACTGACAAAGAATGTATCGTGAGCTTTCGTGGGCATAACCCACTTCTTCAGATGAATGAAGAAATTGGAAGGAACCTCAAGAAGTGCAAGAAGAAGACAGAAGGAACCTCAAGAACTGAATGAAGAATGTTGGAAGAAACCCCAAGAAATGAATGAAGAAGTCAGAAGGAGCCTCAAGAAATGAATGAAGAAGTCAGAAGGAGCCTCAAGAAATGAATGAAGAATGTTGGAAGAAACCCCAAGAAATGAATGAAGAAGTCAGAAGGAGCCTCAAGAAATGAATGAAGAATGTTGGAAGAAACCCCAAGAAATGAATGAAGAAGTCGGAAGGAGCCTCAAGAAATGAATGAAGAAGTCGGAAGGAATCTCAAGAAATGAATGAAGTCAGAAGAAACCCCAAGAAATGAATGAAGAAGTCGGAAGGAACCTCAAGAAATGAATGAAGAATGTTGGAAGAAACCCCAAGAAATGAATGAAGAAGTCAGAAGGAGCCTCAAGAAATGAATGAAGAATGTTGGAAGAAACCCCAAGAAATGAATGAAGAAGTCAGAAGGAACCTCAAGAAATGAATGAAGAAGTTGGAAGGAACCTCAAGAAAGATTCTAAAAACATTCTAGGTCACCTGGTCAAACCCAGGGACCGTATGTTGTTACCCTCCACTGACTGTTTGGTGATCTATGACAAATGAGTTGGTGGCTATCAATGGTTAAGGACCCACATAGAATCATAGAATAATAGGACTGGAAGGGACCTCAAGAGGTCATCGAGTCCAGCCCCCCGCCCTCAAGGCAGGACCAAGCTCCGTCTACACCATCCCTGACAGATGTCTATCTAACCTGTTCTTAAATATCTCCAGAGAGGGAGATTCCATCACCTCCCTTGGCAATTTATTCCAATATTTGACCACCCTGACAGTTAGGAATTTTTTCCTAATGTCCAATCTAAACCTCCCCTGCTGCACTTTAAGCCTCCCCTGCTGCACTCCTTGTCCTGTCCTCAGAAACCAAGAGGAACAAATTTTCTCCTTCCTCCTTGTGACACCCTTTTAGATATTTGAAAATCGCTATCATGTCCCCCCTTAATCTTCTTTTTTCCAAACTAAACAAGTCCAGTTCATGAAGCCTGGCTTCATAGGTCACGTTCTCTAAATCTTTAATCATTCTTGTCACTCTTCTCTGTACCCTTTCCAATTTCTCCACATCTTTCTTGAAATGTGGCGCCCAGAACTGGACACAGTACTCCAGCTGAGGCCTAACTAGTGCAGAGTAGAGCGGCAGAATGACTTCATGAGTTTTGCTTACAACACACCTGTTGATACAACCTAGAATCATATTTGCTTTTTTTTGCAACAGCATCACACTGTTGACTCATATTCAACTTGTGGGTCCACTATGACCCCTAGATCCCTTTCCGCCATGCTCCTTCCTAGACAGTCGCTTCCCATCTTGTATGTATGGAACTGATTGTTCCTTCCTAAGTGGAGCACTTTGCATTTCTCTTTATTAAACTTCATCCTGTTTACCTCTGACCATTTCTCTAACTTGCCACGGTCATTTTGAATTATGTCCCTATCCTCCAAAGAAGTTGCAACCCCACCCAGTTTGGTATCATCTGCAAACTTAATAAGCGTACTCTCTATCCCAATATCTACATCATTGATGAAGATATTGAACAGTACGGGTCCCAAAACAGACCCTTGAGGAACTCCACTTGTTATCCCACTTGTGAGCTCCAAGAAGATCACAGATTGAGTCTTTTTTCAGTGGTCTTGGCATGGGCACCATGGAACAAATGGGCCATTGTAACTTGTCTCTTTTGCATTTAATATGGTCCTCCCTGGATCAGGGAGAGGGCATATCAATAGGAAAGCAAAAGGGAAGCTAGCTCAAACTTAATTCCATCGGTGGGAAAATACAGAAGTTTAGGCTCTTGCACTATTAATTCAGCACTTTTAATTGGTCTACATGAAAAATGAATGGTAATAAACTGAACAGCACATCCAGTTCCGGCCCAGCGTGGCCAAAGAGGCTGATGTGATCTTTGGATGTACAGCCAGGAGCATACAGAGCGGGAGGAGAGGATTTGTATTTCCTCTGTGTTTGGCACGGGTGGACTAGCTGCCGGAAGATTGTGTCCAGTTCTGTCATCCACAATTCAAGATGGATGTTGGAAAGTTGGAGAGGGTTCAAGGACGAGCCTCAAGAACAGAGGCAGACAATCATTTTTGATGGGAGGGGGACACTCCAAGAATTTGGAAAGTAGCCAAGGACCTCGCTCTTCCCTGATATTAATGGAGGAAGTGCAGGGTCTGGGATGGAGGCCGGGTGCAGAAGGGATCTAGCGGTAAGGGATTAGGGTGCAGGGGGGACGTGGGGTCTGGGAGGGAGTTTGGGTGAAGCAGGGGGTTGTGACCTGGGGCAGAGGACTGGGGTGCAGAAGGGGGTGTAGCGGTTTGGGCTGTGACCTTGGGCAGGAAGTAGTTGTGAAATGGGGCAGAGGACTGGTGGTGAAGGGCAGGGAACTGGGGTGCAGAAGGGGGTGCAGGGGTTTGGGTTGTGACTTAAGGCAGGGTATTGGGGTGCAGGATCTGGGAGGGGTTATGGGTGTAGGAGGGGGAGGGGCAGGGACTTTGCATAATGTGGGGTAGGAGTGCAGGGAGGGCAGAGGGTTTGGGTTACATAGGGTGGGGGACAGAGGGTTGGGGTGTCAGAGACAGGCTCTGGCTGGGAGACTTACCTCCTTCTCAGGCAGACTCCCTACCTGCCCCACCCCAGCTACAGGGGCCATGTGGTCTTTGAATAGCTATGAGCCTAAGGGGAGGAGGGAGAGAGTGCCTCCCAAGCTACCTATTAACAACAGGCTGCTCCCATTGGCCAGAAACCGGCCAATGGGATTGCACTGGGGGTGGGGGCAGTGTGTGACGCCTCTCCCTCCTCCTCCCAGCTTCCAGCTGTTGAAAGAGGGACCTGGACCAGCTACTTTTCTTAGTGGCATGTGAGGGGCCGGCATGCAGCTGTGTCCGTGGGCCAGATCCAGAGACTTGA
The DNA here is from genome assembly GCF_052426305.1 of Pelodiscus sinensis. Taxonomy (NCBI): domain Eukaryota; kingdom Metazoa; phylum Chordata; order Testudines; family Trionychidae; genus Pelodiscus; species Pelodiscus sinensis. The sequence goes on from NC_143053.1 coordinate 257,445,518, forward strand.
CGGGCTGGATTCGGCCTGCGGGCCGTATTTTGCCCAGCCCTGCTCAAGAGCGCTTAAAAGATTGTGAAACCTGCCACAGAGCAATAGACTCAAGGCCCTTTATCAACTTGGCTTAACAAAGAGAAGGCGAAAGGTCGACTTGATCACAGTTTAGAAATATAAAGTACAAAGGGAAAAGAGATTTGATAGCAGCCGGCTGATTAACAGAGCCGGCAGAAGTCTCACAAGAGCCAACGACAGGAAATTGAAGCCAGACAAATCCAGTGCAGTGATACGGTGCGCATTTTAAAGGGAGCGTAATTAACCAGTGGAACAACTTACCACGAGTCCCTTACCAAAGGCCTCTTCATCAACGAACATTTTTCGAAATCAAGACTGGATTCCCCCGCCCCCTCCCCCGAAAGCTATGATCTAGTTCAGACAAGAGTTAATCTAGAAAAGTTGCAGGATCTGTGTCATCTGGGGGCTTAGACAAGATGATCATAACTGGACTTATAAATAAAAGAGCAAGAAATTCTCCCAGATAAATCCCACAGGCCAAATTCTCAGCCACCACACGTGGGCAAAGCTCCATTAAAGTCAGCAGAACTACCCTGGCTGAGTGTGTGCCTGTGGTTTTTTTCCCTCTTTCCTTGTGTCTGTACACATGTGGATATTTTTAGCCCTAAGCTGATGACTGAAACCCCTGCTGACAATCTGCACTGCCACCTTGTGTGAATCCGGCTTTGTCTGTGCTTTCTTCCAACCCTTTTGCCTCAATTACACCGAACGCTTCTTCTCAGGTTCCTGCGTCAGCCCCCCCATCCCTGTCATGACCGATGGCTCTGTTCTCTGAACTCCTCCTTGTCTGGCAATAGATTGTTTGGCCAGATCTAGTTTTTAAGGCCAGTTTAGGTTTTGAAATCCCAGGCTTGACCAAGCCTTGGCTGGCATGATTGAGTTGGGGTTGGTCCTGCTTTGGGCAGGGGGCTGGACTCGATGACTCCTGAGGTCTCTTCCAGCCCTGAGATTCTCTGATTCTCTGATATTTCTCAGTAATCCCAATGAACCTCACCCTATCAAAATCTGGACAAAAATCAATCCCAGAGAAAGAGCCAGAGTCTGCGTTACAGGCTTAGCTGAGCGCCTGTTGTCTTTTAGCTCACGTGGTAGAGGCTCGTGCACTAAGCGCCAGAGGTCCAAGGTTCAGATCCACCTGTTGGCATCACAAAACACTATTGTTCATGCATATCGCCATAGCACCCAGAAGCCCTAATCACAGAGCATAATCTGTGGTGCTTGGTGCTGTCCAATTCCAAAAAAAAAAAAAAAAAAGCCCTGCTCCAAAGACTTTGCAATTTATATTAATATAGCGAGCAAACCTTAAACACTGTGGTGTTTTGACAAGCAAATCCATTCAGGGACTCTGTCGTTATTGGCTCTTGGTCAATCCATATGAAAGCAAGGTAGAGACGAATGGAGCTGAAGCAGGGAAGACAGATGAAGGCAGAACTCCCAGCAGGGAGTGTATAAAAATCAGCTGAACTGAAAAAAACCCTAAGCCCTTGCTATAGTGAAGAAGTGACAGCCACAGAACTTTAAGCTGATTTTAAAAACTCTTACGCTTGGGTGACCACAATGGGCGGGATAGTTCAGTAGTATGAGCATTAGTTGGTTAAACCCATGGTTGTGAGTTCAATCCCTGAAGGAGCCATGTAGGGCAAATCTGTCAGGGACAGTACTTGGTCCTGAAGAAAGGGCAGCGGAGTAGACTAGATGACCTCTCAAGATCCCTTCTTGCTCTATGACATAGGTATATGTCCATGTGTTAGATATATGAACATGCAGCCAGCACGTGATAACCTGTTATAGGCTGGAACCTTTACTGGTGCAAATTGCCATAGCTCTATGTAAGCCAAAGGGGCCAGTGTCCGTGCATGGTGCTGCTACTTTCTTCAGTGCCCTGTGCCCACTGCAAGCAGTGACTCAGTTTCCTCAGGTCTTCTGTGACTCAGCCCTCTGACAGTCCAAACTCCTTCTGGGGAACAACAAAATAGAAAACGATCCTTGCCCTTTGGGGTCAGCTGTAACTTAAACTGTTTCTAACCCATCCCGGCGTAATTCCCATTCCAAAACCAGCTTAGTGGGCACATGCCTACACTAGGAAATTATTCTGAAATTACTAAAATCGACTTACTAACTCCTGATTTAACAAAATCGAACTAGCATGTTCACACGACAGGGAAGTCTCGAAATGAGTCTGAGGCAGCTCCGTGAATGCTACCTCCTCTTAAGGTCCCAGGAAGCATGGAGGAATGATTTGTCTGAATGCCTCTGGGGAGTCGTTATTTTGAAATAGCAGCACCGGCACGGCCACAACTGTTATTTCGAAATAATGAATTTCAAAAGCAGGACTACAGATTTCTAAATAAGCGTCCTGGTATTTCAAAATAACAGACTTGGTAGTGTGGAGGCGCCACTTATTACTTTGAACTAAGGAGGGTTATTTTGAAATAACAGCCTCGTGTAGACCAGGGCGAGGGTACCTCCTGCCATGAAAGCGCCTCAGGGAGAAGCCATCAGGGAGAAGCCATCCTTTTGAATCTCACTCAGGTTTCAAAGGTGAGATGTGATCCCATGGAAACAGTTCTGGCCGGAGGGGGATAAGAACATAAGAACGGCCGTACTGGGTCAGACCAAAGGTCCTTCTAGCCCAGTATCCTATCTTCCTACAGTGGCCAGCACCAGATGCCCCAGAGAGGGTGGACCGAAGACAATGATCAAGCGATTTGTCTCCTGCCATCCCTCTCCAGCCTCTGACAAACAGAGGCCAAGGACACCATTTTATCCCCTGGCTAATAGCCTTTTATGGACCTAACCTCCATGAAATTATCTAGCTTCTCTTTAAACTCTGTTATAGTCCTAGCCTTCACAGCCTCCTCTGGCAAGGAGTTCCACAGGTTGACTACACGCTGTGTGAAGAAGAACTTTCTTTTATTAGTTTTAAACCTGCTACCCATTAATTTCATTTGGTGTCCTCTAGTTCTTCTATTATGGGAACTAATAAATAACTTTTCTTTATCAGCCCTCTCCACACCACTCATGATTTTATAGACCTCTATCATATCCCCCCTCAGTCTCCTCTTTTCTAAACTGAAAAGTCCCAGTCGCTTTAACCTCTCCTCGTAAGCGCCCTTCCTTACTTCAAAGCCTAAACTGTTGTGCTTCTCTTTAAACTCTGTTATAGTCCTAGCCTTCACAGCCTCCTCTGGCAAGGAGTTCCACAGGTTGACTACACGCTGTGTGAAGAAGAACTTTCTTTTATTAGTTTTAAACCTGCTACCCATTAATTTCATTTGGTGTCCTCTAGTTCTTCTATTATGGGAACTAATAAATAACTTTTCTTTATCAGCCCTCTCCACACCACTCATGATTTTATAGACCTCTATCATATCCCCCCTCAGTCTCCTCTTTTCTAAACTGAAAAGTCCCAGTCGCTTTAACCTCTCCTCGTAAGCGCCCTTCCTTACTTCAAAGCCTAAACTGTTGTGCTTCTCTTTAAACTCTGTTATAGTCCTAGCCTTCACAGCCTCCTCTGGCAAGGAGTTCCACAGGTTGACTACACGCTGTGTGAAGAAGAGCTTTCTTTTATTAGTTTTAAACCTGCTACCCAGGGATACCCCTGCACCTGTGAGGAGGACATCTAGGGTGCATCTAGACAACACCCTTATCTCAGAATAAGCTATGCAAATTATTTTGAATGTATTTTGAAATAGCTCATTTAGAAATTTAGCACTGTCACACAAGATATCCCTAAACCCTTCTGCCAGAATAGCGCACCCCTTATTTCAAAATCTATTTTGAAATAACGGACTATCTAGATGTACTATTACTGCTCTTATGGAGAGAAAGGGCAAAGGTACCTGCTATGATAGGCCACACACAAGCATGTGTAACTCTGATAGGGCAGAACCGAACCTGAGATCTCGGGAACTTCACGTATGCGCCTCTACAGCTTGAGCTAAAAGCCAGCTGGCTACTAACTGAGGCTGTAGAACAAACTCATGCTCTGTAAGTGGTCTCTGTACCACTACATAGGATGGTGCACCACCCCCAAGAGCTGTGTGCGTTAAACATGCACACTTGGCCCTTCCAAATAATGATGCTTTGCCAAGGGTGAAGGAACGCACCATGCAACTGATAGAAGTAATTCAGACTTCTGCACTACTGTAGCATAGGGCTCTATCCATTACCTGTGGAAATCGATACAAGATGCCAACGGATTTCAGTGAGCGCTGGATCAGGATCTTCTACATACCAGATACTTAGTCACAATTCTTCCCTTTTAACTTGTCATGAAACTAGACCTGTCCTGAAGTTCCTTAAAGGTGGAATTTTTCCACTGACTTAGATTGGGAACTTAGCTAAGTACAACCATGGGATCATATTTTACTGACACCAACGTTCTCGAAGGATGCGTCTACACTGCACTGTTATTGTGCCATAAAATGGTGTCCTTGGCCTCTGTTTGTCAGAGGCTGGAGAGGGATGGCAGGAGACAAATCGCTTGATCATTGTCTTCAGTCCACCCTCTCTGGGGCACCTGGTGCTGGCCACTGTCGGCAGGCAGGCTATTGGGCTAGATGGACCTTTGATCTGACCCAGTACGGCCGTTCTTATGTTCTTATGTTCTTAAGATAAATAGCATTTTTTCGAGATAACAATGCCAGCGTCTCTCCAGCCGTTCTGTTATTGAGAAACAATTTCGAAATAACTGATGGCTTATTCCGAAATCTGTAAACCTTATTCTACGAGGAATAAGGCCTCTTCCAAAAGAGCTAGTTCGAAATACATCATGTTTAGATGCTCCACTGCTGCTATTTCGAAATAGCACCTCCCCAGGACCATTCTAAATTATTCCCCCCCCTTGCCTCTTGGGGTTCTAAATCGAGATAGCACGTCTACATTAGGAAAGCCGGTCTCGGACGCATTTTGAGGCTTCCCTGCAGTGTAGACATGCTATTTCGAAATAAGCTATTCTGGAATCACTATTCCGAAGTAGCTTATTTCAAAAGAGCTGTGTAGTGTAAACATACCCAAACATTGCATGAAAGGGAATTCGTGGGAATCAAGTTTTAACGTCACACACCTATGCCTTCATGCCGGAAGAGTCTGCGTCCTATAATGCTTGATCGCTTCTACGGATCAAAGCTTAGTAGCCTGACTTGGTATCTGCAGTCAATTTGCTGATTAAACTTTGAACAACAAATAGGCTTACAGAAACTGCAATCAGACCGTGCCCATTTCCTAAGTAGAAAAGGGGGTTGTGAGACTCAGTTTTGAGGCCTAATTTTCAGTGAATGGGTGTTTGGAGCCTTCAGGGTGTCTAAAACGGGACTCCTCACAGTGAACGTGCATGGAATCACGGTGACTTTTGAAAAGTCTGGCCAGCAATGAAGAACATGCTGTGTGACTTAGGCCATAGCCTCAATTCATGCCAAACATGGCAGTTGTTGGCTTAACACCAGTTTATGCCGTTATGGAACTAGGATGGCCAGGTGTCCAATTTTCGATTGGAAAGTCTGGTCAAAAAGGGGACCTGTTTGTGCGTGGTCATAGCTATTCACCCAAGGGCCAATTACTGTGCGTGAGAGAGGCATTGGGTCATCATCCATTCCAGCCCACACTGGTGGATAGAAAGCTGGCTAGATTGTCAGGTCCAATGGGCCGTGATCAACGGCTTGAGGTCTGGTTGGTGGTCGGTATCAAGTGAGGTGCCGCAAGGGTGGGTTCTAGGGCTGGTTTTGTTCAACATCTTGGATCTGGACTTCCAACACTCCAGTCATCTGAAGAAGTGGGTTGTGCCCACGATACCATCTATATGTTTTGTTAGTCTTTAATGTGCTACGAGGCTATTGGTTGTTTTTTAAGTTTTTCCTGTTATAGAGTAACTCGGCTACCCCGCTGAAGATCTTTATTAATGACCTGGATGAGGAGATGGGTTTCACCCTCAGCAAGTTTGCAGATGACACTAAGTTAGGGGGAGAGGTAGATATGCTGGAGGGCAGAGATAGGGCCCAGAGTGACCTAGACAAATGAGGGGATTGGGCCAAAAGAAATCTGATGAGGTTCAACAAGGACAAGTGTAGAGTCCTGCACTTGGAACAGAAGATCCCAAGCATTGTTACAGGCTGGGGACAGACTGGCTAAGCAGCAGTTCTGCAGAAAAGGACCTGGGGATGATAGTGGATGACAAGTTGGATAGGAGTCAACAGGGTGCCCTTGTAGCCAAAAAGGCTAATGGCCTATTAGGGTGCATTGGGAGGAGCATTGCCGGCAGACATAGAGAGGTGATTATTCCCTTTTATTCGGCACTGGGGAGGCCACATCTGGAGTATTGTGTCCAGTTCTGGGCCCCTCGCTACAGAAAGAACGCAGACGCATTGGAGAGGGTCCCAACAGAAATTATTAGGGGCCTAGAGCACATGACTTATGAGAGAGGCTGAGGGATTTGGGCTTATTTAGTCTTCAGAAGAGAAGAGTGAGGGGGGATTTGAGAGCAGCCTTCAACTCCCTGAAGGGAAGTTCCAGAGAGGATGGAGAGGGGCTGTTCTCAGTGGGGGCAGATGACAGAACGAGGAGCAATGTGGGAGGTCTAGGTTGGATAGTACGAAAATACTAATTCAGGAGGAGGGTGGTGAAGCGCTGGGATGGGTTCCCCAGGGAGGGGTGGAATCTCCATCCCTAGAGGTTCTGAAGTCCTGGCTTTACCAAGCCCTGGCTGGGATGATGGAGTTGGGGTTGGTCCTGCTTTGGGCAGGGGGATGGACTCGATGACTCCTGAGGTCTCTGCCCACCCTGGGATTCTGGGATTCTATCCTCAGCCAGGTCCACTTCCTCGCTGCATGGGGTGGCTGCAGCTCCCAGACCCATCTCTGCAGACTAGTCCTGGCTGAGCCATGCAGGGGCAGGGGAGAGGAAAAGCAGGGAGTGATAGAGAGGGGGGAAGAAGAACAAGTGGTGGGGTGGGGGCAGGGCAGAGCCAGTGCTTTGGGGGAGGAGGCAAAGGGGCTGAGCAAGGATGGGTCTTTCAAGAGGCAGGGGCGAGGAAGCCAGTCCCAGCTCTCCTGCGGGAGTGTCCGGTTTTAGCTGGCAGCCCTGCATGTATTATTCATTGCGGATTTGCTCAGCTCTAGTGAACCTCGTCGTTCCAGCTTCGCCTCTGTACGGGACCAGATTCTTTCCTTCCCTGGGTCAAAATGGCCCTCGCTGCCCACGCCCGGCCCTCCCACTCACATTCTTTGGAGCGGCAGCCCATGCGATGGAGCCAGGCCGGCCTGGCGGCGACTGATTCCCCGCTGAGAGGCAGGCACCAGGGACGTCCGCAGGCAGAAGGTTGTGTTCCCACAGCCTCGGGACAGAGCTCTTTCTCCCCTGTCAGCAGCGCTAGGCCTGGGATCCTGATGCAGGAGATAAGCGCGCAGCTGTGCCAAGTCTGCGGAGCGGAAGCAGCTGGCCATGTGAGTGGGGGTGCGCATGCCGGACAAGGAGATAAGGGGATATGGGAGAAAGGGGACTTTTGGGACCAGTTAGGGCAAAGCCCCGCGCTCAGCTGCTCTCCCAGGCTTTCTGCCTGCATCTTGTCATTCCTCGATCCGCTGATGAGGTCAGTCACCTCATAAGAACGGCCAAGCTGGGTCAGACCAAAGGTCCATCTAGCACAGTGGCCAACACCAGGTGCCCCAGAGGGAGTGAACAGAACAGGAAATCCTCACATGATCCCTCCCCTGTCACCCATTCCCAGACAAACAGAGGCTAGGGAAGCCATTCCTTCCCATCTTGGCTAATAGCATTGCTGGACCTAATGTCCATCCTTCCTTTGAAAGCGGCACGCTGGGCCCAAAGATTCTTGGCCCAAAGATTCTTTGCAATCAACCCAGCATGATGGATTTTAAAGCGGCTGTATTGTCTTAACAGACAGGGAAGTTTGGAGCTATGTACAAAATTGTTTTAGCTGATGATGACTCGATTGGGAAGGGCTACTCAAACTAACCACTAACTCCCAGAGAAGACCAGTGCTGGGGGTAGATTGCCCCAGTTCTGCTCAAAGGCAGGCTACTGGAGTAGAGGGGCCTCCGTTTCAATCCAGTCTGGCAAGTCCCTCTCTCTATGAAGCCCGTTGAGATCAGGGAATCCGTCGCTCGTGAGAAAGGGTTTGAAACAGCCCGTGGCTTTTATGCGCAATGCTCATTCCTCTCCCCAAGTTGTCTCATCAACCCCTCGCCACCTCCAAGGGCTTTTACACTGGCTCGCCAAAGCAGCATGATGGTTTGCCACGTGACCTGAGTCGGATTCCAAGGACGTTTCTTCTGTGTCCCGCCGCCTCCAGGAGTCGGACTTCGTTTTGTTTGAACACCGCATCCTCCAGCCTGGTCTGCAGCTAGGGATTTCCATAAGAATGGCTCCTACCCGTTCAGCTAAACAAGAGGTGACCTTCAAGGGAGCCAAATTCATTTTCTCTGGGATGTTTAAAATGTTTCCATTGAAACTCTTTTTCAGTGGAAAATTGATGTGACTCCCCTTTCCCAAACCCCTCTCCCCCCCCCCCCCCAGAAAGTGTCTACTGGTGGCCTAAAATTTCCACTTTTCATTGAAAAGCAATTCCTGAAACATGAAATAATTTAGTCAAAACGTGGCCTTTGGAATATGCTGCCATAGGAGCTGTACTTCAATTGTCTGATAGTCCTGTTTTTTTCAATGGCTGTCTCCTTGGGTAGACAACCTCTCCCATGACTTGCCATGGCCAAGAATTCCCATGATGCAATTGTTTCCCCTCTCCACCAGAGTAAACCATGATGTCTCATGGGGGATGTAGTCCAACAAGGGAGCAAAGTGAGGTACCTGGACTACAGTTCCCAGGAGCCCCCTGTTTTCTGATTCAAAATAGTTCTTTTTTTTTTTTTGCTGACCACATTAATTTGGATTTTGGCCCAAATATTTCCGCATTTGGATTTTTGCCACAAACCCACACTTTTATTCATCTATATTTTTTTCTCAGAAATCGTTTTCTTTTCATGTTTGTAAAAAGTTTCTTCCAAAATACAGTCCCTCCCTCCACCCCTTCCCCCCACCACACACCCGGCAAGCAAGTCCTCCTGGCACCTCTTGTTTAGGGTCCTGCTGGTGCTACCAGCATTTCAAGTAGAAAAATCCGTAGCCTATATGCTGCCTTCCCAGCACCAGCCCTGAAATGATTAATCACTTTCTCCCTGCTTACCACTTGAATTCAAGTGGCTCTCATGCAACATGCCAAGCCATTTTCGCTGGGGCAGCAAAAACTGAAACCTCTCCTCCCAGTGCCACACAGAGTTTCCAGCCTCCCGAAGAATAATAAAGCCTGGTGACAAAATTAGAAATTACGGACAAAAAAAAAAAATCACAGAAGAAAAGCCCACCCCAAAGCAGGCTGAGCCGAGAAAACAGGCCCCCGGGCGCATCTGCAGTCTGTTTATCCAGGAACAGGACACAAGGATCTGAGGAAAGCGGAGGACAGTTTTAAAAATACCAAACCTCCCGCATTTTCACTTAATTATAGAGTAGGAGCGGAGGGAAGGGAACACAGCATGGCCTATTTTGCGTGTGTGTGTGCTGACGGCTGCATTTTTGTTGTTGTTTTGCTTGTTTAGTTTTCTGGGCCGGATGGTATTTTGGAAACTTTTCTGCTGACCCCACGCCCCCACCCAGGCACTTTCTCGTTCTTGTGGGGGGCTGTGGTGACTCTTGTTCCAGTTTGGGGGAGAGGGTTCATGGTCTGAGCAGACCACAGCCGATGTAGCTGCCAGGCCTGGGGAGTAGGAGGAGCTTAACTTTCTAACCGTGAGATCCATGTGAAACAGCTGGAGCAGTTTGCCAGCTGTTGGGGGCGGGGGGGGCCGTGCTGTCAGGCTACCTCCCTATAGTGCTTCTACTCTGTATGTGTCTCTCCCCTGCTGGGGCATTTTTACCTACCGCCCCCTTGGGGAAAGTTCACTCTTGCCCAGGTTCCCTTAGGGGCCAACTACATCAGTGGAAAATGGTGACTTAGGGCCTTAAAGCCGCTCTCTCCAGCCAGGCTAGCCTGTGCATGGGGTTATACTCTGCACTTTGTGGCCCAGGAACCCCCAGAACTGGGAGCATGGTGCGGGACATATGAGGGGGCTTCATTTAACGTCGCACAGGGGACTTACAAGCCCTACCTCAACCGGGAGTAGAGTTGCCAGGTGTCCGGTTTTTGAGCTTTCTGTCCGGGGAACAAACTGAGAAAAGACGGGACATAGAAATGTCCATTAATTTCTAATTAAGTGACTTTTATTATTCTCACGAGTATCGGTCCGTAGTTGCGAAGTGCCTGGCTGGTAGACGCGCTCACACTGCCTGAGTCACACGGCGTGAGCATGTCTAGCAGCCGGGCAGTTCGCAACTATGCAGCAGGGGGGCGGGATGGAATCCCCGGGGCCGGACTCGCCCATGCAGCCCGCCCGGACTGTGCGCGGGACGGGCAGTGCCCCGGGATCTGCGTGCATCCGGGCCAGCCTCGGTCTCCGCCAGCCGGTTCCCCCCCGGCCCAGCCTCGCTCTCCGCCAGCCGGTTCCCCCCCGGCCCAGCCTCGCTCTCCACCAGCCGGTTCCCCCCCGGCCCAGCCTCGCTCTCCGCCAGCCGGTTCCCCCCCGGCCCAGCCTCGCTCTCCACCAGCCGGTTCCCCCCCGGCCCAGCCTCGCTCTCCGCCAGCCGGTTCCCCCCCGGCCCAGCCTCGCTCTCCGCCAGCCGGTTCCCCCCCGGCCCAGCCTCGCTCTCCCCCAGCCGGTTCCCCCCCGGCCCAGCCTCGCTCTCCGCCAGCCGGTTCCCCCCCGGCCCAGCCTCGCTCTCCGCCAGCCGGTTCCCCCCCGGGCCAGCCTCGCTCTCCGCCAGCCGGTTCCCCCCGGCCCAGCCTCGCTCTCCACCAGCCGGTCCCCCCTGGCCCAGCCTCGCTCTCCCCCAGCCGGTTCCCCCCCGGCCCAGCCTCGCTCTCCACCAGCCGGTCCCCCCTGGCCCAGCCTCGCTCTCCACCAGCTGGTTCCCCCCCGGCCCAGCCTCGCTCTCCACCAGCCGGTTCCCCCCGGCCCAGCCTCGCTCTCCACCAGCCGGTTCCCCCCCGGCCCAGCCTCGCTCTCCACCAGCCGGTCCCCCCTGGCCCAGCCTCGCTCTCCACCAGCCGGTTCCCCCCCGGCCCAGCCTCGCTCTCCACCAGCCGGTTCCCCCCCGGCCCAGCCTCGCTCTCCACCAGCCGGTTCCCCCCGGCCCAGCCTCGCTCTCCACCAGCCGGTTCCCCCCCGGCCCAGCCTCGCTCTCCACCAGCCGGTTCCCCCCGGCCCAGCCTCGCTCTCCACCAGCCGGTTCCCCCCGGCCCAGCCTCGCTCTCCACCAGCCGGTTCCCCCCGGCCCAGCCTCGCTCTCCACCAGCCGGTTCCCCCCCCCCAGCCTCGCTCTCCACCAGCCGGTTCCCCCCCGGGCCAGCCTCGCTCTCCCCCAGCCGATTCCCCCCCGGCCCAGCCTCGCTCTCCACCAGCCGGTTCCCCCCGGCCCAGCCTCGCTCTCCGCCAGCCGGTTCCCCCCCGGCCCACCCTCGCTCTCCACCAGCCGGTTCCCCCCCGGCCCAGCCTCGCTCTCCCCCAGCCGGTTCCCCCCGGCCCAGCCTCGCTCTCCGCCAGCCGGTTCCCCCCCGGCCCAGCCTCGCTCTCCACCAGCCGGTTCCCCCCGGCCCAGCCTCGCTCTCCGCCAGCCGGTTCCCCCCCGGTCCAGCCTCGCTCTCCGCCAGCCAGTTCCCCCCCCCCCCCCGGCCCAGCCTCGCTCTCTGCCAGCCGGTTCCCCCCCCCCCGGCCCAGCCTCGCTCTCTCCCAGCCGGTTCCCTCCCGGGCCAGCCCCACTCCTCCTGACCTCCTCCCAGCCAGCCCTGCTTCCCGCCAGCTGATCCCCCCCCACTGATCCCCCTGGTCAGCTCCGCTCCCCGCGTCCCCCTCCCAGCCTGTTCCCCCTCCCCCCCACCGCCAGTCCCACTCTGCGCTGGCTGGTTCACCTCTTGCCAGCCCTGCTCCCCCCGACCTCTTCCTGGGCAGCCCTGCTTCCCGCCAGCCAGTCCTCCCCTCCCCCAGTCTCTCCCAGCCAGCCCTGCTCCTCCCCATAAGCCCCGCTCCCCTCCCAGCTGGTCCCCCATCCTGTTCTGAGATCACGTGTTTCTGGTATTTTTTTGAAACCCATCTGATAACCCTAGCCAGGAGAGAATTCCTCGGATGTGAGCAAAAAGCGCTTTCTCCCCACATGCTGCATTGTAGGGGGTATGCCAGGAGCGGGAAGAGGGGTGCGCTGTGGATTTTCTGGGCTGCTAAGGAAGAGCCCATGGTCAGCACGGGGCTAATGGAGACAGACATAATTTAAATTTCTCTTTCTCTGCCTCCATCTCTCTCTCTCTCTCACTTTCTGGCACTGTCTGGTTCCCTCTGTCTCTCCTTCTCTGCCTACCCCCAAACCAGCTAGGGATGGCAACACAGAGAGCGATTCTATTAAAGCATCGGGGTGGAGGGTGTAAAACCTCACCCTAGCAACGTTCCTGCTAATTGTTACCAGCCATGTGCGGAATACATTTTGTTCTGTGCACCAAAGCATGTGCAGAGGTGCACCACCGCCACAAACGCTTGCTGAGACTGCTCATCAGCTGGGCAGCCTGTGACTCTCTCCCAAGCACACGGTGTGCAGGACACACTGCTTCCTACCCCTTTAGTTCTGCAGCTCTCCGTTTCACCCCCTCTTGTCAACCTACTTGAATCCTGCCAGGACCATCCCTGTAATGCAATATCTAAAATATTTTCTTTTGCATGCACCTTGGTAGGGGCTCGCAAGGGGACAGGGACACGGAGATTCCGCTTTGATTTGCCTTTGCTCTTGACATATATAAAAAGAGAAAATAATATAACAGCTTTCTCCTCCCGTTAGGAACTTTCATTAAACTTGGGGGTATTGGAAACATCTTCATGCTGCGCCTGCGCTTTGAATCCCCGGGGAATCTTAAGGAAACGGCTGGGCTAAGTGGAGAAAGGTCACTTACCGCTAACAGCGTAGATAATGACTTTTTGTATTAACGGGCAAGTCCCCGATCGCTAGGCCTGGCTGTGACCCCCCTCCCTTTGCATTGACTCAGCCAGGCCACAGAGCGCCCGGCACGCCAAGAGCCGTTCCCTTCGTTACAGTTACAATAAACGTCTGATGATGATCGGAGCTGACAGTTTGTTCCACACAGCGGCTCGGCAGTCCGGTGCCAGAGCGTGGCAGGGCCAGCCCGGTTGGATTACATGCCTGCCTGTGTGGTTACAGAATCTGCCTCTTTCCAGTTCCCACCACCTCAACCCTTCCCTCTCCATAAGCGAGCTTTTGGTGCTTCTGGGCCAGCAATGGGATGGGGGGAGGGGAGCAGACCCAAAGCATTACGTTTTCCTTCTGAAAAGCTCATTTCTTTCACCGAGCTGTAGAAAAGCCCCCAACTAGCCTAGTAAAACATTTCTTGTTCCTCAGTCGGTGCACACAGACTGCACAAGCACTTACTCTGGGTACTCAGGGTACTGAGACATGGGGTACTCAGGGTACTGAGACTCAGAGTACTCAGGGTACTGAGACATGGGGTACTGAGAGTCAGGGTACTCAGGATACTGGTACGCAGGGTACTGAGACTTGGGGTACTCAGGGTACTGAGACTCAGGGTACTCAGGATACTGGTACTCAGGGTACTGAGACTCAGGGTGCTCAGGATACTGGTACTCAGGGTACTGAGACTTGGGGTACTCAGGGTACTGAGACACAGGGTACTCAGGGTACTGGTACTCAGGGTACTGAGACTCAGGGTACTCAGGGTACTGAGACTTGGGGTACTCAGGGTACTGAGACTCAGGGTACTCAGGGTACTGGTACTCAGGGTACTGAGAGTCAGGGTACTCAGGGTACTGAGACTCAGGGTACTCAGGATACTGGTACTCAGGGTACTGAGAGTCAGGGTACTCAGGGTACTGAGACTTGGGGTACTCAGGGTACTGAGACTCAGGGTACTCAGGATACTGGTACTCAGGGTACTGAGATTCAGGGTACTCAGGGTACTGAGACTCAGGGTACTCAGGATACTGGTACTCAGGGTACTGAGAGTCAGGGTACTCAGGGAACTGAGACTCAGAGTACTCAGGGTACAGAGACTACAGAGTTTTTCCGGGATACCTCTGGTATTCCAGAAAAGTTCTGCCGCATCCAAGAAATGCATCCACTTTTCCAAAAAAATATCAGAAAAGCGGACGTGTTTTGTCAGCATCCCGGTAAACCTCGTTTCACAAGGAAGAAGGGATGTTCCGAAAGAGAGATTTTTCCCCAACATTTGGCCCAGTGTAGATGGGCTGAATATCGGAAAAGCCTCCTTCGGAAGAAAAGCGAAAACCGCAATTTGCGTCTCCTTCTCCGACTTTTCTATGTAGTGCAGACATCACCACAGAGAAAGCCCTTGTCCCAAAAGGCTTGCGATCTTGATCACCAAAGGAAGTGATGGGAAACAGCCAAAGCTGCAGAAGTTTAGTAGCTGAGCCAGGAATGAAACCTAATTCTTCCAATTCCTGGTGTGGTGCCCAATCCAGAACAGCACTCTGCCTAATTTCCTCTTCACCTTTCTGCAGCATGACATGGGACAACCCTTCCCCAAAGAGTTGGATTCTAAAGCACGAGTCCTTATACTGCCATTACAGCATGGTAATGACCATGAAAGAACAAAGGGGCTGTATTTCTACCCTCTCGCCCCATGCAATCCCATTGATCCCAGGATGTAAGAGAGGGCAGGATCTGCCCTATAAGGGAATGTGATGGAAGGTGGATAAATAAGATTGCACAGAGATGAAAATAATCACGTGCGCCCCAGTGCTCTGCACCAGCAAGAATTCCCTGAGCTGCAGCAAAAGCCAGCTCTTCAAGGGAGTGATTTCAAGAGATGGAAGGGCTCCAGATTGCAACAGGACAGTTCCTGTAAGAAATTTTGAAATCGCCATTTCGGAAGAGGCGTTATTCCTCCTGGGATGAGGGTTACAGAGGTCGGAAGAAGCCGTCCGTTATTCTGATGTTATTTCAAAGTACTAGAACTGCGGTGAAGATGCTCGCATTGTTATTTCGGAATAGATCACAGTGGCAGGACGCTTCAGGCCACCAGCAATGGAGCAGAGGCGTGAACGGCGGCACGAAAAGCAACATCGGGCAAAGCGAATGGCGAGCAGCTGGAGGAATGAGCAAGGTGCCTTTTCTCCCCAGCCCGTAGATGGGAGGTGAACTCACTCAAAAGGACTTCGGAACTCCCCCTCTCCATTGACCAAGAGCTATGTGTGGGGCAAGGCAGAGGGAGAAGGGAGAAGCATGTTAAAGGAACATTTGCTTCTTGTGTTAGTGACCTTGCTCTAGAATGCGAGAATTATGACTGGGAACTATAAATAAAAATACATTTCCTAGCAAGCCAACATTTTTAAAATGCATTATTTGCCAACGTTGTTATCGCACATCATTGCTATCTTGAGAGATCGTTATGTTGGGCAGTTTCCGTGCCAAATGCTTTTATTAGTACGGGATGAACCTCTTTAGTCCAGCACTCTCTGGTCCACAAACCTCTGTGGTCTAGTCTGATTTTAGTGAGTCGGATGTCCACTTGTCATGGGTGTGGCCAAGTTTCCTATATCAGAGGCATCAAGGGGGAGGAGAAAGTGGGAGCTTTTAAGTGAGATCTATGTGCATGCCAGCATAGAGGCACCTGCTTCCCATTACCTCCCATACAGGCAGCAGCATGGGGGTGTAGGAGTGGTAGGCAGAAGCCAGCTCCCTGTATGTACTGGCTCCCATGGAATCACCTGCCCCCTACTCTGCTGCCTCTGATACAGTAGCAGCAGGGTGGGAGGGGCAGAGCGAAAGCCAGTGCTCAATATGCAACCACTAAAAAATTCAGCAGTTACACATTTACACGAACACACATTTATTAACATCCCTATCACAGGCCTGTTGTTAGATTTCCATAGTGGGGACAATTTTACCCCAAAACCTCTGAACAGCAAATGGAGCAAAATCCCACTAACAACTGCCATGAATATATTTCCGATGGTATTAGGCACGCTGAGAACTGTCGCGCCCCCGCCCCCCTCCCCGGCTGTCCTTTTTGGAGTGCCAATTTGTCTGTTCCTAGCAAAGCTCACTTGTTCCCAGCAATGAGAATCTGTCCCCCAGCGCTGGAATTTGAAGCACTTAGGTGGTTAGCGTGACGCAAAGGGAAATAATAAGACTAGCATTTGTCGCTAAAAGGAAAGGCAATCTCTGTTGGTGTTTTCGCAGCCCTGGCTGACAAATCCGCTCTGCAGTTCTCACTGCCCGATAAAAGGTTGGGATGGTGAGTCACACCAGCCACATCAAAGTGCAGGCCACCGCATCTATTCACGGCTCGATTTTGAGCCCAGGCGTAATTTACGGCCGCCTCATTGTTGTGGTCAGATTGGAAGATCATTGGGAGGCCGATTACAAATCTCTGCCACGTTCAAAGAGAGGAAACATTTATATTGGCTCAGCTTTTGGAATTATAAATCCGAAACTCAGCAATCCATTAAAACAACAGAGATAGGAGATGGAAGGCAGATTTCTGGACAGTGTAAAGCCCTGCTCTTATGTATACCATAAGGAAATGAAGCCGCAGAAGGACGGTGAGTTTGACAGGCTAATGGTATTATGTCAAAGCCCTTCTTGGACAGAAGAGAAAGGACCAGATTCACTGGCGTGGGGTAGCCGCTTTGATATGCGGCACAGCGGATGGAATCCGGCCATAAAGCCAGGCAGGATGACTCCACTAAAACAGCAATTTCTAATACTCCTTCCCTTCCTTGCTCCTTTACCCCCATCCCCCCATAGGTGTGTGCAGCCTACAGAGATTTTGGGCCCCGGGGGTTGTTTTCAAACAATGCACTTTAATGGAGAACCAGAGGTTCTGCCCGGAGCAGGATTAGGAGCTCAGAAAGGGGAGATTTATGCCATCTTTCCACCTTTGCATCTTACCCCCTTCATGCCTCAGCCACGGCCTGGCCCCATGCATTCCGTCAGATGGTTTCCAAGGGGGAAAAGGAAGCACAAGCCGGTGGCGGGGAGGGGATCAGGCCAAAATACACAACAGGGGCTGTGCCGGCTGGAAGGGAAACGCCTCAGCAAGGCCGTGTGGGAGACGCCAAATGGTAAGAGAACAGCCAGGAAAGGAAGCCGTCCCCAGGCTGTGGTAAAACGGGAGCGTGGGGCAGAGCTGCTGAGCTCTGATGCTGCTGCTACTTAATCAAAACCATGAGGCCCGTGAGCTGGAAAGAGGCGGTTTGCAGTTTGAACCTCGGGCGACCGTAACGAGCCTCCACTGGGTTTTATGCGCTGAGAGCCAAATCTCTGAGGCCTGAGGAACGGAATCGGCTGGAAAGGGCGAGCGCCATTTTGTGGGACCACCAGGGGCCCTGGGCGTAAAATGGTGTGTCTCTGAGGGCGGAGTGTCTCCCTGGAAAGGCGCGGCGTTGTGGGGAACAAACAAGGACACCGAAGACGCTATTAAGGAAGCACAACCCTGGTCGGCTCTTGAAAGGCCGTGTCCCATTCCCCCCTTGAGACAGGAGTTAGTCACAGAGGAAGTGGAGGCCAGAGGGAATAGCTTAGTGGGCTTAGTCCCGGTTTGGGAACGACTGATTCCCTCAGACCACGGGTGACTAATCTTTGCATCAAGAAGATGGCTGACACAGATGGCTGACCTCTCGAGGTCCCTTCCAGTCCTAGTATTCTATGATTCTTCCTTGCCTCAGTGCCGCTCAACCCCAACTCGGCCCTGACGCCTTACTCCACTATGTCCCTTCCTCATAAGAACGGCCAGACTGGGTCAGACCAAAGCTCCATCTAGCCCAGTGTCCTGTCTGCCGACAGTGACCAACGCCAGATGCCCCCAGAGAGAACGAACAGACCAGGGAATCATTAAGTGATCCCTCCCTTGTTGCCCATTCTCAATTTCTGACAGAGTCTAGGCTCACCATTCCTACCCATCCTGGCTACTAGCCATTGGTGGAGCAAGTCTCCATGAATTTATCAAGTTCTTTTTTGAGCCCTGTTAAAGTCTTGGCCTTCACAACATCCTCTGGCAAGGAGTTCCACAGGTGGACTTTGTGTTGCATGAAGAAATACTTCCTTTTGTTGGTTTTAAACCTACTAGCACGGAGCACCCATATCTGCCCTGTCTCTACCCATCCCTGCTCCACCCCAAAGCCCTTTCCCCATTCCACCCCTTCCTTTAAGCACCTACCCTTGCCCTGCCTCTTCCTGCCCCTGCCTCACCTTAGGCCCTGCCTCAACTTCATGCTTTCCGCCAAGCACCCACCTTCACTCTGCCTCTTTCCACCTCTGCTCCTCCTTATCTCTTCCCACCTAGTTCTACCCCCTCACCTGAGTGCGCCCTGTCCACACTCCTTTCCCCCTCCCCCAAGCAACTCCTGCACAACGTAGAACAGTGGGCGGAAGGCCCTGAGAAGGGGGAGGCATTGATTAGTGGGGGGAGGGAGAGGAGCTGGCTGCCGGGGGATACCAAGCACCCACTAACTTTATTCCATGGGCGCTCTAGCCCTAGTGTGGGGAGCAGGTTTAAAACTACTAAGCGAAAGTTCTTCTTCACACAGCGTGTAGTCAACCTGTGGAACTCCTTGCCAGAGGAGGCTGTGAAAGCTAGGACTATAATAGAGTTTAGAGAGAAGCTAGATAATTTCATAGAGGTTAGGTCCATAAAAGGCTATTAGCCAGGGGATAAAATGGTGTTCTTGGCCTCTGTCTGTCAGAGGCTGGAGAGGGATGGCAGGAGACAAATCGCTTGATCGTTGTCTTCGGTCCACCCCCTCTGGGGCACCTGGTGCTGGCCACTGTTGGCAGACAGGATACTGGGATAGATGGACCTTTGGTGTGACTCAGTACGGCCGTTCTTATGTTCTTAGAGTCAGCATCTATGACGGCAGGTGCAATGGTTAGCCCACTAGACCTCGTTTCACCTCCCTTCTCCCTCCCAGCCTTTCTGGGTGGCCTTGGGTTAATCACGTAGGGCCAGGTCCTCCTGGCTAGGAGAACGGCCTAGCTCCCATTGATGGCAAAGGGCATTCGGGGCCTACGTACGTTTTGAGGAGCCCTCTTGCTTCCAATCCCCGTCTGCCCACACTTCATGAGAGAGGACGCCGCTTCCCTAACTCAGGGAGCAGGGAGTGGGGGGGGGAGGATGTCATGTGGCTACATACCTGAGGATTGGGCAGCGCTCAGACACCGTGGCAACGGGCGCTAGATAAGACAGGTCCCAGACTTCGAGTCACCAGGATGACAATGGATGAAGGGAGTAGATTAACTCAAACCCATGCTGCTCACAGTGCAGGCGCCTTGTGGATTAGGCCTTAGAATCTGCTCCACATGGCTCTAACAGCCATATTCACACTTTTTGAGCTGAGCTCCCTTTGTATTCTGTTTGGTGGCATCCTCCAATCCAGAGACAAAGGAAGAGAGGGTCAGGACCAAGTCCTTCCTTGACAAGCCAAAGACCCAGTCTCCTGGCATTGCAGCTCCCTTCCCCCATTCCATCCCTGCTCAGGGAGACTCCACAGTTTGAAATCTCTGAGCCATGATATACAGAGATATACACCTATTTCATAGAAGTGGAAGGGACCTTAGGAGGTCATTGAGTCCAGTCTGCTGCTGTCATGGCAGGACCAAGTACCATCCCTGAAAGATTTGCCCCAAATCCCTACATGGTCCCCTCAAGGATTGAACTCACAGCCCTGAGTTTAGCAGGCCAATGCTCAAACCACTGAGCTATGCCAGCCTGCTGAGGTCTGCAATCTTCTCTGCATATGGATTGCACTGCAGTACATGCACCAAAAGGTGCACAAAACCCTCTACTACCACTTACATGGGCAGACAGGTTGTTCCATGCACACCCCGCCATATCAGACATTTCACCTACGCCACTGCCGATTATTATCTTCCTAATTTATCTGCCTTATCCGAGGAATCCCAGTCATGGAGCAGGGCCCATTGCGCTCGGTGCTGTACAAAACAGCACAAAGAAATGGTTCCTGGCACAAAGCGCTCACAACCATAGCCTGAGCCAAGAGACAACAGCTGGATGTAGTCAAATGGGACAGTGCAAGGAAAGAATGAGACAGGATGGGACAGCAGAGTAGACTGTGATCTCAATACACCTGGGCTGTGTCTACACTGGGCCACTTATTCCGGAAAATCAGCCGCTTTTCCGGAATAAGCTGCGAGCTGTCTACACTGGCCCTTGAATTTCCGAAAAAGCAACGATGCTCTACTGTACAAAATCAGCCGCTATTCCGGAAAAACTAGTCTGCTCCCGCTTGGGCATAAGTCCTTATTCCGGAACACTGTTCCGGAAAAGGGCCAGGGTAGACAGCCCAGTAGTCTTTTCCGGAAAAAAGCCCCGATTGCAAAAATGACGCTCGGGGCTCTTTTCCGGAAAAGCGCGTCTACATTGGCCACAGACGCTTTTCCGGAAAAAGGGCTTTTCCGGAAAAGCAGCCTGCCAATGTAGACGCTCCTTTTCCGGACAAACTGAAAACGGAATAGTATTCCGTTTTAAGCATTTCCGGAAATTCATGCCAGTGTAGACACAGCCCAGAAGTCTAGCGACTGTAGAGTGTTTTGTAGGCTTCGTGGCAATGAAGCATTTGAAGGAGGACAATGAACTAGCTTTGGGGAATACAGGTGACCCTCAACTTATGACTGTCCTACTTACAGCCATTTTATGACCATTTTTTTCATGCAAGATAACTCCTAAACCCCCCCAGTATACATCCGCAGCTCGCATTTACGACGGCGTACAACACAGGCTCCACACATCATCCCAAAACAGAAACGCACAAGGTCAGTCAGACTCGCCTGTCTGCGGCTGTTTCTTGAACTGCGTGCGTCTCCACCACATCGGTCTTCACGGTTTAGTTATTTTTGTGCATTTTTTGAGCTCTTTAGTTTAGTTTTCCTCCATTTCCATAGTCCATTTTGGTATTTTTAGGGTATGAAATGGGCTTCCAGGAATGGAACCGCCATTTATAACATAGCGCCTATGAGAAAGAAGGGTTCGACTTATGACTGTTCTCCAGGAACCAATTAGGTCGTAAGTGCGGGGGTAGCCTGTAGTATGCGGTGCATGTCTGGGAATGTGACAAGCAGCAGATGGAGGCTGGCACCACTAACCAACTGGAAGTGAGAGTTGACATCGTGATGGAGAATGAGAACTTCTAAGGAGGGTAGGGTTAGGTGATGAAGGGCCTTGAAAATAAAAGACGGCAGCAGCCTTCTTGGAACTGGAAAGGAGGAGGACAGGTTGCAGGGGGGAAGAGATTCGAGGAGGCCCCAGAAAGCACGTGGCTGAAAGGCTGGCTACAGGTGCACTCGCTTTGCAAATAGTTTCTAAAAAGAGGCAGATTTGGTTTTAGAAATGTGGTGTTCTCTCCCATTATTCCCTGAAGCAAAAACAAATGTCTCCTGGTGGATATGGCTGAGAACGGAGAGCCAGGGAAAGGTTGCCAAGAGAGGGCTGAAATGGTGAAAGCAACAGGTTATGGTGAATGCTGCTTCATTAGTCCTCACCTACAGCCCCCAACTTAACCCCCTCCAGCACATCATTAACAATCTACAACCTATCCTGGAAAACGACCCCTCACTCTCGCAGCCCTTGGAGACAGGCAATCCTCGCCTAGAGATAACCCCCTAACCTGAAGCAAATATTTTCCAGCACCCACGCACCACACCTCAAATATACTCACCCTGGAACCTGCCCCTGCAATAAACTCTGGTTCCAACTCCGTCCTCACAGCTACACCAACACAGGACATAACCACACAAGCCACCCCATCAGGGGCTCAGACATCTGCACATCCTCTAATGCAGGGGTTCTTTACCTTGACACCTCCCCTGAAAGTGAACTTCATGTTCACCCCTCCCCCTCCAGAGCCATTTTGTGCACAGCCTAGACCCACCCCCTCACCTGACAGGAAGCTAAGGGGCGTGGCTAGGACTATAAGAACTCTGCCAGGGAGCTCAGTCCAGGTCCAGCCTCTGAGGGAGACAGAGGCCTGCCCAGAGCTCCTGGCTGACGAGGCTGAAACCTAGCCCGGGCCTCCCACAGCCTCCTTCCCTCAGGCCAGCGAAGGCTTCCCTGCCTGGGCCGCCGATCTCTAGACGTTAATAAGAAATTAATGTTTATAATTTTAATTCATAATACTAACAATGAAGAAATCTAAACTTTCGAATTTTATCCAGTGAGAAGGCAATCTAGATACATTTTCTGGGAGGCACCTCACTCCTCTCCTGTATCCCCTTCATACCTCCCCTGGGTAGGCACACCCCACTGGTTAAGAACCCCTGCTCTAATGTGATTTATGCCATCAAGTGCTAGCAATGCCCTCTGCCATGGATATTGGCCAAACTGGACAGTCTCTATGCCAAAGGATAAATGGACACAAATCAGATATTCGAAAAGGTACCACACAGAAACCAGTGAGGCAACCTTTTAACCTGCCTGGGCACTCACTAATGGGTTTAAAAGTAGCCATTCATCTACAAAGTAATTTCAGTAACCAACTAGAGAGAGAGGGTATATCTACACTACCCTCCTAATTCGAACTAGGAGGGTAATGTAGGCATACCGCACTTGCAAATAAAGCCCGGGATTTGAATTTCCCGGGCTTCATTTGCATGAAGCCGGCCGGCGCCATTTTTAAATGCCGGCAGTTCAAACCCCGTGCCTCGCGGCTACACGCGGCACAGAGTAGCTAGTTCGGATTAGGCTTCCTAATCCAAACTAGCTGTACTCCTCATTCCACAAGGAGAACAGCTAGTTCGGATTAGGAAACCTAATCCGAACTAGCTACTCCGTGCCACGTGTAGCCGCGCGGCACGGGGTTCGAACTGCCGGCATTTAAAAATGGCGCCGGCCGGCTTCATGCAAATGAAGCCCGGGAAATTCAAATCCCGGGCTTCATTTGCAAGTGCGGTATGCCTACATTACCCTCCTACTTCGAATTAGGAGGGTAGTGTAGACATATCCAGAGAGACTGTGGAATTGGCCTTCATATGCAAATATGACACTATCTCCCAGGGACTGAACAAAGACATGAACTGGATGGGCCATTATACTCAACACCCAACTGACATCAAAAGCTAAGTCTGAGACACTTGCAGCCCACTCTATTCGCCTCTATAATTGGTGGGGATTTTATTTTCTCCCCCTCTCCTTTCTGTTTCTGCTTTAAAAGTGGGGGTTCTGTTCCTTTTGCTCCACTTTTAAAGTGGGTTGTGCCCATGATAGCTCATGATTCTATACATATATTTTTTGTTAGTCTCTAGGGTGCTACAGGACCATTCATTTTTTAACGTTTTTTATGCTGCTTCATTGTCCTCTTTCAAAGACTGAGCTTGTCCCAAGCTAGGGATTTGGAGGCCTAAGT
Source organism: Pelodiscus sinensis (assembly GCF_052426305.1). Classification (NCBI taxonomy): domain Eukaryota; kingdom Metazoa; phylum Chordata; order Testudines; family Trionychidae; genus Pelodiscus; species Pelodiscus sinensis. The sequence goes on from NC_143053.1 coordinate 257,469,073, forward strand.
CGTTGGTAGCTATTTTTGATAATCTTGGCACAAACCCCAAGGGTCAGTGATGTGAATCACTGTAATTCCATTGTACTCACCCACCGATAAGCGCTGTCCTCAAGAGCATACACCCAACTTAAGAGTGCATTGGGACATGCAAGTGTAACGCTGGCAGACTTGGCCATTGTTGGCATCGAACCTGGAACCTCTGGAGTTGAATGCATGAGCAAAAAAATGCACGTCTCCTCGCCCAGCCAGTAGCAAGCGCTGCAACCTCTCGCTGCCACTAGAGGGGGACAAAGTGCCATAAACCTTCTGCATAAATCCAAGTTATATCCTTCAGGACTTAAATCCAGCTCTACTTTCAGACTCAGCCAATGCTTCCAGGTAACGAATAAATCTCAGCAGCTATTGAGCAGTCTCGTGTACCATCTGTGAAAAGAAAAATAATATTTAGGCTCCAGCTCTTCCATGTGCTTCGCACGCCCGGACTCCTGCCGTGCACACAAAACTCACTTCAGGGCAGGAGCCTGAGTAGCTTGGCGTTATATATCCAAAAGCAAGGTCCTTAGGATCTGGCTAAATCCCCCAAACCGGCTTCTGTGTGGTCCTTAGGATCTGGCTAAATCCCCCAAACCGGCTTCTGTGTGGTCCTTAGGATCTGGCTAAATCCCCCAAACCAGCTTCTGCGTCTGCCAGAAACCTGGGAGTGATAGAATATCTTGCACCATTCTAGAGTACACTCCACATATTCCTTCTCCTCCTCCTAGAAGGCAAATGAGAACAGCTCCTTTTCCCAGAATTTCCACCCGGAACATGAGCCGCTCCTTCGGTACAGGGAATGGCTGGGAGATTGTTAATACCCTGCCAAAAATTCTCCCATCCCTTTGCTTTCATTTCCCCGTCAGCTTTTTGCTTTGCCCAGCCCTGACCCCATAATCCAGCCTTGAGGAGTTTCTGTTTCCACCTATTTCCAATCAACGTTACGGGACAAAGCCTGAGCTAGTGTAAATCATCACAACTCCATTAGTTTCAAAGGAGCGGACCTGTTTACACCAGCTGCGGGTCTGAGTGTCTGAACGCCTGGGCTTCTCTGCTGCTACCCCTTCTCGGCAAACCTGGCCAGTGTCAGCGGGGTCAGATATAGTCAGGGTGTTGTCGTAAAAACAACTCGTTGTGGCTTAACTGAGTTTGGGGGCCGTTACGAGTCATCTCCGAGTCCAAGACTTGAAATTGCTTTCCGGGTCTCATTCCCAGAAAGTGTCGGATTTCTCCAGTGAATTTCTTCCATTTCTTAGAAGACTCCTGCCTATACAAGGAGCCAATTGCTCCTCCCCTTGTTACACTCCCTCTCTTCAGCTAGGCCTTGATCCAAAGTCCACTGACGTTACGAGGAGCCTTTCCGCTGACATCAAAGGGTTTTGGCAGAGGCTCTTGAAATATTGCCTTTTCTCAGCCGTCCCACGTGGAACCGCATATGTTCTCAGGTTGACTCATGTAATAAATCCGGGTTGACCTATATGTTTTCCTGAAACTGGGTCTTATTTGGAGGTGGTGGAAAAAAAGCAAAAAAATAGTCTGCGTAGGTCGCCTAGAATCCCACTGCCTTTTACTTGTATTGATGCTATATTTGCATTGCCAGCCCCTCATGAAATCACTGTTCAGACCAGGGTCATTTTCAGGAGAGGTTAAACCTCTCGGCTACGTCTACATTGGCCCCTATTCCTTAATAGGGATGCTAATGTAGCACTTGGGAATAGGCAAATCCGTGGGGGATTTAAATATCCCCCGCGGCATTTGCATTAACATGGCTGCCGCTTTTTTCCGGCTTGTAGATAAGCCAGAGAAAAGCGCCAGTCTGGACGCGATCCTCTGGAAAATAAGCTCTTTTCCGGAGGATCTCTTATTCCTACTTGAAAGTAGGAATAAGAAATCCTCCGGAAAAGGCTTTATTTTCCAGAGAATAACGTCTAGACTGGCGCTTTTCTCCAGCTTTTCCCCCAGCCGGAAAAAAGTGGCAGCCATGTTAATGCAAATGCCGCGGGGGATATTTAAATCCCCCGCGGATTTGGCTATTCCCAAGTGCTACATTAGCATCCCTATTACGGAATAGGGGCCAATGTAAACACAGCCCTCTAGTCTGGCACTTTCTGGTCCGGAAACATCCCTGGTCTGTCATGGTTTTAGTTAGCCGGGTGTCCACTTTTCATGGGTGTGGCCAGGCTTCCCGTGGTCCCATAAAGGTTGTTTACAGCCCCCAATCCTGCCTCTGAGTGTTCTGTGTTGCTATTTAGCTCTAATGTATCCCTAAATGTCCTCTAAGTGCCCAGCAAGCAGTGGAAGTGTTGGTAATGCCGCTAGACAACATTGACTTCCCATGGTTTGGCAAATTCTTTGGTTCGGTACTGGTCAGGTCCTGAGGATGCTGGACTTGAGAGGTTCAACTGGCATAACTTTCCTCCATGTTTGTTCTCTGCATGGAGCGTGTTTCCGATTGTTTTCCCCTCAGCTGCAATCATGTTGTTTTTCTCCTAAGTTGTCTCGGTTTGCTAGAGTCTGCTCAATACCGTCATTTTCCTTCTTCTCTTTGGATCGTTTCTTTTGACGTTTCTGATATTGCAACATCTCCCAGTTTGGTAGAGTTATGAATATTATTAGATCGCTACATGACACTTCACAGGACACTCCTTGCTGTGGTCAGATTGTCTCTCCTGTGAGCCCAGCTGCTTGCTTCTGGCATCTCCCCACTGATGCCTCATAGGAAGGTGAAAATCTCCTCAAGCTTTGGTGGAAGTAACCATATTTTCAATGCCGGCAGCCTTCATACAGGCAAATTCCTGGTTTCGTTTTGCAGCTGTCTAAGTTTCTCTGATGCCCAGAGGATGACAACTCACCCCTTATTTGCATTTTAATGGATCTACTAGCCAAATCAGGGCAACGTTCAGAAAATGAGTTTGTGCTGCCTTTTCCTGTCTAGGCCCTACAATCACCAGTTGCTGCTGGGATGGATGGATTGTAAGAAGCCTCTCTTTCTAGCCAGCCTGTCATTTGCTTCTGTGAGTACAGACAGGCTACGTCTACACTGGCATGATTTTCCGGAAATGCTTTCCATTCTTTTCTTTTCTTTTCTTTTCTTTTCTTTTCTTTTCTTTTCTTTTCTTTTCTTTTCTTTGAGGAAGTGGGTTGGCCCTTATGCCTCCTGCAAGGAGGTTTACAGGATCTGTCAAAAAAAGACTTTCTTTCTCGACAGATCCCCCTCTAGATGGCCGCTTTTTGCTGACAAAGTGCTGAGTCGGCAAAACGTGGCGTCCATTTTTATGCAAATTAGGCATGGGATATTTAAATCCCTGCCTCGTTTGCAACGTCAACCTGCCTAATCTGCATCCCTCTGCTGACAGAGGGATGCAGTGTAGACATACCCTTCCTGTTGACTACATTTAGCAAAGACTGTTTGGTGCAGCCAGCTTCGAGGAGTGACTCCTCCGGTCCTTCTTGAAACTGAGAGCCCTCCGAGGCCTCCCTGGCCCGCCGTAGCCTGTCTCCTGTCACCCAGAATACCACCAATTGGCCTCTCTCCCAGCTCTGATCCCTTGCTCTTCCTTTGGCCTCTTGCTCAACGCAGATGGATGTCAAGTAACAGATAAGTGGCAGCATGTCCAGCTGGGAAGGTGGTGGAATAATCAAGTTAATGAAATTCACAAGCACAGCTTAATACCTGCAATCAGAGAGCTGGGTTCAATTCCCTGCCACTTTGCAGGCTTCCAAGTCATAGGAAATTAATAGGAAACAGGTTTTAAATGAACAAAAGGAAGTTTTTCTTCACTCAGCGCACAGGCAACCTGTGGAACTCCTTGCCAGAGGATGCGGTGAATGCTAGAACTTTAACAGGGTTCAAAAAAAGAGCTAGATAGATTCATAGAGGTTAGGTCCATCAATGGCTATTAGCCAGGATGGGTAGGAATGGTTTCCCTAGCCTCTGGAAGTGGGAGACAGGGGAGGGATCACATGAGGATTTCCTGTTGCGATCCCTCCCTCTGGGCATCTCGTATTACCCCTGTTGGCTGACAGGATACTGGGCTAGATGGACCTTTGGTCTGACCCAGTATGGCCATTCTTATGTTCTTAGATCATCAAGTCCAGGTCCCTGCCCTCATGGCAGGACCAGGCAGCATCTAGACCATCCCTGATAGATGCCCATCCAACCTGCTCTAAAATATCTCCAGTGATGGAGAGTCCACAACCTCCCTAGGCAATTTATTCCAGTGCTTCACCACCACAGATAGGAAGTTTTCCCAATGTCCACTAAAGCCCAGATCCTCAATGGCATTTTGGCTTCTACTGTCCAGGATCTGACCTGCGCCTTGCTCCCCGCTTTGTAAAATGTGGATAAAGGGGGCCAACAGCCTCGCTGGGTCCCTGGGTAATGCTGGCAGGCCCTGCTCCACACCCCCCAAAGGAGCAGAGCCTTTGGTGGAAGGGGCAGATCTAGCACAAGACAGTGCTGCCTGGAGCATGCCACACTGCACTCCAGCTGTGATTTAAAGGGCCAGGGTCTCTGGCCGCTGTCAAAGTAGGGTACCCCCAGGATCCTAGCACAGTTGCCTTCTTCCCCCATCAGCAGGCCTGACCGTCCCTGTCTCCAAGGGGTGTTGTGAGGACAAGCAACCTCACCATTCCAGTGGCCATGCTGAGCCTTGAGCTCTGAAGTAGGGATGTTAACTATTGGTGAACTAAATAGTCGAGTAACCTCATGAATTCGTATGGGTTAGTTGACTATTCTCTAGTCCCCGGGAACGGGGCAGTCAGCCAGTTTTAGTGACAAAAAAGCTTCCATCCTTGCAAGAAACTTTTGTTTTCCCCCCTCCCTTTATTGTTGACAAAGAGCCAGTGTGGACGCCGTTGTGTCTTTTGTCTAGAGAACTGGCTTCCACCAGTATCTCACAATGCCTGCCCTGATGGCTCTGCTCAGCCTTTTGTGATCTCTGCTGCCCTGCAGGCATGCGCCCTTCCCCTTTCAAAGCTTTGGGAAGTATCTGACAGCTGAGTGAGCTGTTCCATTTGGGGAACAAACAAAGAACAAATCATTGGAATATGCCTGTTCTGCCCTGCTAGGAACACAGCGGCAGCCAGACTGGTGCTGCAGGGGGAGGGCTGGAAAGAAGGCCGTGCTGCTTGGACATTCCTCAGTCTGGAGAGTTCACAGACCTGTTCATGCTGCTGCTCCCAGCAGCTGAGAATGCTAGTGGAGAACTCGGAGAGAATCCCGAGAATCCCAAGAGCTGCACCTTTAATTCAGGAGTCTGACTAGTGACGCTGAAGACTGACTATGATAATTGATTATGTGTATTATCGAAAACATTGGCCCTGCCTCAGAGAGCTGACATTCCTGGGCCTCAGACTGGTGAAAGTGCCCAGAACGGGTATGTCTAGACTGCATCCCTCTGTCGATACGGAATGCAGATTAGGCAGGTCGACATTGCAAATGAGGCAGGGATGTAAATATCCCGTGCCTAATTTGCATAAAAATGGCTGCTGCATTTTGCTGACTCAGCCCTTTGTCTGAAAAAAGCAGCAGTTTAGAGGGGGATCTGTCGAGAAAGAAAGCCTTTTTCGACAGGTCCCTTATGCCTCCTGCAAGGAGGTTTACAGGATCTGTCAAAAAAGGCTTCCTTTCTCACGACAGACCCCCCGCGAGACTGCTTCTTTTTGCCGAGAAAGTGTTGAGTCGGCAAAACGTGGCGGCCATTTTTATTTTAATGAAGCACGGATTATTTAAATCCCCGCTTCATTGACTATGCCGAGTAAACTATTTTACATGGCTCTGTCGACAGAGCCATGTAGTCTAGACGTACCCAACTATGTTTAACTCTCTTTTTTTATAAGTGCTAGCATTTTGGATTCCCAGTGATCTTTTACCATTAACTTTGCCTCCTGGGAACATAGCTAGCAATATTCCAGTCATGCCTGGAGACTCCCCAACTGAGAGCAAAGTGTTGATTATAGAAGGGGCTATATGTACGTATTGTCAGAGACAGCGAGGACTGTCCTTTGGATTTATGGGGCCCTACAAAGTACTGTTCAGCTGATGCCCCTGTGCCTTACAGCAGATCTAGACGGGGATGATGAGTTTTTAGAGATGTGATTTTATCATCTTCAGCAACACACTAATGAAACACTCCTAAACAAAATGTGAACTTAAGGCCCAGTCGACTAGCACAGTCAAGTCAGAAACTGACAGTATTTCTCTAGGCTCAGCAAACACCTGTGAAATGACCTTGTTACCACTTGAATGGCTCTTCCACAGGTTCAGTGTTTGGCAAATAGATCTGACAGGCTTTGTCACTGTTAAGTTAACAGGCTTCTCTCCAGAGGAAGCAGAGCCACAGAACAGGGACAGGGAGAGAAAGAGAAATGTATACACAAATAAATCATACCCAGCAGGTTTAAAACAAAGAAAAGGATGTTCTTCTTCACACAGCGCATAGTCAATCTGTGGAACTCCTTGCCTGAGGAGGTTGTGAAGGCTAGGACTATAACAGGGTTTAAAAGAGAAGTAAATAAATTCATGGCGGTTAAATAAATGAATGGAGATGGTTATCAAGAAAGGTTATCAAGTCCAGTTGCCTGCTTTCACAGCAGGATCAAGTACCACCCCTGACAGATTTGCCCCAGATACCTAAACAGCCCCCCCTCAAGGATTGAACTCACAATGCTGGCCTTAGCAAGCCAATGCTCAAATCCCTCAGCTGGGCTAAGCCAACTAATGGCCGTTAGCAAGGATGGGTAAGGAATGGTGTCCCCAGCCTCTGTTTGTCAGAGGGTGGAGGTGGATGGCAGGAGAGAGATCGCTTGATCATTACCTGTTCGGTTCACTCCCCCTGGGGTACCCAGCATTGGCCACTGTTAGCAGACAGGATACTGGCCTGGATGGACCTTTGACCTGACCCAGGATGGCCATTCTTATGTTCTTATACACAAATCAGTGAGCATTGCTCACTACTGGAGTCGGTATCCCAAACTAGATGGACCAATGTTTTGATCCCATAGTTTAATTCCTATATTCCTATGCAGAATTTCTCTGCAAAACCTGCACTCCCAGCGGGGAAATAGGAACTCTGAGTGCAAAACACCTGGGCTATGTCTACACTGGTGGGTTTTTGTGCAAGAACATCTATTCTTCCGCAGAGCATCCACATGCTTGTGGAAGAAGATTTACAGTAAAGAGTGGGAAGAGAGGGCTTCTTGCGCAAGAGCTATGCTCTTTTCTAACAAGTGTAAGCTCTCTTGTGCAAGAGGGCAGTGTGGACGCACGGCAGGGGCTTCTTGTGCAAGAAAGCCCTATGGCTAAAATGGCCATCAGAGCTTTCTTGTGCAAGAGAGCATCCACTCTGCCATGGATGCTCTTGTGCAAAAGCACATGGCAGTGTGGACGTGTTCTTGTGCAAGAGTTCTTGCACAAGAACCTGCTAGTATAGACATCACCCTGGAGAGAGCAAAAAAGGTTTATTCCAGTTCTACAATCAAGAAAGAGGACAGCGTGAGCTAAACATTCACTATGGTGTCGTGGCAAAATGAAGGCAGCAATTAGAAATAGAAAAGCAACATATAACAAATGGAAAAAAGGAGAGAACAGTAATCAGTATGAATGAGAAGATTTGAGGCACAGAAAATTGACATAATAACATTCAACATTCCTGTGGTGGGAAGAACACCTCAGCAGTCCAGCACCCTGGCATTTAATTTCAAAAAGGGGAATTACACAAAAATGAGGAGGTTAGTTAAACAGAAATTAAAAGGCACAGTGACTAGAGCCAAATCCCTGAAAGCTGCATGGAAACTTTTTAACGACACCATAATAGAGGCCCAACTTAAATGTATACCCCAAATTAAAAAACATAGCAAGAGACCTAAAACAGTGTCACCGTGGCTTAACTGCAATGTAAAAGAAGCAGTGAGGGACAAAAAGGTATCTTTTAAGAATTAGAAGTCCAATCCTAGTGAGATAAATAGAAAGGAACATAAACACTGTCAAATCAAGTGTAAAAATGTAATAAGAAAAGCAAAAAAAAGATTTTGAGGAACAGCTAGCCAAAAACTCAAAAAGAAATAACAAAATGTTTTTTAAGTACATTAGAAGCAGGAAGCCTGCTAAAAAACCTGTGGGTCCCCTAGATGATCGAGCTATAAAAGGAGCAATCAAGGACGATAAAGCCATTGCGGAGAAACTAAATGATTTCTTTGCTTCAGTCTTCACGGCTGAGGACGTTGGGGAGATTCCCGAATCTGCACCGTCCTTTGTGGGTGATGAATCTGAGGAACTGTCCCAGATTGAAGTGTCATTAGAGGAGGTTTTGGAACAAATAGAAAAACTTAATGTTAACAAATCTCCGGGACCGGATGGCATTCATCCAAGGGTTCTAAAAGAACTCAAATGGGAAATTGCTGAGCTATTATCTGTGGTTTGTAACCTATCCTTTAAATCAGCTTCCGTACCTAATGACTGGAAGGTTGCCAACGTGACACCAATATTTTAAAAGGGCTCTAGAGGCGATCCTGGCAATTACAGACCAGTAAGTCTAACTTCAGTACCGGGCAAATTAGTCGAAACAATAGTAAAGAATAAAATTGTGAAGCATGTAGAAGAACATAATTTGTTGGACAAAAGTCAACATGGTTTCTGTTAAGAGAAATCCTGTCTTACTAATCTATTAGAGTTCTTTGAAGGGGTTAACAAGCATGCGGATAAGGGGGATCCAGTAGATATAGTATACTTGGATTTTCAGAAAGCCTTTGACAAGGTCCCTCACCAAAGGCTCTTGTGTAAATTACATGGCCATGGGATAAGAGGGAAGGTCCTTTCTTGGATTGCAAAGTGGTTAAAAGACAGGAAACAAAGGGTAGGAATAAATGGTAAGTTTAGGATAGTCAAGACAGAAGCAGACTGTGAGGGACTCCAAGAAGATCTCACCAAACTCAGTGATTGGGCAGCAAAATGGCAAATGAAATTTAATGTGGATAAGTGTAAAGTAATGCACATTGGGAAAAATAACCCCAACTATACGTACAGTATGATGGGGGCTAATTTGGCTACGACAAATCAGGAAAGGGTTCTTGGAGTTATTGTGGACAGTTCTCTGAAAACTTCCACACAGTGTGCAGCGGCGGTCAAAAAGGCAAATAGGATGCTAGGAATTATTAGGAAAGGGATAGAAAATAAGTCCCAGAATATCTTACTGCCCCTGTATAAAACTATGGTACGCCCACATCTTGAATACTGTGTACAGATGTGGTCTCCTCACCTCCAAAAAGATATTTTGGCCTTGGAAAGGGTTCAGAAAAAGGCAACTAAAATGATTAGGGGTTTGGAACGGGTCCCATATGAGGTGAGGTTAAAGCGACTGGGACTTTTCAGTTTAGAAAAGAGGAGACTGAGGGGGGATATGATAGAGGTCTATAAAATCATGAGTGGTGTGGAGAGGGCCGATAAAGAAAAGTTATTTATTAGTTCCCTAAATAGAAGAACTAGAGGTCACCAAATGAAATTAATGGGTAGCAGGTTTAAAACTAATAAAAGAAAGTTCTTCACACAGTGTGTAGTCAACCTGTGGAACTCCTTGCCAGAGGAGGCTGTGAAGGCTAGAACTATAATAGAGTATAAAGAGAAGCTAGATAATTTCATGGAGGTTAGGTCCATAAAAGGCTATTAGCCAGGGGATAAAATGGTGTCCTTGGCCTCTGTTTGTCAGAGGCTGGAGAGGGATGGCAGGAGACAAATCGCTTGATCATTGTCTTCAGTCCACCCTCTCTGGGGCACCTGGTGCTGGCCACTGTTGATAGACAGGATACTGGGCTAGAAGGACCTTTGGTCTGACCCAGTATGGCCGTTCTTATGTTCTTATGATAAGGGAAGTTAAGGCCATCAGAGAAAAATCCATGCCTGGCAGCGCTAAAGGGGAAAAAAAGCCAATCTCCTTATAAAATATACTAGGAACAAAACAAATCTGAGCAGTGAAACAGATGCAGATGGTAAAACCGTTAATAATGGTACCGAAAAAGCAGAAGTGTTCAGTGACTATTTCTGGTCTGTATTGGAAAGGATGTAGGACATTTTTTATCACACGAGGATGATGAGATACTTTCCAGTCTATCAGCAGCTGAGAAGGATGTGAGACAACTTTTTCTAGGGGCAAACATTTCCAGATCAACAGACCCAGAGACTATGCACCTAGGAATTATGAAAGGGGTCTCTGTGGATTCCTGGCCAGTTGACGTTCATAAAGCTTGGACTACTGGAGACATTCCAGAAGAACAGATGAGGGCTAATGTTGTGCCTGTCAGTTTCCCTTACTCCTTGCAAAAGGAGGAGAACCAGATGCTGGTGGGGGAACCCTCTGGATTTGATTTAGTGAGTCTTAACTAGACTCCCTAAATCAAATTCTGGAAAACTGATCACGGTAGCAGCAATCTTCTTTTTAGTGTAGATAAGAGTAGCCTAGGAAAGGCTCTCTAGCTCAACATGGACAAGGGAGGGATAGCTCAGTGGTTTGAGGATTGGCCTGCTAAACCCAAGGCTGTGAGTTCAATCCTTGCAGTGGCAGTTTTGGGCAAAAATTTCTCAGGGATGGTACTTGGTCCTGCTGTGAAGGCAGGGAACTGGACTTGATGACTTTTCAAGGTCTCCTCCATTTCTAGGAGACAGGCAATCTCCATTAATTTAAATCAATATTTATTTAATCTACTCAACATGAGCTCCCAATGCTCAGCTTGGCAAAAACAGGGATGAATGGAGATAATTTCACCCCTGCATATAGCACTATTGCATCCAGTTCTGAGGCCTTTGCTTTTAAAAGCATCTTGAATAATCCGAGATGGTGCAAAAAATTATTTCAGAGCTGGAAAAAAGGCTCCACCCCTTCTACCTGAGGCCACGCCCCTTCCGGGGTGGCCTGCAATCACTTAACAGACAGGTTTCTGGCTGAAATGTCAGTACCAGCGGTGGTGGTAAGACCCCCTCGAACCACCAGGATCAGGGGCAACTGTTGCCTTTGCCCACCCCCCACACCTCCGCCATGTCGGTGGCCCTAGACACAGACTAGCTGTGGGCATTTTGCTGCCCTGTAGACACGTTCTACGGCACAAGGGTATTTTGGCTCCTCATTTCCGTACATTTGGATGAAGAGCTGGGCCTCAAATCTTGAGTCCCTCAGCCACCGTGGCCACTTTGGACGACTTGCCTTTCCCAGCGGGGCTTCTTAATGGAGTGAAACTTTGGTCCAGGGTTGGAAAACAGCCCTCAGGCCTGGCTGCCAGTTGGAGCATGACAAAGAACGGCATGTTGCCCATCAAATTGGAATCACATGGCTCATCCCAGGCAGTGAGGGAGCTGGAGTTAGGAAAACAAACTGTAGTTGTATTACCACAGGCAGTACCCACCTTCTAGAGCAGTGTTTATCAACCAGTGGCACGAGTACCCTTAGGGGTACTCGAGAGACGTCTGGGGGGTACGTCCACACAACTGAAATTTGGAGAAAACGGAATTGTTGTTTTAAGTTTTACAGCACTTGATTTTTGTACCTTTTACGCCCAAAAATGTCATCGCCCACCCGGCTACGATTAAGTTGTTTAAACAAATGTGTCGCAATAATAAAAAAAAATTGTGTGTGTCTGAAAACTGTAGATACTGGGGGTACTTATAGTTTTTTTAAAAAGGGAGTACTTTATAACAAAAAGTTGAGAAACACTGTTTAGATGGTTTGCAGAGGGGGGAAGGAACCACTCTGAGACAATCTTTAGAGGCTTTGACATTGTTTTATTCAATGACCGGGATGAAGCCAGCATTCTGGACAATAGAATTCCTCCACCGCATGTGTCCATTTAGACCACTCTGGCCTCAAAAAACCTTTGCCTTTTCTCAGGGACTATGAAATATTTATGTAGCAAGCTGGGGCCACATACATGTAACCAGCCACCTGCTGAGACTGCACCTGGGCGCTTTGGCCCTGACAGAAGACGCCCCTCTTCCTTCAGCTAAAGCATCTCCCACGGCTACACTAAAAGGAAGATCACGGCTGCCGCAATCAATATTCCGGAGTTTGATTTAGTGAGTCTAGTTAAGACTTGCTAAATCAAACTCAGAGGGTGCCCCGCCAGCATCCGGTACTCCTCCTTTTACAAACGCTCCCGTCAGCTTCCCTTGCTCCTCATAAAAGGAGGAGTACCGCTGTGAGGACGCCCCCACGCTCAGTTTAAGGGATGCCGACTCCAGCTGGCTATTCGTAGCTGGAGCTGCATACCGTATGCCAAGCTGCCGGGTCTAGTATAGACTTCTCAGCAAACATTTCAAATCATGCTTAAATTGAAGTAAATGGGGTTTAAACACAGGCTCACAGTTAAACATGTACTTAAGCGCTTGGCTTAAATGGGGCCTAAAGGTGTTTTTTTTCTCCTGATCAGAGCTTAGCATGTAGGTCTTTAAGGAGTATTACAAAAGTTTGATGGTGGGCAGCAGCAGAATGCCATTTCCTACCAGAGCTAGCGACAATGCAATTATTCCTTGAAGGGGTCCACCGCGCCATGACAGCCATATATCTCTGCCCCCCTGACCCACACAAAACAAACAGGAACTCACAAATGTTGACTTTCTAAACTGCTTGCTTCTTTCTCATAAACTCTGCCCCCGCGCCCCACAGGAAGCCCAGAGGGAGCTGGACAGTGTCTCTTGGTGTATGCCAGACATGTTTACAATTCCAACTCCAGCAAGATACAGCGTGACCTTGGGTTGACGTTCAACAGTCTCTCCCACCATAATAGGCTCTTTTGAAGTGGCCGTAATTAAGAGAATCAGATGAGCTTATTAGCCTCTGCCTTTCCCCTATGCTCTTTTATGCAAAGGGAAAGGCGACGGGAAGTTTGATCACACTGAATGCTACAGGGAAAGGCCCCTCGTATAAAACAGAGGTCTCATAATATTAGTGTATCTGACGTTGCTTCGCTAGAGATTTTACTGAGTGGTAATGACCCAGTGGTAATGATCTTTGGAGTGAAAGGATGCACTGTCTATCTGAAAGAAGCCATGGGACTGGGCTACCAATTGCAACCGATCGCACCCCACCTGGAAAATGGTGCATTCATTTTTGGAGGGGGACTAGATTGTGCGTCACTCCCTCTCCGGATGGAAGGTGAAGTCAGCGGGAGCAGACAAGTGAAAGCCGACAAGATTTTCCCACAGCGGCCAAAGATGTGGAGAGATCTGATTACGCCACACAAGCAGCAACCTGCATTTTTGCGGGCAAACTCGGCAACCCCAAATGCTGACTTGCTTGCACCACTCAGAATTGGCACTGCTCAAATCCAGGCTGGATCTGGCTTAGCATCCTCAGGACCTGGGCGTTTGCTGGAGCAGAGGTCAATTCTGGCCCCGACTGCTGGTCTCCAGGTTCTCCCCAGGGGCTTTCACCCTTCCAGCTACTGGGCTACCTGCCCATCCTGGCTCCCAGCCCTGGGCTGGCTCTCTTCCCGGCCACCAGCGACTGTGCCGGCAGACTCCCAGCCGGCTACCCCACTCTCAGTTGCTGGGGCTCTCTGTTCTGGCAACATCTGAGGTCCTGCCAGACCTCGGATGTTGCTGGACCACAGTCACGGATCAGAGAGGTCCTACCTGTATGTGTGTTGGCTTGGGGTGTCTCGTTTATTAATACTTTCTGAACGACACCAGTGTATTGTGTATCAAAACTTCTCAGACAGAGGCACAAAAAAATGGCCAAGGTGAAATTCCCTCACTTCTTGGGGCAGTTCTCTCAGGTCTCTGATGTCTGTATAGAGCAAATAGGACCTCACAGTTTAAGGGGGGGTGGACAAGAGGCTGTCAGCGGGCCGAATCCGACCCGCCAAGCCACCGGATCCGGCTGCCTCGCTGGGGACCTTCAAGCACAGTGCAGCGGTGGCTGCTTTAGATGTGGCTACTCTATTCTGGGAACAAGAAGGGAGGCTTTGTGGTCTGCCCCGCACCTCAGCAAAATATCTCAGCTCCAATTGGCTAGTTTCTGACCAATAGCAGCTGAGATATTTTGCTGGCAGCAGGGGCAGCCAATGAAGCCTTCTCCCCCCTCCTTCACCCTGCCCAGAGTAGGGCCATGTGGAGCAGCTTGCAACTGCAGCCTTCCAGTTCCTGCAGGGCTGCTGGCTGGGAGCCACCTAGGTGAGCGCCTCCCAGCCAGAGCCTGCCTCTGGCACCCCTGCTTTCTTCTCTCCCCCTCAGCTATCTGCCCCAGGCCACCGCCCAAACCCTCTGTACCCTTTTCACCCAGGTCACAACTCCCTCCCAGACCCTGAACACTCTCCTACACCCTTCCCCCAGGCCAGAAATCTTCTCCTGCACCCACACCCCATCCCTGACCCTGCACCCCATTCCCCTGCCCCAAGCCATCACCCAAACCCTCTGCACCCCCTTCACCCAGCTCACAACCCCCTCCTTCACCCAAACTCCCTCTCAGACTCCACACCCCCTCCTGCACCCAGTCTCCTACCTCATGCTCCCTTCTGCACCCAGCCTCCATCCCAGATCCCAAACTCCCTCGAATGCAGCCCTTGACCACTTGCCAAAATCTTAGAGTGGCCCCTTATTGAACATTATTCCCCACCCCTGGTTTAAGGCCTCATAGGAAATATCCCAAGGTCGTAAAACTGTCCTGGATTTTGCCTTAAGCGACCCACAAAGATAAAAGCTGCATCTACCCATCCCTCCTTCACATGTTTCTGTAGACTCCTTGAAGAATCAACACAAGTCTACACACAAATGGTAGCGGGAGCGGCCTGAGGCCGGCTGTGGCAGCTGGAGCTCCAGGTGGAGTGCGCGATCGGTGCCCCCGCCTGCAGGGCCGTCAATGGCTGCCATCATTGGCGGGCGCCCCATGACATCATCATCAGGCGCCCCGGGCGGCAGTGCCTTAGGACTCCTATGAGTCCGCCTATAGCCACAAGCCGGCCCTAACCGGTAGCTACCTTCATCAAGGCCATACTGAAAGAGCCAGAACTAGAAACCTGGTTCTTCTATACCAGGCCCCTGGGCTCCGCTAGGGCTTTATTTCAAAATAACCCCCCCTTAGGTTGAATTAATAAGTGGAGCGTCTACACGACCAAGCCTGTTATTTTGAAATCCCAGGCTGATTATTTCGAAACCTATACTCCTGCTTTCCTCGAGGAGGAATGCAAATTGCAAAATCGTGATTTCAAAAGAGTGGTCATGTGGATGCGCCGGTGCTGCTATTTCGAAATAACGACTTCTCAAAGTCATTCAAACGAATTACTCCCCGGTGCTTCCTGAGGTAGTGTGTTCACATTAATGGAGCCTGCCTCGGACTCATTTTGAGGCTTCCCCGTAGACTGGACACGCTAGTTCAATGTCGTTAAATCGGGAGTTATGAAGTCGATTTAAGTCATTTCAAAATGATGTCCAAGTGTAGCCATGCCCCTAGGTGTGCAAACCTCTACCATGCTATCAAATGCCTTCCCAGCCTTCTCCTTGGAAATCCACTATCCTCTCAGAATGGGCGCTCATGCACTAATTACAGTTACACACAAGTCCATTGAATTAAAGGGGAGGATTTTAAAGGCAGTGGAAACTGGGCTCCTTCCTTTTGTGCCTTTGAAAATCTTCCCCCACACATGTGCCTCAGCATCTGAGTCCTCCTTTCAAGCAGGCGCATAATCAAGCCACTGTGCATGTGCATCTGTCAACTAAGCATGTCTTTATAACCTTTACAGCTGCAAGGACTGACTTTTCAGAGTTATTTATTGCTGCATTAGCATTTTAGACAGTTTTTTCCTTCAGCTCCCTACAGTAGCAGCTTGTCTTCAGAATCAATGACACGAGAGGTGGAATCGGTGTTCTGGAGGGGATTGGTTTTGTATTCTTTCGCTGTGTGTCCTCTCCTCGCATTAAGAAGGGGTCAAGTATGAGTTTTTTGTTCTCTTTTCCCATTGCATGGTACACAGCTCAGAGATCCTTGTGATCAAATAGGCTATGTCTACACTACGAGTTTTCTCGGCAAAAAATATGCAAATGAGGGACTCATTTGCATGAGTCGCAATCTCATTTGCATATTTGCTGCCAATCCATTTTGCGCAAAAGCAAGCAGTATGGACATTTTCTTTTTGTGCAAAAAACCCCTTTTTCTGCAAGATCTTTATGCCCCAAAAAAGGAGGTAGACCGATCTTGCGGAAAAAGGGAGTTGTGTGCAAAAAGAAAACGTCCACACTGGTTGCTTTTTCGCAAAATCCCCAGCACAAAAACGGAGCCGCAGAAAATATGCAAATGAGATTGCGACTCATGCAAATGAGGTCATCATTTGCATATTTTCTGCCAGAAGAACTGGCCGTGAAGACGTAGCGTATACACACAAACACAGCATATCAACCATTTCATGGACACAGCTCTGGATGTAGGACAGTAGAGAAAAAGATCGAGGCTTAGATCCTCAAAGGTATTCGATGCCTAATTCACATTAATTTTAGTTGGAATTTGGTACCTAAATATCTTTGAGGATGTGTGCCTGGAAGGGATTTTTTTGAAGAAATGCTTTCTCATAAAAAAAAAAAAGCAAAGTTCTCAAAAATTAAATGGTTTGTGGGGGAAGACAACTGGTTTATATCCATTTCCCATTTCAAAAAAATGGAAAAAAAAAAAGTTTCAAAATGGCCAAAACCTCCCATTGTGGCCATTTTTTTCAATGAAAAACTGCAGTTGTTCCTATATGGGATGCTTTACAAATAAGTTAATTCATAGGGGAAAATGCATTTCTCAGTCAAAACCAAAAGCAAAAACACTGACATGGAATGTTTGAAATGACCTAATCGGAAAAGCCTTTGGCTTGTGAAATGTTTTGAGATTTTTGACGGTTTTGTCCCAATTCGACATTGTTGTCCTGTTGAAAATTCTTATGGGATGGGAAAAACATTTCCTCTCCAGCCACCCCTCCCCCCCACCATGACATGTTTATCTGTTCTTTCCTCTGTTTTGTGAGCTCTAATAAATACCAGCTTCTGGTACCTGCTGTGGACTGGCTGTTATTAATATGATACCTTTTGCAGTACAATTGTTATTGAATGGAATTTGGCACTGGAAGTCGGAACTGGATGTTGTTTTCTCCCAAACAAGTACAGTATGAGCAAACTGAAAATCACCCCTCACAGTCCTGTCATGGTCCTGATCTCAAATTGGAGAACAACAAAATTTTGAAACAGCCAGCTTCTTATTCCAGAATAATAAACTTTCATTTCACAAGGAATAACACCTATTTCAAAATAGTTATTTTGGGAGTTATTCTGAAACAACTTATTTTGAAATAATCATGGGCTGTGTCTAGACTGGCAAGTTTTTCCGCAAAATCATCCGATTTTGCGGAAAAACTTGCCAGCTGTCTACACTGGCCGTTTGAATTTCTGCAAGAACACTGACGATCTCATGTAAGATCGTCTGTGTTCTTGCGGAAATACTGTGCTTCTCCCGTTCGGGCAAAAGCCCTCTTGCGCAAATCATTTGCACAAGAGGGCCAGTGTAAACAGCCCAGTACTGTTTTCCGCAAAAAAGTCCCGATGGTGAAAATGGCGCTCGGGGCTTTTTTGCGGAAAACCACGTCTAGATTCGCCATGGATGCTTTTCCGCAAAAAGTGCTTTTGCGGAAAAGCATCCTGCCAATCTAGACGTGCTTTTCCAAAAATGCTTTTAACTGAAAACTTTTCCGTTAAAAGCATTTTCGGAAAATCATGCCAGTGTAGACGTAGCCATGTAGTGTAGACGTACCCTTAGAGACTAACAAAAATAGGTGCCACCAGTCTACTTGTTGATTTTCAAGTTACAGACTAAAGGTATGTCTACACTACAGCGTTATTTTGAAATAGTTATTTCAAAATATCTTATTTCGAAGTAACGGGTCTACACACACAAAATGCATTTCGAAATAGCTTTTTGCTATCTCAGAATAGCGCGTCACTCAACACACCCAAAACCTCTGTCTCCCTCTTGCACCCACCCTCTCCCAGATCTGGCACCCCAATCTCCTGCCCCAGATCACAATCCCCTCCTACCCTAGGTCACATCCCAAACTCCTGCACTCCGGTCCCCTGCCTTAGGGCACCACCACCTGCCTCATCCCAACTCCCTCCCAGACTCCATTCTCCCTCCTGCACCCCAGTCCCTTTACCCAAGCTCCCTTCTGCACCCAACCTGCATCCCAGATCCCACATCTCCATTAATATCATGGAAGAGTGTGACCCTTGACCACTCTCCAAAATCTTGGAGTGCCCCCCCCAGCCAAAAATTATTGCCCACCCCTGCCGTACCCCCTTCCCAGATCCTGCACCCCAATCCTCTGCCCCAGATCACAATTCCCTCCAGCTCTAGGTCACAACCCAAATCCCTGCATTGTAATCCCCTGCTCCAGGTCTCAATCCAAACTCCTGCACCCCTCCTGCACCCCAGTCTCTGCCCTAGGTCACAGCCCAAACTCCTACACTACAATCCCATGCCCCAGGTCATAACTTCCTCCTTCACCCAAACTCCTTCCCAGACTCCACACCCTCTCCTGCATCCCATTCCCTTACTCCAGGGGATTACTTCCCCAGCTGACCCCGGGTTCTGGGGAAATATCAGGAACGAAGTGTAGCAATCGAGTATGTACTTCCTTTAGCAACAAACACTGCTCGCCCTTAGAGATGGATGGTACAGTGGTTCAGATGCTAGCCGGAGACTTGGATGCAATGCCTTACTCTGCCACAGAATTCCTGTGTGACCTTGGGCAAGTCATTTAGTCGCTCCGTGCCTCCGTTTCCCATTTGTTAATGAGGGATCCAAGCACTGCCTGACGTGTCAGGGTTATTTTGGGTAGGGCTCAGCAATTATGGTGATGAGGGCAGTATGAGATGGTACTGAGAACATGCGACATCAATAGGGCCTGGTTGGTGGCTGGGCTCAAACCTGGGCTGGCTGGAGTTTAACGCATGGGCTTCTCCAACATGGGTGAAGGATACAGTTCCCTGTACCAACTCATCAATCACTTGCTTATCTAGCTGCCACAAGAAAGGGGCACCAGGCAGCCCTGGGTTACACAAACCCAAGGAGCAGCCGCGTTAATGAGGAACGTTTCCCACATCAAGTCTTTTCCCACTACCAATCGCGTGCACTAGTTAGACCTTTAAGACGTGGCTAAGATCGCTGGTCACTTTATGCATTAGGAAGCTTCACCCACAGGCAATCAGAGTCATTCATACTCCCTCTCCAAAAGGACCATTTTGCAATTCTGAGGCTGGTTCCCGGCATGGTTGGGTATGAGCTGAGTAGGCATCCGGCATCTGAAATGGCTCCTGTGCGAACAGCATTTATAGTTCAATTACAACAAAGGAAAGATGGCTCTTTTGTTTCAACGAGGCTGTTTTTTCCTGAGCAAGGTGTGCACTGGGTCCCTTTGCTGCCACTGGAGCTGGAAAACAGCTGAGCAACAGTTCACTTGGGAAGAGCAAAAACCCGTAATAAAATGCGGTTGCAATGCATGTTGGATTCTTTATGGAGAGGGCCGGAGCCAGTAGCCTGCCGGTTCCCAGACGAAGTACAGGCTATGCTGACATCCACGGCCATCCTAGTTGGAACGGCCATGAGTCGGAACATTTCATTGGTCCACAGAGTGATGGAGTGATCCGGAGTACCTAGTTCATTAAGCTGGAATAGTCGGTCATGCCTCGTCTTACCGTTCTGCTCCTTATAAAGAACGAATGGATGTTTGACTACATATGGGTGAGGCAGAATTCAGGTTTCCTTTTTTATATATATATTACTAATGGGTAGTATTGATTGTATGACTTCTGTAAGTGTCACTGATTTTAAAATTTCTACCATTGTAGGAAATAATTAGGAGCCTATTTATTTCGTGGTCCCAGACAGTGAGGGTACGTCTAAACTACATGCCTCCATCGACGGAGGCATGTAGATTAGACAGATCGGCAGAGGGAAATGACGCCGCGATTAAAATAATCGCGGCTTCATTTAAATTTAAATGGCTGCCCCGCTCTGCCGATCAGCTGTTTGTTGGCAGATCGGGGCAGTCTGGACGTGCCGCGCCGACAAAGAAGCCTTTCTTGATTGGCACAGGTATGCCTCGTGAAACCAGGTTTACCTGTGCCGATCAAGAAAGGCTTCTTTGTCGACGCGGCGTGTCCAGACCGCCCCGATCTGCCGACAAACAGCTGATCGGCAGAGCGGGGCAGCCATTTAAATTTAAATGAAGCCGCGATTATTTTAATCACGGCTTCATTTCCCTCTGCCGATCTGTCTAATCTACATGCCTCCGTCGATGGAGGCATGTAGTCTAGACACACCCTGAATGTCAAGGTTAAAAATGTATAACCAGTAAACTACAAATACACAGAAGCTGTCACATTACCGAGTTGGAGGGAAGCAGCCAGATCACTGCTGCACCCCTAGGTGGGGGTGTTGGCCCCAGAAATCTGTATGAAAGGGAGCTATGTGGGGTATTGAATGGGAGATTATTGTTTGTTGATCTTATGTACGCTATTTGTGTGAATGTATAATGTCTATGTGTGTGGGTAGGAATCTGTAATCTGTGTGGAAGCTGAATATTTCTGTGAATGTGGTTAAGCATGGCTATGGACAGGCTGAGTAGTGAAGCCCTATGGAACAATGACTCTCAATAGGCTATGGACACACCCAAAGAATGGGGTTTGTCATCTGAGGGCAGCCAGCAGGAAACATAGAGATTGGCCTCTGACCAGGTGACTTGCTGCATACAAGAAGAGGCCAGGAAGGAGTATAAAGAGGCCATGTGGTCGATGCCATTTGGTTCTCAGCTCAGCACTTCATCCCAGAGGCAGCATTGCAGGGATTGAAGAGCCCGGAAGACCTGTGAACCCATCCTGATCGTAGGATGTGCAATAAGAACTTTTAAACCAGCAGCTGCAACATCTCTGCTAGAGCCTGCATCGAGGACTGGGAGATTCGGTGCATGTAACGTACTGTACTTTAATAACCTTACTCTCATGCTTTTCTTTCTTGTGTTAATAAACCTTTAGTTTTAGATTCTAAAGGATTGGCCCAGCGTGATTTGTGGGTAAGATCCAGAGGGTAAATTGACCAGGGATCTGTGGCTGGTTTCTTGGAACCGGACAGAACTTGTTCGGGGTAGGTGGGATTGGGTGCTAGGACCCCCCACCTGTGTATGAGGCCTGGGGCCATCTGGGGCACGGATATTGCTGGGGTGTCGGAGGGGTTTTGCTCAGGAGGCTTCAGGCAGGTTGCTGAAGCGCTCTGTGAGACTGGTTTGTGGCCTGTTTGGAGAGGTCGCCAGTCTGGGGGGGCTGTAAGGAGCCCCGGATTTGAGCAATTCACCCTGAGCGGACGCACTCAGCTGTGCCCAGACACGGCCCGGTCTGTCACAGAAGCATAGAAGATTAGGGTTGGAAGAGCCCTCGGGAGGTGATGGAGTCCAACCTTGTGCCCAAAACAGGACTAGGGTTGCCAGGTGTCCAGTTTTGAACTGGACAGTCCAGTATTTGAGCTTTCTGTTTGGGAAATAAATTGAGAAAATAGAAATGTCGGGTATTTTCTAAATAAGATGGAATGTCGATTGTGATGTCATGTCAAGTGTGTCCAGTATTTTTTTTTAAACCATCTGGCAATCCAAAGCAGGACCAACCCCAACTCAATCATCCCAGCCAGGGCTTTGTCAAGCCGGGACTTCAAAACCTCCAGGGATGGAGATTCCACCCCCTCCCTAGGGAACCCATCCCAGTGCTTCTCCACCCGCCTAGTGAAATAGTTTTTCCCAATATCCAACCTAGACCTCCCCCTCTGCAACATGAGACCATTGCTCTTCGTTCTGCCATTTGCCACCCCTGAGAACAGCCTCTCTCCATCCTCTTTGGAACCCCCCTTCAGGGAGTTGAAGGCTGCTCTCAAATCCCCCCTCACTCTTCTGCAGACTAAACAAGACCAGTTCCCTCTGCTTCTCCTCATAAGTCATGTATCTCAGTCCGTTAATCCTTTTCATTGCCCGCTACTGGACTCACTCCAATTTGTACACAGCCTTTCTGTAGTGGGGGATCCAAAACTGGACACAGTACTCCAGATGTGGCCTCCCCAGTGATGAATAGAGGAGACCGATCACTTCCCTTGAAATGTTGGCAATCCTCCTACTGATGCACCCCGATATGTCGTCAGCCTCCTTGTCAAGAAGGGTGCACGGTTGATTCATATCCAGCTGCTCATCCACAGTAATCCCCAGGACCTTTCCTGTACAACTGGCACCTACCCAGCCAGTGCCCAGCCTGTATCAGGGCATAGAATTCTTCCATCTTAAGTGTAGAACTCTGTACTTGTCCTTATTAACCGCATCAGATTTCTTTTGGCCCAATCCTCCGGTGTACCTAGGATCCTATCCCTGCCCTCCAGTGTATCTACCGCTCCCCCTAGCTTAGTGTCATCCGCAAACTTGCTCAGGGTGCAACCCATCCCCTCATCCAGATCATTAATGAAAATGTTGAACAAATCGGGCTCCAACATCCTACACCAAACTATCGGGCTCCAACATCCTACACCAAAACCAGTAGGGACCATGGGAATTATCCAGTATGACACAGGCCGAAGAACGGTCCCACAATGATTCCTAGAGCAGATCATTTAGGAAAAAACCTCCAGTCTTGATTAAAAAATCATCGGTGATGGAGAATTCACCAATATTCTTGCTGCATTGTTCCAATGGCTAATTATTCTCACCCTTAAAAGTATACACCTGGTGTACCAAGGCCAGGTCTACACAGGCAGAGAAAATCAATGCAAGATACGCAACTCCAGTAACGTGAATTATGTCAACGTACCCTGCATCAGTTTTCTGGGGCGGCCCCTGAACAGGAGGGCAATTGGAGAAATGTTCCTGTCAACTTCCCATACTCCTCACAACTGTGAGGAATTCCGAGGTCGCTGGGGGTATGCTCAGCATTCGATTTAGAGGGTCCTTACTAGACCCACTAAATCAAACACCGGAAGATCAATCTCCAGACCGCCGATCTTCTTGTAAGTGTTGATGTGACCTAATAAATAGCTGTAACTCAAACTCTATGTTTTCAAGAGACATTTTTGTTACTTTGCCCACGTCAGCATTTTGATATCCATGGATATATT
This sequence comes from Pelodiscus sinensis, assembly GCF_052426305.1. NCBI lineage: Eukaryota > Metazoa > Chordata > Testudines > Trionychidae > Pelodiscus > Pelodiscus sinensis. Next base: position 257,492,241 of record NC_143053.1, read on the forward strand.
CTTTCAGCAGTTTGCGTGTGCATGACTTTGGCAAAATTAACATTTGCTGATAAAAATCGAATCCTTCCAAGCCTTAAACTTCTTTACCATCTAGCCCAGAGATGGGCAATAATTTTGGAAGGGGTGCCACTTCACAAATTTTGGAAGAGGCCATGGGACAACCCAGAAGGGGCGGGGCCTCGGCAGAAGGGGCGGGGTTGAGAACGACCCTGCTGGGTACGGTGACCTTATTTTCGGAACTAGCTGCACTTAAGAAGAACATTTTAATTTAAATGATGAAACAGAGAAAGTGTTTTAACTTTCTCGTGTTAGTTTATCAACCTTCATTTTAAATAAAGTAAAATATTATGTCCAACACAAAAGGTTTCAATGTTTTCTTTATTAATGGGAGGGATGGGGAACCATTTTTGGGTCGGGGGTCACTGACCCACAAAAAATCAGTTGGGGACCACACAAGTGAGAAGCAAAACAACTCCTCCAAAAACCCTCAGCATTCATTGGTGAGGCCCCAACTGAGACACCTTCCTCTTCTGGTGCCCCAGCCTCATGGAGTGAGGGGACGGGAAGGGGAAAACTGAGGTTCGGGGCTTCCCATAGACCAGATTTACTTTTCTGGGGTTCTGGAGTTAGTGGATTTTATGGATCTCCTTAGGCTGTGGGGTAGGAACAAAATGAGGGGCACAGTGCATGAGACAGGGATGCCAGCAAGTAGGCTAGGGATGGGGAACAGGATCTGGGGTGCAGAAGCAGGTTGGGAGTAGGGTGTCAGGCGAGGTGGAGGGAGCAGGAACTAGGGAGGGTGCAGTGTGTGGCCAGGAGAGAGGGTACAAGAACAAGGGAGGGTGTCAGAGCAAGCTGGGGGTGCTGGGTCTCGGGGCGGAGGGAAGTGACGGGATTGGGCTGAGGGGGGTCGGGCCATCAGGGGGAACCTTACCTGGCTCGGGTTCTCTTGCAGCAACGGCTGCAGACACGCTGTCCCGGCCGCCTCGGAGGGAGGCCCCGCTTCTGTTGCCACACGGTCCTGGAGGCAGAAAACACTGCTACTGCGGCCACACGATCTGGGGCTGGTCCTGAGGCACCGCGGCCACGGGCCACCCCAGAGGCGCCACTGCCGCAGCTACGTGGCTTGGGACAGGCCCCGCAGGCTATACGGCCACGGGCCACCCCAGAGATGCCACTGCCGCAGCTACGTGGCTTAGGGCAGGCCCCGCAGGCTATACGGCCACGGGCCGCCCCAGAGATGCCACTGCCACAGCTACGTGGCTTGGGGCAGGCCCCGCAGGCTACACGGCCACGGGCCTCCCCAGAGGCGCCACTGCCACAGCTACGTGGTTTGGGGCAGCCCCTGCAGGTGTGGCGGCCTGGGGCCACCCCAGAGGCACGGCAGCCACGTGGCCCCAGGCCACTCCACAGGCATCCTGGGGCCGCCCCCCAGAGGCACCGTGGCAGCAGCAGGAGCCTCAGCCTCAGCACCGCTTCCTCTCTAGTGGCAGCGTGGGGCATGGAGGGGCGGGGCTGAGCTCCTTCCCCCCGGCGGGTCCTGTAGTTAGGGGGAGGGGCCTGTAATTGCCTCGTGGGTCAGATCAAAGCCCAAGGCGGGCCGGAGCCGGCCCTCTGATAGGCTGTTGCCCTCCCAAGCTCTAGCCTCCATACTGACGTCTCTCCTGGGGCCCTTTCAACTGGCACATTTTCCCCTGTGTTCTTCCCTTCCTCTGGGGTCCTTCACAGGCCCCCCCCCCCCAGTCCTTTCCCATTGCGCTGCTGTAGCAATGTGGCAGCAGCTGGGGGGGAGCCCCAGAGCATGCAGAGTGGGGTGGGGAGGGGCATCGTGCCACCTTAAGCCTATGGTTCAGATCAGCAGAGTGTCGGCAGTGGCCGTGCATGGGCGGGGGGAAGGGGAAAATATCAGAAAATACCAGACATTTTCTGAATTTTTTACCAGACAGGAGGCGAAAATATCGGACTGGTCAAGTCATTACCGGAAACCTGGCTACCCTAGCCACACTGTGGCTCCAGCCCTTCCTGGTGGCCAGGCACATAAGCAGTTTTGGGAAGATGCCTTCCCTTGCCTCCATTACCAGCCACCCATGCACAGCAGCAATGCAAAAGGCATGAGCCGAGGCAGCAGTGGTCCCTCTTTCCACCAGCTATCGCGGATCCATTTTGAAGCCCTTTGAAAAGACGGATTTCCGACGAGCCCGCGAGAGGACGAGGAATGTTCCCCAGGCCCCACAGCTAGAAAACAACTTTGGTTTTTTCTTGTTCCTGCCTGGGCTGGGGTGAGAGTCAGGGGGGAAGCATTTCGGTTTGGCACGATTAATTATTGTACAAAATAGAAAATAAACAGCTCCGGGGCATTAGTCATTACCCTGCCTGTTGACTGGGTCTGCTGAACATTAACTGCGAGTGGGGCTTGGGGGCAGTTAACTAACAACAGGCCATTCATTCATTTCTGATAAGGCTGGGCTTTCTCCCCCCCTTCTTCCCTGCCTCACTGATTAGCAGCTGAGTGGGTACCAGCAACCCATAAAACTCACAGCAGTCATGAGACCTCTGGGGAACCGGGGTGGGATGAGTGGCTGGCGTTCACAACCGTGGAAGAGATGTAGGAATTCCGCAGGGGCAAGTCTTCTGCCAGACGTCAGACTGGATGATCGCTGTGGTCCTGGCTGGTCTTGAACCTGTGGACGTGGGACTTGCTGGGCTAGCCAGCTGTGTCTCGCTTGAACGCTCCTGGGAGCAGGGAGGATAAAGGGCAGATCCTATCTGTGCCTAACACTCAAGCCCCCTACCTCCCCAATGTTGGCAGTCCCTTGGGTGCCAGGACGGTGGCAGGCCAGGGAGGTGTGTCAGTGGTGCGCTGTGGTTACGCCACTAGGGGGCGCACGCTTTGTAACATCTCTCAGCAATGCTTGTTGTACAAACCATGGGCACCCTGCATCCCTCCGTGCCCCGCCCCCCAGCTTCCTCCCACCCCTATAAACTCCCTGCAACCCCCCATGTTCCAGTCTTCCTCCCCCATCCCTTCTCCATGCCAGTGTGAGCCTTCAGTCCCCTCCGCACATCTTGTAGCCCATCCCCATCCTCCCCAGTAGAAGAAACTCTGCCGCCCCTAATCCATCTTCCCCCATACACCAGTAGCTCTGCGACCCCCACCCCCACCTTGTGGGGCCAGGACTTCTCTCTCATGCCGCAAGGCCGGCTGTGCAGTCGCAGATTCCTTGCCTGGGGTGGGAATGCGCTTTCTGCGGGTCCACGGATTTATACTGCGACTACCCCTGGAGAAGAGAGACTGAAGAGGGACAACGTGGCTGTGTCTACACTGGCCTCTTATTCCAGAAAATCAGCCGCTTTTCCGGAATAAGCTGCGAGCTGTCTACACCGGCCCTTGAATTTCTGGAAAAGCAACGACGCTCTACTGTACAAAATCAGCCGCTATTCCAGAAAAACTATTCTGCTCCCGCTCGGGCATAAGTCCTTATTCCGGAACACTGTTTCGGAAAAGGGCCAGTGTAGACAGCCCAGTAGTCTTTTCTGGAAAAAAGCCCCCATCGCGAAAATGGCGATCGGGGCTCTTTTCCGGAAAAGCGCGTCTACATTGGCCACAGACGCTTTTCCAGAAAAAGGGCTTTTCCGGAAAAGAAGCCTGCCAATGTAGACGCTCCTTTTCCGGACAAACTGAAAACGGAATAGTATTCCCTTTTAAGCATTTCCGGAAATTCATGCCAGTGTAGACACAGCCCGTGTGTGTGGATGAAGCCTTCATCTGTGAGGGAAGGCTGAAAGAATTGGGCTTGCTTAGTTTAGAAAAGAGAAGACTGAGGGGGGACATGATAGCCGTTTTCAGGTATCTAAAAGGGTCATGAGGAGGAGGGAGAAAACTTGTTCATCGTGGCCTCTGAGGACAGGACAAGAAGCAATGGGATTAAACTGCTGCAAGGGAGGCTTAGGTTGGACATTAGGAAAAACTTCCTGTCAGGGTCAGGGCCGGACTAAGGGGTAGGCGAGCCAGGCAGCTGCCCAGGGTGCCAACCGATGGGGGGCGCCTGATGGCAGCTGTAAGGGGTGTGCAGCATCCCTTATAGCTGCCATCAGGTGCCGTGCGCCCAGCTCCCGCAGCGCCGCCCCCCATCCCCGCAGCACCGGCCCCCCATGGCCGCGGGGCCCTGCACGGCCAGGCGTGGCCTGCCCCGGGCTGCATGCCAGCAGCGGTGGCAGGGCCGGGCTGGGCAGCGCATGCACCATGCGCCCCAGGGGCGGGCGCACGCATGCGCCGTGTGCCCCGGGCGCGGGCCCATGCACCCTAGGAGGGGCGGACCCGCGCCCCTGGAGCAGGCCTGCGCATGCGCTGTGCGCCCAGGGGCGGAGCCGCACCCCCGGGCCTGGGGCGTCAAAATGGCTCAGGCCAGCCCTGGTCAGGGTGGTCAAACACTGGAATAAATTGCCCGGGGAGGTTGTGGAATCCCCATCTCTGGAGATATTTAAGAGCAGGTTAGATAAATGTCTATCAGGGATGGTCTAGACAGTACTTGGTCCTGCCATGGGGGCAGGGGACTGGACTCGATGACCTCTCGAGGTCCCTTCCAGCTCTGGGATTCTATGATTCATGGGTGGTGGGTGAAGGTAGGGCTGGGGGAGGCAAGCTATCAGCCCCGCCCCTTCTGCAGAGGCCCCGCCCACACGGGAACCAAGCCACCTCCCCCTCTGCACCACAAGGGGAGTGGGTACACACACACGGCCCACACCTCCGAACACAGAGAGGAATGAGGGTGCGCGGTCTCCCCAGCCCTGGAATATGAAGAAGAGTGGACATTCGGGACAGCAACCCTCTACACCGAGTCGGCCTCCAGCCTGTTCTGGGGGTGGAGTGTGAGCAGGGCCAGGCTCACCTAACACCCTGGAGGCCTTCTTTGCGACAGGTCCACACCACAGAGCTGGAAGAAGCGAGCCACGTCAGGGCGGTTGGGAAAGGGAACGACACTGGGGCAGGGTGTTGGAGGGGAAACCCTAATGCGCTCCTGCCTCTCCGGCCACAAAGGGCAATTAATGGAGACGGGCCCGGAAGCTGCCCACACCCATGAGGCTAATGAGCCGGGATTAAAAGTCTGGCGGCAGTGAGAGCGAAGGGGGCGCGGGAAAGGCAGTGACTAGAAGCAGAGGGGGGAAACTCTCGCCTGCCAGTGGTGTGTAAACGGGGGTAAATGTGGGGGTGAAAGATGGGGGCAGCGCAGCCTATAAATCAAAGCATGAGGTAAACACTGCCCCAAAATGTCTGAGTGACTGTCTCGGCTCCACAGGGGTGCAGCCAGGAGGGCTCCTCCGGAGAGCCTGTGGCAGACACCCACCTTCGAGTGGGGGGTATCATGGAAACGCCCCAAATTGCGTCAGGCTCGAACACGGAGACCTATCCCCAAAGAACTTACAATCTAAACTTCAACACGGGAATTGCCTGACTGTATCCGACCCTGTTCTCTAGCCAGTGTTCTGTCTCTGACAGTCATCAGCACCAATTACTTCAAAGGGGGTGTAATAAACGTCCTTCAAGGTCATGCCCAGATAACTGGCAGTTCCTTCCTAACCCTCAATGGTGAAAGGGCATCTTAAGCCCTGAAGTATGAGACTTGATCTCCTTCCCAAAATCTGAACTGGATTTAATCCTATCACCGACAACTGTGAACATTGTCATTCGACATCGACAGTCCTTTTTTTTATCCTGCCTCGGTGAATTCTTGTGGCAATGAGTTCCACAGGCCAAATGTATGTTGTGTGGGAAATTATTCCTTTTATCATCTGGCAATGGCTGGCCTTGATCATCCGGCTGTAACCCTTGTCTTATGCCCCTCTGTGAACTCAGCGAGACTTATAAGCAATAGAGAAATAGGGTGTGGAGGGACAAGGGTTCCAGTAATAAAATCACATGGCCAATCAGCAGCTGTACCCACCCCTCTTGATAGCTCTGAAGGGTTGTTTTTCTGAAATGCTACATTTAACTCACTTCAAAGGTAACCGTCTTCTGTTTCTAAACGGGGTCTGAGCCTTGTCAGTGGGTGTGATTACGATACTCCGTGAATCTGATTGTGAAGGGCAAAGGATTTGCACTTTGCCCGTGTGCGGCTAAGTGCGTGTATTAATAGCACAACGGCTTGTCGGCTTGTGGAATTCTTACCACATGGCTGTTGTGCTTTAAATCCACCTCTTCTCTCGTTCCAGGCTGACTCTCCTGGCGCAAGCTAACCCGCTCGGCTGAGCGATCCCCTCAAGAGAGACCCTTGTTCTGTTGGTACAGCACCTTGCACACAGTCAAAGAGAGAATCCTGCACCCCTAAGAATGGCCATTCCTAGTAGTAATCACAGAATCATAGAACCGGAAGGGACCTCGAGAAGTCATTGAGTCTCCTGCTCTCATGGCAGGACCCAGTACCATCTAGACCAGAGGTGGGGAAAAGGACCTCTGCAGGCTGGATTTGGCCCACCAAGCAGGTTGATCCGGCCCGTGGAGGCCCCGCTGCTCCCCCTCCCCCAAGCCAACCGGGACCTGGAGGCGGGGGAGTGCACAAAACCCCCTTCCGCCCTGCAAGGAGCACGTGGCATTTCAAAGTGCTTCACGCTCCTCTCCGGGCGGGAGGAGGCATCACGCGCTTCCCCCGCCCCCAAGCTCCGATTGGCCCGGGGGCAGGACAAGTCTTGGAGTCTTTTTTTTTTTTTTGCTCAACAACTTTGGTCTCTCCCCCTTTTTTTTTTGTTCAACAGAATTTTTTTCCCGGTGTTTTTTGGGGGGGGTCGTGTTCGGTATTTTTGTTTCAACCATCTGGCAACCCTTAGCGGCAATGGAGCACACGAAGTTTCCTCTGCCCTCCCCCTCCTCCAGGAACTCATGGCGCTTCAAAGTGCTGTACCCTTGCACGGGGCGGGGGCAAGGTGAAGGACATTTTGCGTAGCTCCCCTGCCCCCAGACCCTGATTGGCTTGGGTGAGCGTGCGAAGCCGCCTCCCACCCTGCAAGGAGCGCTCAGCACTTTATAGACTAATAGGTGGATGGGGGAAGGAAAAACTAAGGTGAATGATTTCCCCAGGCAGCGAGTGGCAGACCCAGGAATAGAACCTCGGACTCCAAATGCAATGCTCTGCCCATTGCACCATCCTGCTCCACATTTATTTCTGTGTGAGTCTGCCTTTACATGGAACTGTATGTATTGCCCAGGTGAGATGTGGGAATTGTGCCATGTTGACCTTCATTGACACAAGAGCTGTTGCATCACCCTCTCAGGGTAGAATCACAGAACACTAGAACGGGAAGGGACCTCGAGAGGTCATCGAGTCCAGTCCCCTGCCCTCACAGCAGGACCAAGCACCGTCTAGCGATTCCCAAACTTTTCGGCATCACACCCCCTTTTTGATTTTTGAGAAACCCTCATGCCTCTCCCCCCCCCCCCCCAGCAGCAAAACTAGTTGAGCAAAAAAAAAAAAGGAATTGACCACGGCTGAAAAACAAAAATAGCAGCAAAACTTGGGGAGGGAGGGGTTGATAAGGACGGGGGGGGGGGGGGGGGCTGCGTCGCCTCATGCCCCCCCAGAATTTCTTTACACGCCCCCAGGGGGGCACAACCCCCAGTTTGGGAACCCATGGTAGATCATCCCTGACAGGTGTCTGTCTAACCTGCTCTTAAATATCTCCAGTGATGGCGATTCCACAACCCCTCCAGGCAATTTATTCCAGTGTTTAACCACCCGGATAGGTAGGAAGTTTTTCCTAATGTCCAACCGAAACCTCCCTTGCTAAAGTTTAAGCCCATTGCTTCTTGTCCTGTCCTAAGAAGCCAAGGAGAACCATTTTTCCCCCTCCTCCTAGTAATGTCCACAGCAGGCCTTATGGGGGGAGGAACATAGGGGGAAGTTACCCCAGGCCTGGTGGATTAAAAGGGCCAGAGGTTCCTATCCTCCATTGCCGCTAGGGGTTGCCAGATGGTTGAAACAAAAATACCGAACACGACCCCCCCCCCAAAAAAAACACCGGGAAAAAAATTCTGTTGAACAAAAAAAAAGGGGACTCCAAGACTTGTTAAGCAAAAAAAAAAAAAAAAAAATTAAAATAAAACAGCGTGTCCCCTTTAAGAGTGAGTGCTGGGATAGGAAGAGGGGAGTGGTTGAGCACTAAGACCCAGGGGAACCTTTGGTCGGCAGCCCTTTTGTGCTGGCAGCCTTGTGGAACCAGGTAAGCATGGGGGCTGGGGTCGGGAGGCTGGGGGTGCTGGGAGCCAGGGGGAGGTTCGGAGGGCAGGGAAGGAGGCCAGGCGCTGAGTGTTTGTAGGGTTGCGAGGTGCTCGCCATTTTCACCTCCTGGTGTCTGGTAGTCTCGGATTTTTTTTACCGGACAGGAGGTGAAAATACCGAACTGTCTGGGTGAATATCGGATACCTGGCGACCCCAATTGCCGCTACTGCAGGCGTGGTGCTGGCTTGAGCTCTAGGCCCTTGAAATCGCCTCTGGAGCACCGCATGGAGTGCTCCAAGTAGCTCTCACGGCTGGCTGAGGGGCGGGGTGGCCAGCATGATGCACCCCAGGCAGCGTTGAGGCTGGCTGCTCCACACCTCCATCCTTCTGCCTGAGGTGCCACCCCTTCCAAGAGCACAGAGCCGGCACCCCCTCACCTTGTCTAGGGACCCGGAAAGTCGGTCACTCCCCATGCCAGGTCCATGCTGAAAAACAGACCCACAGTAGCAAGTCCTAAAGCCTGGCTCAGCTGACCCAGGCTCCCACGACGGGGCTAATGACAGCAGTGTTGACATGCGCAGCTGGGTTTGGAGATCCAGCCCCATCCTGGGTTGCTAGCTTTAGGCCCATAGCACAACTCCCGACTCAGCTGACCCGGACTATGAGCCTCACTGCTGCTGCTTCTCCCCCCACCCCCACAGACATGGTGGAGGACGATGGGTTCGTCATTTAGACCAGTGGTTCCCAATCTTTTCGGCATCACGCCCCCTTTTTTTGAGAAACCCTCACGCCCCCTAACCCCCAGCAAAACTTATCGAGCAAAAACCAAAACAAAACAGGAACTTACTGGGGCAAAACAGCAAAAATTGGGGGGGGAGAATGACGGGGGGGGCTGGGTACCCATGGGAACCCATGATTTAGACCCTTTGTTTGCTTGTAGGCCAGGACCCAGCAAGCTCCAATCAGACACCGGGAGAGCATCTTGCTGTCTGCCGTTTTTTCGGATAGCTCCACCTGTGCAGGCTAGACCCTCTGTCTGGTCCCTCTGCCACGATACATATCCAACCTGCAGCGAGACCGAGCGCCTTCTCTAGCTCAGCATGTATTTGAGATCGCCTCTCGCCTCGTCGTCCAAATCTCCACTGGCCGGAGTATATAATGCCCAGGTACCCGGTTGTGCAAAATTGGGGTTTACTGGACAGCAGGCGAAACAAACGTTTGTTCTTTCACCACCTCTAATGTGACCAGGGGGCGCCAACAGACTGGCCGGGCCACTGGGCAAAGTGGGAGGGAGGGGGGCATCTCACTCCCGGAAGGGGCGGGGCCTCAGAAGGAAGGGGCAGAGCACAATGTCCCCCTCCCCCTTCCTGCAGTTCTCAGAGCCATCCAAGCACACCTCAAAGCACTCTGGGAAGTGATTTAAAGGGTCCACGGCACTGTTCTTGCAGTAGCAGTGGCAGTGACTTGGAGACCTGGGCCCTTGTAGATTGCCCCCTTTACCCCGCCTCGCCCCCATCGGTGGGACTGACTGTGATTAAGGGTAGAGCCGTGCCGAGGACTGTGATTCTGTGTTGTGGAGGACACTGGAATTTCGGAATGTGGCTTGATTCCGATTTGGAACAAACAGACACAATTAAGAATTTTTCCGTCCAACGGCATCAAAAAAAATTCATTCCGGAAAAAAGCAAAACCCGAGTGGCTTGTTTGACATTTCACTTTGAAATTGTTTACCAGGTGGGCTGGAATGAACACAGGCAGGATTTTTGCCTGGCTTTCATCACATCTTCCTTAAAACCCACCGGCTACGTCTACATTGGCCCCTATTCCGTAATAGGGATGCTAATGTAGCACTTGGGAATAGGCAAGTCCACGGGCGATTTAAATATCCCCCGCGGGATTTGCATTTTCATGGCTGCCGCTTTTTTCCGGCTTATACAAGCCGGAAAAAAGCGGCAGCCATGAAAATGAAAATGCCGCGGGGGATATTTAAATCCCCCGCGGATTTGCCTATTCCCAAGTGCTACATTAGCATCCCTATTACGGAATAGGGGCCAATGTAGACACAGCCACCATGTCCAGCAAACCTCCCTGGCCTCAGTGCTTTTACATAATCCAAGAGAAAACTGGAGAAACTCTGACTTGCTCTAATTCCTCATGAGTCATCCGACCACTTATTTTCAGTCTAAGGGTATGTCTACACTACAAAGTTAATTCGAACTAACAGACGTTAGTTCGAATTAACTTTGCTAGGCGCTACACTAGCGCTCCGCTAGTTCGAACTTAATTCGAACTAGCGGAGCGCTTAGTTCGAACTAGGTAAACCTCATTCTACGAGGACTAAGCCTAGTTCGAACTTACTAGTTCGAATTAAGGGGTGTGTAGCCCCTTCATTCGAACTAGTGGGAGGCTAGCCTTCCCCAGCTTTCCTTGGTGGCTACTCTGGCCAACACCAGGGAAACTCGTCTGCCCCCCTCCCGGCCCCGGACCCCTTAAAGGGGCACGGGCTGGCTACGGTGCCCGTGCCAGGTGCAAGCCTGTCAGCACCCAGCTAGCAGACCCTGCACCTGGCACAGCTCAAGCTAGCCATCTGATGCCCCCCAGCCCTCCCCCTCTTCCCGGAACCAGGCTGGCAGCTCCCGGGAGCTTGCCCGGGACCGCAAGAGGCGGGCACCCGCCTGGTCTAGTGTGAACATCGTGGACCTCATCCACGACCTCCGCTCTAGGCACAGGAAAGTGGCCGTCTAGGGCAGGAGGGCTGCCAGCCTGGCCACCCAGGACCAGGTGTGTATGAAAATCAAGGTGGTCTACTGAGACCCCCGACCCTGAGCCCTGAGCTTACAATGGCCGTACTGGGTCAGACCAAAGGTCCATCTAGCCCAGTAGCCTGTCTGCCGACAGCGGCCACCCCTAGGGACCCTGGGAATCCTACATTCAATAAGGAAACTGAGGCGATGCCATTTTTCTCCTCTTTTGTGGTTGCACTCAGATTTTAAGAGCCACATTTTACTCTCCTTTACATACTTGTGATCTCCACTGGGTTCTGCTAGGCCCCTTGCATTTGGGGCCTTGGTTGCGGGGTGGGCAAAAGTAGCTGTCACTCACTAGCGGTGCCAAAACAAACTGTCATCCCCTGTAATCTGTCACACACACACACACCCCCATTCTCTCTCATGCTATGAGCTACGGGATAGTCACTACTTGTAAAACACAGTTTGGGGAGGGTAAGTGAGGGTGCGTCTACACAGCAGCGTTATTTCGGAATAACGGCGGCTATTCTGAAATAACAATGCAAGCGTCTACACAGCCATTCCGTTATTTTGAAATAAATTCGAAATAATGGATAGCTTATTCCAACTTCCGTAAACCTCATCTCATGAGGAATAACACCTATTCCAAAATGGCTATTTTGAAATAGCAGTCGTGTGGACTAGGGATGTAAAATTTTGATGAATTGGCTAATCGAATAGATGATGCAATTTGCATTGACTATTCGATTAGTCGATAAGGACACCTCTACCTTTGAAGTGTAGCAATAGTTGCTACACTTCAAAGGCGAAAGCACAGCATGGAGCACGAGGCCAGCGGGGGACCCGTGCTCCCCGCAGCGTTTCGAAGTGGCTGAGCCTCATGGAGCCTGGGGTCAACTGAGTCCCCAGTTGACCCCAGGCTCCATGCAGCACCGCTGCTTTGAAATGCCACATGGAGCTCGGCATCAAGCTCCACATGGTGTTTCAAAGCGGCAGTGCAGGTGGAGCCCAGGGTCTGTGGCACTGCTGCTTTGAAGTACCCCATCTCATCCTCCATCCTTGCTGCCTCTTTCTGATAGAGGCAGCAAGGGCGGGGGCGGGGGAAGCGACTAGTCAACTAATGCGTCGACTATCCAAGAAACATTTGTTTATCAGATAGTCGACTAGTCGACTAAAGGTTCACATCCCTAGTGTGGATGCTCCACTGCTGCTATTTCAAAATAGCTCCTCCCCAGAGCCATTCAAAGTTATTACTCCCCAGTGGTTCCTGGGGCTCTAATTCGAGGTAGCGTGTGCACATTAGGGAAGCCTGCCTCGGACTCATTTTGAGGCTTCCCTGCAGTGTAACTTATTCCGAAATAAGCATGCCGTGTAGACAAACGCCTAGTGAGCTAGACGGAGCAGAGGTATTGATTCAGATTTTGCGAAAGCAGGCACATGTCCCTACTGTAGTAGCTTCCAAAACACACGCCGAGTGTAACAATGAGAAACGGACTTGTGGTTTACAAAGAAACATTTTCGATTCTGGAAAATGAAAAAGCAGCATGGTGCCTCAGAGGCTATGTCTACGCTACAGAGTTTTTTTGGGAAAATGGCGGTTTTTCCGAAAAATCTTTGCTTATGTCCACTCTGTAATCGTGTTCTTTCAAAAAAAAAAAATCAAAAGAACAAAGGGGTTTTTCTAACATTGATAAACCTCTTACTACGAGGAAGAAGCCTTTTTCTGAAAGAGCTCTTTCAGAAAAAAGCATGTGTGGACGGGGAAGAGGGAGTTCTTTCGCAAGAAGAGGAAAGAGGAAAAAGCACAGGTTCCCGGTGACCATCTCAGCCCTTTAAGGAGTGTCATTTATTCGTTTTTAATGCACATGCTTTTGTCTGATTAAGTTACAACTCAGGGTTCCTTTAAAAAAAGTGGCTAATTTTCTCTCTGTTGGGTTTAGGGGAGTCATACTCTGATTCAGGGTATGTCTACACTACAGAGTTTTGTCAGAAAAAAGGCCATTTTTCTAAAAAAAACTTCACTTCCATCCACACTGCAAACACGTTCCTTTGAAAGAAAATCAAAAGACCAGAGGGGTTTTTCTGGCATTGGTAGTCCTCATTCTACGAGGAAGAAGCCTTTTTCTGAAAGGGCTTTTTTGGAAAAAGGTGTGTATGGACGGGGAAGAGGGAGTGTTTTCAGAAGAAAAGGAAAAAGCAAAAAGCACAGGTGCCCTGGTGGCCACTCCGTCCATAGGAATCACAGCTGACATGCGAGATAGCGTCCATTCAGTGCGGACACTCTCTTTCAAAAAAGCAGATCACTTTTTCAATGTGCTTTGGCTGTGTGGCCGCATTCTTTCGGAAGAAGTTTTTTCGGAAGATCTCTTCCGGAAAAGCTTCTTCCGAAAGAAGCCTGCAGTCTAGGGCTGTGTCTAGACTGGCCAGTTTTTCCGGAAAGTCAGCTGCTTTTCTGGAAAAACCTGCCAGCTGTCTACACTGGCCACTTGAATTTCCACAAAAGCACTGACTTCCTACTGTAAGAAATCAGTGCTTTTTGAGGAAATACTATGCTGCTCCCATTTGGGCAAAAGTCCCTTTTGCGCAAAACTTTTGTGCAAAAGGGCCAGTGTAGACAGCTCAGATTTGTTTTCCGCAAAAAAAGCCCCATTTGTGAAAATGGCGATTGGGGCTTTTTTGCGCAAAAGCGCGTCTAGATTGGCCACCGACGCTTTTCTGCAAAAAGTGCTTTTGTGGAAAAGCGTCCTGCCAATCTAGACGCACTTTTCTGAAAATGCTTTTAATGGAAAACTTTTCCGTTAAAAGCATTTCTGGAAAATCATGCCAGTCTAGATGTAGCCTAGACATATCCAGAGAGGCTGCCTCAGAGACCTGCCTACAGAGCTGCCACAAGCGTGACAATTTAAATCCCTGGGAAAAGAGCGACTGTGTCTCTCTGGCAAGTCTGTCAGCAAATACACATGTTCCTGGTAGGATCTAGATAGTCAGGCCTGCTTCTTACGGCTTATGCGTTAGGCTTTTGGGTATATTCTTACAGGGGTATAAAAGAATCGAAATCACCGTCTCTCTGTATATGATGGTCTGAGGCCTTGTTCTTGAACTACGGTTTTTGGCTCAGCTACAGGGGCACTCACAAACTCGGCAATCTGTCTTGGCACATTCCAAGCCAGTCACATTGAAATAACAAGGAGCCTTGTGGCACCTGAGGGACTATTACAAATATAGATAGTATCATGAGCTTTCATGGGCAAAACCCACTTCCTTAGATGAGTTGGAAGCTGGACTGGAAGTAAAAGGAACTCAGGATTTATAATAGAAAAAGGGCGGGGAAATTACACGTCAAAAGTAGGCCTGCCGCTAATGAGGCTAATTGAGTGGGCTGGAAGTATCCCGTAATTTACTTTTGATGTAAATGAGCAGGGCTTGCCAAGCGGATCTTTCTGCGCTCTGCTCTGGTTCTTCTGGGTTGTAATCTACTCACCATGGACAAGTAGATTACATTATTTGTCGAGCCCTGTAAATGAGACTATTGAAGTAAGTCAATCCTGAGGGATCCAGTGTATCACCTCCAGATTAAGGGAAGATCCTTGGGCTATGTCTAGACTCCAAAGAAAAGTCAGAAAAAGATACACGAACCACAATTTGCAAATCTTTTTCTGCTTTTCTTTCGGAAGAGGCTTCTCCGAAATTTGGCTCGTCAACATGGGGCCAAATTTTTTGAAAAACTCCTCTTTCAACACATCCCTTCTTCCTCATACAACAAGGATTACAAGAATGGTGAAAGAACATGTCCACTTTTTCGGAAATTGTTCCAAAAAAGCGGATGCGTTCCTTGGACACAGCTTTGTACGTGTTCCTTGGATACCTGGAAAAGCTCTGCAGTCTAGACATAACCTTGAAGATTTAAAGGAAACTTGAGTTGATAGCTTTCTGTCTGGCAAGGACCCACTTAACAATAGTTGGAGGGTGTGAAATCCTCATTCCTTTGTTGTTTTGTCTTTATGTTCCCCATCTATTGTTTATCCATCTGGTTCTGTTTGATTGTTTCTGTCTCCCGTATCATTAATTTGCTGGGTGCAAAACAATTAAAGCGGTGGGATACAATTGGTTAGATAATCTTGTTACAATATGTTAAGATTGATTAGTTACATTTCAGTTCAGCTTGAAACTTTCTAGTCCGGCACCCTTGGGAGGTCACTATTGTCTAGCAGCATTAACAACACTCTCACTGCTTATTAGGCTCTTAAAAGACATTTAGAGGTAAATTTGAGCTAAATCACAGCACAGAACACAAAGAACCTGGACTGAGGGCTGTAAACAAATTCATGGGACTGCAGGAAACACGGCCACGCCCATGATAAGTGGTCATCCGGCTAAGGAACATCATGCTGGGCCACGGATGTTTCTGGATCAGGGAGTTCTGGATTAGAGAGGTTTAACTTATAGATTGATTGGTTATGGTATATCTGAAAATATTGCTATATATATTAGTCTATGTCTAGACTGCATTGCTTTTCCAGGATACTGTTGATATCCTGGATAAGCAACATCACATCCAAGGAACGCATCCACTTTTCCAAAACAAAATTCGAAAAAGAAGAGGCGCTCTTTCACCATCTCTGTACACCTCCTTCTATGAGGCATAAGGGACGTATCAAAGAAGCCCTTTTTTCCAAACCGTGTAGATGCGCCAAATTTCATACAAGCCTCTTTTGAAAGTAAATCGGAAAAAGATACGCAAATTGCATATCTTTTTCCGATTTAACACTGCAGTCTAGATGTAGCCTTAGAGACAAACAGGAAATGGGTGGGAAAAAACAAGGGGAAACGGAAAAGCAACTGGATTCATGCTGGCTGGAAGCTAATCCCAATAAACATCAAATTGTTTGCATCTCTGGACTTCAGGTATTGCTGTTCGCTGCTCACATGAGAAGGAGCAGGGAAGTGGGAAGGTGAAAGGATCAGCGGTCTAGCAGTCACCAGCGCTGTCAACAGCTCTAGAACCGGGACTCCATGCACAAAAGTGAGTAATTCTTCCATTTCACTGACAGGAGTAACTGTGTTACTGTGAGTTGAGCTGGTAGAAATTGTCCACCCAAAATGTTTGTTCCAGCAAAAGTGCCCTTTTAGAAAGCAGGCCTTTTCATGGAGCGTTCTTGACAGCTTCAAAGCCTTGTAATTTTTGCACAGACTTCTGCAAGATCATCCTTTTTATTTATGTAGTTAGTTTTCTGCAATCAGTGTAGCATTCAAAATAGCTTTCCATTGACTGAAAACATCTTTGATTGAGATTTTGATTTTTTTTAAGATAAAAATGTCATCGCAACAGGTGTGTTGAAAACTGTGTTAAAATTGTAAATACTAACTTTAAATTGTTAGGTCCAGATGGCAAAACAGAAGTCTCCCTAGGGAAGCAAGTGATCTGCGGCTTTGCTCCAGTGGTTAGTCTGCAAGGAGCCAGCCTCCGGCAAGAGAGCATGGAGCAGCCTGCTTTCTCTTTCTCTGTTTTTGGGTCTCGTGTCACAGTTCTGGTGCTTAAGTAATACAGTTGCACTATGTTGAAACTTCCTGGCAGCTGAGAACAAATTATTTTTCCTGCTGGGGTGCCATGAACATAACACACGTTCACGAGAAATGGAAAATAGGGCCGGCTTGAACCTTGAATAAGGAAAAGTTATTTACCTGTTCCCATAATAAAAGAACTAGGGGCCACCAAATAAAATTAATAGGCAGCAGGTTTAAAACAAATAAAAGGAAGTTCTTCTTCACACAGCTCACAGTCAACCTGTGGAACTCCTTGCCTGAGGAGGTTGTGACGGCTAGGACTATAACAAGGTTAAAAAGAGATCTAGATACATTCATGGAGGTTAGGTCCCTCAATAGCTATTAATCAGGATGGGTAGGAATGGTGTTCCTAGCCTCTGTTTGTCAGAGGGTGGAGATGGATGGCAGGAGAGAGATCGCTTGATCGTTACCTGTTCGATTCACTCCCTCTGGGGCACCTGGCATGAGCCACTGTGGGAAGACAAGACACTGAGATGGATGGACCTTTGATCTGACCCAGTCTGGCCATTTTTATGTTCTTGCGAAATGGAAAGAGGTCATTTCCTCTCTTGCGGCCAGCGCCAGCCCTCAACACGCCGCACGGTCGGATCCTTGCTTACTTTGGCCACTAGTGGGAGACATGAGCACACCCCTGTTCAGCTGCCAGGCGCTGTGTGCGCCAAGGCTGTGCACTTCACCTCACAACGGCATCATCGCCCTCCCTCCCCCCACCCGCCTCTCGTAAAAGCTGTTTGTTGAATGAGGAGAGAGCGGCTGTTGGCTCGCAGACATTTCAACAACGTTCCTAGGCCAAGCATAAGAATAAAGGAGCGGAACAGGAGGAAAACAGTCTGGAGCACACTTTTTTGACAGAACTTCAGTTATTTTGAGTTGAAGAACATTTCCAGCTCCTCGTTATAGACTCGCTGAGCTATAAATAGAGTCAGCGAAGCAGCACTGAGGAGCTCAAGAAATTTCCCTTTGATAACACAGTTTCCAAATCACACATCGGGTCTTCCTTCTGCTTTGAAGTCCTGAGCCTGTGAGGTCCTGTGCTGCAAAGTGCTGAGGGCTCTCCATTCCCACAGAGGCGTCTGGAGGGACCTGCTCCACGGGGTTCTCTTGTTACACCGGGGTTGTGAGAGGAATGAGTCAGACGTTGCCGTGGGAGGATTAGACGCTGAGTGTTATTGGTGAAGCATATTGCGGCGAACTGGGTCTCCAATCGGTCTCCATGCAATCCTGCTGAGAAGGAAAGGGAGATAAATCTGAACAGGTGTAAATTAACCCTCCTCAGACTTTAATGGAGCCACCTTGATTTACCTCAGCAAAGGATCAGGCCTTAGGCCTGGAAGTCAAGTTGTTTATTCATTGGCTTCTCTGAGGCAGGCTCAGCAAAGGAAATTTTGTTGAAGTCCCCTTCATCAGCAGGCCAAAGAGCACAATTTTCATAATGGTCTCATCCATTCTTTGAAGCTCTTGCTCATTTAAAAGGGGAAATTACAGTTCACATATGGCCTGTGTTTTATAGGAGGTCACACTATCATGGGTTCCCAAATTGGCGTGAAGAAATTCCAGGGGGGATGCAAGGCGACCCTCTCCCCCCCCCTCCCATCAAGTTTTGCTGCCCTATTCAGTTCCTTTTTTTTTTTTTTGGCTCAACAAGTTTTGCTGCTATTTGCGGGGAGGAGGCGTGAGAGTTTTTCAAAAATCAAAAAGGGGGGCGTGATGCCAAAAAGTTTGGGAACCACTGCACTAGATGATCACAAAGGCCCCTTCTGGCCTTGGGATATATGAACCTATGAATCTGCTGACTAATGAAGCCAAGCCAAAAATTTTTTTTTTCCATTTCAGCAGCAATGCCGTTCTTGACCGTAAGTGTGATAATGGGTGAAATCCTATCTAGAACTTCGAGGACTGGTTCTCGAGGACACCAAGATAAAAAAATCTCCCATCATGCCCTGTGCAAGAGAAGGGGTGTTGGGATGTGGAATCACAGAATTGTAGAACTGGAAGGAACTTTGGGTATGTCTACACTACAGCGCTAATTCGAACTAACTTAGTTCGAATTAGTTAATTCAAACTAAGCTAAGTCGAATTAGCACATCCAGACTTAAAAACTAGTTCGAATTAGCGTTTTGCTAATTCGAACTAGCATGTCCACACTGAATGGACCCTGAACCGAGGTTAAGGATGGCCGGAAGCAGTGCCGGCAGGGCATCAGAGTAGGACTTAGAGCGTGGAGATGCTGTCTCAGGCTAGCCGAGGGCTGTGCTTAAAGGGACCCGACCCCCACCCCGGACAGACAGTTCTCAGGGTTCCCCACTTGCAAAGCAGTCCTGGCTTGGAGTGCCCTGAATGCCCACACTCGGCACATCACAGAACTCGGCCATCAGCCCGGCTGCACTTGCCGCAGGCTGCCATCGGGGGGGGGTCAATCGGGGGGCTGCAGGAGAGCTTACACCCCGAGGAGCCCGCAGAGCCACCCCAGTCCTCACCATTGGAGGATCGTGCCCCATTCCTCCCTCCCCCCCTTCCACTTACCCCTCCCTAGCCCCCCTTCCTGATGTACAAAATAAAGGACACGTGTGTTCAAAAATAGAAACTCTCTTTATTGAACAAAACTCGGGGAGACTGGGAAAAGGAAGTGGGAGAGGGGAAGAGAGAGGGTGGGAGAGGGGAGGGCAACTAAAATGATCAGGGGTTTAGAACAGGTCCCATATGAAGAGAGGCTAAAGAGACTGGGACTTTTCAGCTTAGAAAAGAGGAGACTGAGGGGGGATATGATAGAGGTCTATAAAAGCACAAGTGGTGTGGAGAGGGTGCATAAAGAAAAGTTCTTCATTAGTTCCCATAATAGAAGGACTAAAGGACACCAAAGGAAATGAATGGGTAGCAGGCTTCAAACTAATAACAGAAAGTTCTTCTTCACAAAGCAAATAGTCAACCTGTGGAACTCCTTGCTGCAGGAGGCTGTGAAGGCTAGAACTAGAACAGAGTTTAAAGAGAAGTGAGATAAAGTCATGGAGGTTGGGTCCATGGAGTGGTATTAGCCAGGGGGTAGAAATGGTGTCCCTGGCCTCTGTTTGTGGAAGGCTGGAGATGGATGGCACGAGACAAATGGCTTGGTCATTGTTTTGGTCTATCCCCTCCAGGGTCCCTAGTGTTGGCCACTGTCGGCAGACAGGCTACTGGGCTAGATGGACCTTTGGTCTGACCCAGTACGGCCATTCTAAGCTCAGGGCTCAGGGTCGGGGGTCTCACTGAACCACCTTGATTTTCATGTAAACCTGCTCCTGGGCGGCCAGGCTGGTAGCTATCCTGCCCTAGACGGCCACTTTCCTGTACCTAGTGCGGAGGTCGTGGATGAGGTCCACGATGTCCGCACTAGACCAGGCGGGCGCCCGCCTCTTGCGGACCCGGGCAGGCTTCCGGGAGCCGCCAGCCTGGTCCCAGGAAGAGGGGGAGGGCTGGGGGGCATCGGGTGGGTGGCTCGATCCGTGCCAGGTGCAGGGTCTGCTGACTGGGTGCTGGCAGGCTTGCACCTGGCACGGGCACCCTAACCAGCCCGTGCCCCTTTAAGGGCTGCGGGGCTGGGAGGGTGGCAG
This sequence comes from Pelodiscus sinensis, assembly GCF_052426305.1. Lineage (NCBI taxonomy): Eukaryota > Metazoa > Chordata > Testudines > Trionychidae > Pelodiscus > Pelodiscus sinensis. Next base: position 257,512,350 of record NC_143053.1, read on the forward strand.
AAGATTTTACCTGGTGGTGCCCAGAGTAGCCACCAGGGAAAGCTGGGGAGGGCTAGCCTCCCACTAATTCAAATTAAGTGGCTACACAGCCCTTAATTCGAACTAGTTAATTCGAACTAGGCTTAGTCCTCGTAGAATGAGGTTTACCTAGTTCGAATTAAGCGCTCCGCTAGTTCAATTTAAATTTGAACTAGCGGTTTGCCTGTGTAGCGCCTATCAAAGTTAATTCGAACTAACGTCTGTTAGTTCGAATTAACTTTGTAGTGCAGACATACCCTTTGAGAGGTCATCAAGTCCAGTCCCCTGCCCTTACAGCAGGACCAAGCACTGTCTAGATCATCCCTGACAGGTGTCTGTCCAACCTGCTCTTAAACATCTCCAGAGATGGAGATTCCACAACCTCCCTGGGCAATTTATTTCACCACGCTGACAATTAGGAAGTTTTTTTTCTAATGTCCAACATAAACCTCCCTCACTGCAATTTCAGCAGATTGCTTCTAGTCCTGTTATCAGAGGTTAAGGAGATTAATTTTTCTCCCTCCTCCTTGTAACATCCTTCTTGATACTTGAAAGCTGCTATCATGTCCCCTCTAGATCTTCTCTTTTCCAGACTAAACATTCCCAATTCTTTCAGTCTTCCCTCATAGCTCATGTTTTCTAGAACTTTAATCATTCTTGTTGCTCTTCTCTGGACCTTCTCCAATTTCTCCACCTCTGTCTTGAAATGTGGAGTCCAGAACTGGACACAATACTCCAATTGACATCTAATCAGCGCAGAGTAGAGCAGAGGAATGGCTTCTCGTGTCTTGCTCACCACACTCCTGTTAATGCATCCCAGAATCACGTTGGCTTTTTTTTGTAACCGTGTCACACTGTTGACTCAAGTAGTATTATGCCCAGGGGAAACCGAGAAGAAACTAAGGATACGTCTACACTTAAAGTGGTGCAGCAGCACTGCAGTAATTCATCAGTGTATACACCACATATGCCGACAGGAAGACCACGTCTGCCAGTAATGCACCTCCTTGAGAGGCACTAGCTAGATCAATGGAAGAATTCTTTTGGCAACCTAGCACTGTTGCCACGGAGGGTTAGCTCAGCAAAATTACCTCTTTCTGGGGTGTGTCTTTTTCACATCTCTGAGGGGTATATCTAGACTGCATCCCTCTGTCGGCAGAGGGATGCAGATTAGGCAGGTCGACATTGCAAATGAGGCAGAGATTTAAATATCCCGTGCTTAATTTGCATAAAAATGGCTGCCGTTTTTGCCAACTCACTTTGTCGGCAAAAAGAGGCAGTCTAGAGGGGGAATTGTCGAGAGAAAGGAAGCCTTTTTCAACAGATCCTGTAAACCTCCTTGCAGGAGGCATAAAGGAACGGTCGAAAAAGGCTTTCTTTCTCGACAGATCCCCCTCTAGACTGCCGCTTTTTGCAGACAAAGTGCTGAGTCGGCAAAACGGGCGGCCAGTTTTATGCAAATTAAGCACGGGATATTTAAATCTCTGCCTCATTTGCAATGTCAACCTGCCTCATCTGCATCCCTCTGCCGACAGAGGGATGCAGTCTAGACATACCCTGAGAGACACAGCTTTCCGGAAATGTGGCACCGAGACCTAGACACAGTTTCAACTACTCAAGAGAGAGATCTTGGGGTCTTTGTGGATAGTTCTTTGAAAACATCCACTCAGTGTGCAGAAGCAGTCCAAAAGCAAATGGAATGTGAGGAGTCATTAGAAAAGGGATAGAGAATAAGACAGTGAATACCTTATTGCCTCTATATAAAACCATGGGATGCCCACAACTTGAATACCGTGTACAGATATGGTCACCTCATCTCAAAACAGATATATCGGCATTGGAAAAGGTTCAGAAAAGGGCAACAAAAATGATGAAGGGTTTGGAATGGGTCCCATATGAACAGAGATTAAAAAGACTTGAACGTTTCAGCTTAGAAAAGAGGAGACTAAGGGGGGATATGATAGAGGTCTATAAAATCATGATGTATTGAAAAAGTGAATACGGAAAAGTTATTTACTTATTCCCACAATATAAGAACTAGGGGTCATCAAATGAAATTAATAGGCAGCAGGTTTAAAACAAACCAAAGGAAGTTTTTCTTCACTCAGCACACAGTCAACCTGTGGAACTCCTTGCCAGAGGATGCGGTGAAGGCTAGGACTTTAACAGGGTTCAAAAAAGAGCTAGATAGATTCATAGAGGTTAGATCCATCGATGACTATTCGCCAGGATGGGTAGGAATGGTGTCCCTAGCCTCTGTTTCTCTAGAGGTGGGTGACAAGGGAGGAATCATGTGATAATTCTCTGTTCTGTTCACGCCCTCTGGAGCATCTGGCATTGGCCACTGTTGGCCGATAGGACACTGGACTAGATGGACGTTTGATCTGACCCACTGTGGCCGTTCTTATGTTCATATGTTCTTAGTTGAGGACTAATTAGTGCAGAGGAGAGCAGAAGAATCACTTCTCTGGTCTTGCTTCCCATATGCCTGTTAACACATGTCGTTAGGGCTTTGAGTCAAATGTGGTTAAAGTAGCTTCTGCCTGCGGTTATGTTGTGACAACCAGTCCTGACCCCGCCCTAAAGAAGTCATTCTCAAAGCTTCCAGTGGGGTAGGTTTAAGTCGACAATAATTTTCACAGGCGAGGGGGAGTCGAGGCTGGGTGAGGGCTGGGACCCTTCAGGGGCAGCAGGCAGTGGGCATCTGTGCTGCTGTTAACAGCGCTTGTCCCTTCCTCAGTTGCCTTCGCTCAGCCACCAGACCACAGCCATGACCATAAGCGGTCATCAAAAAGCTGACCATCCTTCCTTGCAAGAGTGGTGAGGCCTGCAAAAGAAAAAGTCGGCATCCGAGTTTAATCCAGGTGCTTTCTGCCTCCTATCAGTTGAGTTCCCTGTACCTCAGCTTAGCTAAGGCACGGGTCAATTATGGTGCTAAAGACCTTACTGATTCTTCTCCCAGTCGCCCCAGTAACACACTGGTGGCGTTTCGATGGCTGCCCTCATGGTACCATTGGGCAACCCCGCGATCTTTCATGGAGTCACCCTCACAACCCTCACAAGTGACTTGCCCAGAAGCCCACAGGGAAAAGGCCCAGCCTTAGGCTTTGCCTCGGCCCCCGGGTCTTCAGGGCCCCGTGCTGTGCTGAGCCCAAGTACAAGGGGTACCAGCTGGCATTGAACAAATAGGGTTGCCAGGTGTCCAGTTTTTGCCCAGACTGTCCGTTATTCGGGTCCCCAGGCCAGTAAAAAACATGTGAAATGTCCGGTATTTCCTGTTTCCCTTGGACAGATGCCCGGCAGGGACAATTTTCCCCTGCCACATCTGGCGGAGGCGGGGGAGTGAGGCCATTTAAAGGCCCAGCGCCTTTTTGTGTGTGTGTGTGTGTGTGTGTGTGTGTGTGTGCTTGACAACTTTGATCTCCCCCTTTTTTTCTTCTCAACAGAATTTTTTCCCAGGTTTTTTTTTTGGGGGGGGGGGGGGATTTGCTGTTTTTTGTTTAACTGTCTAGCAACCCTATGGACAAACTAGTCACCTGCATTGCCTCGGGCCTGCCACTGCTGCTCATCTCGCTGGCCTTCGCACAGGAGATATTCATAGCTACTCACCCGAGGAGCCCTGCAGCCCAGCCACTGCCCCATCCAGGTTCTCCCCACCTTGCAGGCGTCTGAGTTCCAGCCTGGCTCTATTGGCAAGGCTGCAGAAGCTGGATGGACCTTTGATCTGACCTAGTCTGGCCAGTCTTATGTTCTTAGAGCATCCAGCTGCCAGGCTCCACTGTCAGCATGCCACCTTGGGCCCCACCAACTCTTTGGCCAGGCCTGACAGGAAGCTTGTGGAGGAGTAGGCACTTGACCTCTGTCTTTTATGCACCAGACTAATACTAAAAGGACTAAGCCATCCTTGCTTTGCAAGGAAGGTAACGGTGTACCCATTTTACAGATGGGAAAATGGAGGCACAGAAAGGCAATGTGACTTTTGTTCAGAAAGGCAGGAGCAGAGCCAGGACAAAACCTGAGTCTCCTTCCTCTCCATCCACCACATGATCCACAGGATGGATTGTTTTTGACTAAGCCTTCGGTCTGGCAGCTCTGCTTCCTGGGCGCTGCCACTCCAGCGCGACCTTGTGCCTCCTTCCCCCGCCGCACTCCTGAACGTGGACTCTGCCCCCGCTCCGGCAAGGAGGCACATGCCTCTGGCGTCCGAGCCAGTGCACGGGTCAGCAGTTCCCTGCCTGATTGACCCCGGCGGAAATGGCTTCGTTCCGCTCGCTTGCGTAGCTGCCGGCCAAGAGGCTCGGTTAAAGAACTGCTGACACCGCTGGGAACGCTTTGGGCAGATGTTCCGCGTCGTGAGCACCCGGCCTCGGTGGTGCCCCACGGTTCCTCGCTGCTGTCAGTGCCAGGGCCCCTGCAGGGAGTCAGCGGCCGCCTGTTTCTACCCCCTCTGAAGTCACAGCCCTGAGCTGGGAGCTCAGAGGGTGCTCCCGGGGAGTTAACAACAGGGTCTGCTGGAGTGGGTGTAGCAGAACAAGGCAGTGGGGCAGGAACATTTTAAGGGGGGTAGGGTGCTGACACTCCTCCTTTATCCTTGTTCTGCCCCCCTCCTCCCCAATGAAGCAAATCCCTGGCATGCAGGGCCAGCAGCTAGGACCCCAGGCCCGGAGCCAGCTGCAGAGCCCCTAGTATGCAAGGCCAGCCGCAGAGCCACAGGCATGCAGGGCAGGAGCCAGAGCTGCTAGGCTGGGAGCCTAGAGGTGCTGCAACACCCCCCTTACCCCTAGTTCCCATGCCTGTGGAAGGAATAGATTGTTTCCACAACACCAAGTGGCTTCCTTTAAAAAAAAACGACTATTAAAGGACTTTGTATGAAGGGATGTGATGGAAAATATCTCTGAACATAAGAACAGCCATATTGAGTCAGACCAGTGGTCCATCTACCCCAGTATCCCGTCTTCTGACAGTGACCAATGCCGGGTACCCCAGAGAGAATGAACAGAACAGGAAATCATCTAGTGATCCATCCCCAGTTGTCCATTCCTAGCTTCTGACAGGCTAGAGACACCCTCCCTTCCCATCCTGGCTAATAGTCATTGATGGACCTCCATGATCTTATCTGGGTTTTTTTTTGAACCCCGTGGTAGTCTTGGCCTTCACATCTTCCTATGGCAAGGAGTTCCACAAGTTGACTGTGCACTGCAGGGAGAAATCCTTCCATTGGTTTGTTTTAAACCTGCTGCATAATAATTGCATTTGGTAACCCCTAGCGCTTGTGTTATGGGAAGGAGTAAATAATGCTTCCTATTTTACTGTCTCCATACCACCCATGATTTTGTAGACATCTCTCCTATCACCCCCAAAGAATCTCTCTTCCACGTGCTTGTCTTTATTCCAAGTAGAAAACATCAGCACCTCTAAAAGTCCCAATCTTATTAATCGCTGCTCCTGTGGGAGCTATTCCTTGCCTCTGATCTTTTTGTTTTTTTATACTTTTTCAGTATATTTTCCAATTCCAATTTATCTTTTTTTTTTTTTTTAGATAAGACAACCACATCTCCATTCAGTAGTCATGAATTTGTATCAGGCAATGTAATATTGTCCATGTTATTATCTACCCCTTTTCTCATGATTCCCAACGGCTACGTCTAGACTGGCCCCTTCTTCGGAAGAGGCGTGCTAATTTCTAACTTTGGAATAGGGAAATCCGCGGGGGATTTAAATATCCCCCGCGGGATTTAAATAAACATGGCCGCCGCTTTTTTTCTGGCTTGGGGAAAAGCCGGAAAAGAGCGTCCAGACTGGCGCGATCCTCCGGAATAAAGCCCTTTTCCGGAGGATCTCTTATTCCTACTTGCAAGTAGGAATAAGAGATCCTCCGGAAAAGGCTTTATTTTCCAGAGAATAACGTCTAGACTGGCGCTTTTCTCCGGCTTTTCCCCCAGCCGGAAAAAAGCAGCAGCCATGTTTATTTAAATCCCGCGGGGGATATTTAAATCCCCCGCGGATTTCCCTATTCCAAAGTTAGAAATTAGCATGCCTCTTCCGAAGAAGGGGCCAGTCTAGACATAGCCAACTTGTATAGCGAAGCCTTAGTTTAGCCCTGTGCTATAAAAAGAAAATTCAAGAGCAGCTAATCTGCAGGGATAACCCACCTGAAACTTCCAGTCTCCCTCAACCCTTAAGATCACTTTTTTATGGCTTGCCTCTCTGATGAGACTTCAGCCAAGACCAAAAGTACCACGGCGCTGCACTGAGACAAGTTGTCAGGGGTACCTTTGGCAAAGTACTACGAATCATAGAGCTGGAAGAGATCTCAGGGGTCATCAAGTCCAGCCCCCTGCCCTAGGCAGGACCAACCCCAACTAAATCAACCCAGCCAGGGCTTTGTCAAGCCGAGATTTAAACACCTCTAGAGATGGAGATTCCACTCCCTCCCTAGGGAACCCAGCCCAGGGCTTCCCCGCCCTCCTAGGGAAATAGTTTTTCCTAATATCCAACTTAGACCTCCCCCACTGCAACTTGAGACCATTGCTCCTTGTTCTGGCATCCATCACTACTAAGAACAGCCTCTCCTCATCCTCTTTGGAACCCCACTTCAGGCAGCTGAAGGTTTCTATCAAATCCCCCCTCACTCTTTTTCTCTTCTGCAGACTAAACAACTCTCTCCTTCTAGGTCATGTGCTCCAGGCCCTTCATCATTTTGGTTGCCCTCCACTGGACCCTCTCCAGTGTGTCCACGTCCTTTCTATAGTGGGGACCCCAGAACTGGACACAATACTCCAGATGTGGCCTCACCAGAGCTGAATAAAGGGGAATAATCACTTCTCTGGATCTGCAGGTAATGCTCCTCCTAATGCACCTTAATATGCCATTCGCCTTCTTGGCTACAAGGGCGCCCTGTTGACTCCTATCCAGCTTCTCATCCACTGTAATCCCCAGGTCCTTTTCTGCAGAACTGCTGCTTAGCAGTCGGTCCCCAGCCTGTAACAATGCTTGGGATTCTTCCGTCCCAAGTGGAGGAGTCTGCACTTGTCCTTGTTGAACCTCATCAGATCTCTTTTGTCCCAATCCTCTAATCTGTCCAAGTCACTCTGGACCCTATCCCTGCCCTCCAGTGTATCTACCTCTCCCCCTAGCTTAGTGTCATCTGCGAACTTGCTGAGGGTGCAATCCATCCCTTCATCCGGGTCATTAATAAAGATGTTGAACAAAACTGGTCCTAGAACCAATCTCTTGAGACAAATTGGGCTGCCTAAGATTCCCAGACCAGAGTTTCAAATAAGCTGTGGGGAGAGAGGGGTGTACAGTGGGGTCCTTCCCACACGCTTGCTAACTTTCTGAGGCATCTCAGAATCCTTTGCGGTTCTATTGACACTAACGTGGATGGTAACTGGACTGGAGAATAGACGTCCGGGAAAGGAATTTAATGATGTGGCAGAGTTGGCCAATGCTGCACAATTCATCTAATTCACTGAATCGAGAGAACTTCAGCACGTGCTAACAAAACGGCAAAACACGCTGGGAGATGTGGCACATCGGGGCCCAAATCTCGCGCAGGGACCCTCTCTGCTCAGCGCAGGGCATCTGTAAGAAAAGGTCCTTCCCTAGAAGAGTTTCCTGTTTTGGACTGAGATTGCAGATGGGACCTGAAGCACAGAGAGCGTGGGACTTGCTGACTGTCCCTATGGAAGTCAGTAACAAATCTAAGAACGGACAACACATCTCTTAAGAGGCCACCCTTCTTCCAGCTGAGGAGATGGTACAAAGCTGACCGACACACACTCCGGGCCGATGGGTTTTAAACGTGAGGCAGCCAATATGCAAACTTCTGTGCAGTGTGTGGCATGGAGGGGGGTCAACAAAATATAAATAGGACCCCGCACTCTCATATGTCTTGGGGGACAGGCCAGTCCTTGCCTACAGACAATCCCCTAAGCCAGCATTTCTTAAAGTGTTTGCTGTGGCACACCGGTGTGCCGTGAGGCAGTCGGGGGTGTGCAGCGGAGAGAACAAAATTCAAAATGGCTGCCCTTAAAGGGACAAGCCTCTTTTTTTTTTCTCAACAACTTTTCCGTGTGTTCCCCATAAAAAAAAATTATTGCTTGATGTTCCTCGGTCTTAAAAAGTTTAAGAAACAAAGCTGATCAGCTGTTTGTCGGCTCAGCGCGGCAGCCATGTAAATTTAAATGAAGCCGCGATTATTTAAATCGCGGCTTCATTTCCCTTTGCCGATCAGCCTAATCTACATGGCTCCCATGTAGTTTAGACACACCCCAGGAGAGCAAGATTTCCCCAACAGTATCGAGACCTAACACTGGGGGTGTAAGGAGCAAAATATTTTCATCTCTATTGGCCCAGCTAGGGCAATAAAGCAAGAAGGGAATATGCCAGATCTATTCCCTGATGGCACGTCTACACAGCAGCGTTATTTCGGAGTCACTGATGTAATTCCGAAATAACAGGGTGCATGTCTACATTACAAGCCGTTATTTCGAAATACTGTCAAGCGGGAGGACTTCTTCCTCCGACTCCTGTAACCCTCACTGCACAAGGAGTAAGGGAAGTTGGAGGAAGAGGGCCCTTCCTTCGACTTCCTGCAGTGCAGATAACGCCATAAGCCGAAATAAGCTATTTCGACTTCAGTGATGCAATTGATGTAGTTCAAGTTGTGTAGCTTGATTCAACTTTAACCCTGCTGTGTAGTCATGTGCTAATATACAATCAGAATTGTCTACTACATTCTAACCCAATACCCACCCATGCAATCCTTTGATGGTTGTGTGGTGTTGCATGGTGTCTCTGGGACATAAACTTAAGACAGTTGGGCAGTGTCTAGACTACATGGCTCCGTTGACGGAGCCATGTAGTCTAGACACACCCCTAGGTTGTACCGAGGAGAGAGAGAAGGTGATCGTGTTGTTTAAAGAATGGACTAGATCTCAAGGCAGCGGAGTTCAGTTTCTAGGGTTTTTTTCAATGGAATCCCAGCAAATCGTTCCCTTTTCTGTGCCTGGGGGGTTAAAAACTTCCCTCTGCTCCCGCAAGACAGGGAGAAGCAAAGGGAAAACAAACAGGATGTAACTTGACAAGCCAGGCGTTACCTACTCTGGAACAAATGTCATGATCACAAATATATTGTTATTGCCTAGAATGCTACTGAGTTAAAGGCAAGCCGGTTTGGGTGCCCCGCCCCCCGGTCCCCAGCCCTACTTAAATAGGTGTGTCTTTATTGCCAATAGAAACCTCGACACCTCTAAAATCCTCGTCCCTGTGAGTTAGTTTGGTAACAATTACCTCACAGGGCGTGCTGTCAATATTGTATTCAAACGGCCTAGACTGTGGTCAGCTTTAAGGGAGCTTTTCTTCTGGGGAGTCCAACGGGGAACTGATGTGGGGGGGAGGTGATGTTTGATTGCCAGCAGCAGGCCCTTGAGCTATGACTGGTGTATTTTAATTATCAACCTTGTGATAGGATGTACCATCTACATATTTAGTTAGTCTTTAAAGTGCTACTAGACTGTTGTTTTTTTAAGCTTTTCCTGTTACAGACTAACTCGGCTCCCCCTCTGAATCCCTAGGGATGGACGAGGTTAACCGGCTGACTGGTGAACTGGCTAGCCTCACCCTGTATCTAGCCAAGAACGCAACACTATCCAATAGCTTTGTGGTTGTCACACTTTTTTTCTCATGACCCAATTGAAAAAAATCGGTGAAGCCCACGACCCAACATTGTTTGACTGGAGTGGGGGCTCCGGGGTGGGGCTGAGGAGGAGAGCTTTGGGGTGTAGGAGGGGGCTTTGGTGTCAGGGCTGGGGAAGGTGGCACTTACCTCAACTGGCTCCTGGTAGCACTGCGCCCCAGGAGGGGCCGGCATCAGGCCTGACTCCTAGGTGGAGGGGGGACATGCACAGGGCTTCACGCATTGCCCTTGCCAGAGCACTAGCTCCACCCTCCCATTGGCTGGGAACATGCTGCCGGCTGCTTCTGGGGCAAAGCATGGTCTGTGGGGCCAGGAGAGGCACTCCCCACGTTTCCAGCTTACAAGAAGCACTACTCTGGATGTTCTCGTCTAGGAGACTAACCTTTATATACTGTGGCAGTGAGTTCCACATGAGAATTCTGAAAATGCCAGTGTTTCTTCCCCAGTTTTAAGGACATTGCCTTTCATTTTCATTGGATGGAGCTCTCATCCTCACCTCCACCCCAGAGCCCACATTCTCATCAAATTATATTGGGTCACCCTTGCCAGCGCAGAATGGAGCCAGACTTCTCTTTCCTTGGCCCAGAGGCGATCATGGAGAAAGACTCCAAGCCAGTGGGCATGAGGGAGTGATTTCCCAAGTCAGAGTGTGTGGTCCCCCATCCTCCCCAAGTGTCAATCCGATCCTCCACCCACCTAGGTTTTTTATTCATAGACAAGTCTTGTGACACTGCACCCCATATTTTTGTGAAATGTGGCTTTGGATATGAATATGCATCACTTGAATATGCTTTATGTGAAACCAGGCAAGTGACCGATCTTTTGAAAGCATGTGATCACCCGGAATGTGCATATTCGACTTGTGTGCATGCACCGTTCTTGTTTGCGAAGTTAGAAATACAACGCATAAGCCTGCTCATTAATCTAGGGCTAAGTCTACATTGGCACTTTACAGCGCTGTCACTTTCTGGCTCAGAGGTGGGAAAAAACTCACCCCACTCTGAGCGCAGCACGTTACAAGATTAAAAAGTGCCAGTGTGCACCGGGTGCCTAGCTCTGTTAGCTACTCCCCTTGGAGCGCTGGGAGATCTCACCAGGGGCAGCCCGTGTGTATAGGCCGACTCGGCCATCGCCTAGTGTGCCACCTTCAACAGGGCACCCAATGATGACGTCTCGCCATTGACAGCTGTGCAGGCGGGAGCGCCGATCGCGCGTTCCACCTGGGGCGCCACCTGCCGGCAGCCCGCCTCGGGCTGTCCCTGGATCTCACACTAAGTAAACCCAATTCTTTCAGTCTTCCTTTGTAGCTCTTGTTCTCTAGACCTTCCATCATTTTTGTGGCTCTTCTCTGGACCGTCTCCAATTTCTCCACATCCTTCTGGAAATGTGGTGCCCAGAACAGGACCCAATACTCCAACTGAGGCCTAATCAGCGCAGAGTAGAACGTAAGGATGACTTCTTGTGTCTTGCTCACGACACTCCTAATAATGCATCCCAGAAGCATGGTTGCTTTTTCTGCTACATCACACTGGTGACTCGTATGTAGCTTGTGGTCCACTCTGATCCCCTAGATCCCTTTCTGCCATGCTCCTTCCTAGACAGTCCCTTCCCATCCTGTATGTGTGACCCCCTAGATCCCTTTCTGCAGTACTCCTTCCTAGATAATCGCTTCTCATTCTGTATGTCCTTCCTAAGTGGATGACTTTGCATTTGTCCTTTTTGAACTTCATCCTATTTACCACAGACTATTTCTCTAGGGCTGCATCTAGACTGGCAAGTTTTTCCGCAAAAGCGGCCACTTATGCGCAAAAACTTGCCAGCTGTCTACACTGGCCGCTTGATTTTGCACAAAAGCACTGACGTTCTACTGTCCGAAATCAGTGCTTCTTGAGCAAATGCTTTGACGTTCCCGTTAGGGTAAAAGCCCTTTTCCGGAAATGTTTTTGCGCAAGAGGGCCAGTGTAGACAGCTGGAAACTGTTTTGCGCAAAAAAGCCCCGATGGCGAAAATGGCGATTGGGGCTTTCTTGCGCAAAACCGCGTCTAGATTGGCACGGACGCTTTTCCGCAAAAAGTGATTTTGCGGAAAAGCGTCTGTGCCAATCTAGACACTCTTTTCCGCAAATGCTTTTAATGGAAAAACTTTTCTGTTAAAAGCATTTGCTGAAAATCATGCCAGTCTAGACGTAGCCTAGGTTGTTCAGCTCCTTTTGAATTTTCATCCTATCTTCCAGCACACTTGCAGCTCCTCCCAGCTTGCTGTCATAAACCCTGAGAGAGGTTGTTTTTTAAAGAAGGGCTTTGTTACATAACACCCCCTAGTGGCTGAAGCATATAATACAGTTTAGCATTCCCTTACATCTCCCCTTTTAAATTCTACATTCCTGCCATCTCATTTACAAAAAACACCCTATCTCGCAATCGCTGAAGTTCAGTACAGATCAGTCTATGTGTCTCTGAATCACACTAGATTGCCAGTAACAGACCCTGAATGTACAACAACATGATCATCCGGTAGGGTTGCCAGATGGTTTCAACAAAAATACTGCACACACTTGACATTACATCAAAATCTACATCACATCTGATTTAGAAAATACCCGACATTTCTATTTTCTCAATTTGTTTCCTGAACAGAAAGCTCAAATATTGGACTGTCCGGTTCAAAACCGGACGCCTGGCAACCCTGTCATCTGGCCATCTATTCTGGGACCTGAGTCGTAGAATTGTCGAATCCTCGAATCCTAGGGCTGGAAGAGACCTCAGGAGTCTTCGAGTCCAGCCCCCTGCCCAAAGCAGGACCAATCCCAAGTAAATCACAGTCGTCTTGTTCTGAATTCCTCACTGGTAGAATTTGCTGTGACCGTTCTTTCTGAGGAATAAACTGCAGATGCTGATGATGTCTGTTGAACTCTTCTCTGTCATCCTCGGTCTCTGAATTCTGTTTCTTTACAACAGGGGTCACCAACCAGTCGATCGGGATCTACTGGTCGATCTTGGAGCCTCTGACAGGGGATCCTGACTGGTGTGGCCAAGAGTCTGTCAAGTGCCGGCACTTCAGCTGTCCCCCCCCCCCCCCCGCACTGCTGTGTACCTCCTGCCTTTTGCCTTGGAGCTGTCTCCTCAGGAGCCTCCTGCGTTCTGTGCAGGGTTAGAGGAGGGAGAGGAGGGTGCTGATGTCAGGGTGCCCCCTCTCCAACTCTGTATCCTATCTCCACAGAGCAGAGAGGGGGCACAGCAGGACTTGGGATGGAGTTTTCTGGCTGCTTTACTGAGTGGTCCAGGGCCAGGGCATGGTGAGCCTGCCTTAGCCCCACTGTACCACCACCCAGAAGTCACTTGACGTAAGCCGTGCCCAGTTGGTGCCCACATCCTGAAACCCTACCCCAGTCATGAACCCCCTCCGGCACCCAAACCCCTGCCCTAGCCCTGAGCATCCCTGCATCCAAACTCCCTTCCAGAGCCTGCACCTAGAACCCACTCCAGTACCCCACCTGTCTGCCCCAAGAACAGCTCAGAGCCCCTCTCACAATCCAGATCCTTTAATCCAAGACCAGAGTCTGCACCCCAACCCTCTGCCCCAGCCTGATGAAAGTGAGGGCAGGTGAGCAAGAAAGGGAGGATGGAGTGAACAGGGGCAGGGCCTCGCAGAAGGGGCAGGAAGGAGGAGGGACAAGGGAATTTATATTTGAGGTAGATCTTGGATTGCACTTAAATTCAAAAAGTGATCTTGTGCCTAAAAAGGTTGGAGGCCACTGCTTTACAATGACTAAAGTCCTCCATCCTTCTTCTCCATCCAAGTTGATATGAGCAGTCACTAAGTTCTAGACCTGTGAGTTCTCTGAGTGCCATCTGTTGTCAAAGTGTTCCCAGGCATTTTTTTGATTTTTATCAGAGATGGTGACTCTCTGCATATCCAGACACTTTGGAGGTAGGTTCTTTTCCAAAGCTGGAACGGTAGGTCTGAGTTGTGTTCCCGTCAGGCGGTGTACTGGACTACCTCCAGTAGCTGCTACTGGTGTTGATCTGTAACTCAGAAGAGCCAAAACAATGAGGAGCCCTTTGGCACATTGAAGACAAAGGGTATGTGTGACGGACCGGGCCGTGTCTGGGCACAACGACTGTGACGGACCGGGCCGTGTCTGGGCACAACTGAGGGCGTCCGCTCAGGGCGAATTGCTCAAATCCGGGGCTCCTTACAGCCCCCAGACTGGTGACCTCTCCAAACAGGCCACAAACCAGTCCCACAGAGCGCTTCAGCAGCCTGCCTGAAGCCTCACGAGCAAAACCCCTCCGACACCCCAGCAATATCCGTGCCCCAGATGGCCCCGGGCCTCATACACAGGTGGGGGGTCCTAGCACCCAATCCCACCTACCCCGAACAAGTTCTGTCCGGTTCCAAGAAACCAGCCACAGATCCCTGGTCAATTTACCCTCTGGACCTTACCCACAAATCACACTGGGCCAATCCTTTAGCATCTAACAACTAAAGGTTTATTAACACAAGAAAGAAAAGCATGAGAGTAAGGTTGTTAAAGATTAGTACGTTACATGCACCGAATCTCCCAGTTCTCGATGCAGGCTCTAGCAGAGATGTTACAGCTGCTGGTTTAAGAGTTCTTGTTGCACATCCTAGGGTCAGGATGGGTTCACAGGTCTTCCGGGCTCTTCGATCCCTGCAGTGCTGCCTCTGGGATGAAGTGCTGAGCTGAGAACCAAAATGGCATCGACCACATGGCCTCTTTATACCTCCTTCCTGGCCTCTTCTGGTATGCAGCAGGTCACCTGGTCCTCAGCCTCCCTGTGTTCCCTGCTGGCTGTTCTCAGGTGACAGCCCCCATTCTTTGGGTGTGTCCTTGGCCCATTGAGAGCCATTGTTCCACAGGTAATTAGCATGTCCACAGGCTCCACAGGCTCGGCCCTGCCCAATGCTTAACCACATGCAGGGAAATCTTCAGTGTCCATACAAGTACATGCTAATAATTGCACACACAGACATTATACAAACACATGAACAGCGTACATAGGATTATCAGATAATAAGCTTCTATTCAATACCTCACATGGCCCCCTTCTATACCATTTTTGGGGCCAACACCCCCACCTATGGGTGCATCAGTGATCTGGCTGCTCCCCTCAAGATCCAGCAACGTGACAGTATGGCTACACGGCATCGTTATTTTGGAATAACTACCATTATACCGAAATAACAATGGGACCTTCTACACGGCAATTCCATTATTTCAAAATAAATTCGAAATAATGGACAGCTTATTCCTATTTCTGTAAACCTCATTCTATGAAGAATAATGCCTATTCCAAAAAACCGGTAGGGTGGATGCTCTACAGCTGCTATTTTAAAATAGCTCCTCCCCAGGGCTCTTCAAAATAATTAAACCCTAGTGCTTCCTAGGGCTCTAAATCGAGGTAAGGGAGCCTGCCTCAGACTAATTTCGAGGCTTCCCTGTTGTGGAGATGCGCTATTTTGAAATAAACTATGTTGGAGTATTTCTTCCAGAATAGCTTATTCTGAAATAAGTGTGCAGTGTAGACATACCCAAACAGATTTATTAGGGCATAAGATTTTGGGAGTAAAGCCCACTTCATCAAATGCATTGGAGTGGAAGTTACAGAAGCAGCAGATTATATAAGGAAGAAATTGCTTGTGTTTATGAAGCTAATCAAGTCAAGATGAAACTAGAATTCATTTGCAAGTTCAACACTATCAACTTAGGATTGAATAAAGATCTCAACTGGTTAACGCACTACAAAGGTAATTTCCCCTCCCTCGAAATACTCATTTCCAGACCGAATGCTGCGAATGATCCATTTCCATTCTGACTTGATTAGTTTCATTAACACAAGCAACTTCTTCCTTATATAAACTGCTGCTTCTGTAACTTCCACTCCAATACATCTGAGGAAGTGAGCAAAAGCGTGTGCCCTAACAAATGTGTTCATTTCTAAGGTGCCACCAGACTCCTCTTTGCTTTTACAGATACAATCCAGGAACGGCCCTAGACGAGCTGCCAGCAACTGGCGCCCTAGGCGAACCATGCAATCGGTGCCCCCACCTCCAAACCCCTCAACGATATTGTGTCACCATTTGGCGCCCCATTGCGCCCCATTTAACTTGGCACCCTAGGCGACCGCCTAGTTCACCTATATGGACGGGCTGCCCCGATACAAACTAACACAGCCATTCCTCTGAGACTTTTCAGAAGAGCAAGGAATGGATCTTCCTTCTGTAAGGATTTCTTAGCTGTGTCTGCAGGGATTTCAGCCTCTCCATTCACTTGTGGTACTGCAGGCTGCTGGGAATAGGATCACATTCATGTTTTGTTTGGAATGACTTAAATTCTGCTGCAGCAAATTGTGGTCCATTGGCCACCCCTGGCGATTCTGGAATATGAAAGAGCCAAGGTGCACTTTGGTTTCTTCATGACACTGCGACAACTCAGTCTTTCAAGTACTTTGTGTTTATAGACCTCAGAAAATAGCCCACTGCAACCAGGTCTGAATTCACATCGATCTGCTACTAGATTTTTTCCCCCAGGTCAGTCTGAGAGGGGGGTTGAAATAGGCTGCAAGTGCAAGACATACCCCTAGAGATTTTGAAGTCCTGGCTTGACAAAGCCCCAGCTGGGGTGATTGAGTTGGGATTGGTCCTGCTTTGGGCAGGGGGCTGGACTCGATGACTCCTGAGGTTTCTTCCAGCCCTGGGATTCTAGGATTCAAGGGGGTGGGAATGGACTTTTCCAAGCCAGCTGCATGCTAAGTCTGAAAGGAAAGGTTCAGAACAGCCCCAGCCTCCCAAACACAGCAAATACTAAAGGGTTATTTCTGCTCTGCAAAGTCAGGGAATGAGATTGGAGAGAAAATAGAGACTGTCTGATAAGACAATTGCTGATGCCTGAAAGCACCAGAGATAAGAAAGCAACAGAGCCAATATGGTTTTGTGAGTCACTGGGGATTTCTTGCTTTAAGTGGATTTCAATCTGGGAAGAAGTCCTGGAACAACAACACAGGAGAACAAAGTCTCCCCTTTGCTCCTGGCTCATGTCAGGGCCATGCAGTTTCAGCAACCATGTGACTATCCCAAAACAACTCCTGTTGCTTCAGTCTCCTTTCTTTCTTTGTTAGGGTGTATCCACAGAATTGGAAGGAGGCTCAGAACCTGGGACCGAATCTTTATGGGGGATCTCTCCAGAGTCCCTCAGCAGGAAGAAATCGGGGAGCCTGGCTGGACAACGCACTACCACCCCAAGGTTTTGGAGGAGGAGATCAGGATTAACAGCAGAATTTGGGCCTCAAGTAACTTTAGAACAGGCTTTTGGAGTCTGGCCTAGTCGCCTCTTACTTTGTGTGACTTAACAACCACGTATCGATCCTTTCTCGCAAAACCGGGTGACTGGGAACCAAAATGGTAGATCCGAGTTGCCATGGAGAAATGCAAAGCAATGCACCTTGCAAAACGAAATCCCCACTATATGCGGAAACTGAAGGGGGCAAACTGAGCTGTTACCACTCAAGAGAGAGATCCTGGAGTTATTGTGGGCAGTTCTCCGAAAACATCCACTCCATGCACAGCGGTAGTCATCAAAAAAGCACACAGTGTTGGGAATCATTAAGAAAGGGATACAGGCTATCTTATTGCCTCTGTAAAAATCCAAGGAATGCCCACATCTTGAATACTGCATGCAGATGTGGTCGCCTCATAGAAACATAGGACTGGAAGGGACCTCGAGAGGTCATCGAGTCCAGTCCCCTGCCCTCATGGCAGGACCAAGTACTGACTAGACCATCCCTGATAGACATTTATCCAACCTGCTCTTAAATATCTCCAGAGATGGGGATTCCACAACCACCCTGGGCAATTTATTCCAGTGTTTCACCACCCTGACAGGTAGGAACTTTTTCCTAATGTCCAACCTAAACCTCCCTTGCTGCAGTTTAAGCCCATTGCTTCTAGTTCTATCCTCAGAGGCCAAGATGAACAAGTTTTCTCCCTCCTCCTCATGACACCCTTTTAGATACCTGAAAACGGCTCTCATGTTCCCCCTCAGTCTTCTCTTTTCTAAATTAAACATACCCAGTTCTTTCAGCCTTCCTTCATAGGTCACGTTCTCTAGACCTTTCATCATTCTTGTTGCTTTTCTCTTCTTGTTGCCTCATCTCAGAAAAGATCTGTCAGCTTTAGAAAAAGTTCAGAAAAGGGCAACACAATGAGTAAGAGTGTGGACGCCATGCAAAGAGAAAATAATAAGACTGTGACTTTTCAGCTTGGAAAAGAGGTGAATAAGGGGTGATAAGATAAAGGTCTATAAAACCATGACTGGTGTGGAAAAAGTGAATGAAGATGAGTTATTAACTCCTTCCTAGAATCACAAGAACTGGAAAGTCACAGAAGGAAATGAATAGGGAGCAGGTTTAAAACAAAGAAAAGGAAGTATTTCTTCACACAACGCACTGTCAACCTGCGGAACTCCTTGCCAGAGGATGTTGTGAAAGCCAAGACTATAACAGAGTTCGGAGAAGAGCTAGATAAATCCATGGAGGATATGTCTACATCAATGGCGATTAGCCAGGATGGGCAGGAATGGTGTCCGGGGGAGGGAAGACAGAACGCTGGGCTAGACAATCTTCTTATGTTCTTATTTTTTCTGGGTAGGGTCTGGTTTTACACTAACCCTGGCAAAGTAGGGAGCAGCTTCCCCCACTTGTTAATGGCTCCCAAGAAATTATCTGCTAGAGACAAACAGCCAGAGCAGAGAGATCTCTGCCGTTTCCCTCCCCCAGCTAGTCAGCTGCGGGGGGGGGGGGGGGGGGGTAATCAAACTTCCCTAACCTGCCCCTCCACTGGCTGGGGAGATGAGGTCTTTTTACTCTCCCTCTATTGCAGCAGAATGGAGCAAGCATCCGGATGTGGTGGGTTCTCATTGCAGCCAGCTTCTGTTGCAACCCGGGTTTCAAAATTCAGCTCCTGTTGCCGGCTGCATTTCCTTCCATCACGCGCAGGGCTTCTCACACAGGGGTGGGGAATCGCTTTTCTCTAGTGGGGGAGGGGAGCACTGACTCACAGAAAAAGATCAGTCGGGGGCCATATGGCGGGATAGCAGGTGATCGGGGTCCCCCCTTCAGAGAAGCCCACCCGGTCTGCATGTGGCGATGGCCAACCGCTTAAGGTGGGTGCGTGGGCGCAGCCCTGTCGGATAGCAGCCATCATGGCCAGAGGAGGTTATGAAGGCCAGGACCTGAACAGGGCTCAGGACAGAGCGAGACCGATTCATAGAGGTTAGCTCCAGCAACGGCTCTTAGCCAGGGTGGGTAGGAGTGGTGTCCCCAACCTCTGTCTGTCTGGAAATGGAGGACGGGGGAGGGATCACGTGAGGATTCCCTGTTCTGTTCCCCCCCTCTGGGGCACCTGGCATTGGCCACTGTCAACAGACAGGACAGACAGACCTGCCCCCCCCTACCCCCCAGTGGTCTCCCCTCCACACCAGGCCCAGAGAGAGACATCAATTTTCCCTACGCGCTGTGCCGGAGTGAGGGCCCGAACGTTTAACTCAGTCCCTCAAGCATAAGAACCAACTTCCCCCCTACCCAAGAGGTGTTTGCCCCCGACTGCCTCAGGCCCTCCCTCACCCCAACTCCTCTCTTCCCTGCCCCCTCCCGACCCCCCAAATGCACCCCAGCTCAGCGCCTTCTCCTCCCTCCTCGGTCTCTCCCTGTGACATGCTACTTGGCTCCCAGAGGCCTGAAATGTCTTATTCCAAAAATCTCTGGGCTTCATGTAGGTCACCGCGTTCATCCCGCCATGCGGAGGCAGGGCAAAGTACACCTGGACTGTCGGCAACAGGCGTTTTTCCAAGCTGTTCTTAAGCCTCCAAGCACGGGGATTTCACAACCTCCCTTGATAACTTGTTCCAGGGCTTCATTAGCCCTATAGTTAGGAAATTTTCCTAATAGCTAATCTCAATTTCCCTTGCTGCTGAGTAAGCCATATAGGCCTTGTCCTCCCTGCAGTGGCCATGAAGGATTATTGATCACAGATCTCTTTATAGCAGCCCTTAAATAGACCGTTATCAGCTCCCAGCTCAAGTTTTCGTTTCTCAAGCTCAGACACACCCTGCTTTTTCCCCTGGCCTCAGATGAAACCTGGTATCGTCTTTCTTGCTCTCCTCTGATCTCTCCAGTTTGTCCATATCTTCACAGTGGTCCCCCAAACTGGACACGCAGTGGGGCCCACGGCCACTGTGAGTCTGGGGGCAAGCTGTGGGGGAGGCCAGCTCCATGCCCCAGAAGGGGCGGGGCCTCAGGTGGCAGGGGCGGGGTCTCAGCTGGCCGGGGAGGGTTCTCAGGTGGATGGGGCGGGGCTTCAAGCAGTCAGCCCTTAGCAATGCCCAGAGCGTGGTGTTGTCCCCCACGTCAGCCCACAAAGCCACACGGCTTTCCACAAGCCCCGCCCCTACTCTACCTCCCACGCTGCCTCTTCTTACCCCCTTGCTCAAAGCCCCCTCCCCCAAACGACACGAGCCACGTGTGGCACTGGCCACCAGCAATTGACCCTCTTCTTCCTGTTGCCACGGTGCAGCTGCCCCGAGCCATCCGATGGCTAAGGATTACCGGAGATTATGCTCTGGATAAGCATACTCTCCATAGCATTATCCAAGTCCCGAATACGCTGCTGAAGGTCCCCAAACACAAGCCTGACACCCCCCCCCCGGTGGTCCCCACTAGAGGCATCCTCCCAATTTGACACTGAACCCCCAATAACGACTCTTGCATTACGGTGAACAACCAGTCCCATGCCCACGTCGGCCGCATTTCATCCCGACCGCAGGCGTTTCCCTGGCTCAACAAGGAAACTGTCATATAAGAAGGGATGAAAAGCTTGACTGAAATCAAAGGTCTATCACGGTACCTTGGTGAAATGGAACGGGTTGTGAGATAAGGGCGATCGGATTGGGTGCTCGGCCGAGTCTTTCTGACCTCAAACGCTATGAAATGTAATGAGTTTCAATTCAAGTGCAAGACGGGGTTAGGACTGATAGATCAGAAGGCAGCAAGGAATTTCAGTTTGGAAAAGAGGAACATAAGAACATAAGAACGGCCATACTGGGTCAGACCAAAGGTCCATCTAGCCCAGTAGCCTGTCTGCCGACAGTGGCCAGCACCAGGTGCCCCGGAGAGGGTGGACCGAAGACAATGATCACGCGATTGTCTCCTGCCATCCCTCTCCAGCCTCTGAAAAACAGAGCCCAGGGGCACCATTTTATCCCCTGGCTAATAGCCTTTTATGGACCTAACCTCCATGAAATTATCTAGCTTCTCTTTAAACTCTATTATAGTCCTAGCCTTCACAGCCTCCTCTGGCAAGGAGTTCCACAGGTTGACTACATGCTGTGTGAAGAAGAACTTTCTTTTATTAGTTTTAAACCTGCTACCCATTAATTTCATTTGGTGTCCTCTAGTTCTTCTTTTTAGGGAACTAATAAATAACTTTTCTTTATCGGCCCTCTCCACACCACTCATGATTTTATAGACCTCTATCATATCCCCCCTCAGTCTCCTCTTTTCTAAATTTAGGAGACTAAGGGGGGACATGACAGAGGTCTATAAAATCATAAGTGGTGTGGAGAAAGTGAATAAGGAAAAGTTATTTACTTGTTCCCATAATATAAGAACTAGGGGCCACCTTCTTTGGAGGATAGGGACATAATTCAAAATGACCTTAGCAAGTTAGAGAAATGGTCAGAGGTAAACAGGATGAAGTTTAATAAAGAGAAATTCAAAGTGCTCCACTTAGGAAGGAACAATCAGTTCCATACATACAAGCTGGGAAGCGACTGTCTAGGAAGGAGCATGGCAGAAAGGGATCTAGGGGTCATAGTGGACCACAAGTTGAATATGAGTCAACAATGTGATGCTGTTGCAAAAAAAGCAAATATGGTTCTAGGTTGTATCAACAGGTGTGTTGTAAGCAAAACTCGTGAAGTCATTCTGCCACTCTACTCTGCACTAGTTAGGCCTCAGCTGGAGTACTGTGTCCAGTTCTGGGCGCCACATTTCAAGAAAGATGTGGAGAAATTGGAAAGGGTACAGAGAAGAGTGACAAGAATGATTAAAAGTCTAGAGAACATGACCTATGAAGCCAGGCTTCATGAACTGGGCTTGTTTAGTTTGGAAAAAAGAAGATTAAGGGGGGACATGATAGCGGTTTTCAAATATCTAAAAGGGTGTCACAAGGAGGAAGGAGAAAATTTGTTCCTCTTGGTTTCTGAGGACAGGACAAGGAGTTTAAAGTGCAGCAAGGGAGGTTTAGATTGGACATTAGGAAAAAATTCCTAACTGTCAGGGTGGTCAAATATTGGAATAAATTGCCAAGGGAGGTGGTGGAATCTCCCTCTCTGGAGATATTTAAGAACAGATTAGAAAGACATTTGTCAGGGATGGTGTAGACAGAGCTTGGTCCTGCCTTGAGGGCGGGGGGCTGACTCGATGACCTCTCGAGGTCCCTTCCAGTCCTATTATTCTATGATTCTATGAAATGAAACTAATAGGCAGCAGGTTTAAAACAAATAAAAGGAAGTTCTTCTTCACACAGCGCATAGTCAATCTGTGGAACTCCTTGCCTGAGGAGGCTGTGAAGGCTAGGACTATAACAGGGTTTAAAAGAGAACTAGATAAATTCATGGAGGTTAAGTCCATCAATGGCTATTAGTGAGGATGGGTAAGGAATGGTGTCCCCAGCCTCTGTTTGTCAGAGGGTGGAGATGGATGGCAGGAGAGAGATCGCTTGATCATTTTCTGTTCGGTTCACTCCCTCTGGGGCACCTGGCATTGGGCACTGTCGGCAGACAGGATACTGGGCTGGATGGACCTTTGGTCTGACCCAGTGCAGCCGTTCTTATGTTCTTATTATAAGATGAGATTTTGTGGGTAAAACCCACTTTATCAGATGAATTGGAGTGGAAATTACGAAATCCAGAGTCTATAGAACAGCAAAAGCAGTTACCTGTCAAGTGTAGGACCAGTGTTAATGAAGCTAATTGAGTCAGGCTGGATGTGTCCCATTCATAGCTTTGGATGTGGAAACGCAAATATTAAAGGTGGGGAAAACTGCCATTGCAGTGCGCTAATCAGTTCGTCTCTTTATTCAAGTCCAAACTGATCGTGTCGCACTTGTAAACGAGTTTCGTTTTCCTCCCTTTGAAGCATTGCTCTGGGGTAGCGCTGGGAAGGAGGGGTTCAAGATACAGGCTGTCTCCAGGACAGAGGACAACCTCTCTCACCAAAGCAGCTTGGGGCCAGGTGAGAAGCGCCCCTCCATGGCTGCGGCAGTGGGCACAGCCGGGGGACGGGTGCATGTCATTCCAGCGGGGGAACAGCCAGACCCAGAGACAAACTCTCTGAAATATATAGTAGATGCCCTTGACTACAGAAGTATTTATCTCCACGGTGCATGGAGGACTGTCAGAAAATGGCCCTGTCATGACACATTACCTGAAATAATCAAGGAGTCCACAAAATTTGCCGATGACTCACAAGAAAAAGATGGGCTGTAATCCCACCCAGCTGACTTTAGAAAACCAGCGGCTTGTGAGTATTTAGATAAGAGCTGATTTCTTGTTGTATATATGTAACCCTCACACCTACTGGGTATGGTTCACTGGCTCAGGGAGTAACCTCACCCCCCCCCCCAAATCACGGAGAGAGGGAATGAGTTTGCGCCAAGCCTTAGCTGGGAAGCAGGTGGCTTTTAGCTCAAGCTGTAAAGGCTCATGCACTGAGCACCAGAGGTCACAGGTTCGGTTCTGCCTGTTGATGTTACAAAAAAACAGGCTAGTGCATAGGATAGACATAGAGCCCCTGGTTTGCCTGTACCAACTCTCAAGGCTCAGGCACCCACTCCAACACAGGGGACCCCATGCTGGTGCAGCCCCCCATCATCCCTCTGCAGGGCTGGAACATGCAAAATCTGCCACCTCTAGAGTATGAGGGTTGTGTCTTTTTCTGTCTCCGTGGGCGGCCGCTTCAGTGATGTTGTTTCTTTTTGTTTCTGCTTCTCACTTGTGTGCAGCCCCTGAAAAGGTTCCCCAACCACGTAGAACAAGTACAGAACACTCCCTTAATTAGCCTCATTAGCACCGACCCTACAATATACAGGAACTTTCCCTCCCCCCTTCTTTTTCTATGTTAAAAAGCTGGGTTTGCATTATTGCTCTCCAGCTCATATGAGGAAGTGGGGTTTGCCCATGACAGCTCATGATCCTATATATTTCTGATAGTCCTATGTATTTCATGGAGGTTAGGTCCATAAAAGGCTATTAGCCAGGGGATAAAATGGTATCCCTGGCCTCTGTTTGTCAGAGGCTGGAGAGGGATGGCAGGAGACAAATCACTTGATCATTGTCTTTGGTCCACCCTCTCTGGGGCACCTGGTGCTGGCCAGACAGGCTACTGGGCTAGATGGACCTATGGTCTGACCGAGAACAGCCGTTCTTATGTTCTTATATTCTTATTATAGTCCCTAAGGTGCCCCAGGATGACTGGTTGTTAATACAGCAGTCTAGACCTGGCCAGGGGCCCGATTTGCAAGGTTTTGAGATCACTGAGGTTCCTGGCCAACATCCCATGGGCTGAGATGCGTTTCCCTGTTAGCCCAAGGTTCAACGTTTTCCTAAAGTTCAGGGGTGCTTGAAAAAAGGCTTCGATTGGGCCTGAAGAGTGAGGAGCCAGGTCCCGGCTGGAATTTGGATTCTGCTAGTGTTTAGCCCTGGGGTCAGGCCCCATTGTGCTAGACACTCAAGGCACGAAATTATGACAAGAGGGGAAACTTAGGAGTTTATCGGTCGAGGCGAAAAGCAGCCCCGATTCCCAGCCCCGCCGCCCCACTGCGATTGCCACATAACAGGTAAAACGGCCCATTTCACGTGGGAAAATGTCCGGACCAAGCCATCTCTGCCGCTTTCTGTGGTTTTGAATGGAAAGGCCAATGCATGTAAACTTCCGCGTGACATGTGCACCCTGCTATGGGAAACACTGCGTTTGCAGGTGCTCCAGCCCGGGCACATGGCTAGAACAATCTCGCGCCATCTCCGTTTTGTCAGAGTCAAATTGTCCCTTTTTTTAAAAAAAACTATATGGAAATACACCTATCTCATAGAATTGGAAGGGACCCGCAGAGTCCAGTCCCCTGTCCTCACAGCAGGACTAAATACCATCCCTGACAGATTTGCATCAGATGCCTAAACAGCCACCTCAAGAATCAAACTCATAACCCTTAACTTAGAAAGCTAACGCTCAAGCCATTAAGCTACTCCTCCCCAAAAGACTTGCTAGAGCTGAATGGTGAGATGGAAAAGCACCGCACCCCATGCCCGATTCTATCGCTCTAAGCCTGCATGACAGACTCATGTCTACCTTTACAAGTGCTCCATGCATCCCTGGAACCAGGGCGAGGAGTCTTAGGCCGGGATGCAGCCCCCGGCTTGCCTGCACCCGGCCCCGACAGCTCATCGCGTCCCCCCATCTTCCAAATCTATGCCCCCAAATCCTAATCCCATTGAAGTCACTGGCAAAGCAGCCTCGGCCTTCCATAGTGATAGAAATGTAGCCGTGTTAGTCTGGTGTAGCTGAAACAAAATACAGGACTATGTAGCACTTTAAAGACTAACAAGATGGTTTATTAGATGATGAGCTTTCTGAGGAAGTGGGTCTGGCCCACGAAAGCTCATCATCTAATAAACCATCTTGTTAGTCTTTAAAGTGCTACATAGTCCTGTTTTTTGTTTCGGCCTTCCATAGCATTGGAATTTGACCCTATGAATTCACGCAGGAGCTCAGAACGATTGTTAACGACTTGTATAATCTGATGCTAGATAATTCGTCGCCCTGCCTTGAGTGCAGGTGGCCGGATTAGAAGACCTCGCGAGGTTCCTTCCAGCCTCACGATTTTCTGAGTCTGTCTCCACTAGAGGCAAATGTACAGCCGCCCCCTGTAAGCATGTGTCCTTATGGAGCGGCCACATCTATGCGACAGAAACCGTGTCAGCAGGGAGCTCTCGTATAGACACAATCGGCAGAGTTACATCCACACCGGGGGGGTTCCTGGCCCAGCAAATCTCGCAAACAGGGGTGATTTGTTTTTCACACTCCTGACTGACTGAGTGTTGCTGGTGGGAAATGTAAGTGTAGGTCTGACTTGATTCTCCTCTCCCTTGGGGCTGGTGTATACGACAGAAATACACTGAGCCAGCTGCATCACTCGGGAGAGGCGAAAAATCCACACTCCCCCCTTGCTACTGCATAGACCCGGGGGGAGGGGGACACCTAAGGCCTGGGGTCTAGATGCAGCCCCCGGCTTAACTAGATCAACCCTTAAGGTCCAGGTGGTCCCTCAAGCACTGGGGAGCTAGCACTGATACAGCCCCCCCCCCCCCCCGCCATTCCCCTGCAGGGCTGGAGCACACAAAATCTACCAGCCCAGCCCCCCTAGGCTCTGGTGTGTGAGAGGAACATGGGATGTGTCTTTTTCCGTCTCTGGTGGAAGCCACTTCAGTGATGTTGTTTCTTTTTGCTTCTGCTTCTCACTTGTGTGCGGCCCCCGAATCATTATTTTTTTTTGTGGGTCAGTGGTCCCCGAACCTAAAAAGGTTCCCCAAGCATGTAGAACAAGCTAAGTACAGGACACTCCCAGCCCCCTTAATTAGCCCCATTAGCCCTGGCCCTACAATTGGCAGGCACCTTTTTCCCCCCTTCTTTTTCTGTGATAAAAAGCTGGGTTTCCATTATTGCTCTCCAGTTCATCTGAGAAAGTGGGGTTTGCCCACGACAGCTCATGATCCTATATATTTCTGATAGACCCTAAGGTGCCCCAGGATGACTGGTTGTTAATACTAATAGAGATGTAGCCGTGTTAGCCTGGTCTTGCTAAAACAAAAAACAGGACTATGCAGCACTTTAAAGACTAACAAGATGGTTTATTGGGTGATGAGCTTTCGTGGGCCAGACCCACTTCCTCAGTTCAAATTGTGGAAGAAAATTGGCACAACCATATATACCAAAGGGATACAATCAAAAAAAGTGAACACATATAAAATAGACAAATCAGATTTTAGAACAGAGCGGGAGTGGGGGGGGGGGAGATTAGTATCTTAGGGTATGTCTACACTACCCCGCTAGTTCGAACTAGCGGGGTAATGTATGCATACCGAACTTGCTAATGAAGCCCGGGATTTGAATTTCCCGGGCTTCATTAGCATAAAGCCGGCGCCGCCATTTTTAAAAGCCAGCTAGTGCGAACCCCGTGCTACGCGGCACGGGCTAGATAGTTCGGACTACGTAGCCATTCCGATCTATCTGTACACCTCGTTCCACGAGGCATACAGATAGTTCGGAATGGCTAGCTAGTTCGAACTATCTAGTCCGTGCCGCGTGTAGCCGCGCGGCACGGGGTTTGCACTAGCTGGCTTTTAAAAATGGCGGCGCCGGCTTTATGCTAATGAAGCCCGGGAAATTAAAATCCCGGGCTTCATTAGCAAGTTCGGTATGCATACATTACCCCGCTAGTTCGAACTAGCGGGGTAGTGTAGACATACCCTATGAGATAATGATATTGGAGTGATAATTAGGGAAGCTATCTTTGTAATGGGTAAGATAATTAGCATCTTTGTTAAGGCCCATTCGTAAAGTGTCAAATGTAAGCATGAATGGCAGTTCAGAGGCTTCTCTTTGAAGTCTTGTGTTAAAGTCTCTTTGAAGCAGGATGCAGGTAGTCAGGTCGTTGAGACAATGCCCAGTCTGGCTGAAATGTCAAGAAACTGTTTTTAGTTTGTGAAACTGTCTGATGTCTGTTTTATGTGCATTGATTCTTTGGCGAAGTCTAGACCTGGCCGAGGGGCCCGATTTGCAAGGCTTTGAGATCACTGAGGTTCCTGGCCAACGTCCCATGGGCTGAGATACGCTTCCCTGTTAGCCCAAGGTTTGGGGTTTTCCTAAAGTTCGGGAGCGGTTGAAAACAGCTTTTGATTGGGCCTGTCGAGTGAGGGGCCAGGGCCCAGCTGGAATCTGGATTCTGCCAGTGTTTAGCCCTGGGGTCAGGCCTCATTGTGCTAGACACTCAAGACACGAAAATATGAAAAGAGAAGAAACTTAGGAGTTTATCAGTCGAGGCAAAAATCAGCCCTGATTCCCGCCGCCACCTCCCAGCCCCTTGCGATTGTCACGTAACAGCAGGTAAAACGGCCCATTTTGCGTGGGAAAATGTGCAGGCCAAGCCACCTCCGCTGCTTTCTGCAGTTTTGAATGGAAAGGCCAATGCATATAAACATCCGTGAGACATGCACCCCACCCTGGTAAACGTTGTATTTGCAGGCGCGCCAGCCCGGGCACCTGTCTGGAACAATCTCGCGCCATCTCTGTTTTTTGCAGCTACTTTTGGCAGGTTCCAACCGTCCCCTCGGCGTTCTCGTCGGAACCGACCAGTGAGCGGTGACAGCACCACACCCCGGGGTCTATGAGTTGGAGGCTGTGCAGCAGATCCAGATACGGCCCTCGCCTGCACTCCATGCACCCACCAGAACAAGCTGATCGGAGCTAGATAGCAGGACGGCGGTGATATGACTGTGCATGAGAGCAGGGCTTGAGTTTCATGCTCGGCAGCTGTAAAAATAACCCTCATTGCTCCCAGAATGACTCAGCAAGAGTTCTTCCTGCAGGCAGTGATAAGATCCTTTATCTCTGGCGGCAACCTCCCCATCCTTCTTGAGCAGAGGAGAAGACGCAAGCCAGGCTCTTGCACACACTAAGATCAGCTGGGAGACCTCGAGAAGCGGAGCGGGCCAGAATCCCTCTGTAATGTGGAACTGCTGTAATTTACGAAGCCAGTCTGGGGCAGTGGGGAAATCAAGGCGACCGCTGTAGGCCTAGCTGTGCTGCTTACTGGGACGTCTTTTCCAGTCGGGAGGGAGGGGATCAGAGAGGCAGCTACATGTTGCAATGTTTAGCCAGGGCTTGCTGGTTGGGGAGCTCTTGCCTCACACTGTGGTGAGGGGCATATGGGCTGGCTTTCCATTTCCCTAGGGGTGCTTCACCCCTGCATCACCCCACTGCCCCCCTTCGCACCACTCCACCCCGCCTCTTCTTGTCCCGTTCCGCCCCATCCCTCCGTCGCCAGGCCTCTTTCTGTCCCCACTCCACCCGTGTTCCCTCCAATTTTTCCCCACCCATGTGCGCAATAAAATTTGTGGTGTGCACTGAGCAATGTGCACCACCCGGAGAAACACATACAAGAGGCTGTGGGCACGCTGCTCATCAGCTGAGCAGCCGCATTTGAATCTCTCCCGGGTGGCCGCCCAAGTGCTCAGCTGACAGGGAACAGCTGATCGACAGTGGGCAGGAAGCGCTGTGTGCGGGGGAGAGGGCAGATCAGATCAGTACGGCCCGCTGGGGGGTGCTAAGCACCCACTCTTTCATTTTGGTGGGTGCCCCAGCTCCGGAGCACCCACAGCATTGGCGGTGAGGGGAGACTGGGGCCTGTACTCTGTTTACAGATCTTGAACGGCCTCTGAAGCTGGGTTCATTGACTCCGGGGGCTGATTTAGGCCACACATGGGTCGGCGGCTGCTGACCCACAAAAAAATCAGTCAGGGGCAGCACAAAAGTGAGAAGCAACAACAACAACAAAAACCCCAACTATGAGGTGGCCCCCGACTGAGAAGCAGGACCCTCCCCCATTCGCCTCACACACAGAGCCTGGGGGAGCCCAGACTAGACGATTTTCGGGGAGAGGGAAACCTCCAGATCCCGCTTCACTGCACCTCCCCCCACCAGGCAGAGCCCGGGGATTGGATCTGGCCCTGACTTGTTTGCGCTCCAGCCCTGTGGGGAGTTGTGGAGACAGGGAGGTGTGGGGTTCCCAGCCCTGGCTCCCACACCTCCCTTCTGCCCAGGCCCCGCCTCCCAGCACCATGGGGGGAGGGTGGCGGGGGGCACATGACCTCAGTCTCCCCAGCCCCGTAGTACCAGGGAGAGAAGAGGGCACACGCCCCAGCTCCCCCAGCCCCAGCGCTCAGGGTGGGTGCTGGG
Source organism: Pelodiscus sinensis (assembly GCF_052426305.1). Lineage (NCBI taxonomy): Eukaryota > Metazoa > Chordata > Testudines > Trionychidae > Pelodiscus > Pelodiscus sinensis. Next base: position 257,542,158 of record NC_143053.1, read on the forward strand.
GGCAGCAACCCTCCACCCCAGTACACCTACAGCAGGTGCCCTGAGGGCAAAGTGTGGGCGTGGCCAAACCTGGTGGTTTGGGATGTCAGTGCCTCCCCCCTCCTATGATACCCGCCGACCATGGGGGAGCCTCAGAGGCCAGATGCAGGCAAGCCGGGGCCCGAATCCGGATTCCCCTCCCCTGAGTTCCATGAACAGAGCTGGCTGCTCCGAAGGAGTTTGCTGGGTAGACAGCTGTTTGGGAACGCCGGTGCTCTCTCCCCTCGGGGGCAGTCTGCCAGTGAGAGCTCACACTGCCCGGGGATGCTTTGAACTTGCTGCCTCGTCGATAGAACGCTGTCTCCAGCTGGGTGCTGCTGAAGCACCAAACTTCCTCCAACTCCTCTGGTTCTTTTCGGCTCCTGTTAAAACCCAGGGGCTACGTCTACACTGGCATGATTTTCCGGAAATGCTTTTAACGGAACAGTTTTCCGTTAAACGCATTTTCGGAAAAGCACGTCTGGATTGGCAGGACGCTTTTCCACAAAAGCACTTTTTGCGGAAAAGCGTCCGTGGCCAATCTAGACACGGTTTTCCGCAAAAAAGCCCCGATCGCCATTTTCACCATCAGGGCTTTTTGCGGAAAACAAATCTCTGCTGTCTACACTGGCCCTTTTGCGCAAAAGTTTTTCGGAAAAAGACTTTTGCCCGAACGGGAGCAGCATAGTATTTCCGCAAAAGCACTGACGATCTTACATGAGATCGTCAGTGCTTTTGCGGAAATTCAAGCGGCCAGTGTAGACAGCTGGCAAGATTTTCCGCAAAAGCAGATGATTTTGCGGAAAAACTTGCCAGTCTAGACACAGCCGGGGGGTTCTTTCCCTGACTCACCTCTGTGGCCTTGTCTACCCTGGCCTGTTTCATCCCCCAAATCTGCCCTTTGGCAACAAAGTCAGGAGAGGGCTTACCCTCCCCTGCGACTTTTGTAGGGAAAAAACATCCAGGTTTTGGCAGCAAAAAAACTTCCACCCCAGCGAGAGACTTTTGACTTTTCTCCTCCCTTTATTGTGGACGAAGAGCCCGTCTGTTATTTGTTTGTCAACAGAATTGGCTTCCATCAGTATCCCACAATGCCGGCTCTGCTCAGTGGCCTGTGATCTCTGCTGCCCGGCAGGTGTGGGCCCCTCCCCTTTCAAAGCTCCAGGAAGTATCTGACAGCTGAGTGCTTCGTTGGCCTGCTCCTGTTCTGCTGCTGCGGGGGGAGGGCTGGAGAGACGGCTGGGCCGCTTGGACATTTAAGAACAGGTTAGATAGACATCTGTCAGGGATGGTGTAGACGGAGCTTGGTCCTGCCTTGAGGGCGGGGGGCTGGACTCGATGACCTCTCGAGGTCCCTTCCAGTCCTATTATTCTATGATTCTATGATTCTATTCCTCAGCCGGGAGAGCTCACAGAGCTAGGAAGGAATTCCAAGACGTGCAGGGATTAGCTCTGCCTTCCCACAACACTGCACTTTTGACGCCAAACTTTCCCAGGGAAGACACAAGCCGACGTTTGTCCCGACCCTGGATCCTGCCTTGGCCTCACGATCTGTGCTACCAAAGCCAGAACGATGGTGCAAAGCCAGCTGAGCCACTGTCCCAGGAAGGCCAGAGTGAAAAGCCCCCAGGGCACAGGGGAGGTGGAAGAGAGGAGGCGTTTTTGTGATGTACCCCCCTTTGTGTCTCTTCACCTCTCAGCGTGACTCCCCAAGGGTTTCCTGGCAAAGCACAGCATGCACACGGATCATTAAACAAAGCCGGCTCATGATTCATAGTGCGGGAGGAGATGGAGGGGGAGGAGAGAACTTCTCTGGACTTCGAATCTCGCTTTAAAGACTGGCGCGAATAAATCAAGAACGAAGCTCGGAGGTGGGAGGAAAAGAGAACAAGCCAAACCCGACGTAGCCTTTGGTCCTGTCTCTGTGACTAGAAAACAATTGCGGGACAGATTCCAGCCGTGCTCGAAGCTCCCTGCCTTGGGAAAATCTGAGGGTAGCAAGAACAATTTTGCCAGCCCGGTGCTGCCCCTTGTTGGTCTCCCTTGCCCAGCGTAGGGAAGATGAGGAGGGGTGCGCTGAACAGTTCACATTCCAGTGATCTCAGAGCATCGGCGCAAGCCAATGTAACTTAGAGCAGCCTGAAGGTTGCTCTATCTTACTTGATGGGCCAAACCATCTCCCCTGGGGACCATGGGGGGGAGACCTCAAGCTGCCAAGGATGTTAATGGTTTATGCATCCTGCCACCTTGTACCAGGGAAACTGCGCTTTCCTTCTGACCGGAAGCGATCTGGGAGTGGGGGGGAACCCCGGCAGAGATGCCCCGGCCTCGAAAAGTCACGAAAATGCAACCGGATGGAAGCAAAGGCCATCCGTTCACTTGGGTGGTGCTCACTCCCTTGGCCTCATCCGCCACCACTGCTCATGACGGAAAGGACACGCTAAGGGTACGTCTAAGTTATGGGGGGGAGGAGGAGGATATGCAAATTCTGCGGGAATTTCAAAAGTGAAAGTAGTCTGGATGCAGTTTTTTCGGGGAAAAAAACCCTTTTTCGGAAAAAAAACGCTCATCCTCAAAAAAGGGGGCTTATGCGGTTTTTCGAAAAAGGGGGTTTCCCCCCCAAAAATGTGCCCAGACTACTTTCACTTTCGAAAGACCCGCTTTCAAAAAAGCGATCGGAAGAAGACACGCAAATTCCCGCAGAATTTGCAAATCTTCGTTCGAAAAAACAAAACAAAAACGTTGTTTCGACTTGTGCCCTAAATGTGGCTCTTGAAGAAAGAGAGCAACCTAAGGATTTGGTTTGCCAACAGGCCAGTGCTCCAGGGGATAGGAAGCTATTGACTGCAGACCGTGTCTTGCTCACCATTCCTGTCTGGCTCTAGCGCTCAAGGCACAAGTTTGCTGCTGACTGGGGGGCTAGCTTGACGGTTGTTTGCCAGCAGCTGTGTAAGCTGGGCGTGGATCTCCCCCAGAGATTTTACTTTCCTGCCTTTCGGGACACTTTGTTGGAGAGGAACCTCTCTGTGCTGAGACCCTCGGTTTGTTTGGAAGGTTCCTGGTGTAGGGTTGCCTGGTGTCTGGTATTGACCCGGAAAGTCTGTTATTTTCACCTCCTGTCCGGTAATAAAATTCAGAAAATACCAGACACCTGAAATGTCTGGGTTTTTTTCTGTTTTTTTTTTTCCCTTCCAAGAGGCAAAAATACCAGACACCTGGCAACCCTACGACACACTCAGCAACTGGGCTCAGCCCCTCCCGCCCCCCGCTTTCCTGGTTCCACAGGGGAGCTGTCTTCTGGCTCGGAGAAGGAAAACATGCCCGGCCGTAGGTGAAAGCTGGAAGAGCCGAGTGACACGGCCGCCACTTTCCTGTGCATTCCTAGTGCACGTTGGCAAAGCCGCCCCCCTCCTTCCCCGGCGTCTCTGGACCCCGGCGTTGCACAGAAACCGCAACTATCGATAGCCACATGAAAACAAAGCCCAACCATCCAGCTTCCCCACGGAGCTCCCGGCAGTTTTGACTCCGTTTCTGGAAAGGAGTCTTGCAACACTGCGGGGTTACGATGCAATTGGCAAGCTGGCTTACGTCTGGCCGGTGGCAGCTTGCGAATTCCAGCCTTCTCCCCCCACAGATCAATGCATGCAGTGTGCATGGTAGATGTGGGCATCATTTGAATTCCATCCCAGTGAAACGGGATCACGGATGAAGGTACTTTTCCTAGGATGAACGCTTTGCTTCGGTGCAAAAAAAACCCAAACAAACCACACAACCCACCCTCTAAGCATGAGAAGAAACTGGAAAGCGAGCGACTGGGCTTTTGCCACTCCCCAAAGCGTGGGTGAACGTCAAAGAAAGCAGATCAGGAGGCCTATTCGTACTCGACATATTTGGGCCAGATCCATAGCCGAAGGAAACTGACCGCCCTCCGTTGCTGACAGCCATTTACACTAATGTTTCTCAACCTTTTTTTTATAAAGTACCCCCCTTTCAAAAAAAATTATAAGTACCCCCTTTTCAAAAATAAGTACCCCCCATACCTACAGTTTTCAGACACAATTTTTTTTGCTACCTTGCAACACATTTGTTTAAACAACCTCATTGTAGCTAGGTGAAATGTTTGGGTGTAAAAAGGACAAAAATAATAAAGCGCCGCAAAACTAAAGCAAAAATTCAGTTTTCTCCAAATTTTAATTGTGAGGACGCACCCCGCAGACTCCTCTCAAGTACCCCTAAAAGTATTTGTACCACTAGTTGAGAAACACTGATTTACACCAGTGAAGGATCTTCCCCTTTATACTTATTTGGTCGAGAGGGATTTTAGGGTTAACTGCCAAAGGAATTCTGCACTTAGTCCAACGCCCAGAGGTTTCTCCAGAACGACAATGTGGCCAGGTCTGCTTTTCGTCAGGCGGCACCTGCCTTGGGGGGTGCATATCCATGTACAAGCAAGTTCAGAGCCTAGCCGTCCCGCATTTAGATCATGGCTACACTAGGATGCTATTTCAAAATTAGTAATTTCGCCTTCATAACTCCTGACGAAACAGAATCGAGTGAGCACGTCCCCACGACGGGGAAGCCTCAACATTAATCTGAGGCCGGCTCCGTTCATTTGGAAGCCCTGGGCAGTAATTATTGTGAATGACTCTGGGGAGTCGTTATTTCGAAAGAGCGGCACTGGCGCGTCCACACGACCGCTATTTCGAAATAACGGTTTCAGGATGAGCGTTCCTCCCGATGAAAAGCAGGAGTGAAGATTTCAAATTCCACAGCCTGTTATTTCGAAATAACAGTCTTGGTCGTGTGGACGCTTCGCTTATAAATTCGACCGAAGGGGGGTTATTTTGAAATAACGGCCTAGTGTAGACCGGGGTTTACCCCAGCAGAGCAAATTGCCTCAGTGTAGCGAGTCTGTTCATCACCCTGTGAGCAATGTTCCCTCTAATTTTTTTCCATCGATGTGCAGAATAAATTTTGTTCTGCGCACCGAGGCACAAGCGGATGTGCACCACCAGTATAAACACAGGCTGCCGGCTATGGGCGCCCTGCTAATCAGCCAGGAAACACCTGAATTTCACCTGGGTGGCTGCCCAAGCGCTTGGCTTACAAGGAACTACAGCAATGCAGGGGCAAAGCCGGTCCTCCCACGCAGACATACACAGTCACCCCAGCACAAATTGCTGAGTTGTTCACACACACACACACACACACACACACACACACACACACACACACACACACGGGCACAGAACCAGCAAGCTAGGGCTGCAGACCACAGACATCCCTACTCTGCCTGACTCTTCCTCTGTAACCTGGAGAAGTCACATAGGCCCCGATCTTCCAAGGTATTTAGGCTCCTGTGGATTTCCAAGGGGATTAGGAGCCAACAGTCTTTTGTGGCACTGATCCTCATGGGTAAAAAGGGGCTAAGAGTCCTGCATGATTCCAGGCTCTCCTTTAGGATGTGTCTAAAACCCCATGAGTGTATTTTGGATTTGACTGGGGATCAGGGTCCCGCTGTGATTGGTGCAACACACACACACACACACACACACACACACACACACACACACACAGTCCTTGCCCCAGAGATCTTAGGCCAGATCCTTCAAGGGAGACAAGCGCCTTCGTCCCATTGTGATGATTCCCTGTTGTGAGACTTCGGTGCCTAAATACCTTAGAACGTTGGTGTCCAACCAGTTTTGAAGCCACTACACTGGAGGCTTCTATAGCCAACTAGCCACAATCCACCAGCCTAAGAGCCACACGTGGCTAGTGGCTAGCATGTTGGACACCACGGCTTTAGAGGATCCCCACCTTACAGGCCTAGAGCCCGTCCCAAAAGTGTCAGAGCAGGAGGATCTTTATTTGTTTTCACTCCCCCGAACCAGGTCTACCACCAGGGGCACTAAGCAAGTGATCAGTATAACAAGTCTGGTGGCCCCCTGGCCAGGGACGTTCAGTGCCAAGGGGTAAGCACCTGTGACATAGATCCTGTGCTATGCTACTGGAAGGGAGGGGCAAAATCTGGCTTTAATAATCCAGCCACAACAAACATGCACAATGTGGGGTTTCCCTGCCTAACAAACACACCCGAGAGTAAAAAGTCCCAAGCACAGAGCTGTTGCAAGGCTACGAGAACAGACAAAAGGAAGTTTTTCTTCATGCAGCGCACAGTCAACCTGTGGAACTCCTTGCCAGAGGATGTTCTGAAGACTAGGACTTTAACAGAGTTCAAAAAGAGCTAGATAGATCCATGGGGGATAGGTCCATCAATGGCTATTAGCCAGGATGGGTAGGAATGGTGTCCCCAGCCTCTGTTTGTCTGGAAATGGAGAACAGGAGACGGATCACTTGATGATTCCCTGTTTCTGTTCACTCCCTCTGGGGCACCTGGTATTGGCCACTGTCAGCAGACAGGACACTGGGCTAGATGGACCTTTGGTCTGACCCAGTCTGGCCGTTCTTATGTTCTTATGTAAGCGACTGCCTAGGAAGGAGCACTGCTGAAAGGGATCTAGGGGTCAGAGTGGACCACAAGCTAAATAAGAGTCAACAGTGTGACACTGTTGTAAAAAAAAGTCAACATGATTCCGGGATGCATCCGCAGGAGGGCCGTGAGCAGGACACCAGAAGTCATTTTTTCAGTTGCCCCTGGAAGGGGCGGAGTCTTGGGGGGAAGGGGCGGGGCCTCCCCTGGCAGCCCTGAGTGCTGCCCGGAGCACACCGCACGGCACTCCGGTGGCGATTTAAAGGGCCCAGGACTCCGACGGCTGGAAGCTCCAGGCCCCTTTTGAATCGCTGGCCCCGCAGTTGCCCGCTTCCCCCCTCCCCATCACTCCCTTGTGAGGCCTGAGCACAGAATTTCAGCTCCTGGCTGATACACTGAGCCCAGTAGCTTGTGTCAAGCTAAAGCACAACTTCTAGAAAAGCACCTCATTTGATTCAAGAACACAGAGAGATGGGGAATCCATTGCTTCCCTGGGGCTTTTATTCCATAGGAAGGGCCATGCCGGGTCAGGCCAAATAGCCCATCTAGTCCCCAAGCCCGTCTTCCAACAGAGCCAGATGCCTCAGAGAGAGCAAACAGAACGAGGACAAATTATTGAGCAATCCATCCCTTGCTTCTGAGAGTCAGGGCTCCATGGCTGTTCCCCCGCGCTGTTGAAAACCTGCCCTATTTCTGATCTCGCCACATTTCAAGACAGAGGCGGAGAAATTGGAGCAGGTCCAGAGAAGAGCAACAAAAATGATTCAAGGTCCTAAAAAGCATGAGCTAAGAGGGAAGGCTGAAGGAACTGGGCTTGTTTCGTTTGGAAAAGAGAAGACTGAGAAGGGATATGATCGTGCTTTTCAAGAATCTAAAACAGTGTCACAAGGAGGAGGGAAAAGAATTGCTCTGCTGGACCTCTGAGGGCAGGACAAGAAGCAATGGGCTTAAATTGCAGCAAGGGAGGTTTAGGTTGGACATTAGGAAAAATTTCCTGTCCTGGTGAAGCACTGGAATAAATTGCCTAGGGGGGTTGTGGATTCTCCATCACTAGAGATATTTAAGAGTAGATTGGATAGATATTTTTCAGGGATGATACAGGCCAGTGTTTCTCAACCAGTGGTACAAGTACCCTTAGGGGTACTCGAGAGAAGTCCAGGGGGTACATCTACACAACTGAAAGTTGGAGAAAGCTGAATTTTTAAGTTTTACAGCGTTTTATTCTTTTTGTACTTTTTACGCCCCAAAATTTCATCGCCTGCCTGGCTACGATTAAGTTGTTTAAACAAATGTGCTGCAATGGTAGAAAAAAAAATGGTGTGTCTGAAAACTGTAGGTACTGGGGGTACTTATAATTTTTGTTTTTGAAAAAGGGGTACTTTATAAAAAAAGATTGAGAAACACTGAACTAGATCAAAGGGTATTCCGCCCAAATGGAACCCCAGGGAAACTGGAAATAAGGGTTCTGCGAGAAAATTCCATTACAAGAACATTTTACGATTAAACCACATTTAATATTTAAGCATTTATGAATTGTATTGAAAACAATTTCCATGTGTGTTTGCCACGATCAGTGTCCCTGCGTAACGCCCACTTAGCCCGAGAGCGGGGATGATGTCATGACTCAGCACCGTGCTCGCAGTCAATCAGCCTGTGAGATATCCCCGTAAATCCCCGTACTCACTCTCCGGGAGCGTGGGTCACGTGGGTGACTGAATTACGAATACACGAGCGCCGCGTCGGACAAAGTCGAAGCTTCGGCTGCCAAGCCGCTTGCTTGTACGGGAGCGCGTAGGCAGTGCGCTGGCGAATACTTTACTTCAGCACAGTGGCGTGATTTCTTGTCCTTAAACATTTTTCAGCTCCATAGATAGGGTGCTGCAAAATTCTGGTTCCGTGGCCACATAAAATTGGGGAACCCTGGTCTAGATGGTGCTTGGTCCTGCCAGGAGGGCAGGGGACTGGACTCACTGACCTCTCCAGATCCCTTCCAGTTCTAGTGTTCTATGATTGTATGATTCATTCCAGGAATGGGGGGACAGCAGAGCCTGGGGAGGCGGGAGGGGAACTTTGCGCACAAGCTGGGGCAAAAGCCAGTGGGGGGTAGAGGGAGGACCCAGGGCCGCATTGTGACTTTCGTGGGCCCTAGGCACTTTTTCCTTCGTGGGCCCCTTCCTCCATAATATCAATATTAAAAATTATTTTTGATACAACTTTAAATACTTCAACCTTTTTTTCTGTTTTAGGTAAAATTTAATAGATTTTCGTGGGCCCTAAAAGTTTCATTTTTTTCTGATGGGAGAAAAAAAATGAAAACGTTTTCTTCGACCCTAAAAGTTCTTTTTTTTTCCCCTTCTGATTTGCAAAGAAATTCAAACATTTTCGTGGGCCCCTAAAAGTATCCTGGGCCCTAGGCACTGTGCCTACTGGATAAGTCGGCCCTGAGGACCCGTGTGAAGCGCCTTTTGCCGCTGGCTTTCCAAGCGCCCAGGGAGTTGGGTCTTTCTCTCCTCCCCGCTTAGGAGATGGCTTCTGGGCCAGCTCTGGGAGCCCTCTCCAGGCCTCGCCCAAAGCTCACAACTGGGAAAACATCAACACCCAATCCGCTTCAAACTACCTCCCCGCCCCGGCTTTCCCAGCCAACCCCGCCCCTCTCCTCCGAGTCCACCCCCTTTGCGCGCCTGCCCCGTGCCAGAGTTTTGCAAAACACCAGCGATCTGGGGGGGGGGGGGGGGAGATTCTCCTAGAAGATCTGATTCTCCAGCCAGATTTACCCCCCCCCCCCCCAGGATTTCAGCCCTGGAAGCTCTGCCTAAGCAGGAGCCTCGGGGTTCCCATGCGCACCCGAAGGCACCGCAGGACGCACGGCGCGCTCCTGGCCAGGCTGCGAGGGGGTGGAGTGGGGGGCGTGGGGGGGTGTGGACAGCCAACCCTGCGCTTCCCAGGCTGAGGGTCACATGGTGCCGATTCCCAGCCAATGGGGTTCTGCCCATGCGGGGTTTTTCTACCTGCCTCTGTGCTCCAAAACCGCAGACATTCCCGGAGATCCACTCCGGCCGGCAGCGAGGGAGCGGATCAAGAGCAGGATTATTCCTCCGGCTCGCTCACAGGAAGCCCCGCTCTGCCTTTGCAGGGAAAGAGACCCTTTTTCATACCAGCCGCTGAAGGCTCTCATTCACAGCCAAGGGGAGCTGTAAAAAAAAAAAAAAAATAGGGCAAAGCAACCGTAGAGACTTTTTTTCCACCCCTCGCCAAAAATAAAAAGAAGCGCACCGCGAAAATGCGATGCGCTCCCCCCCTCCGGCTCGCCAAGAGCTAGCTAGCTATTTTCTCGCGGCTCCCCCTCGCAACCATCACAGCCGCTAACAGAAACCTGCTGCAAAAGCCAAACAAACAAACAAAAAATAAAATACACCATTTGAACCTCCGAGTTGCAAGAAAATAAATGCGCCCATCCAGCTAGAAATAACCCCCGGGGCGTTCGTTCCTTATTCTTTCACGCACCCCGCAAAAAAAAAAAAAAAAAAAAAAAAAAAAAAAAACCTAGGACTGGAGGGTTGTGCTCTGTCTTCACTCCCCCCCAAAAAACTCAAGGCTTTTTCTAAGAGAAGAGACGGAGCCTTTTCTTGCCGCTTTATGAATGAAACTGACTGACTGCGCGGAGTAACGTTCCTGCCTTGAAACTAACAAGCTGGTAAATTTCAGGGGGTGGGTGTTGGGGTTGGGGGTGCATGGAGGGGTGGGGTTTTCAGTACAGAATAAAAGGAAGTTCTCATCTTTGGATTGTGTGTGTGTGTGTGTGTCTGTGTGTGTGTTGAAGCGGCAGGGTCCATGTGTTTTGATGTCAACAATAGACGAAAAAAATCTCAGGGGTTTGTAACTTAAAAAAAAAATAAACAAAGAAAACCCCACAAGGAATAGTGCTGGAGCAACTTAGAGACTCACCAAGAATATAGCTAGTAGCATGAGCTTTCTTGGGAACAACCCACTTCTTCAGATAGAAGGAAAAGGAGTCTGGAGGTTGGTTGATTTTCCCCCAAATGAAAAATGCCCCGCTTGCTTCTCTTTTCATCTCCTCTGGTCGGTGGGGAAGTAAACCCACACTCCGCATGTTCATTTGGTGAGTCTAAAAGGGAACTGCAGCAGTCAGAGGGAGAGAGAGAAAAAAAAATCCCCCAGCAACTTTTACTGGACTGGGCTTTGGTGATTTGATTCCGGAGGACAGGACAAGCAGCTTGTGTGTGTGTATGTGTGTGTGTGTTTGTACAAATGGAAACCCGTCGATTTTGGAAAATGTCAGCTAGTCAGTGAAAAGAGTTTTTACTGCAGCATCTAAAATAAACTATTTAAGAAAAAAAAACCCAGCTCTTTAGCTCAGGCTTCCAGCCTCTACTCAATTGGCTTTTTGAAACTGCAGAGCCTTTGAGAGAGAGAGAGAGAGAGAGAGAGAGAGGCAAAAAATAAATTTAAAAAATAGTATTTGTAACTAAAACACACGGCATCCAGGGAAGGTTGTCAGAATAAACCTCTTGGGGAGCAGAGCTGCACTGGAATACACAAGCCAAAATATCCAGCACCTCTCCTGTTTGCATAAATGTACTTGCTCAGTGAAAATATTTCTAGCTTAAAAAAAAAGCCCTGACTTTCTGATTTGTTTACTTGCCTAAAAAAAGTTTAAAAAACCCTCCCCCCAGCCTAAAAGATAAAATTACTAGCTCTAAAAATAAAGCAGTGGTTAAAAACTTCCCCCTCCCCTCCCCACCTCTATGTGTGAGTGTGTGTGTGTGTGTTTGCGTTTGACAAAGAAATTATTTGAACTTCCCACTGCCTCATAAAAAGGAAGCAGAATAGCAGTTTTGACATATGGATGTGATTTCTCTGCTCCGAGACAGATGCACACACAAAACAAACAGCACCAGGAACTGCTACGCTGCCTGAGACGGGTGTTTGGGGCTCCCTTCACATGGACGCTTTCCCCACATTGCTGAAACTGCCTGGATTTCCAGCCATGAGGAAGCGAAGCACTGGGGCTTCTTGTCATGTGCCTCTCTGGCTAAAACGGTGGAAACAAACAAGCAAATAAAAAACCTGGGAAGGAAAAAAAAAAAGAAAGAAAACCTCATCTACAACTGGACCCCTGGAAGATCCTTCGCCCTCAGTCTACTTCCCCTGGAGATTGTGGATGGGCGATACCTCTCTTGGCTATGGGATCATATCTGGTTTATCACAACCTGGGCTTGATCCTCTGCTGCTCCGTCTTGAGTTCTGTCTATGCTCTGGTAAGTTGCTAAATTTTTCTCCTGCACATTCTTGAGCAATTGTTTCCTTTAGCTGTGCCTGTTTCCTGGATGAGTAATTGACTGTACCAGGATTTAGAAGCGGGCAAAGCGCTGGCTTTTTTAGACGCATGTTTGATTTTTGCTGGCGGAGCTAGAGCTGGTGGGGGGAGCCGGAAAGCTGCTAGGCGAGATGCAATGAAAATGACTGAGCGTTCGGGAGAATTCTTCTTACCCACTTCCAAATGACTTCGGCCGGCTCTCGGACACAATTCTGTGATCAGCCCCTCTCTCCTATGAATGGAGACAAAGCGTGGGGCCCGCTGTTCCGGATGATAATGGGAATCTTAATTTAATCATGGGAAAGCTGAATTTCAGCAAACAACTGCTTTCCGCTCCATGAGTGTCTGTGTACAGTAGCGTACTGGATCTGCTTTGCAGTCCAGCAGCGCATGGATGGCATATGGTTTACACTCAGGGGAATTAGAGTAGTATTAGCCCTATGCCATCGAAGGCTGTGTGCCATCTGTGTGTGAACCAGTGTGATTTTGTACGGCACGACTGCTATTGTAGGAAGAGTTCATCTCTATTTAGCCAACTGACTTCCCGAGGGGAACAAAACTGTGACTCAAGGTGGTACAACCAAAGGTGACTCGCTCCGCTTAGTCTTATGGACGAGGCTAAATGTCGTCAAGTCTCCGAGGAGTTGCCGGGATAGTCCTTAACTTTCAAAACCACACGCAGCCCTGGGGCACCTTAGAGGCCGACACTATATAGCACCACGCGCTCGCGTGGGTCAAACCCACTTCGGCATAGGAGTGGATGAAGCAATGAAGTGGGGTTTGCCCCCGAAAGCTCAGGACCCTGTGTGTTTTGGTTGGTCTCTAAGATGCCCCGGGGCTGCTCTTTGTTTCGAAATGTTTTAACAGATATGGGGTGGTGCGTGGTACCCATCCTCATGCAGTGACAGGCCTGTTACACAGTTCGCCTACCCTCTGGTATTGTGATTCCTGAACACGTTGGACGCTGGGCGAAGGGGTCGGGGGGCCGGAGCTCACGTCCAAGGATTGTGTCTGCTTTAGAAAGTGGAAAGGACTTTGCATGGGACTCCAGCCCCTGTCCCTCACTCTGCGTTTCCACTGAAGGGGCTGGGGACTGGGTTAAGGACGGGGGCCCGTTGCACGGGGAGGTGGCAGACAGTGCCGCAGAACCCCCCAACTCAAAGTGGTTTCCATTATAACAGGGTGTACAAGTTGGGCTCAGCGGCTCTCTTGGGCCGATGTTGAGATGACCAAAAGCTACCGTGGTCTGGGCCTTCCAGCCCACGTTGGGTTATATTCGAATCCCAGAATCCCAGGGCTGGCAGAGACCTCAGGAGTCATCGAATCCAGCCCCCTGCCCAAAGACCCCCAAATCTATAGAGTTGACTATGTGCTGCCACCTGCTAACATCACATGCCATTGAAGTCAAGAGCAAAACACCCATTGACTTCAATGCCCCCCACTGCGGCTGGTGTTGGTGGAGCCCTGTGATTTGAATCTGCTAACTGTGTGTTGCTCGAAATGCTGGGCATAAGCACAGACAGAAGAGAGGCTGTGCCCTTCAACGCCAGCCTTCCCGGCTTCCGACACGGGATTCTGCCACCCGGGCGCTGCACCCGCCTTGGGATCGCTGGGTTAATGCGCCACGGGGCTGTCTCAGTCCTGGGAGGTTTTACAGGGGTGTTCTTACCTGTGAATTATCCATCAGCCGAGACCAGAGCTAGAGAGAAACAGACAACCTCAGGTCGTCAGCTCTGGGATTCACTTTGCAGCTGTGACCGGAGACTGGGAGTCCAACACAGGATAGATGTTGGTCCCCAAAGCTTGATTCTGCTGGTAGGCTGGTGTAAAGCAGGAATCGGCCCACGGAAGTCAGGGGTGTAAGGTCATAAGACACCAGATCCGCTGTCCCTTCAGGAGAGATTGCATTTTCTCTAGCCCTTACCATCATGCTAGGGCAGTGGTTGTCAAACTTTTTATTTCATGACCCAGTGGAAGAAAACTGTTGATGCTGCGACCCGATGTAATTTGACTGGAGTGGGGGCTCCGGGGTGGGGGTAAGGATGGAGCTTCAGGGTGTAGGAGGGGGCTCTGGCTTTTGGGGAGTCAGGGCTAGGGCAGGAGGGGTTTCCCTTGAGCAGCTCCCGGTCAACGGGGGGAATAAGGCAGCTTCCTGCCTCTCCTGGCCCCAGGAACGGGCTGCGCCCCAGAAGCAGCCGGCAGTAAGTTCCCAGCCAATGGGAGTGTGGAGCTAGAGCTCGGGATAGGGGCAGTGCACGGAGCCATGTGCGCTCTCCCCCACACACGCCTAGGAGCTGGGCCTGCTGCCGGGACAGGCAGGGAGCTGTCTTAGCCCCCCTGCTGCGCATCTGCTCCCCCTGCAGCACCACGACCCAGCGCCCGACTCTCCGGGCCCAGTCCTGGGGCACGACCCATCACTTGGAAACTGCCGCGCTAGCTGGATGCAGAGGGGCTGATCCACTTCTGCATCACTCCAGTGTCAGCCCGTTCCCTGCAATTAGGCACATGCCTCGCTGCAGGTTCGAAACCCCTCGAACTCTCCAGCAAGAGCAGTTAGGAAAGTTGTCCAAGAGACCGCAAACCTTCCCTTCTCACCCCTTGCCTTGGAAGGAACACTGCATGCCTCTGTGCTCCTACTTAGCAGGATCACGGGAGTTACGATCCTGAGTGTTCAAAGCATGCCACCCTGACCAACGGCAACCTACCACCCAGAGCCGGGACTTCTGCTGCGTGCAGGGGGGACGATGTTTCACCTGCTCTGGAAACGATCACGAGCAATGCCGTGCGGTGTTACCAGCGTGTGTGGATCCAGCGACTTTCATTACTCTGATCAGGCATAGCTGGAAAGAAGTTAAAGGATCCCAGTAGGTTTCAGGAATCCCTGAGACGCGGCCACTTCTGGGGAGCCTGGCAGAATAGGAACAGATTGGGGGCGAGAAATATTTTGGCCATAGACGTCGGGGCTGGTCGTTGCTAAAAGGGGCACATGCCCTTTCATGTCCCTGCAAAGCAGACTTGGGTCACAAGTGGCTAGCAAATTCAGCTGATCACTTTCCAAAGGATAAGGGGCTACGTGGATGCCCGGGGATAGGAAGCCGGAGTTCATCCGGGGAGTAGGTTCGGATCATAGAATCCTAGAGCTGGAAGAGACCTCAGGAGTTAACAAGTGCACCCAAGGCAGGACCAATCCCAACTCAATCATCCCAGCCAGGGCTTGGTCAAGCTAGATCGCTTTGACTGCCCTGAGATTTAGCCTGCAAGGGCTCATCTCAGGGCATGGCCCCGGGCATTATAAAACAGGTCCTTAGATGGCCAATCCAGCCCCTGCAATTTTGAGTGAGGCTGGGTGTTCTCACACTGGATCTGGACCTCATCATGAGCTGCAGCCCTGTCGTCGGCAGGGCTGCTGTTAGACTGTCCGGCGGCACGGCTTATTGTCCGGCTCAGCCCTTGTCAGCGGGGCTCACAAAACAGCTCCTCACCCCGGGGTGGAAGCCCTTGAGTTTCGGCTTTGCCCTCCACGCCCTGCCCCGCCTTGGGCACTGGGGCATGGGTGGGCCCAACTTCAGTCCCTGCTCATGGAATTGTTGTTATCTGCAGGGGGTCACCGTGCACTGAAGTTGGAGACCCCCCTGAGCTGAACCATGGAAGAGTGAGTGATGGGGAGATCAAAGGGAGGGGTGTAAAGTGCTGTGTAGCGTGTTCTTCGGCACCTCCAGCTGATGGCAAACAGCTAGTCCACCTAAACGACTTTTCAGCTGGCTTTACTGTCGCCTACGGCTCGGATCTTCCAGCCTGAGCGACACAGCGGTGGAATGAAATCCGCCAGGAGGCATAAGGCACGGCGAGGGGGTAAGCGACAGGGCTCTCCAGGCTAAATATTCCCCACTCGTTCTACGGTTGCGACTCCATCAAGCCAGATTCTGCACTGTCTTGCGGGAGTAACCCCATAATGGAAAACAGAATCAGGCCTGATGATGTTCACAAAGTCGCCGGCACATGAGAGTCTTAGGTTCTAATCTCTGGCAAAATAAGGCCCTTAGGATGCATCTACACGGCACCGTTATTTCGAGATACCCAGCGTGATTTTGAAATCACAATGCGCGCGTCGACATGGCTGTCCCGTTTTTGCGAAATGATTTCGAAAGAACGGCGGCTGATTCCGAAATCTGAAAGCCTCATTCTACGAGGAAGAACGCCTCTTCCGAAAGAGCGGTTTCGAAATAAGGTGTGGCTAGACGCTCCACTGCTGCTATTTCGAAATAGCCCCTCACCAGGGTTATTCCTCCTGGGGCTCTAAATCAAGATAGCACGTCTACATTAGGAAAGCCAGCCTCGGACTCATTTTGAGGCTTCCCTGCAGTGTAGATGCGCTCTTTCGAAATAAGATAGTCCAGAATAACTAGCTTATTTTGAAATAGTCGTGCAGTGTAGACGTACCCTCAGGATGGGATTCTGCTCTCGATCATAAGCCCAGAGAAATGACACTGTTTTCGGGGGTGTTATCCCTGAGTTAGACCATTGGAAATAAGAGCAGGAGCCGGCACCCAGTTTTGGATTTGAATATAGGCTGGAGCGTGCATGCCTGCAATGTGTCTGGGTGACACAAAGAATTGATGCACCTTGCGGGACACGGAGTCCTGTGGCACCTTCTAGACTAACAGATGTATCGGAGAATAAGCTTTCATGGGCAAAGACCCACTTCGTCAGATGCATGTAGTGGAAATTTCCAGAGGCAGGTATAAATAGGCAGGCTGGAATAGGGCTAGCAATAATGAGCTTAATTCAGTCAAGGCCCACTTCCAGCAGCTGATCTGGAGGTGTGAATGTAGATCTCCTGTCTTATTTTGGTAAAGCCCAGCTGTGTGGAAGTTTGGGTGGAAGGTTGTTTTTTTATGAAAGTCTCCAGTTTGGAGAGCTCTTTTTTTTGATGTTTTCCTGTTTGCTGTACAGGATGCTGATCAGTTTCTTTGATAGTGTACGGCGCAATCTCTCACCGTAGTCTGTGCAGTATGTCAATTGCGATGGATTTTTCACCTTCAGTCCATTGAGTATAAATCATAGAATCATAGAACACTAGAACTGGAAGGGACCTCGAGTGGTCATCGAGTCCAGCCCCCTGCCCTCATGGCAGGATCAAGTACTGTCTAGACCATCCCTGATAGACATTTATCTAACCTACTCTTAAATATCTCCAGAGATGGGGATTCCACATCCTCCCTGGGCAATTTATTCCAGTGTTTCACCACCCTGACAGTTAGGAACTTTTTCCTAATGTCCAACCTAAACCTCCCTTGCTGCAGTTTAAGCCCATTGCTTCTTGTTCTATCCTCAGAGGCCACGATGAACAAGTTTTCTCCCTCCTCCTTATGACACCCTTTTAGATACCGGAAAACGGCTCTCATGTCCCCCCTCGATCTTCTCTTTTCTAAACTAAACAAACCCAGTTATTTCAGCCTTCCTTCATAGGCCATGTTCTCTAAGGGTGTGTCTAGACTACATGCCTCCGTCGACGGAGGCATGTAGATTAGCCAGATCGGCAGAGGGAAATGAAGCCGCGATTAAAATAATCGTGGCTTCATTTAAATTTAAATGGCTGCCCCGCTCTGCCGATCAGCTGTTTGTCGGCAGATCGGGGCAGTCTGGACGCGACGCGCCGACAAAGAAGCCTTTCTTGATCGGCACAGGTATGCCTTGTGAAATCAGGCGCTACATTTTAACCCTACTGGCATTTTAAACATCCCAGCAAAAAAGACTTCCTAAACGTGCCCACTATAAAAAAAAATTCTCACTAGGGATTTTTTTCCCATTGTTTTCCCTTCTTTCTCTTTTAAACAGAATGCTTTCAGTGCACTGATCATCAGAACAGATGCTCTGTCCAAAAGTCACAGCGCTATATTCTTTATTTACAATCTCTTGCACAGCTCCCATGGCAAAGCAGATCAAGATCATGTCGAAAGGGCCCAGGTCCCATCCAGTGGTCCTTGTAAGCTAGGCGCTTGAGGGGAGATTCATGTGCCACCCAGCTGATGAGCAGAATCCTCACAGCTGGCAGCATGTGTTTATACTGGGGGTGCACATCCCCACAGGACTCGGTGCATGCAACAAAATTCATTCCACACCCTGATGGGGAGCAATGAGAAGGCACAGTAGCCACCTCCTGGACTGATGTAAAGCAGTGTCAGTCTACTTGAAATCCAAGCCGGTTTCTGCCAGCTGAGGAGCCAGGCAAAGCGTTTTGTGACTGTCAGCACCAGATGGGTTGAGATCTGAAATATCTCGTCATGCTCTTTGCGCTACTCATATTGTCAGCATTGCTGAGAAATTGGAAGTAAAAAGCTGCTAAGTTAGCTGATGTGCAAGGTAGGATAGACTCTCTCTCGCTTTCCCATAGCTTTTTTTTTTTTGTTTAGGGTGCTTCATGATTTGCAGGAGTCATTAGATCATGGGTTCCCAAACTGCGGGGCATGCCCCCCTGGAGGGGTGTGAAGAAATTCCAGGGGGGGCATGAGCCAAACCAGCCCCCCGCCACGCCGTCAATTTCCCCCCCCCTCAAGTTATGCTGCTATTTTTGTTTTTTGGCCCCCGTGTGGAGAGGGCCGATAAAGAAAAGTTATTCATTAGTTCCCTAAATAGAAGAACTAGAGGTCACCAAATGAAATTAATGGGTAGCAGGTTTAAAACGAATAAAACAAAGTTCTTCTTCACACAGCGTGTAGTCAACCTGTGGAACTCCTTGCCAGAGGAGGCTGTGAAGGCTAGGACTATAATAGAGTTTAAAGAGAAGCTAGATGATTTCATGGAGGTTAGGTCCATAAAAGACTATTAGCCAGGGGATAAAATGGTGTCCTTGGCCTCTGTTTGTCAGAGGCTGGAGAGGGATGGCAGGAGACAAATCGCTTGATCATTGTCTTCGGTCCACCCTCTCTGGGGCACCTGGGGTACGTCTAAACTACATGCCTCCGTCGACAGAGGCATGTAGATTAGCCAGATCGGCAGAGGGAAATGAAGCCGCGATTAAAATAATCGTGGCTTCATTTAAATTTAAATGGCTGCCCCGCTCTGCCGATCAGCTGTTTGTCGGCAGATCGGGGCAGTCTGGACGCGACGCGCCGACAAAGAAGCCTTTCTTGAACGGCACAGGTAAACCTGGTTTCACGAGGCATACCTGTGCCGATCAAGAAAGGCTTCTTTGTCGGCGCGTCGCGTCCAGACTGCCCCGATCTGCCGACAAACAGCTGATCGGCAGAGCGGGGCAGCCATTTAAATTTAAATGAAGCCGCGATTATTTTAATCGCGGCTTCATTTCCCTCTGCTGATCTGGCTAATCTACATGCCTCCGTCGACGGAGGCATGTAGTCTAGACACACCCCTGGTGCTGGCCACTGTCGGCAGACAGGATACTGGGATAGAAGGACCTTTGGTCTGACCCAGTATGGCCATTCTTATGTTCTTATGTTCTTATGTCAGTTCCTTTTTTTTTTTTTTTTTTTGCTGAACAAGTTTTGCTGCTATCGGGGGGGGGGGGGGAGGAGGGAGGCATGAGTGTTTCTCAAAAATCAAAAAGGAGGCGTGATGTCAAAAAGTTTGGGAACTGCTGCATTAGATGAAAGATGCCCGCCACGTGTCTGGCTGTGTGTGCACAAATTAGCTAGGACGCAGTGTATGTGGCGAATACTGATTAAGGGGGTGCTGTTTGTACCTCTTTGGTTTTCTGATTAGAGCCATGTCTTTGTGGAATCTGGAAATGGGAAGGGTTAAGTTACTTAGATTACAAGGTCTCTGAGCAAGGTTCGTCTCTTTGTTCCGAGTTTGTACAGGGCCTATCATAATGAACTCCTGATCAAGGCTCCTAGGTGCTATGGTAATCCAAATAACAAATACTAATCACAGCGTTGACTGATTGCCTTCTTCCCCAAAGAATTTACAGCTAGAAGGAACAGATCATCCTAGTTTGTCCCCGGACACTGCCAAAAAATAAAATAAAATTGCCTCTCGAGGAGTGGTAAATCTTAGCTGTCCAACTTCATTAAAAAGGCAGCCTCGGAGTGCACACAGCAGTGCCTGAAATGTTCTCTTTCCTTCACACTTGGGAGGCCGCTGATCCGAGCCCAGTATATTTATGAAAGA
This sequence comes from Pelodiscus sinensis, assembly GCF_052426305.1. Taxonomy (NCBI): domain Eukaryota; kingdom Metazoa; phylum Chordata; order Testudines; family Trionychidae; genus Pelodiscus; species Pelodiscus sinensis. Next base: position 257,562,134 of record NC_143053.1, read on the forward strand.
TAAATTTTGGGGGTTATTGTACTTTGGGATTAACAGCTATCCCCGAACTATAAATATTAAACCGCAAAGCGCAAAGCAAACAAGCCCTGGCGTTGGAATACTCCGTGGGGCGTGACTTACAAACCAAGACGTGCGGCGTTTCGGTGGCCTGACTGACCTGAGCTAGCTAGGTTTGGCCTCGGGGCGGCTGCCCTCAAAGCTAAAAGAGTGTAAGCTATGAACAAGTCCTGGGAGTGTGCTGTGCATTTCGCATCCAGACTGCCCCAGGCCAGAGAACTGGGCCCACAGTGTGGCCTGTTCGTTTGCAGCCCACGGTGTGGTTTCGGTTTACCCAGAGCTCAACACAATGGTCTTCTGTTGAGATGCGTTTTAGTAGTTCAGTTCCTAGACTGTCATTGCTCATTAAAAGTGTTGTCCGATGGGTGGAAAACGGGTGACTGTTGCATTTTATGAATATCAGCCGAACTGACTTAAACGGGGCCTGCGTGTTATGTAGTCTTGCTTTAATCATCGTATTCATGCGAGAAAGATGTGGGGAGGTGGATTATCTGTAGTGATGGTGCAACCCACACACCTAGGCTATGTCTACACTAGCGGGTTATTGCACAAGCACAGTGTTTCTTCCAGAAAGTGTCCACGCTGCACACCCGCTCTTGCACAAGAAGATTTATAGTACGGCGTGGTAAGAGACGGCGTCTTGCGCAAGGGCTATGCTCTTTTTTTAACAGGTGTCAGCCCTCTTGTGCAGGAGCTCTTGTGCAAGAGGGCAGTGTAGACACTCAGCAGGGTTTTTTTGCACAAGAAAGCCCTATGGCTAAAATGGCCATCAGAGCTTTCTTGTGCAAGAGAGCATCCCCACTGCCATGGGCGCTCTGGCACAAAAGCACAGCTCGCACATGGCAGTGTGAACGTGTTCTTGTGCAAGAAGTTCCAGAGGTCGTGGGTTTGATCCTGCCTGTTGGCGTGACAGTGGCTACACCGCTTCAAAGTAGTGCCCTATTGCACGGTTCTGTGTCCTAGCTTAGCTACGGTCAGACGAGACCACGGTGGTACCGTCTGGCTTCCAAATCTATGCCCCAAATCCTAACCCCTAATCCTAACTGGCAAAGCAGTCTCGGCCTTTAATGGAATTGGAATTTGACCCGATGAAATCACACAGGAGCTCAGAACGATTATTAATGACTTATGCTAGATTATTAATGACGATTATTAATGACTGATGCTAGATAATTTGTCGCCCTGCCTTGAGTGCAGGTGACGGGGTTAGAAGACCTCACGAGGTTCCTTCCAGCCCCATGATTTTCTGAGTCTGTCTCCAATAGAGGCAAATGTACAGCCGCCCCTTGAAAGCACATGTCCTTATGGAGAGGCCATGTCTATGCGACAGAGCCTGTGTTGGCAGGGCACCCTCTCATAGACACAATCAGCAGAGTTACATCCACACCAGGGGGGTTCCTGGCCCAGCAAATCTCGGTGATTTGCTTTTCACACTCCTGACTGACTGAGTGTTGCTGGTGGGAAATGAAAGTGTAGTCCGACTTGATTCTCCTCTCCGTTGGGGCTGGTGTATACGACAGATTTACACTGAGCCAGCTGCATCACTCGGGAGAGGCGAAAAATCCACACCCACCCTGAGCTACTGTGCTCGGTGGAGGTTAGAGTTTTTCCGCAGCTTAGCTACCAACCTTTGGGGAGGTGGATTATCAATAGGCATAATCCCTATTAAGCTATTTTAGAGGTTCCTTCCTTTCCTTCTTTTGGACACTGATCTCTGTGACCTTCACTCAGCCTCTGAAACTGACGTGGTCCAAAAATTAAAACCCAGGCATCTCCAGTGGTTTCTCTGCAGGGGTGGAAAGATCTCTGTACCCTCTCCAAATCCTGAAAGAGACAAAGCCAGGACTCGTTGTGTGACTGCAGTGAGAATAATAAATGCAAACAATCCACAAATCCAAACCATTTCATTAGGGCAAATGAAGTATTAAAGAGGCAATTCACCAGGAGAAATCAAAACCCTATTTTAGAAAAATCTTCAGAGCAGGGATGAAGGAATCCCTTCCTGAAACGCATAATGTTGTATTTACTGGAACAAAAATACTCAGCAATTTGAATGCCTCCCTCCAGAATAGTCAAGACCATGAGCCGGCTCATGAGAACTATTATAATAAATGCTTTTTTTTCACATTGCAACTTCCATCAAAAACGGCAAGCCACAAATGAATTCATTCTGTGCTGCAGTGCGGCTGTCTCTGGGGTGGAACGTGGCAGTTCTTCAGCAATGCACAGTAACAATGACTAAAAGTTAGTGTGCAGAGATGAATCATGGGGGAAGTGCCACTTGACTTCACAAGATTTTGCGTCAGGCGTGTTTACAACGTGTTTTGGTTTGGGCTGCTTTAATTTCCAGGTACCCACTAAAGTCATTTTACAGGGCCTGATTTCCAGGAAGGGAGTTTTCTGAAGATTGGGATCCTCTCAACGTGCCCAAAAATCCCAGCTTGGCAAAGCCCTGGATGGGTTGATTTAGTTGGGTTGGTCCTGCTTTGGGCAGGGGGTTGGACTCGATGACTCCTGAGGTCTCTTCCAACCCTAGGATTCTAGATCACTAGCCTCTTCTGAAAAATCAGGCCTTAAACTCTGCGACAGAAATTCACAGCTGTTGGCAAGAGACTCAGTGAAGCAGACCTCCTAGGGTGTGTCTAGACTACAGGGTTTTGTCGACAAAACTATACCTGCAGCTACACTGCTGCTGAGTTCTGTCGACATAACGTCAACAGAACTCGGCAGTTTTGTCGACGCTGGTAAACCTCATTCTATGAGGAATAATGCTTTTGGTCGACAGAGTTCTGTCGCCAGAAGGCGTTATTGCATCTACACCGTCCTTTGCGTCTACACTGTCATATCGACAAAGCGGCTTGCTTTGTCGACAAAACTGGATGTCGTCTAGACGCTCTTTGTCAACAGAAGCTTTGTCGACAAAACTTCTGTCGACAAAAGCCTGTAGTCTAGATGTACCCCTAAGGATGTCTTTGTGCTGTATGCATACAGCACCTAGCGCAGCGGGGCCGAAGTTTGTGATTGGTGCCGCTGCAGTACAAAGAAGAAACACTGAACGACCTCTAGCTTGAAGGATGAAGTGTATTTGTTGACAAGCCGACTTTTTTGTTCTAGGCAGCATCCGTCTGCCCTCCTGGATCAGGCAAGTGGTTGCTCAGAAATTCAACCCAATGTGTCCCTTGTAGCACTGGAATAGGGTGTAGCAGGGGTCCGAGTGCCAACCTACTCTTATTCCTCCCTCAGACTATCTAAGGAGGAAGCACACTTCCCTTGAGAGTTCAAACTTCCCACAGCAGCTCCAGGGAAGTGGCTTCTCCGCAGATTTCTTTGTATGGGTGATTCCCTCCGATGCATCTAGATAGCTGCTTCTTCAACCACGGAGCTTCTCTCTCCTATGCACAGCCCAGTGAGAGCCTTTGGCTTCAGCAAACTCTTGGTGGCATCCGTGGATCGCTGCTAATTTCCACCCGCTGGGGATCCAGTCCGACGTGCACACATAGTCATTCACAAACACACTTGTGCCCTTTCGCACAGACACATTGGCACTTGTGCGCACCGGCATCACCAGCGAAAGCTCAGGGCACGGACGGGAGCTGAGGGAGGGTAAGATGGGCGGGGCTGGCACCGGGGCCACTACATTGGTTTCAAAATCCATTGGATTTTAAAGTGCCGCAAGCTTCCTGGGTAAACAAAGGCTCGCGTTCTCACACTCCCAGGCGGCCAGCGGCCTGTTTTCAAAGCCACTTTCCAGCTGCATGCTCGCTCGCTCGCTCGCGCTCTCTCTCTCTCTCGCATACACACACACACAAACACTCACCCACACAAATATGCACACACAAACACACACATCCCTCCAGGGACATACAACTGCAGCTAAGCTCTCTCTCTCTCTTCCTCCCTCACTCTCTCCCCTCTCTCTCTCTTGCTGTCTCTCTCACACACACACACACACACACACACACACACCAATACACAGACACACATACAACACATCCCTCCGGACATACAACTGCAGCTAAGCTCTCTCTCTCACACACACACATACACACACACACCACACCACAGACACACCCCACCACAGACACACAACTGCAGCTAAGCACTCTCGCTCTCTCCCTCTCTTTCTTGCTGTCTCTCTCACACACACACAGAAACACACAGACACACACAGACGCACACACATCCGCCAGGGACACACCGCTGCAGCTAAGTGCTCCCTCTCTCTTGCACATACACACCATCACGCTCACCCACACACATGCGTATGCCCACCCCTATTACCCATGTGCGTGTGCACCTCACACAGGCGTTTGCACGGGTCCCTGCAGAGATGGGAGGGGACCCTGGCTAGGCTGTGGAAAGGATCAGAGTGAAGCTGCTCATGCCCATCCCCTTAATGTCCCATGGCGCCGAACAGCCCTTCTTGTGGGCAGCAGCCAGGCGTTTGGCCACAGGCGCACTGCACACACACACACACATTCGCATGCACACACACATGTACACACGTGCACACACACACACTCACACATGCACACACACACATGCACACACAGACTCACACATGCATGCACACACAGACTCATACACATATGTGCGCACACACACACACACACTCACATATACACATCCAAGCATACAACACACACATGCACTCACATGCACTCACACATATGCACACGCACACACACACACTCAAACACTCACACACGCATGCACTCACACATACTCACACATACTCACACACAGACACATGCACTCACACATTCACATGCATACTCACACATAGAATCATAGAACTGGAAGAGACCTCAGAAGGTCGTCAAGTCCAGCCCCCTGCTCTAGGCAGGACCAATCCCATCTAAATCAACCCAGCCAGGGCTTTGTCAAGCCGAGACACACATGCACTCACACACACACACACACTCACACGTGCACACATGCACTCACACATACACACACACACACCCATGCACTCAAACATGCACACATGCACACATGCACTCACACACACACGTAAGCACTCACACACGCACTCACATGCACACTCACACACGCACATGTAAGCACTCACACATACACACACATACACGCACACCCATGCACTCACACATACACACATGCACACACATGCACTCACACACACACATGTAAGCACTCACACACGCACTCACATGCACACTCACACATGCACATGTAAGCACTCACACACGCACTCACACACACGCACACATGCACTCACACACACACACATGTAAGCACTCACACATACACACACATACACGCACACCCATGCACTCACACATACACACATGCACACACATGCACTCACGCACACACATGTAAGCACTCACACACGCACACACAACTAGCAGAAATGGATCATAAACTGACCTGTCTCACGTCCCTTCTGAGCTGTTTGCAGTCCAGGCCCCGTGGTGGATGAAGCCAGAGCCGGGTTTGGCTGCTGACCCGCTTTCTGCTGTCACCCTTCCTGGTGTGAGTGGTATCCCGGGCTCGGGCCAGTTCTTTTCATACCCGACTGGGAGCTGAAAATAACCCGTCCACGAGCCAGCGTGTGCGAAACACGTTCAAGATGTGAATTGCTCAGTCAGCGCCAGACAGCCAGAAGGCTTTTCCCAGGCGCATCCTGGGATGGTCACTCCCCGGGTTCCCTTTTCGCCCATCCCCCCATCATTCCTTCCAGGGACAGACACAGACGTTTTGGATTGTCAGGTCCGGGGATGAAAACGAGCTTAGTGTAAGTCGGGGGAGGGCAGCAAAACGGCAGTGGTGCCCCAGGGTTACACGCTGGTGGGCCATTGATGTTATGTTTAACTGCACCTCCACGGGATGGGCAATCGCAGCTCCCATTGGCCAGCCGCAGCCAATAGGCGCTGCGATCTCCCATATCTGTGACGTGGTTTGAGCATTGACCTGCTAAACCCAGGGTTGTGAGTTCAATCCTTGAGGGAGCCATGTAGAGATGTGGGGCAAATCTATCAGGGACAGTGCTTGGTCCTGCTGTGAGGGCAAGAGATTGGACTTGATGACCTCTCAAGGGGTATGTCTACACTACCACCCTAGTTCGAACTAGGGTGGTAATGTAGGCAACCGGAGTTGCAAATGAAGCCCGGGATTTGAATTTCCCGGGCTTCATTTGCAACTCCGGTTGCCTACATTACCACCCTAGTTCAAACTAGGGTGGTAATGTAGACATACCCAAGGTCCCTTCCAGCTCTAGGAGATAGGTATAGTGCCATATATGTTTTACCCCTGGTTTAAGGCCTCATTGGAGTCAACAGAAAAGTTTCTTTGGAGTCCTGACAGAGAAGTGTCGCCTTTCTTGGCTCAGAACCACAATCTCTGCATGACAGAAGAGATTGGTTAGGAGCACACACAATCCAGCCCAGGCGAAGGGTTTGGTTGTTTGTTTTTAAGGAATGTCGCAACGGCGCAGGTGAGAGCACTCAGTATTACGGGTGAACAGGGAGGTACAAACAGAGGATGGTTCAGATGAGCCACCCAAGTCCGAGGGGACCCTACGTTTGACTCAGCCACTGGCTTGCTTTGCAACCACAAGTGTGTCAGTGCATCCCCCCCATCTCTCTGCCTCATCATCTCCATCTGTGAAATGGGTACGCCACACTCATTCCTACATCACCTCACCCTGGGGCTTCATTCACAGGTTTTCTGAAAGGGCCACGGATCCTCGGGTGAATGACACCCTGTAGGTGCAACGCATGATGATTCTAAAACATCGGTGCAAGGCAGGATGGCATGAAAATCACCTTGAGTTTGCTCTGGCATGGGATCAGACTCTCAGATTTGAATAGCTGAAATCCGATCGTGAGAATTTGGGTATGAAGGCTGGCCCAGGCCCAGGCCAGAAGGGTCCAAGAGCAGGACAGAAGGAAGGTATATTCGCCTGAGACTGAGTAAATCTCTGTTCCCAGGGTCAGCTGGCAGGCGCTAGTCCGGAACTGGCGAGAACTTGCCAGAATCAAGCAGGGCAATTAAGCACCTGGAGCTAATTAAGTGGGCTAGCAGAGTCAGGTGGGCTATGGTTCATGAGAACGGCTGGGGCCCATTAAAGAACCAACTGAGACTGGTTCTAAAAAGAGCTTCTCTGAAGTTAGCGCTCAGGGAACTGAGTGGACGGAGGGAGCGCTGCCGAGGATGTAGGAGGAGAAAGCATCAGCGGATCCTACTCCGAAGCGCCTGTGATAAGGAAGGTGATGGGGAAGTAGCCCAGGGGGTTTGAATGTTTTGCAGCTGGAGACATTTAGGCAGCTATTACAGGGCTCTGAGCTGGAACCCAGAATAGATGAGGAGGGGGGCAAGTTCCCCAAACTATCCACTTGGGAAAAGACTGGCTGGTTCACCTAGCGCTGTATCATTGTGGGGAGTCTACTGAGACCCTGGAGTTTGGTTTCCCTCTGTATCTTACACTGGCTAATAAGGAGAGTTGGTCAACCAACAAGCAGATGCCCAAGGAGTGGTGTCAAAATGAAGGCTACTGTGACCCTCCGAGGCAAGCAATCCTCCTCAATGCACAGCGTCTCCCTCCCCCACACCTGAGTCGAAATAGATCCTGCGCTTGGAGACGGGCCGAACCCAACCCCCCGTGTGCTTTTGGGTTCAGAAACCAGAGCTACATTCCAAACTGGACCCTCTCTTCTGAGGAAACATAAGAACGGCCAGACTGGGTCGACCAAAGGCCTATCTAGCCCAGGGTCCTGTCTGCCGACAGTGGCCAGCACCAGGTGCCCCAGAGGGAGTGAACAGACCAGGGAATCCTCCCGTGATTCCTCTCGTAATATAAGAACGAGGGGTCACCAAATGAAATGAATAGGCAGCAGCAGGGACGGCCCGTCCATATAGGCGAACTAGGTGGTTACCTCGGGCACCAAGTTAAATGGGGCACCGAATGGTGGCGCAATATCATTGAGGGGTTTGGAGTGGGGGCGCCGATTGCATGGTTCGCCTAGGGCGCCAGTTGCTGGCAGCTAGTCTAGGGTCGCCCCTGGGCAGCAGGATTAAAACAAACAAAAGGCAGCTGTTCTTCACTCAGCACACCGTTAACCTGTGGAACTCCTTGCCAGTTCCTTAGATGTGGCAGAGCTTTTCGGGATCCCGGGAAAGCTCTGCAGTGTAGACATAGCCTCACTGGTAAGTCTGACTCAAAATAGGGTAGGTGTGTGGGGAGGGGAGTTGCAAGGCTATTGTAGAAGGGGGTTGGTATTGCCCGCTTTATTTCAGCAATATTGCTGGCCGTGGCACTATCTCCAGAGCCAGACAGCTGGAGAGCAGCGGCTGTCGGCCGCGAGTCCAGCTCAGAAGGCAGCATCACCACCAGCAGCAGCATAGAAGTAAGAAGGGCCTGGTAGGGTGTTGCTACCCTTGCTCTCCGCTGCTGCTGGTCAGCAGCTGCCTTCAGAGCTAGGCGCTCAGCCAACAGCCGCTGCTCTCCAGTCACCCAGCTCTGAAGGCCGCACAGAAGTGAAGCTGACAATATTGCAACCTCCTAAAGTAACCTCATAATCCCGCTCAGTAGTCCCCTTTTGGAACCCCCAGTTCGAGAAATGCTGGTCTCCCCAGTGAAATCTTTATAGTAGAGGCCAGGGTTACTGTACCCTTTTCAGGAGTCGGATTTCTCTCCAAAGTGTTTCGCATCACTTACAAATCAGACAGAAAACTACAAAAGTGTCACGGCACATTAGAACTGGAAAAAAATTGTTTCCATTCTCATTTTTGCCGCATCATTATAAAGTAAATCAATTGGAATATTGCACTTACATTTCAGTGTGGGGTGTGTAAAGCAGCATAAATCATTAAATTAGGAATCATTAAAAAAGGGATAGAGAATAAGACAGAGAATATCTTATTGCCCTAATATAAATCCATGGGACGCCCACATCTGGAATATTGTGTACAGATGTGGTCTCCTTAGCTCAAAAAAGATATACTGGCATTAGAAAAGGTTCAGAGAAGGGCAACTAAAATGATCAGGGGTTTGAAACGGGTCCCATATGAGGAGAGATTAAAGAGACTAGGACTAGGAATTTTCAACATGGAAAAGAAGAAACTAAGAGGGGATATGATAGAGGTCTATAAAATCATGAGCGGTGTGGAGAAAGTGAATAAGGAAAAGTTATTTACTTGTTCCCATAATATAAGAAGTAGGGGTCATCAAATGAAACTAATGGGCAACAGGTTTAAAACAAATAAAATAAAGTTTTTCTTCACTTGGCACACAGTCAGCCTGTGGAACTCCTTGCCTGAGGAGGTTGTGAAGGCTAGAACTATTGAGGGTATGTCTACACTACAAAGTTAGTTCGAACTAACGGACATTAGTTCGAACTAACTTTCATAGGCGCTACAATAGCGCTCCATTAGTTCGAATTTAATTCGAACTAACGGAGCGCTTAGTTCGAACTAGGAAAACCTCATTCCACGAGGATTAAGCCTTGTTCGAACTAGCTAGTTTGAATTAAGGGGTGTGTAGCCCCTTAATTCGAACTAGTGGGAGGCTAGCCCTCCCCAGGTTTCCCTGGTGGCCACTCTGGCCAACACCAGGGAAACTCGTCTGCCCCCCTCCCAGTCCCGGACTCCTTAGAGGGGCACGGGCTGGCTACGGTGCCCGTGCCAGGTGCAAGCCTGCTAGCACCCAGCCAGCAGACCCTGCACCTGGCATGGCTCGAGCCAGCCACCCGATGCCCCCCAGCCCTCCCCCTCTTCCCAAGACCAGGCTGGTGGCTCCCGGGAGCTTGCCCGGAACCGCAAGAGGCGGGCGCCCGCCTGGGCTAGTGCAGAGATCGTGGACCTCGTCCACGATCTCTGCACTAGGCACAGGAAAGTGGCCGGCTAGGGCAGGAGAGCTGCCAGCCTGGCCACACAGGAGCAGGTGTGCAAGAGAATCAAGGGGGTCCACTGAGACCCCCGACCCTGAGCCCTGAGCTTACAATGGCCGTCCTGGGTCAGACCAAAGGTCCATCTAGCCCAGTAGCCTGTCTGCCGACAGTGGCCAACCCTAGGGGCCCTGGAGGGGATGGACCTAAGACAGTGAGCAAGCCATTTGTCTCGTGCCATCCCTCTCCAGCCTTCCACAAACCTTGGGCAGGGACACCACTCCTACCCCCTGGCTAATACCACTCCATGGACCCAACCTCCATGACTTGATCTCACTTCCCTTTAAACTCTGTTCTAGTTCTAGCCTTCACAGCCTCCTGCAGCAAGGAGTTCCACAGGTTGACTCTTTGCTTTGTGAAGAACAACTTTCTGTTACTACTTTGAAGCCTGCTACCCATTCCTTTCCTTTGGTGTCATCTAGTCCTTCTTTATGGGAACTAATGAAGAACTTTTCTGTATGCACCCTCTCCACCCAACTCCTGCTTTTAGAGACCTCTATCCTGTCCCCCCTCCGTCTCCTCATTTCTAAGCTGAAAAGTCCTAGTCTCTTTAGCCTCTCTTCATATGGGACCTGTTCCCAACCCCTGATCATTTTAGTTGCCCTCCCCTCTCCCAGCCTCTCTCTTCCCCTCTCCCACCTCCTTTTCCCAGTCTCCCCCAGTTTTGTTCAATAAAGACAGATTCCATTTTAGAAGACACGTTATCTTTATTTCGTACATCAAGAAGAGGGGTTAGGGAAGGGTAAGTGGAAGGAGGTGAGGGAGGAATGGGGTATGAGCCCCCGATGGGGAGGACTGGGCCGGCTCTGTGGGCTTCTGGGGATGGAAGCTCTCCTGCAGCCCCCCAATTGCCCCCTCTCCCCAGATGGCAGCCTGCGGCAAGTGCAGCCGGGCTGATGGCCGAGTGCTGTGATGTGCCCAGTGTGGGCACTCCAGGCACTCCAAGCCAGGACTGCTTTGCAAGCGGGGCACCCCTGAGAACTGTCTGTCCGGGGTGGGGGTCGGGTCCCTTTAAGCACAGCCCTCGGCTAGCCTGAGGCAGCAGCTCCACGCTCTAAGTCCTCATCTGATGCCCTGCCGGCACTGCTTCCGGCCATCCTTAATCCTGGTTCAGGGTCCACTTAATGTGGACATGCTAGTTCGAATTAGCAAAACGCTAATTCAAACTAGTTTTTTAGTCTGGATCCGTTAGTTCGAATTAGCTTAGTTCGAATTAACTAATTTGAACTAAGTTAGCTTCAATTAGGCCCTAGTTAGGCCTCAGCTGGAGTACTGTGTCCAGTTCTGGGCGCCACATTTCAAGAAAGATGTGGAGAAATTGGAAAGGGTACAGAGAAGAGCGACAAGAATGATTAAAGGTCTAGAGAACATGACCTATGAAGCCAGGCTTCATGAACTGGGCTTGTTTAGTTTGGAAAAAAGAAGAGTAAGGGGGGACATGATAGCGGTTTTCAAATATCTAAAAGGGTGTCACAAGGAGGAAGGCGAAAATTTGTTCCTCTTGGTTTCTGAGCACAGGACAAGGAGTAATGGGCTTAAAGTGCAGCAGGGGAGGTTTAGATTGGACATTAGGAAAAAATTCCTAACTGTCAGGGTGGTCAAATATTGGAATAAATTGCCAAGGGAGGTGATGGAATCTCCCTCTCTGGAGATATTTAAGAACAGGTTAGATAGACATCTGTCAGGGATGGTGTAGACGGAGCTTGGTCCTGCCTTGAGGGCGGGGGGCTGGACTCGATGACCTCTTGAGGTCCCTTCCAGTCCTATTATTCTATGATTCTAATTAACGTTGTAGTGTAGACATAACCTAACAGGGTTTAAAAGAGAGCTAGATAAATTCATGGAGGTTAAGTCCATCAATGGCTATTAGCCAGGATGGGTAGGAATGGTGTTCCCAGCCTCTGTTTGTCAGAGGGTGGAGATGGATGGCAGGAGAGAGATCGCTTGATTATCACCTGTTTGATTCACTCCCTCTGGGGCACCTGGCATTGGCCACTGTCAGCAGACAGGACACGGGGCTGGATGGACCATTCTTATGTTCTTATAAACAAGCCATTGGATGACATTTTAGTTAGGACTGACTTCGTTAGCGCTTTTGATGTAGCCTGTTGTAAAATGAGGCAAATCTCTCAGGGCACGTCTACACGAGAAAACTACTGAAATAACTAAAATCAACTTAATTCCCAAAACAACAAAATCGAAAAAGTGCGTCCTCACTACAGGGAAACCTCAAAATGAGTCCGAGGCAGGATCCGTTCACGTGAACATGCTACCTTGACTTAGATCCCTGGGAAGCACCGGGGAATAATTAATTCGACTGACTCTGGGGAGTCGTTATTTCGAAATAGCGATACCGGAGCATCCACATGACCGCTCTTTCGAAATAACGATTTTGAAATGGGCGTTATTCCCCTGGGAAAGCGGGAGTCCAGATTTCCAAATAAGAGCAGTTTACAGGTATCTAAAAGGGTGTCATAAGGAGGAGGGAGAAAACTTGTTCATCTTGGCCTCTGAGGATAGAACAAGAAGCAATGGGTCTTAAACTGCAGCAAGGGAGGTTTAGGTTGGACATTAGGAAAAAGTTCCTAACTGTCAGGGTAGTGAAACACTGGAATAAGTTGCCCAGGGAGGTTGTGGAATCCCCATCTCTGGAGATATTTAAGAGCAGGTTAGATAAATGTCTGTCAGGGATGGTCTAGACAGTATTTGGTCCTGCCCTGAGAGCAGGAGGTTGGACTCGGTGACCTCTCGAGGTCCCTTCCAGTCCTAGTATTCTATGATTCTATGATTCCCAGGCATTACTGGGTTTCTTCATCTGCCTTTCCCCACAAGGGTGGGTTCTGTTTTGTTTTCCGTTTTGAGATCATATTCTTTGTGCTATGACTTGGCGAAACCTCATGCTGGAAACCACAAGGTTCCCAGGGCCAGCACCTGGGCTGGTGGCTGTCAGAGGTAGCACCACTGAAGTCAGGAAGGCCAGATCCTCCCCAGCTGGAAGAAATTGGCCTTGTGTCATTTTGCAGTTTGGTCCTGAGCTCCCTGGTCTGCCTGGCACTGAGTGGGAGGGCGCGGGCGGAGGGGGAAGGAAGAGGTTTGGAGATATGAAGCAGCGCACATCAACATCCTCAACATGCAGATGCTTATCTGAACCTCGCTCGGGGAGCTTTCTTGTGCCTTGCCGGCAGGTTGCATTGGGCTGCCCTACTTTTGAAATGTACCAGCATTTTTGCATGCACTCAGCTGATAAGCCGCAGCTTTGTGGCCTTTTGGCCATGCCTCCTCCTGCTTTGGGTGGAGATGTGGCCACGAACAAGGAGCCCGCAGACCCAAAAATGTTTTTCAGCCGTCAGATAAGGTCTGGGCTTGGTGGCAGAGGACTCCGCTTAGCAATCAGGCCCCTAATCTGAAGAGATGCCGAGAACGGTGAATTCTGGTGCTTGTCACAGACAGCCAGCTGCAAGCAGACACAGAGCAAACCACAGCTCTTGCAGCCCCCAGAGCACGGGTGATCCCTGAATGCCATGCCAGGCTCTGACATGGCCCTAGTCTACACAAGGACTTTATTTTGAAATAACTCCCCTTAGGTTGAATTTACAAGCAGAGCATCTACACTAGAATCATAGAACTGGAAGGGACCTTGAGAGGTCATCAGGTCCGGTCCCCGGCCCTCACGGCAGGACCACACACCGTCTAGATCATCCCTGATTAGGGTTGCCAGATGGTTTAACAAAAAATACTGACCCTCCCCCCCAGAAAACAGGAAAACATTCTGTTGAGCAAAAAAAAAAAAAAAAGGAACTGCCTAGGGCTGAAATACAGTCCTTCCCTCCCCCCTCCCCAGCTGGCCCGAGCTGCACCACATGTCCCAACCACCCTTCAGTCGGACACCCAAGCTGGGAAAAAACAGAAAATATCGGACATTTTACATGTCCGGTGTTTTCTGTATTTTTTTACTGGACGGAAGGTGCAAATAACAGGCTGTCTGGTTCAATACCGGACACCTGTCAACTCTATCCCGGATAGACATCTATCCAACCTGCTCTTAAATAGCTCCAGTGATGGAGATTCCACAACCTCCCTAGGCAACTTCTTCCAGTGTTTCGCCCCCCTGGCAGCTAGGACGTTTTTCCTAATGTCCAATCTAACTACGAAGCCCATTATTTCGAACTAAGGGGCCACTTAGTTTGAAATCCAGACTCCCGCTTTCCTCGAGGAATCACACGTATTTCAAAATCGTTATTTTAAAAGAGTGGTCGTGTGGGTGCGCCGGTGCAGACCAGGGAGACAGAGAGCAAAGCCGCGGAGCACGCCCGCAGGGGGACAGCTCAAGCGCGCCCGGGCTGTCCCGCTGCGGGCGTGCTCCGCGGCTTTGCTCCTGTCCCCCTGGTCTGCTGGGGGGGTCCAGCAAAGCCGCTGGACCCCCCCAGCAGACCAGGGAGACCGGGAGAAGCTTTTCTCGCCCCGAGGACACGGGTGGCGACCCGCCGCCCGTGAGCTCCGGGGCCAGAAAAGCCCCGTTCGTAAGTGCGGATCCGACATAAGTCGGATCTGCGTAAGTTGGGGACTGCCTGTATAGACATGGCCGAGGAAACCTGATTCTCCGCGTGCCTACTCTGATTTTTCCCTGCCGATTTCACACACTCCCTCTCCCCGGCCTTCTGCCTTCTGCCCTTGTTACGACGCCTGTAAAATGCTGCCGTCGGCAGCTGATACATTTCACACCCATTTGGCGCAAGCCTGGCGACGGTCCTGCAGCCTTCACGGGGGTTGCTCCTGATTTACACCATGGAATGACGCAGGCGGGTGTCACTGAAGCTGAGGGAATCCCACCGGTGTACAACAACCACGGAGCTAACCCCTATCCGCCTGTTTCATAACAAGTCTGCCTGCCCGACCGGATTCCACATAGGGGCCAATGCGGGCAAGTTCCCTGGCTTGGCTGATGGAGCTGAGTCAGCACCTCCCAGGCATCAGGAAGATAAGGGTCCTCAGAACAGTGGGATAAGCAGATCTCTGGCCAAAGGAAGGAACAAACATTTGGCTTCCTGCCAGGCAGGACAGACTCATGGCAAGACAAGCCCTGGGTCAGGACAGACTAACCCTGAGCCAGGACATGCAACTAAGCTACTTCTAGACTGCAAGCTTCTTTTGGAAGAAGCTTTTCCGGAAGAGATCTTCCAGAAAAACATCTTCCGAAAGAGAGCGTCCGCACTGCCAAAGTGCATCAAAAAACCGATCTGCTTTTTCAACAGATAGCGTCCACACTGACTGGACACTCTCTCACATTTCAGCTGTGATTACTATGGGCGGAATGACCACCAGGGCACCTGTGCTTTTTCCTCTTTCCTCTTCTTCCGAAAGAATTCCCTCTTCCTCGTCCACACATGCCTTTTTGCAAAAGAGCTCTTCTGGAAAAAGGCTTCTTCCTCTTAGAATGAAGATTACCATTGTCAGAAAAACCCCTCTGTCTTTTTGAGTTTTTTTCGAAAGAACGTGATTGCAGTGTGGATGTAAGTGAAGACTTTTCGGAAAATCTCTGCAGTGAAGACATACGCCTAGATGAGGCTAGGTGCATAACTGGCTGGATAACCATTCTCAGAGGCTACGTCTAGACTGGCATGATTTTCCACAAATGCTTTTAACGGAAAAGTTTTTCCGTTAAAAGCATTTGCGGAAAAGAGCGTCTAGATTGGCATGGACGCTTTTCCGCAAAAGCACTTTTTGCCGAAAAGCATCCGTGCCAATCTAGATCCGGTTTTGCGCAAGAAAGCCCCGATCGCCATTTTTGCAATCAGGGCTTTTTTGCGCAAAACAATACCGCGTTGTCTACGCTGGCCCTTTTGTGCAAAAGCATTTGCGCAAGAGGGCTTTTGCCTGAACGGGAGCAGCATAGTATTTCCACAAGAACACTGACAATCTTACATGAGATCGTCAGTGTTTGCGGAAATTCAAGCTCCAGCGTAGACAGCTGGCAAGTTTTTCCGCAAAAGCATGTGCTTTTGCAGAAAAAACTTGCCAGTCTAGACGCAGCCAGAGAGTCTTAATAAAAGGTTCACAGTCATGCTGGAAGGGCACAACAAGTGGGATTTCACAGGGGGCTGTTTTGGTGCTGTTTCTGTTCAAAATCTTCATTGATGATTTAGATGATGGCACAGAGAGGACGCTTATTAAGTTTGCAGAAGATGCCAAGCTGGGAGGAGTTGCAAGTGCTGTGGAGGATAGAGTCATAATTCAAAATGATCTGGACAAGCTGGAGAATGGTCTGAGGTAAACAGGATGAAGTTTAATAAGCACCCGAAACTCGAAATACGATGCGCAATGTGCGCTATTCAAATTGCAAGAACAACGAGAAGTCCTGTGGCACCTTCTAGACTAACAGCATTTATTGGCGCTTCAGCTTTCGTGGGAAAAGAACCAATTCGTCAGTTGCATCTGACAAAGTGGGTCTTTGCCCAAGAAAGCTTAAGTGCCAATCAATCTGTTAGTCTAGAAGGTGCCACAGGACTTCTCGTCGTTCTTACAGATTCAGACTCATGTGGCTACCCTCTGACACTATTCAAATTGCATATCTTATTTCAAATCTGTTTCAAAATAGCTTATTTTGAAAATTGGTGCATCTACACAGTACCAAATTTTGAAATAACGTGCCATTTCTAGACATCTCTTAACCCTCGTGGAATAGGAGTTGCTCGGTCATGCTGTGGAAAGGAGAAGGGGCTGCTGCTTTTAGCATAGGAGAGCTATATAAAAGGACTTGATACAAAGTGAAAACCCTAATACAGAGATTATATGAAGATGATCCACACTCATATGAAAATGATTAATACCGAGATTTATGATTAATGCGGAGATGTATCTACATTGTGTGGGGGTTTTGTTTGGTTTTTAGTTTTGAAAGGGAAAAATGCCTTCATGCTTCAGGGCCCAAACCAACCTCTAATGAACCGAGTTCAGGAAGAAACGTTCCCTGATGGAAGAATAGTTCATAAGAAGGGTTGCCAGGTGTCCGGTATTGAGCCGGACAGTACAGTATTTGGACTTTGTGTCCCAGAAACAAATCAAGAAAATACTGGACATATAAATGTCCGGTGTTTTCTAATTAAGTAAGTTTTTCAGCTTTTCCCAAGTCCGGTTTGGCACCCGACGGAAGCCTGCTTGGGACATGCAGCAATTAAAGGGGCCACGACCACATTTCAGACCCATCTCCTGAAACCCCTCCCCCCAGGTCTCCCTAATTACCCCCCCACTTTTATTTATTTTTTTTTTTTTTTTGGCGCACAACAAATTTTTGTCTGGTATTTTTTTTTAAACGATCTGGCAACCCTATTCATGAGTGCCTAGTGCAAGGCGTCTCTGAGGCAGGCACTACTGGCCAGTCTAGTGGTCAGATCCAGCACAGCAATTCTGACACTCACAACTAACGTGGGAATCCCTTGAGCCAAGAAAGAACGAGAGAAACAGACAGTGAATTGTTATTTGCCCAGCGGATGCTCCTGTTTTTTCGGAGTGCGTCTCTGGAAAAGAAGACATTGGAGCTGTCAATGAGCCTCCCTTTCTCAAGCAGAACAAAAGTAATTTGCCTCCCGCAAGCTCATTCATCGTTTGTTATGAAGCTGTCAGTGGCCTCCGCCTTTAACTGTGTAATTGCATTCTCCCCAGCTGGCCTCAGGGCTGGACTTTTTTTATATTCACAGCCGTAGCTCCCACGCTGTGTCTTGGAGACATTCCTTCAGTGTCCTGGGCACAAGCCGGGGGTCCGATTCCTGGCCCCCTCCCAGATGCTCCAGCTGGTTTGCACCAATTGGAACCAAATTGACAGCTGCCTTCCATCACCGGAGGGCTGTCAAGCAACTAGAAGCAGCCAGTGAGTCCGTTCCTACCGTCTTAGTGGCAATGACTTGTATTTTGCACTGTTTCATGGTAGACCGTAAGCATGTGCTTTTCACCTCTGAGTGTCATGGTCTGTTCTACACCTGGCCCGTGAATGTTGGCCTCGCTCGGGCAGTTGTAACCAGATTGGCTTAGATCTGTTAAAGGGACCAATGAATTGCGAGGGGGGGTGGGACTCAAGGCACTGTAAAAGACCCCAGGTTTTGAAGGGTGGAGCGCTCGGTTTTTGCGAATCCGGCCCTTTCCGGGTGACTTTGGTTGAGCCCCCAAACCATTAGTCATTTTGGGAAAACTAGGCCCTTATGGTTTCTGTCCAGAACGAAAAGGCACACCTAGAGCAGGGGTGGAAACACCGTGCTGGGGGGTTAGCCCCGGCGGGCCACCACTGCTGTATTGGCCTGCACGGCGGCAAGTAGCGGCGATCTCAGCTCTCATTGGCCACGGATCACCATTCCCAGCCAATGGGAAGCAGCGCGGACTGGGACACGGCTTCCCGCAGCTCCCATTGGCTGGGAAAAGCGTCCGAGGCTGGAAATGGGCGACAGGAAAGGGATCACGTGATGATTCCCTGTTTTGTTCACTCCCTCTGGGGCACCCAGAGGAGCCAATAAGCCAGTGGTTCAGGGCACTCATGTGGGGTGTGGGCGATCCAGGTTCAAATCCTTCTTTGCCAGGCTCTCTGGTGCGAGCTCACGAGGGGGCTATTTGGGGGGCGCTCTCTCTCTCTTGCTAATTTTGACTAGAAATTCCACCCTTGCACAGCAGAACCTTTCTGAAAAAAACATTTCATTGGACCCACGCAAAGGTTTGCTGCTGCCTTTTTCCAACCCCAAACCATTTGGCCGGAATATTCCGGATCAGCCGCGGGGCGAAAATTCCGGATCAGCTGCGGGGCGAAAATTCCGGATCAGCTGTGGGGTGAAAATTCCGGATCAGCTGTGGGGCGAAAATTCCAGATCAGCTGTGGGGCGAAAATTCCGGATCAGCTGCGGGGTGAAAATTCCAGATCAGCTGTGGGGCGAAAATTCCGGATCAGCTGCGGGGTGAAAATTCCAGATCAGCTGCGGGGCGAAAATTCCGGATCAG
The DNA here is from genome assembly GCF_052426305.1 of Pelodiscus sinensis. Classification (NCBI taxonomy): domain Eukaryota; kingdom Metazoa; phylum Chordata; order Testudines; family Trionychidae; genus Pelodiscus; species Pelodiscus sinensis. The sequence goes on from NC_143053.1 coordinate 257,581,075, forward strand.
CTGTGGGGTGAAAATTCCGGATCAGCTGCGGGGCGAAAATTCCGGATCAGCTGTGGGGCGAAAATTCCGGATAAGCTATTTGTGGCATGAGGCGTGTCCGTGCCTGCAGCCCATAGATCACATCCTGGGAGCTGCTCAAGAATACACAGCATAGAGCCTGGCGGGGGAGGGCCAGCCCAACGTTTCCTCGTGGTGCCAGGCAAATACTTTCCACGTGGGAAGCCATTTTTATTGACTGCTAATTTGGTCTCTTGATGCCTACTGCCCCCTAAGTGCCAGGCGTATGCAGGGTTTAACAATGCATCGGCCTCTGGGCAGGAGGGGGAAGGTCAATTTCAGCTTCAGATACCATCAGGAGGAGCTCTCTAGGTTCGTACCCAGGAGGACAGCCACAGCTTGGTTTTCTCAGCCCATCATGATGGTAGAAACTGACGAGGGTCACACACGGGGCCTGACCCAAGTCCCTGACACCAGAGGAAGTTGTGGACTGGATGCGGGGACGAGTGGAGGAAGCGCTCTGGTTTTCAGCCCACTGGAAGTCAAACTGCAGTCTCAACATCCCCCTTACAGTCTGAGCTTGCATGGAAAAGTGTCCGCGCGAGTTGGATTCGGTCCCTAGGGCGTCACTGTCCCCCTTGCCAGTCCTACCGAGCCAGCTCGCCCCTCTGCGACGCTCCATGCAATCAAGAGGCATCCAGTCCCTGCTGCACAAATGTCGCCTCCTGTGTTCTCACAAGTATCTCCAGGGCTTTGTCTGGGCATCTGGACAGCACGGGCATTAGTAGCCGGCGACAGGAGTCTGAGCCGTGGACAAGAGTCTCGTCAGGGCGTAATTAGGGGCTCGGTAAAACATCCCTGATCCGGTCGCTCGGAAGCCCGTAATGGAAAGGGAGCATTAGGGAAAAGGCCCTTTGAAAAGGGAGCTCATTGATTGAAGGGCCCATTATCGTTTCTCAAGTGGACGTGTCAGTATCCCGCAGACACAGCAGTCGTCAGACGGGAAAGGCAAGCGTGCAGGGTGGCTGGCCCGGAGTGGAGCTAGCAACTGCAGCAGCAGCTCCCAGATCAGCAGCTGGAGTCACAGCAAATCCCAGAATCCCAGGGCTGGAAGAGACCTCAGGAGTCATCAAATCCGGCCCCCTTCCCAAAGCAGGACCAATCCCCAGCTCCATCATCCCAGCCAGGGTTTGGTCAAGCCGGGACTTCAACACCTCTAGGGATGGAGAATCCACCCCTCCCTAGGGAACCCATTCCAGTGCTTCCCAAGGAAAACAGTTTGTTCTAGTATCCAGCCTAGACGTCCCCTCCCCTGCGACTTAAGTCCATTGCTCCTTGTTCTGCCATCTGCCCCCACTGAGAACAGCCTCTCTCCATCCTCTCTGGAACCTCCCTTTAGGAAGTTGAAGGCTGCTATCAAATCCCCCCTCACTCTTCGCTTCTGCAGACTAAACAAGCCCAAATCCCTCAGCCTCTCCTCATAGGTCATGTGCTCCAGCTCCCTCATCATTTTGGTTGCCCTCCGATGGACCCTCTCCAATGTGTCCACATCCCTTCTGTAGTGGAGGGCTCAGAACTGGACACAATACTCCAGATGTGGCCTCACTACAACCGATTAAAGGGGAATAATCACTTCCCTAGATCTGCTGGCAATGCTCCTCCTAATGCACCCTAATAGGCCATTAGCCTTCTTGGCTACAAGGGCGCCCTGTTGACTCCTATCCAGCTTCTCATCCACTCTAACCCCCAGGTCCTTTTCTGAAGAACTGCTACTTAGCCAGTTGGTCCCCAGCCTGTACCAACGCTTGGGGATTCTTCCATCCCAAGTGCAGGACTCTACACTTGTCTTTGCTGAACCTCCTCAGATTTCTTTTGGCTTAATCCACTAATCTGTCCAGGTCACTCTGGACCCTATCTCTACCCTTCAATGTATCTACCTCTCCCCCTAGCTGTGTTTCAGTATGTCACGAAATAAGCACACCATTTCAGTACCACCCACTGTCGGGGGGCCACCTTGCAGCTGGCAGCCCGTCTGGGCCTTAGCAGATGTTCCAGGATTGGGGCAGGGAGTTGTTCTTTCTTTCACTGATATTAGGAAATAACAGGTAGTTTTGTCTCCCTTTACGTCTGGAGCTCAGGAGATTGGAGATCAAGTCCCAGCTCTTCCAGAAGCTTCTCGTGACTTCGGGCAAGACACCCAACCGCCCTGTGCCTCAGTTTCCCCACTGTAAAATGGGGATGCTCACACCACCTTTGTCTGCTGAGCTCCCTGCATTTCACCCGGGGCTGCTTTCGAAGATGTGCTACCCTGCCGTCCCGACTAGGCGTGCTTTCCTTAGACAAGGGCTGTAAATCGTTGGCGTGGCGGGAACTGTCTCTCACCATGGGTTCGTGCAATATCAAACACACAGCGCCAGCTCCTCTTTGAGCCCACGAGTCCCTGCTGCAATCGAAATGCAAGTGCTAATTAAGGATCCTAAGTATCAACTAATTGACTAATCCAGTGGTTCCCAAAATTTCAGCATCATGCCCCCTTTTTGATTTTTAAGAAAACCTCCCCTTCCCTCCACAAAATAGCAACAAAACTTGTTGAGCAAAAAAAAAAAAAAGATTGCCCTTTTAAGAGCAGAGCAGGCATTGCCCTTTTAAGGCAGCCATTTTTAAGTCTCGTATTCCAGCAGATGCCCGAGTGGACGGACAGACCAGGCGCTTTCTTGGGGGGAGGGGGAACTGACGGGGGGGCTGTGTCACCTCATGCCCCCCCTGGAATTTCTTCACACACACACCCCAGGGGGGCGTGCCCCCCAGTTTGGGAACCCATGGACTAATCGAATAGTCAATGCATTTTGCATCAGGTGAAAACACTGCGTGGAGCCCGAGGTCAGCTGGAGACCCCGGGCTCCCTGACAACTGCAGCTTTGAAATGCCGCGTGCAGCGTGGGGACACCCCAGCTGGTCCCAGGCTTCACATGGCGTTTCAAAGCAGCAGTGCAGTGTGGAGCCCGGGGTCTGGCCCCAGGCTCCACCTGGTGCTGCCACTTTAAAGTACCCCCTCTTCTTACCCCCCCTTGTTGCCTCTATCTGATAGAGGCAGCAAGGCGGGGGGAAATGACTAGTCAACTATCCTGTTGACTAGTCCTTCACATCCCTAGTGGTAACGTTAAACAGATGGTTCCTGCTGGGTGGGATTCTCTTTGCAAAACACCAAACTGAGGGGAAAAGCTTGGAGCGCCTTGGTGGAGGTGGAATTGCTAAATTCTGCACCCTGAAAAGGGCGTCGTTTGGTCCGAATTCCAGCTTGTGTTTCACCATGTGTCTACCACGCCTGGTGCAGCGAGGCCTCCATTTCGCACGGGGCTTCCTGGCACGACCGTAATTCATAATTGGATCCCGTTGGTTCTGTTTTGCAGGCAGGAGCAAGTGCCACCCTTAACTTTTCTCTGGCCCGTTTCCTCCGCAGCTCTGAAAGAGCTCGATTATCGTCCTCGTTTTACAGCTGTAAAACAGCATCTCAGGCGGCACCACCCATTCTGGTTTCCTAGCGGGGGTCAATCCACCTATCTCCTAGAGGCGGGAGATCTTGCCGGGAGGAAAGCCCTCGGGGCCCGGCCCAGCCGTTGGGTGCTGATGGACAATGGGCGCATTGTTTCAAACAGACCCGGCCCCGTAACGGGATCCCGCCGCGCCGTAAATCACTTTTACGGCGGCTGTGTTTTCCCCTCCTGCGATGGAGTCTTAGGTTTCCCCTCTCCCCGGCTCAGGAATGACGGCGCGCTTTGGAAAGGGGTCTGGAAACATTCAGCGGGGGCATCCCCAGTCGCATACCTCTGAAATCTGACCCCGCAGGAAAGCTGATGTGGTTCCACTGACTTCAAACCTCCCAGACCCGGCTGCAAGGGGGCCAGAACAAACAGCTGCACAGAGAATTCCGGAGCCATTGGTGGTGGCTGTCTACACTGGAAAAGCTTTCTCTTGACTCTGGAGTGAAGCGGCCGGGAGGGGAGAGGGAAGACAGAGAGAGAGAGCGCAGAGCACACGCCTGCGCTCGCCCATCTACACGGGAACTGGGGGGTGCACACTTCTGCATAAAGAGACGCCCAGGCTCACACAGATGCGGTTGCCCTTGCACGGATTTGCACGGGCATGTTTGCACAGACGTGCACGTGCCCTCACATGTTTGCGCCAGGCCTGCCGATGAGGGGGGAAGGAGCAAATGCCCTGGGGTCCTGTGATTCCAAAGGGCCTGGGCTCCCAGCTGCTGCTGCGTTTGGGTTGCTTTGAGGGCTGGGGAAGGGGGCGCACAGTGGTCCAGGCGGTGCTAAAGGCTGCCTCCAGCTCCGCCCTTCCTGCTGGAAGCCCCGCCCCTTCAGGGAGAGCACAGGCGGTCCCTCCCACCTGGTCCAAGGGCCGGAGGAGTCTGCTGGCGCCCCTGGCTTGCTCACAGGTGTGCACTCACCCAAGCTTGCACAGACGTTTGCACAGTGTATGCACTCCCATGGGCTTGCACAGACACTCAGACAGACAAGTGTGTGCTGCCAGATCCTTGCACAGACATTTGCACAGACAATTGGGCCCTCACACATCCTTGCACTTGTCAGGGATGATCTAGATGGTGCTTGGTCCTGCCGTGAGGGCAGGGGACTGGTCTTGATGACCTCTCTGGTCTTGATGACCTCTCGAGGTCCCTCCCGTTCTGGTGTTCTAGGATGCGATGATTCTATGTGCCACTGCAATTACCATAAGAACATAAGAACGGCCGTACTGGGTCAGACCAAAGGTCCTTCTAGCCCAGTATCCTGTCTACTGACAGTGGCCAGCACCAGATGCCCCAGAGAGGGTGGACCGAAGACAATGATCAAGCAATTTGTCTCCTGCCATCTCTCTCCAGCCTCTGACAGACAGAGGCCAAGGACACCATTTTATCCCCTGGCTAATAGCCTTTTATGGACGTAACCTCCATGAAATTATCTAGCTTCTCTTTATTATAGTCCTAGCCTTCACAGCCTCCTCTGGCAAGGAGTTCCACAGGTTGACTACACGCTGTGTGAAGAAGAACTTTCTTTTATTAGTTTTAAACCTGCTCTCCATTAATTTCATTTGGTGTCCTCTAGTTCTTCTATTTAGGGAACTAATAAATAACTTTTCTTTATCTGCCCTCTCCACACCACACACCACTCCCACTGGGTTTCCCTCAACCTTAGGCCAGGTATTAATACCCAGCTTCGTCTCTCCACTTCACTGCCCCCGCTGTGCTCAGGATGCTATGGCAAAGGGGCCGTGGCAGGGACACAAATCAATTGGTGCGTCTGCCCTTTCCCTACCTCAGGTCACTGCCGATGCTGATGCCGGGGGGGGGGCGTAATTAATGCTTCTTGAGGCCTTTGAGTTCATTGTGCCGCATGGTTTTCCTTCAGTAAAATGCTTCGTTCCTTCCCCTCCTTTAGGAGAGAAAGCAGCAACAGACATACACTGCTTTGTTTTCCTAGGCTCGGGGGTAAGTGCCGGGCTATCCACATGGCTTTATTATTGTAGGGTTGCTGGGATGCACTGGGCTGTGCACACTGGTGTGTTGGGAGGCGGGGGAGGTTGCTTTTGCACGAGGAGCAACCTGCATTGTGAGCTTGGGAGACCGTTTGGGAAAAGCTTTGCCAAACCGACGACGCTAGGCAGGGGCCGGCTCCGTGACGACGGGCCGGGCTAGCGATAACGCCTCTCCACAGCCAGCATCGGGGGGGAAAGGGGTCTGCCCGGCAAACTTCACCCTCCCCTTTTCTCCAGTCACTCAGCCCCAGCGAGGGTGGAGGGCTCCAGAGCCCCCTCGTGGCTGGGTCTTAGAGTGAACGGCTAGTCCCACGCCGGTTTGCAGCTGCCCCGGGGCCAACCCCCGGCACTGGGACCAGCCCCCGTGAAGCGTCTCCAGGCTGGGAGCTGGGCTCTGCTCTGTGGGGGCGGATGGTGACTTGCCTGAGGCCTGCACAGTGGCATGGGCAGCCAGTAATGCAGGCAAGGGAAGGTGCTGCCGGGGAAGGCGGGGAGCGGGGCTGCAGGCCAGCAATCCTGACCCTCCAGGGGGCCAGGAAGGATAGTGCTGGGGGTGGGCGGGGCTTGGCTCCGTGGGCGGGGCTTGGCTCTAGGGGCGGGGCCTCAGGATGAAGGGGCGGGGCTAGGGTGTGCCTTCCCCAGCTGCGCCTTCACCCACCACCAATGCACTGTTACACCCTGATATCAAGGCTGCTACATGGGGCTCACCCTTATCTAGGAGAAGGGGCTTCCCTCTTGCTGCCCAAAGACAGCCAGGCCTCCCGTCCTCTCAGGAGCCCCATCTCGCCTGCCAGAAAGATGGAGGGAGCCTTAACTCAGAAGATGGGAGGGATCCACCTAATCCGGCTGCCACGACAGAGCCCTTTGTTGGGGTGGGGTCAGCAGGGACCCCAGAGCAGTGAGTCCTGGAGGTAACAGCCGGCTCGGACGCCTGGCTCGGATCACCACCCATTTCAGGCTCTCTGCAGACGCGGGCAGCTTCCTTTTCTAGCTCGGGTCAGGTCCCTTCCGAAGCGCCCGAGCTAGAGATGCGAGCTGGCTTGACAACGAAAGCGGGGAGGAGGATGTGGCCACCGGAGATGGGAGACGGAGCTAGGGTTGCCAGGTGTCCAGTATTCACCTGGAGAGTCCGGTATTCTCTGAATTTTTCCCCGGCCAGGAGGCAAAAATGTTGGGCACCTGGCAACCCTAGAAACACTCAGCGCCCGGCCTCCCCCCACCCCCGAGCTCCCCCGACCCTCAACACCCCCAGCCCCCAGCCTGGTTACTTGGTTGCCCAAGGCTGCTGGCACAAAATGGCTGCCGGCCAAAAGACTTAGGGGTCTTAGTGCTCAACTTCTCCCCTGTTCCTATCCCTGCACTCACTCTTAAAGGGGACATGCCTTGGAGTCCTTTTTTTTTTTTTTGCTCAACAACTTTGGTCTTCCCCGGTTTTTTTCCCTTCAAAAGAATTTTTTCACAGTGTTTTTTTTTGGGGGGGGGGGGGGGGGGGAGTGTTCGGTATTTTTGTTTCAACCATCTGGCAACCCTGGATGGAGCACAAGCTTTTCTATTCCTCCAGACCTGGCCGCAGCTCCCCAGATGGCAGGAACGGGCCCTTGGCCAGCTGCAGCTGCTGTCCTCTCTGGACAAAACCCCAGCAGCCCCAGGCATGTGGTAGGGGATGGTGATTTGTTTAGAGCTTCGGAGCACGGAGGAGAGCCAAGAGTCCCCGGGGGGGTTGCAGCACGCTGGCTCTATAAACAGCCCTCGCCGCGCGAGCGCATTCCTGCTGCGTTAGGCCGTTGTATTGGCGCCGTGTCGTGACAGGGCGGAGTCGGGGAGTGAGGATGCTCAGCCATGCGCCAGAGGGACATGGGCTCGGCCGGATGGTTTGCCACCGGGGCTGAGTGCCTGACCATTGTGCTTTCATGGCAAGGGGGGGTGGGGGGAAATCAGGAAGGGACGAAATTTACAAGGAAGACGGACAACTCATGGGTTTCACGTTTTCAAAATACAAATCCCTGTGTTCATTCACTTGCCTTTGGGTTGCCAAGTGTCCAGTTTTGAACTGGACAGTCCAGTATTTGAGCTTTCTGTTCAGGAAACAAACTGAGAAAATAGAAATGAGAAACGATAAATGTTCGGTATTTTCTAAATCAGAATGGAATGTCGATTGTGATGTCATGTGAAGTGTGTCCAGTGTTTTTGTTGAAACCATCTGGCAACCCTACTCCCCTTTCCTCTCTAGCTGGCTGTAGCTCCTTCCGTGTGTTGTTGTTGTTATTTGTCGTTTGTATTATCACAGCACACACACACATGTCATGCTAGGCACTGTACTGGCCCATTGCAAAACAGTGGCCTAGATTAGAGATGGCCTGCAAGATATGTTGTCAGAGACCGCAGTCAGAGAGCAAAGGGACACAAAGGAAACACAAAAATAAGGTTACCCAACTTATTTTTGTACCACACGCAACTTCCTGTTCTTCTTTCTGTTCTTGCAAATTCTAGTTCCAGGCAAGTATACCCTGCCCCTGCTAGACACACGCCTTCACTGCATACACTACACTTGCTCCACTTTACACACCCACTGCTACTAACCACACACTCTGGTGTGTACCTGCCAGCACAAACTGTAAAACATATACACTATACACCTATAACACACACTCACTGCAAAACAAGGATACCACAAACTTAGGTGAATGCTATGTCTATGTAGTTGTACACTTTACAAATGTAACCACCTCCAGGTGGGTTTGAACCTGGCACTTGTGGAGTTTAGGGTAGGAGTCTCTACAGCTTGTGATATTAAACCAGCTTGCACTCTGGTTAGGCTGTAGAGCTCCCTTCTTCTTATCTCTTGCTGTACGTGCTCTAAGTGCCACTCCATAGGACAGTGAACCACACGAGGGGTGTGGTTTACACATGCAATGCGCACCCACACCTCATGCACACATGGCACAGTGGCTCCTCTATTCTGGGTGCTTGGGCAGCCATCCAGGAGAGATTCAAATACTGGCTAATTGATTCACAAAGTGCACTCCGTCGGCACCATGTGTTTCTCCTGAGGATGCACCTCCGCACATGCCTCGGTGCACATAATAAATTTATTCCGCACATAGATGGAAAAAATGAGAGGGAGCATTGACACAGCAAATGCTCTGCATCCTTTGCTGTTTAGGGAAATGTTTGCAGCACAGCCTTTTCCTTTCATTAATTATTTGTATGACGAAGCAGGGTCCCCTGGTGTGAGGTGCTGTACAAACCCAGATCTTACATTACTTTCCCATCTGTCAGGCCAGTAACAGCTTCTGGTAAGGTCTGCTTTCTTCTGGGTTATGGGCTTTATCTGACAGCTTGTGTGTAGCTGCCGGCTGTGAGTCTGGGCAGACACAGTGCCCACGGGCTAATCTCACAAGTCTGTTGCGTGATGTTTTAATTCAATGTAAAGTACTGCACATTGGAAAAAATCATCCCAACTAGACAAACACTATGGCTGTGTCTAAACTGGCACGTTTTTCTGCAAAATCATTTGATTTTGCGGAAACACTTGCCAGCTGTCTAGACTGGCCGTTTGAATTTCCGGAAAAGCACTGACGATCTCATGTAAGATCATCAGTGCTTTTTCGGAAATACTATGCTGCTCCCGTTTGGGCAAAAGTCTTTTTCCGAAAGACTTTTGCGCAAAAGGGCCAGTGTAAACAGCACAGTAGTGTTTTCCGCAAAAAAGCCCCAATCGCGAAAATGGCCATCGGGGCTTTTTTGCGGAAAACTGCGTCTAGATTGGCCACGGACGCTTTTCCGCAAAAAGTGCTTTTACGGAAAAGCATCCTGCCAATCTAGACGTGCTTTTCCGAAATTGCTTTTAACGGAAAACTTTTCCGTTAAAAGCATTTTCGGAAAATCATGCCAGTGTAGACGTAGCCTATGGTGGGGAGTGATTTAGCTACAACTACTCAAGACAGAGATCTTGCAATCATCATGGAGAGTTCTCTGCAGCAGCAGTCGAAAAAGAAAACAGAATGTTAGAAAACCTTAAAAAAGGGATAGAGAGTAAGACAGAAAATATCGTATTGCCTCTGTATAAAACCAAGGGACGCCCACAGCTTGAATATTAAGTACAGATGTGGTCACCTCCTCTCGAAAAAGATAAATTGGCATTGGAAAAGGTTCAGAAAAGAGCAACAAAAATGATGAGAGGTTTGGAACAGGTCCCATATGAAGAGCGATTGAAAAGACTTGGACTTTTCAGCTTAGAAAAGAGGAGACTAAGGGGGGATAGGAAAGAGGTCTATAAAATCATGAGTGGTGTGGAAAAAGTGAAGAAGGAAAAGTTATTTACTTATTCCCACGACAGAAGAATGAGGGGTTATCAAATGAAATTAAAAGGCAGCAGGTTTAAAACAAACAAAAGGAAAGAGCTCTTTTGGGAAAAGGCGTGTGTGGACGGGGAAGAGGGAGTTCTTACGGAAGAAGAGGAAAGAGGAAAAAGCACAGGTGCCCTGATGGCCTCTCTGTCCATAGTAATCACAACTGAAATGCAAGAGAGCGTCCATTCAGTGTGGACACTCTCTTTCGAAAAAGCAGATTGCTTTTTTGATATGCTTTTGCTGTGCAGATGCTTTCTTTCGGAAGAAGTTTTTTTGGAAGATCTCTTCCGGAAAAGTATTTTCTGAAAGAAGCCTGCGGTCTAGAAGTAACCCACACACCTAGGCTATGTCTACACTGGCGGGTTGTTGCGCCAGAAGTATGCAAAGGAGGCTAAGCGTGGAATATCCCCGAGCCTCATTTGCATACCTAATGAGCCACCAGTTTGCCAAAGAGGCACTTGCGCTAGAAGGAGCATCTACACTGCCCCTTCTTGCACAAGAAAAACCCTCTTGCGTAATGCCGTTATTCCTGAAAATAATCAGCGTAGCGGCGTTGCGCAAGAGGGTTTTTCTTGCACAAGAAGGGGCAGTGTAGACAGCTCCTTCTAGTGCAAGAGCCTGTTCCGCAAACATGGCGGCTCTTTGGTATGCAAATGAGGCTCGGGGATATTCCACGCTTAGCCTCATTTGCATACTTCTGATGCAACAACCCACCAGTGTAGACATAGCCCTAGTGTGGTTACTGAGCAATGCAAGTAGTACCTAGACCACAGCAACAGTTAAGATCAAGAGACCTCTACAGCATGGACTGGGAGCCAGCTGGCTTTTAGCTCAGAAGGTAGAAGCTCCTATACTCTGCTTCAGAGAACCCAGGTTCAAATCCACCTGGTGCCGGTTACATAGACGTGTGGATGTGTTCTTGTGCAAGACTTCTTGCACAAGAACCCTTACGCAAGATGTTCTTGTGCAAGAAGCCAGGAGTGTAGACATAGCTCTAGTGTGGTTACTGAGCAATGCAAATGGTACCTAGACCACAGCAACAGTTAACATCAAGAGACCTCTGCAGCATTGACTGGGCTCCAGCTGGCTTTTAGCTCAGAGGGTAGAAGCTCCTATACTCAGCTCCTGAGATCCAGGTTCAAATACAGCTGGTGGTGGCTACACTGGCACTCAATGGCAGAGCCCTGAATGGTCCAGTATACTGAACTGTAGGGCTATGTCTAGACTGGCATGATTTTCCAGAAATGCTTTTAACGGAAAAGTTTTCCGTTAAAAGCATTTTCAGAAAAGAGCGTCTAGATTGGCACGGACGCTTTTCCGCAAAAGCACTTCTTGCAGAAAAGCGTCCTTGGCCAATCTAGACACCCTTTTCTGCAAAAAAGCCCCGGTTGCCATTTTCACGATCGGGGCTTTTCTGTGGAAAACAAATCTCAGCTGTCTACACTGGTCCTTTCGCGCAAAAGGGACTTTTTCCCGAACGGGAGCAGCATCGTATTTCCGCAAGAAGCACTGATTTCAGACAGTAGGAAGTCAGTGCTTTTGCAGAAATTCAAGCGGCCAGTGTAGACAGCTGGCAAGTTTTTCCGGAAAAGCGGCTGATTTTCCGGAAAAACTGGCCAGTCTAGACACAGTCTAGTGTTACAACAGCGCCATTCCTTTGCCAGTTGCTTTCGTTAGCCGCAAGCTACACAAGAGAGGCAGAGTCCTTTCCTGCCGTGAAGTGGGAGTCTCAAAAGACCTACATAAGAACATGGAACATAAGAACGGCCAGACTGGGTCAGACCCATGGTCCGTCTAGCCCAGTGTCTGACAGTGGCCAATACCAAGTGCCCCAGAGGGAGGGAACACAACCAGGAATCCTCACGTGATCCCTCCCCTGTCGCCCAGTTCCAGACCTGTCATTTCCCAATCCCCCCACCCGTCGTCCTCACCTCCCTCTGAATTCCCTGGCTTATTTTTGTCTCCCTCTCGACTCGAGCCTGGCTTTTGTTCTGTGCTTTTCCAGCCATGCTCCAGACCCAGCTCTTCCCAGAGGCTGGAACGTGGCCTTGTTGCCAGCTCCCGTTCCTTTGCAAGCCTCTAATTATTCTTTCGGGAGACTCGTGTCCCAGTGAGAAAGCACGTCGCTCTCCGGTCCCCCTTCCCCACGGAAAGGAATGCCGTGGTCCGTCTGCATGGCAGTTCCCACAATTAGCGCTGCCTGTGTAATTAGGCCAAGAGAAATGGGGGCTGGTGAGGAAGCACATCACCGGCTTAATTTCAAGCTTTCATAAAACCAAGTGAAGGGAAAACGGAGAAGCGCTCATTTGTTTTCAATTGAGGAAAATAGAGGGTTACGGCCCATCCGCAACCCCGCCCCTCAACACACGCACGCACGCACGGCTAAATGAAACCAGAGCAGCGACACATCCCGGGATGAAGGGGTGTGCCACTCTCGGGGTACGGGGGCAAATTACTGTCTCGGCCCCCAATCCCACCCAGGGAGACGAGGAGGGGGAGGCGAAGGCTTTCATTGGCCTGACTGCTTCTGGAAAGAGACCTGCAAGGCCGATCTCTCCCACCAGCAGATGCCAGGCCACGAAAAGCTACTACCTCACCCAGGGGCGGCCTGAGGCGGGCTGCAGCAGCTGGCGCCCCATGCGGAAGGCGCGATCGGCACCCCCGCCTGCACGGCTGTCAATGGAGTGACGTCATCATCGGGCGTCCCGGGCACCCAGTGACATCATCATCGGATGCCGTTGAAGGCAGCGCCCTAGGCGACGGCCGAGTCGGCCTATAGTCACAGGCCGCCCCTGACCTCACCCTGCTTGTGTCTCCAACATCCTGGGACTGACACGACTCCCACAGCACCACACATGGCCTCTTTTGTCTTGTTCTCCTTTGCCTCATGCAGCCCCCCCCCTTCCCCATTCTATTGTTATGTAAGCCACACCCCTAGGCTATGTCTACACTGCAGAGTTTTTGTGCAAAAACGCCCGTGCGGAGCGTCCACACTGCAAGCGCGTTTTTGTGCAAGAAAATGGACAGTAGATCGTCAGAATACAGAGCTTTTTGTGCACAAATTATTCCTCTTTCTACAAGGAATAAGCCTCTTTGTGCAGAAGCGCCTGTGCAAAAAGGCGCGTGTGGATGAACACCCAGGGTTTCCAGCTCAAGAAACTCCTATTGGAAAAAGCACAGGTGCTCTGCTGACCATTCTGTGAATGGCCATCCGAGCTTTCTTGTGGGCAGTGTGAACATAAGAACATAAGAATGGCCACACTAGGGCTGTGTCCAGACTCAGGGGTTTTTTCGGGAAAAGTAGCCTTTTCCCGAAAAAACTTCCCCTGCGTCCAGACTCAAGCCGCGTTCTTTCGAAATTATTTCGAAAGAACGCGGCTTTTCTTTCGATGGCGGTAAACCTCGTTTCACGAGGAAGAACGCCTTCTTTCGAAAGTTCCTCTTTCGAAAGAAGGCGTTCTTCAATGTAAATAGGGCTTCCTCGAAAGAGAGCATCCAGACTCGCTGGGTGCTCTCTTTCGAAAAAGCGGCTTGCTCTTTCGAAAGATCCGCCTGCAGTCTAGACGCGATCTTTCGAAAGAGGCTCTTTCGAAAGCATCTTTCGAAAGAGCCTCTTTCGAAAGAAGCCTGCAGTCTAGACATAGCCTAGGACAGAGCAAAGGTCCATCTAGCCCAGTATCCTGTCTTCTGACTCTGGCTAGTACCAGGTGCCTCAGAGGGGGTGGACTGAAGACAATGATCAAGCAAAATTTGTCTCCTGCCATCCCTCTCCAGCCTTTGACAAACAGAGGCCAAGGGGCACCATTCCTTCCCTCCTGGCTAATAGCCTTTTATGGACCTAACCTCCATGAATTTATCTAGCTCTTTTTAAAACTCTGCTGTAGTCCTAGCCTTCACAGCCTCCTTTGGCAAGGAGTTCCACAGGTTGACTGCGCTGTGTGAAGAAAAACTTTCTTTTATTAGTTTTAAACCTGCTGCCCATTAATTTCACTCTCTTGCACAAAAGCACATGGCAGTGGGAACACACTCTTGTGCACTCTTGTGCAAGAACATTTTGCGGAAGATCTCTTCCACAAAGAGTTCTTGTGCAAGAAGCCTGCAGTGTAGATGGAGCCATACGGGCATTTTCAGCCTGTGCAACAACAACCAAGAGCAAGGGAGTTCTACAGCCTAGGCTAAGAGCTGTCCGGCTTTTCGCTCAAGCTGTAGAGGCTCCTGTACTGAGGTCCCAGGTTCAAATCCACTTGGTGGCAGTTACAACTATTAAAGATCAGACTTTCTTAGCGACAGAGAATCTGAGGGTACGTCCTTTGGAATGGCCACCATGATTTTGAAATAACAGAGAGAGCGCGTCTATACAGCAAACCGTTATTCTAAAGTAATTTCCAGCTGGTGGATGTCTCACGCCGACTGCTGTAACCCTCTTTTCACGAGGAGGAAGGGAAGTCGGAAGAAGAGGGCTCTTCCTTCCACTTCCTGCTGGGTAGACAGCGCCAAAAGCCGAGTTAAGCTATTTCGACTTCAGCTATGCCATTGACGTCGCTGAAGGTGGGTAGCCGAACTCGGCTTTTGTGCCCATCGAATGCTAGAGCCAGAAGGGACCTCGAGAGGTTCTAGTCCAGTCCTCTGCCCTCATGGCAGAACCAAGCACCGTCTAGATCCGCGGTTTCAACCTTTTCCAGATGGGGACCCATTTTGACAATTCAGGAAGACTTGGTGACCCAGGGCAATTCAAAACATGTGTGAATGGCTCCTTAAGAGCCACCTGGGGAGACATCGGGTGACCCTTTGGAAATGTAATGGCGACCCATATTTGGGTCCTGACCCATAAGTTGGGAAACCCTGGTCTACATCATCCCTAATAGATGTCTGTCTAACCTGCTTTAGAATATCTCCAGTGATGGAGATTCCACAATCTCCCTGGGCAACTTATTCCAGTGTTTCCCCACCCTGACAGTTAAGAAGTTTTCCTAATGTCCGAACTCAACCTGTCTCGCTGCAATTTAAGATTAGGGTTGGAGGAGACCTCAGGAGCCATTGAGTCCAGCCGCCTGCCCAAAGCAGGACCAATCCCAGCTCAATCATCCGAAGTACATGCAGGGGCTATCAGACACGTCCGTGAGCCTGAGCCGATGCAGCCGCAGTGCTATTTTTAGTATGCTATGAGGTTTGCTCCCCCTAAATCTCCCCTCCGGCTCCAGTGTCGCCCTACCAGAAAAGGCCAGGCAGACAAAGGGTGAGGAAGCTTAATTCTCACTGGAACCCTCTTGAGTGCTAATCCTAGTGCTTTACCCACTGGACCACGCTGCCTCTCCTTCCTTCTGCCCTTTATTTGCTCCTCATTTCCCCCATCTTGTTTCTGTCCCCAAGACCCTCTCCTCTCCCCACGCTTCCTTAGAAGCACTCCCTGATGCTTTCTGGAGATGCTCCGGGATGCTGCTGCCAGATGGGTTGAGTTGCCTTTTATTTCTGGACACTTCCGTGGGTTATTCTTGGCCAGGTTAGGTCTCAGACAGTTGGAAATACTGTCTCCCCTTCCCAAAATAACTCCACCCCCTCCCTGGCTCCGCCAGCAGCCACAGCTGCATGAGCTTAGAGCATCAGAGAAGTGTAGGGCTGGCAGGGAGCTTGAGAAATCCAGTAGGCCAGCCCGCACCCTGAGGCAGGACCCAGTAAAGTTAGATCACCCTGAGGGGTTTGTCTGTTCTTAAACATTTCTAACAATAGAGCTTCCCCACTCTCCTTGGACAATCTGTTCATGAGCCTGACTTCATGAGCCATGCCATCAAAGACTCATTCACACGCCGTCTGCATGATCAGCCATCATGTGCCAGCAATGCCCCTCTGCCATGATCATCAGTCAAACAGGACTGTCTTGACGCACAAGACGAAAGGGGCACAAATCCGACATTACGAATGGCAACCTGCAAAAGCCAGTGTGAGCGGGGGGGGAGGGGGATTTCACCTCCCTGGGCACGCAGTTTCAGACTTGCAAGTTGCCAGTCCCAGGCCGAAAAACTTCAAACCCAGATGGTGAAGAGAGGCTGCCGAGCTGGAGTTCATGTGCAAATCTGACACTGAACAAAGGTCTAAATAAACGCATGGAGTGGTTCTCACATTACAATAGGTAATTTCTCAATCAGGGACTATCACCAATGGCATAGCGGGGGGGAGGGGGGCAGTTGCCCCCAGGCGCCACGCTAGGGAGGTGTCAATTTAGTCCTCCTCCACGCCCCATCATCCCTTAGCTCGCCTGCTCCTCCTCCGCCTGCTGCCACCCCCAGCCTGACCCTCCTCCATCTCCGCTGGTGGATTAGTGTGTGAGAGGGCCAGGCCCCAAACTGGAAGTGGCAGTGGAAGATGTGGTATAAGCTCCTCCACCCCCTTCTTCCCAAGGTCAGGCTCAGCCATGCGCTAGGTTCGGGCAGCGGGCGATGGGTGCAAATTTTGCCTTTGCACCCGGGCGCATATCACCCTCGCTACGCCTCTAACTCAGCTTTTTAATGCTGTTGGAGAGGAGCCCCATCCACTCTGAAGATACATCCAGACTACAGAGCTTTTCCGGGATATTATCCCAGAAAATCTCTAACGCGTCCGCTTTTCCAAAAAAAATGTTGGAAAAGCAGACATATTTTGTTGACATCCCTGTAAACCTTGTTTCACGAGGAAGAAGGGATGTTCCAACAGAGGGTTTTTTCCCAACATTTGGCCCTGTGACCCTGGCGGGCCAAATATCGGAAAAGCCTCTTTCGGAAGAAAAGTGGAAAAAGGTACACAAATTGTGGTTCACAATTTGCATATCTTTATCCAACTTTTCTTTGTAGTATAGACGCAGCCTGATTTAATTAGTACTGATGTCACACTCC
Source organism: Pelodiscus sinensis (assembly GCF_052426305.1). Classification (NCBI taxonomy): domain Eukaryota; kingdom Metazoa; phylum Chordata; order Testudines; family Trionychidae; genus Pelodiscus; species Pelodiscus sinensis. Next base: position 257,597,831 of record NC_143053.1, read on the forward strand.
CATTTCTTTCTTTCTTTCTTTCTTTCTTTCTTTCTTTCTTTCTTTCTTTCTTTCTTTCTTTCTTTCTTTCTTTCTTTCTTTCTTTCTTTCAGCATCAGGTGACCTGGCCACATGTCTTGGCAGGACCAACCATAGTCAAGGCTTCCAGGAAAGACCAGAGTATTCACAGATCATTGCCTTGAGCACCGGGCCATTGAGTGCCATTTGTGGCTTTCCCCAGAAAACCTACCTGAATAGACAGGTTTCACTTCATAGTGATGACCTCACATCCAAGAATGAGACATGTACACAGACTGAGTATGCACACTCAGCAGATTACACGAAAACGTGACATGCTGCACTTTGCATAAAGCATACTGGTGTTACGCATATTCATATTCACAAACACACATCCATAAAAATCTGGTGGCACAGCATCACAAATATACCCCACACTGCAGGAAGACTTCCAGCCACTTGGGTAAACTCTCTTTATGCAGGTTTACCCTTGCCTTTATTACCAGGTAGCATGGTGCGGTGCATAATAACCACTACCAGGCGCATCAATGGGAACGGTCTCCCGAGAACACAGTGTCATTAGTACAATCTTCCCGCTGGAGGGTGAGACAAGCCCAAATCTTCCAGTGTGGATCAAATCACCAGAGCATTTTGTCTTGGAAAGCTAAGTGCCCTTGGACGGCCTCCTGGGCTTAATAAAGCCAGGAGAGCTCATTGCCAATTTCCACTCTCCGTTCACACAGGGAAGGACCAGCTGTTTTCTAACCACACGGGCAAACCAGAAGACATGGCAGTACCTCCGCTCAGCTGTTAATCGCGCTAGCCAGGTCCCGGGCGAAGGTTAGGCAACCAGCGTTTGCCTCTTATAAAGCCGAGTACAATGTCATCGTTAAGGAAACCTGGAAACAGTTGGTGGTTTTATTTGGACTTGTCTCTTCCTTCTTTTAAGATTGATGTCTCTTATCTTCTAAAGACCCCGGCTTCTGTCTCATGCTGTCAGCCTTGTCTGTAGGAAAGGATACCTGAGGTGTGGGCTCTTGATAGACAGTGACTGGCTTTATGGAGGACATCTTCTGAGCTGCCTTCTGATAGCTGTTTCTCCTCTCATCACTGGGTAATTAGATTTACAATGATAGGTTCTTAGGGCTGGAAGATCCCTCAGGAGTCATCGAGTCCAATTCCCTACCCAAAGGAGGACCAACCCCAACTCAATCATCCCAGCCAGGGCTTTGTCAAGCCGGGACTTCAAAACCTCTAGGGATGGAGATTCCACCACCTCCTTAGGGAACCCATCCCAGTGCTTCCCTACCCTCCTAGGGAAATAGTTTTTCCTAATCTCCAACCTAGACCTCCCCCACTGCAACTGGAGACCATTGCTCCTCATTCTGTCACCACTGAGAACAGCCTCTCTCTTTGGAACCCCCCTTCAGGAGTAAATGGCAAGTCATGAGACCATGACAACGGCACTGAATGCCTCATGGCCGGGATCGTAAAAAGTCACGTCTCATGCCTTGTAGTTATTGCAGGAAGATCAGTGGTTTATCTGCTCCAACATTGTGGGTGTGTCTAAACTACATGCCTCCGTTGACGGAGGCATGTAGATTAGACAGATCCGCAGAGGGAAATGAAGCCGCGATTTAAATAATCGCGGCTTCATTTAAATTTAAATGGCTGCCCTGCTCTGCCGATCAGCTGTTTGTCAGCAGAGCGGGTCAGTCTAGACGTTCCTTTTGTCGACCGTCCTGTTATGCCTCGTGGGATGAGGTTTACCGGGGCGGTCGACAAAAGGGTTTTCTGTTGACAGGGGAACGTCTAGACTGACCCGATCTGCCGACAAACAGCTGATCAGCAGAGCGGGGCAGCCATTTAAATTTAAATGAAGCCGCGATTATTTAAATCGCGGCTTCATTTCCCTCTGCCGATCTGTCTAATCTACATGCCTCCGTTGACGGAGGCATGTAGTTTAGACACACCCCATGTCTCCTACAATGGCCAATGGCCAGCTGCTTTGGAGGAAGGTGCAAGAAGCTACTTCGCGGGTAGGTCTGGGTTAAACCTCCCCCCTTCCCTCCCATGAAGGTCTCATTGTAATCAGTCGAAACCCTTCAGCACGAGGTCTTCTATCCCGTCCAAACAATCTCTGTTTGTTAGCATTAACTATTCATAGATCGGCAGAAAGGGCCCTTGTGATAATCAGGGCTGACCTTCCGTATCAGGCAATTCCAATAACTCATGGAAGAAGCTCACATTGGAGGGAGGAGCCAATGCGTGTCTTTTAGAAAGCCACCCGGACTTGAGTTAAAGACTTGTACTGACAGATTCCACCACAGCCAGGCCTGCTGACATGAGGGGTGAGGGAAAAAGACATCAAAAGTTTATGACTTACAAAGACCTCAATGGGATAGGTCCGGGGAATCTGAAGGACCGTCTCTTCCCATACGAACCCCCCCGGAGACTGAGGTCGGCGGAGGAGGTACTGCTCCGTGTTCCCCCGCTAATGGAGATACGGCTGACATCCTTGTGGAACTGGGTCTTGTCAGCCTATGGAATTCTCCCCCCCCAGAACAGTCGCTTGGTGCCAACACTGGTGTTGTTTCGCCACCAAGCCAAGGCCATGCTTTTTACCTGTGCTTGTATTGGTGTTGTGTGTGTGTGTGTGTGTGTGTGTGTCCCTCCTCTTGAGGTGTTTTAGCAGGTTTTATTTCCCCCCCACACACACTTTTGGGGTTCCATGTTTTACTTGATAGCCATTTATTTATTGTGTTTTAAAAAAATAGTTGTAAGCTGCCTTGAATATTTTCAATAGAGAGGAGGGGCAAAAACAGGTTAAATAAATAAATGATTCAAAAGGTCCCGGCGGTCAACACTGCTACTGCAGCCAAAATGATTCACGGGCTGGAGAACATAACTTCTGAGCATCAGAGGGGGAGCCGAGTTAGCCTGTAACAGACTTAAAGACTAACCAACATGTAGATGGGATCATGAGTTTTCGTGGGCACAGCCCACTTCTTCAGATGATCTGGACTTCTAACACTCTAACCATCTGAAAAAGTAGCCCACGAAAGCTCATGATGCCATCTACATGCTTGGTTAGTCTTTAAGGTGCCACTAGACTATTGGTGGGTTTTTAAGTTATAACGTATGAGAAAAGGCTGAGGGATTTGGGCTTGTTTAGTCTGCAGAAGAGAAGAGTGAGGGGGGATTTGGTAGCAGCTTTCAACTCCCTGAAGGGGGGTTCCAAAGAGGATGGAGAGAGGCTGTTCTCAGTGGTGGCAGATGGCAGAACGAGGAGCAATGGTCTCAGGTTGCAGTGGGGGAGATCTGGGTTGGATATTAGGAAAAACTATTTCATTAGGAGGGTGGGGAAGCACTGGGATGGGTTCCCTAGGGAGGGGGTGGAGTCGCCGTCCCTAGAGGTGTTTAAGTCCTGGCTTGACAAAGCCCTGGCTGGGATGATTGCGTTGGGGATTGGTCCTGCTTTGGGCAGGGGACCTGATGACTCCTGAGGTCTCTGCCAGCCCTGGGATTATAGTATAGTATGATTCTAAGCCATCAGATGTATCTTCTTATCGGGCACCGTCATTCCAAGGAATGCTTCTGGCACGCAGTATAATACTATGCTACCCCGAACCCGAAACGTGTGAGAAATGGAACGCCCAATCCTTCCTGCACTAGGAACATTTTCAACCGGTTGAATGCAGCTATTTATTCATCTCGGCAAGACCCGGGTGGGGGGGGGGAGCCATTAAGGTTGGTGGTGACAGGTTACATTTATTGCATTTCCATTAAGACAAGCAATATCTTCCCTTGATTAATAATGAATCCAAGGGCCCCTGACAGACATTAAGGAAAGCCATGAATAATGTTCTAGGAGAGAAGAGATGGAATTGTTTACAGAGCCAATGAGACATAAATGCTGATGTCTTTTAATTGCCAATTTTCCCTTTTCTCTTGTCCTCAGAATACCTGTAGCACCGTCGGACACAGCTGGTATAAACCAAGGTCATGAGGGGTGTTCTTGAAAACCCCCACTGCATTTTTATGCCCAGATGTTAGTCCTAGTGTCCGTGGGCTGGTTGCGTTCCATCTCCTGCCCGTCTCCCTGTGATTTCCATTAGATCTCTCCCTGTCTTGTAAGTTAATTTGACATTAGTGCTACAGTCCCCAGAAAAAATTATAGTCCCCAAGCTCCAGGGACTTGCACAAATGCAGCATTCGAGACAGTCCCCAGAAGAACTCTGCTCTAGTTTGTTGTGGCTTTTGATTATCCTCATTGGTGCTGTATAGAGTATTTTCAGGGTTAAAATCCTTGGTATCTCTGTAAACTTTTAGTTTGTAGCATAGAAATGTGTTCATTTAATTAAAAAGTATATAAATAGTAAATGGGGTGGGTATAATTGTATTCATTATTTGCTTATTAATATTCATTTTATGGGAGTTCCATTACTAAATAAGACTTTAGGGAGAGTAGTGATAAACATGTAAATTAACATACTATAATAGATAAAAGGGTATGATTAACACCAGGTTGTGGCCACTCAAACATTGTGTTGATAGGGTTGCCAGATGGTTTAACTAAAAATACCGAACACCCTTCCCCCCACCCAAAAGAAAGGGGGAAAAAAATCTGTTGAGAAACAAAAAGGGGAGACCAAAGTTGTTGAGCAAAAAAAAATTAATAATAATAAAAAAATAAAAATAAAACAGCATGGCCCCTTTAAGAAAAGCCTTTGAAGCTTTTTGCCAGAGGACATCTTGTTTTCTTGATCCAGCCAAAAGACAGATTCCCTGTGGAACCAAGTAAGCAGGGGTTCAGGGGGCCCGGGAGGGGCCCAGGGGCTGGGCCCATTTGCTGAGTGTGTCGTAGGGTTGCCAGGTATCCGATATTTTCCCCTCCTGGCAGGGAAAAAAATCAGAAAATACCAGACATTTTAAGTGTCTGGTATTTTCACTTCCCGTCCAGTAAAAAAAATTCAGAAAATACCGGTTTGTCCGGGTCAATACTGGACACCTGGCAATCCAAGTGTTGAATGTCCTGAGGTAAATATGCATAGGCAACAAAGTGGTTCCATTTACTCCATCCACTCTTGGGTCGCCTGTTTCTTCTCTAACAGTTACAAGATAGAAGACAAAGAGGAGGAATAAATGGTCACTTTTCAGTTGAGAGAGGCAACTAGCAGTGTCCCAAGTGATTCCGTCCGAAGCCCAATCCCATTCAACGTATTCATAAATGATCCAGAGAATGGGATAAACAGAGGTGGCAAAATTTGCAGATGATGCAAAACGCTCGAGATATGTAAGCCCAAAGCAGACTAGATCTCACCAAACTAGGTGATTGGGCAACAAAACGGCAGATGAACTCCATTGTGGATAAATGCAAAGTAAGACATTTTGGGAAACATAATTCCAACTATATGTACAAAATCATGGGGACTAAATTAGCTGCTATCACTCAAGAGAAAGATATTTGAGTCTTTGCTGATAGTTCTCTGAAAACATCCACTCACTGTGCAGCAGCAGTCATAAAAGCAAACCGAATGCTGGGAATCATTAAAAAAGGGATAGAGGATAAGACAGAAAAGATCTTATTGCTTCTATATAAAACCATGGTACATTCTCATCTTGAACACTGCATGCAGATGTGGTCGCCTCATCTCAAAAAAAGATATATTGAATTTGGAAATGGTTCAGAAAAGGGCAACAAAAATGATTAGGGGTTTGGAACAGCTGCCATATGAAGAGAGATTAATAAGAGTGGGTCTTTTCAGCTAGGAAAAGAGATGACTAAGGAGGGAAATGACAGAGGTTTATAAAATCATGGCTTGTGTGGAAAAAGGGAACAAAGAAGAGTTATTTACTCCTTCCAATAATACAAGATCTAGGGATGCTCAGATGAAATTGATAGGTAGCAGGTTTTAAACAAACAAAAGGAAGTACTTCTTGACATAACGCACAGTGAATCTGTGGAACTCCTTGCCACAAGATGTTTAGAAGGCCAAGACTATGACAGGATTAAAAAATGAGCTAGATAAATCCATGAAGGATCGGTTCATCAATGGCTATTAGCCAGGATGGGTAGGAATGGGGTCCTTCGCCTCTGTTTCTCAGAGGCTGGAGATGGGCGATAAGGGAGGGATCACTTGATGATTCTCTGTTCTGTTCATTCCCTCTGGGGCACCTGCGAGAGTGCCATTACAGGAGGGCAGGAGGCTCTTGTACAAGGGCATAATTTGCTCTTCTCTCTCTTCCTCTCACTATCAAGGAGCGAAGGGAATGTACATAGCTTGCATCAGTGACTTCTCTGCCCCCTCCGATCCCCAGCCAGGAGTCAAGGAACGCACACATGCTGTATACTTTCCCTCGCTCCCTGATCATGAGTTCATGGTGCTGTATAAAGGAGATCGCTTTCCTCAGCCCCCCTTATAGCGGGGGAAACTGAGGGAGGAAGGGGCAGGGCCAGGGGCATCCATCTCTCAGAGCCACTGGGCGTGCACCATGCTGCCTTCCATGCCACATGGCATTTAGCAGAGATTTAAAGGGCCAGGGCCCTGAGAGCTCTACGGCTGCAGGAACAGCACAGTGACCAGGACCCTGGGCCCCTAAGAATCACCTGGGACAGTTTCCCCTTTGCCCCAGCCCCACCCCATCGGCAGGCCTAAAGGGAGGTAAAAGACTAACCGGCTTGAGCTATAAGTAAATGGGAAACAGTCTGATTCTATTCGGGTAATTGTGTTTCTGCCCTTGCCTGGTTTGTATTCATGCTGGCAAAGCCAGAGTGATTTTTTTTTTTCATCTTCTAAGAGTGGGAGGTCAGCCCAGCTGAGCACTTAGAAACCTTCTGGTATCTCAGCAACTCCATAGACATGTGCACTGAGCCAGGGAAGCAGCCTCAGCTTCTCTCTGGGTGCCTCTGGGGTCCTGGGTTGTCTGATCTCTCTGCTGGGGGTGGCACCTTGGAATCCCAGTGGCAGGTGCTATCAGAGTAGCTGGTTGGTGAGGAACGCGGGCAAGCAGCATACAAGCCATGTCCCACTCAGTGACCCTATTGATTAGAGGGTTCCGCTGGATGGAAACGGGGAGGAGAAGGTTCCTCCCGCGGTGAGTTGTGTCTCACAGATGATGTGCAGTGGGGTCTTGGCACTGGGCGCTGTGTCCTCAGGCCACACAACTTCAGAGCTTCTCCAGGTGCTCAGACCAGCTGGTTGTGATGTCCGCGGGATTTTGTTCCCTCTTCCGTGCAAGTTGCATTGGGCCCTCAAGCCAGCACATGCCGAAAGTCCTTTCCGTCTGCCAGCATCATGCGAGGGTTTGGTTTTGATCAAATGTCTGTTTAATCGAGAACAAGCAACTCGCGTTCTGATTACGCTCTCCAGGCCAGGGGGAGAGGTGCTACTGACTCGTTCCCACGCTGCTCTGGGATGAGCCTGAGCATTTGTGTTAATCTAGTGTAAACATGGTCATTTAGAGCCTGGATTGGATTCCAGTGAGAATCGAGGGCACCTGTCATCTTGCAAAGTTGGGCGCTTAACCAGCCGTGTTGCAAAAATACCCATATTTCTGTGACTGTGTTTCTTTAAGGCCGCAAAGGGTTGTGGGAATTATTTGCTCTCTTTGTGCAGGTGTTGTTAAAAGAAAGACAAGTCTTCCCTGACTCCCCTGCCTTCTGATACGACACTTCTTTGCTCCATCCCTAATCATTTCTGATACTCTCATGACTAGTATTTGTACATGAAAAAAGATCGGCTCGTTATCCAGCGGGTCAAGACAGCTGGCTGTGTTTCCAAAAAAACTCTCTAGTGTAGGCATAGCCTTAGAAAGTGAAAACAGTGAGTTGTCCTGTGGCACAAATAATTACAGGAGCATGAGCTTTCGCGGGCAAGACAGATGAACTCATCTGAAGACGTGAGTTTTGCCCGCAGAAGCTCACGATCCTATATCTATATTTGCGTAAGTCTGCTCATTGTTTGTGTGACCAACTAACCCGGAGACCCCTCCGAGACTTGGACTGGAGTGAGTTTCAGGGAGGTACCTGTGTTAGTCTGTCACTTTAAAAACACCTTAGAGACTAAAACATATGGAGGATCTTGAGCTTTCGCGAGTAAAACCCACTTCCTCAAAGGAGCTGGAGTGGGAATTACAGAATCCAGTGCCTATCCAGCGCGGGCAGGAAAGGAGGGGAAAAGACATTAAAACATGTCTATAAATCCATAGGGACAGTGGCTACTTGTGCCGTACCCCCTAGTAGCAGTTTCCCACACTAGGGATGTTAAATTCTGTTGAATCGACTAATCGTTGGATTTTCCATTGACTAGTCGATTAGTCGATAAGCGGGAGAGCTGCAGCAGGGTTAGCTCCCACACTGCGTCTCTGCCTTTAAAATGTGTTAAGAGCCTGTTGGCCTGGCTAGAGAATCCCTCCCTCCTGCCTTAAAGTCCAAGAGCTTCAGACGATGTTAAGTCTGCGGTGGGGTGCAGTGCAGTCTGCGGTGCCAGGACAGGCAGGAAGCCAGCTTAGCCCCCCCTGCTGCTCCCCTGCTCCCCCTGCAGCAACAGCCACAGTTCCCGACATTCCCCCCTCCACGGCTGGATGGAAACCCACAGGTTTATGCAGGACCTAGTACTAGGCTCCATGGAAATTGCTTCATCTCCTCGGCAGTATTCCCTACCCACAGAAAATCATCCCGGCAGTGCAAAGAACTGAGTGAATGGCGCTTTCGAGTTGCCTGGCTTTTACAGACAGCTGTCGTAGGCTGGGCGCCCTGCGCGGCTTTCCAGGAATAGCAGCTGGCAGGTGTTGTTTCTCGTCTCGCCCTAGAGGAAGGGAGCGTGCGGTGCAGATGTATTCCCCTGAGTCGACTCATGCATAGCAAAGAAAGACCTCTCCGATTTGCTGCAGATACAGTCAGCACCTGCATGTCTTGCACTGCAGACGCTCCCTGACCTGTCATTAGCAAACTTACATTCTTCAGGGGGATCCTACTTGTTTCCTGTTTATAGGATAGGAAAGGATTTATAGGATCGCACAGTCAACCTGTGGAACTCCTTGCCAGAGGATGTTGTGAGGAGCAGGGCTTTAACAGGGTTCAAAAAAGAACCAGATAAATTCATGGAGGATCGGTTCATCAATTCTTATTAGCCAAAATGCGTAGGAATGGCGTCCCTAGCCTCTGTTTGTCTGGGAATGGGAGACAGGGGAGGGATAACTTGATAATTCCCTGTTCTGATCACTCCCTCTGGGGTGCCTGGCATTGGCCGCTCAGGACACTGGGCTAGATGGACCTTTGATCTGACCCAGTGTGGCCGTTCTGCTGTTCTTACATTCTATTGGAAGGGACTCGCTGCATCATTGAGTTTGGTTCTCTGCCCCATCGATTCAGAAGTTCAGATCTCATCGTCCTGAATTGGGTCGTCCCCTGGAAGTGCTGAAAGTCAGACACTGAGGCCAGGTCTCCACTAGGGGACAAGGTCGAACTAAGATACATGGCTGCAGCGACACAAATAGCGGAGCTGGAACCGATGTACCTTAGTTCGAGGGAGGTCGATGGGAAAAACTCTCCTGCCGACTTCTCTTGCTCCTCGCTACCCAGTGGAGTACCCAAGTAGATAGGGGAGCGATCAGCGGTTGACTTAGTGGGTCCTTACTAGACCTGCTAAGTCAAACCCCGTGGGACCAATCTCCACAGCATCGATTTCCCAGTAAGTGGCGGCAGGACCTATCTTGCAGTGCTTTGGATCAGGCTCTCAGTCCTACCTGCTACATTTCATTTCTCTACCCACTCACCTCACACTCATTTATTTATTCAAATACTAATGGAAGCTGTGACCCCAGGCTACAGTCTGAGGCCCAGAGCAAACCAAACTGCATCTGCCCAGAATACCAGCCTCGCTGTTAGGGACGGAAAGGCAGAAACTCTGCTCCCAATTGCCTCTTTCACAAACACCCGTAGGACAGCATTCCTGGTCATTACAGCAAAGCCCAAGGTAATCCCTCTGACTAACAAAGCAAGCTCTTCCCCGGCTCCTTCCACCCCAGCCCCGAACCAAATCTTCCTTGGCGGGAATCCTAACCCTAACCCTAACCCTAACCCTAACCCTAACCCTAATCCTAAACCTAACCTAATCCTAAACCCTAACTTAACCTTAAACCCTAACCCTAACCTTAACCTAATCCTAACTTAACCCTAACCCTAACCCTAACCTTAACCTAATCCTAACTTAACCCTAACCCTAACCCTAACCCTAACCCTAAACCTAACCTAATCCTAAACCCTAACCTAACCCTAATTTAACCTTAAACCCTCACCCTAACCTTAACCTAATCCTAATTTAACCCTAATCCTAAACCTAAACCTAACCTAATCCTAAACCTGATCTAACCCTAACTTAACCCTAACCCTAACCCTAACCCTAAACCTAACCCTAATTTAACCCTAAACCCTAACCCCAATTTAACCTTAAACCCTAACCTAAAACCTTAACATAACATAACCCTAACCCTAAACCTAATCCTAATTTGACCCTAAACCCTAACTCTAACTTAATCTTAAACCCTAACCCGAACCTTAACCAAACCCTAACCCGAATCTTAACCAAGCCCTAACCCTAACCTTAACCAAACCCTAAACTAAAACCTTAACATAACCTAACCCTAACCCTAACCCTAAACCCTAACCCTAACTTAACCTTAAGCCCTAAACCTAAACCCTAACCCTAATTTAACCTTAAGCCCTAACCCTAACCCTAAACCTTAACCTAATCCTAAATCCACCTAACCCTAACCCAAATCCTAACCTAACCCTAACCCTGACCTTAACCTTTAGGAGGGAGTACGGCAGAAAGGGATCTAGGGGTCATAGTGGACCACAAGATGAATATGAGTCAGCAGTGTGATGCTGTTGCAAAAAAAGGGATGCATTAACAGGAATATTATGAGCAAGACACGAGAAGTCATTCTTCAGCTCTACTTGACGCTGGTTAGGCCTCAGTTGGAGAATTGTGTCCAGTTCTGGGCACCGCATTTCAAGAAGGATGTGAAGAAATTGGAGAGGGTCCAGAGAAGAGCAACAAGAATGAGGAAAGGTCTAGAGAACATGAGCTATGCGGGAAGGCTGAAGGAATTGGGTTTGTTTAGTTTAGAAAAGAGAAGACTGAGGGGGGACATGAGAGCCGTTTTCAGGTATCTAAAAGGGTGTCATAAGGAGGAGGGAGAAAAATTGTTCTCCTTGGCCTCTGAGGATAGAACAAGAAGCAATGGGCTTAAACTGCAGCAAGGGAGGTTTAGGTTGGACATTAGGAAAAAGTTCCTAACTGTCAGGGTGGTGAAACACTGGAATAAATTGCCCAGGGAGGTTGTGGAATCCCCATCTCTGGAGATATTTAAGAGCAGGTTAGATAAATGTCTATCAGGGATGATCTAGACAGTATTTGGTCCTGCCATGAGGGCAGGGGACTGGACTCGATGACTCTCGAGGTCCCTTCCGGTCCTAGTATTCTATGATTCTGTGATTAATCTGACCCTAATCTAACCCTGAACCCTGACCCAACCCTTTCCAACATGGTCACTCAGATCAGAGGGCTGGTGTTTGTGTTTAGATAGCACCTCTGGGCCTCAGTCAGGATCAAAGCCCCCCTAGGTTAAACGGTAATAGTAACAGAGGCACCAAGGAGAGTCTGCAGCAGGGCCAGGCAGTAAAGTCCCCCGTCCTTCTGGTCCAGTATCTGCCCTTCTCTAGCACCTTCCATCTAAGTGTCACAGTAGCCATGACACTACTGAGCAGTCTGCTCCTCAGCCTTAGCTGAGAGGCTCGCTAAAGCTTTGTAAAGCCGGCGGACCCCGTTGGTTGACAGGTGGGATCGAACCAATGTTCCCTCTAATTTTTTCCATCCCTGTGCAGAATCAATGTTGTTCTGTGCACCAACCCATGTGCAGAAGTGAACCACCCATAGAAATGCCTGCTGGCAGCTACGGGCAATGTGCTAAGCAGCTGGGCAGCCTTTGAGTCTCTCCAGGGTGGCCGCCCCCGAACTCAGCTTACAGGGAACGCTAGATTGAGCATGGGACCTGAGGAATTAAAGCCATGAGCCTCTACCACATGCGCTAAAAGCCAACTGCCTCTCGGTTTAGATGTCGCTCTCTCTTCTCAGTGCTCCTAGGCAACGTACAAATTTTAGTCACATGCACAATACCGCACCCTTGCGAGGTGTGGTTAGCCTCACTTGCAGGGAAACTGAGGTAGGGAGCTGTTTAAGTGGCTTGTCCAAGGTCACCCAAGAAGTCTGTGTCAGAGCTGGGAATGGAACCCAGAACTCGTGACCCTGACCAGGTTCCTGTGGCTCCTGGGGAGCAAAGCCCCGAGGGGCCAAAGAAAGAAGGGCAACATATTAGCTCTGGAGCCACTGGGCTGGTCCCATCTGTGACAAGCATGAAGATAATTCGGCTTCCAGAAGCCACACAGTTAGACTTCCTTTGCACCCTACATGAAACACGCCCCTTTCCTCCCGCGCCGGCGTCAGTTCTGAAACAGGGGCGTGCTGTGGAAGGAGATGCTTTCTCTTTTGTGGTTTGTTCCCACCCCCCTCTACTCCTGTCTTGTGTCTTTTGCCCCAGGGGAACACTGAGGGGAGCTAAATTCTTAGGCAGCGTGTCCTTGATTGGAACCTGAATGGAACCTCTCTCACATTTCAGCTGTGATAACTATGGACGGAGTGGCCACCAGGGCACCTGTGCTTTTTCCTCTTTCCTCTTCCTTCGAAAGAACTCCCTTTTCCTCATCCACACACGCCTTTTTCCAAAAGAGCTCTTTCGGAAGAAGGCTTCTTCCTCGTAGAAAGAGGATTACCATTGTCGGAAAAACCCCTCTGTTCTTTCGATTTTCTTTCGGAAGAACGTGATTGCGGTGTGGATGTAACTCAGGTTTTGTCGGAAAAATAGCCCTTTTTCCAACAAAACTCTGTAGTGTAGACCTACTCTGAGAAGACATCTCGGGGTACATTCGAGCTAAATCACAACACAGAACATGGAGAGCCAGGACTGGTGGCTGGAAACAAACCTTATGGGACTGTGGGAAACTTGGCTACACCCATGAAAAGTGGACACCTGGCTAACTCACTTCATGCCAGACCACAGAGGTTGTCGGACCAGAGAGTGTCAGCGTGCACTTCGCTCTCATATATCAGATCTTAAAGGCTGGGAAATATTTTATAGAAGGGGAGCAGAGATTTGCCACAGAGCCAGGTGCTGAACCAAAGTCTCTTAAAGGCCAGTCCTAGCTCCTATCCACTAGGCCGCACTGCCTTCCTTTGCAAAGAGTTCGTTTCCTTCTCCCTCTAGCCACAGCAGGACAGGAAAGGCCTGGCTTTGCATGAGAACTCGACTGGGGTGGAAGCCCAGGGCTGGTAGTTGATTGCCCACCGAGGATCTTGCATGGCTTTTGGCCTCTGCCTCCCGATCCTTGCACGGTCTCACACGGACACGGAGGACGATGCTGTTGCTGCTCGGGCGAGCTGGAAAGTGCCCTGAATGTAACGCCAGGAGCGGAGCCAGCTTGCTGTGTACTCAGAGTTGCTTTCCTGGCACTGGCTAGACAGGCTGGCAGCGCGCCAGCCCCTCTTTTGCTATTAGCGAGGCCGCGTGCTCCGGAGCTGCAGAGAATACCTGCACTGTGCAGCCCAGCTCCCGCTCCCAGGCTCCCAGTCCACCCGCCAGGCCCCGAACCTCCAGCCTGCCCCAAAGCAGGATGAAGGCGCCAGCCCTGATTTCTGGCCTGGGGTTTGGACGAGATCACGGCAGGTTAAAAGGGGGTGGGGTAGAATTAAGACATCGTCCCTGCTCCTGAAGACTGGCTTGTGTTTTATACGGAGCAGTGGGGCCCTGTGAAGGGGCGTACCGGGCGTTTGCTGCCCCCTGGTGGCAGCCCCATCCTAAGGATTGTCCTGCTGGCAGGGAAGAGCAGTGAGTCCAGACCTCCAAGGGCTGCCTATAGAGGCCTTCCATGTTCAGCTACAGACAGAACCAGCGAGAGTTGGTCCTCCAGCGCCTAGAAGGGCTGGGAGCAGGCATAGGCCAATCAGGCTCCATCAGGCCAGATAAAAAGTCTGACCACCTCCACGAGGGACCTCTTCTGGGTGAAGTCATGGCAGAATTGCTGTCCCGACCCTCAACAAAGTAAGCTGGCCTTGTCAGCATCCTAACCTTGAGAGTGTTTGCCTCGGTCTGCGTGAAAGACTGGTGTTTGTGTTATGGACTGTAAGCCCATATGACTGTTCTGAGTTCCAAATTAATTCGTTTTCGGGAAAACCTGAAGGGAGCTTGCAACAGAATTTCGCCCAGGGATTCCTGAGGCGAGCCCTTGTCTTGTGGCTGAGGTAGAGCATCTCTCACCTCCATCTTGATGTAAAGGCTCCAAGTGATGCAGAAGGCACCCTATGCAAGGGGGCAGGGGCAGATGACCATTTTGCGGGGCCCAGGGCAGCCCAATTTCGCGGGCCCCCCCCCCCCTTTGCCATGGCACATGCGCGGTGGCGCCACGACGCATGCGTGGGGGTTCTTGAAGCGCGGGGCCCGGGGCGGCCGCCCCACTCGCCCTGCCCTATATCCATCCCTTCAAGGGGGCACGTCCAAAGGGAGAAACCCCAACTCCGTTTTCAGTAGGGAGGAGTCCTACCTATGAGCCCCACAGACTCCAGAGCTAATCTCAATCCTGGAAATGAAACGAGCGCCACAGTAAAGGTCATCGGTACAGATTGAACCCACGGCCATGTCTGTGCTAAAGAACAAACCTCTACCACTCGGTCTAAAGGAATAGCTTCTTCAATGGGGCAGCAGTAGTAGGCTATTCTCCTGGGGGAACATGGAGCTAACTATCTCCTGTAGGGGGCAATGGAGGGGAAGCAGGGGGTGTGGCCAGAATACACAGTGGGGCTCTGCTTCCTAGCAAGCCGGGAGAACAGAATGTGAGTTGGAGTATAGTGGAGGCCTCCTCTAAATTACACCAAGCATCAGAAATGCCCATACGGGCCCAAAGGACAGGGAGCAATGAAGATAGTTGAACTCCACCTTTCTCTTCATCTCTTCCCTTAGTGCATGAACACAGTAACTGAGAGGGGGAACTCAGTCCTGGGAAGCAGGGCCCCGAATAACGATTTGGGGTCGGTGTGGAGGGAGGATAAGGAACAGATGCTCCTAGTGCATCGCTGTGTCCAAAAGAACTTGGAAGCAGAGACCGGGGCTCTCGAGCAGGAGAGGAAAAGGTTAATTTGCTTCTGTTTTTGGCATTGGTGCGACCACTGCTGGGATCCTGTGTCCCGTTTCGGGTGCCTGCCACTCAAGAAGGAGACTGAGACATTGGAGAGGTTCCGAGCGGAGCGGTGAGAACAATGAAAGGTTTCGAAAACCTCCCTGCTAGTGATAGACCCAAAGAGCTCAATCGATTTGATTTTAACAAAGAGACGATCCGGGGAGAGCGGGGGATTTGATCACAGTTTATAAAGGCCTACATGGGGTGGGGCAATATTTAATAGTGGGCTTCTCAATGTAGCCGAGAACAGTCTAGCATGACCCAACAGGTTGAAGCTAGACAAATTTAGGCTGGCAATGAGCTGTACATTTTTAACAGTGGGGGCAATTAACTGCTGGCACGGGGTAGATTCTCCATCCCCGACAATTTTCAAGCCAAGTCTGGGTGTTTCCCCAATAAGATCCACCCAGGGAGTTATCTGGTGGTTGTACTAAGTGATCAAGACGGTCTCTTCTGGGCTTGGCATCTTGGAAGCAGGTCCCATTAATCCAGTTGCTAGTCTCTGTGGCGTCCATTTCAGTGCATGGCTGCTGGCCGGGCAGATGCGCCGTGCCCAGTTTTGAAGCTGGAGACATCGGGAAGACTGATCGTAGTGAGCAGGGTAAGCCAGTGCTGGCTAGCAGACGGTGGGCAGGATCACTAGCCAAAAAGGCTCCCCGGATGATTCTGTACTCATTCAGTGGCAGCATTCAGCAGCTCATTCCAAAGGCAAAGGAGTACGCCTTGGAGAGGCAAAAAAAATAACAATGGTTACAGTGTCACCGGGAGCAGCTGTGCTGGGAAATCCGGCAGCCCGTCAAGCGAAAGGCTGAACTTCTGCCTGTCTGAGCGTCGCAGCCGCCGCCCACGGGAGCCGTTTGATCACGCGCTCCTTTCGCAGGCAAGCCTCCCATTGAAACCCCCAGGAAGCTCACTGGAGCACTTCTCCAGTGCACTTGCGACCCTGGCCAAAATCAAGGCCCCTCTGTGCTAGGCGCGGTACGCACGTGCGCAAAAGCAGAGACAATCCCTGGAAGCTGCTTGGACAAAGCAGAGAGGACGGGGAAAAGAGGAAGTAGAATCCTAGAACACTAGAACTGGAAGGGATCTTGAGAGGTCATCTGGTCCAGTCCCCTGCCACCAAGCTCTGTCTCGACCAACTCTAACAAGTGTGTCTCTAACCTGCTCTTAAATATCTCCAGTAATGGAGATTCCACAACCTCCCTAGGCAATTTATTCCAGTGTTTAACCACCCTGATAGTTAGGACGTTTTTCCTAATGTCCAACCTAAACCTGCAATTTAGAATCATAGAATCTCAGGGCTGGAAGAGATCTCAGGAATCACCGAGTCCAGCCCCCTGCCCAAAGCAGGACCAACCCCAACTCAATCATCCCAGCCAGGGCTTGGTCAAGCTGGGACTTCAAAACCTCTAGGGATGGAGATTCCACTCCCTCCCTAGGGAACCCATCCCAGTGCTTCCCCACCCGCCCAGGGAAATAGTTTGTCCTAATATCCAACCTAGACCTCCCCCACTGCAACTTGAGACCATTGCTCCTTGTTCTGCCATCCGTCACCACTGAGAACAGCCTCTCTCCTTCCTCTTTGGAACCCCCTTCAGGAAGTTGAAGGCTGAGATCAAATCCCTTCTCACTCTTCTCTTCCACAGACTAAACAATCCCAAATCCCTCAGCCTCGCCTTATAAATCATGTGCTCCAGCTCCCTCATCATTTTGGTCGCCCTCCGCTGGAGTTTCTCCAATGCGTCCAAATCCTTTCTGGAATTGAGGGAGGGGCAGAACTGGACGCAATACTCCAGATGTGGCCTCACCACTGCCGAATAAAGGGGAATAATCACTTCCCTAGATCTGCTGGCAATGCTCCGACTAATGCACCCTAATAGGCCATTAGCCTTTTTGGCTACAAGGAGGCCCTGTTGACTCCTATCCAGCTTCTCATCCGCTGTCATCCCCAGGGCTTTTTCTGCAGAACTGCTGCTCCATATCCCGTGTCTGGGAGAGAAGAAAAGATTGAGAGAGCGGGTGCTCTAGAGCTGTATTGACACCCACCTGCAGGTGGTGCTGGGAGGTCCAGCCGCAATTATGCCTCCAGTGTCCAGTCTTGAGACTTGTGTTTGATTCATGAATTCAAAAAGGCCTTTGCATTGTCAGTGATTTTTTTTGTTTGCCTTAGGGATGTGACCTCACTGTCAGAATATCGGGGGGAGGGGGAATTAGCATCAGCCATGCTAGAGAGGAAACCAACAATTTAGCCTGCCCTCGGGGCACTCCTTTGTAGTTAAGAGGATCCTAGTAGGTGAGGGTTGACCTAGGCAGCTGGTAATGGGCAGTAGGTCACCGGTTCAACTCTAGCTCAATCTAATAAAGGGAAGGTGTTATCCTTCTATAGGAGCTGTTAGTCATTGAGGTCTTGTCTACCCATGACAATTAATCCAGAATAAAGTAGGGTGTGAAAGTGAAGTGGATTAACTCTCCCTGTGGGTGTTCTTATTCTGGAGTATGAATGCTTTATTCTGAATTAGAGCTTGTCTCTACTACATGGTGGATCAACACTGCAGTGATTGATCCATTGGCGGTTGATTTATCGTGTCTGAGGTGCGATAAATCAAACTCCGAGCGCTCTCCCATCGACTCTGGTACTTCACCAGGATGAGAAGAGTAGGCAGAGTTTATGGGAGAGCATTGCAGACTTTACTACATGGTAGACACCGCGGTAAGTATATATGTTGCATATCTTAGATTAGTGTACACTAGGCCTTAGAGGATTCAGATAACTTGGAATCAGGCATTCTTATTCCTGAACCAGAATGTCTACACAGGTTAATCTGGAATAACTATTCTGGAATAATTCCTCATGCAGATAAGCATTTAGAACCTATGTTAAACAATGTCATAAAGTTTTAGAAGACTGACTTTTCCTCTAACAAAAGATCAAATTAATAAGCATTCACTGTAGCATAAGGCAGAGGATGCAGAAGTCCACCAATATAATCCTTCTTTTACCTTTTCCCCTTGTGTTTTTGCAGGACATACAATAGCTCATACATTTTGTTTTAGTTAAAATCAATTCATACTAAACCCAGGGTTGGATGATTTTCAGCTGACCCTGCTGAAATTGTATTACACACTAGGGCTTGTTGGACAAGTTTTCCCTCAAAACTGCTTTTGGATGAAAAGATGGGGTTTGGGTTCCCCTAACATTTTCACAGAAAGGGTGTTTTCCATGGAAAATGTGGCTTTTTGTTGAAAAACGAAAAAGCTTTTGAAAATATTTCCGTTTTCTCCAGGAAAATGTTGACTTTGTGTCAGAAATTAACATTTTAGTATGTTTTGTCAAAACCAAATGTGCAGACGTTTGAACAATGACGTTTCATTGGAGACCTGACGATTTTCTGTTTTGAGGCTTCCAGCTTTTCGACCCAAAGTCTGCCTTTTTTGCTGGAAAAACTCCCGTTCGCTGACGTGATCCACAGCTCACTTTTCCCAATATTAAACAGGTGTCCCTACACATTTCTCCGCCTTTAAGAGGGAATAACAACCCTCAAGCCATTTGTCGCTCTCAGATCTCCCTGAGGTCTGGCAATTGTTTCCCATAGCTCTCTTTTTAGGACTGATTAAAATGTACGACAGTTCGGTGCTAGCTCTCAGGCCAACGGACAGCTGTTCTGTTGCCCTCTGGGAGCTGAGATGCCACGGTTTGGGGTCTTGACGTGACAGCTGGATGAAGGCTGCCCCTAAATCCCCTGCATTCCACACAAAGGCAGTATCTCTTTGCTTTGCATGTTGAAAATGATTTACATTGAAAAGAATGGGAAGACAGTGAAGGCCAGAAGAGATCATCCGAGTCTGAGATCTTACACTACGAAAGCCACTCAGTTTCTCAGTGATCCCTGTTGTGGCAAAGCTCCGGCTGTACCCCGAGGGTGCTGCGTTCCTAGGCGGGTGCAGTTTACCTCCGAGTCTCGCTGTCACCAGTGGTGTGGCGAGGGAGGAAGCAGGGGGGGCAGTTGCCTCTGGGGCGCCATGCTGGGGGGCACCAATTTAGTCCCCCTTTGCTTCCACTGTCATCCCTCGGCTTCCCTGCTCCTCCTCCGCCCGTCACCGCCGGCTGGAACCTCCTCCCCACCTCTCAGCCCCCAGCCTGACCCTCCTCCATCTCCTCCTGCGGGTTAGTGTGTGGAGGGGGCGGGGGAAGACACAGTACAAGCTCCCCCCTTCCCCCCAGGGTCAGGCTAAGCTGTGTAGCAGCAGCGGCGGGGAGGGGGGCGCAAATTTTGCCCCCGGGTGTATAACACCCTCGCTACACTTATGGCTCTTACCCTCCACACCACCGCTTACTAGAGGCCAAGGCCACGACCTCCTGAGCCATCCTCATCCTAGGAAAGTCCAAGGATTGGGGTGCAGCCCCTCTATAGTCCTGGTCTCCCTTTCCAGGGGCAGACTCTGTAGTGGTGTGGGGAGGGCTGGGAGGAACTCGGGCCCACCCACTCTATGGGCTCCAGCCCGGGGACCCTAGCTACTGGCAACTGGCAGGGTTTTTCCCCTAGCCTCAATCCAGTAGCCACTTCCTCAAATGCTTCCCCCAGTACCTTCTCCCTGATACCTGAGCACACCTCCCTCCTTGCAGGCCTCAGCTCTCTAGGGGCTCACCTCTTTCTCTCAGCCCTTGTCTTTTCTGCCTTCCTGAGGAAAAACCTTTCAAACTAGCCCCAACAGGCCTTCATGGGCTGCAGGTGTCCAGTTTAGCCGGCTGCTTCCGGCAAGTTCTTCACTGGCTCCAGATACCTGGCTGCCTTGATGACATGACCAGTTCACTCAGTGTCTAGACTGCAGGCTTCTTTCGGAAGAAGCTTTTTTCGGGAAAGATCTTCTGCAAAACCGTCTTCCGAAAGAGAGCGTCCACACTGCCATAAAAAACAGCAAATAGTCTGGTAACACTTTATAGACTAACGAACCATGTGGATGGCATGGGCACAGCCCACTTCTTCAGATGACCAGAGTTATGAGTGGGGGATATGAAAATGGGTAGCATTTTAATGGGGAGCAGGTTTAAAACGAATAAAAGAAAGTTCTTCACACAGCGTGTAGTCAACCTGTGGAACTCCTTGCCAGAGGAGGCTGTGAAGGCTAGGACTATAATAGAGTTTAAAGAGAAGCTAGATAATTTCATGGAGGTTAGGTCCATAAAAGGCTATTAGCCAGGGGATAAAATGGTGTCCTTGGCCTCTGTTTGTCAGAGGCTGGAGAGAGATGGCAAGAGACAAATCGCTTGATCATTGTCTTCGGTCCACCCTCTCTGGGGCACTTGGTGCTGGCCACTGTCGGTAGACAGGATACTGGGCTAGAAGGACCTTTGGTCTGACCCAGTACGGCCGTTCTTATGTTCTTATGTTGAAATAAATAGGAGAGGGGAGAGAAAGAAAAAAGGGAAGGGGGTGAGAGACAGAGAACAAAAATGGCAGCTCATTTGCATAGCTCTGGCACAAGATCGCGCCAGTGTAGACATAGCCATGGAGTTACATTTCGGAACAAGAAGTCGTCTTGAACAGAAAACAGACCATCTAAACTTTTTGTTTAGAAACTGTCAAAATGGGATGATACAACAACATTGGCCTTTCTTCTTCTTCCCCACCTGGACCCCTTCAAAAATATTCAAGGCCGGAGATTCTGCGAAACCAGCCCTGTTTCATGAATGGTGTCAGTGAATCGGATTTTTTTTTTTTTGACCAAAACGAGCTTCATCCAAAATTTGCCACCAAAAATATACCAGGACAGGGATTATTTTACCTGCAGTGGGAACTAAATCAAACTGTTCTTCAAGAATGCTTGTCCATAGGGTTACACATAATTCAGGAACAAAGTGACACTCAAAGAAGCCAAAGAGATGCCAACCTTTTGCAAGACCCGTCTCCCAATTCGGACACCTATTATTAACATTGGCGAGGGTAAGATGATGAAAGAGGGATTGTGTGCAGAAGGGCCAATCATAGTTGTTCAGAGCAGGTAGTCTGGAAAAGCTGGCATTCTTCAGGGGCAGAGTTAAGGTTGTGGAACTTGATCGGTGGTGAATAGTAACTGGGGTGAACGGTTAGGTCTGTGTGTGATATGGGACCAAACAGTAGAAGGCCTGAGCCATTTACTGGCTTGAGTTTTCAATTTCTTGCTTCTATGGTTGTATGTCAGGCCTATTATGTATACAGCAACCTTACCTAGGAAAGCTGCATTGTGGTTTATTTGATGTGGTTATTCAAGGATGACACACACTTTGTGGTGTAATAGGCCTTAAACACAAGCAACGTGCTGGTATTAATGTAGTCAGTCTATGGACTATGTCTTGAATTTCACACTATGCTGGCATGCTGGTGAGTGACTAGGTAGCACTGCCCTCTACAGAAGGGAATTGGAACTGCTCGACTCTGTTTCATATGCCCTATACTGCTAGAGGGAGATTTTTCTGTTGTTTGGGCAGAAGGATTCTGCACCTTTGGACCTTAGAATTGGCAATCTAGCTCTGCTGCTGGAATCAGTTTCTAACAGGTGTGCAGCAAAATCACACACATGAAGTCTTAGTACTTACAGTAAATTGGCAGAGATATTTAGCCCAGCTGCTCTGATCCATACGGAGCTACATTTATGCCCAGGTAAACTCACTGATTTCAATAGAACGACAGGAAGGGTGAATCTTCCCCATCTGGACATCTATTTTGTGTGCCCATCAGAGGGGAGAAATCTGTGTTTTGCCCACAAGGGTGAAGGAAGTGGCTTGAGTTAGCGAACAGTGTTCTGCCTGTGGGAGAGGTAGATAGACAGGCAGCAGGCATCTAAACCGATTAATTTCAGCTGTGTGTACAGAGATAATAAGAGGACCTGTCTTCGGATTCATGGCCTGCATTGATGTTAATGACCTGTGTGAAAATCTGCCCCCTGGTGGTTGCAACCAAGAGCTGCAAGTCACAGAGCTGTTTGGAGTCCCGTCACTCCTACGTAGGTCTCGCTGCTGTACGTCACATGACGCTGAAATGCGGTTATCTCTGGGGTCACAATTACTGTCATAACTGCATCGTACAGCACCCTGCCACAGTTTGAGACAGGACACAAAGAACAAGGCTGGTTCCATATGAAGTCACAGAGGTGTGTCAGGAAGCAGCGTACACTAGAGTGCAAGCTTCCATCTCTTGTGAAAAGCTTTCGTTTGCAGTCCATCCCTCGTGAAAAGCACCATGAGATCTTTAATCATTACCAACATGGGCCAGGTTTGCACCAGAGGATGTGCACCATTGTCGTGAGGGAGTGATACCTGCTGAGTATCCAGCCAAAAGAGCGGAGACAAGCAGAGATGTGGCAGCCGTCAATGTCTGAATGTTCTGAGTTTAGCTAAGCCCAGGTGCACACTGGCAGAGAAAATTGATGCAAGAGACGCAACTCCAGCTATGTGAATACGTAGCTGGAGTTGACGTACCTTGCATCAATTTTCTGGGGAGGCCCCACAGCTGGAGGTCAACAGGAGAAACACTCCTGTCAATTTCCTTTACTCTTCGGGACAGTGAAGGGTACCACAATCAAAGAAGGCACCCTCAGCATTCGATTTAGCGGGTCTTTCCTAGGCATACTAAGTCGAACCCTGAAAGATCGATTTGATAACATCTCCCTACGCATACATGCAATAGGACATTTCTTAAAAGACTCCAAACTTGTTGGGACCTTGTCAAAACAAGGACCAAAAAGCCCAAACAACATCTATGCGGCCACCCCAACTTGTGTACTAGAGTTTCAAAGCATTCTGAACACCTTCCCAGTGTCTGGAAGGGGCAGGAGCTGCCTGTTCCCTTGTGTTATTCCTCTCTGGAGCCCTGTAAGCTCCACCTCTCGTTTGGTGCACACGAAAGAGGAATAAAAAGTAAAAATAAAATAAATCGATCCCATTCCCTCGTAACCCAGATGGCTGCAAAATGGTCTGTGGAGATAGAGGTTTATAAGGCCAATAAAGCCGAGGAACATCTGCATGAAGAGAAGAAGAAGCGAGTCTCGTAACTAAGCATGGAGCATGGATTCCAGGAAACGGGGCCCAAGGCAGAGCCTATCACTCACTCGTATAATCTCTCACAGATAAGAGATAAACAATTGCATCCGCCAAGATAAATACGAATTACAGTGTCACATCAGCCATCACCTCCCTTTTATGGTGAGGATGGATCAGCCGGTGGAAAACAGTGAAACTTCAAGTGGGCCGCAAGGGAATCTCACCCACTAAAGGTCATGCACCAGTCTTGGTCATGTTTCCTCTTTTTATCAATGTCAGCGGTCTGTCCTCAAACAGATGTCACTAACAACATCGTCATCTAGACCAGAATGACTTTAGCCTGAGTTCGCCCTGTGCGCTTGGACCTTTGAGACACATGTACAGACCTAGGGAACATCTACACTGCAGCGCTATTTCAGGAGACTTTCGGTATCCCAAAATAGCTATTCCGTGTCTTTTGAACAAGCCCGTTACTTTGAAATATAACAGGCTCACTATTCCGACATCCCTGTAAACCGTGTTCCATGAGGATTAAGGGACGTTTCAGAGTAGCGATGTATTTTGCACTAAATTACAAAATAAGCGAGTGTGAAATGCACTCAAAATAAGCTACGCAGTTTGTGTCGCTTATTTTGAGCTAAGGGTGCAATGTAGATGCACTCTTAGGGTACGTCTAGACTACATGGCTCCGTCAATGGAGCCATGTAAACTAGTTTACCCAGCATAGGGAAAGAAGTTTCATGAGGGATAAAGGATCGGTTGTCAACGGCTTCCCCAGCCAACTGATCCACGTCTAGACTCCCGCACTGTGCCGGATCAGCTGATCATTGGCCCAGCGCGGCGGCCATATTTATTTTAATGAAGCGGGGATTTTTTAAATCTCCGCTTCTTTGCCTATGCCGGGTAAACTAGTTTACATGGCTCCGTCGACGGACCCATGTAATCTAGACACACCCTTATAGTGCTTGAACTAAAGGTATTTCTCCATCGACAGGTGGCAGAGGTAGGCTGTTATCCCCTAGCCCAGGGCTACTCAAGTTTGGAAGCCCCAGGGGCCACAGTGATACTCACAGCACATGCCGACGGCCGCAACTTAAGTGCGGTTGCATAGACATGCAAATATATATGCAAATATATGCAAATAGCTTCTTTCACACTGACAGGTATGACTACAAAGATTAAGGCAAGACTACATAACACACAGGCCCCATTTAAGTCAAGTCTGCTGATATTGATCAAATGCAATAGTCACACGATTCCCACCCATATGACGGCACTTTGAATGAGCAATGACAGTCCAGGAATTTAACTACTAAAACGCATAGCAACAGAACACCATTTTATTGACTCCTTTTTCTTGTTTTGGCTCCCACCTGCAGGCCACATGTTGAGTCCCATGTAAACCCAAACCGCGGCGCAGGCCGCAAACAAACGGACTGTACGTTGAGTACAGCCACAATGGGAAGAAGTGTCATGCCCTATGACGGTTTATACATGAACCCTGCATGCTACTGAACTTGGTCCCCAAAGTCGTGACTGCACGCTCGGTTGGCCACAAATCTTCTGTGAAAATGCAGAGAAATCCTGTGTGCTTTGGCTAGGCCAGTGTTTCTCCACCGGTGGTACCCTTAGGGGTACTCGAGAGATGTCTGGGGAGGAGGTACGTCAACACAACCGACGTTTGGAGAAAACTGAATTTTTGTTTTCAGGTTTACAGCGTTTTACCATTTTTGTACTTTTTACACCAGGCATGTCCAAAGTCCGGCCCGCGGGCCAATTGCGGCCCGTGTTCCGGTTTAATACGGCCCCCCCAGGTAATTTGGCAATATCTATCTTTTATGGCCCCCAACGAATCCAAATGTATTGAGATGAATACATTGTAAAATCTCAGTTAATGTCAGTTGGTCTAAATCAGTTATAAATATATTTGGACACAACATGTATACTTGGTGTTATGTTCCTGTTCATATTTTTTGAACTTAAAAGTTGACAGACAACCTTTATTACCAATAATATGTAATGTACTTTACAATGTTCCTGACATATATTTCAGCTTCCTGGATTTTTTTTTTCATCTGGCCTTCAGATATGAAAGGCAGAGTGATTTAACACCTGTTTAGATTTGTCATCCATGTGACGAAATGAAAAGTATGCCGTTTGCAATAAACTTTGCATAAAATAGTTAATTTGCATTTAATTTTAATGGTTCAAAGAACGTCAGGCAAAATGGTCGGCCCTCACGCATGTTCACTTCATCAAATCTGGCCCTCTTTGAAAAAAGTTTGGACACCCCTGTTTTACACCAACAATATCATTCCCCACCCGGCTACGATTAAGTTGTTCAAACAAATGTGTTGCAATGATAGAAAAAAATTGTGTGTGTCTGAAAACTGTAGGTACTGCGGGTATTTTTTTTTTAAAGGGGTACTTTATAAAAAAAAAAGTTGAGAACCTCTGGGCTAGGCCACTGAGAAGCTGTGTTGAGTTTTGTCAACTGTGAGCTGCTCAGGGCGTAGCGTAGCACCCCAGGGTCATGCCAGTATTTCTGTTTGGTGACGGGATAGCGCCTGGTCTGAAGTCAATGGAAAAGCTGCCGTTGGCTCAGCGAGAGTCTGATCTGCTGCGTAGAACCTAATCTGTAGTGACATTTCTCCCCCCGCGCCCCAGCTCCGTCTCATTAGCTATCCCACTGTATTCTCACTCGGATTGGATCCACCTCTGGAGGAGCGGGGCTTATAATTCCCAGCGCCGATTGTTTCATTTCCCCCTCTGCTCCCGGAAAACAATTACTCGTGGTCCGGACAGCACGTCCCCCGCAGCCCCCGTAGCAGCACCGTGAACCGTCGCCACGTTTGAAACCCTCACCAGGAATCTGTTTGCTTTCTGCTCCGTTTCTGACCGGCTGCCAGGGCAGCTTCACAAAAAGGATAGTGTTATTTCTGAAAATGAGTCCCATAAACAAGGATGAATATGACCGCTCCGCTGAGACTTGGGGTTTGCTTTAGTGGCTGGGAGATGGGCCAATGGAA
The DNA here is from genome assembly GCF_052426305.1 of Pelodiscus sinensis. NCBI lineage: Eukaryota > Metazoa > Chordata > Testudines > Trionychidae > Pelodiscus > Pelodiscus sinensis. The sequence goes on from NC_143053.1 coordinate 257,624,169, forward strand.
TAGAAATACCAGAAACCATTTTCATAATTACCCCCGTGGCCTCCTCTGGGGGCGAGGAGAAACTTTTTCGCTGGCAGGCTCTGGATAGAATCGCTATCTTCGCCTCCTCCACCTACCCCTTTCCCGCTGGGCTGTTCGTCACGGTGCTCACGTCAAAATGATTCCTTCCTTGCAAGTGACTTTTTGGCCAAAGGAGGTGTTGTGGAACCAAGAGGCAAACACCACTGGTGGAGGGAGGGGGAGAATTACCAGTCAAGGTCATTTATTGCAAACTGCTGAACCCCACTCTCCCATCCCACACTACCCCAAATCATCAGTGGCTTTGCTCTCATCAGGAGCACAGTCGGGTCAGCATTTGGGCAGGAGATGCCATGTTTTTCCCGAGGGAGTTAAGTGCAAATGTTAGTTCTTAAAATCGTCTGATCAACTGTAGGTCCACTATGGTCCCCTGAGGTTGCTTTCACTGTGGCCAGACTCCTACAGTCCACCGGGTTAGATCTGGGCTTCTGCACATCTCGTAGTGCCTTTGCTCGGGGAAGGCGGGTGACACTGCTATTTGCAGCCCTGTGGCTGACCCTTGTTGAGAGCCAAACCCCAAAAGGCACAGTGCCCGAGTAGGGGACGCGCCACCCCGATTGAGCTCTGGCTAGCTCACGAAGGACATTCAGTGTTCGTCCACCACCGGCAATCGTCTTGCATCATGGGAGCTTTGGAATGACCACGGCGTGGGTTGAACTCTGTTGATGCGAATCACGGTTTCTCATGGTGTCTCCTGTTGCTGTGTGGGGTTGCGTTGGGGCAGCTGTTCCGATCACTAGCAGTCATGATCCGTGCAGTTCTGTAGCATAGACAAGGCAAGAGATTAGAACATATGAATGGCCAGACTGGGTCAGACCAAAGGTCCATCCAGACCAGTGTCCTGTCTGCTGACAGTGGCCAATGCCAGGTGCCCCAGAGGGAGTGAAAAGAACAGGGAAGCATCACGTGATCCCTCCCCTGTCACCAGCCTCTGACAAACAGGCTAGGGACACCATTCAGACATCCTGGCTAATAGCCATTGCTGGACCTAACCTCCATGAATCTATCTAGTTCTTTTTTGAAGCCTGGTAAAGTCCTGGTCTTCACAACATCCTGTGGCAAGGAGTTCCGCAGGTTGACTGTGCGCTGCATGAAGAAAAACATCTTTTTGTTCATTTTAAATCTGCTACCTATTCACTTCATTTGGTGACCCCTTGTTCTTACGTTATGGGAATAAGTAAATAACTTTTCTTTATTCACTTTTTCCACACCATGATTGTTCAGACCTCTATCATATCTCCCCCTTAGTCTCCTCTTTTCTAAGCCAAAAAGTCCCAGTCTTTTTAATCTCTCTTTATATGGCAGCCATTCCAAATCCCTCATCGTTTTTGTTGCCCTTTTCTGAACCTTTTCCAATGCCTATATATCTTTTTTGAGATGAGGCGGCCACGTCTGTATGCAGCATTCAAGATCAGAGGCAATAAGATAGTCTCTGTCTTATTCTCTATGGATGCATCTAGACTGGCAAGATTTTGCGCAACAGCAGCTGCTTTTGCGCAAAAACTTGCCAGCTGTCTACACTGGCCGCTTGAATTTGCGCAAGAGCACTGATGTTCTAATGTAAAAATTCAGTGCTTCTTGCGCAAATACTTTGACGCTCCCGCTCAGGGATAAGCCCTCTTGCACAAGAATACTTGCTCAAGTGAGCAAGTGTAGACAGGCACCTTAATTTTTTGCGCAAGAACGCCCAATGGCTAAAATGGCCATCGGAGCTTTCTTGCGCAAAAGAGCATCTATACTGGGCACAGATGTTTTTGCGCAAAAGCATCCATGCCAATCTAGATGCTCTTTTGCGGAAATACTTTTAACGGCAAACTTTTCCGTTAAAAGTATTTCCGCAAAATCATGCCAGTCTAGATGCAACCTATCCCTTTTTTTATTGATTCCCAATATTCTGTTTGCTTTTTTGACTGCCACTGCACATGGAATGGATATTTTCAGAGAACTCTCCACAATGACGTTGAGTCGCTTAATTCCACGTTAGCCCTGCTGTGTAGACGTGCCCTCACTGTCCTGTGGGAAGCATATAGTCCCAGTGCAGGAGAACCCAGACGTGAAAGAGACAACCCGGCTCTGTCTATACTGGCAAGTTTTTCTGGAAAATCATCTGATTTTCTGGAAAAACTTGCCAGCTGTCTACACTGGCCACTTGAATTTCTGGAAAAGCACTGACGATCTCATGTAAAATCATCAATGCTTTTCCGGAAAAACTATGCTGCTCCCATTCGGGCAAAAGTCTTTTTCCGAAAGACTTTTGCCCGAAAGGGCCAGTGTAGACATCATAGATCTGTTTTTCGCAAAAATGACGATCGGGGCTTTTTTGCGGAAAAGCGCGTCTAGATCGGCCACGGACGCTTTTCCGCAAAAAGTGCTTTTCCGGAAAAGCATCCTGCCAATCTAAAACTTTTCCGTTAAAAGCATTTCGGAAAATCATGCCAGTGTAGATGTAGCCCTCATGTGCAGGCGAAAGTCAGCAATTTACTGTCTCGATCCAAATGGAGAGGCATGGATGGTTTTGTGGTGAGCCCCTGGCCTGTGGTGTTGCCAATGCTTGCGATTTTGCCAGGGCGTTTCATAAGAGTTGGTGTTTTGCCTTAAAGCCCCAGAGTCTGGAGTTATGTGATTCCCTGAGCATCTCTGCTTTCATTCTAAAAACAAAAGTAAGTTTCTAGCCTTCGTGGTAGTGGAGAAAAGCTGAAAAAGGCGGCACACTAGGCTACGTCTACACTGGCCCCTTTTCCGAAAGGGGCATGTTAATTTCACAGGTCGTAATAGGGAAATCCGCGGGGGATTTAAATATCCCCCGCGGCATTTAAATAAAAATGTCCACCGCTTTTTTCCGGCTTTTAGAAAAGCCGGAAAAGAGTGTCTACACTGGCCCCGATCCTCCGGAAAAAAGCCCTTTTCCGGAGATCTCTTATTCCTACTTTGAATACTCCCTTTGAAGTAGGAATAAGAGATCTCCGGAAAAGGGCTTTTTTCCAGAGGATCGGGGCCAGTGTAGACGCTCTTTTCCGGCTTTTCTAAAAGCCGGAAAAAATTGGCGGACATTTTTATTTAAATGCCGCGGGGGATATTTAAATCCCCCGCGGATTTCCCTATTACGACCTGTGAAATTAACATGCCCCTTTCGGAAAAGGGGCCAGTGTAGACGTAGCCTATGGGAATAGCCCTCAAAAGGGTATCAAATAAATGCGCAATGTCTTTTTAAATGCCATTTCAATGGTCGAGACAGTCTCATGATTTTTTGGGGCCTGTCTCATGATTTTTGAAAGCTTGGGGTTGGCAAGACAGGGATGTAGAAAATCTGCATCCCGTTCACATCTCTGCCACAGGCTTCCTCTGTGACTGCGGGTCACTCACTTAACTGTACTGCAAAAGGGGGATAACAAAGCTTCCTGTTTATGTCTTATCTACTAAGACTGTAAGTTCTGCACTGGGACTGTCTCTCTATGATCCATGTGATGCCTAGCACAGTGGGGAGCTGATCACTACTAGGGCCTCCAAGGCCATGTCTATACTAAACAGAGAATTGATGCTCTGGAAGTTAATCTATCGGCATTTGATTTAGTGGGTCTGTTAAGGACCTACTAAATCAAACACCAAGGGTGCCCCTGTTGACTCCAGAATTCCTCATAGTTGTGAGGAGTAAGGGAAGTCGACAGGAAAGTTTCTTCCATTGATTTCCCGCTGTGGGGCCACCCCACAAAATTGATGCAAGGTACGTTGACTCCAGCTACGCAGTTGTCATAGCTGGAATAGCGTATCTTGCATCAGTTTTCTCCGCCAGTGTAGACCTGGCCTAAATAAACTACATAAAACAAATAAGGCTAAACTGAGAAAGGAAAAGAAAGAAAGAATCATCTTGAGCAATGAGAAGCAAATCGGATTTGTGCATCTCCCACCCAGTTTTAACCAGCATCCAAAATGACACTAGGAACATCTCACCGAACTTTAAACATATCGGGCAAGATTCTGGTGTAACACCATTTGTTTTGCTGGAGTCACTCTGGATTTACACCAGTGTAACTGACAGGAGTATATGTCCCAGGTAACAATGCTTTAAATGCAGACCCGCCAGCCATCTGGAACAAGGCAGGGATAGGATCCAGAGCTACCTAGACAGATTGGAGGATTGGGCCAAAAGAAATCTGAGGAGGTTCAACAAGGACAAGTGCAGAGTCCTGCCCTTGGGATGGAAGAATCCCCAAGCATTGTTCCAGGCTGGGGACCGACTGGCTAAGCAGCAGTTCTGCAGAAAAGGACTTTGGGATTACAGTGGATGAGAATCTGGATAGGAGTCCACAGGATGCCCTTGTATCCAAGACGGCTAATGGCATATTAAGGTGCATTAGGAGGAGCATTGCCAGCAGATCCAGATAATTGATTATTCCCCTTTATTGAGCTCTGGTGAGGCCACATCTGGAGTATTGCATTCAGTTCTGGGGCCCCCACTATAGAAAGGATGTGGACTCATTGGAGAGGGTCCAGCGGAGGGCAACCAAAATGATGAGGGGGCTGGAGCACATGACCTATGAGGGGAGGCTGAGGGATTTGGGCTTTTTAGTCTGCAGAAGAGAAGAGTGAGGGGGGATTTGAGAGCAGCCTTCAACTTCCTGAAGGGAGGTTCCAAAGAGGATGGAGAGAGGCTGTTCTCAGTGGTGGCAGATGGCAGAATAAGAAGCAATGGTCTCAAGTTGCAGTGAGGGGGGGGGTCTAGGTTGGATATTAGGAAAAACTATTTCCCTAGGAGGGTGGGGAAGCACTGGGATGGGTTCCCTAGGGAGGGGGTGGAATCTCCAGCCCTAGAGGTTTTTAAGTCTCGGCTTGGCAAAGTCCTGGCTGGGTTGATTCAGTTGGGATTGGCCCTGCTTTGGGCAGGGGGCTGGACTTGATGACCTTCTGAGGTCTCTTCCAGCCCTAGGATTCTATAATTCTACTTTGCATTGACACTAAGGCTTTTTGAAAGCATCTGCCACTTATGGAGGAAGGATTTTACTGTGGATTTTATCCTCCCTATTCTGGTTTCTCTCACCCTCTCTGTCTAAGATTTCTCTATCTCATCCATCATGGTAGCTTTAAAAACTACATAGGTACATTTGAGCTACATAGAATCATAGAACACCAGAACTGGAAGGGACCTTGAAAGATCATCAAGTCCAGTCCCCTGCCTCTCACAGCAGGACCAAGGACCACATGTTAAGGTCTCTGCTGGCTCATGGATCTTTTTACTTTTCTCCCTTTCTTGCATAAGGGATAAATGTCTATTTATTTATTTTGTTTATTCTGCCTTGTCCCCTCCATTATTCTCAATCTGATGGAAGTTCTCTGTTGAAAGAGAAGATTCTGGGTTACACGTTAAATATGAACCTCAGCTTCAAAACCAATGTTTGCAAACCCCTGTGCCTGTTTTACGATTTAAATTGCAGTAGCATCTGTATCTTGCAACAGAGATCAGGGTCCCATTGTGCTCGGTGCTGTACAAACACATAACAAGAGACACTCCCCGGTTGTCTGAAAAGACAAATAGCAGCACAAGATTGAGCTGAACAGAAAATGGTTTTTCCATCCTGAGACTATTTGAAATTCTGAAAGATTTTCCTGTTCTGAATCAAGGCCCAATGTCAAAATCTTCATGAGCCACCAACTGGCTTTTTCTTCCCCGATTTGGATCAGATGAAATGTTTTGTTTGGTCATTTCGCAACCGTTCCTTGCCATGTCAACCCATTTTTTAAAAACCACTTGCTTGTCTCATGAGCTCAAATTTCTAAACGCACACTCGGTTCGGGCTGGGCAACGGGGATGTTTTATTTAGCAGAGGTCACAATGAGATGCTTTGACAATTTCAGAACTTCCTTCCCAGAGGTGTCAACTCAGGAAATTCCTCCCCACTTACCTTTTCCCATGCCCGGGCGTGGGTGTTGATGAATCAATATTTTTTCTATGGGGAAAACGGTTGCTGAAAAATTCCCAACCAGCTCTACATGGAGGGGAAGGAACCAACAGCAGGTTCAGGGATGGTTTCTCTCTCACCTATCATATTGCTGATTGTCTTAAGGTGCATTTGTTTTTGCCAGCCCCAGTGCAAGGACTCCTGTTAGCTCTGCTCCATCTAGCATGCTGGAAATAGCCATGTGGCTGTGGAGGCCTGAACAAGCCGCCTGCATGTGACCCAGTAGGAGACCCTAATCATAGAATCATAGAGCTGGAAGAGACCTCAGGAGGTCATCAAGTCGAGCCGCCTGTCCAAGGCAGGACCAATCTCACGCCGCTGCGGCCACCCTGCTGTTTTGAGCTGCCCGCTCTGGTCGAGCTCATGGGTATGGGGTCCCCATTCCCAGCTGCTCTGCAGATGGACCCTGAGCCTGGAAGGTTTGGGGCCCCTGAGCCTGGAAGCTTTGCTGTGGCCCCTGAAAGATGTTCCAGTGCATCCCGTGTGCTGATCTCCAGCCTCCTTTCGCCTCTCCAGGTCCTGAGCCTCTTCTGCCCCCTGCAGTTCTCATAATGCTTGTGCAGGTTGAACCTCTCTGGTCCGGCAACATCTCTGGTCCGGGGGCCGGGAGCAGGAGCCAGCTGGGAGTCCTGGCAGTGTCCATGGCATTATGGGAGCCCCAGCTGGGCTGGTGGCAGCCAGGGAGACCCAGCCTCAGGGAGCCCCGGCGGGAGCAGAGCTGGTGGTGGCCAGGACCCTGACCCATCTGGGCCAGTATCAATGAGCCCCGTCAGCAGCGGGACCAGCAGCAGAGATAGCAGTGGCCAGGGAGGCCCAGCCTCCGGGACCCCCAGCCTGGGGAGCCCCACAGCCCAGAGGGGAGCCCAACAATAGTGCCAGCAGCGAAGCATCGGCCTCCTCTGCTCTGGCAAACTCCCAGGTTCGGGACCATTCCCGTCTGGAGGGTGCCAGACCAGGGAGGTCAACCTGGACCCCCATCCAAGTCAGAAGGCTTCCTTGCTGCCACCGGTAGGGAACAGCCGTTCTGGGGCGTGCACATCCTATGAAAATTTGCACTGAGGTAGGAAGAAACCCATCACCCTGTGGTTCAATCCAGTGGTCCCCAACGCGGTGCCGTGGGCGCCATGGCGCCCGCCGGGGCATTTATGTGTGCCCGCCTAGGGACCAGGGCCGGCCCGAGTGCCCGGTGCATGTGCAGCCCCCACCCTGGGCACACGGCACATGCACAGTGCTGCCCCCAGGCACTCGGCAGCCCCAAAAGGTTGGGGACCACTGGATTAGATCATCTCTACCCATCATGCTGTCAGTTCAGACCCTTTCCCGCACCTGGGTTGATATCTGTTGGGAGTGTGGGTACCAAGGTCTTTTTTAACAAGCTGGTGGTACCGTGTGCTTTCCACGTATGGCCAGCACCAATGACTGGTCTACATCTGGGCTTACTCTCAGTGGGTATGTCTACACTGTCACCCTAGTTTGAACTACGGTGGTTAATGTAGTCATTCGAAGTTGCAAATGAAGCCCGGGATTTAAATATCCCGGGCTTCATTTGCATCTTGCCGGGCACCGCCATTTTTAAATCCCCGTTAGTGTGGACTCCGTGCCCGCAGCTACACGCGGCACGGAGTAGGTAGCTCGAATTAGGCTTTCTAATTCGAACTACCATTACTCCTCGTACCGTTACTCCTCGTTAGAAAGCCTAATTCAAACTACCTACTCCGTGCCGCGTGTAGCCGCGGGCATGGAGTCCGCACTAACAGGGATTTAAAAATGGCGGCGCCTGGCAAGATGCAAATGAAGCCCGGGATATTTAAATCCCAGGCTTCATTTGCAACTTCGAATGACTACATTAGCCACCCTAGTTCGAACTAGGGTGGTAGTGTAGACATACCCAGTGAGTGGTTTGCTCTCTCAGCCCTGTTCCAGCCAAGTTCTGTGAGCTGGGGCCTGCCTCTTGCTCACAGCTTAGCTTTGCTTCTTGGTAGCCATGGTTTGTCCATTGGTAGCTAGGCCTCACGCCTCACACCAGGCCTGTGCTACATGGGCTGTTGTTTTAGGCCTTCATTTTACTACAGCCAGGTGCAAATTGCTCCTCTCTCTGCCCAGAGACTCCGGCAGCAGGCCCCAAAGGGAAGGGCTGCTCAGGGTAACCCGGACATGGCAGGCTGGGCTGGTAGGGTTGCTAAATGGTTCCAAAAAAAATACCGAACAAAACAAATCAAAAAAGCCAGGAAAACATTTGTTGAGGGGAAAAAAAAAAAAAAAAAAGGACCGTGGCCCCTTTAAAAACTGCATGGTGAAGTTTTTTGGCTTTAGTGGGTTACACTAACACTAGTGGGATCAGCCGGACACAGCACGTCTCCCTCCCAGCCCCAGGGCATGTAGGCGACAGTATTACACGGGCTGGGCTCAGTTTCACTTTCACAGGACGTCAGGGCGAATTTGCCTCCTGAAGTTTGGCCAGGAAAAAATCAGAAAGTACCCGACATTTTAGGTGTCCGGTATTTTCTGAATTTTTTTACCAGACAGGAGGCAAAAATACTGGACTGTCCAGTTCAGTACTGGACACCTGGCAACCCTATGGCCGGGGCAGGCTCTGAAGTGGGCACACACATGAATTAACTCAGTCTCCTGCGGGCAGAGCCTACAAGCTCAGTTTCCGGAGCTCTCCAAACTCGGGGCAGGGACTGGCAGCCTGGCTGTTAATGTTTGTGCTTGGATTTTGGCTGGGATGTTGATTGAGGCAGGTGCCATGTGGCCCAGGGCCTGCCTGAAAGAAGCTGGACTTGCTCAGTATGAATGGGGACAGGTTGTGGGACTGAAAGAGGCTGTATTTTTAACTCCGTTGGTATTTTGAAGCGTGGAACGGGGGGGAGCTGGAAGGCTGGAATCCCAGCTCAGCTGTTCTTGGTGTTATATTTATCCGTGTTCCTGTATTTAAGTATTACTCAATGGGGGGTTTGTTCATCGCTTTGTCCTGCAGTGCTGCGGACATTGGCATGCCGCCGAGGAATCTCTCCCTTTCCGTGTGTCTAGCTCTCCGCAAGACCTCGAGACAGTTGTGCACGGCGTCTCTGAGAGCATCAATGGGGATTCTAATTATGGAATAAGATGAAATCTAGCGGGGGGCAGGCCAGGAAGCGGTCACAAGAGGCTGGGAGAGCAGATTTACAGACTGGGGAGCAGTCAGGGCTGAGATACCTCTGCTGGGTGCGATCAGAGCTGTGTGTCCTCAGCCCCGTACTGTTTAAGTTGAGGATTTTTGAAAGCCAGCCATGCGTCGCCAAGGCACACGTACAGCCCCCATTACTGCGGGATCTCAGCAACCCACAAGTTTTACTGTAGTGGCACTCATAGAAGATCATTATCATCCCCGTTGTGCAGATGGGAAACTGAGGCATGCAGTAGCTAAGTGACTTGCCCAAGACCATGCAGGTAGTCTGTGGCAGGGGAGGGTCTCGAACTCAGACCTGCATGTCCTAAGCTAATGTCCCGCCCACTGGGCCAGCCTTTTCTGCATTACAGGTGCCCCTTTGGCACCCTTGAAAATCCCCCCTTAGTTGATTTGTCTCCAATTCACTGACCCCCTCCCCATCCTGTGATGGGACAGCAGCTTCCTACTTCGCACACTGGGTCGTAGAATCCTTACCTGCTTCATCTGCGGAGACCTTTCTTAAGGCCCACGGTCTTGCCTCACGTCCCCTCATTTTCCTTTCTGCTGCCGGTAAAGTCTCAGCCGCTGAAAGCTGCAGAGCTAGGACCAGCCAGGATCCTCAGAGAAAGGAAATGGACTGAGAGGCATTTAAACTTCAGGAGGCGAATTCGCCCTGACGTCCTGTGAAAGTGAAACTGAGCCCAGCCCGTGTAATACCGTCGCCTACACGCCCAGGGGCTGGGAGGGAGACGTGCTGTGTCCAGCTGATCCCACTGGTGTTAGTGTAACCCACACACCTAGCATGGCTCACTGTCCCACAGAATGGCACTTAGACCATGTAGAGTGAGAAATACGAACAAGGGAGCTTGACAGGCTAAGTTGCGAGCCAGCTGGCTTTGGATCCCAAGTTATAGAAGTTCCTACACAAGGATCCCGAGATCCCAGGTTTGAATCTGCCGGGGGGCAGTTATATTAGCTAAGATGACATGAAAAGGACAGAGCCACATAGGAGGTTATGGATTCCCTGTCATTTAGGAAGAGGGTGGTCTAGGTTTACTTGGTCCTCCTTCAGTACAGGGAGATGGAGTACAGACCTCTGGAAGTCCCTTTCAGCCCTACCATTTTCCCTGATTCCAGACCTGCGGTGGGAACTCCTTATGGCAGAGCTAGAGGCTGTGTCTAAACTACGTTCCTTTTCTGAAAGAGGAATGTAAATGAGCCCAATCAAAGATGCAAATGAAGCGCGGATTTACAAATCTCATTTTTTCAGGAGTATGGGTTCTTTGGAAAAAAGAGGGGGGGGGGTCGAAAGAACCTCGTCTAGACTGCGGTTTCTTTTTTGAAAAACCCTTTTTCGAAAAAGCGCGCTCACACGATTATGCAAATGAAACGAGATTTGTAAATCTGCGCTTCATTTGCATTTTTGATTGGGCTCATTTACATTCCTCTTTCAGAAGAGGACGTAGTTGAGACGGGCCCTAAGTGAGGCTAACAACGGGTCTAGCCCAGGCACAGACAGGGTGGAAACTCGACTGGGCTCCTCTGCGTTCGGATTAGATCGGCCTCTGAGAGCCGGTTTTGCTGGAGGGCCAGCAGCCCTGTTGCTCTGGCTACACCAGAACCATGAGGGTGTATCTACACTGCTAGGGTTGCCAGGTGTCCAGTATTGACCCGGACAGTCCGGTATTTTCACCTCTGTCCAGTAAAAAAATTTCAGAAAATACCAGACACCTAAATGTCCAGTATTTTCTGATTCTTTTTCCCGGCCAGGAGGCAAAAATATCAGACACTTAGCAACCCTAGCTCCCGGGCCCCGGGCTATTTTATTGTTCTCACAGAAATAGGCTACTTTTTAATTGTGGTTTGAATGCATGAAAAAGTATTAACACAAATAGTTAAGGAAATATAAACTAAGTACCAAAAATAGAAGGGAGAACTTGTGCCACATCTAAAACTCAAGGGCTGTGTCTACACTGGCCACTTATTCCGGAAAAGCAGCTGCTTTTCCGGAATAACTTGCCAGCTGTCTACACTGGCCGCTTGCTTTTCCGGAAAAGCAATGACGATCTAATGTAAAAACGTCATTGTTTTTCCGGAAAAACTATGCTGCTCCCATTCGGGCAAAAGTCCTTTTCCGGAAAAACTGTTCCAGAAAAGGGCCAGTGTAGACAGCCCAGTAGTCTTCCGCAAAAAAGCCCCAATCACGAAAATGACGATCGGGGCTTTTTTGCGGAAAAGTGCGTCTACATTGGCACAGACGCTTTTTCGGAAAAAGTGCTTTTCCGGAAAAACATCCTGCCAATGTAGACGTGCTTTTTCCGGAAATACTTTTAACGGAAAACTGTTCCGTTTTAAGCATTTCCGGAAAAGGGTGCCAATGTAGACGTAGCCAAGTAGTTTATGGCTATACTTAATCAATCTTCAGACCAATTACAATCAGCTAACAATACCACTCTGTTTTAACGTACTTGTCAACCAATTATGATAACTATAGCACATAAGACATCTAAACTAAATCAATAAATAGTTGTATTGTTAAACTAGTTTTGTTTTGTAATTCAGTGGCTCCTTATGTGGCTCTAACACATCTATGTTATCAGATAAACTGAGATCAGTGGGTGTGCATGTGCACATTATTTTTGTGTGTCCATCTTGTTAGTAGCCATTATATATTCAAGTTTATGAGGTGTTAGACGGAGTGGAGAGTTGTATGTTCCCAATACAACTATATATGGAATGAAGCTTGCCTTAGAGACATCAAACAGGAAAGTTTACCCAGATCAACGAAGTTTAATACTTTAAAGAAATATCTATGAAACAGCATGGCTATGTCTACGTTAGCAAGATTTTGTGCAAAAGTGACTGCTTTTGCACAAAATCTTGCCACCTGTCTACACTGGCCGCAAGTACTTGCGCAAGAACACTGACGTGCTAATGTATAAAATCAGGGCTTCTTGCGCAAATACTCCGATGCTCCGCTCAGGGATAAGCCCTCTTGCGCAACTGTTCTTGCGCAAGAGGCTAGTGTAGACAGGCAACGTTAATTTCTTGCGCAAGTAAGCCCGGTGGCTAAAATGGCCATCGGAGCTTTTTTGCGCAAGAAAGCGTCTACACTGGCATGGATGCTTTTGTGCAAAAGCACATCTCTTGCGCAAAAGCACATGCCAGTGTAGACGCGCTCTTGCGCAAATACTTTAACGCAAACACTCTTGCGTTAAAAGTCTTTGCGCAAAATCTTGCCAATGTAGACGCAGCCCAAGTGGTTCTTTGAAGAGTGTAGAACAGTTAATATTCTCTGAGTGTGTGTGTGTGTGTGTGTGTGTGTGTGTGTGTGTGTGTGTGTGAAGAGTGTAGAACAGTTAATATTCTGTGTGTGTGTGTGTGTGTGTATGTGTGTGTGTGTGTGTGTGTGTGTGTGAAGAGTGTAGAACAGTTAATATTCTCTGTGTGTGTGTGTGTGTGTGTGTATGTGTGTGTGTGTGTGTGTGTGTGAAGAGTGTAGAACAGTTAATATTCTCTGAGTGTGTGTGTGTGTGTGTGTGTGTGTGTGTGTGCGCTGGATCCTTGTTTGGTTCTACTTCTACTACAAACATGAACAAGAGAAATATACTAGGAACCGACTTCAAAGGGTCCGTGGGGCTGAGGGTGTTGGGGCCTGAGGCCTGTGGGGAGAGGCCAGGGGCTGGGCCAGCGGGCTGCATGTTTGTAGGTTTTCCAGGTGTCTGGTATTTTCTGATTTTTTTACCAGACAGGAGGTGAAAATACCGGACACCTGGCAACCCTAGACGGAAAGGGGGCATCTTACCTGGGATTTCCAGGCGGAGGGGTGGCTGATGGCTTGGAGTGGAGGGGCTCTTGGAGGAGGTAGCAGCCGCTGGGGAGGAGCAGGACTCAGGACTAGGAGACAGGGCTGGCCAGCGGGCTCCGGGACCAAGCGCACATGGTGCCAGTGCTGCTTGTGCAGCCACGGCATCTCCTGCAGCTCTTTAAATTGGCGGGGCGGGGTTAGGCGTTGCCGGGGGCGGGGCTGGGCGTTGCCAGGGGCAGGGAGGAGCAGGATGGAGAGGAGACAGGCTCCAGGGCACATTGGACCACGGCCCTTTAAATCGACAGAGCGGGGCGGGGCTAGGCGTTGCCAGGGGCGGCACCAGCTGCTTACCTGAAATGCTGTCCCTGGCAAAGTGCCGCCCCAAGCACATGCCTGATTTGCTGGTGCCTAGAGCCGGCCCTGGCCAGGAGAGGCGCCTGGAGCCCTAAGCCCTTGAAATCACTGCCGGAGCTCTGCCTAGCACAGTCTGGGCTGCATGGGAGAGGTGCAGTGTGGTCGGGGTGGCATTGAGGGCTGGCTGCACCTAGCCCCGCCCCTTCCATCCAAAGTCCCGCCTCTTCTATCCAAGGCCTTGCTCCTTCCAATGCCCCGCCTCTTCCATCCAAAGCCCCGCCCCTTCTATCCAAGGCCTCCCTCCTTCCAATGCCCCGCCCCTTCCATCCAAAGCCCCGCCTCTTCTATCCAAGGCATCACTCCTTCCAATGCCCCGCCCCTTCCATCCAAAGCCCCGCCCCTTCTATCCAAGGCCTCGCTCCTTCTAAAGCCCCGCCCCTTCCATCCAAAGCCCCGCCTCTTCTATCCAAGGCATCGCTCCTTCCAATGCCCCGCCCCTTCCATCCAAAGTCCCGCCTCTTCTATCCAAGGCCTCGCTCCTTCCAATGCCCCGCCCCTTCTATCCAAGGCCCCTCCCTTCCAAGGCCCCGCCCTTTCCATCCAAGGCCCCGCCCCTTCTATCCAAGGCCCTGTCCCTTCCAACCACAGCCCTGATCCCTCCATCCTAGGCCCCTGTCAGGGCTGAGCCCCTCCTCCATTGCCCCAGGGCCTGGCCAACTCTGTGGGGCCCTGGCTGTGTCCTCAAGTGACTGGGCTGTTCTGCGGCGGCGTTACGGGACGGCGCTGGAGCAAAGCTGCCTCGGCTCTGTCTGCCCAGGCTGCAGCGTCGCCATCCCCAACCTCCCCAAGCGGCCCCGGCGAAAGAAGGCGGCAGAGCAGCCTGGGAGCAGGGCAGAGAAGGTTGGGCCCCTCCCAGAGCTCTGCAGAGGGGCGCCAGGGCTGCGCAGGGCGAGGGGGCCTGAGGCAGCCCCGTTGCCCCCCGGCGCTCCGCCTCCGGCCGCTGACCCACCCCCGCCTCTGTCTCCCCGCAGGTGGATGCTGACGATGTCATCACCAAGGAGGAACAGATCTTCCTGCTGCTAAAGGCCAAGGCCAGGTGCGAGCGTCACCTGAAACTCAAGGTGCACGGTGAGTGTCCGCGGCCGGGCGCCGGGCGCAGGTGAGCCACGCGCGGGGGCTCAGCCGCTCCGTGCCACGCACTTTCCAGGTCAGGCGGCAGGAGGGGGCAGGGAGAACACACTAAATCTATGGCCGGCCAGGAGCGCGCAGCTGTGAACCGGTGGAGCAGCGGCAGACCCTTCTGCATCTGAGAACAAGGAACGCCTCCTTGCCCCAGGCCTGCCGGGCGACCCTCTCTGGCGAGCCTGCCCCACGGAGTCATGCAAATCCAGCGCCCCCTTTCGTTCAGGCCTTTCCAGCTGCAAAACCCCCACCCCCCATTCTCTGCGCCTCCGAGACCGGTTCCATCGATTGCCCAGGTAACGCCTCCATGTGTGACCCACGCACCGAGGCTATGTCTAGACTGAAGCAATGCCGTGTCCAAGGAATGCGTCTGCTTTTCCGAAAAAATTTCGGAAAAGTGGAAGCCTTCGTTCGCCGTCCCGGTAAACCTCATTGTGCGCAGAAGAAGGGTTTGGCTCGAACGAGCAGGCCTTTCCAAAACTTGGCACCAACTTTTCTTTGTAATCTAGACGTAGCCCTAGTGTGGGTCACTGTCCCACGGAGTGGCGCTTAGACCACGTACAAGCTAGAGAAAAGAACAAGGAAGCTCTGCAGCATGAGCTGGGAAGTCACTGGACAACACTAGTGTAAAACTGGGGAAGGGCTCTGCGTAAGGCTGTCCCTCTATAGCTGTCCTCTCTGCTCAAGTGAGCAACAGAAGAGACAAGAATGACTGGGGATGGAAAGATTGGTTGCCACCCCCGTGGCTAACAGTCCATGAATTGATCTATGCTGCGGGCGGGGGGGCTGGACT
This sequence comes from Pelodiscus sinensis, assembly GCF_052426305.1. Taxonomy (NCBI): domain Eukaryota; kingdom Metazoa; phylum Chordata; order Testudines; family Trionychidae; genus Pelodiscus; species Pelodiscus sinensis. The sequence goes on from NC_143053.1 coordinate 257,639,489, forward strand.
TGATGACCTCCTGAGGTCTCTTCCACCCCTATGATTCTATCTAGTTTTTTATGAAACCCTGTAAAAGTCTCGGTCTGCTCAACATCCTCTGGCAAGGAGTTCCCCAGGTTAACTGTGCGCCGCATGAAGAACAACGTCCTTTTGTTTGTTTTAAACCTGTGACCTATTCATTTCATTTGGTGACCGTAATTCTCATGTTCTGGGAACAAGTAAATAACTTTTTCTTTATTCACTTTCTCCACACCGGTCATAATTTTATAGACCTCTCTCCTATCCCCCCTTAGTTACCTCTTGGAGGAATGGGGGAAAGGGATTTCTCTCGCTAGAATACTTAATGCTGTCCTCAGCAACATCGTTACCTGGGGTTAACTGAAAGCAATGGGAATTAGTCTCAATACTCCAGGTGCTTCAGGGAATAAACTAGGGGAAAGTGGAACGCAGCAGCTACCTGGGGTGAACGATTGGTACACAGAAATCTTTCTGCCCCCAGATACATGGTTTTATTAAATGCAAAGCACAAATTGAACAGGCAGGAACCTAGAACCCCCTACCAACAGTTACCCAAACGCCGAGGTGGTGTTAGCCGACAGCACTAGAGGCCAGCATGGGAGCAATGGGGACGTGCTGAGACGGGAAAACTTACAAACTTACAATGGGGGATCGGGGCAGAGACGGAAGGGAAAGGGAATTCACAATGGGGGCAGGGTGTGCGCAGATGGGGCCGTGCTGAGGTGGGGCTGGCAGGGCAGAGGGAGGGGCAGGGTGTGTGCAGTGGGGCCGTGCTGAGGTGGGGCTGGCAGGGCAGAGGGAGGGGCAGGGTGTGTGCAGTGGGGCCGTGCTGAGGTGGGGCTGGCAGGGCAGAGGGAGGGGCAGGGTGTGTGCAGTGGGGCCGTGCTGAGGTGGGGCTGGCAGGGCAGAGGGAGGGGCAGGGTGTGTGCAGTGGGGCCGTGCTGAGGTGGGGCTGGCAGGGCAGAGGGAGGGGCAGGGTGTGTGCAGTGGGGCCGTGCTGAGGTGGGGCTGGCAGGGCAGAGGGAGGGGCAGGGTGTGTGCAGTGGGGCCGTGCTGAGGTGGGGCTGGCAGGGCAGAGGGAGGGGCAGGGTGTGTGCAGTGGGGCCGTGCTGAGGTGGGGCTGGCAGGGCAGAGGGAGGGGCAGGGTGTGTGCAGTGGGGCCGTGCTGAGGTGGGGCTGGCAGGGCAGAGGGAGGGGGCAGGGTGTGTGCAGATGGGCCGTGCTGAGGTGGGGCTGGAAGGGAAGAGGGAGGGGGCAGGGTGTGTGCAGTGGGGCCGTGCTGAGGTGGGGCTGGAAGGGCAGAGGGAGGGGGCAGGGTGTGTGCAGTGGGGCTGTGCTGAGGTGGGGCTGGCAAGGCAGAGGGAGGGGGCAGGGTGTGCGCAGTGGGGCTGTGCTGAGGTGGGGCTGGCAAGGCAGAGGGAGGGGGCAGGGTGTGTGCAGTGGGGCCGTGCTGAGGTGGGGCTGGAAGGGCAGAGGGAGGGGGCAGGGTGTGTGCAGTGGGGCCGTGCTGAGGTGGGGCTGGCAGGGCAGAGGGAGGGGGCAGGGTGTGTGCAGTGGGGCCGTGCTGAGGTGGGGCTGGCAGGGCAGAGGGAGGGGGCAGGGTGTGTGCAGTGGGGCTGTGCTGAGGTGGGGCTGGCAAGGCAGAGGGAGGGGGCAGAGTGTGTGCAGTGGGGCCGTGCTGAGGTGGGGCTGGAAGGGGAGAGGGAGGGGGCAGGGTGTGTGCAGTGGGGCCGTGCTGAGGTGGGGCTGGCAGGGCAGAGGGAGGGGGCAGGGTGTGTGCAGTGGGGCCGTGCTGAGGTGGGGCTGGCAGGGCAGAGGGAGGGGGCAGGGTGTGTGCAGTGGGGCCGTGCTGAGGTGGGGCTGGCAGGGCAGAGGGAGGGGCAGGGTGTGTGCAGTGGGGCCGTGCTGAGGTGGGGCTGGAAGAGGAGAGGGAGGGGGCAGGGTGTGCGCAGTGGGGCCGTGCTGAGGTGGGGCTGGAAGGGGAGAGGGAGGGGGCAGGGTGTGCGCAGTGGGGCTGTGCTGAGCTGGGGCTGGCAGGGCCGAGGGAGGGGGCAGGGTGTGCGCAGTGGGGCCGTGCTGAGGGGGGCTGGAAGGGGAGAGGGAGGGGGCAGGGTGTGCGCAGTGGGGCTGTGCTGAGCTGGGGCTGGCAGGGCCGAGGGAGGGGGCAGGGTGTGCGCAGTGGGGCCGTGCTGAGGTGGGGCTGGAAGGGGAGAGGGAGGGGGCAGGGTGTGTGCAGTGGGGCCGTGCTGAGGTGGGGCTGGCAGGGCAGAGGGAGGGGGCAGGGTGTGTGCAGTGGGGCCGTGCTGAGGTGGGGCTGGCAGGGCAGAGGGAGGGGGCAGGGTGTGTGCAGTGGGGCCGTGCTGAGGTGGGGCTGGCAGGGCAGAGGGAGGGGCAGGGTGTGTGCAGTGGGGCCGTGCTGAGGTGGGGCTGGAAGAGGAGAGGGAGGGGGCAGGGTGTGCGCAGTGGGGCCGTGCTGAGGTGGGGCTGGAAGGGGAGAGGGAGGGGGCAGGGTGTGCGCAGTGGGGCTGTGCTGAGCTGGGGCTGGCAGGGCCGAGGGAGGGGGCAGGGTGTGCGCAGTGGGGCCGTGCTGAGGGGGCTGACAGGGCAGAGGGAGAGGGCAGGGTGTGCGCAGTGGGGCCGTGCTGAGGTGGGGCTGGAAGGGGACAGGGAGGGGCAGGGTGTGCGCAGTGGGGCCGTGCTGAGGTGGGGCTGACAGGGCAGAGGGAGGGGGCAGGGTGTGTGCAGTGGGGCTGTGCTGAGGTGGGGCTGGCAGGGCAGAGGGAGGGGGCAGGGTGTGCGCAGTGGGGCCGTGCTGAGGTGGGGCTGACAGGGCAGAGGGAGGGGCAGGGTGTGCGCAGTGGGGCCGTGCTGAGGTGGGGCTGGCAGGGCAGAGGGAGGGGGCAGGGTGTGTGCAGTGGGGCCGTGCTGAGGTGGGGCTGGCAGGGCAGAGGGAGGGGGCAGGGTGTGCGCAGTGGGGCCGTGCTGAGGTGGGGCTGGCAGGGCAGAGGGAGGGGGCAGGGTGTGTGCAGTGGGGCCGTGCTGAGGTGGGGCTGGCAGGGCAGAGGGAGGGGGCAGGGTGTGCGCAGTAGGGCCGTGCTGAGGTGGGGATGGCAGGGCAGAGGGAGGGGGCAGGGTGTGCGCAGTGGGGCCGTGCTGAGGTGGGGCTGGCAGGGCAGAGGGAGGGGGCAGGGTGTGCGCAGTGGGGCCGTGCTGAGGTGGGGCTGGCAGGGCAGAGGGAGGGGGCAGGGTGTGCGCAGTGGGGCCGTGCTGAGGTGGGGCTGGCAGGGCAGAGGGAGGGGCAGGGTGTGCGCAGTGGGACCGTGCTGAGGGGGGCTGGCAAGGCAGAGGGAGGGGGCAGGGTGTGTGCAGTGGGGCCGTGCTGAGGTGGGGCTGGAAGGGGAGAGGGAGGGGGCAGGGTGTGCGCAGTGGGGCCGTGCTGAGGTGGGGCTGGCAAGGCAGAGGGAGGGGCAGGGTGTGTGCAGTGGGGCCATGCTAAGGTGGGGCTGGCAGGGCAGAGGGAGTGGCAGGGTGTGTGCAGTGGGGCCGTGCTGAGGTGGGGCTGGCAGGGCAGAGGGAGGGGGCAGGGTGTGTGCAGTGGGGCCGTGCTGAGGTGGGGCTGGCAGGGCAGAGGGAGGGGGCAGGGTGTGCGCAGTGGGGCTGTGCTGAGGTGGGGCTGACAGGGCAGAGGGAGGGGGCAGGGTGTGTGCAGTGGGGCTGTGCTGAGGTGGGGCTGACAGGGCAGAGGGAGGGGGCAGGGTGTGCTCAGTGGGGCCGTGCTGAGGTGGGCTGGCAGGGCAGAGGGAGAGGGCAGGGTGTGCGCAGTGGGGCCGTGCTGAGGTGGGGCTGGCAAGGCAGAGGGAGGGGCAGGGTGTGCGCAGTGGGGCCGTGCTGAGGTGGGGCTGGCAGGGCAGAGGGAGGGGGCAGGGTGTGTGCAGTGGGGCCGTGCTGAGGTGGGGCTGGCAAGGCAGAGGGAGGGGCAGGGTGTGCGCAGTGGGGCCGTGCTGAGGTGGGGCTGGCAAGGCAGAGGGAGGGGGCAGGGTGTGCGCAGTGGGGCCATGCTGAGGTGGGGCTGGCAGGGCAGAGGGAGGGGGCAGGGTGTGTGCAGTGGGGCCGTGCTGAGGTGGGGCTGGCAGGGCAGAGGGAGGGGCAGGGTGTGTGCAGTGGGGCCGTGCTGAGGTGGGGCTGGAAGGGCAGAGGGAGGGGGCAGGGTGTGTGCAGTGGGGCCGTGCTGAGGTGGGGCTGGCAGGGCCGAGGGAGGGGGCAGGGTGTGTGCAGTGGGGCCGTGCTGAGGTGGGGCTGGCAAGGCAGAGGGAGGGGCAGGGTGTGCGCAGTGGGGCCGTGCTGAGGTGGGGCTGGCAAGGCAGAGGGAGGGGCAGGGTGTGCGCAGTGGGGCCGTGCTGAGGTGGGGCTGGCAGGGCAGAGGGAGGGGCAGGGTGTGTGCAGTGGGGCCGTGCTGAGGTGGGGCTGACAGGGCCGAGGGAGGGGGCAGGGTGTGTGCAGTGGGGCCGTGCTGAGGTGGGGCTGGCAGGGCAGAGGGAGGGGACAGGGTGTGTGCAGTGGGGCCGTGCTGAGGTGGGGCTGGCAGGGCAGAGGGAGGGGGCAGGGTGTGCGCAGTGGGGCTGTGCTGAGGTGGGGCTGACAGGGCAGAGGGAGGGGGCAGGGTGTGTGCAGTGGGGCCGTGCTGAGGTGGGGCTGGAAGAGGAGAGGGAGGGGGCAGGGTGTGTGCAGTGGGGCTGTGCTGAGGTGGGGCTGACAGGGCAGAGGGAGGGGGCAGGGTGTGCGCAGTGGGGATGTGCTGAGGTGGGGCTGACAGGGCAGAGGGAGGGGGCAGGGTGTGTGCAGTGGGGCCGTGCTGAGGTGGGGCTGGCAGGGCAGAGGGAGGGGGCAGGGTGTGCGCATTGGGGCCGTGCTGAGGTGGGGCTGGCAAGGCAGAGGGAGGGGGCAGGATGTGCGCAGTGGGGCCGTGCTGAGGTGGGGCTGGCAGGGCAGAGGGAGGGGGCAGGGTGTGTGCAGTGGGGCCGTGCTGAGGTGGGGCTGGAAGGGCAGAGGGAGGGGGCAGGGTGTGTGCAGTGGGGCCGTGCTGAGGTGGGGCTGGCAGGGCAGAGGGAGGGGGCAGGGTGTGCGCCGTGGGGCCGTGCTGAGGTGGGGCTGGCAGGGCAGAGGGAGGGGCAGGGTGTGCGCAGTGGGGCCGTGCTGAGGTGGGGCTGGCAGGGCAGAGGGAGGGGGCAGGGTGTGCGCAGTGGGGCCGTGCTGAGGTGGGGCTGGCAGGGCCGAGGGAGGGGGAAGGGTGTGTGCAGTGGGGCCGTGCTGAGGTGGGGCTGGTAGGGCAGAGGGAGGGGGCAGGGTGTGCGCAGTGGGGCCGTGCTGAGGTGGGGCTGGCAGGGCCGAGGGAGGGGGAAGGGTGTGTGCAGTGGGGCCGTGCTGAGGTGGGGCTGGCAAGGCAGAGGGAGGGGCAGGGTGTGCGCAGTGGGGCCGTGCTGAGGTGGGGCTGGCAGGGCAGAGGGAGAGGGCAGGGTGTGTGCAGTGGGGCCGTGCTGAGGTGGGGCTGGCAGGGCAGAGGGAGAGGGCAGGGTGTGTGCAGTGGGGCCGTGCTGAGGTGGGGCTGGCAGGGCAGAGGGAGGGGGCAGGGTGTGTGCAGTGGGGCCGTGCTGAGGTGGGGCTGGCAGGGCAGAGGGAGGGGGCAGGGTGTGTGCAGTGGGGCCGTGCTGAGGTGGGGCTGGAAGAGGAGAGGGAGGGGGCAGGGTGTGTACAGTGGGGCCGTGCTGAGGTGGGGCTGGAAGAGGAGAGGGAGGGGGCAGGGTGTGTACAGTGGGGCCGTGCTGAGATGGGGCTGGAAGAGGAGAGGGAGGGGGCAGGGTGTGTACAGTGGGGCCGTGCTGAGGTGGGGCTGGCAGGGCAGAGGGAGGGGGCAGGGTGTGTGCAGTGGGGCCGTGCTGAGGTGGGGCTGGCAGGGCAGAGGGAGAGGGCAGGGTGTGTACAGTGGGGCCGTGCTGAGGTGGGGCTGGCAGGGCAGAGGGAGGGGGCAGGGTGTGCGCAGTGGGGCCGTGCTGAGGTGGGGCTGGCAGGGCAGAGGGAGGGGCAGGGTGTGTACAGTGGGGCCGTGCTGAGGTGGGGCTGGCAGGGCAGAGGGAGGGGCAGGGTGTGCGCAGTGGGGCCGTGCTGAGGTGGGGCTGGAAGGGGAGAGTGGGGGGCAGGGTGTGCGCAGTGGGGCCGTGCTGAGGTGGGGCTGGCAGGGCCGATGAAGGGGGCAGGGTGTGTGCAGTGGGGCCGTGCTGAGGTGGGGCTGGCAAGGCAGAGGGAGGGGCAGGGTGTGCGCAGTGGGGCCGTGCTGAGGTGGGGCTGGCAGGGCCGAGGGAGGGGCAGGGTGTGTGCAGATGGGCTGTGCTGAGGTGGGGCTGGAAGGGGAGAGGGAGGGGGCAGGGTGTGTGCAGTGGGGCCGTGCTGAGGTGGGGCTTGCAGGGCAGAGGGAGGGGGCAGGGTGTGCGCAGTGGGGCCGTGCTGAGGTGGGGCTGGCAAGGCAGAGGGAGGGGCAGGGTGTGCGCAGTGGGGCCGTGCTGAGGTGGGGCTGGCAAGGCAGAGGGAGGGGCAGGGTGTGCGCAGTGGGGCTGTGCTGAGGTGGGGCTGGCAAGGCAGAGGGAGGGGCAGGGTGTGCGCAGTGGGGCCGTGCTGAGGTGGGGCTGGCAAGGCAGAGGGAGGGGGCAGGGTGTGCGCAGTGGGGCCGTGCTGAGGTGGGGCTGGCAGGGCAGAGGGAGGGGGCAGGGTGTGTGCAGTGGGGCCGTGCTGAGGTGGGGCTGGCAAGGCAGAGGGAGGGGCAGGGTGTGCGCAGTGGGGCCGTGCTGAGGTGGGGCTGGCAGGGCAGAGGGAGGGGGCAGGGTGTGCGCAGTGGGGCTGTGCTGAGGTGGGGCTGACAGGGCAGAGGGAGGGGGCAGGGTGTGTGCAGTGGGGCCGTGCTGAGGTGGGGCTGGCAGGGCAGAGGGAGGGGCAGGGTGTGTGCAGTGGGGCCGTGCTGAGGTGGGGCTGGAAGAGGAGAGGGAGGGGGCAGGGTGTGCGCATTGGGGCCGTGCTGAGGTGGGGCTGGCAAGGCAGAGGGAGGGGGCAGGGTGTGCGCAGTGGGGCCGTGCTGAGGTGGGGCTGGCAGGGCAGAGGGAGGGGGCAGGGTGTGTGCAGTGGGGCCGTGCTGAGGTAGGGCTGGCAGGGCAGAGGGAGGGGCAGGGTGTGTGCAGTGGGGCCGTGCTGAGGTGGGGCTGGAAGGGGAGAGGGAGGGGGCAGGGTGTGCGCAGTGGGGCCGTGCTGAGGTGGGGCTGGAAGGGGAGAGTGGGGGGCAGGGTGTGCGCAGTGGGGCCGTGCTGAGGTGGGGCTGGAAGGGGAGAGGGAGGGGGCAGGGTGTGCGCAGTGGGGCCGTGCTGAGGTGGGGCTGGAAGGCGAGAGTGGGGGGCAGGGTGTGCGCAGTGGGGCCGTGCTGAGGTGGGGCTGGCAAGGCAGAGGGAGGGGGCAGGGTGTGCGCAGTGGGGCCGTGCTGAGGTGGGGCTGGCAGGGCAGAGGGAGGGGGCAGGGTGTGTGCAGATGGGCCGTGCTGAGGTGGGGCTGGAAGGGGAGAGGGAGGGGGCAGGGTGTGTGCAGTGGGGCCGTGCTGAGGTGGGGCTGGCAAGGCAGAGGGAGGGGGTAGGGTGTGCGCAGTGGGGCCGTGCTTAGGTGGGGCTTGCAGGGCAGAGGGAGGGGGCAGGGTGTGCGCAGTGGGGCCGTGCTGAGGTGGGGCTGGCAGGGCAGAGGGAGGGGGCAGGGTGTGCGCAGTGGGGCTGTGCTGAGGTGGGGCTGGCAGGGCAGAGGGAGGGGGCAGGGTGTGTGCAGTGGGGCCGTGCTGAGGTGGGGCTGGCAGGGCAGAGGGAGGGGGCAGGGTGTGCGCAGTGGGGCCGTGCTGAGGTGGGGCTGGCAGGGCAGAGGGAGGGGGCAGGGTGTGCGCAGTGGGGCTGTGCTGAGGTGGGGCTGGCAGGGCAGAGGGAGGGGGCAGGGTGTGTGCAGTGGGGCCATGCTGAGGTGGGGCTGGCAAGGCAGAGGGAGGGGGCAGGGTGTGCGCAGTGGGGCCATGCTGAGGTGGGGCTGGCAAGGCAGAGGGAGGGGGCAGGGTGTGCGCAGTGGGGCCGTGCTGAGGTGGGGCTGGCAGGGCCGAGGGAGGGGGCAGGGTGTGTGCAGTGGGGCCGTGCTGAGGTGGGGCTGGCAGGGCAGAGGGAGGGGGCAGGGTGTGTGCAGTGGGGCCGTGCTGAGGTGGGGACACTGACAGGCCAGGGCATGCTGGGGGCAGCGCGTTTGCAGTGGGGTTTTGCACAGAGCACGGGACGCTGCCGTTTGTTCTCTCAGGATCCCTTCGTTCCAGGCTCCCCGGTCTTGTGATGAGCCATCCCCTCATCAGCTAGTTTGCCTTCCTGTTGCCCTGGGAATGACTGGGATGCGGGAGGGCGGCCAGTGGGCAGGAGGCTGCAGGAAAGGTGACCCCGTGGGCCTGCGGACAAAGATGCTATTGTGTCTTCCTTGCAAAAACTCTCTTTGGGAGACAATGCTGCTTTGCAGAGGGCTATAAATAGTGCCCCTTGGACCAGCATCGAGAAATTCCCCTCTCTGGGCTAGAAGCGTGTGATGGGCCGGGCCGGGTCTGGGCACAGCCGAGGGCATCCGCTCAGGGCGAATTGCTCAAATTCGGAGCTCCTTACATCCCCCAGACTGGAGACCTTCCCAAATAGGCCACAAACCAGTCCCCCAGAACAGCCGCCACCTGGCCAGCCAGAAGCCTGAGGAGCAAAAGCCCTGGGCCTTATACACAGGTGAGGGGTTTTAGGACCCAATCTCACCTTCCCCGAACAAGTTCTGTCCGGTTCCAAGAAACCAGCCCCAGATCCCAGGTCAATTTACACTCTGGACCCTACCCACAAGATCACGCTGGGCCAATCCTTTAGAATCTAAAATTTAAAGGTTTATTACTACAAGAAAGAAAAGCGCCAGAGTAAGGTTGTTAAAGTACCATACATTACATGCATCGAATCTCCCAGTTCTCGATGCAGACTGGCAGCAGAGATGTTATAACTGCTGCTTAAAAGTCCTTGGTTTTTTCCTATGTCAGGATGGGTCCGCAGTTCTTTCTGGCTCGTTGATCCCTGCAACCCTGCACCTGGGATGAAGAGCTGAGCTGAGCCCCAAGATGGAGTCGGCCACATGGCCTATTTATAGCCCCCCCTGGCTTCTTCCAAGCTGGAGGGAGTCACATGGCCAGTGGCCAGGTGTGTCTTTGGCCTCCAGAGGTCCATTGTTCCCTGGAGCTTTGCTCATTAGCATGTCCATGGGCAAACCTTCCCTGCCCATTGCTATGCCTCAGCCAGAGAATCTTTCAGCATCAACACAGAGTCCGTATGTATAACGTCACACCCAGACATTATACAATTACATGAATAGCAGATACAGAATCGGAAGAAAGTAAGCGTTCATTTGACACCTCACATGGCCCCCTTTGTACCAACCTTTGGGGCACCCCCCCCCCCCATGGGTGCAGCAGTGATCTGTCTGCTCCCCTCAAACTTCAGTAACGTGACAGGGCAGGAAAAGAGCCGTCCCTCCAGGCAGCCTGGCCTGGCAGCTGACTCAGGCGGGTGTCCGCGGCAAGGTGATAAAAGTGCCTTTTGCCTCTTGTACCCTGGCTTGTGCTCAGCAAAAGGTACCTTTGCGAGGGGCTGCAGGAGCTGGGTTCGGGCAAGGGGAAATGATGAAATTGCTGCAGTCTTCAGTGTAGCTAGGGGAGCTCCTCTCGCTGTAGTTAATCCACCTCCTGGAGAGGCAGTAGTTAGGTCAGGGGAAAAACTCATTCATCCACCTAGCACTGCCTACACTGGGGTTAGGTAGGCCTATGTCGCTAAGGGGCGTGTATGTTTCACACACATGAGCAATGGAGCTTGGTTGACCTAACTTTTTTGTGTAAACCAGCCCTAAGTTGCATTTTCTTTCTTTCTTTCTTTCTTTCTTTCTTTCTTTCTTTCTTTCTTTCTTTCTTTCTTTCTTTCTTTCTTTCAGTATATCAATTTTATTCCTGTACCTATTTGTGTTTTAGAGTTTGCTGTTCCATTGCCTAAATCAGGGCTAAAAATGCTCCCAGATTTCTTTTGTACAATACATAGATTGTTAGGTGGTAGTGGAATGAAAATAAATAGCAAAAATCTATCTATCTATCTATCTATCTATCTATCTATCTATCTATCTATCTATCCCCATAAACGTTATCTATCTATCTATCTATCTATCTATCTGTGTCTAGACTACACCTCTCTGTCAACAGAGAGATGTAGATTAAGCACATCGAAATTGCTAATGAAGCAGGGATTTAAATATCCCATGCTTCCTTAGCATAAACATGGCCACGGCTTTTTTTTAATGGAGTTTTTTTTTTAAAAAAACAGCAGTCTAGACACGGACCTGTCGAAAATAAACCCTTTTTCAACAGATCCTGTAAACCTTATTTTTTGAGGAATACAGGATCTGTCGAAAAAAGGGTTATTTTTGACAGATCCGTGTTTAGACTGCCATTTTTTTCGAAAAAACTCCGTTTCGGAAAAAAGCAGCAGCCATGTTTATGCTAATGAAGCGTGTGATATTTAAATCCCAGCTTCCTTAGCAATTTCGATGTGCTTGATTTGCATCCCTCTGTCGACAGAGGGATGCAATCTAAACGTAGCCCCTCTATGCTTTCTTTCTTCCTTTCTAGATGTTCCTTAAGGCTATGTCTATACTACAAAGATAAATTGGAAAAAGAAACACAATTTGCGGTATGCAAATTGAGTAGCTTTTTCCAATTTACTTCCAAAAGAAGCTTTTCCAAAATTTGGCCCATCTACACGGGGCCAAATTTAAAAAAAAAAAAACCTCTTTCGGAACATCCCTTCTTTCTCTTAAAACGAGGTTTACAAGGATGCCGAAAAAAATGCATCCGCTATGCCGACATTTTTTTTCTGGAAAAGCAGACGCGTTCCTTGGACGCAGCAGAGCTTTTCCAGGATACCTTTGGCATAGCCATAGAGTTTGTTACTGTCATACCTAAGGGGCTGAGAATTCAACTCCTCTCTTGAGTTGGCCAACTATTTGCAGTCTTTGGATTGCCCACAGAATTTTTCACTAAAACTTTTTGATGAGAATAAAAAGGAAGGACGTGGAGTGAACATATCCTCCCGTTTTTGATCAACTCTTCTTTCCTTCTCTTGCTTTCCTGTCCCTCCCCTTGCTCTGTCTTTCATCAAGGGAAGCCCATAACAGCACCAGGAGGAACAGGTTGTGCAGGGCGGGGTTTAGCGTCAAACCGCCAGGGATGGGAAGGAGTTAGGCACTGGGGGTGTCAAACACAATCTAGCCAAGGAGCCTTCATTCTGCTGCTGGGTGTGTGTGCCTACTCGCTTCCTCTGGGTTCGGATTTGACAGCCCCTCCCCCACACACACACAGTGAGGCTATGTCTACACTGCTGGCTTTTGCCAGCAGAGCGTATGCAAATGAAGTACTGATTAGCATTTTATCATGCTTCATTTGCATATGTTCTGCCGGCAAAAGCCGGCAGTGTAGACAAAGCCTCGGTGGCCAGCTTTTTTGGAAGGCACTAATGGTTTGATGATGGCAAGATGAAAACATCGAATATCGTGAGTGATATGGGCCCGTGATGCACCGGCACCAGGAATACTCCTGGCTAGGCGATGGGATCCATCAAAATTTGCTGCACGGCCCTGCACCCCCTGGTCCGCCCTTCTCCTGGCCCCTGGCTGAGTTAAAATGCCTGGATGGGCCCCGTTGCGCAGTGGCTGCTCACTCACCCCACCTGCCTGCTGGTGTGTCCCTGCAGCCAAGGGGAGTTGGGAGCGGGGTCCCTATGTCATGCGCCACTCCAGTCCCACGCCTGCACCCAGCACCCAGTTCCCCTCCCAGAGCCTTAGGCAGGGGAGAGCTTGGCTGGGGGAGGGGTGCGGGCGCTGGGCACCCTGGGCACCATCCACATTTTCGCCACCCTACTGCCCCTGGCAGATCTGGGAATTCCGCCCAGAAAGAACCCAGCACGCAGGGACCGAGAGCCCAGTTTGGAGCAGCCAGCTTCTGAAAATGCTTCCCAGGGGCTCTCCTAAGCTTGCGCAGCTCAGTCGCGAGGATCCCGTCCACGCCTGGATGTCATTAGCCCTTCCCGCGGGAAGCAGCCAGCCCTGGGAGCGATAAGTATCTGAAAACAAGAGCTGCGCTCCATCAGCTCGGCCCTCGGGACGCTGGAGGGGTTCATTCTCCGCTCTGTTCCACTTGGCGTGTTTCTCCTCTTTTCTGGTTTGATGGGCTTGTCTCCATTAAATCCACATCTGGGCTGCCTCTCCAGCCTGCGTGATGAGGCCTGAAGGCAAGGGTGCTTTGCCACACAGGGCACAGCCCAGAAGCATCAGGCACCAGGGCTGAACGTGCTCTGGGTTTCTCATCCCAGCACTTCTCATCCCAGGCAGCGCGTCCGTATGTTAGTGGAGGCAAACGGACCTCCGGTATGTGGCTAATTCTCTCTCTCTCAGTCCCTTCTACGCTTTACCCAGCCTGGCTTCCTTCCAGGGCTTGGGAGGACTTTTGTGCGGTCTTAGCGCTGAATGGTGTTGTGCAGATTCCTGCCCTTGGGACGGAAGAATCCCAAGCGTTGTTACAGGCTGGGGACCGACTGACTCAGCCGCAGTTCGGCAGAAAAGGACCCGGGAATTCCAGTGGATGAGAAGCTGGATAGGAGTCACCAGGGCGCCCTTGTAGCCAAGCAGGCGAATGGCCTATTAGGCTGCATTAAGAGGAGCATTGCCAGCAGATCTAGGGAAGTGTTTATTCCCCTTCATGCAGCACCGGTGAGGCCACATCTGGAGTATTGTGTCCAATTCTGGGCTCTCGTTACAGCAAGGACGTGGCCACAATTGGCGAGAATCCAGCAGAGGGCAACCGAAATAATCAGGAGGCTGGAACACGTGACTTACAAGGAGAGGCTGAGGGATTTGGGTTTGTTTAGTCTATAGAAGGGAAGAGTGAGGGGGGATTTGGTAGCAGCCTTCAACTACCTGAAAGGGGGTTCCACAGAGGATGGAGAGAGGCTGTTCTCCAGTAGTGATGGATGGCAGAACGAGGAGCAATGGTCTCAAGTTGCAGTGAGGGAGGTCTATTAGGAAAAACTATTTCTGGAGGAGAGTGGCGAAGCACTGGAATGGGAGGTGGTGGATTCTCCATCCTTAGAGGTGTTTAAGACCTGGCTTGACAAAGACCTGGCTGGGTTGATTTAGGTAGGGCTAGTCCTGCTTTGAGTAGGGGCTGGATTCGAGGACTTCTGAGGCCTCTTCTAACCCTGAGATTTTACGGTTCTGTGGTGGCCCTGGAAAATTGATTAGTGCTCCTGCAACGAGGAATCAGTGGTCTAGGAAAAGGGTCGCATCACCATTGTCCTAAAACAGATCTGGGGAGGAAGAGAGACTCATAGACGTTAAGGTCCAAGGGTTCCCATCCTATTAGAAACAAGAAGCTCGAGAGAGGTTGGCAAACGCCAAGGAGGGATCACGTGAGGTTTCCCTGTTGTGTTCCCTTCCTCTAGAGCACCTGGCATGGACCACTGTCGGCAGACAGGACACTAGGCTAGATGGGCCTTTGGTCTGACCCAATGTGGCTGTTCTGGTGTTCTTATGAAAGCATCACACAGGGCAGAACAGTGTGACTCCACTTCTGTCCCCCACAAGCTGGGTGTTGGTATCTCTCTGATGAAGAGCCAGTCAGGCCCTTTCTGTTTGCTCTGGTGCCAGCACAGAGGTCACTGTGTTCGTAACTTTAAAAACAACAAGCAGCCCTGTGGCACCTTAGAGAGTCACACGAATACACAATATCTTGAGCTTTCATGGGTGAAACCCACTTCATCAGATGAGTTGGAGTGGAAATAACAGAAACCACGATCTGTATGACAGCAGAAGTTCCTGTCAATTGCAGGACCCATGCTAAAAAAGCTAAATAAATGGGCTGGATGTGTCCCATTTTTAGCCTTTGATGTGAAAATGTGGATGTCTCAGGCAGGGGAAATTGGCTTTGTACTGTGTTAACCTGTTAATGTCTTGATTCAAGTCCAGAGTAACAGTGTCAAATTTGTAGATGAATTCCAGTTCTGTAGTCTCTCTCTATAATTGGGTGGTAAAATTCCATTGTAGAAGAATGGCTTCTTTTAAATCCATGATTTAAAACCTGGTTCACTTTGGCTATGTCTACATTGCGCTCTCTTCTGCAAGAACATATGCAAATGAGGCACGGCGATAAATATCGCCGTGCCTCATTTGCATACTTAATGAGCCACCATTTTGTGCAAGGGGCTTTCAGCAAGGAGTAGTTTACACTGCTCCTTCATTGCACAAAGCCCCCCTCTTGTGCAAGAGCCGTTCTGCCGCTTATTTTCAGGCAGAATGGCTCTTGCACAAGAGGGGGATTTTGCACAAGAAAGAGCAGTGTAGACTGCTCCTTCTTGCACAAAAGCCCCTTGCGCAAAATGGCAGCTCATTAAGTATGCAAATGAGGCACCGTAATATTCATCGCTGCACCTCATTTGCATATGTTCTTGTGCAACAGAGTGCAATGTAGACATAGCCTTGGGCTGTGTCTACACTGGCAAGTTATTCCGGAAAATCAGCCGCTTTTCCGGAAAAACTTGCCAGCTGTCTACACTGGCTGCTTGAATTTCCGCAAAAGCACTGATGATCTAATGTAAAATCATCAGTGCTTTTCCGGAAAAACTATGCTGCTCCCGTTGGGGCGAAAGTCTTTTTCCGGAAAACTGTTTCGGAAAAGGGCCAGTGTAGACAGCACAGTAGTGTTTTCCGCAAAAAAGCCCCGATTGCGAAAATGACGATCGGGGCGTTTTTGCGGAAAACTGCGTCTAGATTGGCCACGGACGCTTTTCCACAAAAAGTGCTTTTGCGGAAAAGCATCCTGCCAATCTAGACGCGCTTTTCCGAAAATGCTTTTAACGGAAAAGTTTTCCATTAAAAGCATTTTCGGAAAATCATGCCAGTGTAGACGTAGCCCCCATGTTTTGCTTCTCCATTTAGCCCAGCTTACAGGTACCCAGGTGTAAACAAGTCTCCGGGTAAATCTAGTATCTGAGGTAAACAGGATGAAGTTAAATTAGGCCAAATGAAAAATACTTCACTTAGGAAGAAACAATCAGTTTCACACACACAAAATGGGAAACGACTGTCTAGGGGATGCTGCAGAAAGGGATCAAGGGGTCATAGTGGACCGCAAGCTAAATATGAATCAACAGCGTGACACTGTAGCAGAAAAAGCAAATAGCACCCTAGGATGCATTAACAGGAGTGTTGTGAGCAAGACACGAGAAGTCATTCTTCCGTTCTACTCTGCGCTGATTAGGCCCCAGTTGGAGTCTTGTGTCCAGTTCTGGGCACCACATTTCCAGAAAGATGTGGAGAAATTGGAGACAGTCCAGAGCAGAACAATAAAAATGATGAAAGGTCTAGAGAACATGAGCGATGAGGGAACACTGAAGGAATTGGGCTTGTTTCGTTTATAAAAGAGCAGACTGAGAGGGGACATGACAGCAGGTTCCAAGTATCTAAAAGGATGTTACAAGGAGGGGGGGGGGAATTGTTCCCCTTAACCTCAGAGGACAGGACAAGAAGCAGAGGGGTTAAATTTCAGAAAGGCAGGTTTAGGTTGGACGTTAGGAAAAACTTCCTGTCAGGATGGTTAAATGCACAAGGGACTCAGGGTCGCAGCATCTTAGGCAGAAAGTGTGGGGCTGGCAGGTTAGCCTCACCAATGGGGAGGGAGATGCTTACCCGCCGCTCATGGTTGCATGGGTTTATAAACCAGTCTCCAGTAGAATTGGGGTGATGTTGAATATGGACAGGGTCTAAGCAGAGGGGTCGCATCATCCCCAGCATGTTTCTGTAACCCACACACATAGGCTATGTCTACATTACGAGTTTTCTTGGCAAAAAATATTCAAATAAGGGACTCATTTGCATGGGTTGCGATCACATTTGCATATTTTCTGCCGATCCATTTTTGCAGTAGGGGTTTTTACTCAAAAACAAGCCATGTGAACGTTTCCTTTTTGCGCAAAAACCCCTTTTTTCCACAGGATCCTTATGCCCCCAAAAAGGAGGTGTACCGATCTTGCAGAAAAAGGAGGTTTTGTGCAAAAATAAAACATCCACACGGCTTGTTTTTGCACAAAAACCCCTAGCGCAAAAACAGATCGGCAGAAAATATGCAAATGAGATCGTGACTCATGCAAATGAGTCCCTCGTATGTATATTTTTTGCCGTGAAAATTCGTAGGCTGCGTCTAGACTGGCATGTGCCAGTTTTTCCGTTAAAAGTATTTGCGCAAGAGAGCATCTATACTGGCATGTGCCTTTGCGCAAGAGATGTGCTTTTACGCAAAAGCATCTGTGCCCAGTGTAGATGCTCTCATGCGCCAGAAAGCTCCGATGGCCATTTTAGCCATCGGACTTTCTTGCGCAAGAAATTAACTTGTCTGTCTACACTGGCCCTCTTGCGCAAGAATACTTGCGCAAGAGGGCTTATCCCTGAGCGGGAGCGTTGGAGTATTTGCGCAAGAACCACTGATTTTGTACAGTACAAAGTCAGTGTTCTTGTGCAAATACTCACGGCCAGTCTAGACAGGCGACAAGATTTTGCGCAGTATAGACGCAGCCGTAGTGTAGAACTAGCTCTAATGTGTGGGTTACAGAAACATGCTGGGAATCATATAGAATCATAGAATCATAGAATAATAGGACTGGAAGGGACCTCGAGAGGTCATCGAGTCCAGCCCCCCGCCCTCAAGGCAATAACAAGCTCCGTCTACACCATCCCTGACAGATGTCTATCTAACCCGTTCTTAAATATCTCCAGAGAGGGAGATTCCACCACCTCCCTTGGCAATTTATTCCAGTATTTGACCACCCTGACAGTTAGGAATTTTTTCCTAATGTCCAATCTAAACCTCCCTTGCTGCACTTTAAGCCCATTACTCCTTGTCCTGTCCTCAGAAACCAAGAGGAACAAATTTTCTCCTTCCTCCTTGTGACACCCTTTTAGATATTTGAAAACCGCTATCATGTCCCCCCTTAATCTTCTTTTTTCCAAACTAAACAAGCCCAGTTCATGAAGCCTGGCTTCATAGGTCATGTTCTCTAGACCTTTAATCATTCTTGTCGCTCTTCTCTGTACCCTTTCCAATTTCTCCACATCTTTCTTGAAATGTGGTGCCCAGAACTGGACACAGTACTCCAGCTGAGGCCTAACTAGTGCAGAGTAGAGCGGCAGAATGACTTCACGAGTTTTGCTTACAACACACCTGTTGATACAACCTAGAAACATATTTGCTTTTTTTGCAACAGCATCACACTGTTGACTCATATTCAACTTGTGGTCCACTATGACCCCTAGATCCCTTTCCGCCATGCTCCTTCCTATGCCACCCCTCTGCTTAGACCCTGTCCATATTCCGCATCACCCCAATTCTACTGGAGACTGGCTTATAAACCCATGCAGCACAAGCAGCAGGTAAGACCATAGAGCGCTGTAGAGGTGCTTACTCTAAGCTCTAGAGGGCTCAGGTTCAAATCCCCTGGGGGTGTTTACATTTCTACATGCTGTGTCTCTGCATGCATGTTCCTTAGGTGCTGCTCTTGCATCGAGGAAGGAAAACCCACCAAACCAAGGGGGACAGTTGCCGCAGGGCCTAGAGATACTGCTCCAGGCCCTGCCCTTGCCATGGAGCTATGTCTCTGGCCCCGAGCCTACAATGACTGTTGTCCCTGCTGCAACAAACAGAAAAAAAAATAACCCCCAGGAAGCCCTTCTATGTGTGCACGACTATGATATTTCTGCAGGGGTGGCCGAGCTGATACCATCCCAAACCTGGAAGGGGATGAAGCGAAATCCCCAGCGATGAGCATCCAGCCCCCCATGAATTAAAAGCCTGTCTTACCCGGCGCTGGAAAACCAGAAGGGACGTTTTGCGGAGGGAGGGAGGGAGACTTTTATACCAGCCTGTCATTAGGCGAGGCCAGTGGTGAGCCCAGCCTTCTAGGTGTTGCAGTTTGCCTTGCCGAGGTTTGTTTTTTTAATAACCCGCTTATTTGCCAGGGAGATGGGGTTATTTTTAGGCAAGAAACCATGCCTGTGTCTCCAGAGTGTGGGAGCTGCCTGCCTCACCCCCTCCCCACTGGCCCAGGCTGTCTTAGCAATGAAACAGCACAGACTTGTGCAGGAGAACCGACAGAATGGCCAGACCCTTCTGCACGCGGGGGCGGTTCTACCTTCCCAGAAGGGGCGGAGCCTCAGGCAGAAGAGGCGGGGCTACCGGGACTGAGATGTGCAGAGGGAGGGAGGGCGACTTTTATACCAGCCTGTCATTAGGCGAGGCCAGTGGTGAGCCTAGCCTTCTAGGTGTTGCAGTTTGCCTTGCCGAGGTAAAACCCTGCCAGTCCTTAGCGCTGTCTGGAGCGTGGCGTGCAGGGCTCTGGTGGCACTTTAAAAGACCAGCTGCAGTAGCTGCCAGAAACCCTGGCCCTTTGGATTCACCAGGGCAACGCTCCCTTTGCCCCTCCCGTCAGCAGGCCTGTGGCTGTGGCTTTTCTACCAAGGGTGCCCAAGCATGCCAGGCACAGGAGATGCTGAAGTCAGCGAGAGACAGCCCCGAGAACCACTGATTTCAAAGTCCCGCCAACTCCGATGCATCCCTCGTCTCTGCTGAGTTTCTCCCCACCAGCCGTTGCTGCCGGGAGGGGGGGGGGGGTTGCTAAAGATCTGTATGACACATCCCCCAGGACGGCTCATCTTATATGCAGCTCACCAGCTCCTTGGGGCTGGGGTCATCTCTTTGCTCTGTGTTTGGACAGTGCCTAATGGGGAGCATTAGGAGGAGCGTTGCCAGCAGATCTAGGGAACTGATTATTCCCCTTTGTTCGGTGCTGGGGAGGCCACGTCTGGAGTACTGTGTCCAGTTCTGGGCCCCCCATTACAGAAGGGATGTGGACACATTGGAGAGAGTCCAGCAGAGGGCGACCAAAATGATGAGGGGGCTGGAGCACATGATCTACAAGGAGAGGCTGAGGGATTTGGGCTTGTTTAGTCTGCAGAAGAGAAGAGTGAAGGGGGATTTGAGAGCAGCCTTCAGCTCCCTGAAGGGGGGTACCAAAGAGGCTGGAGAGAGGCTGTTCTCAGTGGGCAGAACGAGGAGCAATGGCCCAGAGGCGTAGCGAGGGTGTTATGCACTGGGCGGCAAAGGCCAAATTTGTGCTCCCTCCGCTGCTGCCACACAGCAAACCTGCCGCACGGCTGAGCCCGACCCTGGGAGAAGGGGGGGAGCTTGTACTGCGTCTTCCCCGCCCCCTCCAGTTTGGGGCTGGGCCCCTGCACGCACTAACCTGCTGGCGGAGATGGAGGAGGGTCGGGCTGGGGGTGGAGAGGTGGGGAGGAGGCTCTAGCCGGTGCCGGCGGGCGGAGGAGGAGCAGGTGAGCTGAGAGATGACAGGGGGAGCAGAGGGGGACTAAATTGGCGCCCCCCCAGCGTGGCACCTGGGGGAAATTGCCCCCCCCCGCCCTCCCTCGCTACGCCCCTGCAATGGTCTCAAGTTGCAATGGGGGAGGTCCAGGTTGGATGTTAGGCACCGCGGTAGCACAGGACCAGCAGGGGGCTCAAGCAGTTCTCCGCTGGCCCCGTGCTCCCCGCAGCGTTTCAAAGTGGCAGCGCCGCATGGAGCCCTGGGTCAACAGGGAAGCCCCCGGCTCCCCGCAGCGCTGCTGCTTTGAAATGCCATATGCAACGTGGGGCCAGCTGGCTGCATGTGATGTTTCAAAGCAGCAGCACTGCCTGGAGCCCGGTATCTGGGCTCCACGGGGTGCTGTTGCTTTGAAGCACCCTCTCTTCCCCCCCCCCCCCCCCCGCTTGCTGCCTCTTTCTGAGGGAGGGGGAAGGAAGCAACTGGCCGATCCATATGTCGACTATTCAATAAGTATTTGCTTATCAGATCGTTGTCTAGTTGTTCACAGACACCCTTGCTCCCTCTGTGACTCAGTTTCCCTTTCCCTCAATGGGGCTCCTATCCCGGCCCGAGGATGCTGTGAAAACGAAAGCTCTGAAGAGTGCGAGGTGGCCAGGGGGCGGGCCCCGATGAATGAGCAGTGACGTTTAGAGACACATTACGCACTTATGCATTGGCTGCCCAGTGGCGTCCCTGTGCAGGGCGGTGTGACGAACACGGCAACGCAAGGCCCTCCTCGAAAGCATTTACCGCCGGAGGCCCAATGAGGCAGGATCGGGGCCTTGCTCTTGGCCACTAAAGTAGCAAGAGTGTCTGTCACCCACATGCCTACAGGGTGGGGCGCACTGTCCCACGGAGCGGCACGGAGACCCCTCACAGAGAACGGGCGAGCTTGCGCTGCAGTCTCAGCTGAACGCCAGCTGGCTTTTCACTCCAGCTGGAGAGGCTCCTGCACGAAGGTCCCAGGTTCGGTTCCACCCTTCGGCATTACAGATGTTCCCGCATGGGCGCTGAGACATCCCCCCCTCTCGCGGGGTCTCCAAGCCTGTGCAAGAAGGTCTTTGCAGCTCTTCTGAGTCCCGTCCTCCTCCTGGTCTCTCGCCTGCTGATTGGCACAATGCGGGCCAGCTGCTCTGCTGTGGCGTGCACTTTCGCTTGGAACATGCCGGGCCTTTTGGTGTGGAGCCCAATTCACCGCCTGCCTGGCGCTGCCCACGCCAGTGATGAAGGCAGCCAGCCAAGATGCACGCGTGCAAAAGCGGACACAATCGCACCAGCCTGAGGGAAACACACACAGCGATGCACCCTGCCCCCCCACACACTGTTACGCACAGGCACCGGCACACACCGCCTCCAGGCCCACGCACGGCTGTGCTGACAGCTGCCCTCTTGCCAACACGCCATCACAACCCCGCTGGGATGAATTGGGGATCGGGTCTGGCCCACTAAGGAACCGGGGGCTGATTATACGAAATTGTCCCGTGAAATTACTGTGTCACGGAAGCCTACATGGGTGTGCGAATGGAACGTTACCAGGAGAAGCCCAGAAGCAGGGGACCCCAGCAGGAATCTAGAAAGGGGCTCCCATGGGGGGAGACGGGGACGGAGCAAAGTAACCCTAGAAAGCATAAAGCTGCCAGGCGGAACAGGACCAGGGAGACTTTTTAAAACGCGGGCCCGGCTCCGCAGCCTGCAGGCAGCCCCAGATGCAGGCATAGGCTGGCGCCCATCCAAGGACACAGGTGTGAGCGCGCCTGCTTGCACGCACGCTCCCCCAGAGATCCGGCTGCACCGGGACACTCGCTCACCACGCCGGGCGATGCCTCCTGCCAGCGCCCGGTGCAAACACAGAGCCCAGCCACGTCCCCACGGACACTCCTCCGCGCGGTTCCCCCCCCCAACCGACACCTATTCCCAGACACACACAGCTGGCTGTGCAGCTGCCGGCCCAGACAAACACCCCCGTGCAGAGACACGTCCCACCCGGACCCCCTCCCTGAAGGCCTGGGTCATTTTTTTGGTTGCTCCTCCCTGCCTGGTTCCAATCCGCTGAATGTCCTTCCCGTAATAGAGTGACCACAATTGGAGGCCGTATTCCAGATGCGGTCTCCCTTGGTGCCTCGCACGGTGCCAAAATAACTCGGGCTGATTTATATTCCATACCCCTAGATAAACACCTCCAGCCCTTGTTTGCATTTTCTCCGCTGCCAAGCAGCCGCACAGATGGTTTTAATGTGCTCGCCACATGTATGCAAGGCTTGCACAAAGAGCGGGCGGGGAGGGGGGGAGAGAGGGAAGGCGTAGGAGATCTAGCAGGCGAGTGTGCCTGTCCCTGATTGGAGGCCCCCCTTGTTAAGTGGGCTGAGCGGCGCAAACGTGAAGGCTTCGGCGTGTAATTGTCGCTCCACCAGCAGCTTCCCACGGGCTTCCCCCCGCAAAGGCCTCCTCCTTCCCCCGCTGTTTTGACTTCCGCGGGGCCCCCGGCGGGAGCGGCGCGGGGCCCTCGGCAAGGCCCCTCCACAAGGGGGCGCTCAACATTCCTGGGGCATGTGGGGCTCTGAAATGCTTTGCCACCACCCGCTGTGATGGCGTGCGCTGTCGTCGGCGCTGGAGATTAATGAGAGGAGGCGAGGGCCGTAATAGCTTTGCCTGGACCAGCTCCTCGTGGAGAGACAGAGGGAGAGGGACCGACTTCTGTGCTACTTCAGAGCTGGGGAAGGTCCTCCCGGGGTCCGTCTAGACTACGGGGTTTTTCCCGAATGGAGATATGCCAATTCGACGCTAATTTGCATATCTTCTTCGATGGCTTTTTCGAAAGCGGGTTTTTCGAGAAAAAAAAACGTTTTTGAAAAAACCACGTAACCCTCTTTTTTTTAGGAAGAGCAGGGGGTTTTTTTCCAAAAAACTGTGTCCTTTCACTTTCGAAAAACCCGCTTTCGAAAAAAAATCGAAGATGAGATGCAAATTAGCGCCGAATTGGCATATCTCCTTTCGAAAAAGACCCATAGTCTAAACGTACCCCCAGTGTCACAGCAAAATGCAGAAGTTCAGTCACCGCACAACAGGGTAAGGAGCAGGGGCATTAAATTGAGAGGGGACATGAGAGCGAGTTTCCAGTATCTAAAAGGGTGTCACAAGGAGGAGGGAGAAAAATTGTTCTCCTTGGCCTCTGAGCATAGGACAAGAAGCAATGGGCTTAAACTGCAACAAGGGAGGTTTAGGTTGGACATTAGGAAAAACTTCCTACCTGTCAGGGTGGTGAAACACTGGAATAAATTGCCCAGGGAGGTTGTGGAATCTCCATCTCTGGAGATATTTAAGAGCAGGTTGGACAGAAACTTATCAGGGATGGTCTGACTCTCGATCAGGACTACTGAACATGCGTCCCAAGGCCCGTTTCTTTGCAACCCATGGTGCGGTTTGGGTTTATGTGGGGCTCAACAAGCGGCCCGTGGGAGCCAAAACAAAATAGCAGTCACTATAATGAACTGTCATTGTTCATTAAAAGTGCTGTCATATGGGTGGATATAAGGTGACTATTGCATTTGATCAATATCAGCAGAATTGACTTAAATGGGGCCTGTGTGTTGTGTAGTCTTGCCTTAATCTTTGTATCCATGCCGTCAGTGTGAAAGGATCTATTTGCATATATTTGCATATATATTTGCATGTCTATGCAACCGCACTTAAGTTGCGGCCCTCGGCATGTGCTGGGAGTATCATTGTAGCCCCCGGGGCTTCCAAAGTTGAGGAGCCCTGATCTAGACGGTGCTTGGTCCTGCCGTGAGGGCAGGGGACTGGACTCAATGACCTCTTGAGGTAGTTTCCAGTTCTAGGATTCTGTGATTAACCTCCGCTCGATGGGGGCCGCCTCCTGCCTGCAAGATTTTATGCCCCCATCCTGGAGCAGGGTGGGAATCTGGACTCTCAGAAGCCACCAAATACATTGTGCAGAAGCTCTCAAATGGGCAGGTAGCAGTCAATATGGGCAACATGTGACCTGGGCAAGATGGGAACCAGCAACCAATTGGCGAAAGGCTCCACCACCCCTGCCCAAGTCTGGTATTTTTCCTGGACGGAAGGCTGGCAGGGACATTTTTCCCCTACTGTGTTTGGTGGGGGTGGGAAGAGCGGGGGAATTTAAAGGCGCGGTGACTTTTTTTTTTTTGCTCAACTAATTTTTTCTCTGCCGTGTTCGTGATTTTTTGTGAACGTATCTGGAAACCCTAATGGAGCGTAGTGCATGCATTAGAGGCCGAGGCCCCTTTCACCTCTGCATCACATCCCATCACACATCGGGGCGTGGCGGCATTAGCATCACGACGGCACTTCCTCATGCCGCCACAGAACAAGGTGATTTCCCAGCCACACGGTACATGGGACGCTTGAGTTGTCCTGCAAGGAGAATGGACCGAACCGGCAGTAGGCCTGGAGCAGAGCCAAATGCTGTGAGTGCAATCTCATGTAAGATTGTCAGTGCGTTTGCGGAAATACCATGCTGCTCCCATTCGTGCAAAAGTCTTTTTCCGAAAAACTTTTGCGCAAAAGGGCCAGTGTAGACAGCTCAGATTTGTTTTCCGCAAAAAAGCCCTGATTGCGAAAATGGCGATCGGGGCTTTTTTGCGGAAAAGCACGTCTAGATTGGCCACGGACGCTTTTCTGCAAAAAGTGCTTTTCCGGAAAAGCGTCCTGCCAAGCTAGACGCGCTTTTCCGAAAATGCGTTTAACGGAAAACTTTTCAGTTAAAAGCATTTCTGGAAAATCATGCCAGTGTAGACGTAGCCAGAGATATTATCTCAGGAAAGTGCTGAGGCCAATTCTGAGGCAAAGGACACCAGATTCAGTGGGAAAAGGTGGCTCCTTGCAGTTGATGGAGCCAGGCCGAGTGCAAGCGAGTGCTGTCCTGGCCTTCCTCATGGACAGCAGCCAGAGTGATTTAGAGGGGTAAGGACCAGAGCAGGACAAGACAGACCTAGGCAGAGGCAACTTGCTACGAGGAGCCCTGGCAGCGGAGGAGAAAGGCGGGTAGCTGGGCAGGGCTGAGGGACGTTCGTGGGCAGAGCCACCTCAGAGCCCAGGAAGGGCCATGCAGACAGCCAGGAACCATGTGCTTTGGGCCTTTCTCCTTGTTCTGCTCCGCTGCCTTGCTGGCCCCGCCGGCCGGCTCCTCTCTGAGCCGCCAGCAACCTCTGCTGCTGGGCGTCTTTAGCCCCCAACCTCTGTGGACCTGCCGATATATTCCCAGACCAGAGGGTCCCAGACCACAGAGACTCAACGGGAGCCTGCTCCCCTGAGGGGAAGAGACAACACTAGGGAAGGGGACGAGAAGAAACGCGCCCAAAGATAGCGGGCTAGCCTCCAGCATGGGAAGCGTCTGTCAAGATGTCAGAACCCACACCCTGTGGAAAGCAGGCGTTGGGGCTTAGTGTTTACCGAGGCTGTTTGCTCATCAGTTTTATAGTGTGTGTGTAAAACACCAGCCCCACAGTTTCTGCACGTCCCCTGGCGTTGTCGTCCGGCCTGCCATCCAGGTGGCTGGGGGAAACACTTCAACAAAGACATTTTTTCAGCAGAGAAATGTCCTGTGACCCCATATTGCCACATGAATCTTTTCACCAAATTCTTCCTTTCGTCCCTCATTAAAACAAACCACAGGTGGTGCAAATTGGCATAAATGTGTTGGACTCAGTAGGCCTGCACTGATTTTCTTTGCCTGTATTTAGTACTTTACAGTGGTTCCGAAAAAAATAGGATGTCTTAGGAGAAACTAGCAATTATTTTTTGCAATGCTCCAAAGCAGGTGGTTGAAACTTTTGCATGAAAAATTCTCCAAGGGTACGTCTAGACTACAGGGTTTTGTCGACAAAACTTCTGTTGACAGATAGGGTATATCTAGACTACATCCAGTTCTGTCGACAAAGCAAGCCGCTTTGTCGACATAACAGTGTGGACGCAAAGGACAGTGTAGATGCAATAATGCCTTCTATCGACAGAACTCTGTCAACAAAAGGCGTTATTCCTCGTAGAATGAGGTTTACATACGTCGACAAAACTGCTGAGTTTTGTCGATGTTATGTCGACATAACTCAAAGGCAGTGTGGACGCAGGTAGAGTTTTGTCAACAAAACCCTGTAGTCTAGACACAGCCCAACTGAGCAATGGTCTTTTAAAACACTTGCCATGACAACCTATCGACTGATGATTTTTTTTCATGTTTTTGCAATGTTCATTATTTTATTTTATTTTTGTTTATTCCCTCTCTTCTTTTCAGTCTTTTTTGAAAATCATTTTAAATGACGGCAAAAAGAGGAAGGAAGGAGTGGGAGAGAAAACAAAACAAAAATTACATCGATAAGACTAAAACGTGTTTGGAGGGAGAGGGAAAGTGGTAGAAAAAAATCCAAAACCAAACAAAGAAGTGGTCCCTTTTGAACTCTGCAACAGGAAAAGAACTTTTGGAAAAAAAGATGATTTTTTTTCATCCTTTTTCTAACCAGCTTGCATATTTGTTGCTTTACAAAACAACAACAATAAATACCTAGCTGTGATAGATCATGTTTCATCTGAACAATAAAGCCACAATAAAACAAAACTTTTAGTGAGGGTTAGAAACTGGTCCTAAATGTCACCTGAAACAGAATCGGGTAAAAAAACCATTAAAAGGTCAATGGTGACAGGTCAGACAAAAGCTCCAATAACAGCCTTTCATGTAGTTACTCAGGTCAGGCATGATTGATGATTATGTTTTAAAAAATATTTTCTGAGCATATTCAGGCTCTTTCTGTTGTCAGCACAAGCAGAAGGATCACTGAATTCAACTTTTAATTAATGTTGACAGATGATTTTAAAGACGATGAAAATACGTTGCACTTAGTACTGTTCATGCGAAAGTCTCAAACCTCTTCATACACGCTACTTCCTAAGCTCTAAATCAATGTTGCTTAAACTTTTTAAGGCTGAGGAACACCAAATACATTTTTTTTATGAGGAACACCAAGGATTTTTTGTTGAGAAAAAAAAAACGTTGGGGGGGGGGAGGGAGGAGGGAGTCCCAGCTTGACAAAGCCCTGGCTGGGTTGATTGAGTTGGGGTTGGTCCTGTTTTGGGCAGGAGGTTGAACTCGACGACTCCTGAGATCTCTGCCAGCCCTATGAGTCTATGATTCTAGGAAGCACCAGTATTCCTTACCTGCAGAAAGTGAGGGGTTCCCAGGGAAGAAACACCTTACAAGAGAAGCTGCTATACAACTAGGCTTGGTGGAATTTGATTTTTATTTTTTAAAATCATTTCGGTTACTAAATCTCTTTTTTTGAAAACATTTTCATGTTCGTTTTCACAGTGGCATGAAGTGATGGCTTTTCCGCAGTGTATGCCTCTTTTTATCAGTTTAAGATGTCTCCATTATGGGACATTAAATGGGGACAGGCAATCATTGTGTCAATTTCAGTCAATTTCATCGATGGAGCCATGTAGATTAGGCTGATCGGCAAAGGGAAATGAAGCCGCGATTTAAATAATCGCGGCTTCATTTAAATTTAAATGGCTGCCGCGCTGAGCCGACAAACAGCTGATCAGCTGTTTGTCGACTCAGCGCGCTAGTCTGAACGCTCCCGTGCCGACCTGAAAGCCCTTTATCAACCTCCCCATTATGCCTCGTAGGATGAGGTTTACCGGGGAGGTCGATAAAGGGCTTTCATGTCGGCAGGGGAGCGTCCAGACTGCCCCGATCTGCCGATAAACAGCTGATCGGCAGAGCGGGGCAGCCATTTAAATTTAAATGAAGCCGCGATTATTTAAATCGCAGCTTCATTTCCCTTTGCCGAACAAACAAATCTACATGGCTCCGTCGACGGAGCCATGTAGTCTAGACGTACCCTGAGATTCCAAAAGTGAAATCTTTGTAACTGTGAAAACACAAAGGCTACGTCTAGACTGGCCCCTTCTCCGGAATAGTCATGCAAAGCAGGTAAGTCAAAGTAGGAATAAGAGATCCTCCGGAAAAGGGCTTTATTCCGGAGGATCGCGCCAGTCTAGACGCTTTTTTCCGGCTTTTCCCCAAGCCGGAAAAAAAGCGGCGGACATGTTTATTTATATCCCGCGGGGGATATTTAAATCCCCCACGGATTTCCCTATTCTGACTTACCTGTTTTGCATGACTATTCCAGAGAAGGGGCCAGTCTAGACGTAGCCAAAATGTCAACATCCCTTGTCAACATATGCAAAGGAAATAGCCTTAATGCAAACTTCCTTGCGTTCTCAAGCAGCAGGGTTTTTGTTTTTGTTTTAAACTTGGGTTATCTGTAAATTTTGATTATTTGTTGGTGAACATTTTTTATGTCCGGTGAAATCAACATTGAGCCCTGGTCTACACGAGAGCTTTATTTCAAAATAACCCCCCTTCAGTCAAATTAATAAGCGGTGCATGCCCACGATCAAGCCCGTTATTTCAAAATAACAGTCTGCTTATTTTGAAATCTGTACTCCTGCTTTCCTTGGGGAATAATGCTCATTTCAAAATAGTCAATAGCTATACAATTCTGTCGTATTGTTGTTATTGTTGTTATCGGAGTAATCTCGAGGCTTCCCTATGGTAAGGACACGCTGTTTTGATTTTGTGATTTCGGGAGTTATTAAATCGATGTTAGTTATTTTGAAATAGTTTCCTAGTGTAGACATGCTCTTATTGATAAAAAGTTCATCGTTCCAGCCTAGATACTGCTAATGGAAATTGGGTACGTGTACCCATTCTCTCTTTAAGGCTATGTCTACACTACAGAGTTTTTTCGGAAAAACAGCCATTTTTCAAAAAAACCTTCACTTATATCCACACTAGAATCGCGTTCTTTCAAAAGAACAGAGGGTTTTTTCTGACACTGGTAAACCTCTTTCTACGAGGAAGAAGCCTTTTTATGAAAGAGCTCTTTCGGAAAAAGGCGTGTGTGGACGGGGAAGAGGGAGTTCTTTCGCAAGAAGAGGAAAGAGGAAAAAGCACAGATGCCCTGGTGGCCACTCCGTCCGTAGTAATCACAGCTGAAATGCAAGAGAGCATCCATTCAGTGCCGATCGCTTTGACAGTGTGAACGCGCTCTTTCGGAAGAAGTTTTTTCAGAAGATCTCTCCTGGAAAAGTTTCTTCCGAAAGAAGCCAACAGTCTAGATGTAGCCTAACTTGGACCAATGAGATATAGCTCTCTGTTTTCTGCATGTCATGCCAGAGCGGGAAACATCTGTTCACTCTATCCAGGGGTTTCTCTTTCCTATCACTGCCAATCTGCTATCTTTCATCAGCACTAAATCAAAAACAAAAAATCAAGTTAAACTGTGTGTCATTGTAGGCCATAAATTACCAGCATATTGAGGCTATGTCTAGACTGCAGGCTTCTTTCGGAAGAAGCTTTTCCGGAAGAGATCTTCTGAAAAAACTTCTTCCGAAAGAAAGCATCCACACTGCCAAAGCGCATTGAAAAAGTGATCTGCTTTTTCGAAAGAGAGCGTCCACACTGAATGAATGCTATCTCTCATTTCAGCTGTGATTACTACGGACAGAGTGGCCACCAAGGCACCTGTGCTTTTTCCTCTTTCCTCTTCTTCCGAAAGAACTCCCTCTTCCCCGTCCACACACGCCTTCTTGCGAAAGAGCTCTTGCGGAAAAAGGTTTCTTCCTCGTAGAAAGAGGTTTACCAATGTCGAAAAACCCTTCTGTCCTTTCGATTTTCTTTCAAAAGAATGTGATTGCAGTGTGGACGTAAGTGACGTTTTTCCAGAAAAACGGCTGTTTTTCCAAAAAAACCTCTGTAGCGTAGACATACCCTGAATCAGACTCTGACACCCCTAAACTCAACGGAGGGAAAATTAGCCACTTTTTTTTAAAGGAACCCTGAGTTGTACCTTAGTCAGACGAAAGCATGTGCATTAAAAAAGAATAAACAGCACTCCTTAAATGACTGAGAGATGGTTGATGGCCTGACTTTGATTTTAATGGAAGAACATCAACTCTGTGATCTTGGAACATGTTGTTGTGTCTTTAATAATGGAACACAGAAGAGACGAGCGAGCAGGCTGTCTTCCATTCTGTTTTTGATTCCCGTAGAGTGCTGTTAGACCAAACACTATACACAGAGCTGAGAATGCACTTCTGCTGGGCCTGTCAGTCTGCAGCAGGGCAGTTGCTGAAGAAGGGAAAGCTGCCTCCTGCAGCTCTGAAATTAAATCCGATTGGGGTCCGTCTGTCTGTCTGCGCTTGTTTCCTTACAGAGGGACTCTTGGGGCATGATCCTGAAAGGCCCAGCTGCTCCAGCCCAGCATAATACTTAAGCAAGTGTTTAATTATAAGCATGATGAACATAATCCCGCTGATTATGGGATTACTCCGGGAGTTAAAATTAAGCATGTGTTTTAGCACTTTGTTGGACTGGAGCTCAGGACTTTGCAGGATTGGGACTTTATAGGACATATCTAGCTGCAAGCCAGTTTTGGATAGGCAGGAAGAATCCCAAGGGTTTCCTTCCCTACTTTTAAGAGAATGCCGAAAACTAGGGCTGTGTACATGGAACCCACACACCTAGGCTGTGTCTACACTCGCAGCTTCTTGCGCAAGTACGGCCATTCACACTAACACAGCCACCCCTCTGAGACTTGTCAGTAGAATTTGCCATGAGTCACTGGTGTATTTGAGCTGTCTATTGGAAGCTACTGGGCGTTTAACCTCAGCTCCTAAGCAATTCTCACTGCTCAGTTCCCCAGCCTTCGTAATCTCTCCCACTGGCCCCGTTTGCAAGTGTGTGGGTAACAACGCGAGCTGTCCTCCGGGTCCTCATAGACGATGTCGAACCAACGGAGGAAGTGGCTTTCAGAGGAATTCCCACAGAGCATACCCGGCCAGCAGCCCTTTTATCTGGACTCTGTCCCTTTGGGTACGTCTAAACTACATCCTTCTTTTGAAAAAAGGGATGCAAATTAGACATATCGAAATTGCAAATGAAGCTGGGACTGGAATTTCCCACGCTTCATTTGCATAACTGCGTCACGGCATTCTTTCGAAAAAGGCTATTTCGAAAGTGAAACCGCAGTCTAGACGTAGTTCTTTCAAAAAGAAAAGCCTTTTTTGAAAGATTGAGGCGTACAGGATCTTTCGAAAAAGGCATTTCTTTTCGAAACAACCATGTCTGGACCACAGTTTCACTTTCGAAATAGCGTTTTTCGAAAGAATGCTGTGCCATGGTTATGCAAATGAAGCACGGGAAATTCAAATCCTGGCTTGATTTGCAATTTCAGTATGTCTAGTTTACATCCCTCTTTCGAAAGAGGGATGCAGGGTAGACGTACCCTTTGGCTACGTCTAGACTTTTCGTAAAAGGGATGTAAATTAGACGTATCGCAATTGCTAATGAAGCGGGGATTTAAATCTCCCCCGCTTCATTAGCATAAAAATGGCTGCCGCTTTTTTTCCGCACGGAGCTTTGTCGGAAAAAAGCGCCAGTCTAGACGCTGATCTTGCGGAAAATAAAGCCTTTTCCGAAAGATCCCTTATCCCTCTATGAAATAAGATAGACGTACCCTTTCAGAAACAAAAAACAGGACTGTGTAGCACTTTAAAGACTAACATGGTTTAATAGGTGATGAGCTTTCGTGGGCCAGACCCACTTCCTCAGATCAAATAGTGGAAGAAAATTGTCACAACCATATATACCAAAGGATACAATTAAAAAAAATGAACACATATGAAAAGGACAAATCAAATTTCAGAACAGAAGGGGGATGGAGGGAGGGAAAGGGGAGGAGGTAGATGTCTGTGAGCTAATGATATTAGAGGTGATAATTGGGGAAGCTATCTTTGTAATGGGTAAGATAATTAGCATCTTTATTCAAATTTGCATGTAAAGTGTCGAATTTGATGAGTTGTATCTCTTCCACCACTGCTGGCAGATGTGAGGAGCTGTGTGCCAGTAGCCACCATAGCTTTATTGAACCTACCAGCATCTTGACCATGTGGCTTTTTCTCATCCGCCAGTAGATGGCGCTCTCTCTATTAACGACTTGCACCCATAATGCCAGGTAGGATGGAAAAGCATTTATTTGTGCCCTGAAGCTCTCTATCGGGAGAAAGCCCTTTCTATGCGCGGCCATGAGGCAGTTGGCACTGCAGTTCTGAGGGGGCGAATTTGGGGGGCGTGCCGCTAAATGCAGCAGGCTCAGTGACCTTCCTTGTTTCCGTTTTTATCCCACAGATGGCTTCTGTCTGTCCGAGTGGGACGGCATTGTCTGCTGGCCCGAAGGCGTGCCGGGCAAAGTGGTGGCCATGCCCTGTCCCGACTATATCTATGACTTCAATCACAAAGGTAATAAAGCTTCTTTCCAAATACTAGAGGAACCCTTTCCTGAGAAGCAGGGAGCTGAGGACCCAAAAGCCAGGCATTGGCCTTTTCCATCTTGAATGGTGTTCCGGGTTTACAACTCAGCCCTTAAACGGTATCCTGGAAGTCCCCCAGTTCCGAGGAGTCTTATTTTGCCACAAAGATAGGCCAGAGGGCTTCAATATCTAGACTGGGCTTAGGGGGTCCATCCAGCAATCCCACAGCATCCACTCTGAGCAACAAGTCTGATGGTGGGAGACACCCGGTCAGGGGCGTTTGACCCTTTTCAAACATCAATGCACATCAACCTCGCTCCATCTTTGCAGGTGTCCACAGCCCCCTGATATCCGGTATCCATTGGCTTTTGAAATCCATTTTTCTGTCTTATTCAAGATCCCATATTTTAAGTTACACCCTTCGATGGGTGCCCCCGTTAGGTTTGAGAGTTGCTGTGTAGAACAATCTGAAGTTCGGTTGCTATGGGAGATCCTCTGGGACAGGGGTGGGCAGAGGGCCGGATCTGGCCCATCAAGGCACCGGATCCGGCCCGCGGACCCCTTGCTGGAACCCTGAGGCAGAGAACAGCTCACACTTTAAAAAGCCAGCTGTTCTCTGTTCTGGATAGCCGGGAGGGAGACTTCTCATGCTGTTCCCACCCCCCAGCAAAATCTCTTAGCTCCCATTGGCCAATCTCTCAGTTTCTAGCCAATAGGAGCTGAGAATTTTTGCTGGGAGCAGGGTCAGTGTAGGAAGCCTTTTTCCTTCCTCTTCCACCCCGTCTTCCTCCCACTCCCTCTCATGGCCGGAGTGAAGCCATGTGCAGCTGCGAGCAGCCTGCAGCAGACAGTCTGCCTCAGGTTTCTGCTGGTAAGCGCCTCCCAGCCAGAGCCTGCCTCTGGTTCCCCAGCCCCTCCCTTCCCCAGTCCTCTGTCCCCCACACATACCCAAACCCTCTGCCCCCTCCTGTACCTATACTCCCCCCCAGATCTGGCACCCCAACCTCCTGCCCCAGATCACAATCCCTTCCAAGAATCCTAGAATCCCAGGGCGGGCAGAGACCTCAGGAGTCATCGAGTCCAGCCCCCTGCCCAAAGTAGGACCAACCCAACTCAATCATCCCGGACAGGGCGTTGTCAAGCCGAGACTTCAAAATCTCTAGGGATGGAGATTCCACCCCCTCCCTAGGGAACCCAGCCCAGTGCTTTCCCACCCGCCTAGGGAAATAGTTTTCCTAATATCCAACCCAGACCTCCCCCTCTATCCTATCCTAGGTTAAATCCCAAAATCCTACATACCAGTCCCCTGCCTTAGGTCACAACTGCCTCTTTCACCCAAACAGACCCCACACTCCCTCCTGCACCCAAGTACCTTCCCCCAACCTCCCTTCCGCACCCAACCTCCATCCCAGACCCCGTACCTCCTCCATTAATATCATAGAAGATAAAATCTTGGAGTGCCCCCTCCATCAGAAATTATTGCCCACCCCTGCTCCGGGATCACCTAATCTGAAACAAACACCGCCCCTGCGCGGCTCCTTGGGAAACAGCAGAGACAGCCGATAAGGGCAGGCGGATGATGGGTGGCTAAGCTCTACGGATGGGTGGTTGACCCGTCATGAAAGGGGCTTCTCTTCCGCCAGGCCTGCGAGCTGCTAAGCGCCACGTTGTCTGCTTTCTCGTCCCTTTCGCCAGGCCACGCCTACCGGCGGTGTGACATGAATGGGAGCTGGGAGCTGGCGCCAGGCAACAACCGCACCTGGGCCAATTACAGCGAGTGTGCCAAGTTCCTGACCAATGAAACCAGGGAGCGGGTAGGCAATGCGGGGATCCCGGGAATGGGGGGATCCGGGCCGACCTCGCCCGAAGAGCTTCTGTTCTTAGACAGGCAGGGCCCTCTGGAACAGTTCTCAGGGTTTGTATTGCAGGTCACAATCAAACCTTCCCTGGGATTTTTTTCCCCAGTGGGAAATTACTTCACCTGCAGAGGACAGGGGTTTGTAGAAGCAGTCACATGTTTATCATGTGATCCCCAAAGTGGCCTGATCCATTTTTACAGGGATGGGGGAGTTGTGCGGGGGAGGAAAGAAGAGAACTATATGTCTCAGGTTATGGAGGGAAGAGCAGGCTTATACAATTTGCAGATGACGTAACCCACACACCTAAGCTATGTCTACACTGCAGGCTTCTTGCACAAGAACTTTTTGCCGAAGAGATCTTCTGCAAAAAGTTCTTGCACCAGAGTGCATCCACACCGCCCTGTGCTTTTGCGCAAGTGTGCGTCCACACGGCCATCGACGCTCTTGTGCAAGAAAGCTCTGACGGCCATTCACACAATGGCCAGCAGAGCACCTGTGCTTTTTCCCATAGGGGTTTCTTGCGCAAGAAACCCCTGGTGTCCGTCCACACGCACCTTTTTGCACAAGAGCTTTTGCACAAAAAGGCTTATTCCTCATAGGAAGAGGAATAACTCTTGCGCAAAAAGCCCTGTCTTCTGACAATCTACTGTACTTTTGCTTGCGCAAAAACACACTTGTAGTGCGGACGCTCCCTGAGCTTTTGCACAAAAACGGCTGGTTTTGCGCAAAAATTCTGCAGTGTAGATGTAACCCCAGCGTGGTTCACTGTCCCATGCAGTGGCACCTAGACCACAGCAACGGATAAGATCAAGAGACCTCTACAGCCTAGGTTGAGAGCCAGCTGGCTTTATAGCTCAAGCTGTAGAGGATCCTATACTAAGCTCCTCAGTTCAAATCTGTCCGGTGGTGGTTGCAATGACCCCAGGCTGGGAAGGGATGCAAGCAATTTGGGGGACATGATTAGAATTCAATGTGACCTCGACAGATGAAATTCAGTAAAGATGCGGGCAAAGTCAAACGGGCGGCCCAGCAGGGGGAGGGACTGGCTTGATGGTGCGCCAAAGAATCTTGGGTTTATGGTGACTTACAAAGGGAGGAGGCTCCCATGCTGTGAGGGTACGTCTACACTAGCCCCCTAGATCGATCTAGGGAGGCTAACGAGGGCAACCAGAATTGCAAGTCAAGCCCGGGATTTAAATATCCCACACTTGATTTGCATGTTCCCGGCCGGTCGCCATTTTAGAAATTGACTAGCCTGAAGTGCCCGTGTCTTCACGCGGCAGTGAAACAGGATTCTGATTTAAAGCCCCTAATTCGAATTAACTGGTAAACCTCATTGCAGGAGGAATACCAGCTAATTTGAATTAGGGCTTTAAATCGGAATCCCGTTTCCCGTGTAGACGCGGGCAATTACTTTGGGCTAGTCAATTTCTAAAATGGCGACCGGCCTGGAACATGCAAATCAAGTGTACGATATTTAAATCCCGGGCTTGATTTACAATTCTGGTTGCCCTCATTAGCATCCCTACATTGATCTAGGGGGCTAGTGTAGACGTACCCTGAGGCAGTTGTGAAAAAAAGGCTACCCCCATGGTAGGGCGCATCAGCAGGCGTGCCGTAGGAAAGACACAAAATGTCACTGGGGAGGTCTTGGCTGGAGGACTGTGTCCGATTCCGGGTCCCACGCTGTAGGAAAGACGTGAACAAACAGGATAAGAGTCCAGAGAAGCGCAACAAAAAATGATCCACGGGTTAGAAAACCTGGCCCGCGAGGAAAGGTTGAAAAACGTGAGTCTTGCACACCGAAGAGGGGCCCGATGACAGATTTAAGCACTGGCAAGGGGTTTCCTAATGAGCCAGGCGATCCGTTCTTTTCGGCAGGTGCTGAAGGTAGGACAAGAAGCAACGGGCTGAATCCGCAGCGAGGGAGATTTCGGGGAGATATAAGGAAAAGCTTCCTAACTCCAATTCTAGTTAAGCTCTGGCACAGGCGTCCGAGGGAGGCTGCCGAATCCCCATCGCTACAGGTTTTTAAGAAAAGGCTGGACAAACTTTGATCAGGGAGAAACTAGTTGTACATGGTGCAACCCGAGCACAGGGGACTGGACTAGATGACATCTCAAGATCCTTCCCTCCTCTACATGCCTGTCATTTTATGATCCCCTGTTTAGAGAGAGGCATCCACATTGTGCTCTGACTTCAAAATAAGCGACGCCATTCACGCCGCGCAATCTCTTTCGCAATCACGGGCGCGCTCAAAAGTTGCAGAATAGCTATCTCGGGATAGTCCCAGGCTTCGTCTACATTGGCCCCTTCTCCGGAAGAGGCATGTTAATTTCCAACTTCAGAATAGGGAAATCCGTGGGGGATTTAAATATCCCCCGCGGGATTTTAATAAACATGGCCGCCGCTTTTTTTCCAGCTTGGGGAAAAAAGCATCTAGACTGGCGCGATCCTCCGGAATAAAGCCCTTTTCCGGAGGATCTCTTATTCCTACTTCCCTATTCTGAAGTTGGAAATTAACATGCCTCTTCCGGAGAAGGGGCCAATGTAGACGTAGCCCCAGTGTAGACGTGGCCTTCTGAGGGAGGGGCTACATTCCAGGCCAGACCAGGCTCAAGAGGCCTGTAGACAGGCCGTTGACATGCTCCAGAGTAGGAAGCGGAGTAGGGATGCAAAGAGAGGGCCAGCATGGTCAAAGCGACGGGCTACGGGAATAATTTCTGCTGCAGCTGTAACTGCCACCAAACAGATTTGAACTTGGGATCTCTGGAGCTGAGTATAGGAGCCTCTACCCTCTGATCTAAAAGCCACTTGGCTCACAACCCCTGCTGTCAAGGTCTCTTGATCTTAATTGTTGCTGTGGTCTAGGTACCACTTGCATGGCTCAGTAACTACATTAGGGCTACATCTACACTGGCATGATTTTGTGCAAAAACTCTTCCAGAAGAGAGTGTCTACACTGGTATGTGCACTTGTGCAAGAGATGTGCTTTTGCACAAGAGCATCTATGCCAGTGTAGACGCTCTCTTGCGCAAGAAAGCTCCGATGGCCATTTTAACCATAGGGCTTTCTTGCGCAAGAAATTCATGTTGTCTGTCTACACTAGCCTCTTGTGCAAGAACAGTTGCGCAAGAGGGCTTATTCCTGAGCGGGAGCATCATAGTTCTTGTGCAAGAAGCCCTGATTTCATACATTAGAGCGTCAGGCTGCGTCTAGATTGGCAAGATTTTGCGCAAATACTTTTCACGGAAAAGTTTTTCTGTTAAAAGTATTTGCGCAAGACAGCGTCTATACTGGCATGTGCCTTTGCGCAAAAGGTTTGCTTTTGCGCAAAAGCATCCGTGCTCAGTATAGACGCTTTCTTGCTCAAGAAAGCTCCGATGGCCATTTTAGCCATCGGGCTTTCTTGCACAAGGAATTAACGTTCCTGTCTACACTGGCTTTCTTGCGCATGTCTACTTGCACAAGAGGGCTTATGCCTGAGCGGGAGCATCAAAGTATTTGTGCAAGAAGCGCTGATTTTGTACATTACAAAGTCAGTGTTCTTGCGCAAATTCTCGTGGCCAGTGTAGACAGGCGGCAAGTTTTTGCGCAAAAGCAGCCAATGTAGACACAGCCTAGGTGTATGGGTTACACAGCATTCTGACGGACAGGATGTTTCTCATGGACACGGAGAAGGACGTTGCAGGAATCCAGGACAGAGTGGCTGAGCAGTTTAGCTGCAGAGATGTATCAGAAAAGCCGCATCTTAGAGCCTGGAGAGACATGGCGGGTGAAGAAATCGATTTTATTGGACCGGTATCGGTCTGTTGGTGAGAGCAAGCAGCTTCTGAGCCACCCGTGGCAGATTCTTCAAGGCTACTAAGGCATATATGCCTGTGACAATGGATACATGGATATATCTAATGGATACAGCTAAGTGAACAGCAGGACTTCCCATCTCCCCCATATTCCATCTGAAATGTATCTCTACACCTTGATACAAATTGAATTGACAACGCTACTGCGCCGGATGTGGCGAATTATTACCCATCACCTGCTTGTCGGCTTGATTAGAACATCTATATTACATACTGTCATCCTGACTGTATCTTTTTCAGGAAGATCAGTGTGTTCCTGGACTCCCTGGGGAATGTTTTTGTACCATCCTTGCTAGTTGATGTTTTGGGTATACTTGGTTTCAGGCTGCATCTGTGCAAGGGCTCTGTGACTAACACTTCAGAAGGTGCATTTTGGAAGTATCCGCTTTTTTTCTCACCAGGTTCTGTGAGCAGGTCCTGCCTCATACCTGGCCTTTGATACAAGAGCTTATATCTCAGGCTAATAGATTTATTTGGGCACAAGCTTTCTTGGGCAAATACCCACCTTGTCATGCATCTGATGAAGTGGATCTTTGCCCGTGAAAGCTTATGTCCAAATGACTCTGTCAGTCTCTAAAGTGCCACCGGATGTCTCTGGTTTTGCAGATACAGACTAATACGGCCACCCCTCTGAGACTTGTCTCAGGCTCTCTTCCTACTATGCACATAGCTCTTTTTTTTTTTCCGTATTGATTTCACATCCAGAGCCCATGGAGATGACATTGACCAGGATATAGTATGACTGTTTGATGAGGAAGAAAACAGGGTTACTCGGCACAGACCAGATGAAGGAGACAGCTCCAGATTGCATGGCCGTCTATGTCTAGCATTTTAAAGTCCACCTCTTCCAAAGAACTAACTTAAGGGTGTGTCTACACTGCACCCGTAGCTTGAAATAAGTATGCAATTTGAGCAACACAAATTGCATAGCTTATTTTGAGTCCATTTCAAAATCGCTTATTTTGAAATTTGATACTGCCTACACTGCACTTTTTTTCGAAATAAAGCGCTATTCCAAAACGTCCCTTACTCCCCATGACCCTGACAAGTAGGACGTTTTTCCTGATGTCCAACCTTAACCTCCCTTCCTGCAATTTATGCATTCCTTTGAAGAAAAGGACTAAGAATGTTCACATACGAAGTCTCAGAGGGGTCGCTGTGTTACTCTGTATCTTAAAAAAAAAAACTAAAAAACAGTGAGTGGTCCTGTAGCATCCTGGAGACTCACACAAAAATTGTATATAGTATCATGAGCTTTCGTGGGCACAACCCACTTCTTCAGATGAGTGGAGCAAGAGGCACAGAGGGGTATAGACACCTCAAAATGTAAAACAGAAACAGAGGAAAGGGGAAGGGGAAAGAAAAACCCTGTCACTTATGTGTCCATGCTCAATGAGGCTAATAGAGTGGGCTGTAAGTGCATGATACTTTAAGACTGCAGAGTACTTTAAGTATTAAATTGCAGCAAGCGAGGTTTAGGTTGGACATTAGGAAAAACTTTCTCCCTGTCAGGGTGGTTAAACACTGGAATAAATTGCCTAGGGGGGTTGTGGAATCTCCATCACTGGAGATATTTAAGAGCAGGTTGGACAGACACCTGTCAAGGATGGTCTAGATGGTGTTTGGTCCTGCCGTGAGGGCAGGGGACTGGACTCAATGACCTCTCGAGGTCCTTTCCAGTTCTATGATTCTATGATTAGACACAGCTCACTCTATTAGCTTGATTTAACACAGACACTATAATTAACAGGGTTTATTTTCCTTTCTCCTCTCCCTCTCTCCGCTTTTTCTACTTCAAATTTTAGGGTCCCTGTACCTCTCTGTGCCTCTTCCTCCACTCACTGAAGAAGTGGGTTGTGCCCACGAAAGCTCATGATATTCTATAATTTTTTGGGTCAGTCTCTAAGGGTGCATCTATACTGCACCCTAAACTTGAAAAAAGATACGCAATTTAAGCTATGCAAATTGTGTATCTTATTTCAAATCTATTTCGGAATAGCTTATTTTGAAATTTGGTGCATCTAACAGTGCCACATTTTGAAATAATGCACCATTTCGAGCCATCCCTTAACCCTTTTGGAACGAGGGTTACCGGGAGGGCGAAATTGGGTGCCTGTTATTTCGAAAAATATTTCAAAATAATGAGCAGCTTGTGTAGACACAGGGTAGCTATTCCGGGGTACCTCTGATATCCCGAAATAGCCATGCAGTGTAGACGGACCCTATGTGCGTGCTACAGGGTCACAGAGACAAAGTGATCACTTTGCGGAAAGTGTTTGCCCACGGAGATACGTGGTTTTTGTCGTTGATCGATTTGCCGCACGAGTTCACTCGCGAGCGCAGCAATTGTCTGGTTCCACCCACGCGATTGTTATTGGGGCCTTCGGCCGGGGCTGGGGTTAGGGGACCTCGTAAGGTCTCTTGTAGGGGATATTGGTCATTGTACCAGTGGAAGCCAAACTGCAGAGCTTGTATCTGTTGCTCCGGCAGGATTTGGTGGGTGCTGGGCGGTGGGGAGTTCACGTCCGATGATGCATCTGGGGAGGGTGGGTGTTGGTTGAAGGGCATAGGGAAAGATTTCTTTCAGGATGTGGTCCCCGTTGTGACTGTTGAATGATATGGGCTCCAGTGTGGGGTGGTAGAGATGAACATGAGAATGGCCACACTGGGTCAGACCAAAGGTCTACCCCAGTGTCCTGTCTGTCGACAGAGGCCAATGCCAGGTGCCCCAGAGGAAGTGAACAGAACTGGGAACCATCAAGTGATCCTTCCCCATCACTCATTCCCAGTTTCTGGCAAAATGGAGGCGAGGGCCATCCCTGCCCATCCTGGCTAATAGCCATTGATGGATCGAACATCCATGAATGTATCTAGTTCTTTCATGAACCTTGTTAAAGTCCTGGTCTTCACAACCTCCTCTGGCAAGGAGTTCCACAAGTTAACTGTATAACCTTCCAGTCTTCACTGGATCTGCAGAACTAACTCGGCTACCCCCTGAAGCTCCTGGAATAGTAAAGCCATCTTCCACCGTCTCTCTGAGGAGAGAAGTCAGGCAGATGGATTCTGCTAAGACAGACTCCTCATCTCTACAAAGAGCATGTTTTCTATTATTTTTTTCCCCTCGCTGGCAGAACAGCATTTTCATGTCAGCGGTAACAGCTGCACTTAACCAACAATCCTCGGCTGAGCTCGTGGGAAGAGACAGAGACAGACGGACAAACACAGCCAATGGGAACTTTTACGGATGCCAAACTCTAGAAAGCGTTAGAAAAACCTCCCTGCCTCTCTCGCTATAGATAGGTATTTGTTTAGGTTCTCTGTGTTCTCATTTTAGCTACCGTGGGTAATGATACGGCTGGCGTCTCTCCTTTCTTCACCCTGGCTGATATAAACAGGATTATGTCACTGAGAGCAACAAAGAACCTGTTTTTTTTTTAATTAGCAAAGCAATCAATGCTGGGAAGTGTCCCAGGTCACAACCAGCCAGTGAAGCAATTGCTGCCGTGTGGTTTTAAAGGAGAATCTAAATGCTGGTGAAAGATGCTGGATTGATAGGCTGGACACTGATGTCTGCTGTTTAGCTGCTGATCACCTGGGTGCCGCCATGGGGACCTTTTCTGGGACATTTCACCCTAGAAAAGAGGAGACTAAGGGGGAATATGAGCGAGGTCTATAAAATCATGAGTGGTGTGGAGAAAGTGAATAAGGAAAAGTTAGTTACTTGTTCCCATCATACAAGAATTAGGGGTGACTAAATGAAATGAATAGGGAACAGGTTTAAAACAAACAAAAAGAAGCTTTTTTTTTACAGTCAAGGCATGGTTAACCTTTGGAACTCCTTGCCAGAGGTTGTTGTGAAGGCCAGGACTTTCACAGCGTTCTAAAAAGACCATAGGGGATAGGTCCATCAATGCCTATTAGCCAGGATGGATAGGGAAGATGTCCCTAGCCTCTGTTTGGCAGACGCTGGGAATGGATGACAGGGGACGGATCACTTGATTATCTGTTCTGTTCATTCCCTCTGGAACTCCTGGCATTGGCAGATAGGATACTGGGCTAGATGGACTGTTGGTCTGAACTAGTATGGCCGTTCTTCTGTTCGCTGGCTGCAGACGTTTCCCCAGATACCCTGCAAATGTCCCCAACTTGGGATGAGGACAGATGTCTTGGGAGAGAGCAGATCCGTGTGTGCAGCCCTGTGGTGGAATGTGTAGAGCTCACACCGGTGAGGAAGACGACGGACTAGTCCCACCTCTGGCCGTGTCAGTCCCATTCGGTAGGGAAGAGGCCTTAGAGGGAGCAGGAAGCGGTCAGCTGTAGGGAGAGCCAGCACCCCGAGCAGGAAACAGATGGGGCGACTCCCAATGCTGCAGGGAGAACCCCACTCCAGGAAATCTCTGCTCCAGCCCTATAGGAAATGCAGAGAGCGCCCATAAGAGTGAACTCAAGTCACCCACCCTGCCAGAAGGACCCCTAGAAAATCAATCGGGACATTTGTTTCCTTTTCGATCCCGCATCGGAGACGTAAGGAGGCTAGCAAAGGGCAGGGTCCCCTTTGCAAGGAGTTAGAAACTCACTACAAGCCAACCCTTAAAAACAACCGGACATGGCCAGGAACTCCTCCACCCAGGAACCAAAAGCAAAGGGGCCTTGTTTCTCACCCAATCCCCTTCACGCACACACGGTTACTCCCAGGAACACCTTCTGTGGGAAGAACATCAAAAACAACAAGTAGTCTAGTACAGTAGTCACCAACCAGTCAATCGGGATCGACTGGTAGATCTTGGAGCCTCTGACTGGTGATCGTGACAGGTTTGGCCAAGAGGCTATCAAGTGACTGGCACGTCAGTTGCCTCTCCGCTCACTGCTGTGCACCTCGGGTGTGTCTAGCAGAGTTGTTGACTCAAGTCCCATGACTTGAACTCGAGTCTGATTTAAGTCGCCTACATGACTCGAGACTCAACTCAGGTTCATTGTTTGTGACTTGAGACTCGACTTGAGACTTGCTAATTTTGTTAATCGACTTGGTGAAAAAATTGTCCAAAAATGCCGATATTGATGGCTTGTACAAAAGTGACTTGACATTTTTTAAATTAAGACTTGAGACTTGACTCGAAAGTGACTTTAGGGACTCGAGACTCGACTTGAGACTTGAACTGTAGTGACTTGAGACTCAACTTGGACTTGACAATGACGGCTTGAAGATAACACTGGTGTCTAGACTACACCTCTCTGCCAACAGAGAGATGTAGATTAGGCACAACGAAATTGCGAATGAAGTGGGAATTTAAATATCCCACGCTTCATTAGCATAAAAATGGCTGCCGCTTTTTTTCGGCATGGAGCTTTGTCGGAGAAAAGCGGCAGTCTAGAGGCTGATCTTTCAAAAAATAAAGCCTTTTTCGAAAGATCCCTTATCCCTCGTGAAATGAGGTTTACAGGATCTTTCAAAAAAGGCTTTATTTTTCGAAAGATCCGCATCTAGGGTGTGTCTAGACTACATGCCTCCTTCGACGGAGGCATGTAGATTAGCCAGATCGGAAGAGGGAAATGAAGCCGCGATTAAAATAATCGCGGCTTCATTTAAATTTAAATGGCTGCCCCGATCTGCCGATCAGCTGTTTGTCGGCAGATCGGGGGAGTCTGGACGCGATGCCCCGACAAAGAAGCCTTTCTTCATCGACACAGGTAAACCTGGTTTCACGAGGCTTACCTGTGTCGATGAAGAAAGGCTTCTTTGTCGGGGCATCGCGTCCAGACTCCCCCGATCTGCCGACAAACAGCTGATCGGCAGATCGGGGCAGCCATTTAAATTTAAATGAAGCCGCGATTATTTTAATCGCGGCTTCATTTCCCTCTTCCGATCTGGCTAATCTACATGCCTCCGTCGAAGGAGGCATGTAGTCTAGACACACCCCTAGACTGCCACTTTTCTCTGTCAAAGCTCCGTGCCAAAAAAAAAGTGGTGGAAATCGTAGTCACATGCCACACATGATGGGAAAAGCACAGAGGGTGGTCGGGAAACACCCGCCATCCGGAATGATTTCAGTTAGCCAGATGGTCGCTGTTCATGGTGAACATCCCCTGCCTTGAAGAGGATTTTCCTTCCCTTGGAGCTCAACCCCACATGTGTCCTAAGGTTTTATGTCAATAGTGCCGCTCCCTTTCCTCAGAGCAGCGTGGCCTAGCAGCCAGAGTCAATAGCACAGCTCCCTTTTCTCAGGGCATTGTGGCCTAGCAGACAGAGTCAATAGCACAGCTCCCTTTTCTCAGGGCAGCGTGGCCTAGCAGCCAGAGTCAATAGCACAGCTCCCTTTCCTCAGGGCAGTGTGGCCTAGCAGCCAGAGTCAATAGCACAGCTCCCTTTTCTCAGGGCAGCGTGGCCTAGCAGCCAGAGTCAATAGTACAATTCCCTTTCTTCAGGGCACTGTGGCCTAGCAGCCAGAGTCAGTAGTACAGCTCCCTTGCCCAGTAGGTTCCTGGGGGTGGG
Source organism: Pelodiscus sinensis (assembly GCF_052426305.1). NCBI lineage: Eukaryota > Metazoa > Chordata > Testudines > Trionychidae > Pelodiscus > Pelodiscus sinensis. The sequence continues at coordinate 257,683,629 of NC_143053.1, forward strand.
GGAAGCCGCAGGACTGCTGCAGGCTGAATCAACCCATTTCCTGGAGTGGATCCGGCCCGCAGAGGCCCTTTTGCCCCTGTCCTAGGGTCAGATCAATATTAGGTCTCCCTGGTTGGAAAGAAGACCAGGCAGGTACACAGTGGCAGATGACTATTCTGCGGGGCGCAGGGCAGCCCAATTTCATGGGGCCCCCCTTTGCCACGGCGCATGCACGGGGCTTCTTGAATCATGGGGCCCGGGGCGGCCGTCCCGCTCACCCTACCTTATATCCGCCCCTGCAGGTACACCCATGTAAGTGACAAAGGAGCAGGCAGACTCGCGACAGCAGTGACGGGGCCCGGCTGTCGCCCTCTTCTGGGATAACACACAATTGGATGCACTGCTGGGAGGGAAGAGGGCAGGAGCATCCCCTCAAAGTCAGGAGCCTGGGATCTGCCCTCTTTGAATCACACTCAAATGCCTCTGGACTTTGCTATTGCGCTGGGGAAAGCAGCCAATCCCCTCTCCGTGCCTGCATGTACTGAAGCAAGCTCGCTTCGGCCGTGCCTGCAGCATCGTGCTCATTCCCCACTTCGGCATGACCGAGGCAATGCTTAATGGGGCACCGGGGCGGGCCAGGGGGAGAAGATGCTTCCCCAACCCATCCGATCTTCCTCCATCCACCACCCAGCACTTAGGTGAGGCCTTTGTTGTTAGGAGGAGAGCAATGTCCATTTTGTAGCCTTGGCAAAGACAAGCCAGGAGTGTTCCAGGGTGCAAGAACGTAACCACGGGTGTGAAACCTCTTTCGTGGCCTAATAAATGCCAGAACGAATGTCACAATGGGAGACACTGCCTCTCTACCCTGGCCTGGGATCTCCTGGCAGCGAGAGCTGGCCTTTCCCAAACCACTGCATTTTGATCACAATCTCTGGGGCTTTTCTAAAAGCGCCAGCTCCCGGAGTCAGGGGATTAGGTGAGACACTTGGCTTTTATTTTGGGGGGAGGGAAGCCAAGGTTGTAGCTGTGATGATCATGGAGCAACACTTCAAAACGTGAAGGCTTGAACCTAGAGGCAGCTAAACAGACCCTCACATTGAATAGTAGTAGTATATACCTCGATAGCTTTTGTCACCTTACAATTTTGACAGGTGTATGTCCCACCCTATCTGCTTTTTTCTGCGTTTGGCATAAAACCCTTTTGATTTGGGGGGGAAGCATGAATAAAATAATCCACAAGATCCTTTGTGCTAGGGGTTTTTGCGCAAAAACAAGGAGTGTGGACATTTCCTTTTTGCACAAAAATAACCTTTTTCCACAAGATCCTTATGCCTCCAAAAAGGAGGTTTACCAATCTGGTGGGAAAAGGGGTTTGCGCAAAAAGAAAACATCCACACTGCTTTTTTTTGCGCAAAAACCCCTAGCACAAAAATGGATCAGCAGAAAATATGCAAATGAGGTTGCAACTCATGCAAATGAGTCCCTCATTAGCATATTTTCTGTGGCAAAAACTGGCAGTGTAGAGGTAGCCTGGGAGCCGCGCTCACCCCACCCCACTGGCAGGAGACTGTATTCTGCCCTACAGGGGTTTGGCTCAATGAGCCACTCAGTGAACCTCTTAATCTAGTATCCCATGATGCCTCTGTGTTACTTGAACTTGATTTTGTTTCCTTTGCGTGCACATAACTCTGGCAGGCAGAACCGAACCAGGGATTTTTGAGCCGGAATCTCTACAGCTTGAGCTAAAAGCCAGCTGCTTCCCAGCTCAGGTTGTAGACCAAACTCATTCTTTCTCTCCGTAAGTAGTCTCTGTGCCGCACCATGGGCCAATGCACCCCACCCTGTAGATGTGTGGGTTACATAGATACATGTGCACGAGTGTTTGGTACTTCTAGCTCAGCGTCATTTCAAAGAAGGTCCCCGTGGCTAAACAGAGAAATTAACCCTGCGCCGTGGAACCTCTACCGGGCAGGCTGAAAATCCCTTTCGGTCGCACACTCTGAAGGGCTACAATGCAGCCATTGTTTGCTAAGAACGTGGGCGTTCCCAGGGAAAATTCTGAATGGAGCAGCAGAGGAGACTTTGTTCTGCTTGACGTAGTAATTCTTCACCACCATGATCCACCTTTCGAGTGCCAGTCAATGTGGTGGGTGCACGCACACGTGTTAGCCCGGCAAGGGTACCCTCCTTCGTTTGGGGGAAAAGCCGGTTAGGCCTTGCCTGATGTGGACCCTCCTCTTTCCAAATGCTCCCTCTGCTTGTCCTGCCTGCTGTAACCACTGCTTTCAAATACAACCAGAATGTTGGCAAACCCATCACGCCATCGGAGGAAACCACAAGGAAAACGTTCCCAGAGCTGGGTATTCTGATGTAACAGGGCCTGAGGTTAGCATTCCAGTGTGGCATTTCCAGCCCCGGATCGAAATCAGAGCTGTCATTCTGAGCCCAATGTTGCTAATGTTACTGAAACTTGGGGAAAGGGCGGGGCAGGGAGGGGAGAAAGATGCTGACTTGGTTGGTTTCTTCGAAGACAAAAGGATGGTCTGCTGTGTCGGTAGACAGGTTGAATGCTGCGGCAGCTGGTACTCAAACCTCCAGCCGACGCGTTCCTTCTTTGGGAGCGTGGAGCTAAGCCCCCAGCTGTTTAAAGGGCGACTCCATGACCTAGAAGGATCTTTGAAGCTGTGACATGAAAATCAGAGGTGAAAAAGAGCTCGTCAGTACCTAGCTCGTACCCCTAATGCAAGGCGGAGCTCTAGCGATCCAGGCAAGGAGGCAGTTCGGATGAGACTTCGCCAATCAAAGCCTAAACGATCGTCAGGCACCTCTGGGAGAACGGTAGCATCTCTGGGTTACATTTCTCCTCCCCGCCTCTTGGTGCGCTCCACCCCCGAGCTGGCTGCACATCCGTGGGCTAACCCGTCCACGCCGCTATTGTGATAAAAAGAGTGGGAGCTTTGCTTGAAGCAGAGTTCATGACGGATGTCAGGGTTTGACCAACGTGCTTTGGGATCGTTGAGGGTGAAAGGCGCTGTGTAAATCCAATAGGACACACCTCCATGCAAACCGTGACAGATGCCACTGCCACATTCAGGGTGGCCCTAGTTCACTAGGAAATAGGCATAGTCCTTTGCTTGCTCTCCATGTACCCAGACCACCTGATACCGCTTCCCACGGGTGACTGCTTTGTTGACCTTTGTGTTCCTGTTCTCGGCAGATACGGCCGCCTGACTCTTTATGCTGCTAGCACTGCGGGGTGACACTAACGCAGAATTCGTTCTCATTTGGCGCTGTGTTTTCCCCCCCATGCTTTGTGCTGCAGGAAGTCTTTGATCGCCTCTATTTGATCTATACGGTTGGCTACTCCATCTCGCTGGGATCCCTGACCGTTGCTGTCCTTATCCTGGGGTACTTCAGGTAGGTGGCTCTGGTTTTTGCCTTTCGTGGGAGGGAGCGATTAAATTGCGCCAGCAACCTGGGGCGGACTGGGAGACACTTTGGATTTCCTCAGTCTTGCAGCTCCTCCTTTTTGTGGCTGCATTTCATCTGCAAGGCCCAGGGGTCGTTTTCATAGCTGTGGGTTGGGATTGTGGGTGGTGCCATTCGGATTCACTGCTTGGACAGCCTCCGCGGGACCCGGGGCAAGGTGTGTTTGTGGGGACTTGGCGCTGTGATCCTGGAAGGGGCAGGGCCTTGTGTGGGAGGGGTAGGGCCTTAGGCAGGAGGGGCGGGGCTTGGGGTGGGAGAGGCGGGGCCGGGGCAGCTTCTTATCGGAGACCCAGGGGGCTTGTTCATAGACTCATAGAACCATAGAGCTGGAAGAGATCTCAGGAGGTCATCAAGTCCAGCCCCCTGCTCTAGACAGGACCAATCCCAACTAAATGAACCCAGCCAGGGCTTGGTCAAGCCGGGACTTAAACACCTCTAGGGATGGAGACTCCACTACTTCCCTAGGGAACCCATTCCAGTGCTTCACCACCCTTCTAGGGAAATAGTTTTTCCTAATATCCAACCTGGACCTTTCCCACCACAACTTGAGACCATTGCTCCTTGTTCTGCCATCTGTCACTACTGAGAACAGCCCCTCTCCAGCCTCTTTGGAACCTCCCTTCAGGAAGTTGAAGGCTGCTCTCAAATCCCCCCTCACTCTTCTCTTCAGCAGACTAAATAGACCCAACTCCCTCAGCCTCTCCTCGTAGGTCGTGTGCTCCAGCCCCCTAATCATTTTGGTTGCCTCCGCTGGACCCTCTCCAATGCATCCACATCCTTTTTGTAGTGGGAGGCCCAGAACTGGACACAATACTCCAGATGTGGCCTCATCAGAGCCGATTAAAGGGGAATAATCACTTCCCTAGATCTGCTGGCAATGCTCCTCCTAATGCACCCTAGTATGCCGTTAGCCTTCTTGGCTACAAGGGCACCCTGTTGACTCCTATCCAGCTTCTCATCCACTGTAATCCCCAGGTCCTTTTCTGCAGAACTGCTACTTAGCCAGTTGGTCCCCAGCCTGTAACAATGCTTGGGGATTCTTCCATCCCTCATGCAGGACTCTGCACTTGTCCTTGTTGAACCTCATCAGATTTCTTGTGGCCCAACCTTCTTGTTAGAAGATTGAATGCTGTAAATTTGGCCCCATGAAAGGAAATTTTGATGATGCACCGGTCTGGCGCTCTCTCCTTCCGCGGATCATTGATAGAGAGTAGTTGTGCTCAGAGAAGTGACAGGAAAAAAAAAACAGCTTCCACTCGCTTAGGAGAAGTGTCCTCTCTCGTCACCCAGAGTTAGGCTGACTTGCTACAGGGAGCCAGAATATGGGTTTTTAAAAATATATTCTTTACTGGAGCTGGTCAAAATGTTTTGGTCAAAGCAAGTTTTCTGCAGGAAGATGCCGTTTTGACACAACTCCGTTGCATTGCTTTTGACACTTCAGTTCGGGGGGGGCGGGTAACCAATTGAACTAGGGTTGCCAGATAGGTGCACAAAAAATACCGAACATGGCGGGAAAAAATATGTTGAGCCACACACAAAAAACCTGCCAAAAAAAAAAAGAGTCACTGTGCCTTTAAATCCCCATTTTCCCTGTGCCCTCACCAGACGTAGCAGGGGAAGAACGTCTCAAGCGGCCTTCCATCCGAGAAAAAAAGAAAATACCAGACATTTTACATGTCCTGGATTTTCTGGGGGGTTTTTACCGGACAGAAACTGCAAATACCGGACTATCTGGGCCAATACCGGACTACCTGGCAACCCTCATTTGAACACACCAGGCCTCCCATTATGACCCGTTCAGCACTGATAATGGAGAGGAGGTATTTGGATGGATTTGAGAATGCAGGGATGGTACTTGATCCTGCTGTGAGGCAGGGGACTGGACTGAATGACCTATCAAGGTCCCTTCCAGTTCTAGGAGATAGGTATATCTCCATATATTATATTACTACTATTATCCCTGGGGGTGTGGAAATGTATACTCCCTTTGGCCCTCAAATTGGTGGTTTCCAATCATTTCGAAAGAGCAAAAATAAAATTGATGATTTTCCCACCTTCGCCTCCCCCGCCCCCCCAAAGTTCATTTAGCTATTTTTGGCGGGAGGGGGAGGAGGGAGCCTTTTCACAGGCCAGCAAATCCATTTCCCAACCAGCTTTTCTACTGATTTCTCTTTGCCCGACCCAAGCGGGATCTGGATTCTATTCTGGCTTCTGTAGCATCAGGAGACTCATTAATTACATTTCAATGGCAGGAAGAAATCCTTCTCTGCCACACTCCCGTGTCTCTCCATTTCACACTCTTTGTGTTGCAGTGGGCCTAGAGGCTTTTGATAGAGCAGAATAGCAAGGAATAACAAATTCTCTGCAGACCCCTTTCCCCCTTAAAACCTATAATGTCATCAGCTGGGGATTTCAAAGGATATAAACTCACAAGCTCTCTCAGCGCGAGCTAAACAATAGCACGTCTTACACTGCTGAGAAGTCTCCAAGCCCTTTACGGTATATATTCAGGGAACAAACACACCACCTGCCACAGCAATGCAGCCACCTCTGGGGTGGAGCTCAGCCGCTGGCTAGCAGTGCCCAGCAACACTACACTGCAGGCAGCGGAATATTCTATCTCGTTGAGGCTGAAGAGGGAATGTAGTCAAATAGGATCTAAGTATTAACATCCTTGTGCTGGAACTGACCACGGGCTCTTGGACCGTAATTGGACATCTCCTCTGCATGGTGTGATGTCTCAGGAACTTGTTAACCCGTGCCCCATACTTAATTCTCACCAGGGCACCCTATCCCACCTGACTGCAAAGTTGGTGGCTTCTGTGGCTATTTCAATCTTCAGCCAGTCCCCGGGAGAGCTGGGATGGCCAGGCATGAATTTGCATTGGAGTGGGACTGCGCCGGGTCCCTGCAGGGACACGGCCTGCCAGAGAGGAGGTGGGTGGCTGGGGTAGCACAGATGAGCCACTGTACACCCTTCCGGTCCTATGTCTTAACCCTCCCCTTCCAGGCGTTTGCACTGCACAAGGAACTACATCCACATGCACCTGTTTGTCTCCTTCATGCTGAGAGCGGTCAGCATCTTTGTGAAGGACGCGGTCCTGTACTCCGGGTCGGCGCTGGAGGAGATGGAGCGGCTGTCTGAAGAAGACCTGAAGTCCATTACCGAGGCCCCCCCGGCGGATAAGTCCCAGTTTGTGAGTATTGCTGTAGGGCCGGTTACTTCTAACCTCTCCCCTCGGGTATGACTCTCCCTGGGAACGGTGGTGAGCTGGAGGCTGACTCACTTCCTGCCTCTCCTCCATGGGAAACCAAGATATCTGACTGCTCTTTCCCAGCTAGCAAACCACAACATCTTCCACAGCCCCTCCCCCTATTAGCTGGCTTGACCCAGGAGAACCTTTCGACCTGTCTGACCAATGAAAGTTCTTCACTCATCCCAGGGGATGTAACATAAGAATGAGGGATCACCAGATGCAATGAATAGGTAGCAGGTTGAAAACAAACAAAAGGAAGTTTTCCTTCAAGCAGCGCACACTCAACCTGTGGAACTCCTTGCCAGAGGAGGTTGTGAAGGCCAGGACTTCAACAGGCTTCAAAAAAGAACTAGATAAATTCATGGAAGATAGGTCCATCTATTCTTATTAGCCAGGATGGGTAGGAATGGCATTCCTAGCTTCTGTTTGTCAGGAGCTGGAAACGGGTGACAGGAGAGGGATCATGTGATGATTCCGTTTGGTTTGCTCCCTCTGGGGCACTTGGCATTGGCCACTGTCAGCAGATAGGATACTGGGCTAGATGGACCTTTGATCTGACCCAGTCTGGCTGTTTTTATGTTCTTATGACACCAGCGCTAGGATTTGGGGCCGTTCCCAGCACCATTATGTGGAAAGACAGGCACCTCCTCTTTATAGCAAGCTCAGGGCCCCGTTGGGTACGTTTACACAGCCCACAGAAGTGAGTCTGCCAGTCTAGATTGACAGATGTGGACTTGCGGGGCTCATGCTACTGAGCTGTAGAGATGTCGCTGGTACTTGGAGGTCTGGCGCCTCAAGACAGGGTGGATTTCAGTGGCCACGTTTCAGCCCGATCCCCAATCCAAAAGTGGGCAGCTATTTTAGCCTGGCTGTGCAGGCCCAAGTCTGCCGCCCCAGCTTCAGAGACTCAGTGCCACGGGCTGTGTACACATACCCTTCCTGGCTGCGGAGACACGCCCTTCTTGAACGATTTCCATGCCTCCATTCCACCAGACATGTCAGCACGTCGGCTTCCCGGCGTGTCGCTCTCCCACCACAGTGCCTCGTTAAATGATTTTCAACTCGGCAGCTCCTCTCCGTACAGACCACAACAGCCCTCTCTCCGCAACTGTTTCTAGGCCATCTGACGCTCCGGCCTAATGCAAGAGACTTGAGATTTTGTGTCTGGAAAGGCCTTCCAGTCTGTGATCCAGCTCCCCAGCCCCGAGCGAGGATGAAAATTTTTAGATCATTAAACGGATCACTTCATTGCCACTTGTGTTACGTTTCCTCTTCCCGTTACAACAGCGCACCCCTGGCTGTGTGGGCGATTGACTCTTGACAAAGGCCAGGAGAGGGACCGGTCACTATTAGAAAAATAGATTCCAATGTCACCTCTACATGTTGATTTTCATCGGAATTGGCTATTCCCTTTGTGGCTTATTCCTGTTTGTTATTTATGTGTTCTTGGCAAACTCCACAATGTGCTAAGGCGGGGCAGGCAATAAGATGGCGGCAGTTTGCCAGGTAGGCCGCTACTGCTATATTGACCTGCGTCTCCATGGATATGGGAGATCGCAGCTCCTATTGGCCAGGAACAGTGATCCGCGGCCAATGGGAGCTGCAATCACCGTAGCAACGGAAGTGCAGGCAAATACAGTGGCAGTGGACCACCAGGAGCTAACCCTGGTGAACCGGATCCAGCTGATATTTTCCCACTGCTGTGCTAAGGAATTGTCCCTGTCCTGGAGGTTTGGTTATCTGAGGCTAGATCAAGACTACAGTCCTTTGTTGGAAAAAGCTACGCAAATTGGCGTCGTTTTTTCTGATCGCATTTCCGGAAGAGGCTTTTCTGCCATTTGGCCCCATCTAGACAGGGCCAAATGGTGGAAAAGCCTCCTTTTTCGGAGGAGCCCTTATTCCTCGTAGAATGAGGTATACGGGGCTCCCCGAAAGAGCGTGTTTGCTCTTCCTCCAAAAAAAGCAGAAGAGCAAACACGTTCTCTGGACACGGGGAGTTTTTCTGGGCTACCGGAGGTATTCCGGAAAAACACGCCAGTCTAGACGTACCCTGAAATAGATCTTCTTTCCGTGGAAGCTGTGCCAATTAATACTAGCTTAAGGCCTGAAATGGCAAATTGGGTTCTTCCTAGGGCGACATATCTTTGTAAGTGGTCTCCGTGCCACTAGTGAGACAGTCCACCCCACCCAGCAGACGTGTGGGTTCCACACGCTTCCATCGGCGCAAAGAAAAACATGCCACGTTTGCAAAGAATCCATCTCCTTTGCTGCATTCGCGGAGCAATTTTGTGCACTGGATAACTGGGAGGAGATGGTTTCTATGTAATGAACTGCAGAGGTGAACGGTAAATTCTGCAGTGCACATCTCAGGACCTCTGTCCTCTAGCAAGTGTGTTGCAGCCCAACGTGCGGGCACTGGCTTCTCTTCTCACCCATGTTCTCCTGAACAGTCAGGAGCCGAGCCCCAAGTCAGAGTCTGCCGTGACACTAAGACAAATCCATAGTCACTCCAGTGGGGCCAGATCCAACTGCTCAGGACAACCCAACAGGACTATACCCCTCCATGTCACATACCCCTTGGCTCTTCCGGAGCAATTCCATCTTATGCCAGATGGCATGAGCTGACTTCCGTCCTACAGCAAACCTTATGGGCCACCTCTTCAGCTGGTGGAAATGAACATCGCTCCCCTCAGGTTCATGGAGTTCCACCAACTGAGGATCAAGCTCTACACGATGTTCCTCTTTCTCATGGCTTTTATGAGAAGAGTCTCAACGTGCCCTGACGCGCTTCCGAGCTAACCTGATGAGGGATGGGAGGAGAAACTGAGGCAAAAAGGGAGGTTATGGGTAGAGAACCCTCGGTTCCCGTAAGGGCCCAAGCTGCTGCCCTCCCTAGAATGAAGTTGGCCAACTTGCACAGCTGCCGTTTTCTTCTCCAGCTGGTTTTTGAGCTCTCGTGAGCCTGTGACTATGCCGGCTTCGGGTTCACGGCACGTTTTTAACCTCCCTTTCTCCCTCTGTGGTCATGGCAGGTGGGCTGTAAGGTAGCCGTCACCTTCTTCCTCTACTTCCTGGCGACCAATTACTACTGGATCCTGGTGGAAGGGCTCTATCTCCATAGCCTCATCTTCATGGCCTTCTTCTCCGAGAAGAAGTACCTTTGGGGCTTCACGCTCTTTGGCTGGGGTGAGTCACCGCTGTGCCCGGGGCTTTCTAAACCGACGGTTGGGGGGCGGGGACCGTGTGGGTTTCTGAGCAGGCCAAAGAAGGGATGAAGACAAAGTTCATGGGCTGGGTGGTGTTGCTTGAGGCATCGCCCTGGAAGACCTTTATCATCTGTCCTTGTCCGCAAACCATCTCCCGCCATACTTAGGAAGCTTCATCAGGACACAAAACAGCCATGGAGATGCAGGTGGATTGATATAGTGAATTGTGAGGGCAGGTGGATCGATATAGTAGCTGATCCACCAATCCCCCCCGACGTCCCATCCCTTGAATCCCCGCTGTGTAGCAAAGCACGAGGAACCATCCTAACCTGGGATTGGCAGCATAAAAGGTTGTACTCCCCCTACATGGGTCCCCAAAATCCGACCCAACCCTCTCACAAGCAAGGCCTCCAGACTCCGAAATCCGACCCTTCCCTCTCACAAGCAAGGCCTCCAGACCCCAAATCTGACCCTTCCCTCTCACAAGCAAGGTCTTCAGACCCCAAAATCCGACCCTTCCCTCTCACAAGCAAGGTCTCCAGACCCCAAAATCTAACCCTTCCCTCTCACAAGCAAGGCCTCCAGACCCCGAAATCCGACCCTTCCCTCTCACAAGCAAGGCCTCCAGACCCCAAAATCCGACCCTTCCCTCTCACAAGCAAGGCCTCCAGACCCCGAAATCCGACCCTTCCCTCTCACAAGCAAGGCCTCCAGACCCCGAAATCTGACCCTTCCCTCTCACAAGCAAGGCCTCCAGACCCCAAAATCCGACCCTTCCCTCTCACAAGCAAGGCCTCCAGACCCCAAAATCCGACACTTCCCTCTCACAAGCAAGGCCTCCAGACCCCAAAATCCGACCCTTCCCTCTCACAAGCAAGGTCTCCAGACCCTGAAATCTGACCCTTCCCTCTCACAAGCAAGGCCTCCAGACCCCGAAATCCGACCCTTCCCTCTCACAAGCAAGGCCTCCAGACCCCGAAATCCGACCCTTCCCTCTCACAAGCAAGGCCTCCAGACCCCAAAATCCGACCCTTCCCTCTCACAAGCAAGGCCTCCAGACCCCGAAATCCGACCCTTCCCTCTCACAAGCAAGGTCTCCAGACCCCGAAATCCGACCCTTCCCTCTCACAAGCAAGGCCTCCAGACCCCAAAATCCGACCCTTCCCCTCTCACAAGCAAGGCCTCCAGACCCCGAAATCTGACCCTTCCCTCTCACGAGCAAGGCCTCCAGACCCCAAAATCCGACCCTTCCCTCTCACAAGCAAGGCCTCCAGACCCCGAAATCCGACCCTATAATATATTCTCCCAGTTCTTCTTCACACAGCGTGTAGTCAATCTGTGGAACTCCTTGCCAGAGGAGGCTGTGAAGGCTAGGACTATAACAGAGTTTAAAGAGAAGCTAGATAATTTCATGGAGGTTAGGTCCATAAAAGGCTGTTAGCCAGGGGATAGAATTGATGTCCCTGGCCTCTGTTTGTCAGAGGCTGGAGAGGGATGGCAGGAGACAAATCGCTTGATCATTGTCTTCGGTCCACCCCCTCTGGGGCACCTGGTGCTGGCCACTGTCGGCAGACAGGATACTGGGCTAGATGGACCTTTGGTCTGACCCAGTATGGCCGTTCTTATGTTCTTATGACCCTTCCCTCTCACAGGCAGGGCCTCGGGGTCCCCAAAATCCAACCCTTCCCTCTCCCAAGCAAGGCCTTCAGACCCCGAAATCCGACCCTCCCCTCTCACGGGCAGGGCCTCCAGGTCCCCAAAATCTGACCCTTCCCTCTCACAAGCAAGGCCTCCAGACTCCGAAATCTGACCCTTCCCTCTCACGGGCAGGGCCTCTGGGTCCCTGAAATCCGGCCCTCCCCTCTCACTGGAATGACACCTATTTACACCAGCTGGGCCAGGGCCCCCTAAGCCCGTCAGCATCTGGGGAAAAGGACTGTAGGAATGGACAGTGCCCCGACAGCTTGAGACAGTTTGGTTCCAAGGGGAGACCTACGCTCCGATTTCCTTCCTCTGGTCTCAGACGCTCCTGCCACCGGATTTCTCGAGCGTCCGAGCATGCAAATGGAAACCTGCAATTTGTGGGGAAGCAAATTTTTCTTTTCTTGGCCCGGGGAGGAAGGGGAGAGGTGGGGGCGAGCCCTTAGTGGAAGGCTGTTCACACGCCAGCCTCACAGAAGAGAACGTTGCTTTCATTTCCCTCTGGCACCGCCGCTAGCTTGGCGCAACAGTCCCAGGGCGAAGGAGGAGTGGATCGCTTGTGGGCAGGGCTATAATTGCCTACAAGTGTTGAGGGAGGGTCTCCGGGGGAGAGGAGGAAATGGTTACGCTGGTGCTCAGGGGTATGACCAGATATAATGGAGGGCAGTAAATGTGCAAAGGGTGGGCTCCCTTTGAGTTCCTCAAGCAAAGGAGCAGAGATCTCCTTATTAAAAAACGTGCTGGACAAAGCCTGGGAGAATATATTATAGGCCACAGCCTTCCCTGGGTGCTGGATGTACCTGGTCATTTCCACCTATGGGTTCTATACGGCTGCATCTAGACTGGCATGATTTTCCGGAAATGCTTTTAACGGAAAAGTTTTCCGTTAAAAGCATTTTCAGAACAGAGCGTCTAGATTGGCACGGACGCTTTTCCGGAAAAGCACTTTTTGCAGAAAAGCGTCTGTGCCAATCTAGACGTGCTTTTCCGCAAAAAAGCCCCAATCGCCATTTTCGCGATCGGGGCTTTTTTGCGGAAAACAAATCTGAGCTGTCTACACTGGCCCTTTTGTGCAAAAGCTTTGCGCAAAAGGGACTTTTGCCTGAACTGGAGCAGCATAGTATTTCTGCAAGAAGCACTGATTTCAGACAGTAGGAAGTCAGTGCTTTTGCGGAAATTCAAGCGGCCAGTGTAGACAGCTGGCAAGTTTTTCCGGAAAAGTGGCTGATTTTCCGGAAAAACGGGCCAGTCTAGACACAGCCTACCAGTGGGTCCCCCATTAGCCAACTGAGAGTCACCGTTCCAGTGTGACGCATGTCAGGCCTGCTCCGTGGGGCTCTCTGTCCCCCTCTAGTGGTGGCTCAGCCACATAGCGGTCGTCGAGCCTGCTACCGTTTTGCTACCGAGATCTTGGCCTTGGAGCTCAGGCAGAGCGGTTTGCACCTTAAGATACATGGGACCCTAATGCCACCCCGAGGTGCTTCCATCCCAAAGGCTATGAAAGCTTCGCTAAAGGGGTTGACAGCATAACTGAGTCCTAGGCAATGTGAGGAGAGGGGGAAGTGACTCTGTGCTCCAGGAAGGGGCGGGGCCTCAGGTGGAAGGGGTGGAGCCGGGTGCGGGAAGACACACCTGTGCAGACTCAGACTGTACAGCACCTCGGCCCCCCACCCCAGAACTGGCCAGAGCATGTGGTGTTTAGAAATGCCAGGTTCCCTTTGTCCTCCCTCAACTCCCACCCCTGTAGAGAGGCCTGAGGTCTAGCTGTGCTTAGTGAAAACTGGAGAAATGATGCATTGGCCAAACAGCTTCTGTGGGACAATTCATCTTCCGACTGCTAGAAGCCAGAGACTCCTTAGGGCTCACGTTTTTAAAAACTCTTCAAAGTCCTGGAAGGACAAGTGATCTTTACTGACTGAATTTCGTGTCTCTTTGTACCTGAAGGTACGTCTAGACTGCAGAGTATTTCTGGGATACTGGCAGTCTCCCGGAAAATCACTGCCACATCCAAGGAACGCGTCTGCTTTTCGGAAAAAAATTCGGAAAAGCAGATATGTTTTTTCAGCATCCCTGGAAACATCGTTCTACAAGGAAGAAGGGATGTTCTGAAAGAGGTTTTTTTCCCAACCATTGGCCCAGTGTAGATGGGCCAATTGTCAGAAAAGCCTCTTTCAGAAGAAAAGCGGAAAAGGTACTCAAATTGCAAACTGCAATTTGCGTATCTTTTTCCGATAGAACTTTGTTGTCTAGACACAGCTTGAGAGAATGATGTAACCCACACCCTAGGGCAGTGGTCCCCAACACGGTACCCGGCAGGCGAACGGCCACGCCCCCTGGCGCCCGGCAACCTCCAAAGGTTGGGGACCACTGCCCTAGGGTACATCTAGACTACAGGGGGGGTTTCGAAAGGAGATATGCAAATGTGATGCTAATTTGCATATCTTCTTCCGATTGCTTTTTCGAAAGTGGGTTTTTCTAAAGTAAAAATAGTCTGGATGCATTTTTTTTTAAAAAAAAAACCCTTTTTCGAAAAAAAAACGCTTTTCCTAAAAAAAAGGCGGTTTGCGTGGTTTTTTGAAAAACAGGTTTTTTTCCCCCAAAAAATTCATCCGGAATAATTTCATTTTTGAAAAACCCACTTTTGAAAAAGCGATAGGAAGAAGATACTAGGAAAAAATATTTCCCTAGGAGGGTGGGGAAGCACTGGGATGGGTTCCCTAGGGAAGTAGTGGAGTCTCCATCCCTAGAGGTGTTTAAGTCTCGGCTTGACAAAGTCCTGGCTGGGTTGGTTTAGTTGGGATTGGTCCTGCCTAGAGCAGGGGGCTGGACTTGATGACCTCCTGAGGGCTCTTCCAGCTCTAGGATTCTAAGATATGCAAATTAGCACCAAATTTGCATATCTCCTTTTGAAAAAAACCCGTAGTTTAGCTGTGCCCCTAGTGTCCCATATAGTGGCACATTGACCACGTACAGCAAGAGAGAAGAACAAGGGAGCTCTATAGCCTAAGCTAAAAGCCACCCCCCTTTATAGCTCAAGCTGTAGCAGCAACTATGCTAAGCTTCCCAGGTTCAAATTCACCCACCGGTGGTTACAATTGTATTGAATTGATTCTGCTGCTCCTTATTAAAATGAAAGGATTGGTGCAGAACAGAGCTAAGAAAATGATTTCCTAGGGCAAATCCAAGGTGGAGGGGTGATTCAGGAGAAATAACACCATGCATTTAGCAACACTGCGAAAGTTGCCAAGGGAAAATAGTCAGGCTGGCACTGGATCCCTTCATTAACACTTCCAGTTGTTGCCAAAGTATAATCAACTTACTGAGCAGCCCACAATGCTAAAGCCACACCTGTCACAACACCAATTAGCCATGTGACTCCAAACATTTGTGGCTGTTTAATTAAATTCCTCTGGAATGAGTACGCATGATTTCCTCCAGTGGCATTTGGTTTTGCTTTATTTGGATTAGCATGATCAAAAATACATATATACAGACACACATGGCATTGATAACTTTTGGGCATTCACAAAGGGGCCCGAGTCCAGTGCCCACTGAAGTCAAGGGAGAGACGTCAATTCATTGCGGTGGGCATTGGATCATGCCCATACCACAGTGAAGAAGAACCCGTAATAAATAATTCTGATGTTCGCGTAGGTACAAAAGGGAAAAGTTTGCTCCGAGATCTGAGATTCTTTGCTTACATAACAACAAACATCTGAGGATTTGCAATGCCCTGGTGATTCCTAAGAAAATCCAAAGCATTCATCATAAATCAATTTATGCTGAAGGAACCAAAACACCAATTTGCTTTCTGATGTTACATCCAATGATTTATCTGGATGAGACTTTTCAGTTCAGAGCTTCAGCTGGCGTAAGTCCTTCTCAATCATGGACCCGAGTGAATCGTTTGGTTTTCCAGTTCACTGGCAGTTTCAAAAAGTTGAGTAAAAAAATTGTGTTGGATTGAACTAAAAAAGAGATTTTAAAAAAATATTTCAGTAGATCAAAAGGTTGGGACAAAATTCATTTTGGGATTGCCCCGAATGTTTCATTCAGCCTAAAACAAAAATGTTTTCTTTTGAGTTTAAGCTTTCTTTTTATTCATTTTTTTTTGTGGGGGGTACTGTTTTAAAAGTAAACAGGAGAAAATTTCAAACATGAATAGCTGTGTCAAAGAAAAAACATTAGATGGATTGATTTGTGGAGGAATTGCTGGGTTTTTTTTTTTTTTCATTTGAAACAATTTGGTGAACTCAACATGAATTTGCAGAAGTTTTGTCCACCCGAATCGGTATTTTTCATGGAAGAAATTCCAGCTGAAAAATGTCACTGCTTTGGTCAGTACTGAAGAATCTGGCACTTACTATAGTAAAGAAACAACAGAAGGAACTTGTTTCTTCCAGACATCTAGAAAAAAATATTTGACTACAGGTTGTACCTCCCAAAATGGGAATTCTCTGGTCTAGCAATGGACCACGGATGTTCCTTGACCAGAGAACTCCAGTAGCTTAGTGGCAGGAAAGCAATCCAGGAAGGGCAGGGTTGAAGCAGTGGTATGAGGCAGGAGCTGGTGGCGGCCTCTGACAGCCTCAGGCACTGGGACCTAGTTGGGGCAGCTTCTGGCAGCACAGGATCAGGCCGGTGACAGCCCATGAAAGCGCAGGGCTGGGGCTAGAGTCCTTGCCAGCCTGTGGAAGTGAGGCCAGAGCCCGCAGGCTGCTGCAGGGCTGGAACCGAAGCCCAAACCCCTGGCAGTCTGACCAGGACTAGAGCCAGCCTCCGGCAGCCCATGGTAGCATGGGCTGCTGGAATCCAGCAAGCAGTCTGGCCGGGGCTGCCTTAGTCCCTCCATCTCTTCCTCCCCGCAGCTGTCAGAGGGTATGTCTACACTACCCCGCTAGTTCGAACTAGTGGGGTAATGTAGGCATACCGCACTTGCAAATGAAGCCCGGGATTTGAATTTCCCGGGCTTCATTTGCATAAGCGGGGAGCCGCCATTTTTAAAACCCCGCTGGTTCGAACCCCGTGCAGCGCGGCTACACGGGGCTCGAACTAGGTAGTTCGAACTAGGATTCCTTGAGGTGTACCGGTAGTTCGGAATAGGAATCCTAGTTCAAACTACCTAGTTCGAGCCCCGTGTAGCCGCGCGGCACGGGGTTCGAACCAGCGGGGTTTTAAAAATGGCGGCTCCCCGCTTATGCAAATGAAGCCTGGGAAATTCAAATCCCGGGCTTCATTCGCAAGTGCGGTATGCCTACATTACCCCGCTAGTTCGAACTAGGAGGGTAGTGTAGACATACCCAGAGTTAGTAGCTGTAGGCTGTGGCAAGGAACCACCTCTAGGCCGGGAAATTTCCTGGTTCAGGACTGGTCAGGTCCCAAGGTAGGGTTGCCAGGTGTCCGGTTTTCACCTGGACTTTTCGTTATTCGGGTCCCCTGTCCGGTAGAAAAACAGAAAATACCGGACATGTGAAATGTACGGTATTTCCTGTTTCCCTCGAACAGAAGCCCGGCGGGGACAATTTTCCCCTGCCGCGTCTGGCGGGAGAGTGAGGAACGCAGGGCCATTTAAAGGCGCAGCACCCCTTTTTTTCTTGCTTAACAACTTTGGTCTCCCCCTTTTTTTTTTCTCAAAAGAATTTTTCCCATTTTTGGCGGAGGGTAGGAGGGTGTTTGGTATTTTTTGTTAAATCATCTGGCAACACTATCCCGAGGGTGCTGGTTAAGGGAGATCCAACTTGCAGTGGCAATAAATTTGCCAACAACCTCCGGGGTTCTCTGCAGCTGTTGTGTGAGGAAGTGCGACCATGACCCATAACTGCAGACAATCAGACAATTTCAGCTGTAATTTAGTCCCATTTTAATTGTCTCCAGATGCTGCATGCAGCCCCTGGCTTGCCTGGATCCCCTGAGGCTCGGGGCTCCCCACCCCCAGCATTGGGGAACCCGCGCTGGTGCTCCAGCTCATCCTCCCCCCAGCCATCCCTCCACAGGGCTGGAGCACACAAAATCTACTAGGCCGGGCCCCCCTCGGCTCTGTTCTGTGGGGAGTGTCCTACAGCCCTGGTCTACACTATGGAGTGATTTCGGAAAAAAAAATCTTATTTCGAAATAATAAGCGGCGCGTCCACACGACTAAGATCGTTATTTCGAAATGACCGGCCGCTTATTTCAAAATCTGCCCTCCTGCTTTCCTCGGGGAATAACGCTTATTTTGAAATCGTTTTTTCGAATAGCAGTCGTGTGGACACGCTGGTGCCGCTATTTCGAAATACCAACTCCCCAGAGTCATTCGAAGTTTTTTTTCCTGGTGCTTCTGGGGGCTCTCAGTCAAGGTAGCGCATCCACCCTAACGGAGCCGGCCTCGGACTCATTTCTTGGCTTCCCCGTAGTGAGGACATGCTAGTTCGATTTTGTTCTTTTGGGAGTTAGTATTTTGAATTTGGTTATTTCGACATGATTTCCTAGTGTAGACGTGCCCAAACGGACCACACGTGGTTGGGTGTTGCCGATCACTCAGAAGACAGTGCAGTCGCAGGGAATTGAGCAGGGGTGGGGAAGCTGTTTTGGGGCTTGGGGGGGGGCCGCTGACCAACAGAAAAATCAGCCGGGGGCTACACACAAGTGAGAAGCAAACTAGAGCAGTGTTTCTTAAACTTTTTAAGACCGAGGAACACCAAACAATAATTTTTTTAAGAGGAACACCAAGACAAAAAAAAGTCAGGGGAAAAAGGTGGGGGAGAGTAATTGAAGGAAAAAAGGGTTGGGGGAAAGTTATCAAGAAAAAAAAAGGTTGACTGCCCCTTTAAGGCAGCCATTTTGAATTCTGTTGTTCTCCGTGGCACACCTCGGACTGCCTGGGATGCCACGGAACACAGTTTAAGAAACACTGCACTAGAGCTTGGGGGGCGGGCAGGCTAGTAGATTTTGTGTGCTTCAGCCCCAATGCTGGGGGGGGAACCCCGAGCCTCAGAGGCCGGGTCCAGGCAAGCCACGGTCACACCCGGCCCCTACCCCTTAGGATCACTACCCCTGGAAAGGAGTCACCCCTATAGGCCTATGCCAGATCACATTCATCCTGGCAGTCCTACAAAGTCTTGAAGAAGGAAGTGTGGGTGTGATTTTGCCCTGGCCTGAGATAGAATCATAGAATCCCAGGACTGGAAGAGACCTCAGGAGGTCATCAAGTCCAGCCCCCTGCCCAAGACAGGACCAACCCCAACCTCTAGGGATGGAGATGGGCACCCTTTTTCCAGCGCGAGGGGAGAGACCTGACTTTATAGAACCTGCATTGTACACACTGTGTGTACTGATGGCACATGCACAGCGCATACAATGTGGATACTGTATAAGTCAATTGCAGCATCGCCACCCCGTGGGACCTCTGCTGGCTACGTGCACAGGGCTGGGGAGTGGGGTACACATGAGTGCGACTGCACGGGGGAGACCAACTTGCTTTTGCGAGGCTTGTCCTTTCTGGCTGGCTCTCCGGCGGCCAGAACGGTTCCTCATTCGTGATGTTCACAACAGCCGCCACCTGCAGGCTGACCTGTAGGGCCACGTTTTCTAAATCTGGGTGTTGATATTTTCCGGTACCCACCTGTAGATCGCTTGGGCCTGGGTGTTAGACTGGGCTGAGCACCCCAGAACACCCATGAACTTAGCACCACTAAAAACCCAGCCCAAGGGTTCTCAATGCAAGCATCTACATGATGAGGCCAGCTATGGAAGAGAGAGAGACCAATTGAGAACTGGCAAAAGTTGGAGTTAAAGACATTGTAGGAACCCAAGGGTAGAGGTTCTTATGATCACAGTACAGGTTTATGTTTTTAAAAAATTAACTGGAACATATTGTTATGGCCTTTGGAAAGAACTTACAAGGCCAAATTTGATCCCTGTTACACCAGTCTAAAATGGAGGTAGTTAATAAGAGGGGAGGGGGTGGAATGATGCAAAATCAAGTGAAAATAGTTGTCCTTTTACAGATTTGAAGAAGGGAACTCATTTGAAAATATGTCCCATTTTGTATTTTGAAAGTGCTTGCTTTCAAACTTATTTACAGGGGGTCCCCGCTATAAGTCGCCCCGGTATACATCCGTTCCACCCTAAAGTCACTGATGTTTGTAGAAACTGATGTGTTCTAAGTCTTCCCATTCCCCACTATAAGTCGTGTGAAACAGTTCCCCCAATTTGCTTAAATGGAAGTCCGCTGCAGGAAAAAAATTCCCCACTTTAAGTTGTTTTGCTGTAAGTCCAAGTTTTTTGGAACGGATCTTGGACTTATAGCGAGGACCCCTTGTACTTACATTTTTCACTTTGTTTTCCCCATAATCCCATTTTTTTTTCTATTATTTCTTTCCCTCTTTTTTCACACCCCTGGCCTCTTTTCCTTTTTTTCCATTTTGCCACTGAGAAAGCATAGGGGAAGAAGGAAAGAAAAGGAAAAATTGTTTAAAATGTTTTGTTTCTCAGGGGGTTTTTTCCTATAAAAGTGGAAAATTTCAATATATATTGGTGAAAATTATTAATATTGAGAAAATGGGGGGCGTTTATGTTTAAAAATATTTTGTTTGAAAAATGGAAGCACGCTCTAGAATTAAGTCAGCATAACTTCATTGAACTCAGCATAGTAACTTCAAACTTACACAGCTGAGAATAGAATTTGGCCCATAAAGTTTGCAAATATACTTACTCTATTTAGGGAGGCCTAGAGAATAGCGCTCTGAAACAGGATTTGGGGGAGCATGGGTCTCTTCTTGGATTTGCCATTAGCCCGTGAGTGACCTTGGGCGGTCATTTCCCTGTTCTGTGCCTCAGTTTCCCCATCTGAAAAAATGGGGATAACAGTATTTACCTCATTGGAGGAGTGTCTTGAGATCCATTGCTGACCAGAGCTATATAAGAACTTGCTATTAATGTTGTGTTAGTATTTATAAAACTCTGTTGGCCTAATCCAAACCCTATTAACATTAGTGGATCCCGTTGGCTTTGACGGGGTTTGAATCAAGTTTACAAGGTGTGTCTCCAGTGCAGATGGGTGTGAGTTTCTCAGCCCGGGTAACCAAACCCACTGGGCTCAAGCCGATGTACTAAAAACAGCAGTGTAGACATTATAGTTCGGCATCAGCTTCTGACTTATGACTTCGCTGGGTCGGCACGTTCGAGTGCTGGAACTTGTTTTGTCAGATCCATCGGACACGCATCTGGCAACGTGAGTTGTGGCCCACGACAGCCGATGCCCAAATAAATGTCTTAGTCTTTAAGGAACTTCTTGTTTGAAGTTAAGCACATACATAAGGACTTTCCTGGGCTGGCCCCACAAACCATAGAATCTACACAGAGGTTATAATTACTAATGATCACCATCCTCTTTATTTTCTGAATGGGGTTACTGTACTACTGTTTTTAGAAATTATTGTAGGCCAGGCCTACATTTTCAGGGACGTCCATGGGGGATTTTGATGCAAGAAGAAAGCAGAACTGGACTTAGAAGAAAATATATATTTAATTTTTCAGTGTTTTCTTAGCTCTTATAGACAAAAATTAATGCCAGGAGTAAATCCAGTGAAATAAGCATGGTTACACCAGAGATAAATTTGGTCCTGAGGCTTTACTTACTTCCCCAGAGTTGCCTTAGCTTTAGGTCATTCATGTGGCGGGCTTCTTACAATGGAAGAAACTTTTTCTCCAGCCCAGTTGAGGAAAAATTATTTCTTTGATCAAACTGGTGATCAGAAATGATGGGTAAAATGTCAAGATGCATTCAATTAGAGGAAGGACCTCTGGCAATGTGAATGACTTGTCCATCAAAATCCCCCAGCTCCCTAGCCTCCCTGGTTAACATTGTCTCTAGAACTGGCCAAAACTGGACATTTCCGTCTCTGGGGAAATGCAGAAATGTTGCACATTTTTGTCCAAAATCAAGCCCAAAAAGTCAAAAACTCAGATTTCTGGCAAATTCAAAAATTCAAAACTATTTTGTTGTGATTCGGTATTATATTACTAGAAAAGTCAGCCCAAAAATGCGGAGAGAAGTTTTGATAATTTCAATATGTTCCTGCAATATGGTTCAATTTTTATTTTGGGGGGGTTGAATCAGCATGTTCCAACTGGAAACTGTTCCACTGGAAAGTTTTCAACCGGCTCTACTTATCTCTTTGGTCTGGAGATCAGCCTGGAAATATCACAAAGGTGGTCTCTTCCATGACATTTCTGCTGAATCCCGTTTCAGCCAATCCCTAGGGATTGGCTAGTCGAGAGGGCTCCGTGAACTTTGTGGCCACATACACCCTAGTGCCTTCAGGCGACCTATAACCCAAAACGGTAGTACAAGCACTCTCCCCAACTCCCTGCTAGAATCCAATCCGACTCTGATGCCGAAGGGCTATGAACGAAAATGAATATCCAAACTGGTCTGCCCTACTTGGCCCTGGTCTACATTTTACGTCAAACTAACCCTCGAATTAATGCGCTGCACATCCACGCTACCAAACCTGTTCTTTTGAAATCTGCACTCCTGCTTTCCTCAAGGAATAATGCTTATTTCAAAATAGCGGGAGTTTGGACGCTCTGGTGCCGCTATTTCAAAATAACGACTCCCTAGAGCAGTTCCAACCAATGACTCCCCAGTGGGCTGAAAGTCGAGGTAACATGTCCATATGAATGGAGCCTGCCTCGGACTCGTTTTGAGGCTTCCCCGTAGTGAAGACACGCTAGTTCGATGTTGTTAAATCGAGAGTTATTAAGTTAATTTAAGAAATCGTTTCCTCGTGTAGACATGCCCTTGGAGAGTTAACAGATTGAGGCAACTTACCAGCTTCTCAAACTTTTGAGAAGTTCTCCGGAGCTCAGAAGCAGTGGAAAGTAGAGTGTTTGGGGGGATTGCAATCTTTGTATGCACCTGATGGCTATGTAAAGGGTAGGATACTTTCTATCCAAGAGAGGTTGCAAATCAGGAGGCTTGAGTTCTGCTCCCGTTTCTGCCCTGCTACATGACCCTTGGTCAGTCTCTCATCTCCTACTATTTGGGGTAGCTGAAGCAAACCTGCATTTTGCTTCAGCTACCCCAGACTAACATGGCTACATCTCTATCACTCTCCTACTATTTGTCCTTCTTGCCAAGTTAGATGGTGATCCTCCCAGGAGG
Source organism: Pelodiscus sinensis (assembly GCF_052426305.1). Classification (NCBI taxonomy): domain Eukaryota; kingdom Metazoa; phylum Chordata; order Testudines; family Trionychidae; genus Pelodiscus; species Pelodiscus sinensis. Next base: position 257,706,407 of record NC_143053.1, read on the forward strand.
GGGCTGTCATCTCTTATGAAATGGAATCAGAATCTCAGTTAAGGTCTCAAGCAAGTTCATTGCTCCTGTAATATAAATAGTAATAGTCTTCAGTCATGCTTGTCTCTGGATCCAAACTTTCCCAGAACTTCGATTTGGTGTTCTGAATAGGACCAACACATAGAATATAGGTCCGTGGCTCACACCAGCTCTGTGGTTCCCTGAAGTTGGTCGTGAAACCAGGCCCTTAGCCTCCAAACTATCTTTGAACCATGGGGAAGTCTTCTAAATTCCTTCCCTCGTGTTCGCTCCCTGCCGTTGGGTTGCAGTGACGGAGCGTGCTATACGCTGTATTTACTGATGAGTACTTTCTTGTTTGCAGGACTTCCGGCTGTGATTGTCACCGCGTGGGCCAGCGTAAGGGCCACTCTAGCAGACACAGAGTAAGTGTGGTTGGATTTTGTGCTGTTTTCCTCTTGTTTTGCTGTTATGTCTCAGCTGCATTTTTGGCGCTGCGAGATCTGTGGATGAATTACAGACCCCGGGGAAAAGCACTAGATAGAGTTGCAAATCTGAAGCACTCGTACAATGCAGGCAGGAAATGCACTGAGCCGGGGAAGAAATTCTCTACTTCTGTCGTAACTCTCCTGGCTTGTCTTTAGTTTTAAATAATTTAACCAATCTGAGACCACCTACAACTTCACAGCTGGCACATTGGGACCACTTGGAAGTCGGCATCAAGCTCAGAGACAGAAGTGTGATTCTCCCACTCCACAAGCACAGACCTCTATCCCTTGAGCTGAAAAAGAATCTTCCCTTTGCTTGTGCATTATAGGGCTTATGACACACATCTGAGTAGTTCCATTTCCGTCCAGCAGAGATCAGTACTGTGCTTTCACTCACTTCTCAGCTCCTTTTCCTCTTTACACAAGTTTGGAGACACCACATCACTTTTTCTGGTTCCTGGCATGGGGGTTAGGTCTTGGAGTTTTTAATCTTCTCATCTTACAACTTCTCTTGACAGTCTTTCTGTTACAGCTTCAATCTTCCACACCCTTCCTCCTATGCTTTCTTTGCTAGTCATTTGCCTCCCATTCTTATCAGGTGGCCAGGCCCTCCCAGATGTGTGCTGTCTCCCCTATCACCGAGTCCCAAATGCGTCTTTCCCCTAATTTCTTCCACTCCGTAACTCTCCACTTGCTTGCTGGTCTCCTCATCATACTACTGTCTACTACCTGTATCTTCCGTTCTTCTGCCTTTGTAAGCCATGCCGTTTCCAACCCAGAGAGCAAGCAAGGACACACGCACGCAGCGCTTGCTTTTCCTTTTAGTTTGTTACTTAACAGCCAGGCTCACAAGACTCCTGCCATCTTTTTCTGTACTGCCCATGCACAATGGGGTCTTCTATTCAGTTCCCCGGTGGCACTAGATGTGTTTCCCACGTACGCAGCTTTCTTCTGAGTCAGCCTTTCTCTTTACCTCCTCTTCCCCCTTTCCTCCCTGCATCACTGTCGTCTGCCACCAGGGCCGGATTAAGGGGGGGACTAGCCGGGCAGCTTCCCAGGGCAACAACCTATTGGGGGCACCTGATGGCAGCTGTAAGGTGTGCGGCGTGCCGGGGGGCGGGGTCATGCATGTGCCGTGCACCCAGGGGCGGAGCTGCGCATGCGTCACGCGCCCGCTGCCCGGGGCGCAGGAATGGCTCCAGCTGGCCCTGTCTGCCACATGTTTATCTGTGTCTTCAGCCAAAGATTTGGGTGGGTCTTCAACCCCCTCTGATGCCACACTTCCCAATTCCTCTTTGCTGTCAGGCAAAAGATCCAGATCATCAGTCACAGAAGCATCGAATCCTAGGGCTGAAAGAGACCTCAGGAGGTCATCGAGTCTAGCCCCCTGCTCAAAAGGTTCCCTAGGGAGTGGGTGGCATCTCCATCCCTAGAGGTTCTGAAGTCCCGGCTTGACCAAGCCCTGGCTGGGATAATTGAGTTGGGATTGGTCCTGCTTTGGGCAGGGGGTTGGACTCGGTGACCTCTGAGGTCTCTTCCATCCCTGGGAGTCCATGAGTCTATCTGTAGAACAGTAATAGAGATGTAAGCGTGTTAGTCTGGTCTAGCTGAAACAAAACTTTTGCACGAGTCTATCAGTCTATGATCTTAGAGACACAGGGCTGAAACGGATCTTGGAAGGGTCACTTTCTCCATGCGCCCCTGTGCTGAGAATTAGGCATACCTAGATTATGTTCGCCTAGCCAGCCCAAATCCCACAATGCAGCTACTCGACACTCGGCGCCCCCTCGTCCCCAGCCCATTGCTGACTTCAGTGCGCGCAAAACAGGCTTCGCACCAACTTCTGAAATGTGTCACCTGTTCAGGCAATGCCTCTCTGGGCCCTGGGTGCAGGGTGGCTGTAGTCCTAGATGCAATAACGACCGGTTTTCAAATGGAACCGAACCTGATCTCCTGCTGTGCAGCATCGTTCGTGTTCATCATACACGACTAAAACCCGGCTACATCTGTGTTCAGTAGCCTGCAGGCAAAGGGTGACCTCCCAGTACACATGACTTTGTGCATGGTAGAGAACAACATGACCCTTGTCGCTCGGATGTTGGACACAGGCAAACACTCCTCCATGTCAAGGAGCAGTTCCTTTTTATTCCCTCTCCTCAAACCCCTGCACCAAGCAGAGGCTGGCTGGCTGGCTGATACCCACAGAGGGCAATGGGCCCATTCTTGTCTAGATTACTGGAGAACATCCAGTCCACTAAGTGGCCTTTGAAATATCTTTGGAGGCCTTGGTTCAGTTTGCAGTGGAGAGGTGACCACATCAGGAACCCCTCAATGAGTGCCCTTCCCCTTATTAGCAGCTGCTGAAATAAGAGGCTAGGGATTGGCTAGAACCGTGGTCCCCAACACGGTGCCCGCAGGGCCATTTGTATGTGCCTGAAAAGTGCTCGGGGCTGGCCTGGCACTGGGCACATGGCGCAGGGTGAGCACCGCAGATTGGCCGCCCATGCTCTGGGCGCAGGGCACTTGGGGGAGGAGAGCACCGGCCCCAGGCATGCGGCGCTTGAGGGTGGGGGCGACAGCCCTGGGTGTGTGGCTATGGGGGGGGCCTGCCCCCGTGCATGCAGCTGTGGGGGGGCGCTCCCGGGCATGCAAGTGTCCCCACCTCCTGGTGTCCAGCAGGCGAACAGCCATGCCCCCTGGCGCCCGGCAACCTCAAATGGTTGGGGACCACTGGGCTAGAAGAATGAACCTCCTGCTGGATAGGGTTGGCAGAGGAGAACTGTGGGGCATATGCTAAGTGGACACCTGGTCTCATTCATGGCAGGTAGAGGGAGGGGGACTTGAACCCAGCAGTTCTCAATGCCCTACCCCCTATCTCCGGTGGGTCCCTTATCCTAACTAAAATCATGCCGCACCACATATGTTGTCAGACCAGAAAGTGCCGGGCTAGAGAGGTTCTACTTGTAATGCTCAATTTCTACTGATTTCAATGCCTCTTGAGCACCTACGTATCTGTTCTAAAGGTTCAGCTTCATTCCCCCGGGCAGCAGCTTCTAGCACTGCAGCATTCGCTTGGGCCTCATCTCCACGCAAAACTTTAAAGCCAATCGAGTTAAAGCCCTGTGTGGACACTTCAGTTTAAGCCTGTGTAATGAATGGTGGTAAATTTGCAAGTGCAAGCCGAGTGGGTGGGTCCAGTCTGAACCTGTTTACATGTGACCCCCCCCCCCCCCAGGGCTTTGTGTTGGTTTAAAATCCCATCTTTAGACGGATCGGTGCAACTTCTGCCTAAGGAAACATATCCCGGGGATCGCTGAACCCAGCCATTATGGACTGGGGCATAGAAATCCAATTAAAAGAGGATTAGAGGCAAGCCTTCGCAATGCAAAAGGAGCAAGTTCCTGAAATCTGCCGAGAGTACAGGTTGAACCTCTGTAGTCCGGCACCCTCGGGACCTGACTGGTGCCGAATCAGAGAATTTGCCAGACCATGGGCGTTCAATATTGTCTACCAGCATTACCAACACTTCTGCTGTTCTCTGGGCTGTTAGACGACATTTAAGGGTAAAATAGAGCTAAATCACAGCACAGAAGGCAGGACTGAGGGCTATAAACAAACTTTATGGGACTGTGGGTAATTTGGCCACACCCATGCTAAGTGGACATCTGGTTAACTAATTATGCCGGACCACGGAGGTTGCTGGACCAGAGAGTGCCAGACTAGAGAGGATCTACTCGTGATGCGCAACTTTCTCTAATTTCAATGCCTCTTAAGTACGTAAGTATCTTTGAGGATCCGGGGCTAATATTTTAAAGCTGATGGTAAGGCTAAAAGGAGGCCTGTTTTGACGCCCAGATGGGGTGGGGAAGGGACGGCTCGGGATGAGTTGGGGATGGTTCTGTAGATGCCTTAGGCACTGGCTGGCAAATAGGAAAGCAAGACTGTTTGCCAGGCCAGGTAAGCGTTTACTGATGTTCTGCCAATCTCTTCCTAGGTGCTGGGACTTGAGTGCCGGCAATTTGAAATGGATTGTTCAGGTGCCTATCCTGGCATCTATTGTGGTGAGTTATGTTTGAATTTGCATAAATTATCCCTTCTCTTTCCCCTATATCCCCCCTTCCCCCTGCTTTCTGAGAGTATGTCTACACTAGTTCATTAATTCGAGCTTGGTAGGCAAATCAGGCAACCAGAGTTGCAAAGGAAGCCCGGGATTTAAATATCCCGGGCTTTATTTGCATGTTCCTGTCCAGCCACCGTTTTTAAATCCCCCTTAGTTCGAACGAACTGCCCGCAGCTACACGCAGCAGTTTAAAGTTAATCCGAACTAAGTCCTTAGTTCGGATTAACTGTTACTCCTCGTGGAATGAGGTGTAACAGTTAATCCAAACTAAGGATTTAGTTCGGATTAACTTTAAACTGCCGCATGTAGCTGTGGGCAGTTCGTTCGAACTAAGGGGGATTTAAAAATGGCAGCCGGACGGGAACATGCAAATAAAGCCCGGGATATTTAAATATCCCAGGCTTCATTTGCAACTCCGGTTGCCTGATTTCCCTACCTAGCTCGAATTAACGAGCTATCATAGACATACCCTGACAGACGAGCAAAAGAGAGGCTTTCTCTACCTGCATGTTTTAGTTCTCCTCTATGCTTCCATACAATAGTCTGGGCAAATTGTCTTTCTGCTGACTTTAGCGGATTCTGGATCAGGCCAAAATGGACTTGATTCTAGGAATAGGCCAAAAGAAATCTGTTGAGGTTCAACAAGGACAAGTGTCCTGCACTTGGGACGGAAGAATCCCAAGCATTGTTACAGGCTGGGGACCAACTGGCTAAGCAGCAGTTTGGACATTAGGTTGGACATTAGGAAAAAGTTCCTAATTGTCAGGGTAGTTAAACACTGGAATAAATTACCCAGGGAGGTTGTGGAATCCCCATCTCTGGAGATATTTAAGAGCAGGTTAGATAAAGGTCTATCAGGGATGGTCTAGACAGTATTGGGTCCTGCCATGAGGGCAGGGGACTGGACTCGATGACCTCTCGAGGTCCCTTCCAGTCCTAGTATTCTATGATTCTGGGATTCAGTTTGGCAGAAAAGGACCTGGGGGTTACAGTGGATGAGAAGCTGGATAGGAGTCAACAGGGAGCCCTTGTAGCCATGAGGACTAATGGCCTATTAGGGTGCATTAGGAGGAGCATTGCCAGCAGATCTAGAGAAGTGATTATTCCCCTTTATTTGGCTCTGGGGAGGCCAGGCCAATTCTGGGCCCCCACTATGAAAAGGATGTGGATGCATTGGAGAGGGTCCAGCGGAGGGCGACCAAAATGATTAGGGGGCTGGAGCACATGATCTACAAGGAGAGACTGAGGGATCTGAGTTTGTTTAGTCTGCAGAAATGAAGAGTGAGGGGGATTTGAGAGCAGCCTTCAACTTCCTGAAGGAGGGTTCCAACGAGGATGGAGAGAGGCTGTTCTCAGTAGGGGCAGAAGGCAGAACAAGGAGCAATGGTCTCAAGTTGGAGTGGGGAAGGTCTAGGTTGGAAAAACTATTTCCCTAGGAGGGTGGGGAAGCACTGAGATGGGTTCCCTATGGAATCTCCATCCCTAGAGGTTTTTATTTCTCGGCTTGACCAAGCCCTGGCTGGGTTGATTTAGTCGGGATTGGCTCTGCTTTGGGCAGGGGTCTGGACTCAATGATTCCTGAGGTCTCTCCCAGCCCTGGGATTTTAGGATTCTTCCTACGACTCATGCAATAAAGCAGCGTGGGTAAGAAGAACTCAGGCCTTCTATAGCGTTTCTTCTGAGCTGAGCTATAGGGCAGCCACCCAGAAGAGATTCCAATGCCGCCCAGCTGATTAGCAGATTGCCTGCAGCTGGCAGCACATATTTCTACCGGTGGTGCACATCTGCACATGCCTCAGTGCACAGAACAAAATTTATTCTGCACACAGTTGAAAACAAAGAGATGGAGGTAACATTAGCTCTCGGTATATGGAACCTTCAGAAGTGAATATGTGTAATTAGCAGAGCCGGCCTGGGGACATTATTTTTTATTTTCTTCCCTCGTTCCAATTTTGTTTTGACGGAAGTTCTCCACCTGGCTCTGCGGATTCCTTCTGTGCATTGGAAGGAGCCAAGCCCACCCAAGGATCACTAGAAATAACACAGTAGGGTGGAAGAAACAGTCCAGATAGCACAAACGGTTGATTGTCAGCAGGCCTGCTGCCTTTCGTTTAAAGCCCATTTAAGAGATGACAACGAGCCGACTGGATGTTTGTCCTTGTACAGAGAATGCTTCTGCGCAAGGTTCAACAAGGCTATTTATCATGCAAACAGATTTCGTGGATTGTTTCTGTTTAGTCTTGGTGGCTTCTGAATGCACACTTGGCTGGATGCTGTTTCAATTCCTGCCCTGGTGTGTTATCTGTTTCTGGACCAAAGTCTTGCATTTTCTGGATGAGCTCTCACTCAGTTCTGGGCATAAGTGGCTTGAAGTCCCCTGCATTGGTCACTTAGAAGTCTTTCTGTTGTTTGCGTTTCCTTCCAAGCTTTGTTGGTGCTTCAGGAAAAGCAAGAGGCATTTCCTTTCTGGTTTCCTTGAGATTTGGATCACGAGTTCTGTGGCGCTACAGTAGCAATTAGGAAGTAGAAGCTCTGGGGAAGGACAGCAAAGAAACAAGCACAAGCCATAGGTGGCCCAATGGCTTGGCCATGGGTAGCAGGAGAGAGAAGATGACCTCATGGCCAAGCTGCTGGGTTAGCAGCCAAGATTTCTCAGTGAAATTCCTGCCTCTGCTTCAGGCTTTCTGTGTGGCCTTTGGGCTCTCAGAGAGCAGGAAGAGCCCTCTGGAGTCATCGAGTCCAGCCTCCTACCCAAAGCAGGACCAATCCCAACTAAATCAACCCAGCCAGGGCTTGGTCAAGCCGAGATTTAAATACCTCTAGGGATGGAGATTCCACCCCCTCCCTAGGGAACCCATCCCAGGGCTTCCCCACCCTCCTAGGGAAATAGTTTATCCTAATAGCCAACCTAGACCTCCCCCACTGCAACTTGAGACCATGGCTCCTCGTTCTGTCATCTGTCAAAGCAGGGCCGGCCCACAACATTTTGGCACCTGAGGTAGGAAGCTCAAAATACCCCCTCACTTGGGCCAAAACGTTGAAAGGTCTCAGTTCTGCCTTCTTCCTGTTCTGCTCCTCCCATGGGACTGCTCTACTACCTGCCCCAATAAAGGAGAACTAACAACTTAAAATGCCTTGTTCAAAAAGTTTAAGTAACACTTAACTTTCAGAGCAGAGAGAATACATAGGCACCACCAGCAGACAGTTTTCTACACTCTGGGTCCTAGTGGTGCCCGCCGTACAGCCTGGCACCTGAGGCAGCCGCCTCAGTTCCCCTCATGGTAAGGCCAGTCCTGTGTCAAGGCCCCATTGTGCTAGGGGCTGTACAAACTCAGAATAAGAGGCAGTCTGTGCTTGGAAGAACGTGCACTCTAAATAAACACGACAGACCAGGAATTGTGAAGTTTGCTGCCAGTGCCTAGATGGATCGGGTCACATGAGCCTGTTCCCGCCATGAGTCCGTAACAAGGCTGGACATGATAGGGAATAAGCAAGGAGACCTTCTTTAGCTCCCTGGCTGATAGCAGAGCTCCTCCTGAAGGAGCTTGGTACCTTTACCTCCCCCGGCAGGTGGGGGGTCTCTCTGGAAACATCTGTGAGGCCAGGGCCCTGGGAAAAGGCGCCATCTTGCTCGCGGTAGCACCACAGGTTTTGGTTTTGTAATTTCAAAAAAAAAAAAAAAACCTTTCCTCTTTTTCAGGTAAATTTTATTCTCTTTATCAAGATTATCCGAGTCCTCGCAACCAAGCTACGGGAGACCAACGCAGGGAGGTGCGATACGAGACAACAGTACAGGTGAGTCCCCTTTCCCTCCGTCCCGAGACAGCAAGGAGCCTGGAACGGGCCTAACAACCTGGGAGATGCAAGTCCCCCAGCCGCCTCCAGAGCAGGGCCGGTGTCCATGCAGCCTGAATCGCTGTCGGGCTCTTTCTGCTTTCCACCGGGCCGTCTGGGGGGAGTTCTGGGGGAGCAGGGAAGGATGAACAAGGGGCGTTGCAGACTTTCCCTCACGGTTCCCCTCAGGAGCCCTCACCCACGCCTGGAGGGACCAGGTGAAAGGCTGAGAAATGAGTCTAGTCTCCAAGGTCAGTTTAGCTCATGGCCATCAAGGGCTAGCAACGACAGCGGTCTTTGTGTTGTGGGCACCTCCACCATCTATTGAGGAGGCCACCAACAGCCTTTGGGTAGGAAGAGTGTCTCATCCAGTCACTAGGCCCTGGGCCACCACCCAGGAAACCTCCATTTTAGTCCTGACTCTACCTTGTGACGTTGGGCACGTTCCATTCTTTATCTGCTGCGTAGAGTTGACAGATGGTTCAACAAAAAATACCGAACACGCCCTCCTTCCCCCCCCCCCCATACACACACACAAAAAAACCCACACAACGGGGAAAAAAATTCTGTTGAGAAAAAAAAAACACAAAACAAAAAACACAGCAGCAAAACTTGAGGGAAAAAAAGAACTTACCGGGGTTGAAACCCTTCCCTACCTCCCAGTTTGCCCTTTTTTAAGATCAGAGCAGGTATTGCCCTTTTAACGCGGTCATTTTGAAATCTGCCCGGGCCACTCCATCCTCCCCCCGCCCGGTGGACACCCGAGCCAGGAAAAAACAGAAAATACCGGACATTTCACATGTCTGGTATTGTCTGAACCAGACGGAAGGCCCAAATACCGGGCTGTCCGGTTCAATATCGGACAACTGCCAACCCTACTGCCACATCTGTTTAGAGTCCCTAAATTGTCTCTCCTTTATGTTTGTACAAAGCCGAGCAGAATAGGGTCCCAATACCATAACCCAAAAAATGAATAATGATTTTCCAATCCCTTTTGCCCTGGGTTGACTTTGAACCAAGAACATAAAGCAAAAAGCCTTGGCTGTACTGTAAAAGGCCACCCTTCCTTTTTATACTTTTTCCTTCACGTTCGAAACCTTGGCTTGCTCTTTACACCCTCCTGGAAACATTTCTGAAGTAAAAATGCGATTGCTCAAGCAAAGCTCACGATTCATGGGAAGTTTGGAGTTTCACCCTGGGCTTTGTTGCTTGTTTGGGGTTTTCTTCATTCCTTCCCCCCCTTGAAACATATTTGCAACGTAGTCAAAGTTTGACTGGGAAAGTAAATAACCCAGAGACCTCCACAGCTAGAGAACTCCCAGAGTGTTTGTAGGCTCTGGTTCAAATGATGCAGCACACAACATCCTGAGGAGAGAAAGCAAAATAATTCAGGGTGAAATCACTGGGAAGTGGGATTCCGAGGTCGCCTCTACTGGCTTGGTCCCAGAAGAGTATCCGGAGGAAAGATAACACTTGGCCCTGCCGTGAGGGCAGGAGGTTGGAGGAGATGACCTCTCGAGGTCCCCTCCAATCGCATGGCTCAAGGATTCTATTGGAAGCGGGTCTGGAATTTGGCTTAAAAACGCCACGCTTATTTGGCTGCCATGTCACACCCGGGACTTATCTGTTTGTTTATTTCTCGCTCAGGGAGGCTTGCCATTCATTGTGGTTTGGACAGGCCTCAGCTGTTGTTGTTTTTTAATTGTCAGGCGTTGGACGGCGAAAGCGCCAGGCCTCCTGGCGGCACTGCCCCCTCGCTCGCTGCTTCTCTTTGGCGAGCACTGTCCTCACTGGCAGGAGTGTCTATTCCTCGATCAGCATCATTTCCAGTCAGCGTCTGCTCCCTTAGAGATCCAAAGGAGAAACCCAGCCAAACCGTAGGCCTGGAGCTGTCGCGAAGGCGCGTGGTCCTGTAGAGGTGCTGTTGTGCTTCCATTTAGGACAGTGTTTCCCAATTTTATTTGGGCCATGGAATCCCTAGGGTTGCCTAAAAAATAAAAAGGCCCCCGTTGTGTTTCATTGAGCAAAAAGAAGAAAGAAAAAAAAAAAGTCCTGCCGCAAAAAATAAAGGCTATCTCTTTAAGAGGGGGAGGGGGAGTGCCAGCTCCTCGCGGAACCCTTACTTTCACTTTGCAGAACCCCAAGCGTGTTACGCTCCAGGGAAACACGAGCTGATCACGAGCTGATCACAGGCCCCTTTCCATAGGATGGGGTTGTGTTCTCTCCCGTGCCCACAAATCGCTCTGCTGCCTACCCTCTTCACTGACTTCCTCCATGTTGTGCCCCACTAATGCCAGTGCCCCCAGAGGCTACGAGTACAGCACAGCTTGAAACACTGTGTAAATCCATGGTGCGCCCGCATCTTGAGTACTGCGTACAGAAGTGCTCGCCTCATCTCAGAAAAGATCTCTGGGCATGGGAAAAGGGCAACAGAAAGGATGAGAGGTTTGGAATGGTTGCCATATGCAGAGAGATTAAAAAGACTGGGACTTTTCAGCTTAGAAAAGAGGAGACTGAGGGGGGATATGACAGAGGTCTATAAAATCATGGCTGGAGTGGAGAAAGCGAATAAGGAAAAGTTATTGACTTGTTCCCATAACGCAAGAACTAGGGGTCACCCAATGAAATGAATAGGTAGCAGGTTTAAAACAAACAAAAGGAAGTTTTTCTTCACAGCGCACACAGACAACCTGTGGAACTCCTTGCCAGAAGAAGTTGTGAAGACCAGGACTTTAACAGGGTTCATAAAAGAATTAGATAAATTCACGGAAGTTAGGTCCATCAATGGCTATTAGCCAGGATGGGTAGGGATGCTGTCCCCAGCCTCTGTTTGTCTGAGGCTGGAAATGGATGACAGGAGAGGAATCTCTTGATGATTCTCTGTTCTGCTCACTCCCTCTGGGGCACCTGGCATTGGCCACTGTCAGAAGACAGGACACTGGGCTAAATGGACCTTTGATGTGATCCAGTCTGGCCATTCTTATGTTCCCCCTCCTCATCCCATCTGGGCATAAGCAGCCCAGCCTTCATTTTCAGAATTTTTCACGGCTGGTGGAATATACTGGCTTAGACGGGCCTAGAAAGTGGATAATCCCAATCCAGCACATCCTGGGCAGCAGTAATGCAAGCTCATCCCACCCCTGCGCCATTCCACCCTGAGCCTCCCTAAGGAGGCAGCTGTAGGCTAATTCAGACTTGTGACTTTCTCCCTGTCTTTCTCTCCTTCTCCTGTTCCTGCAGGAAGCTGCTGAAATCGACCCTTGTCCTCATGCCTCTGTTTGGAGTTCACTATATAGTCTTCATGGCGATGCCATATACAGATGTGTCAGGGATTCTTTGGCAAGTTCAAATGCACTATGAAATGCTATTCAACTCTTTCCAGGTACAGTACCTTGTTAAACGTTCTGGGCATCTTCTGGGCATTTTTAGGGGTGTTCGGTGGGGCCATGGGTGGTCACCAGATGTGTTTGGGTAGCTTGAATAGCAGCCTTCAACTGACTGAAAGGGGGTTCCAAAGAGGATGGGGAGAGGCTGTTCTCAGTGGGGGCAGATGGCAGAACAAGGAGCAATGGGCTCAAGTTGCAGAGCGGGAGGTCTAGGTTGGATATTAGGAAAAGCTATTTCCCTAGGAACATGGGGAAGCACTAGGATGGGTTCCTTAGGGAGGGGGTGGAATCTCCATCCCCAGAGGTTTTTGAGTCTCCGTTTGACAAAGCCCTGGCTGGGATGATTGAGTTGGGTTGGTCCTGCCTTGGGCAGGGGGCTGGACTTGACTCCCGAGGTCTCTTTCAGCTCTATGATTCTAAGTCTGAAGTTATACTCCCAAGACATAACACCTGTCCTTGGGTGCGGGGTGTATTTGCAAAGCATTTGGGGGGTACTTTGGGGCAGTGTGTTGGGCAAAACAGTTTAGTGTTTTAAGCCAGCTGTTCCAAACCGTTTCAAGCCTGTGGACCCCTTTTCAGTCTGTTAAAATGTTACCGACCCCCGCAGGGGAGCAGCGGGAAGTGGTAGCCAGCACGTCCCTTGGCCCATGTTGCTTCCTCAGATCCCGCCCTCTCCGTCCCCTGCCCATCCACGGAGGATACGGCGAGGGGGCTCTTGTAGCTGAAGGCAGCTCCTGCCCCGGCACTCCGCCTTTGGCTGGGCACAGAGCCCTGGGGGAGAAAAAAAAGAAAAGGAAAGGAAGGATCAGGCCCACCACGGGACTGGGAGGGGGAGAGGGAGGGAGCATAAACAGCCGGGAGCTGCAAACGGCTCTGCTAACATGCATTGCTCAAGTCTACGAGAAGCACAGGGGTCTGAGTGCTGGATCGGGATCTTGTAGCCGAAATGAGGGCAGCCGTCTGATGACCAGTGCATGCCCTTTGCACACCCTGGGTCCAAAGTGTGCAGGGGCGGGGGCAGATTCTGCATTCTTTGCACCCCTGGACTTCCCATGTGGGGGCAGAGGGAGGGCATGACCGGGTCCCAAAGCTGGCGTCTCGTCTCATCTGATCCTGGATTGCCCCCTCCCAAACCATTGCCCTAACGCTGGTGTATACAGTCAGCCTCTTCCTGCACCTCTGTGTATGTATTGGTGCAAAGTGGAAGTACACAACAAGAGGGTGTAAGAAAGCTGCCCTCGACAGAGTGATACCGATGAGGGTATTCACCTGGGCTGTCGCAGAGGGAGGTGCCAAGCCCAGCTCTGCCCGGCTCCAGATTCGATCTGACGCCTGCCACTTCCCCCGTGGAATGCCCCATCAGGTGGGCTGTGGGATCTCCGGAGAGCGCTGGGGGAGGGGGAAGCGGGCGGTTGCCAAAAATTCTGAAAGGTCTCGATTTAGTCCTGATACCAAACGGGAACATTTCTGAATGTTTCCAGGAGGTTCCCACAATGGGAAAATGACGGGGGGGAGCAGCCGCTCTTCCAAAGCCTTTAGAAAGGCATCCTAGTAGAAAGGTATCTCTAGAAAAACTAGAGGACACCAAATGAAGTTAATGGGCAGCAGGTTTATAACTAATAAAAAAAAGTTCTTCACACAGCGGGTAGTCAACCTGTGGAACTCCTTGCCGGAGGAGGCTGTGAAGGCTAGGTGTATAACAGAGTTTAAAGAGAAGCTAGATAAATTCATGGAGGTTAGGTCCATAAAAGGCTATTAGCCAGGGGATAAAATGGTGTCCCTGGCCTCTGTTTGTCAGAGGCTGGAGAGGGATGGCAGGAGACAAATCGCTTGATCATTGTCTTCGGTCCACCCTCTCTGGGGCACCTGGTGCTGGCCACTGTCGGCAGACAGGATACTGGGCTAGATGGACCTTTGGTCTGACCCAGTACGGCCGTTCTTATGTTCTTATATATGTTCTTAGTAAAGCCTCCACAGCTCTCTCATGCCACAAACATGATTTTTCTGCCTATCAAAGGCAGGCCCAGCATTACAGGGTAACAAGCAGAACAATTGCCCAGCGCTCCCTGCCACACAGAGCTAAGTTGTCCCGCTTCAGCCCTCGTTGCTGGGCTGTGGCCTCCGGGCTTCAACCCCGTGCAGTGGGACTTCTCTCTGCCTTGGCCCCCCGCAAGTCTAATGCCAGGCCTGCTTGGCAGACTCCCTGAAACTTGCTTGCGGCCCCTTATGGAGCCCTGGCCCCTTAGGTTGAGAACTACAGGTCTGGAGGCCAATCATTAATTTCCTCTTTCTTGCGAGCCGCTAGATCAGGAGGCTTCAAACCTTGGGTCGCGGCTTGTAAGGGATGAGACGCTTTGTTTACCTGAGTGTCCGTGGGCATGGCTGCTCATAGCTCCCATTGGCTGTGATTCGCCATTCCTGACCAATGGGAGCTGCAGGACATGGTGACCCAACCCACACCACTCCCCATGGCTCCCATTGGCTGGGAACGGTGTACCACGGCCACTGGGAGCTGCGAGTGGCCATGCCTTCGGATGCTCAGGTAAACAAAGCATCTCGCAGCCAGCTAGCAAATCCCCTAAGTTTGAAAAACCCTGCTCTGGACAATAGGACTTTTCCTCGTTTGCACTATGTGGTAAATTATACAGCCGGCCTGGTTTTCAGCTGGGATACACTGGTGTTGCTCCGTTATTCTCCGTGTCAGGGACGAGAGGTTGCAATGCAGCAGGATAAGTGTGAACATGTTGTTTCATCTTCTTTCCAGGGATTTTTTGTGGCCATCATATACTGTTTTTGCAATGGAGAGGTGAGTGTCTTTGGTTCTTAACGGTCCCCTTTCATTATACATGGGGTCTAAATATCGACAGGCCGCTGGAGTTAACTCTACTGAGCCTGGCAAGCCGAGAATTTGACCCTTGTTGTAGAAATGTCTCCCTGCTTTGTGCCGTTCACCGTCGTTTCCCCCTGTGCAAAGTGGATCTAACATGCTACCACACAAGAATCGGTGCAAACGGGGTATAAAACATGCCAGTTCCGATCCCGTAATGTCTTGTTCCCCCTCTACAACAGGGGAAAACACTGGGGACAAGATGGCAGAGAATCAGGCTCAGGCTGAGTCATTTTAGGGCAGTGCACGTGGAGGAGGTTCCCAGGGCAGTAACCTTGTGCTTTCTGGGGAATGCCAGATCTGCTCGCTTCCTCCCCCCTTGCAGATTCTTGGAGACAGGGAGGCCATGCCCCCACTCTTTCAGCACAGTGCGGGGGGGGAGGTACTTTGGGGTGAGCAGTCAGAAGAGAAGTGGGAACTCTTAGAATCATAGAACACTAGGACTGGAAGGGACCTTGAGAGGTCATCGAGTCCAGTCCCCTGCCCTCACGGCAGGACCCAATACTATCTAGACCATCCCTGACAGGGGCCTGTCTAATTTGCTCTTAAATATCTCCAGTGATGGAGATTCCACAACCTCCCTGGGCAATTTATTCCCATGTTTCACCACCCTGACAGGTAGGAAGTTTTTCCGAATGTCCAACCTAAACCTCCTTTGCTGCAATTGAAGCCCATTACTTCTTGTCCTATCCTCAGAGGCCAAGGAGAATAATCTTTCTCCTTCCTCCTTGTAACATCCTTTTAGGTCCTTGAAAACCGCTATCATGTCCCTTCTCGGTCTTCTCTTTTCTAATAATGACTTTCTGCCACCCTAAATGTCCATGTTATTTCAGACCAAGCATTTGATTTAATTGCTAAGGCTATAATGGGAGCAAGGACAAAGAACAAAACAAGTGGCCTAATTAAGAAAGGACCAAGGGAGAAACATTCATCATGCCCTGATAGTAACTTCCACGTGGTATGATAACAGTCACTCAAGAGTAGGAGATTGCAAAGACCGAAGAGATCACTGGCTACTATACTATGTACACTGGCTCTAAGTTATGGGCTGTGTGGTTGATTGGTTGGTTGGTTGGTTGGTGTTTTTCAATGGGGATAGACTTGCATATGGAGAACCAACTGTTTGAATGATCCCATTATACTGGAAACTTACTATTCTTTTTGAAAAGAATGTGCAAGAAGACCAGGAGTCTTTCTATGGGACTGAGCCTTTCAGAGTTTTAGATGGCTAGCAGCAGTGTGGTTGATTTCAGCACAGAAAGGACATTGACTAGGCAGCCGAGATGGGAAATCAGGAAGCGAAGGTCACGCATCTTCCACAACAAGCAAGGACGTGAAGGAGAGAGATCCCCAGTCAATTAGAGACGCATAGTGGGCCAAATCTGTAGGTGGTGTAAATGAGCATGTCCATCCATGTCCATCCACGTCAATGTCCAACCATGACAATCCAAAGTCCATTGATGTCAGGGGGGGTTGCCCATTTATACCAACAAAGAGATGGGAAAGACCTGACAAGCCTTCTAGTCTATCCCAGGTTGGCATTTGACCCAGTCGAGTGGTAAATGGTGCAGGCAGCAGGACTGCTATCATTTCCCTCAGCAGATCGTTCCACAGTCTCACCTAGTAAGACATGCCTCAGGATATCCAGCCTAACTAACCCTTTGCCCCCACTTGCATCCTAGTATTCCTACCACTCCCCCAGCCAGTTCTCTCTAAAAATACCCCTTCCGTCTGAACCCAGCTGACAATGTCCTGTCTCCCCAGGCTTCCCTCCTTTCCTCACTTCCTCTCTTTTCTCTCCACATCTTCAGGTCCAAGCTGAAATAAAGAAGTCATGGAGCAGGTGGACTTTAGCCCTTGACTTTAAAAGGAAAGCACGAAGCGGGAGCACAACCTACAGTTATGGACCCATGGTTTCGCATACCAGCATCACTAATGTAACCACCAGAGGGGCACTAGCCCTACATCTCAATACGAGACTTGTACCAGGTGCCCTCAATGGACACCGAAATTTGCCAGGCTATGTCAAAAATGGCTCCATTTCCGAAAATTCTGTGCCTTCTTCTGGGCCAGAGCAGTACAACAAAGAAGAGGAGTACCTAAATGGCTCTGGACTTTACGATGGAGACAGACCCACGGTACTTATTGAAGAAGAAAGAGAGACCGTGATGTAAACAAAGAAGATGTTTCCCAGATAGAGCATTTAAATGGGCACAAGAATGCCAGGCCTCACATTGGATGCCAAGGGTTTTCAGATAGTTTCTCTGTGCTGTGGAGCAAGAGAACAACTTATATGGGAAAAGCGGACCACAGATGTGGCCGGCTGCTGATCACACACATTTACTCAGTGGTCTGGTCTCCAAGGTGTTAATGAAGGCAGTCTATTGCAGACCTGTGGGTCTTGTGACCTGTTGAACAATGGGAATATTCAGAGTTTACAAGGGGATGTACACATCTGTAGTTTCACCTCTCGGAGAATGTCCCCAGCACAAAGATGCGGGGAATTCAACCCAGTGAAGCAAGACTGTCTGGTGAGGAACGTGACCCGCCATTTTCTTCTACTGGTGCAAGCTGCCCCAGGGCATTGCCATCACGGCTTGGTTAGGTTTTGGTTTTCTCATTCATTTTACAGAAATCTAGCCACCCGGCAGTCACTCGGGCCAAAGCTGAGTGCCAGGGGCCATATGTGACAGTCCAAGAACACAGCCCAGATAGCTCTGGTGTTTTATGGTTTTTCCCCTTTGTTATAAAATCCAACACTCGGGGGTCATTCTGTGCCCGTTCCCTCGAGAACGATCTTATTTCTCATTCCTTGATGATGCAGCATGCTTTGGTGGTAAATGACTCACAGCTGCTAGATGCAAGTGCATAATGGGCTCCCCGTTCTTCTACCAGAGCCCAAAGAACAAAAGAGAAGCCAGTACAATCCCAGGATTAAAATGCAAGTATCAGAA
Organism: Pelodiscus sinensis; assembly: GCF_052426305.1. NCBI lineage: Eukaryota > Metazoa > Chordata > Testudines > Trionychidae > Pelodiscus > Pelodiscus sinensis. The sequence continues at coordinate 257,724,073 of NC_143053.1, forward strand.
TGTAGCTCGTCTAACCTTAGCAAGAGGCCCACTCCGTCCACTTTTAAGAGGGTCGAGATGGAAAGGAAAGTTTGCAGATGCCTTGGCGTGTGTGTCTGTGTGTATGCATAAAGTCAACTCAAACCTTTCTTTCTTTCTTTCTTTCTTTCTTTCTTTCTTTCTTTCTTTCTTTCTTTCTTTCTTTCTTTCTTTCTCAGGAAAATTGTTTTGTTTTTAATATCTTTAAATCATTTTTCATTCTCACCTCTGTATTTCCTGCTTCCCATTGGGTCTGGACAGGCCAAACTATCCGGTGAGGGACTGTTAGCCCTGGTCTACACTAGGGCATTATTTCAAAATAACCTCTCTTAGGTTGAATTTATAAGCAGAGTGTTCACACTACCAAGCTCGTTATTTCGAAACAACGGCCGCTTATTTCGAAATCCGCACTCCTGCTTTCCTCGGACAGAGCCAAGGTATTTGGATAGTTTGGAATTCCAGACTTCTGGGTGTATGGCTGAGCTTGCCAATTTTTTTTGTGGTTTAACCATCAATGATACACTCGTGTGCATGCAGGCACGCACACACACACGGCAAGCCAGATCCTCAGCTGGTAGAAATGGCTGTGTGCAATTGTAGCTCCATGGAAGTTATTGAAATGACCTATTGAGATTAAGTGTCTGGGCATCACAGTGATTGGCCAAAAAGGGAAAACGGTAAGACAGAGTCTGCATGAAAGGCCCAAAAAGGGATCGGGAAAATATTTTCACCGTCTACCATTTCCCTTGCTGGTGGAGTCGGTTTTTGTCCTACGGTCACCAGGCTGTTCCTGTTCCAGCATGGTTGTACTTTCATCTGACATGCCAGCTAAGCAGCAGTAAAATGTAGGGGTTAGATCTTCGGCTGCTGAAAATTGGCCTTGCCTCACTCAAGCCATTTCACACCAGCTGAGTGAATCACCTTATCGCTTTGTTGATGACTTTGCATGATTTAGAGCCACGAGAGGACAATGAAAGCTGCCATTCCAATGTGTGTATCCTCACGGCCTCCCTGGGGGAAATCTGGCTGAGACAGATGCCATTCCTTCTTGGGTTCCCAGTGGTCCTGGGCGAGCTATGATTTCAAAGCCTCCATCCTGCCCATAATAATACATTTGGGAAGTGCTTCCAGTATGTTGAATCATTTTGAGCCCCTATAGGTATCGCCTGGCTACAGTCAAAACACAGTCAGAAAGAGGTGTCATGGCAGAATGCAAAGACCTCGTGGAGACCCACCAATTCACCTCTCTGATAGTCAACTCTTTGTTCCGCTCTTTCACAGAGGCGCTAGTGGAGTTTGCTGGCTGGTGACTCAGAGATAGATCTGGGCCCCCAGAGCTGTGCTAATGAACCCACTGTTCTTCTCAGGCCATACGGGCCTTTCATACCCAAAGCTCCAGTGTTGATGGAATCGGATAGGACTTTAGGAAGAACCGTGGGTAGCTTGACTCCCCCTTAAGTGTCCTGTACCTGCCTTTGAACCACCTCTCAGGTTAAGGCCTGATCCAAAGCCCAACCAAGTCCTTGGAAAGATGCTTGACTTAGATGGGCTTCAGATCAGAACCTGGGATAGGGAATGTGATGCCCCAGAAAGTGCCCCCTCTGTGTCTCTGAAGGAACCGCACCCCCCCCCCCCATTTCAGGTATAAATAAGGCAAATCTCGGAAGGTGACGATATTTATTTTTGACGTTTCTTTTTGTTTTGTGTGGTGAGAAGAAGTCCAAGTATTCTTAGCAATTTACCACCGAGAGGCAGCTATTGAAATATCAGGTCTCCCAAGGGTGACTCAGTTTGGTTTTGGGGTTGGGTTTTTTTTTTATAATACTATGCAGAAATTAAGTAATCTCGCAAGGAAAAATGGACTGAGTGAAAGTCTAGCACTGAGAGCAAGCCAGTGAAATCTGGATCAGTGTGAAGTGCTTACTGCTTGCATCTTTGACATAGATGCTGGCATAGTTTCTGGAGGGAATTGGAGGAAACGGAAATTATTGTCAGTCCGCCCATCAGCACGTGTACACTTGAGTTACTTAGCATCTCATTCAGTCAAGTTGTCGACGTGTGATCCCCAATCAAGAGAGGGATGCATTCAGTGTGCTGGCTCTGATTTTCCAGCCCTTGCATGGACCCTTTCCGTCAGTTCCCAAGGGACACATGTTTTGCTTAAAACCTACCAAGTGCTCCACTGGTGACTGAATCACTCAAAGAAAGAAATTACTTAGCAACGCTTCCTGCCTGGTGATTCGTTATTCACTCGTGTTGGCTGAAAACAGCTTGAGATTCATAATGTGTTTGGAAATCAGTTAGTAAAGTTCAAGGAATTATCAAGAGCCATGAAATTAATTTATTTGTAAAGATGACATGTATAATAAATAAATGTAAATTTGTCACTGGATTCAATGACGAGAACTTGCTGTCAATTGCTCTAAACATGGCCAAAAATTACATTGAAAGTGGAGATGGGGAGGGAAATTTATTCTTGATCATTTCCAATGCAAATTGTATGTACTGATAAGTAATTTGTTTTTCCTTTGAGTATTCATATGCATGAAAAGAATTGCATGTACGAGTTAAGAACATAAAAATGCAATTTGTCTCGTTTAAAGGCAAATCTTACTATACTGTTATTGAATCCTATTCGAATCCTACCTGTGCCGAAGCAAGAGCTACAGAGAACTGATGGCAGGGTATATAGGGCTTGAAACAATGATGAATGAAATCAGTGGAAGGTACGCTTTGGAGGAGGCCGACAGTACCTTGCAAAGCCTCCAAAATTGGAAGTTGTGATTCACTTTGGAGAGATCACATTTGGACTATGGGCTAAATTCATCTTTGGTGCATGACTCCAATGAGGATGTGAATGTGAATCCATCCAAACTGGGTTGATAATCTGGTGGAAAGGCTTGTTATTCTCTGGCACTTCTGGTGGCCACAACTAACACTGGAAGAACATTCTTCTTTGTTGGGTCACTGTTTCTAGTTCAGGTCAGATACTGGCTGCTGGGGGGGGAATACCTAATAGCTTCAGAACCACAGCAAGAAAAATAAGTTTCAATTCTCGGAAGGTTCTAAGTGGGGACAACTGTCCTCCTTTTTATCGGAGCTAGCTTGCACTCCTCCTCGATGTTTGTTCCGTGATGTCTTATTTGTCAGCTTAGCCATGCTGAAAAATGGTTGGCCAGTTTGAGCCCCATTCAGGGTTCTCATCAATCTTGTGTCCCGGTTTTGCTCTTCTGTTTCCTCCTTCTCTCTTCCATTACATTAAAAGCCATGCAATCTATGCTCCCCGGTTTAATCTACCTCTTCAATGAAAAACAGAGATGTTGCTCATCTCCTTCGTGTGATTCTTGAGAGGCAGAAGTTGAGTTCTATCTGGGAAATCCTATAACATCCTACTCTCTGTGTGGGTTTGTAGACCATACACTTGTTTCCTCTTTGTTCCTGAGAAACAGTGTCTTTTCCCCCCACAATTCCTCCATTTTATCTCTGCTCATCTTCCTGGAGTTCTTACTTTTTTCAGAGCCAACTCTTGTGAACTTTCCACAGTCCATCATTTGGGTCAATTTTTGACAGTGTCGATGGACATTAGACTTTCAAAATCTTGGCAACAATTTTAGAGTTTAAAAAAATGGGGAAAAATGTGATGACATTTTAGAAAAAAACATAGTCTCTTGTTTTTGACTGGCTATCGATGTGACTGAAATCATTTAAAATTTCGATATTTCAAAAATGAAGGGGGAAAATGCTTTCACGGGTTCTTTTAACCAGATGTAACTTTTGAGAGCTTTCCTCACATTCACTAATTAACACTTTATGCCATGAATCAATCAGTAGCTTCTGTCAGTACAACTCAAGGAGTGCATGTCTATACTAACAGAAGGCACTCTGGAGGTTGATCTTCTGGCGTTTGATTTAGCAGGTCTAGTATAGACCCTTAAATCGAATGCTGAGGGCAGCTCCCATCAGTGTCCGGTACTCCTCCTTTTGCACGGTGTAAGGGAAGCTCATGGGAGCACCCGTCAGCCTCCCATGGTATGGACACCACAAAGGCTCAGCTTAAAGTAAGCCGACTCCAGCTATGCATTTTGTGTAGCTAGCGTTGTGTACCTTAATCCGACCTTCCTGGTCTAATGTAGACCAGACCTGAGAGTAAATGGATCCATCTGGCCCTTACTTGGCCAAAACTCGCATTCAGAACAACAGAAGTTTCTCCTAAGAAAGCAGTGTGTGAAAACAGAGCAAGTGTAACACTGACAGGCAGAACCAAACCTAGGACCTTTGTGCATGAGCTAAAAAAAGCCAACTGCTGCTCCGCTAAGGCTGTAGAGCTCCCCAAGTCTTTCTTTAAGTGGACTCAGTGCCGCTACATGGGGCAGTGAACTACACCCAGTAGGAGAATGGGGTTACACCAGCACTGTATGAGTCAGCCCTTAAAGAGTCTGTTGAAGTAATATGTGAAGTTGCCCTGTGGGCCACTGTCCTCTAGTGGGGGGAGTTTTCAGGAGCAGCACATCTGCCTGTGCCTGCCGTGTGTTCAGCAGAAGCCTTTGCTCTGGAAGGAAAGGGTGTGAGGCATATTCCCAATGCTCACGCCCTAGGTATTTCAGGTGGGTTGCTGTTGTGACGTCTGTACGTTCTGGCACTGCTCAGAGAACTTAGTTCTGTGCCACCTCTTTTTGTCCATGGGCTAAATCAAGGTTCCCTCCATCAAGTTGCTGGCTCTAGTGCATTATTTGAAGATCATGTTTTCATTCATTTGGCATCTACTTCAGGGTGGGCTGATCATAGAATCCTAGAACTGGAAGGAACCTCAAGAGGTCATCGAGTGCAGTCCCCTGCCCTCCCGGCAGGACCAAGTACCATCTAGATCATCCCTGATAGGTGTCTATCCAACCTGCTCTTAATTATCTCCAGTGATGAAGACTCTATAACCTCCCTAGGCAATTTATCGCAGTGTTTAACCACCCTGGCTATGTCTACACTACAATGATCTATCGGAAAAAGGTACGCAAATTGCACTCCACAGTTTGCGTACCTTTTTCCGATAGTTTTTTCAGAAGAGGCTTTCCGAAATTTGGCCCATCTACACTGGGCCAAATTTTGGAAAAGCCTCCTCTTTTGGAAGAGCCCTTCTTCCTCATGGGAGGAGGAAGACAGGGCTTCTGAAAGAGCATGTCTGCTCTTCCACACAAAAAAGCGGACATGGTGGAGTTTTTCTGGGATACTTCCGGTATCCTGGAAAAACCCTGTAGTATAGAAATAGCCCCTTACAGCCAGGAAGTTTTTCCTAATATCCGACCTAAACCACCCTTGCTGCAATTTAAGCCCATTGATTCTTGTCCAGAGGCCAAGGAGAACAACTTTTCTTCCTCATCCTTGTAACACCCTTTTAGATATTTGAAAACCACTGTCATGTCTCCTCAGTCTCTACTTTTCTAAACTAAACAAGCCCAATTCTTTCAGTCTTCCCTCATAGCTCATATTTTCTAGACCTTTATTTTTGTTGCTCTTCTCTGGACCTTCTCCAATTTCTCCACATCTTTCTTGGAATGTGGTGCCCAGAACCGGACACAATACTCCAATTGAGGCCTAATCAGCACAGAGTAGAGTGGAAGAATGATGGTGCCCTGGAATTAGATACCAGGAACCCTTAGGAGGGAGAGTAGATAGATTATTTGGAGCCATTATTCTGAACGTTGTGTCATCTCTGATCCCAGCTAGTGTAAATGAGAATATGACCTCAGAAATACATAACAGGTGTGGGGGGAGGTATCCTCTTCAGGAGAGGGAATAAAGCAGGATTAAGCAAAATTAACATTATTAAAGATTATTTTCCCTGAACTGCCGATTCTCTAAGCAAACAGAGAAGCATGACCCTCTCTTCCCCATCTCCTGTTCTGACTCTTGTGCTTTTGAGCTCTGATGGAAGCAAATGAAAATCAGAGCAGTCTCTTCCAGCTCAAAATACTTTCCAGGGCACCAGAAGGCATCGCCATCTGTCTCCTAAACTTCAAGTCCTCTGTAAATGCAGGTGCCATGTTCCCATCTGCAACCTGTAATTGCCCAGCAGGTGGGTAAAACATTTTGTATGATGTTGTCTTAGATCTTCATCGTGCCAGCAAACTGCACATGCTGGGTGAGAGAGACAGCATTGTGTCCAAAGGCGTGTCTTGGACTCTAGACATTCCTAGACGAGCCTTCTGCTGGAATGCGATTGCCATTTGACTTTAATTTGGCCAGTAATTGTGAGGGGCTCTGAAGTTGTACAGAGTAAGTCGAGGACACACACAAAATCCCCATCCTGATGCCACACTTGCAAAGCTTCTAATGCATCTCTGCACACAGAGGAGGGTTTGTAGCCTGTTCCTGTAGGCCATGTCTGCACTACGCAGAAGATTGACGCTGCCGCGCTCAATCTTCCAGAGTTCGATTTAGTGGGTCTAGTGAAGACCCACTAAATTTAACTCAGAGGGTGCCCACATTGGCACCAGTTCTCCTGTTCTTCATGAGGAGTAAGGGAAGCCAATGGGACCATTTGCTCCCATCGACCTCCTGTTGTGTGCCCGGTACAGAAACAAGATTTAAGATACATCGACGCCAGCTACGTAATGAACGTCGCTGTAGTTGCATATCTTAAGTCGACCTCCCACTCCAGTATAGACCAGGCCCTAGGGTGTCTTGAAATGAGAAATGCAATTAATTACCAAGGTGCTGGGTTTGCAAAAGACCCACAGGAATATATAATGTCCTGTAGGAATGCCATGGCCTTTTGGTTTGCCTGGAAAACACAATGGTTTGTAACTAGCATGAATAAAAGGAGAGACTATGTCCATCCCTCTTTAGCAATCTGGATTGTGTGGCAACTTTCTTGAAATTAAAAGGTTGGACCTATTGGCCTGCTAATAGGGTTGGCCTAAAAGAACATCCTCTTCCCAAAACAGCAAATCCTGCCTTCTTTATAAAAGTTCATGGGCTCATGCCCATGCCGTGCAGACACACTTTCTGACCTCCTTAGACCTCAAAATGCATTTTGGCTAGTGGGCAGAGGTGTTAGGTAAGACTTCGGCATGGTTAAGTTGTTACAAACCCATGTGAAAGAACACGAGAGACTAAAACATAGATCCTTTCTACCAGTTCTGGTGAGGGACACACAAGCTTGGCTTTGACTTGGCTTCATTGACAAGAGAAACAGAGCTTGGGGTTGGCTTCTTATTGTTTCCCTTGATGGACATTTGCTTAAAGGCTTGGGAGGCACGTCTGGTCTTGATGGATCCATAGTGTCTACGTCGAAAATGCCAAAACGGTCACTTAGAACCATTTTGGACGGAGACACTTGCCCATTAAGAATTTGACCCAACTCCATTTCATAGGAGTAACTTCTGGGATGCCAGCATCTCATTCGAATTTCGATCCCAATTTGCTTAGACACAATAACCTTGCGACAACAGTCTGAGACATTGGTAATGGTTTGCAATTGACCCTCATTCCCAAATTAATTAACTTTACAACCATCTATTGGTTGGAAGCCAATGATATCAAAGGGGCTTCTTAATCAAGTGGCCTTGTTCAGAAAATACTGCCAAATACCTTCGCTAGCTAGTTTTCTGGCTAGGACGCTGCAGTTACCGATTCAGCTGGCCAAGAGATATTAAGAGGTTAGTTTTTCGTGCAGGAATATTTTTTAATCTGGACTCGGTTTCATGCTTTGGCCAGCAGCCCGTTCTACAGCTTTAATACAAAGCCAACCCAGAGTCTCTGAAAGGAGACATGATGGGCTTAATTCAGCACAGCAGCATTCCAATTTCCCGTCAATTTCTGTGGCGTTGCATCCGTGAAAAAATGAAGTCGAGCTGTGCCAAATCAGTCTCTCATTTTTGGAAGGGTGCGTTTATTAGGTGAACGCTGTTCTCGGGAACAGATGTAATTAAACACTTATTTCCACTGAGCCAGGTTGATACGTAAGTAGATATTTATTTCGCCAGGTTATTTTCAGTGCCATTGCTATTGTGATTTCTACGTGATGCTTGGCCATCCCATCTTTCTTGAGCTGAAGGAAGTTCTCCACAGTGGATGGACTAAAAGTAATAAACGGAGGCAATTGGCCATTCATAGTTGGCTGCCGGGGCCAAACAGTTAGAAAAGAGGGCCTACCTCTGATCTCCCTCAATCACTGTTGTATACCGAAACAAAATACAGGACTATGTAGCACTTTAAAGACTAACAAGATGGTTTATTAGATGATGAGCTTTCGTGGGCCAGACCCACTTCCTCAGATCAAATAGTGGAAGAAAATAGTCACAACCATATATACCAAAGGATACAATTAAAAAAATGAACACATATGAAAATTGTATCCTTTGGTATATATGGTTGTGACTATTTTCTTCCACTATTTGATCTGAGGAAGTGGGCCTGGCCCACGAAAGCTCATCATCTAATAAACCATCTTGTTAGTCTTTAAAGTGCTACATAGTCCTGTATTTTGTTTCAGCTACCCTAGACTAAAACGGCTACATTTCTATCACTGTTGTATACCAGGAGTAATTCCACTGAGGACATGGAATTACACAAGTAAAACACCATGTAAAACAGATCAGAATCAAGCCCTCTGTTGGAAGCTCATATAAAATCCTGTTTCCTGCTGCTAATCCAATGCCTCTACCTGTAAAAATTCTGGGCAGATGATTAGAGATTGACTTAGCCATTTTACAATTTCTAGTTACTAAAGCTATCAGTGCTCTGTTTTAACTGGGTCAGCTAACGTTTGGAGTTTTTAATAAGAAACAATGCCAGCCTCTGTAGGTTAAGTTCTTGAATTTCTCTTGACGCGAAAGCCATTGCTTCTAAGAACATAGCGGAACAAATTTTGCCCCGTTAATCATACAGTCCCGTTTAAGGAGGTTGCATGAGGTTAGACATCAGCTCCCAATCTGACTCTGGCACAAAGAAACATGAGCAGGTGAAAATGCAGCAATGCGTAAAATTTACACAAGAGTCCACTTCGGTGAACAGAATCAGCGACCAGAGAAGCATCTAAGTCCGGCACCAGTTGTGGAAAATGTCCCTACACAACACTTCTGGAAAGTGCCTAATCCCAAACCTGGGCTGAAATGCTGTTTTGCATAGAGACGGAGAGTACCACGAGGGAGTTCTGTTCTGAACAGGGACCTCATTGGGAGATCAAATAGCTTCTTGGACTATTTCTGTTCTTCTTTCTCTTCTTCCCCCACGTGGCCAGAGATCGCTTTTTGCAACCTCCCGTTCTGTCCTCCGGCACAGATCAAAAAGCTGTCCCCTGCGGTGGTCTGAGCACAAGAGAGGGATCCAGGAACGTTCTTGTGCTCTTCTCTACCCCCCTTTTGAGCTGCGGGGACTACTCAACCCCTCCACCTCTCTAGAACTGTTGGGGTCAGTCATTTGAAGCCAGACTTTTAGCTGGCTGCTCTCGGGGTGACGCCATTGACGTCCATTTCAGAGGAACATCTGGCCCCCCTGAATTCAACAGGGCAAGGTGTCACGCTCGGCGTGCCCATGAACACCCCGCCCTCCTCTGCTTTCGCATACTAATTGGTGCAAGCTGTGAAGTAGCCCAGAACGCAGAGCGGTAGGGCAAGACAAGGTAGAAGGTCCAGCCTCGTGTGTCTGAAACGGGGCAGAACTTCATCCAGGCCAGATGTCTAGTTGAGGCATTCAGGGGCAGGGAGGAGACAGGTGATTCTGGCCAGCCGGACGGGAGAGCATCGGGAGGAAAGAGATTGGGCGAAATGGTTTGGCTCCTGTCACCTGGTTTCCTGTAGGAGTCGGCCCACCTTCTCTGAACAGAAGCCAAACAACGACTGTTCGGCAGAGCTGCAAAGCTTGGACTCCCTTGTCAAAATGTCCGTGCGCACCTAAAACAGAGAGGGAAACAACGACATGGCTGAGGAACCCCCTTGTATGTAAACGGAACCACGAGCAGAGGGCGGGCCTGCTTCTAAACAACGGGCCGGATTTTACGTGCCAGAATTTGTCTGTGCCCTTTTCTGGTTATGTGTTACTGAGGGGGTCTCTGAGAAAACCCCCCGACCCCTACTGGGGACAGAGGGTGGTTCTTAAGACACCGCTTCAGCACCAAATGAGCAATGTTTCAGGTGCCAGGACACAGGGACTGGGGAGCCAAGGAGGGGCATGTGGTGCGATACAAGTCATCTGACGGCTTAGTTCTCCCAGAGAGGGTTCTACTCAAGGGAAAGAAAAACACCCCTGGACAAATCCGCCATGGGTATAACTCTGGCCCCCTTGGCGTGGGGCGTACCCAGTGCTTTTTTTGTGATGGTACTGCCCGATACGCGGTACCGGCCCCTCCAGACGCAGTACCGGCACCTCCAGTCAGAGTTCAACAACTTTTCCCCTGGGCTACATCTAGATTGGCATGATTTTCCGCAAATGCTTCTAACGGAAAAGTTTTCCGTTAAAAGCATTTGCGGAAAACAGCGTCTAGATTGACACGGACACATTTCCGCAAAAGCACTTTTTGTAGAAAAGCGTCCGTGGCCAATCTAGACGCGTTTTTCCACAAAAAAGCCCCGATCGCCATTTTCGCCATTGGGGCTTTTTTGCGCAAAACAAATCAGAGCTGTCTACACTGGCCCTTTTGTGCAAAAGCTTTGCGCAAAAGGGACTTTTGCCCGAACGGGAGCAGCATAGTATTTCCGCAAGAAGCACTGATTTCAGACAGTAGGAAGTCAGTGTTCTTGTGGAAATTCAAGCCACCAGTGTAGACAGCTGGCAAGTTTTTCCACAAAAGCAGCTGCTTTTGTGGAAAAACTTGCCAGTCTAGACACAGCCCTGGAGTACCGGCACCTTTTACAAAAAAAAGCACAAGACGTACCAGTTTAGGCCGCCTGAGGTTCAGAGCCCCTGGCCACAGGCCCACATGAGAAGCTACAACGGGAAGGCAGGTGTCTGGGCTGAAAATGTAGCCCCAGTCTGCAGAATCCCCATGCCCTTTGCTTGTCTTTCTGGGTGAAACGGATGGGAAAGGATTTCCCTGCTGCTAAATCCCATTGCTACTTCTAAGCATGCTAAGTCAACAGTGTGGGGTGGCCGCTGGCAACCAGCTATGGGCACAGGAGAGAAGATCCTGTCTTCCATAAGCCTGCAGTGTCCTCCTCTCGAAATGCCAGCTCCTTTTTCTGATGAGAGCAGGAGGGGAAGGGGTGGGCGTCAGCCAAGAGGCCCTTGCATTGTGTGTTGGTTTTCACATCCCATTTCCCATCAGAGGGGAAAAAAACAAAGGACAAAACTGTGATTTATTTCTATGTACTATTGGGAGACGGCTTTGTGATGTCTTCAGTAATGCATATGGTTTACATTCCTCCGCCTTTCCTTTTCTGTATGGACCAAAATAACGGAAGGAAAAATGAAAAACAACACAGGTGTATGTAAAAAAAAGGGAATTAAAATAAAAATAAATCTTTATTGATGTGGTGAACGTCTCAGGGTCTTCATTTGTGTGCCTCTCGCTGGAGATAAACCCGTTTGACACTTGGGCTGTGTCTACACTGGCATGAATTTCCAGAACTGCTTAAAACGGAATACTATTCCGTTTTCAGTTTTTCTGGAAAAGGAGCGTCTACATTGGCAGGCTGCTTTTCTGGAAAAGTCCTTTTTCCGGAAAAGCGTCTGTGGCCAATGTAGACGCGCTTTTCCAGAAAAGAGCCCTGATCACCATTTCCGCGATTGGGGCTTTTTTCCGGAAAAGACTACTGGGCTGTCTACACTGGCCCTTTTCCGGAACAGTGTTCCGGAATAAGGACTTATGCCCGAGTGGGAGCAGAATAGTTTTTCCGGAATAGCGGCTGATTTTGTACAGTAGAGCGTCGTTGCTTTTCCGGAAATTCAAGGGCCAGTGTAGACAGCTCGCAGCTTATTCCGGAAAAGCGGCTGATTTTCCGGAATAAGTGGCCCAGTGTAGACACAGCCTTGTATTTTGCAGCCCCTACTACGCATAAGAACGGACAGACTAGGTCAGCGCAAAGAGCCATCTAGCCCAGTGTCCTGTCTGCCGACAGTGGCCAATGCCAGGTACCCTAGAGGGAGTGAACAGAACAGGGAATTATCAAATCATCCTTCCCCTTTATCCCATCCCCAGCAGCTAAGTATACCTCCCTGCTATCCTGGCTAAAAGCCATTGATGGACCTGTCTTCCATTAGCTTAAATGTTCATGCAGAACCTCCCCCTGATGCAAATCCACGTAGTTCTATTGACTCCAATGCACTAGAGCCGCTTTCTGTCTCTGCACACGCCAAGACATTCCATACGCTGCACTGTTGAGGTTTGTGCAGAAACAAAGTGTTGCTGGGCAAAACCGTTCCCTTCCCCCACTGTTTGATGATACACCATGGCTGTGTCTAGACTGGCAAGTTTTTCCGGAAAATCAGCAGCTTTTCTGGAAAAACTTGCCAGCTGTCTACACTGGCCACTTGAATTTCCAGAAAAGCACTGACGATCTCATGTAAAATCATCAGAGCTTTTCCGGAAAAACTATGCTGCTCCCGTTCGGGCAAAAGGCTGTTTTCTGCAAAAAAGCCCCAATCATGAAAATGGCGATCGGGGCTTTTTTGTGGAAAACCACGTCTAGATTGGCCACGGACGCTTTTCCGCAAAAAGTGCTTTTGCGGAAAAGCATTCTGCCAATCTAGACGCGCTTTTCCGAAAATGCTTTTAACGGAAAACTTTTCCGTTTTCCGTTAAAAGCATTTTCGGAAATTCGTGCCAGTGTAGACATAGCCCATGCGTGTTGGTTGGCTGTAACACTCCTCCCCAGAAGTGGCTGTATTTCAGTGATGTTTTTCAGATGATACTTGATAGGCTGATGGCCGGAGAACATTTCTGAAGTCTTTAGTCAGGCAAATAGAATGTTAGGAATCATTAAGAAAGGGATAGAGAATAAGACAGAGTATAGCTTATTGCCTCTCTATAAAACCATGGTACAATCCACATCTTGAATACTGCGAACAGATGTGGCCTTCTCATCTCAAAAAAAGATATCTAGGCATTGGAAAAGGATCAGAAAAGGGCAACTAAAGTGATGAGGGGTTTGGAATGGGTCCCATATGAAGGGAGATTAAAAAGACTAGGACTTTTCATCTTAGAAAAGAGGAGTCTAAGGGGGGATATGATAGAGGTCTATAAAATCATGACTGGTGTGGAAAAAGTGAATAAGGAAAAGTTATTTACATATTCCCACAATATAAGAACTAAATGAAATGAATAGGCAATAGGTTTAAAACAAACAGAAGGACGTTTTTCTTCACTCAGAACACAGTCAACCTGTGGAACTCCTTGCCAGAGGATGTGGTGAAGGATAGAATTTTAACAGGATTCAAAAAAGAGCTAGATAGATTCATGGAGGTTAGATCCATCAATGGCTATTAGCCAGTGTGGGCAGGAATGGTGTCCCTAGCCTCTTTTTCTCTGGAGGTGGGTGACAGGGGAGGGATCACATGATGATTACCTGTTGTGTTCCCTCCCTCTGGGGCACCTGGCACTGCCCAATGTCAGCAGACAGGACTCTGGACTAGATGGACTTACGGTCTGACCCAGTCTGTCTGTTCTTCTGTTTAGTCAGACGACACTGCCATTGACTTCAGTGGGAGCCCTGGCTTTGCTGAAAATCCGCCCAATTATAGACAGATTTGCATGGAATGGTTGCAAAAGTGCTGAACTCCTGCATCTCCTTCCCAACAGAAGGGGAACAGGACATTTATGACCAAGGACATTTGGGCAAACCCTTGCTGCAAAGCTCCCCAGACTTTTCAGTGTCCACACTGAAGTGAGAAAGGACCTCATGCCATTTCTTCGTTGCCCGACGGATGAATTTTCGGAAGCTCTGGGGAGAAGATAGACATCTGTCAGGAAGGATCTAGACTGTGCTTCGTCCTGATGGGAGGGCAGGGGGCTGGACTTGATCTCTCAAGGTCCCTTCCAGTTCTAGTGTTCTATGATTCTAAAAGATCAGCTACTATATAGACCAGTGGGCTGACCCAATATGGTAACTTCAATAGAAGCATGAGAGAACATGCTACAGCGATCCCAGAGGAGAGCTACCTTTGGACAGTAGATTTCCATTCTTGCAAGCACCTTTAGGCTGTGTCTAGACTGGCCAGTTTTTCCAGAAAATCAGCCGCTTTTCCGGAAAAACTTGCCAGCTGTCTACACTGGCCGCTTGAATTTCCGCAAAACCACTGACTTCCTACCGTAAGAAATCAGTGCTTTTTGTGGAAATACTATGCTCCTGTTCGGACAAAAGTCCCTTTTGCGCAAAACTTTTGCGCAAAAGGGCCAGTGTAGACAGCTGAGATTTTTTTTCCGCAAAAAAACCCCGATCGCGAAAATGGCAATCAGGGCTTTTTTGCACAACAGTGCGGAAAAGCATCCATGCCAATCTAGACACTCTTTTCCGCAAATGCTTTTAACAGAAAACTTGTCCATTAAAAGCATTTGCGGAAAATCATCCAAGTCTAGACGTAGCCTTAGAGTTCCATCAGAAGAGGGAGCTGGTTTACACCGCCATGAGAAAACTAACTTGTACCTGTATATAAAAGTGAACCCCAAAGAGTTGTCTTTGTCTAGCCGAGGGGGCAATACTGGATCCATAGAATTGACTGAGCTAGTCCATTGTCATGGGGTACATAAGTGTAATGGCTCAGTGGTGAGTCTGTTTGCCGACAGCCCCTACTGTACCTCACTTGGCAATAAACTTGGGCTGGTGCCTTTGATCCTTATCTGATGTTATGATCTCTGAGGGCTGTCTCAGAGTCTGTCATGTTGACTCAATGCACATGGTTAACACGTGAGACTGGGGAGCACACGTACGCACGCAACTGAAAGTTTGTCCTCATTGACGAGGCAGCAGACCTGTCGGGGACTCATTGGGAATGCCTGACTGAAGGCAACAGGGCCCAGCATGGAATTTAGGACCATAAAGGTGCGTCTACACAGCAAAGATAATTCAGAATAACGGCAGTTGCAACCATCTACACAGCCGTCCCGTTATTTCGAAGTAACTATGCGAGCATCTACACAGCCGTCCCGTTATTTCGAAGTAACTATGCGAGCATCTACACAGCCGTTCCGTTATTTCGAAGTAACTATGCGAGCGTCTACACAGCCGTTCCGCTATTTTGAAGTAACTATGCGAGCATCTACACAGCCGTTCCGTTATTTTGAAGTAACTATGCGAGCATCTACACAGCCGTTCCACTATTTCAAAATAAGACGTGTGTAGATGCTCCACTGCTGCAATTTCAAAATAGCCTCTCCCCTGGGCCATTCTAAGTTATTCCTCCTGGGGTTCTAGATCGAGATAGCACGTCTACATTAGGAAAGTCGGCCTCGGACTCATTTTGAGGCTTCCCTGCAGTGTAGACACATTATTTCAAAATAAGCTATTTTGAAATCACTATTCCAGAATAGCTTATTCCGAAATAACTGTGCAGTGTAGACATAAGAACATAAGAACGGCCGTACTGGGTCAGACCAAAGGTCCATCCAGCCCAGTATCCTGTCTGCCGACAGTGGCCAGCACCAGGTGCCCCAGAGGGGGTGGACCGAAGACAATGATCAAGCGATTTGTCTCCTGCCATCCCTCTCCAGCCTCTGACAAACAGAGGCCAGGGACACCATTTTATCCCCTGGCTAATAGCCTTTTATGGACCTAACCTTCATGAAATTATCTAGCTTCTCTTTAAACTCTGTTATAGTCCTAGCCTTCACAGCCTCCTCTGGCAAGGAGTTCCACAGGTTGACTCTGCGCTGTGTGAAGAAGAACTTTCTTTTATTAGTTTTAAACCTGCTGCCCATTAAACGTAGCCTCAGTGCCTGTGAGGATTGGGAGTGGAGTAATTTCCATTCATGGAGGTTGCCCCACCATCTCTCAAGTTCCAGGCCCTGCATTCCCACTGGCTAAAGTAATGGCTGGTGGAAACGGACAAAACCGAGGAGACGTGACGCTGCAGCAATCGACTGAAACAAGGGGAAACCTTCCTTCCTGAGCCACTGGGCTCCCTTCCATCCCTCAGTGCCTCTTGCTTCTGTTCTTCTCCTAATGTGGCCACGGGGGCTATTTTGAAAGCGGCACGCCGACCACTCGATCGGCGTATGCTATCAGTATCCTCTAGGACTTGTCTTTCCATTCAGAGCTATGCCAGGCCCTCAGCAAGCCGGGTGTGAACAAAGCAGAGCTGCGTCTCTGGAATGCTCCAGAAGCTTAGCGAAAAATATCGCCCTCGAGACGAGCGAATGCTCTTCTGTGTGAGTAATACCCACAAACGCAGTCGAATCCAACTGATGGGAGGGGTGGGGAATGCCCTACTTCGCAGACCTTTGTCCCAATTACCAGAATTCCTGACCAACAAGAGGTGTCTATCTGAGACACACAATATTGTGCCTGCCTTCCTGCTTGGCTAGGCTTCATTATGACGTGGGTCTGGCCTCAAATGATTATATTCGAGTTATGGAAATTTCCAGAGACCCCTCCACTAAGATTAGGGCCCTGTTGTGCAAGCGACTGTACAAGCACATAGTAAAAGGCAGTATCTACCCTGGCCTGCTCTACACTAGGGCTATATTTCGAAATAACCCCCCTTAGATCGAATTAATAAGCAGAACGTCCACACGACCTAGCCAGTTACTTCAAAACAACGGGCTGCTTCTTTTGAAAGCTATGCTCCTGCTTTTTATCAGGAGTAATGCTCATTCTGAAATTATTTCAACATTTTAAAACTAATAAAAGAAAGTTCTTCTTCACACAGCGCATAGTCAACCTGTGGAACTCCTTGCCAGAGGAGGCTGTGAAGGCTAGGACTATTACAGGGTTTAAAGAGAAGCTAGATAATTTCATGGAGGGTAGGTCCATAAAAGGCTATTAGCCAGGGGGTAGGAATGGTGTCCCTGGCTTCTGTTTGTCAGAGGCTGGAGAGGGATGGCACGAGACAAATCACTTGATCATTGTTTTCGGTCCACCCCCTCTGGGGGACCTGGCGCTGGCCACTGTTGGCAGACAGGCTACTGGGCTAGATGGACCTTTGGTCTGACCTGGTACGGCCGTTCTTCTGACATAGCGGTCATGTGGCCGTGCCAGTGCTGTTATTTCAAAATAACGACTCCCCAGCGTCATTCGAAGTAATGACTCCCCAGGGCTTCTTGGGGCTCTATGTCGAAGAAGCGGGTCCACATGAACAGAGCCGGCCTTGGACTCACTTCGAGGCTTCCCTGTAGTGAAGACACACTAGTCCGATGTCGTTATTTCCGGAGTTATTAAGTCGATTTCGGTTGTTTCGAAATAGTTCCCTACTGCAGACAGGCCCCTGCTGACAAGCTAAATAAAGAGGATTTCCAGATTCCTGCCGCCAATGAAGCCAAGAGGAAATCGCTCTACAGGTCACCATAGCAACAACATTCTGCGCCGGCCGGTGCGCCTCCTCTACTTAGGACTCCAGCGGGGTCTGAGAGAGATGCTAAGGCGGGTGTGTTGAGGGCTGAGGCTCCGGGGGTGTGGAGCCTAATGGGTGGGGGACCAAGCTGGAGGGGGGGTGCTTGAAAGAGGAAGAGGAGAGTCAGGTTGAGGGGGGGAGCCCGGTTTTTTTCTGAGTCCAGGAGGTGGCTTCCCTAGACCAGGCTGGGACAGGGTGGGATGAGTCCCTGGGCTGCAGACGTGAAGAGAGCATCTTAGCCCTCGGCTGGGAGGGCAGGGTTACGAAATGAGCTGGGCCTCTGAGAACAGCACGGGCCTGTGCCGTCCCTCACGATGGAAGCGCCCTGGCAAGGCTCCCAGGCCTGAGGCTGTGTCGCTGGCCGGGACCCTCTTTTATCTGGACTTCGGGGGTCAAAGCGCCCGACCTGGCCTCCAAGGCTGGAGGAACCCCAGCCTGATCAGAGCAGGGAGTCGGGCCCGGAGGAGGCGTGCGACAGGGCTTCCCTCCGGGGTGGGAGGGGAATCCTGGGAGGAGGCGGGTGCAGGGGACTCTCTGCCCCCACTGGCACCCTGTTACCTGCCGCAGAACCCTGTTACCTGCCTTTGCAGCACCCTGCTCCCTCTCCCCTGCCCCCTGCTCCCTCTCCCCTGCCCCCAGCCATAGAACTCTGTCCCCACTGGCACCCTCTCCCCTGCCCCAGCACCCACTAGCACCCTTCCCCAGTACTATGTCCCCTGCTCCCACCAACACAGTTGGAGCCACATTAGTGAGGCTTCGGGGCGGGGAGGGGGTAGAGGAGGGTTTTTTTGCATCTCACTTGTGTGGTCCCAACTGACTCTTCGGTGGGACAGTGACCCCTGACTCAAAACAGGTTCCCCGCCCTTCTCAGAAATAAAGACAATGCAGAACCTTTTTGTGTTTGACAGTATTTTATTTAAAAATGAAGCCTGGCCAACAAATCCCCAATTGGGGCCAAGCCCCCATCTGGCCACAGCATCATAACACTCCTGCACTCCCCTTCCCTCCAGACCCTACAGCTGAGCCTATCATACACTGGGACCCCCTGCCCTGAACCCCTCACATACCCCAACCCAAATTCCTCAACCCTCACATCCAGAAGCCTGTGGCTTGCTTAGTACCCTAACCCTACATCTGACCCCAACACTGCCCGGCCTGGAGTCCCCTCCCTGAGCCAGGGTTCCCTTCTCCACCTCCTCCTGCATCTAGATTTCCTCCCAGAGCTTGCACCTCTCACTCCTTCCCACACCCAAATCCCTCATTCCCACCCCAGAGCCTACATGTCCTGTCTCAACCCAGTGAGGGTCCGGCTAGACTGCAGGAGCTTTTCAGGATTCCAGAGATATCCCAGAAAAACTCTTCTGCATCCAGGGAGGCGTTTGTTCGTCCACTTCTTTTAGTGGAAGAGCAAACATGATCTTTCGGTCACCCCTATATTCCTCTTTCCACAAGGAATAAGGGGGCTCCCAAAAGAAGAGGTTTTTCTAACATTTGGTCCAGTCTAGAAAGGCCAAATGTTGGAAAAACCTCTTCCTACAGAAGAATTGGGGAAAAAAGCAGCAGTATAAGAGTTGGGGATAGCAAGTGATGGAGAGGACGAGAATAGAGAGGGCGGAGCTTCAAGGAAGGGCGGGGCTTCAAGGAAGGGGTGGGGCTTCACGGAAGGGGCGGGGCGGTAGATCTTGGCTTGTTCTGTCATTTAAAAAGTGATCTTGGGTGTAAAAAGGTTGGAGACCACTGCTCTACACTTTGAGCTATGAAGCCAACTGGCTGTCAGCTTAAGCTGCGGAGCTCCCTTGTTCTTCTCTCTTGCTGTAAGTGGTCTAAGTGCCACTCCCTGGGACAGTGAACCACACTAGTGGGTTACACGCATGCACACACACATACTAGTTACACATCTCTACTTAGATTCAAGGGGACTCTCCTTTACCTATTACTAGTATAGGACCTATGAGCAACAGTCCAATGCTATCCTGTTAAGGGCAGTTCTTTATACTACTTAAGAACATAAGAACGGCCATACTGGGTCAGACCAAAGGTCCATCTAGCCCAGTAGCCTGTCTGCCGACAGTGGCCAGCACCAGGTGCCCGAGAGGGGGTGGACCGAAGACAATGATCAAGTGATTTGTCTCCTGCCATCCTTCTCCAGCCTTTGACAAACAGAGGTCAGGGACACCATTTCCTTGGCTAATAGCCTTTTATGGACCTAACCTCCATGAAATGATCTAGCTTCTCTTTAAACTCTGTTATAGTCCTAGCCCTCACAGCCTCCTCTGGCAAGGAGTTCCACAGGTTGACTACGTGCTATGTGAAGAAGAACTTTCTTTTATTAGTTTTAAACCTGCTACCCATTAACTTCATTTGGTGTCCTCTAGTTCTTCTACTATGGGAACTTATAAATAACTTTTCTTTATTCACCCTCTCCATACCACTTTGTAGTCATGTTCTCATTTCTTCTTGTTGATGACTTTTCTTTCTTTCTTTTGTTCTTTCGTTCTTTCTTTCTTTCTTTTTGAGAGTGTATTATGGCCCCACACCAGGATTAACAAGACATTCCCTGACCCACAGAGCTCACAACTTCCTGGCCCATAGAGCTCACGACAGGTGTACAAAAAGAATTGGCAAAAAAGTTATTGGGGAGCAGTAAAAACCAAGCCTTTGCTTTTTCCACAAGTACCTGGAATTTCAGCTCCTCGCCTGCCTAGTGATGAACGGTTCCAAAACATTTGGGTTTTCACTCTTGGCTCAAATGCTCCGCGGTGAGTTTTTCCATTTCTCTGTGCTCCATTTGCTGGGACACTAAAGGGATGAACAAGTAATATTAGCTTCCAAAGTCCCATCATCTGTCATGGAAAACTGAGCTCTGCCATAGCCAGCTAACCTTTGTGAAATTTTAAAAAAATTAATAAACCCCAAACGATGTCTGTTTGGAAACGCTATCCCTTGGAAAAGTACATGGGCTTATGTTTGCCAAGTGCAAACAGCTGTCTTTTATATCTGCTCCCATATAAATTCTTTGGAGGAGAAGCCCTGGCTGGAGTGACGATGGGTTATTTACTGAAGCAGCAGGTGGATCCCAAATTACTTCACAAAAGACGTGTGGGGAGATCACTCATCAGCTGCTAAAATGCAACTACCTATGGTGTGGAACGTGACCGTCATTCCCCGCCAATAACGCTATTCGACACATCTATTTTGGGTCTCTGGCTGCGCCCCCTCTCCATTGTATCTGAGCACCTGACGCTCGCAAATGTATTAATAGGAAGGGAAGTGCTAGGAGCCCCATTTTTGCTGTGGGGCACCGAGGCACAGAGAAAGTGAGGCCAAATCCCCAAAGCTGTTTTAGGTGCCTAACTCCCATAGGAGGATCTGAACCGGACTGGGTATATTGACACTATAATAAAAGACCCATGGCATGGCCTTGACTGGCCGTGGAAAGCTGACTTGGGCTGCTGGACTGAAAATTGCAGAGTAGATGTTTACAATTGGGGTCTGAAACCCTGCAGGAGGGGGGTCTTCAAGCCCAGTTTCCAGCCCTCACTCAGATATCTGCAATGTACATTTTAACCCTACAATCCAAGCCCCAATCTACTGAGCTGGGCTCTTATACTCAGCAACACAGGGTGTTTGATTGCAGTACAGTCACACGTTAAGTGACTTGCCCAGGGTCATGCAGGAAGCCGGTAGCAGAGCAGAATGAATTCCAGTTCTCACAAATTCTGCATGTATTCCCCCAACCGATGAACCATCCTTCCTCGTGGGGGATCATTTAAGAAGGCATGAAGACTAAATTCCCCAGTGCAACTGCAACCAACCTCGTCAACTCGTTTACATAGAGGTAGGCAGAATGCACAGAATGGATTGGATTATAAACCCTTTGCTACAAGCAGAAATGAATCCATATTGGCTTGTGAGGTATAGTATGGTCAGCTGGTCTAATGACAACCAGGATTTCGCATGGCGTCGGGAGGGAACATCCGCAACCATTGGTAAAGAACTAGTCAGAATGATGGAAGAAACCAAACACTGGTTTTACACTGAGCCCAGGGCCTCTTGGGACAGGTCCCTGGGAGTTTAGTCAATGCTACACAGGCAGCGGAGCCAGGATCAATGTAGGTCACTATTCCAGTGAGTATAAAATCAAGCATGATGAGGACATCTCAGCCAGTAGATGGGAGAATTCCATAGGCACTAAACCTCAGTGTAGAAGGTCCAGCCACTCAGATCCTTTCACTATGGGTTGGATCAACAGACAGTGATCCATCCATCGGAAGTCAATTTATCGTGCCTAGTATAGACATGATCAGTTGAGTGCCGAGCACTCTCCTGTCAACTCTGGTGCTCCACCAAACCGAGATGTAGCCAGAGTTGTATGTCTTTGGTTGACAGCCCATGGTAGTGTAGACAAGGCCTTGTGGTCCTATCGTGGGAGAATGAGTGCCCACGTTGATTGCACCACTAGCTGGTCAGCTGCATGTGCCCAAAGTAAAACCAGGAAGCAGAGACCTAGGAGAAGCTGCAGCCAATAAAATGGTATAAAGGGTGCAAAGCAGTTACAGGTGCGTTCTCCTGCCTAGGGAAGGGCCCCATTGCTTGGCTGTCAGTCTTGCTCACTAGCAGCGTGTGAGCAAACATGGGCCCAGCTGATTCATGGCTGTCGAGGTGAAATCTGATGGCTTCGGATGCCTACGTAGGTTCATGTGAAGCCAAAAATTCAGAATGAGGCTCAGGAGGAAGGGGAAAGGAGCTTACAGACATACCTGACCCAAATCCAAAGGAAGACAAAGCCTCCACCCATTGCCCGAGTGGGCCGGGAGATGGAGGGACGGCTTTATTTTCATAAACCCTTTTGAAATGTTCCAGATGCTTAAAGGAGTTTCTGGAGAAACCTGAGCCCTCTTTTCCGAAGATCCTGGATTCTTTTGTCAAGGGAAATGACTTAGCATGCAAAGAAAACATGTTTTCCTCACTGTGCCGGGTAGGATGTCCTGGCTTCCTGCCACTAGATAGAAGCTGACAAAAATAATAATCATCATATGTAAAAAGTAACGCGATCTACATTTGATGGGCTTCGTCTCCCAAGGCGAGCTCTGTGGCGAAGGTTTAGGGTTTCCGATCTTTCAAATTCCCGCAAGTATCTATTGCTGTCCTTAAGCACTCAGTGTTCCTAGTTCTCACACTCTTTGGTGAGTTTTTCCCCCCAAAGCCTCAATTCCAGCAGTGTTCAGATTGCGAGACGATCCCAGCTGTCACTGAAAACCCATCGTCTATTTCTAACCCGCGTGGCCACCGAGAAAAGGATGGAGAAAGTGACTTACATCATTGGCAAGCCCTCAATTCGAGGACAATCTCTACCGCGGATTTCCATGTGGGTCCTGAGATGGCTCAGAGGTCCAATCTGGGGACCACAGATCCGCCCACCATAGCTCCAGACATTTCCGCTTCTGCTGGGAGAAAGGCCTTTTTTCTTCCCTCTCTCTCTCTTTTCAGCTTCCAGGGACAGACACTTCTCGAAACAGGAACATGTGGCACCATTGAGGTCTGTTGGCAGCTGGCTCCTCCCAGCTTGTGGTGGCCACATCAAACTTGATCGGAAACAGAAAGATCCCCAGATGTATTATTATGATAATTGTAGTAATCAGAGGACCTGACAATGGAGGCCTGGCGTGAGGCCTAAGGCCTGAACAACAGTCAAAGCGTTGCTAACATAAAGCAAAGCTAAGCTGTGAGTAAAAGGCAGGACCTGCTCACATAAACTTGGCAAGGCCAGGGCTGCTGATATTACAGAAACACACATACCTAGGTAGGGTTGCCAGGTGTCTGATATTGACCTGAACAGTCCAGTATTTTTGCCTCCTGTCCAGTAAAAAATTTTAAAAAATACTGGACACCTAAAATGTCCGGTACTTTCTGATTTTTCCCAGCCAGGAGGCAAAAATACTGGGTGCTTACCTAGGGAGCTGTCTGGCCCTGAGCAGGGAGACAAGATGGCCTCTGGCAACCTTGTTAGGGCTAAAAAGCCTCAAAGGCATTTCTTAAAGGGGCCATGCCCAACAACTTTGGTCTCCCACTTTTTTGGGGAGGGGGGAGGTGTTTGGTATTTTTGGTTAAACCATCTGGCAACCCTATACCTAGGACATACTAGGCACAGGCCATGCACATAAACATTCAAGGAGGATGGTAACAGAACATCTCGCTGCAGAAACAGTTCAGTCCTAGGGTTGCCAGGTGTCTGATATTCACCTGGACAGTCTGGTATTCAGATCCCCTGTCCAGTAAAAAAACAGAAAATACCAGACATGTAAAATGTCCAGTATTTCCTGTTTCCCTCAGATGGAAGCCTGGTGGGATGTTTTGATTAAATCACCATGTACAAGGTAATTGACTGTATCTAGGTACATCAGGAGGTGTCCACCCAAGGGCTACGTCTAGACTGGCATGATTTTCCACAAATGCTTTTAACGGAAAAGTTTTTCCGTTAAAAACATTTGCGGAAAAGAGCATTTAGACTGGCACGGATGCTTTTCTACAAAAAGCACTTTTTGTGGAAAAGCATCCGTGCCAATCTAGATGTGGTTTTGCGCAAGAAAACCCCGATTGCCATTTTCGCGATCGGGGCTTTTTTGCGCAAAACAATACCGCGTTGTCTATACTGGCCCTCTTGCGTAAAAGCATTTGTGCAAGAGGGCTTTGGCCCGAACGGGAGCAGCATAGTATTTCAGCAAGAACACTGACAATCTTACATGAGATCATCAGTGTTCTTGCAGAAATTCAAGCGGCCAGTGTAGACAGCTGGCAAGTTTTTCCACAAAAGCAACTGCTTTTGCGGGTCTAGACACAGCCATTTGTGTTTAAAGATGGCAATCTGGTACATAAAGAAATGATGTCAGTTGTTTGTACCTATCTATAAAAGGACACCGCTCCAAGTGACCTTGGGGGGGGGTGCGTGCACTAGGCACCTGAAATGACAGGTGTCATTGACGACACTTACAGAATGCACAGTGGCTTAACACTGGCAAACCGCTGTTAATATCTGTTATTTGGTAATAGGCCTGCTATGTGTTGGTACATTGTCAATGCGGGCCAAATGCACAGTGGTTTAGCATTGAGAATTTCTGCTGGCAACTGTTAGTGCATTGCATTTGACAATAAACATGCTCGCTGATTTTACCCTTGCCTTGTCATTTCCGGGGGCTCTCGGAGATCTCCTGTGCTGACCGAAGTGCACGGGGGTCTAACACTCTCGATAAAGGGAACACTGACATCGACGCATGCAGCCGAAAGTTTATCATCACTGACGGAGTAGAGGTCCTGTCAGGAGCAGACCGGGACAACCCCAAGAACCCTGACCAGACGATACTGAGACACTGAAGTACGACATGGAAGTACGACAATAATTATTTGAATCTCCTGATTTTTAAGGGGTTGGGTGTTGACTCATGAAGGTGACCATCCGTCCCGTTTTTACCGGGGCTGCCCTGTATTTAAGCTCTCTCCCAGGCGTCCTGACTTTTCTTTAAAAGAGGGGCAAAATGTCCCATATTTGCTGCCCCCTTCTGGTCCTTGAGTTCTCTAGTCAAGCACAGATGCAGCAGCCTCCTATTTATGGTATAGCAGGCACCAGCGTGTCGTGTGTAGAATGAGGCCAGGTGATGAGGGAGAAACCAGGTAGCAGCTTCCTTCCCCGTGCACACTAAAGAAGGGGGAACATGTGTCAGCCTTTCAGGAACCCAGGGTGGAAGCCCCGACCACGGGTGCCCTCCCCCCGGGGCTGAAATCCCTTTCTCGAGTGCCCCCCACAACAGGCTGCAGCCCCGTTCCCAGGCGGCCCTCTCTGCGGGTGTCAGGGCTGTTCCCCACTCTAGCACTCTAAGGGGGCTCACAAAAACCTTCGATGCCTTGCCTTTATAGGCAGAGCCAGTCTTAGGGGTGGGTGAGCCGAGCGATCACCTGGGGCTTCCATTTTCAAGAGGCTACTGACAGAGCCGGATGGAAGCCCGCTCGGAACACTCTGCAATTAAAGGGGCCGCGACCGCATTTCGGATTTTTTTTTTTTGCGCGACAAATTTTCCCAGGAGATTGCCCGGGGCTGCCAATTGAGTAGGACCAGCCCTGTCTATAGGCTCTCCTTAGAAAAAAAAAACTTCTCCAGAGACACAGACACACTGGCTCTGAGAAAAAAAAACAAGAAACTGCCATCATCAAGTGTTTTCACCCTAAAACACTGGAGGGAACACTTGAATTCCTTCCCCAGGGCTACCCCAAGCACTTTTGCCCCAAAAGAGCTTGAAAAAAGAAAAGAGAGAAACAAGCGTCAGTCTCTGGTAGCTGACTGCCCAGTCTGAGGCAGGTAAATACTCACACAGCCCTCCTGTTGCTTTCCAGGACACAAGACTCAAATCATCACCTTAAAAAAAAGTGATTTTTATTAACCAAGGATCTACTTGCTAAAGCAGACTTGGTTGCTAGATGTTACAGAGCAACTAAGTAAAACCAATTAAAACAAAAAGAACATCTCTGGAAACAACTCTTCGATGGTGTGTGCAGAAGGGAAGGCTTAGCTTCACACAGAGCAGTTTAAACCAAACAACCCAAACAAAGAAAAATGCCCCGATCGCGACTAGATCCACTTTCCCCTCTGCTCCTGATCCATGTAGGTCTGTATTTCCAGGTCCAGTTTACTCCCAATCCAATATAATTCTGATCCCTGCATCTGCTTTCTCAAGCTGTTTTCTTAGGCTACGTCTACACTACAAAGAAAAGTCGGAAAAAGCTACGTGAATTGCGAACTTGCGCATCTTTTTCTGCTTTTCTTTCGAACGGGGCTTTTCTGAAATTTGGCATGTCTACGCAGTGCCAAATTTTGGAAAAACCTGTTCTTTCGAGCCATCCCTTCGTTCTCATAAAATGAGGTTCCTAGGGATGGCAAAAGAGCACGTCTGCTTTTCCGAAATTTTTTTTCAGAAAAGCGGACACGTTCCTTGGACGCGGCATAGCTTTCCCAGGATACTTCCAGTATTCCGGAAAAGAGCTGCAGTCTAGACCAGTGTTTAAACTTTTTAAGACTGAGGATCACCAAGGATTTTTTGTTGAGCAAAAACAAAAAAACAAAAAAGGGGGGCTGGGGAAAAGTTATTGACTCCCCCTCCCCAAAAAATGGGGCAGGGGGAAGTTATTTAAAAAAAAAAAAAAGGTCGGCTCCCCCTTTAAGGATGACCATTTTGAACTCTGTTGTTCTCCGCAGCACACCTCCGACTGCCTCGCGACATACCAGTGTGCCGTGGAACACAGTTGAAGAACCACTGGTCTAGACGTAGCCTTAGAAATCCGCACAAAGGAAAAGCAGACCAGGTATCTATATCCAATTCAAATTTCAGCGCCGTATCCCCATTGGTTCTTCTGGCCCCCTGCCAACACCCATGCTAGCTACCCGAGTTTAACCCCTTAGTCACCGGGTGCTGGCCAGTACTCTTCTCCATCACAGTGGGTCTGAAGCCTTTTGCCGCACCCGCTGTGGGGTTCAAGCCCTTTCCGTGTCCCAGGGCTCAGCCCAGTTACGGGGTGGCCCGCACCTGCCACAAGGTGCAGCCTGGTTCCTGGGTGGCCCCCGCCCACCACGGGGCTCAAGTCCTTTCCCTGCTGTGGAACTCAAGCCTGGTTCCCGGGTGGTCTCCAGCCGCCATGGGGCTCAGCCCCATTCTCAGGCTGCCCCCACTCCTGGCAAACAACCCTGTTCTCAAGCTGCCTCCCCCATGTGGCAATCAGCCCCATTCTCGGATGCTCCCCTTCCCCGCGGCTATCAGTTCCATTCCCCAGCGCTCCCCCCCAGCTCTGTTCTCAGGCAGCCTTCGCAGTGGGGCTGAAGCCCCGTTCCTGGGTGTCCCCGGCTCCACTGTGGGACTGAAGCCCTGCGTGCCAGCAGCCCTCCCCCCCACTTGGTATCCCATATCGGGCATAGGGAAATATGGTCACCCTATGACTCGTGGGTTTTGAACACACGGGACTGTCCATACCAAACAAGTTCTCATGTCTCTTTGGGCTTCCACACCGTCACCAACCTTCCTGTCCAGATTGCTGCCAGTTTGTGGCTCCAGTGACCCAAATCAACACCCTTGTAGATCGGGGCAACTCTCGACTGCAGGAACAGATCATGGAAATGCAGCCTGCAGCAACCTCCAGGTACAAGATCATGTGGGCTGTGTCTACACTGGGCCACTTATTCCGGAAAATCAGCTGCTTTTCCGGAATAAGCTGCGAGCTGTCTACATTGGCCCTTGAATTTCCGGAAAAGCAATGACGCTCTACTGTACAAAATCAGCCGCTATTCCGGAAAAGCTACGCTGCTCCTGCTCGGGCATAAGTCTTTATTCCGGAACACTGTTCCAGAAAAGGACCAGTGTAGACAGCCCAGTAGTTTTTCCGGAAAAAGCCCCGATCGCGAAAATGACGAAAAGGGCTTTTCCGGAAAAGCATCTGTGGCCAATGTAGATGCTCTTTTCCGGAAATACTTATAACGAAAACTATTCTGTTTTAAGCATTTCCGGAAATTCATGCCAGTATAGACGTAGCCGTGATGTTTAAGCAGCGAGTTGAATCGTGAAGGGCATGTTCTTGTTATCCATTCCATGAAAGCAACATGCTGCCTCTCACTCTGTACCAGGCCAGGCCCCTGGACTCTAAAGCGCATCTCCCTAGCTACCTTGGTACCCCTACATGGACACAATCCAGGAATGAGGAGCGGGGATTAGTGGTATGATGGAGAATTGGGCAAGGGAGGGACACCAAGTGGCTCGGAGGCATGGCGTTAAGAGCAACATGTGTGTCTAGACTACAGGGTTTTGTCGACAAAAGTGGACTTTTATCGACAAAACTATATACTGCTGAGTTCTGTCAACATAACGTCAACAGAACTCAGCAGTTTTGTCAACGGCGGTAAACCTCATTCTACGAGGAATAACGCCTTTTGTCGACAGAGTTCTGGCGACAGAAGGCGTTATTGCATCTCCACTGTCCTTTGCGTCTACATTCTCATGTCGACAAAGCGGCTTGCTTTTTCGACAGAACTGGCTGTAGTCTAGATGCTCTTTGTCGACAGAAGCTTTGTTGAGAGTATCTTTCGACAAAACCTCTGTCGACAAAAGCCTGTAGTCTAGATGTACCCTAAGAGAATTCAGACGTTTGTCAATAAATGCCTTAGACACATTCTCCAGCTAAAGTGGTATGATAGAATACCAAACAAAACCTTGTGGACCAAAGTAAATGCTCCTCCTGATGCTCCCCAATATGCCGTTAGCCTTCTTGGCTATAAGAGCACCCTTTGGACTCCTATCCAGCTTCTCAGACACTGGAATCCCTAAGTCCTTTTCTGCCGAACTGCTACCTTGCCAGAAGTGAGATCTTCCCTCATCCCAGCAGCCCCTTTCTCCCTCCTCCTACCAAATTGCTGGGGGGTAGGAGCCCAGTGCTGTGGGTGTAAAACAAACCTTTTTGGTCGTCCTCACATGTTAATCTGAGATACCCAGGGGCTGTAGGCATCCGCCGGCCGTAATGCCATTGAAAGCCAGGGATGTGTTTGCAGCGTGGTCAAACAAACCCAAATTGATCTGCGAGGCTGCTCACAGGCCTCTGCTCTCAATAGGTCCTTTCTCTCGCCGTCCTTCGTCGCCTGGTGAGGGTTGAAGCTGAGGATAAGGCTGAGGCTTTGGGAAGAGCCGATGAATTCAAATTCTGTGTTGTAAACTGCCGGAGGAGGCCAGAGAACCCACCGCCCCGGCCTTCGCAAGGAGGGAGCCCAAGGAAAGAAAATAACCAGAGCGCAAGCCCTGGTCCCCAAACTCGTTTTCTCGGTTGACTCTGGCCGCGTTGTAAAATGCAGACGTTTATTTTGCAAGCTGTGGTTTCCCGGGCTGACTGCTCCCCGGTGGCTTTGGGAGGGGTAGCCAGCTGTCCCAGCAGTGCAGAAAGATGCTGGATTGGATGAGCCCCGTTACGTGCAGGTCCTCACGCTCTGCGTGCAGCACACACGCCCTGCTAGACACCCCCGAGCCCCAGCACACACTGGGGGTGTAAAAAATCACATCATACGGTAACCGTGGATCCGCTAACAAACCTAGCGGAGACCCGCACTGCTGTGTAAAGCTTTGTTTGACATTGTAGATGCACAGCAAAGGTTTTCTGGGAGCAGCCGCCAGCCCCTGCCGGCTCCACTCCCAGGGAAGTGACTTTGCGTGGCGGCAAAGCCTCCTCTCCTGGAGTGAAGCTGGCAGCTCTTGCCCACCTGGCTCCCGGGGAGGAGTTGTCGCTACCCAGCCACAGAAATGCCACCTCCCCAGTAGTTGAGTGTAACTAACCCCATTAACCAACAAGCATCAGCTGATCAGTTAAGCCAGAGGGGGGCAAGATACGGCCCAGGGGACGGATTCTGCCCGCCAAGCCATTTGATCTGGTCTGTGGCCTGCCCTGCCACGCCCCCATCCCTCCAGGCCAACCGGGACCCAGGGGCGGGGGATTGTGTGAAGTCATTCGCTGTTCCAAGTGGCTGGCAGCTCCCTCCCCCTCGCCAGGGACACATGGCGCCTAGAGAAAGCCGCCAGCCATTTTGAACAGTGAATGACGTTGGGCCCGCCCCGCCCCTTGGCCCTGATTGGCCTGGGAGCAGGGGGAATACATGAAGTCTCCTCCCCCCACCGGGAGCCCGTGGACGTAGACGGAACCACCCCTTCCACCGTAGGCCCCGCTTCTTCCACCACCTTAGGTCCCGCCCCTTTCGCTCGGGGCCCCGCCTCTTCTGCCTGAGGCCCCGCCTCTTCCGCCTGAGGCCCCGCCTCTTCCACTTGAGGCCCCGCCCCTTCTGGGGGCTGGAACCGGCCTGAGGCCATTATCAAAATGGGTGAAGTGCCGCCCCCTGCAAAAATAAGTGCACCCCCAGGTTGAACGGTGAATTGGTTCTGCTCTAACCTCCCTAGCGCACGTTGACCTGTGCACCTGCAGCACGCAGCTACACCGACCCCGATGAGCAGGCAACCCCGCACATGGCGTCAGTGGTTGACCTACGCTCTGCTCCAAACAGATACCCCCGCCCCCATGGGCATGGACATCGGGCCTCTCCCGCCCCCCCCAGACACACAGACACAACCAGAGGGACGGATTCTTTACATGGTCGCCCCTTGAGCGATGGCTTTGTACCAGCCCCAAGCGGGGGTGAAAACCTCCCCCCAGGACTGGAAGCCTTTTAAACCCACAGTGTGCTCGCCAGCCACAGGGACACGCTGGGCCCAGGGATAGGGGCTGTGTCTTGCCGGCGTGCCGTGCCGTGTCCTGCAGCGCTGCGGCTGATGGCGTCTCAGGCCGAGCGCTGCACCAGGAGCGGCGTTTGGCACCGGGGCGGGGAGGCTCGGTAGCGTCGTTAGCCTTGACGTGAGCGGATTGTTCGTTTCAAGGGAGCTCGGTCAGCCAAGCCTGTTGGGTGCAAAGCAGGCCACATTCTCCCTGCCCCTTGCTCCAGCTACCTGGCACCTGGGCGGCGTGGGGGGGGGGGCATTCAAAAGAGAAGGGAGTTTTATGGCCACTTGGCGGCACTGGTCTTATGGGTGGACAACTTCCCAGGGCACCATGGTCGACTCACCCCCACCACACACACAGAGCCCAGTCAAGGGCCCTTTATCGCCTGGGCCTGGACCTGAGGAGGGGCAGTGCTGCTGGGACCCCAGATAGAGGCTTTTACTAAGCATTAGGCTCCATCTGCTAGCCCCAACCAGGCTTGGGAGTAGGGTTGCCAGGTGTCCGGTTTTCTACCGGACAGTCAGGTATTTGCGCCCTCTGTCTGGTAGAAAAATTCAGAAAATACCGGACTCTGCTTCCTGCCCCCCTTCCTCCAGCCCCCCCTCCTCCCGTCCAGCCCTCCGGCCACCGATCCCCCGCCAGCTCTGCTTCCTGTCCCCCCCTTCCTCCCAGCCAGCCCCACGGCCCCCAAGTCCCCCTCCCGCCCCCCTTCCTCCTGGCAAGCCCCGCAGCCCCCACCCCCCTCCGCCCCCCTTCCTTTCGTCCAGCCCCGACCCCCCCTCCCGCCTCTCTTCCTCCCAGCCAGCCCCGCGGCCCCTGCCCCCCCTCCGCCCTCCTTCCTTACGGCCAGCCCCGACCCTCCCTCCCACCTCTCTTCCTCCCAGCCAGCCCCACGGCCCCCGCCTCACCGCCGCCAGCCCCGCCTCCCGCTCCCTTCCTCCCAGCCAGCCCCGCCCTACCCCGCCCAGCCTGTCCCTCCCCTCCCCCCCCACAATCAAGTGTGTCCAGTATTTTGGGGGGGGGGGGTCTACCTGTTAACCCTACTCAGGAGGGATGAGATTTCTTCTTCCTCTCAGGGGCCATGACCCATCTCCAGGAACCTCCCCCAGCAGCAAGAAAGGCTGCACCCTGCCCGCTCCCCCCCTTCTGCTCCCTTTGTGCCCCCACTGCAAGGGAGGGGCTCTGTTCAGAGAGGTCTCCCCTCAGGGTGCCATTTTCCCTAAGGCTAGCCCTATACTCAGGTGTAAGCAGCCAAGCACGGTGCATCTCAGTGGCCCACCAGGCCCGGCGGCCCCCCCTGCCTTTAGGCCTCGTCCTCCCCGCGCAGGGCGCATTAATGGTCCCGAGGCGGGCTTGTGAGCCTTCTACATTCCCGGCTCTGCAGGCTCCTCCTGCTTTTAGCCCAAGGGATTCCTGGGGCCTGCCAAGAGAGCGGGAGTTACACATGCCGGGGGGGATTTTTCTCAGCCTTTGCCAGGCCTCCACAGCAGCCTCACTGCCGACTGCAGCCCTAGCGCTTCATGGCTACTAGACCAGCAGTACGATGAGAGTTGGGGGAGCTGTGCCCAGAGACTCCCCTCACAAGGCAAGGCCCTCCACAGACATACAGCCAGCCCTAAAGAGACCCAGAGCAGCTAGAAACCTAGTCCTGTCGGACACTACTCACAGCACATTTCCCCGCACATCCTAGCTCTCTACGGTACTTAGAGGGCCCCCCGTGGTGGCAACTAAGCAGCTCCCCCGCTTTGCTCCCCCAGCACACTGTGAGGCTGGGCAGAGCTGTTATTCCCGATGCACACAGAGGCTAAGTGACTTGCTCAAGGTCGCATGGGAAGGCTGTAGCAGAGTGTCATGTGCAGAAGGAGTATTGACCAGCACCCAGTGACGAAGGAATTAACTCGGATACCTAGCAAAAGTGTCAGCTGGGGGCGGTTCGGACAATCAGCCAATAACAATGCAGGTAGGAATTTCAAACTGGAAAAGGGGTTTTTCTCGCTCTCTTCTTTGTTTGAATTCAGAGCAGTTTCTCCCAGGTATTGAGGGAGATGGGAGACACTTTCTCTCTCCAAGAACGGACTTACTGAAATGTATAAGGAGGGAAAAGTTTAGATAGTCCGTCAGGGTTTATTGTTTTCCTTGTTTGGGGATTTGGAAATCATGTCTGAGCTGGCTAATTGTTTTCCAGCCCTGGGACTTTCCCTGAGTCTATATCAAATTGTGGCTATTTACCACCTAGCCTATTTACCATGCTTGCAACAGTTATTTTGTTTTTGATAATAAAAGAGTTTTCTTTTTATTCTAATTAACCGATATTGGTTGATTGTTGTATCCTGAGGATTAAGTGCCTAATTATAAGGGCAGAGTCCATTGTTGTCTCTGGATTCTCTCTGGTTTTCCCAACTCCAAGCAAAACAGAGGTTGGGGCAGGGGGGAGAGCTTTGCTTTAGGGAGGAGATTCCCAGTGATCTCTTCGCTCGAAAAGGGTTATTTTTACGTTTTCTTGGAATCACTTGGGGGGTGGCAGTGCGGAACCAGTCTTGTCTTTTTGTTGTTGTTGTTGTTGTTGTTGTCGTGTTGTGTTGCTTTGTTTGCATCTTGGGAGACTGAGATTGAATAAGTTTGTCTCTGGGAATCACAGAGACAGGTTTTTGAAGTGGTTAATCTGCTAGCCAGCCCCCCGATTCTGCATGCAGTGTCAGGTTGGAGGATTGAGCCGTGACACAGAGCAAGTAATTGAACCTCGGTATCCAGATAGGACCCCAACCTTCCTCTTTGGAGGCTGACAGAGCATATGGAGATGGTTGGGTTAACATCCCGTTGGCTCTCACGCCTGTGAGTGAGTGAGCCATCCAAGGGGGCTAGGCCAATGGGAAGGGGAAGCTGTTTTCTGGACCACAGTGCTCTGGTCTGACTCAGCATTCACCATTCTGTCAAGTCAATGGTTGAGAAACTGAGTCAGGAGGCTAATTTAGCTACAACTAATCAGGAAAGAGATCTTGGAGTCATCGTGGATAGTTCTCTAAAGATGTCCACGCAGTGTGCAGTGGCAGTCAAAAAAGCAAACAGGATGTTAGGAATCATTAAAAAAGGGATAGAGAATAAGACGGAGAATAGCTTATTGCCCTTATATAAATCCATGGTACACTCACATCTTGAATACTGTGTACAGATGTAGTCTCCTCATCTCAAAAAAGATATACTGGCATTAGAAAAGGTTCAGAGAAGGGCAACTAAAATGATGAGGGGTTTGGAACAGGTCCCACGTGAAGAGAGATTAAAGAGACTAGGTCTTCTCAGCTTGGAAAAGAGGAGACTAAGGGGGGATAGGATAGAGGTCTATAAAATCATGAGTGGTGTGGAGAAAGTGAATAGGGAAAAGTTATTTACTTGTTCCCATAATATAAGAACTAGAGGCCACTAAATTAAATTAATGGGCAGCAGATAAAGGAAGTTCTTCTTCATACCGTGCATAGTTAATCTGTGGAACTCCTTGCCTGAGGAGGTTGTGAAGGTTAGGACTATAACAGGGTTTAAAAGAGAACTAGATAAATTCATGGGGATTAAATCCATTAATGACTATTAGCCAGGATGGGTAATGAATGGTGTCCCTAGCCTCTGTTGTCAGAGGGTGGAGATGGATTGCAGGAGAGAGATCGCTTGATCATTACCTGTTCGGTTTACTCCCTCTGGGGCATCTGGTATTGGCCACTGTGGGCAGACAGGACACTGGACTGGATGGACCTTTGGTCTGACCCAGTGTGGCCGTTCTTATGTTCTGCTCTTATGAGGGGAGGGACACTCCTTGCACCAGCCAAGTGGGGGAAAGGGCCCTGGAGCAGAAGGGGGGAGGCTTTTAAATGCAGAGGGGGAGCTGCATCCCTTCCCCACACGAGGCCACTGTACTGTGGGGCACCTCGGTCCTCTATGCTGGGTACAAGGCCGGCAGTGACAAAGAAAGGCAGTAGCAAAGAAAGCAATTACACACACACACACACACACACACACATACTGCTGATGCTGCTGGAAGAAGGATGGGGGCTTTGCAGATTGTGCCATCCCCAAGGCCACAGGGATGAGGATCAGGAAGGGGCAGATCCCCCTCAAAAGGGGTGGATAGCCAGGTACTGACCTTGAAGTCAGTAAGGGTACATCTACACAGCAGGGCGAATTAAGCTACGCAACTTCGGCTGCGTCAACAGCACGTAAGTCAAAATAGCTTCATGTGCCTTGTGGCTCTGTCTACTCTGCAGGAAGCGGAAGGGAGAACACAATTCCTCCAACTGCCCTTCCTCCTCGTACAATGAGGGTTACAGGAGTCAGAGTAAGAAGTCCTCCAGCTCGGCATGATTTCAAAATAACAGTTTGCCGTGTATTTCGAACTTTGTTATTTCGAAATAATGTCAGTTATACCGAAATCACGCTGCAGTGTAGACATACCCTCAGTGCCAGATGGCTACAAAGGTGGAGCTGGAGGGGCCTAGCTAGCCGAAAGCTAGGTATCCAGAGGGTTTCCTGTCACCCTGGTATCAGAGAGGACAGATGAGTTGCTGGTTGTGATTAGAAAATCAAAGAGACGATAAGAAGCATAAGCTTCCATCGAGAAAACTAAATTCACCCAGAGGGACCAAACAGTGCAAGCCCAGTGAGGAGTTTACTTGCAGGCCCGGAAGCCTTCTCTTTCCATCGGTAAATGTCAGTAAATGTCAATTTCCCCCTGCACACCCAAGCTGATGAAAAAGCAGTTCCCTTGATGGGGATTGAAATTTACAGCGAGGCAGCGGAAACAAACGGGCTGCTTGCGAAGTGATTGGCATGTGGCTGCAGGAAGTTGGCTTTGTCTGCTTTGACACGCGACGCGGGTCATTTGTGTTTCGCAGTAATCGAGATTTCGCTTTTTAAAAATCCACCTCCACTGGCATGAAATCGTTATGGTCTAAGCCGCTCCCCTGTAATTTTCCAGAACTGTGAACATGTCGATAGGAAAAAAATACTTACCACTAAACATCGATATGATCTGTCAAATCATCAGATTCCGCCGCGCCTCTTTATTAGCCGCCGCACACTGCTCCAGCCTCGTCAGGGCAGCGTGTCATGATCGTGTCACCGCTCTGCTTATGTTTAGGCCTTGCTCTTGACATTGTGAATACCTTGTCAGTGAGCAGACCGAGCCTTTGTAACTCTACGCACAATGGTGAGGAGAGGCAAAAATGCCAAGCAGGCTGCCCTTTGCACTTTGGCACTGCGGATGGAGCAGTGTGATCTGTATGCTGGTAATAAGATTAGAGGGACTTCACCACTGGGATAATAAACTGGGTGTGAGGGTTCACCCGTCCCCCTGCTTTATGAAATGGACTTGCAGACATAAATGTTCATAACTCAAAGGTGCTTTGAGCAAATTGCTTCATGTAACCGATCAATCTTCATGTCTTAATCCGCTGGATCTGTTTCTCTTAGGCTACGTCTACACTGCCAGCTTTTGCTGCAGAAAATATGCTCACGAGGGACTCATTTGCATGAGTCACAGTCTCATTTGCATATTTTCTGCCGATCCGTTTTTGCGCAAAAACAAGCCGAGTGGACGTTTTCTTTTTGCGCAAAAACCCCTTTTTCCGCAAGATCGGTAAACCTCTTTTTGGGGGGCATAAGGATCTTGCACAAAAAGGGGGTTTTGTGCAGAAAGAAAACGTCCATACTGCCTGGTTTTGTGCAAAAACCCCTAGTGCAAAAATGGATCAGCAGAAAATACGCAAACGAAATCACGACTCTTGCAAACAAGTCCGTCATTAGCATATTTTCTGCCGCAAAAACTGGCAGTGTAGACGTAGCCCAACTCCGGTGTGTACATCATCCCTGTGTGTACAATTAGACATATGGAGTAGGGACTACTTGACGGGCTTTAAATCTGTGAATGAAAGTCATCAAGGGAGGCTTCCGTGTCTGGGCAATCCTACACAAATAGCCTTAAGGCTTAGCAGTGGTTGATAGGGAGCAGCCAGGTGACTCCCCATGCAAAAAGAGAATCTTTAAAAACAATAGAAAAGTTGGAGTCGAGGTCTTTAGGCTGGCTGGACACACCCAAGGAGGGTGAACTAAAGACCCCAGGGTGAGCGATGGCCCTGGTTTTGAAGGCAGCTGGAACAGAAACAGCTTTTGAGTGAGTTTATAGTAAGTTTGAGTGGAGGATTTTAACGTTAGAAGTAGCCAAGCGTTTCTTGTTAGTTTTCATTTTTGAACATAAGAATGGCCAGACGGGGTCAGACCAAAGGTCCATCCAGCTCAGTGTCCTGTCTGCCGACAGTGGCCAATGCCAGATGCCCCAGAGGGAGTGACCGAACAGGTAATGATCAAGTGATCTCTCTGCTACCATCCATCTCCACCCTCTGACAAACAGAGGCTAGGGACACCATTCCTTACTCATCCTGGCTAATAGCCACTGATGGACTTAACCTCCATGAATTTATCTAGCTCTTTTTTAAACCCTGTTATAGTCCTAGCCTTCACCACATCCTCTGGCAAGAAGTTCCACAGATTGACTGTGCACTGTATGAAGAAGAACTTCCTTTTATTTGTTTTAAACCTGCTTCCCATTAATTTAATTTGGTGGCCCCTAGTTCTTATATTATGGGAACAAGTAAATAACTTTTCCTTAATCACTTTCTCCGCACCACTCATGATTTTATATATCCCCCAGGCTACGTCTACACTGGCATGATTTTCCAAAAATGCTTTTAACGGAAAAGTTTTCTGTTAAAAGCATTTTCAGAAAAATCGCATCTAGATTGGCAGGACGCTTTTCTGCAAAAGCACTTTTTGCAGAAAAGCGTCCGTGGCCAATCTAGACGCGGTTTTCCACAAAAAAGCCCGATCGCCATTTTCGCGATCAGGGCTTTTTTGCGGAAAACAGTACTATGCTGTCGACACTGGCCCTTTGGCGCAAAAGTCTTTCGGAAGAAGACTTTTGCCCGAACGGGAGCAGCATGGTATTTCCGGAAAAGCACTTTGTCAGTGCTTTTCCAGATATTCAAGCGGCCAGTGTAGACAGCTGGCAAGTTTTTCCGCAAAATCAGATGATTTTGCGGAAAAACTTGCCAGTCTAGAAATAGCCCCAGAGTCTCCTCTTTTCTATGCTGAAAAGTCCCAGTTTCTTTAATCTCTCTTCCTTTAGGACCCGTTCCAAACCCCTCATCATTTTAGTTGCCCTTTTCTGAATTTTTTCTAATGCCAGTGTATCTTTTTTGAGATGAAAAAGATGTGATCTACTTTACTCTGCCTAGTCTCACTTAAAACCGCTTAAATCCGACTGCTTATACTTAATAAAATCCCTTTTACTTTCTATCAAGCCCAGCATAAATAATTGTTACTGGAGGGGCAGCCAGCGTGCACATCCCCCCTTTCACTGGGGTTCTGATCCCATGTGGGGAGTGGTATCCCGGGAGCCAGGCCCAAAATGGCACGCTCCTTAGACCTGAAGAGGTTCAGTGTTTGCACTGCTTCTCGTGGGGGCGGGGAAGATTTCAGCTCTGGACCCTGGCAGGGGAGACTGGTGCAGCTGGCCCAGCAGGACCAGGCGGAGAGAAGCCCCAGAGAGCAGGAAGGCGAGTGGCAGGCACTGTCAGCAGGAGGTGCCCCCAAGGGGTCATCTGTGACCACCCTTCCCATCACACTGGTAATTGAATAGGGATGCCAGGCTGCAGCTAAAGGATCTGGGGCTTTATTCCCATCTCTCCACTTTCCTAGCCCTTTCTTTCTAGGCAACGTGATCTAGTCCTGGTGTGGCCAAACCACGGCTCAAGAGTTTCACGTGGCTGTTTCACAGTTAGGGTACGTCTACACTGCGGAGCTACTTGGGGATACAGGAAGTTTCGTGAAATAGCTCTTCTGCATCTATTGAAGCAGCCTGTTCTTTTGAAATAGATTTCGAAATAACAGGCAGCTTATTCTGCCATCCTGGTAACCCTCACTCCATGAGGCAGCAGGTTTAAAACAAACAAAAGGAAGTTTTTCTTCACTCAAAGCACAGTCAACCTGTGGAACTCCTTGCCAGAGGATGCAGTGAAAGCTAGAACTTTAACAGGGTTCAAAAAAGAGCTAGGTAGATTCATGGAGGTTAGGTCCATCAATGGCTATTAGCTAGGATAGGTAGGAAAGGTATCTCTAGCCTCTCTTTCTCTGGAGGTGGGTGACAAGGGAGGGATCTTGTGAGGATTACCTGTTGTGATACCTCCCTCTGGGACATCTGGTGCTGGCCACTGTCGGCAGACAGGACACTGGGCTAGATGGACCTTCGGTCTGATCCAGTATGGCCGTTCTTATCTCCTTATGGGGATTAAAAGGCATTTCAGCATAGAAAGTTATTTGATGAACTTCCAGTTCATCTTTCAATACTTCCTTGTGTGTATTGAAAACAGGTTCCAGAACTAGGTCACCTTCTGGTTTCCAGGAGATCCCTCCAATCCAGGGAAGCCAGCCACCCTCTACCGAGCCAATGCCTGTGGCAAACCTTCCTCACAGTGGGTCTTTACTTCGTCCCCCCAGTCCCTGGTTTTCATGTTAGCCGACATTTTTGCAAGGGAAGTGGTTCATTATTGCACCACGACGCCTCATACACTGCTCGGCTCATCCCGGTGCCTCTGCATGCTGCGGTGAGCTCGAATCGTACTCCCCCCGCCCCCATGTGCAGTCAGTCCAAACAGAATGGGGCCTGCTGGAGGAATATTTCTTTCTTTTAGGCTAGAAGTTCCTCGCTTCCTCTTCTTTCTCACACGTCCCGCCTCCTGGAGTACATGAAAGGTCCACGAAAGGGGGCTGCTTTTAATCACCGGCCCGGGCGCCCCGGTTCTGTTTCCACACACTCTTTGAACGTGCACAGTCAGCCCACAACTGGGACATTTTTCCCTGTCAAATCTGCCGGCCATGTGTTTGACAACACTTTCTGCTCGCTCACTGGAGCTGTTTCCCAGGCTGCCTTGCAAATGCGGGCACAGCTCCTGGGCTTTCCTGCATGTTACTCCTGGTGGTGGGGCAGCTGCCCCACTCTGGCCAGAAGGGGTTAACGCAGGTGTGGAGGGAGCCTGTGCAGAGCCCAGGCCAATCAGCGAGCAGCTTAGAGGATCCAATGAGAGAGCTTCTTGCTGAGGCAGCTCTGTATATAAGGAGCAACTCAGCAGAGCAGAGGGCCATTGCAGCCTGATCAGAGAAGGTGCAGGACCAGTTCCCAAGAGTGCCTTAGCCAAAGCAGTGCTGGGAAGGCTCAGTGGGGCTAGAGAGAGGGAGGCTACAACCTGACACCTGCCGGGCCTGGATACAAGGGCCAGGAGGATATGAGGATCAAAGGAAGTGGCCCAGGGAATAGGAGGCCATAGAGGGGAGAGAAGGAGGGCAGGGCTAGGCGGCTGCCATAGGGTCCTTGGGCCGAGACCCAGAGAAGTGGAAGAGCCTGGTTCCCCGCTTTCACTGCACCTTGCTACACTGAGGAGTGGCCTTTATAGGCCGTGGCTTGCCCCAGAAGTGAGGGCTAGGCTGGGGCTGCAGCTGGCCACCGTGGCAGGCGTGAGGCTGAGAACTGCGAATACATCTGGAAAAGGGGCCAGAGACCAGAGTCGGCATCCGCAGTCTCCTGAAGAGGACGCCATGATCCGGGGAGCGCCGTGGGTCCAGAACGGAGCATGGGCAGAGCGACAGCAGGCAAGACACCAGCCAGAAGGGGGCGCCCTGCCAAGGAGAGAGCCCATTCCCAGTGTGGCCAGCAGGAGGCGCCGTGGCGGTGAATCCCCATCCAGTCACGCCCCCGGACGTTCTTATTTGCCGATTCCCCCACCGGGGCCGATTTCCGAGCTGCTGCCCATGTTAACTGTGGTTCCGACAGCAAGCGCCTTTGCCTTTGGGCATGGTTAGCGCCAACGAATCGGTCGCTAATTGGTGTCAGCGTCTCACCGTAATGACAGTCTCAGGAGAGCAGCGTCCGTTCCACCCTCGAGTCTCCTGCTGTCGCCCTGGGTTTCCTCAACCGAGAGTTAAACGACAATCATTCTGCTATCGTGCTGGGTGGCGGGTTGGAATATGGGTTTTGTGAACGGTTTACTAGCTTCTACAAAGCTTCATCTTCAGCCTCCTCGGGGGTTAGCAGGTTTCTCGCTAAACTGTAAATCTCAGCTGAGCAAAATTGCTTTCTCCTCTCTCCCTCCTCCCCCACTTTTGCATCTGCAATTCCACTAGCAGTGAAAACAGAAGAGGCTATTGCACGGTTTTCTCCCCACGGTTGGGGCTGGGCACGAAAGGGTGAAGTAGTCCCAAATATTGCAGCCACCGGATCTGTATGGGTTTGGGTTTTGTAGACCTCTCTCACCCAGGATAACCCAGCCCTATTGCTTCCCTTTTCTCTTTCCTGACGGACACCAACCCGCAAATCAGGATTCACTGGCCGATCCTAGAGCCTCGGACGGTGGATCCTGACTGGTCTGATTGGGAGGTTCTCCAGTGCTGGCATTTCGGCTTCCCCTCCCCACACGGCTCTGCAGCTCCTGCCCTCTGCCTTGGCGCTGCCCTCCTCCCCGGGAGCCTCCTGCTTGCTGTGCAGGTTGAGGGAGGCAGAGAAAGGGGTGCTGATATCAGAGTGTCCCCCTCCCCTTCCCATCCCTGAACCCCCATCTCTACAGAGTGAGCAGGGCGCGGCCATGGAGAAGGGCCGGGGAAGGAAGCGGGGCCCGGGTACCCCGGAGTTAATTTAAATTCAACGAGTGACCTTGTGCTTAAAACACCTTGGAGACCCCCTGGTCTTTCCCATTGAGGCGCGTTCTGCTCCACTTCAACACCGCGAGGCAATAGGCGCGGGCCACAAGGGGGCTTCCTGCTGAGGAAAGCACATTTCCAGTGTGACCAGCAGGAGGCGCTATGGCAGCAAACCTGATGCACTCCAACTCCTCAGGGGAGCCAGAGTCTGTTTAGACAGGCCACTCACATTTCAGGTGGCCATAGCTCCGCAGCCCCACTCCTTCCCCCGTTTAACGACCTGTCCTCTTCTCTCCCGTAGAGGGAGACACACACGCGCACAGCCTTTGGGTGTGTCTGCACAGCAAAGGTATTTCGGCCGTTATTCCGAACTCACTATGTGAGCCTTGACATAGCCATTCCGTTATTTCGAAATAATTTCGAAATAACGGATGGCTTCTTCTGGCTTCTGTGAACCTCATTCTAGGAAGAATAACGCCTCTCCCAAAACAGCTGTTTCGAAATAAGGAGTGTGTAAATGCTCCGCTGCTATTTCGAAATAGCCATTCTAGGTTATTCCTCCCGGGGCTCTAATTCGAGGAAGCACATCCACATTAGGGAAGCCGGCCTTGGACTCATTTTGAGGCTTCCCTGCCGTGTTGACGTGCTATTTTGAAGTAAGCCGCCATTGTTGCACAAGGGGCTTTTGCGCAAGAAGGAGCCATCTACACTCTCCTTCTTGCGCAAAAAAACCCCTCTTGCTCCTTCTTGTGCAAAAACCCCTTGCAAAAAAATGGCGGCTCATTAAGTATGCAAATGAGTATGCAAACGC
The DNA here is from genome assembly GCF_052426305.1 of Pelodiscus sinensis. Classification (NCBI taxonomy): domain Eukaryota; kingdom Metazoa; phylum Chordata; order Testudines; family Trionychidae; genus Pelodiscus; species Pelodiscus sinensis. The sequence goes on from NC_143053.1 coordinate 257,766,386, forward strand.
TCATTTGCATATGTTCTTGAGCAAGAAAGCACAATGTAGACGTAGCCTTAGAGAGGATTAGCACAGGAACAATATGCACAAACACACACACACACCCCTGAGAGGGTTAGCACAGGAATAATGTGCGCACACACACACACACAACACACAACACACACACACACACACACACTTTGGAGGGCTAGCACAGGAACAATGCGCAAAGACGCACTCAGCTGTCAGGAAGAGCCGTGCAGAGAGGGGGCCAGCACAGGGAGCCTTTCACCTGGTCTCTATTGCACTGCCTGGTCTTAAATCAGACAGGCTGGATTGCCAGCTCACTCCTTAAAACGAGGCCTCAGTAGTGAAGGCCAGCACAGCCTCCTGGGGGGGGTGAGGTCCCCAGCTAGTGTAGGCCTCCAGTTTACACCAGCTGAGCCTCTGGCTCATCCGCTCCTAAGTGTAGGTGCTGCATTCCCCTCACACACCAGAGCCCCGGGGGGGGGGGGGGGGCAGGCTAGTAGTTTTGGTCCCCCCCATGCTCTCAGGTGGGACCAACAATGAGGAGTTCAGTGTGTGAGTGGGGGTGGCCAGGAAGCATGTTTGGAGTGCGTGGTTTGGGCAGGAGGAAAGGTGCAGGCAGGAGTGAGGTGAGGGTGGAAGACTGGATGGGAGGTGGGGTGCAGGAGTGGAGTGGGGGTGCAGGGTCTGGGCGGGAGGAAAGGTGCAGGAGTGAGGTGAAGGTGGGAGACTGGATGGGAGGTGGGGTGCAGGAGCGGAGTGGGGGTGCAGGAGCGGAGTGGGGGTGCAGGGTCTGGGCGGGAGGAGCAGTGCAGGATTGGGATGGGGGGAAGGCTGGATGGGAGGTGGGGTGCAGGAGCGGAGTGGGGGTGCAGGGTCTGGGCGGGAGGAGCAGTGCAGGATTGGGATGGGGGGAAGGCTGGATGGGAGGTGGGGTGCAGGAGCGGAGTGGGGGTGCAGGGTCTGGGCGGGAGGAGCAGTGCAGGATTGGGATGGGGGGAAGGCTGGATGGGAGGTGGGGTGCAGGAGCGGAGTGGGGGTGCAGGGTCTGGGCGGGAGGAGCAGTGCAGGATTGGGATGGGGGGGAAGGCTGGATGGGAGGTGGGGTGCAGGAGCAGAGTGGGGGTGCAGGAGCAGAGTGGGGGTGCAGGAGCGGAGTGGGGGTGCACGGTCTGGGCAGGAGGAGCAGTGCAGGATTGGGATGGGGGAAGGCTGGATGGGAGGTGGGGTGCAGGAGCAGAGTGGGGGTGCAGGGTCTGGGCGGGAGGAAAGGTGCAGGATTGGGATGAGGGTGGGAAGGCTGGATGGGAGGTGGGGTGCAGGAGCAGAGTGGGGGTGCAGGGTCTGGGCGGGAGGAAAGGTGCAGGATTGGGATGAGGGTGGGAAGGCTGGATGGGAGGTGGGGTGCAGGAGCGGAGTGGGGGTGCAGGGTCTGGGCGGGAGGAGCAGTGCAGGATTGGGATGGGGGGGAAGGCTGGATGGGAGGAGGGGTGCAGGAGCAGAGTGGGGGTGCAGGAGCAGAGTGGGGGTGCAGGGTCTGGGCGGGAGGAAAGGTGCAGGATTGGGATGGGGGGGAAGGCTGGATGGGAGGTGGGGTGCAGGAGCAGAGTGGGGGTGCAGGAGCGGAGTGGGGGTGCAGGGTCTGGGCAGGAGGAGCAGTGCAGGATTGGGATGGGGGGGGAAGGCTGGATGGGAGGAGGGGTGCACCATCCCAACCCCTCCCCCCAGCATGGTCACTGCCCCTGCTTCCTGGTCCTGGAGACCCCGGCGAGCGGCGCAGCCCTGCCCCCCTTCCCCCCGGCCTTAGAGCGCCTGAAAACCGCCCTGCGAAGCCCCCGCCCTCCTGCTGAGCCTGCAGCCTGAACCCAGCCCCAGTGCAGGGCTCCCAGAACAGGCCCAGGGGCACATTGTGGCCCCAGCTTGCCTGACCCCACCTCGGCGAGCAGGCAGGAGGGGGCCTACTAGAGGCAGAGCGTGGACGGGGCCTCTTCACACGGTGTGGCAAGGCAACGCCGTCCCCTGCCTGTGGTACCTGCCACCCATGTGCGCCCCCCCTCACCCACACTCGTTCTCACCCCCCCTCCTACGCCCATTCACACACACACTCCTTCTCAGTCCCCCCCTTCCCCCGCACACCCATTCATTTGCAAACATTTTTTGGCGGATTACCAAAAAAGAAAATTAATTCTCAGCCTGAAGCCAGGACTTTCAGCAAGGCAGCACAGAACCCTACCGCCAGCAGCAAGGGGGTAGCTTCAGCAGCAGGCAGCGGTATTAGGCAGTTACCTTGTGGAGAAAGCAGGTATTAGAGGGCGAATGCAGCTTGGGCCCTGCATGACTGGCAGAGCTGGGACATGTCTACACTAGGGCTGTGTCTACACTGGGCCACTTATTCCGGAAAAGCAGCCGCTTTTCCGGAATAACTTGCCAGCTGTCTACACTGGCCGCTTGCTTTTCCGGAAAAGCTATGACGATCTACTGTAAAATTGTCAGTGTTTTTCCGGAAAAACTATGCTGCTCCCGTTCGGGCAAAAGTCCTTTTCCGGAAAGACTATTCTGGAAAAGGGCCAGAGTAGACAGCACAGTACTCTTTTCCGCAAAAAAGCCCCGATCGCGAAAATGACGATCAGGGCTTTTTTCCGGAAAAGCGAGTCTACATTGGCCATGGACGCTTTTCCAGAAAAAGTGCTTTTCCGGAAAAGCATCCTGCCAATGTAGACGTGCTTTTTCCGGAAATACTTATAACGGAAAACTGTTCCGTTTTAAGCATTTCCGGAATAAGTGGCCAGTGTAGACACAGCCAAGAGGTGCATCTACACAGCACCGAAACGCGAAATAAAAAACACAATATGAGCTACGCCAGTTGCGTATCTTGGCTCAAATCTATTTCGCAATAGCTTATTTCAAAATCTGGCGCGTCTACACAGCGCCACATTTTGAAATCACATGCAATTCCGAGCAGTCCCTTATCCCTCGGGCAACGAGGTTTACCGGGCAGGCGAAATAGTGCACCCGTTATTTCAAAAAATATTTTGAAATAATGGGCAGCTTGCGTAGACACGGGGTTGCTATTTTGGGATACCACTGGTATCCCGCAATAGCCGTGCAGTGTAGGCATCCCCTAAGAAACTGTTTTGAAATAACTACATTTGACTTAATAGAGCCCGATTTTACAAAACCAACCTAGCGTGGTCACACCACGAGGAAGCCCTGAAATGAGTCCGAGGCAGGCTCCGTAAATGTCAACGTGCTGCCTCGGATTTAGAGCCCCAGGAAGCACTGAGGAATAATTACTTCAAATGACTCCGGCGAGTCGTTATTTCGAAATAGTGACACTGGCGCATCCACACGACGGCTATTTTGAAATAACGATTTTGTTATTCCTCGAGGAAAGCAGGAGTACAGATTTCAAAATAGCGGGGTTGTGTGGACACTCTGCTTATTAATTCAACCTAAAGGGGTTTATTTCGAAATAACGCCCTCGTGTAAACCAGGGGTCACTGAATAGCCACTAAGCTATTTGGCCCTGACACTCAAAACTATTTAGGCTCCTATCTCTCATTGATTTCAATAGGAGCAAGGCATCGAAATATTATTGAGGGCCTGGGCCTTCCAGCCTACTGGACAGAGAAGCCCCAAGTTTTTCCGGAAAAGCGGCTGATTTTCCGGAAAAACTGGCCAGTCTAGACACAGCCCGAGATGTTTAAGTCCCGGCTTGACAAAGCCCTGGCTGGGTTGATTTAGTTGGGACTGGTCCTGACTAGAGCAGGGGGCTGGACTTGATGACCTTCTGAGGTCTCTTCCAGCTCTATGGTTCTATGATTCTATGATTGCCGGAGCCTACAGACTCTTCCTCTCCAAGAGGGTCAGGGCTCAAGCACTTGACTCCCTAAAGCCCCTGATACTAGACAGTGATCTCTATTTATTAAACAGACGTGGTTTTATATCCCACAGATCAATTTAGGAGTGTCTAGCGCAGGGATGGGCAATCATTTTTGAAAGGGGGGCCACGTCGCAAATTTCGGAAGTGGTCACGGGCTGCCCCGTATGGGGAGGGGCCAGGAGACATTGCATGCTCCCCTGCCCACAGACCCTGATTTCACTGGGGACAGGGAAGCGTGTGAAGTCTTTGCCCCCTGCCAGAGGCGTGTGGTACCTCAAAACAACTGGTGGCTCCCCCTTGGTGCTGCATGCCCCTGGCAGTGGGAGGAGACTTCATGTGCTCACCAGAGCCGAATAAAGGGGAATAATCACTTCTCTAGATCTGCTGGCAATGCTTCTCCTAATGCACCCTAATAGGCCATTAGCCTTCTCAGCTACAAGGGCGCCCTGTTGACTCCTATCCAGCTTCTCATCCACTGGAATCCCCAGGTCCTTTTCTACAGAACTGCTACTTAGCCAGTTGGTCCCCAGCCTGTAACAGTCAGACAGAGCAAAGTTTGTATGTTCTGGCCTTCAGGCAGGGCAGAGTTAAGGAGATGTTTATAGGGTCAGGCCCTCAGGCAGGGTGGAGCATCAAACAGCTTGTCGTCCTAACCCCGGCAGATGGCAGACAAAGGTGGGCCTTCTGGCCAATGGTGGGAAGTCTGCCAACCTCAAGCCTCTAAGAGCAGAGGGTAGCAGGACCTACCTACTCCACCGGGTCCCAGGCCAAGGCCTTAGCAGTGAGTGATCCCTGTAAGCTGTGTGCTTGTGCGGCCACTCAGGAAAGATTCCAGTGCTTCCCAACTGAGTAGCAAAGCACCCAGAACTAGTCCTGGTCTTCACGACATCCTCTGGCAAGGAGTTCCACAGGTTGACTGTCCACTGCATGAAGAAATACTTCCTTTTGTTTATTTTAAACCTGCTATCTATTAATTCATTTGGTGATCCCTAGTTCTTATGTCATGGGAACAAATACATAACTTTCCCTTATTCACTTTTTCCACATCAGTCATGGTTTTATAGACCTCCATCATATTCCCTCCCCCCTCCCCCCGGCCTTAATCTCCTCTTTCGTAAATTGAAAACTCCCAGTCTTTTTAATCTCTTCTCCAAACCCCTAATCATTTTTGTTGCCCTTTTCTGAGCTTTTTCCAATGCCAAGATGTCTTTTTTGAGATGAGGCAACCACATCTGCATGCAATATTGAAGATGTGGGCGTACCCTGGTTTTACAGAGCGGCAATAAAATATTCTCTGTCTCATTCTCTATCCCTTTCTTAATGATTCCTAACATTCTGTTTGCTTTTTGACTGCTGCTGCACATGGAGTGGATGTTTTCAGAGAACTCTCCACAGTGACTTCAAGATCTCTCTCTGGAGTGATAGAGATGCAGCCATGTGAGTCTGGTGTAGCTGAAACAAAAGACAGGACGGTGTAGCACTTTAAAGACTAACACGATGGTTTATTAGGTGATGAGCTTTCGTGGGCCAGACCCACTTCCTGGCCCACGAAAGCTCATCACCTAATAAACCATCTTGTTAGTCTTTAAAGTGCTACATCATTCTGTCTTTTGTTTTCTCTCTGGAGTGGTTATAGCTAATTTAGTCCCCATCATTTTATGCATCTAGTTGGGACGATGTTTCCATACGTGCGTTACTTGGCATTGATCAACATTCAAATTCGTTTGCCATTTTGTTGCCCAGTCACCTAGTTTGGTGAGATCCTTTGGAAGCTCTTCCCAGTCTGCTTTTGTCTGCGCTAGTTTGAGCAGTTTAGTATCATCTGCAACTGTTGTCACCTCGCTGTACACCCCATGAGGACTTGTCTTCATGCACAAATGTAGCACTTTAGTGATGACACTCCGGCGCCAATGGGACAGCTTGTCCCAAGAGCATCGTCTACCTCCCAGGCAGGCAGTAGCGATGTTGGCGGGAGAAGCTGTCCTGGTGACGTAGTGCTGTCTACACCAGGAGTAGGTCGGAATCACTACATCACTCAAGAGAGTGGATTTTTCACACCCCTGAGCAGCATAGTTCTAGCGAGTGATGTTAAATATCAGTTACTTAAATAGTCGAGGACAGGAAACCCCTGAGTTGTGACTGCCCCCGTTGTGACATTCCCCCTCCCCCCCCACACACACACACTTACAACTATTTTTTAAAGTGCGGAAAGGGCCGAAAACCCCCCAACTTATGTCCTCGGCCTGTATTTACGATGGCACACAGTGCCTATCGTCAATGAGGGTTCGAGTTATGACGCCCCCGACTTGCAACGTTTCCCCAGGAACCAATCACGTCACAAGTCGGGGGTTGTCTGTAATCTCGTGAATTCTTATTGGTTAGTTGACAATTCTATAGTCCCCGGGGGCGGGGCCAGCAGCCAGTGCGCTCCTGCCCCACTTCCAAGGAGCCTCCTTCCACGCTGCATTGCTGCCTCTGTTTCCAGACAAATGAGTCCCGTGGCACCTTTAACGACTAACGAAGTTGGTCAAAAGCCTTCGGGGGCTACCGCTCACGTCGTCAGAGGCTTGAAGTGGCAGCATCCGTTTGGCAGGGGGGGTTCACACGCGCACAAAGATGGGTGTGTCATTACAATGTGGATCAGCAGCGCCCACGAAGTGCACTCAGTCCGGGCGGATGTGGGAGAGGAAGGTGGTAGACAAACTGCCATGTTGAGTGAAAGGCTTTTTTGGACCTCGCTGCGGTCACCAGTTTGCGGCAGGTGACAAACGACCAGTCCGCATCAGCATCTGATTGCATTACCCTTTGGCTCAAACGCAATTAGATGGCCATCTTCCTTCCACACACATGCCTGATTAGGTTATACATTCGGGAATTACTCATTTCCTTCTTCCTGGTAACAGTAGATACTAATGTTCGCATGTTACAATCCCCGCGATCCGTCATCTACCTCATTAGCTTGGCTCAGACCAAAGAGACTTGTCCATTAGCCATCTGTTCAACCGGATCCCAAGGGGCCAGCTCCTTCAGAGCAAAGAGCAGTCTGATTAGACTTCAGACTTCTCTAGCACATTGCATGGCCGTTTGCTAACCAGTGCCTGTGGTGGGTCCCGCCCGCCTGCCCTCGTAAGTCCAAGGCCCCTGGCCCGAGTCCACATCCTGCTGTGCTTGTCCTTGCGAACACACAGCCATCCAGCCATGGAGCCAGACCTGCTCCATGCTGGCGTCCCCTCGGTAGGCAGTCCCTGGGTTACACCACCTCGTCTCCGCATCCCTTTCGGCCTCTCCTGGAGTCCCCGGCAACAGCTGCGTGGGAGCTTCCTGCCCCGGTCCTTCTCCTCCGGCTGTCTCCCCAGACTGAGTCCTTCCCCAGGCTTTTATAGCCCAGCTGCAGCCCGGGCATGCTCGGTAGGGCTGTGGGGGAGGGGCTGTCACAGCGCCCTTTGCGCAAATGTGTGTGTATGCGTGTGTGTGTCTCCGTGCTCTATTTTGCTACTGATTTCACTTGGTGCCTCTTTTCTTGCTGTCTTCCCGCCATGCACCAATGAATCCCATTCAAAGGTACGAAGGGCAGCGAGAGAATCTAATTCCCACCCGAGGTCACTTTGACGTCCCCTTGTGCCTTTGGAGCGTGCACAGCAGGCTGACTGAAGAGAGGGGGGGAAGAGAAACGGGACAGTTAAAGGAGCCTGCACAGGCAAAAAATTGGCTTACCTGGCTTCCTTATGATACTGACACATGCACGTGTATACAGCCCCCGTGTCCACCGTGCGTGGAATGCTGGGATCGGCATTCTACCTCGGGGTAGGCAATCGTTTTTGCAGGGGGGGGGGGGCGCTTCACAAATTTCAGAAGTGGTCGCGGGTCGCCCTGGGAGGGGCGGGACTAGGAGACTCCGTGTGCTCCCCCGCCTGCAGACCCTGATTGCCCTGGGCGTGGGGGAGCACGTAAAGTTTTTGGCCCCTGCCCTGCCAAAGCGTGCGGTGCCTCACAACCGCTGGCGGTTCCCTCTAGGCACCGTGCACCCCTGGCAGGGGGAGGAAACATCAAGTGCCCCCCCCCATCCCCAGGCCTGGAGACGTGGGAACGGGCGACGTCTCCCCCCTCCCACTACCACCCTGCCAGGTGCCTACAGGGAACCACCAGCCATTCTGAACAGCCGGCGGTTCCCTCTGCTGCCACACACCCCTGGCAGGGGGAGGAGACTTTGCCCAGTCTTGATTGCCCTGGGAGTGCAGGAGCAGCTGGCCTGCCGCGGGCTGGATCCACCGGCTTGGTGGGCCGGATTTGGCCCATGGATGATGTGTTGCCCACTCCTGTTCCACCCACACTCCCAGGCCAATGGGGACGTGCTCTCTGCACACGCACAGCTGAGGATGAGGGACGGGAGGGACACAGTTCACCGCCTCCATGTCGCCTGGAAGCGCCTGGGCTCTTGTGTTCCACGCTGGAGCCCTGAACGGACAGGGGGTTCTTTTATCCCCACCCCCCTCATCTCCATGTAGGCCTGGCAGTGAATGGGATTGCAAGGGCAGCAACCATCCTCCACCTTGAGTTAATCAGGGCCGGCTCGAGACATTCCTGCGTCCTAGGCAGGGGGCGCACAGCGCATGCGTGGCTCCGCCCCCGGGCACACAGCGCATGCATGGCTCCGCCCCCGGGCACACAGCGCATGCGTGGCTCCGCCCCCGGGCACACAGCGCATGCGCGGCTCCGCCCCCGGGCACACAGCGCATGCGTGGCTCCGCCCCCGGGCACACAGCGCATGCGTGGCTCCGCCCCCGGGCACACAGCGCATGCGTGGCTCCGCCCCCAGGCACACAGCGCATGCGTGGCTCCGCCCCCGGGCACACAGCGCATGCGCGGCTCCGCCCCTGGGCACACAGCGCATGCGCGGCTCCGCCCCTGGGCACACAGCGCATGCATGGCTCCGCCCCCGGGCACACAGCGCATGCGTGGCTCTGCCCCCAGGCACACAGCGCATGCGTGGCTCTGCCCCCAGGCACACAGCGCATGCGTGGCTCCGCCCCCGGGCACACAGCGCATGCATGGCTCCGCCCCCGGGCACACAGCGCATGCGTGGCTCCGCCCCCAGGCACACAGCGCATGCGTGGCTCTGCCCCCAGGCACACAGTGCATGCGTGGCTCTGCCCCCAGGCACACAGCGCATGCGTGGCTCCGCCCCCGGGCACACAGCGCATGCGTGGCTCCGCCCCCGGGCACACAGCGCATGCGTGGCTCTGCCCCCAGGCACATAGTGCATGCATGGCTCCGCCCCCTGGCGCACTACACACCTTACAGCTGCAATCAGGTGCCCCCATAGATTGGTGCCCCCGGTAGCTGCCTGGCTAGCCCCCCCTGCTTGCGTATGTACAGCCCCTGGCGTGTGTAGGCTGGGCTGCCGAGCTGCGCCTGTAACACAAATAACGACAAGTCAGGGACCTAATGGCCCCAATGGATACAAATATCACTGACCTCCAGGACGCTGGCTTGAGTTCGGCCACAATAGGGAAGCCCCAATGGAGGTGTTATTTGGTGGCTCATGCACAGTAAGATTAATGTTGTGCAACGGGGCGCCCCTGGTGCAGACTGGCTCCAGTGTTGGCAGCTCCTCTGACAGACGGCTCTCGGCTGGGCCTTCTCCCCTTTCACCACCCCTGCTGTGAAACGTGGGGCCCAGACGCGGACCCGGCGCAAGGGCGGAGGTTAAATCAACCTAGAGCAGGAGCGTGACTGCTCGTGTCTTGCTCACAAGACTCCTGGGGACACGTCCCAGACACACGTTGGCTTTTCTTTGCCAGCCCGTTACCCTGTGGCCTCGTTTTTCATTCATGACCCTCGGGGGCCTCCAGGCGCCTTTCGGCAGCGCTCCTCCCTGGCCGCTCATTTCCCACGTGGGCCCTGCCTCCGGGGAGAGCTTTGCCTTTGTCCCTTGGGAGCTTCGTCATGTTCCCTTCAGACCGTTTCGCCAGTTTGTCCAGCTCATTTGGGATTGTCACCCTACCTTCCAACGCACAGAAGCCCAGGGCTGGCAGAGACCTCAGGAGACTATCGAATCCCCTGCCCAAAGCAGGACCAACCCCAACTCAATCATCCCAGCCGGGGCTTGGTCAAACCGGGACTTCAAAACCTCTAGGGATGGAGATTCCACCCCCTCCCTAGGGAACCCATCCCAGGGCTTCCCCACCCTCCTCGGGACATAGATTTTCCTAAGATCCAGCCCAGCACTTGGAACCCTTCCCAGTCTGGTGTCATCTACAAACTTTATAAGTCTGTCTCTAGGCCATTATCTAAAGGTGTTGAATAGAACCAAGCCAAGAACTGATCTCTGAGCTACCCCTCTTGATTTGCCCTTCCAGCTCAACTGAGCGCCACTGACAGCTACTACCGCTGCTGTTACTGCTAACGATCCAGTTGACAAGGTGGGTTCTCCTATGGCTTGTACCCCTGTTGCTCTCTGCAACCCCTGGAGTTATGCACCTGTGAAGCTGGAGTCAATCAGAGGAGACTCAATCCTTCTAGTCTTTTTCTTGGAGGTTCCTTATTTGACAGGTGATGTTAAAGTCCCTATATGGTCATTCAAGCATTTCATTGATCCATTGTTCCTCAGTCAGGTGCAGCTTCGCTTCCATCCCATCTTCTCAACCCAGTAGCTAACTGCACCGCCAGCCACTTCTAAGTGGCTGTGTGATCTAGTGGCTAGAGCCATGAGCAGCCTTCGGAGACCTGGGTTTTAGTCACAGCACTTCTATGGGGCTGTGTGATCTAGTGGCTAGAGCCATGAGCAGCCTTCGGAGACCTGGGTTTTAGTCACAGCACTTCTATGGGGCTGTGTGATCTAGTGGCTAGAGCCATGAGCAGCCTTCGGAGACCTGGGTTTTAGTCACAGCACTTCTATGGGGCTGTGTGATCTAGTGGCTAGAGCCATGAGCAGCCTTCGGAGATCTGGGTTTTAGTCACAGCACTTCTAAGGGGCTGTGTGATCTAGTGGCTAGAGCCACGAGCAGCCTTTGGAGATCCGGGTTTTAGTCACAGCACTTCTAAGTGGCTGTGTGATCTAGTGGCTAGAGCCATGAGCAGCCTTCGGAGATCTGGGTTTTAGTCACAGCACTTCTAAGTGGCTGTGTGATCTAGTGGCTAGAGCCACGAGCAGCCTTCGAAGAGCTGGGTTTTAGTCACAGCACTTCTAAGGGGCTGTGTGATCTAGTGGCTAGAGCCACGAGCAGCCTTCGGAGAGCCGGATTTTAGTCACAGCACTTCTAAGGGGCTGTGTGATCTAGTGGCTAGAGCCATGAGCAGCCTTCGGAGAGCCGGGTTTTAGTCACAGCACTTCTAAGGGGCTGTGTGATCTAGTGGCTAGAGCCACGAGCAGCCTTCGGAGAGCCGAGTTTTAGTCACTGCACTTCTATGGGGCTGTGTGATCGAGTGGCTAGAGCCATGAGCAGCCTTCGAAGACCTGAGGTTTAGTCACAGCACTTCTAAGGGGCTGTGTGATCTAGTGGCTAGAGCCATGAGCAGCCTTTGGCGACCTGGGGTTTAGTCACAGCACTTCTAAGGGGCTGTGTGATCTAGTGGCTAGAGCCATGAACAGCCTTCAGAGACCTAGGTTTTATTCACAGCTCTGCCACTGGCCTGCCAGGTGACCTTGGGCAAGTCACTTTCCCCTTCTTCCTTTGTGCCTCCGTTTCTCCCTTTGTATAATGCACTTTCTAAAGCCATTTCTGATCCGTGGCTGCACAGCAGAAGAGGCAGGTGTTAGTATTAATCATTCAGACAGCTTCATTTGCAGTCACCAAACAGGACAGGGGGTGTGTGATTTTTTTCCCAAGGGACCGTTGTTTTTATTCCATTTCAATTTTAAAACATGGCTTTTGACCCCAAAAAGAATCCAACGGCAAAACTCCCTACTCCCCAGGCCACTGCGTGAGGTGTTCGGATAAATGATTTTGAAAAGATTTCATGTAAATGAGAATCTACATGTGGCAGGCCCTCCTCTGTGCCCCTCAAATAGTGCCCTGGTTGTATAACTCAAGCCAGGGTTCCCTGATTCAGGGACCAGGGTGTTGCCCGTGACCACACCCCTTTATAAAGCAGCTACCGAGAGCCAGCCTCGTGGCTTGCACCTCGCCGAGCCCCCCATGGGTCTCCGGCATCCTGCAAAGAAGTAAATCCTCCGAAGCATGACAAATGTCCCAGGCCAGATGGTAGAAAATAAATAAATAATTCTCGTACCATGGTAACCATGATCGTGGGGGACTAAGGGGGGGGGGGAACCTCGCATCAAGGGAGCGGATGAATAGGAATTTACAAAACTAATACTCCCAAGTGCAGCTGCACCTCGCTGAGGAATAATGGATCAGTTAAATGCTTTCGAGTGACATTGGCATCACCTTTCAGATAAGAAACTGCTATTAAAAATATGGAGGAAATTACCCATCCTTGGAGCTAACTACTGGAGCTGTGTGATATGGTGGCTAGACTTGCAGTGGTTCCCAAAATTTTTGGCGTCACGCCACCCCTCCCCAAAAAAATAGCAGCAAAATTTGGGGTGGGATTGACCTGGTGTGTGTGGCTGGGTCACCTCGCACCCCCCCCCCCCGGAATTTCTTCGCGCCCCCCCCCCAGTTTGGGAACCCATGGGCTAGAGCAATCAACGGCCCTCGGAGACCTGGGTTTTAGTCACAGCTCTTCTAAGGGGCTGTGCGATTTAGTGGCTAGAGCAATGAACGGCCTTTGGAGACCTGGGTTTTAGTCACCGCTCTTCTAAGGGGCTGTGCGATCTAGTGGCTAGAGCAATGAACGGCCTTCGGAGACCTGGGTTTTAGTCACAGCTCTTCTAAGGGGCTGTGCGATCTAGGGGCTAGAGCTTTGAATGGCCTTCAGAGCCTGGGGTTTTAGTTACAGCTCTGCCACCGGCCTGCCGGGTGACCTTGGGCAAGTCACTGTCCCTCTTTGTGCCTCAGTTTCCCCATTTGTAAAAGGCCCTTTCTAAAGCAAGGTGCCATCTGCAGATGCACTGTAACAGAGCTAGCTGTTAGTAGTAATGCAGACAATTTGCTTTGCAGTCATCAAACAGGACAGGAGGGTTGATTTTCCAACAGGTCTTTTTTTTTATGCTATTTTATTTTAAAACGCGGCTTTTGCCAAAATAAGACTCCAACTGCAAAACTCCCCACTCGCCGGGCTGCCGTGTGAGGTGCTTGGATAAATGACTTTGAAAAGACTTCATGTAAATGAGTCTCTGATTAATCATTAATACTCTCATGGTACAGCAAGCACCTGGAGGGTGTTATTACAAGGAAAGGCTATGCCTACCTTTCACTCCTGAAACCAAATTAACTCTCCCTTGCTCTCACCTTCATGCCCTTTGCATTATTCATCAAGGGGGCTAGGCAAAGCTGCTGTCTGCTTCTTTGGCTTGGCTGGTCAATATCTTTCAGCTAAAAGAGGAAGGGGGAAGAGGGCTTTTGGATGTGGACTACTGCCAGTCTCCCATTCTGTTTTTCAGATTCTTTCTTGAGTAGACTCCACCCTGTATAGAATTCAGACCGTGGGCAATAAAATAAACAATACAACCAGTCCCCGAGTTATGAATGCATCGACTTACAACCGTTCGTATTTACGACCAACCTCCTATACAGCCGGAACCCGAGTTACGAACGAAATCCGCACTTTCAAACAGTGCGGCCGTACGTAAGTGAATGTAATCCGATTTATGAACAGATCAAGTATGACCTAGTGTTTGGTACGTAACTCGTTCGTAAGTTGGGGACTGGCTGTATATGGTGGTGCACATCTGCACATGCTTTGGTGCACGTAACAAAATTTATTCCTCGCATGGGTAAAAAAAATATAGGGAACGCTGGTCATGGGTAGATTCCATATCTCAGGTCATGTCTACTCTGGCAACATAACTGGACAAAGGTTGTGCCAGAACTCCCCTCCCATCTACCTTTAAACCCCAGAAACGTGGGTTTCAAGGTGTGTATAGGACAAGAATGCTTGCATGCCCAAGGATGTGGGTATAAAGTCACCATGGGCTGGCATGGCCCTATGTGAGTTTGTAGCATGGACAGGATGAAGGCTGTGGATGCATTGGAAAGGGTCCAGAGAAGGGCAACCAAAATGATGAGGGGGCTGGAGCACATGACCTATGAGGAGATGCTGAGGGATTTCCTTGCAGAAAGAGGAACGCCAATTGCACAAAAAACCCTCTGTTCTTTCGAGTCTCTCACGCAAAAATGCACTTGAGGTGTGAACTCTCCACTAGTTTTTGCAAAAAAAAGGCCATTTTTCCACAAAAACTCTGTAGTGTAGACAGAGCCTCAGCCTTCCAGGCCTCCGTTTGCAAGAGTGCCAGCCTGGTGTACCTCCCAATGTGCTTAATTATGGCTGGCCTGCTTCCAATATTCCAATGGCTGTTTGACGCATCACCTGTCCCTTTTCTCCATCGTGGTGTTGTGTTGCTGTGCACCGAGGAATGCCAGAGTTCTCCCTAGGAGTGGTAGCCACATGCCCCTCTTTGCAGAGCGCTTTCAGGACCCGTCAGCAAGAAAAGATGTTTCAATAACCACCCTCTAATTATTCCTGACTATTCGACTGCCATTAGCCAGCCAACTAATTAAAACCATTGTCTGCGATGGGAGCCTAGTGTCAAAAGAACAGTGAAGAACATCAGTCGATCTCTAATGTTAGTATGACATGGGAAGAAAACTTCCCCAGCCACCGTGAAACTAACATATAAGGAGGGATGATATGGCCTGCAACGCCACCTCTATGAATCAGCTCTTGGCAGAATTTAAAGAGGACCTCCGGATAGTGGAGGAGCTGAATTAGAACAAACATTATTAAAAGTCACCTTGAAATATGGGTAGGGTTGCCACCCAGACAGTCCAGTATTTTCGCCTCCTGTCCTTTTAAAAAAAAGGTCCAGTATTTTCTGATTTTTTTCCCCAGCCGGGAGGTGAAAATACCGGACACCCGGCAACCCTACATACTCAGGAACTGGGCCCATGGCTGGTCTACGTTGCAGTCTAAACCGGGGCTTAAGTCTGGGCTCATGGCTAACCCCCCAACTCACGTCTACACTGCAATTGTGCCAACCCAGACCCCCAGGCGCCTGCAGGGACCAAGGGACCCAGAGTCTGAACCCTCTTGCTTTGCACCACAGCCTGGTGGAGAGTCACCCAGAAGTATCCCATCGTTCCATGGGACACCATCCTTAGTCCTCTCTATCCCAATAAATTGCAGTCCGTTCTATTGAAGATAGAAGCTCGCCCCACAACTAAGCTCAGTGTTAACCCATTCTGTTCCAATCCAGCCGTACCACCAGACAGATTTGAACCTGGGAACTCTGGAGTTTAGTATAGGCTGTAAGAGGTCTAAGTGCCACTGCACAGCCAGAGCTTAGGCAATCCAGTGGAGACCCCAGACAAGCACCCACTTGTAACCACCACCAGCAGATTTGAACCAGGGACCTTAGTGTAGGAGTCGCTACAGCTTCAGCTACAAAGCCAGCTGGCTCGCAACCTAGGCTGTAGAGCTCCCTTGTTCTTAGCTCTCACTGTACGTGGTCTAAGTGCCACTCCATGGGACAGTGCACCACACTCGGTGCATGGGTTACACCAGCACGATAGGGGAGATGCTGAAAGCCAGCAAGCTGCCCGACGTTTGTAGACCACTGCCACAAAACGAGGGATATCAATGATTATGCTTATTACCAAACGCAGCCAAACTAGTAGACTAGCCAGGAGGGGGTAACCATAAGAGCTGAGCATAAGCCAGCACCCTCCTGTTGGGCTTTCTTTGAAATTGCTGACGTATGCCATTTTAAAGGCAGGAAATCTATTTATAGTTGGCTTGGGGCGTGTGTTTGTCAATGCTGCAAAAACGCATCTGTCGGGCTAATGGCTTGAAACGTCTGTTTCACAAACTGCTTGCTCAACAATTATTGGTAATTCACACGCTTTGTGACAAAAGCCAAAGTGGATGAGGGGGAGTTGAGTGGTTAGATCAATTCTGGAGGCTAAATGGATCGAAACAAAAAGTCCTCACAGCCCAGGACAGAAGCCAATCCTAAAAATCAGGGGAGAACTATCACTTACAAATCCCGTAATTACATCCCTGCTAATTAAAAGCCACATTGGATTTCTTTTGGTGAACTTGCTAGGGACCGTCTCCGTGCTTTGTAACATTAGCAGTGGTGAGAGATCAGCTGGGCAGTGAGGTCTCTGCTCATGCCCAGCAGAACAGTAGCACGTGTCGGAGCCGCGAGTGAGAAAACTTGGTTCCATGGTGGGGCCAGACTTTGGAGCAGCTCCAATTTTATTTGAAAAAAACCAGCAGGGAATCCTGTGGTTCAAAGACTAACACATTTGTTGGGGTGTAAGCTTTCATGGGCTGTAGCCCACTTCGTCAGATGGGTGCTGTCAGAAAACTTCATATCTGACCCAAAAGAAAAAAAATTCCTCGTGTATAATATAGAGTTATTTGTGCAAGGACATTTAAGTGCCTGTGGGTGTGTCTACATTGCACCCTTACCACGAAATAAAATACGCAGTTTCCACTATAGCAATTGCGTATCTTATTTCAAAACAATTTCGAAACAGCTTCTTTTGAAATTAGGTGCATCTACACAGCACCACATTTCGAAAGAACGCGCTATTTGGAGCCATCTCATAGCCCTCTTGTGACGAGGTTTCCCAGGATGGCGAAATAGCATGCTCGTTATTCAAAAAAATATTTTGAAATAATGGGCAGCTTGTGTAGACGCGGGGTAGCTATTTTGGGATACCTGCGATATCCCACAATAGCCATGCAGTGTAGACATACTGGCTATGTCTACACTGGCATGATTTTCCGGAAATGCTTTTAACGGAAAAGTTTTCCGTTAAAAGCATTTTCGGAAAAGTGCGTCTAGATTGGCAGGACGCTTTTCCGCAAAAGCACTTTTTGTGGAAAAGCGTCTGTGGCCAATCTAGACGCGCTTTTCCGCAAAAAGGCCCCGATCGCCATTTTCGCGATTGGGGTTTTTTTGCGGAAAACAAATCTCTGCTGTCTACACTGGCCCTTTTGCGCAAAAGTTTTTCGGAAAAAGACTTTTGCCCAAATGGGAGCAGCATAGTATTTCCGGAAAAGCGCTGACAATCTTACATGAGATCGTCAGTGCTTTTGTGGAAATTCAAGCGGCCAGTGTAGACAGCTGGCAAGCGGCCAGTCTAGACACAGCCACCCAGTGATCCTTGTACATGTAAAAGCTAAAGAGAATCCACCATGAAAAATTACATGGACTTTAAAGCCAGAAGATGTTAGCTGCACAAATTTCCTTATCCCTTCCACACTTTAGAGACACCCGCTTTTACGCAATTCCTAGGGCTCAGGACGTAACTTCCTGCAGGTCTGCAGGATCTTTTGCCACCGAAAAAGCCTTACACAGTAATATCCTTGCTTTCTATTCATTGGCAGTTCCCAAGCATGCAGAATATCTATGCTAAGCGCAAAGAGTCATGCTCACCAATCCTCACCAATCCCTAATACCAACCCTGGAACTTTCCCTTGCAACACACCCCAGTGCCGGCTTTGTCCACATATTTACTCTGCTGACACCATTATTGGACCTAACCATGCCAGTTACAAGATCAAGAACACATATTCCTGTTCATCCAGAAATATAATTTATGCCATCATGTGCCAAAAGTGTCCGTCTGCTTTGTACATTGGACAAACTTCTCAGACACTTCACCAAAATATCAATACACATAAACCAGACATCAGGCTCTCTCACAGAGAAAAAACTGTTGCTTGCCATTTTAACCAGACTGACCAGTCTCTCAATGACCTGAAAACATGCATATTGCTTCAAAGAGATTTTAACTCCAGACTTCAAAGAGAAGCCTCAGAACTATCATTCATGCTTAAATTGGGCCCTTTACCTATGGCCTTAACAAAGATGCTAATTATCTCACCCATTACAAAGATAGCTTCCCCAATTATCACCCCTAATGCCATTACCTCACAGACATGAACCTTCCCCCCTCACCCCTCCTCTGTTCTTAAATCTGATTCGTCAATTTTATATGTGTTCACTTTTTTTGATTGTATCACTTTGGTATATATGGTTGTGCCAATTTTCTTCCACATGTTGATCTGAGGAAGTGGGTCTGGCCCACGAAAGCTCATCATCTAATAAACCATCTTGTTAGTCTTTAAAGTGCTGCATCGTCCTGTTTTTTGTTTGATCAAGGCAGGCAGACTTCTTCTGTTGGCCAGGCAAGGTCAGTCTCTCTGGATCTTAGCTGCTGGACGTCATGGTCGTGACGAGGAGTCCTGGCAGCTCTGGTCCGAGGCTGTGTCTTGGAGGTGAGTTCTTCTCCCATGTCCTTCCTCCTTCTTCTTCTTGCTGTTCCTTTCTTCCTTTCTTCTTTTCCTCCCTCTTTCCCATTTCCCCTCCGGGTCTCCTTCTGGGACCCCAGTTTATATAGTGAAACTTGAATCCTGCGTAGCTAGACTTTAAACATTGATTTTAGTATAATTTTACTAACCCATCGTAACCTACTGTAAGGGAATTACCTAACCAATCATATGCCACCACCTTAGTTGATTGACACCTAGCAAAAGTAATTATACAGCAGACAGAAACAGTTACAACCAAAGATCACACAGGCAAACAATAGGAAAGTGAAGACTATAATCATAGAATGAGGATTCTACAACCTCGGCTATTGATAAACAGTTTCAGGGGGTAACCAAGGCCGTGTCCACACTCAGGGGTTCTTTCGAAAAAAGTACCCTTTTTTCGAAAGAACTTCCCCTGCATCCAGACTCAAGCCGCGTTCTTTCGAAATTATTTCGAAAGAACGCGGCTTTTCTTTCGATGGCGGTAAACCTCGTTTCACGAGGAAGAACGCCTTCCTTCGAAAGTTCCTCTTTCGAAGGAAGGCGTTCTTCAATGTAAAGAGGCCGTCTTCGAAAGAGAGCATCCAGACTCGCTGGGTGCTCTCTTTCGAAAAAGCGGATTTCCTCTATCGAAAGATCCGCCTGCAGTCTAGACGCGATCTTTCGAAAGAGGCTCTTTCGAAAGATGCTTTCGAAAGAGCCTCTTTCGAAAGAAGCCTGTAGTCTAGACACAGCCCAAGTGAGTCAGTAACAGGAAAAACTTTAAAAAAGCAAATGGTCTGGTAGCACTTTAAAGATTAACAAAACATGTAGATGGGATCATGAGCTTTCATGGGCACAGCCCACTTCTTCAGATGACCAGATTACTTGTTGGTTTATAGCTCAAGGGGTAGAGGCTCCTATACTGAGGTTCCAGGTTCAAATTGGGCTGGTGGTGATTACACCTAAGGAGGTGAATGACTAGTCAACTATCGGATAAGCAAATGCTTGTCAGATCATTGATATGCTGGTTGCTTTCCCCTCTGCCCTTTAGTGCCTCTATCAGAGTGGTTCCCAAATTTTTCAGCATCACACCCCCTTTTTGATTTTTGAGAAACCTTCATGCCCCCCCCCAAAAAATAGCAGCGAAACTTGTTGAGCAAAAAAAAAAAGGGAACTGACTGGGGCCGAAAAACAAAAATAGCAGCAAAAGTTGGGGGAGGGGATTGACGGGGGGATGGACCGGGTCAGCTCACCCCCCCCCCCCCCCGGAATTTCTACCCACCCCAGTTTGGGATAGAGGCATCAAAGGGGCTTCAAAGCAGCAGTGCAGCGTGGAGCTGTTGCTGCTTTGAAACACCACAGGGGCCAGCAGGGGAGTGCTGTGCTCCCTGCAGTGCTTTTGCCTTTGATTAGCCCTTATTGACTAATTGCATCGACTATTCGATTAGCCAATTCATCTCAATGTAACATCCCTATAAGTGACTGTGCCCAGCTGTTTGCAAGCCCCTCAGCAGCACAGGTGGTGCGTTTTTTCTTTCTCTCCCCCAGCTTGTGTCTCTCTGGTCCATCTCTTCAGGGCGGGTTTTATTTGTAGCTGGAGATAACCCCATGCCTGGGTTTGTTCTTTCTTCTCCCACCTCCCTCCTCCCCCCATGTCCCTACAGGGAGCCTGATTTATTTCTGCTGATTCTTGTTGCCCCAAAAGTGCCCCCTTCTATGCCCCGTCTTTCCTTTCATGTGAAAAGTCTGGTGGTGGGGCCAGGCCTGTCTTGCTATTTTTCAGTAATTAAAAAAAAAAAAAGCCCAAACCTGTCTCTTCTTCGTTGCAGTTCATGATAGAAAGAGCATGTGGGGGCAGAGAGGAGTTATTCTAGAGCAGTGGTTCCCAAACTTTTCAGCATCACGTTCCCGTTCTGATTTTTGAAAAACCCTCATGCCTCACCCCCCTCCCAACAGCAAAACTCATTGAGCAAAAAAAGTAACTGACCAGGGCAGCAAAACTTGATGCGGGGGGCTGGGTTGCCTCGCACCCCCCCCCGGAATTTCTTCACGCCCCCCCCAGTTTGGAAACCCATGTTCTAGAGAAATTAAAGATGAAGTGAACCCTCAGAGTTTGGCTTTTACTTATTCTGTGTCCATGCAGGTTAAGTTACATGAGGGGGACAAATGGCATTGAAAAAATGCTTTAGTGGCTTGCTTTGCTGGAGTTAGACTCATGCATGCTTACCTTTGGGTTATGCTCCCATAAGACTTCTCAGTTAGGGTATGTCTAGGCTACAGGCTTTTGTTGACAGAAGTTTTGTCAACAGATAGGGTACGTCTAGACTACATGGCTCCGTCGACGGAGCCATGTAGATTTGTTGTTTTGGCAAAGGCAAATGAAGCCGCGATTTAAATGATCGCGGCTTCATTTACATTTACATGGCTGCCGCGCTGAGCCGACAAACAGCTGATCAGCTGTTTGTCGGCTCGCGCGCTAGTCTGGACGTTCCCCCTGTCGACATCAAAGCCCTTTGTCGGCAGCCCCGGTAAACCTCATTCCACGAGGAATAACGGGGCTGTCAACAAAGGGCTTTGATGTTGACAGGAGGAATGTCCAGACTAGCGCGCGAGCGGACAAACAGCTGATCAGCTGTTTGTCAGCTCAGCGCGGCAGCCATGTAAATGTAAATGAAGCCGCGATCATTTAAATCGCGGCTTCATTTGCCTATGTGTCTAATCTACATGCCTCTGCCGACAGAGGCATGTAGTCTAGACACAGCCATAGTGTCGACAAAAAGCGTCTAGGCTACATCCAGTTCTGTCGACAAAGCAAGCCGCTTTCTCGACATGAGAGTGTAGACGCAAAGCACAGTGTAGATGCAAAAACGCCTTCTGTCGACAGAACTCTGTCCACAAAAGGCGTTATTCCTCGCAGAAGGAGGTTTACCGCCATCGACAAAACTGCTGAGTTCTGTCGACGTTATGTCGACAGAACTAGGCAGTAGTGTAGACGCAGGGATAGTTTTGTTGACAAAACACTGTAGCCTAGACACACCCTTAAAGTCCTATCAACATAAATGTCTGCCTAGGTGTAACTACAACATGCTTTTACTCCTGAGAGGTTCTTGTTTGTATGTTTCTCTTACATGAAAGGCCCATCATTCACAACCTCAGATTTTTTTCCTCCTCCGTTTGAGAGTGTCTTATTTCTTTAACTGTTGTCTTGACAATGAGTGCGGATGCCTTTAAATGTGGGTTTTGTGGGAAGCACTTACAGTGTGGGTTTGAGATGGGGTGTGGCTCGTGTTCTCGCGCTGGCAGAAGAAAATGGTGATTTATTTATTTTGTTAATTTTTACAAACACATCACATGCCGCTGTTGCGGAATTAATGCCGTGAGTTATTGCTTCTAAAGCAGGGCTGGCTTTACCATGAGGCGAACTGAGGCGGCTGCCTCAGGTGCCAGACTGCGCAGAGGGGGCCCACTAGGACCCAGAGTGTAGAAAATTGTGTCTGCTGCTGGTGCCTATGTATTCTCTCTGCTCTAGATGCACAGAGATGGTGGAGCGCTGTGCTGGAGGAAGGAGGGTAGAATTGAGACCTTTCAAAGTTTTGGCCCAAGCAAGGGGGCATCATTTGAGTTCCCCGCTTCAGGTGCTAAAATGTTGTGGACCGGCCCTGTTCTAAAGACAGCTTACTGGCCTCACCTATAGCGTTCTTAAGCGTATGTTAACCGCTTCAGGGCAGCTGTATGTCTTGCTAAGGCTATGTCTATACTGCGCTGTTTTGCTCAAGAAATATGCAAATGAAGCAAAGCGTGGAATATCGCCGTGCCTCATTTGCATAATTAATGAACGGCCGCTTTTTGCGCAAGAGGCATTTTTTTCCGGAAGACCGGCTCTTGAGCAAGAGGGGGGTTTTGTGCAAACGTGGCTGCTCATTAATTATGCAAATGAGACACGGTGATAGTCCATGCTTTGCCTCATTTGCATATTTCTTGCCCAAAACAGCACAGTATAGGCATAATCTAAGGCTTTTCCACTATTTGTCAGTACATAGATATACAATATGTATCCACATAATACCATTTCCTTTGCAAATGTGGTAAGGCAGCCAAAGGAAAAGATTTCTGATTGTGTTCTGTGCTCCAGGTCGGAGTGTTAAAATTAGATGAATCAACTAATCGAATAGTCGATGGAATTTCCATCAACTATTCGATTAGTCAATAAGGGCGCATGTGCTTTGAACAGCAGCAAGAGCCTGCCCAGCTGTTGCTACATTTCAAAGGCGGAAGCGCCGTGTGGCGTCCCACCTTTGAAAGGGACTTAGAGTCCCCCGCTGGCCCCAGGCCTCATGAGGTGCCTCCACTTTGAAATGTACAAATACCCGTCTTGTACATTTCAAAGTTGGAATGCTACTGCTGTGCTCCCCCCTCCCACGGAGCTGGAGCTGGGGGAACCGGATTTTAAGCCAGTTCCCCCTAGCATCCCCTCTTTCCCCCCGCCCCCTTTGCTGCCTATTTCTGATAGAGGCAGCAAGGGCAGGGGAAGTGACTAGTCAATTAATCCCTTACACCCCTAGCTCCAGGCACACCATCCCCTCTTTCATTTGAGTGTCAATTTCTTGTTGACATAGGCTATATCTAGACTACACAGTTTTTCCGGGATACCACAGGTATCCCAGAAAAACCGTTCTGTGTCCAGAGAACATGTTTGCGCCTCCACTTTTTTTGAGGAAGAGCAAACACACTCTTTTGGGACCCTTTGTATTCCTCGTTCCTTGAGGAGCACGGGGGCTTCCGAAGGAGGGGTTTTTCCAACATTCAGCCCAGTCTAGGCGGGCCAAATGTCGGAAAAGCCTCTTCCAACAAACGAATCGGAAAAAGCTACCCAAAATGCAGAGCACATTTTGCACCGCTTTTTCCGAAAAAAAAGCAGCCTTGAAGACTAGCCATAGTGGCATAGGGACACTAAAACAAAAGGGAGCGGGGTGTATCTGGAGCAGAAAACCAGGGCTGCAGAATGCACGGGAGGGAGCAACTTGCCATCGGTCTAGGCAGGGAGATGGACTTGCTTTTGCAATCATTTATTTAGGGGAAAGAAACATTTTTTGCCTGGGGGTGGTGCCTGGTGCGTCCTTTTCTTACTCAACTCCCCCTTCCAAACCCTTCTTTGCACATCAGGCTGAGGGGGAAGTGAAAAGGCCATTGAGAGGTGATGGCTCAGAGCCATGGCCAGCCAGGGTCTGGAGGAGGGCTGGACTCATTCGCAACAGATATCGATATATATTTTTTGTCAGTCAAATGGATTTTAGCTCATGGCTGATGTGTCGGACATCATGTACAATGCTTCCCTGTGGCCTTCTGCCAGGCACCCAGAAGGATTTCCCTGCCAAGTCTCTAGAGGGGAGGAGTTGGGGGCGGGAGAGTGTGTGTGTGGGGGAGGGGGTGATTCCCCACCTTAATGCAGCCAGCAGCCTGCACTTGAAACTCCACATTTACTTATTGACAATTTTAAAATCCGCACAGAATATTCATTTTTTGGGTGCCAAACACCCTCAGGCATATGGGGTGCTGGGCAGTGCAGGGGGAGCTGGGCAGTGCAGGGGGTCTGTGGGTAGGAGGGTCTGGGCACAGAGATTTGTGGCAATCTTCGGGTGACGGGCCACTGGGCATGGGGGTTACTGAGCATAGGGCGTTGGGTGTTCCTGGGCAGGGAGGCAGCGGGGATTGGGATGCAGGTGGGAGGGATGTGCCGAGGTTGGGGTGAAAGTGATAAAATGCTGGAGTTAGGGGCACAGTGTAAGAGTTAGGGTGCAGAAGAGGCAGGGGTTAATGGCAAAGGGGGCTCAGAATGGGGGTTCTATTTCTTTTTTGCAGCCTGTTAAAATCCTGGTCTTCACAACATCCTCTGGCAAGGAGTTCCACAGATTGACTGTGCATTGTGAGAAGAAATACTTCCCTTTGTTTGTTTTAAACCTGCTGCCTATTGATGTCATTTGGGGCCCCCTAGTTCTTGTGCACATGGAGTGGATGTTTTCAGAGAACTCTTCACAGTGACTCCAGGGTCTCTCTCTTCAGTGGTAACAGCTAATTTAATCCTCATTGTTTTGTATGTACCTGTACTGTTTTCCCTCTGTAAGTCCGGGTCTTTCTGCTGCTGACCTTGGAGCACCTCAATGTTTATGGGGTTTGCCAAAATTCTTTGCTGAGTGGTACATGCATTGTAAATGTGTTGCTTGCATGCCATGGACACACGCATTGGTAAGAAAAACACTCCATGTGTCTGATGTTGATCCATCCACAGATCAAACCCTGGGACCTGATCCTCTGGATTAGTCAGTTCAGTTAAATTAATTCAGTGCATCATTGCCAATTTACACTGACTCAGCCCATGTTCCATAGGGACTTTCTCCTTAGAGCTGGCTGGGAAACTTTCTTTGAAACTTTTTTAACTGAAAAATGCAGATTCTTTTATGCTAAAATTGTTAGTGAAATAGAGTCGGTTTTGACAGATTTCCCAGCTTGAAAAAATTATAGAATCCTAGGGCTGGAAGAGACCTCAGGAGTCATCGAGTCCAGCCCCCTGCTAAAAGCAGGACCAATCCCAACTAAATCAACCCAGCCAGGGCTTTGTCAAGCCGGGACTTCAAAACTCTTCACATTGTCAGAAAGTCTCCTTTTGACATTTTCAGAACAAAAAGTTTCAGAGTTTTTCTTTTATTTGTGTGTTTGTTTGTTTCAGAATGGCTTTTTGTTTGGAAGTGCCACTTAATTTACACTGTAAAATGTTTTTTAAAAGATCAAGACTGCAATGAAATGTTCTGACAAGATCAGAGCAAAATGTTTGCCTTGCCCTACAACATATTTTTATTACTATTTTTTGGTGAATCAAAATTTGACATTTTGGTTTTTACAACCGAGTTTGAGATTAGGCAATGTTTTCAAAATGTCACAAAATTTTCAGCCCTATTTCTCCTCATGGGAACATAGGAATGGACAGGGCTCTACAAATCGCTCATTCTACTCGCCTATGGCGAGTAGATTTCAGCCGATCACCCCATTCGCCCCGTTCACCGGCGCTGCAGTGCTAGCCCCCTGTGACGACGCGTCGGGATTTTCCCATCTCCTGCACCCCCAAAATGGCATGAACAGACTTCACCAGCCAGTAGAATGGAGGTTGTTTATTGTTCCTCCAGCACAGCGCAGCACAGATGTAATCTGGTTACAGGAACTGGGGCTAAGAGGCCTCAGTGCCCCCCTTGAGATAGGGGAGACCCAGCCCCCTCCCCAGCTCCTTCTTCCCTGCCTTCCAGCCAGGAACTAACTAACTCTCTTCCAGCCCTGCCCCCAGACAGGGCAGCATTCCCCCTTCCTTTGTTCCTCTCCATGGGGGGTGTCTGGCCACTGGTTTGCATAGTGACTCATCCTGTTTTGCTGGGTCGTGGTACCCACGGCAGCCAGTGGGGGTTACCCCAGAGCCAGCAGCATAGAAACCAGCCAGGTACCCCCATTACGTCACACCCCCCCATCCCCGTGGCGCCGGTCCAGCAGCGCCCTTCCCCCCACGGCCGCGGGGTTCTGCATGGCCCGGTGCGCATGCCAGCAGAAACAGCCGGGCCGGACTGGGCCGTGCTTGCGCTGTGCACTCTAGGGACGGGCCCCGGGCTGTGTGCCAGCGGCTGTAGCTGGTCCGCGCATGTGCCGTGCACCCCGGGGGTGGGCCTGCGCTCCCTAGGGGGGCGGGCCCGCTCCCCATGGGCAGGCCCGTGCATGCGCCATGCACCCGGGGGCGGCACCGCGCGCCCGTGCCCAGGGCACCAGAATACCTCAGGCCATCCCTGTTCCCATACCAGTCACAACGTTTATAGACCGCT